>NC_054474.1:31797819-33184415 GCF_017639515.1 Carcharodon carcharias
ACAAAGAGGAATGCAATATTTGATTTAGTTCTAACTAATTGACAAAGGAACAATATGCAAAGTAGAAGAATGGGAACATTTGAGATGTAGTGACCATAATCTTCTAAAGTTCAGGTAACCATGAGGGTAGAATTAAAAAGCCAAGTAAAAAGTTACATTTTAATTACGCAGGTTATAAAGCTATGGGAAGAGGAAGCATGGGAATGGTGAAATGAGAGGAGGTACTAAAAGGAAAGGATATTTTAGTAAAATGGAATAGTTTCAAAAGGGTAGATTTTGATACCCTTTGCTATACCCAAGTTTTGGGCTGAATAAATATTTGTACTCTTCCATGTAGGGTAACAGGGTTATTTAAGACCTCAGGGGTTGGTCATCCCTGCCCTTATGCAAGTTACCCAACCCTGGAAGGTGTCCCATGCTGAGGGTTACGAGCTATGACCAATGATGGAATCAGCAAATTCCCAGTGATAATGGCAGAAGAGCTAGAACCAAGAGGGACAACAGCTGCCTACAGCTGGAGGATCTTTTGGGAAGAGGGCTTGTATTTCCTTAAAGCACACATGAGGAAGGCGATGGGAAACCCCCTTATGGGGAGAATATTCCCCATGTCGGGTGGGCGGGCCAGTTGGGAGTGGTTGCAGGCAGGTGTGGATCGGGTCCACGCTGCCATTTTACACTGGTGGGCCAATTAAGGCCTACCAGCGCACTTCACGACTCCCATGAATAGGGGGAGTGGGCGGATGGCGGTGGGCGCGCTCAGCCCACCGGATCCAATGGTAACCTGGCGGCCTGTATAAAGGGAGGCCTGGCAGCCTTAGAAAGGCTGCTCGCAGTGGCTGGGTGAAGGACTGATCAGAGGGGCAATGTTGGTGACGCAAGCCTGGAGGATAGGCCTTCAGGGCAGGGCAGGCCGGAGGGTAGGCAATCAGGGCAGGCCAGGCTGGAGGGTAGGCCAGTGGGGCAGTGTGCCCCCCCGTTTTTTGGAAGAGTGCCTAGCTACCCTCCTGGAGGAAGTGGCAGTGTGGCGGAAGGTCCTCCTTCCAAGGGACGGGAGGCGGAGGCCTCCCCACCTGACCAAACGTGCGTGGGAGGAGGTGGCCAAGAGCTCCCATGATGTGGTGCGGCGCACATGGCTCCAGTGCTGCAAAAGGTTCAATGATCTCCTGCTTTCGGGAAGGGTGAGTGCCATGTTGTCTCAAGTTGCTTAATGCAGCTGTCACCCTTTCACCCAAAACCCTTCCCCCCCAAACCCCCGCCAACTCTGAGTACAGTAACATAATTGAATCCCTCACGGCATGGATCCCTCGCTGGGTGTGACAGCAGAGATTGCCCATGCCCAGTTCACCATGAGAGGGTTGATCTAGGATGTGTTCTGCATCAGCAGCATGTGTAACACTGACACCCAGGGTACAGAATGGGTTTGAAAGTCAAGGGTCTGCACCTAGGCAGAAAGCTGGAACTGCGAAGCACGTCAAAGTCAGGGTGCTAAAATGTTGGGAGGGGAGCTTCCAGTTGGCGGGGCACCAATCCATCTTCTGGTGTTTGCGCTCCACTTGCTTGTGCCTCCTTGTTTGGAAAAGTGGCACCTTGTGCACTCTCCAGCGTCACATGGGTTTACCCTTGATTATGAAAGGATGAGCGCAAAATGATCTGGGGGAGCGGCATGCAAGTTGACATTGTCTGCACTGTAACGAATCAAATGTCCTTTGTTTCCCTTTCAGCATCACCGCAGCAGGGCCGGGAGGAGGAGGCAGAGAGCCCACCTCTCACTCTTGAAGCCCCCAAGCAAATGCATTCTCCAGCATGACATCATCTCAGCCAGGTAGGCACCAGCGCAGATACTGGCACCTCGGTGGGAATGAGATCCTCAGCTAGTGTCCCGGGGTATGGCAGTGAGGGCACTTCACACTCACTTGAGGTGCGGACAGAGACAGTGTGCCCAGGGTGCCAGCAGTTGGAGGAGTGCTGGGTCCAGGTACTTGCTTAGTCAATGGCTGATGATGTGCCTCTAGAGTGGTCTGTGAGGCTGCCAATGCTGGAATTGCAGCAGGGTATGTGGGATGATTTGGCGGAAATATATGAGGCTGTGCGTGGCATGGCGTCTGTGCTGGAGGAGTCCACGCGGAGCATCACCAATGCACTGAGCCTCATGGCTAAGCGCCTTGCTTCCTCCATGGAGAGAATGGCGACTCTCATGGAGAGGCACCTCCAGGAGGACAATCAGGGCCTTCTGGGTTTGCGTTCAGACCTGCAAGCCCTCACAGCAGCATTGGCCACAGCTGGTGAGTGCCAGTGTGGAGGTGTTCTGGGCACCAGGTATCCCAGTTCAGTGCCCATCCATCTACGGTGAGCCGGGAGGTCTGAAGAGACCTCATGTCAGCGCAGCAGCTGCCTGTCATCTCCAAGGGCTCCTCTCAGGGCACTCTGGATGAGGGCAGCAGCTCCTCTGTCCCTTTGCCAGTGACCGTGGCATCAGATGAGGCTGTGGCGACCGGGAGAAGTCAGCTCCCAGGTGGGGTCATTAAATGCTCCGCGAGCCGGAGGACAGCGGCCAAGGTCATTGAGGCCAACAGGTCAGCACAGTGAGCAGGCTGTCTCAGATGCCAGTGCCAGCGAGAGTAGAGCACCTAGACGTAGCACCCGTAAACGTAAATTTAAGGCACCTTAGGTACACCACGGGTTTCTCACTGGTGCTTTTATGTTGGCCCACAGTACTTTCTGGAAGACTTGGTGTGATGTCCAATACTGTTTTTGTTTTGCTTTATGAATTTACTTTTGTTTACTCAATAAATTTTGACATGTTGCCATGCCTCGGGGTGATTCCTTACTTCTGCATGTGTATCGGAAGCCATGATATTATGAGTGAGTTGTTTGACCTTGAGCTTTATTGACAAGGGCCTTAGTTAATGTTACTATCCAGGTAGATTTAGCACTCAGGTATCAAGTATAGAGCCTATAGCCCTGGCGTGTGTTGAAAGTCCATCTGTGGTGGGCTAGCTGAAGGTTCTTTGGATTAAATCCTCCCTAGTGTCTCTGCATCCCTGGAGTATGCCTGGGTCAGTGTCTACCCCCTCAGCATTCTCCTATGCGTGCTCATCCTCGGACTCACTGCTAGACTCATCGTGTGCATCCGGAGCAACTGCGTCTATGTCTTCCTCGTCCACTGCGCGTCCCTTTCCAGCGCCAGATTGTGGAGAGCACAGCATGCAACCACAATCAGCGACATGCGATCTGGGGGGTATTGGAGTGCACCTCCTGAGCGGTCCAGGCATCGAAATCGCATCTTGAGAAAACCAATGGTTCTCTCCACCACAACCCTTGTGGTGCCGAGGCTCCTATTGTACCGCTGCTCAGCTTCTGTTCTTGGATGGCGGAGAGGCGTCATGAGCCACCTTCTGAGGGGATAGCCCTTGTCACCCAGCAGCCATCCATCCAGCCGGGCTGAAGCACTGAAGAGCCCCGGCACCTGGGAGTGTCTGAGGATGTAGGCATCGTGGGAGCTGCCTGGGTACCTTGCACAGACTTGTAGAATCTGCATCCTGTGATCACACACTATCTGCACGTTCATGGAGTGGAAGCCCTTCCTGTTGACGAAGGCACCGGGCTCACCTGCTGGCGCCTTGATGGCCACATGTGTGCAGTCTATTGCACCCTGGACGCGGGAGAAGCCAGCAATCGCTGCGAAGCCTCTGGCTCACTCTGTCTGGCTGGCCTCGTCTCAGCAGTAGTGGATGAAAGTCAATGCACATCTGAATAGAGCGTCTGTAACCTGCTTGACACAAGTGTGGACAGCTGATTGGGAGACACTGCAAAGATCACCCACCGACCCCTGAAAAGGGCCAGAGGCATAGAAGTTGAGGGCAGCTGTGACCTTTAGAGCCACTGGCATGGGGTGCCCACCCACACAGTTTGCGGAGATCTCAGGGCCTATCATCTGACAGATGGAGGTGACTGTCTCCCTTGAGAGATGGAGCCTCCTTCGGCACTGGATCTCACACACATTGAGGGAGCTGCTTCACTGCCTGTAAACCCTGGCAGCAGGATATTGCCATCTTCTGCAGCCCCTTCTGCCTTTCACTTCCTGTTGGTCCTGCTCCCCTTATGCCTGCGCCTCTCCTCCCAAAGGTGGCTCCCCTGGAGGCTGAATGTCGACTCCTGGCCTCTTCTGGCCCTCCCTTCCTCCTCAGAGGAGGTGCCTCCAGTGGAGAGCACAACTCCCATTCCCAGGCTAAGGGAAGGCTTCCTGAAAGCTGCAGGTCCCTTTTAGCCAGCGAGTTCAGGGCCACTTTCTACATTAAAAAGTTCCTCTTCACTTCACCACCATCCCACCCACCTACCAACCCCCCATCCCACCCACCAAACCCCTAGACCCCTGCCGGGCATCTCTTGCCCAGAACCTATGATCCCAGTCCTCGTACCATCAGCTAATGGTAACAGCTTTTCTTTGTCAACCTTATCTAAACCTGTCATAATCTTCTACACATCTTTCAAATCTCCCCTGCTCCAGAGATAATAAACCCAGCTTCCCCAACCTAATCTCAAATCTCACATCCCTGCAACTATTCTGGTAAATCTCCTCTGCACCTTCTCAAAGACCCTTACATCCTTCCTAAAATGAGGTAGCCAGAACTGGACCCAATACTTGAGTTGTGGCCTAACCAGAGGTTTATAAACGTTCAGTACAACTTCCCTGCTTTTGTATTCAATACCTCTATTTATGGAGCCAAAGATCCCATATGCTCTGCTAATTACTCTCTCAATATATCTTTCAAAGATCTATGCAAATGAACCTCCAGGATCCTCTGTCCTTGCAACATTATTTAGAACTATGTCATGAAGTCAATATTACCTCTCACTCTCCCTTCTGCTAAAATGCATCACCTCACACTTCTTTGTATTAAATTCTATCTGCCACTTCTCTGCACATTCTGCTTGCCCATCTATGTCCTGTTGCAACCGATTGGTATCATCCTCACTGCCACACCTCTAAATTAGGTACCATTGGCAAATTTTGAAATTTTATTCTGTATTCTAACATACAAATCATTATTATATATCATAAATATAAATCTGGAGGAAGAAAACCATTTGCACCCGGGCCAGCTCAAGCAAGGAGCCTTGGTGTTAAGATAGTGGTAAATCTTCACTGGGTTTTGTTTTTGTAAGGGTATTGTTGGGATAAAAGGAACGGTGTGAGCTTGACTCATTTTCTTGCATTCATATTGAAATCCTTCCAATCTTTTTGTCTGTTGTAATATAGTTCATTTTATTCCTAGTTTAATAAATGTTTTATTCTTTATGTTAAAAGTTCACCAGTAAACTCCTGTGAATTTCTTCAGTAACTTTCCTCCACAGTTTCTAAACAAAAACAAAATTAGGATCTAACAAGCCAGGCTTCACTTGTTGGGATGTACCTAGCCTGTACCTGAAAGCATAAAGAACACCCATTGTTCTGGTACAGTTTTTCCTGTCAATCTTTGGTTCCATTTTACTCTGGATATATCCCCTCTCACTCCCTTGAAGTTAGCCCTCTTCCAATTTAGAAGTTCTACTTTAGATTATTCCTTGCTGTTTCCCATTATGAATCTAAATCTGATGATATGGTTACTCTTACCTGAGTGTTCCCTCACACACATTCGGTTCATTTGGCCCACCTCATTCTCCAGCACCAATTCCAGCAATGCCTTCTTCCTCGAATTTCTCCTGAACACATTTCAGAAATTCTTCCCTGTCCTTACCCTTTACTCTAATATTATCCCAATCAATATTGGGTATTAAAGTCCCCTAACATATAGTTATTGAACATTTCTGTAATTTCCCTGCAGATTTGCTTCTCTATATCTCTCTCATTATTTGGAGGCCTTTAGAATACTCTCAATAGTGTGGTCATACTCTTTTTACTTCTCAGCTCCAACCAAATGGATTCTGCCTTTGCCTCCTCAAGGACACCCTCCCTTTCCACCACTAAAGTGCCTTCATTAATCAGTACTGCAAGCTCATCTCCCTTTTCCCCTTCATATTTTCCTCTTTTCCTTCCCATCTTCCTATTTTTCCCTTCCCTATCTTTTCTGAATACTTTGTATTCATAAATATTAAGTACCTGGTCCTCACCATTTTTACACCACTTTTCTGTTTTTGCCACTACATCACATTCCCAAATGGCTTTTTGTGATTATAGCTCATCAACCTTACTCACCATACTTCATGTATTTACATACATACATTGTAAATCTGTCTTTGTATTCCTTGTAGTCCTTCTTAGTCTGCTCTTATCTAATTTGGTACTATTTCTTTCTCTAGTACTATCCAACACTCTCAACCCTTTCTCCATCTTATTCCTCTTTCCTACTTCTAGAGGGTGCCCATTCACCTGCCAACTTTAAACCTCCCCAACTACACCAGTGAACCCCCTTGTGAAGACATTCCTGTCATCACATACCAGTCCTGTTGAGATGCAAGCCATCCCTTTTGAATAGTTGCTACTTGCCCTGGAATTGTTCCCAATGTCCCAAGAATCTGAAGCTTTCCCTCCTGCACTATGCCTCAAGCCATAAATTGATCCTCCCTGGCTTGTGATCGCTACTCTCGCTAGCACTAGTTATCCAGCATATAGGAAAACATGTCTTCTTCATCTGTCTTACATTGTGGTGTGGTTTCTTCCTCAGGTTCCTGATTTAAATTGACATAATGGACACTGGATTTCTGTCTTTTCTTCTGTTGATTCTTCACAACACTGTGATGTAACTTGGATTCATCTCCCTCCCTGAAATTGAGCAGCACCTACTGGCATCTGGCAATACTTACTTAAATGGTTCAGTTCTATGCAGCACTTACTATGCCAACCCTCCAGGATGGGCCTGGAGTCTCCAGGAGTTAAAGGCCAATCTCCAGGACATTGCTGTATGCAATTCTAGAGAAAAATTATAGTGGCATTAAAAAAACTAGCTTAAAAAAATGTCTTTGTTTTCTTTATCAGGTATAAAAATATTGAAAATGGGGAAAAAAGGCTGTTTTGCTGACAGTCAAACATCTTCCAATTGGGTAATGAATCTTTTTGCTTTCCAGTTGTCATAGGAAGGTAGTACATCATAAGAATGGATGTGTTGACTAACAAATGGCTGAAGCGTGGGGGTGAGTCATGTGATGAAATCTCCAGGAATATATTAATCACAGTTGGAAACTCTAACGACTATTAATAACTTTGCAAATGAATCTCTCTGGAAGAAGATTGCGTTTATCTCCAAATGGCTGAGCAATTTGATTCATTCAGGAGCCATTTGAACTTTGTCATGTAACTCACTGGCATGTCTGTCAGGAGTTTCCATCCCGAGAAGAAAAGAGTTGATGTTTCGAGTCCTCATCTGTCGAAGGGTCACGAGGACTCGAAACATCAACTCTTTTCTTCTCCGCCGATGCTGCCAGACCTGCTGAGTTTTTCCAGGTAATTCTGTTTTTGTTTTGGATTTCCAGCGTCCGCAGTTTTTTTGTTTTTATTTTTGTTTTTATTTTTGTTTCCATCCCGAGTACTTTTTTGAGAGCTCTAGCAGAGGTGAGCCCTCAAATTGCAAAGGAACGTCTTACTACATCATTGAGAATCCCACCGAAGTCACGTTTCAGACTTTATAAGCTTAATTAGTGTTTTTTCTGACATTTCTCTTATTTTAATGCAAACCTACAGTGGCGATCCTCTATCCACAATGGATGACCATTTCTTGCTATGAAGAACTGCTGCTCCAAGATCTATTTTACTGTTGAAAACATCATGAAGATGTGTAAATCAAATTTCAGACTTGACCCTGTGTGTCCATTATGCTATTTGAACCTCTTGCCTCACAAGTAACTCACTGCAAGCTGTCCATTATGCTGTATATGAACTGCTTAAATACCTTGATAAGATTGTAGTATAGACTTCACTCCTCTTAAGTCCCAAGGTCTGCTAAAGAATATATATAAGATGATTAATACTGAAATTATTGTGAGATGGATGTTATTTCTGCCATCTGTTGCCCTACTAACAATGCAAGAAATGTAATATTTTTGATGGCCTTATTGTTGCCGCTAGGTCAAGATGTCTCCCTGCTGAACACTTGAAATGTTTGAAGCATTACATTAAAATAGATTTCTATCCCTGCCATCTCCCTAGGGAATGCAGCATTGAAATTCTTCCCATTCATTGGGTATTAAGATATTAAGCACTACTAAGTAGTGTTCAATGCATATACTTCAGTGGTGTTTATCAATGGCATACTGCCAATAAATTTTAGCTGTTTAATAGTATAATCATAAAAGAAGTAGCAGTTTAAATAACATAGAAAGAATGCTCCTTTATAAAACATTTAAAAACCTCAAATAAGATTGATGAATGTAACATAATTTTAGCAGAGCTTGCAGAAAGATCACTGGGTGCATATATTGCCATGTAAGTGTTATATGGATCTCAATCATTCACTCCTAGTGATCAGCGAAATTGCTGTCAAAGAGAGTTTGCTATCTGTATAGAAAAGAAGATTCCATAAAGATTGCTCAAAACCTTTATGGAGCAGACTGCAGGGTCAATGGCTCAAATTTATTCATGAATTCCATGAGAGTCTGTCGTTGAGTAGCTGAGGGAAAAGTAAACACATGTAGCAGAATTTCAATCAGATCTTTAAAAGAAACCTGTTAGAGTTGACCTTGACAATATTGCTGCAATGATAAGATCAGCAATTTGCAAAGTTCTACCTTATTTGGGCTGTCAGATCATCTGTTATAATGAGGTTGCAGGAGTTAGTGCTGATGTTATGTGAATAATGATTTTTCATCCTTCTCTCTTCCACAAGCTCCAGAATGCTAATTAATGGCTGTATTTAAACACCTTGCTAATCAATATTGGTTCATATCACTAATTTGTATAGTGGTTGTGTTAGTTGAGAAATGAATAAAATTTCGCTGTATCAATTTCACTGAATCACAGAATTGTTACAGTGCAGAAGGAGGCCATTCAGCCCATCATGTCTGCACTGGCTCTCTGAATGAGCAATTCACTTAGTGCCACTCTCCCGCCTACTCCCTGTAACCTTACACATTCTTCCTTTTCACTACCACTGTACTAAATGGGATAGATTTCGAACTGACCTAGCAGCTCATAACTGGGCATCCTTGAGGCACTGTGAGCCATCAGCAGCAGCAGAATTGTATTCGACCACAATCTGACCCCTCATGGCCCAGCGTCCCACCCACTCTACTATTACCATAAAACTGGGGGATCAACCCTGGTCCAATGAATAATGCAGGAAGGCATGCCAGGAGCAGCACCAGGCATATCTAAAAATGAAGTGTCAACCTAGTGGAGCTACAACACAGGACTACTTGCATTACAAACAGCAGAACCAGTATGTGGTAGACAAAGTTAAGCGAACCCATGACCAATAAAGCAGATCTAAACTCTGCAGTCCTGCCACATCCAGTCATGAATGGTGGAGGGCAATTAAATGACTAACAGGGAGAGGAGGCTCCACAAATATCCCCATCCTCAATGATAGAGGAGCTCAGCACATCAGTGCAAAAGACAAGGCTGAAGCATTTGCAACAATCTTCAGCCAGAAGTGCCAAGCGGTTGATCATCTCAGCCTCCTCCTGAGGTTCCCAGCATCAATTTGATTCACTTCATGTGATAGCAAGAAATGGCTGAAGGCACTGTATACTGTAAAGGCTATGGGCCCTAATACAATTCCAGCAATAGTACTGAAGACTTGTGCTCTAGACCTAGCCACACCCCTAGCCAAGCTCCAGTACAGCTACACTGGCATGTCTCCGGCAATGTGAAAAATTGCCCAGGTATACCCTATCCATAAAAGCATGACAAATCCAACCCAGCTAATTACCACTCCATCAGTCCATTCTCGCTTATCAGCAAAGAGATGGAAGGTGTTGTCGACAATGCTGTCAAACGGCACTTACTCAGCCATAACCTACTCATTGACACTCAGTTTGGGTTCCGCCAGGGCCACTCAGCTCCTGACCTCATTACAACCTTGGTCCAAACAGGGGAAAAAGAGCTGAATTCAAGAGGTGAGGTGAGAGTGACCACCCTTGACATCAAGTCAGCATTTGACTGAGTGTCAACACATGGACTGCAATGGTACAAGAAGGCTGCTCACCACCACCTTCTCAAAGACAATTAGGGATGGGCAATAAATGCTGGTCCAACCAGTGATGTCTATATCCCATGGATAAATAACAAAAATAGATAAGTTGAATTCCCTTTTGAATGCCTTGATTGAACTCAGCCGCAGCACAAGCTCAGGCAGTGCATCCCAGACCCCAACTACTCGCTGATTGAAAAAGATTTTCCTCATGTCACTTTTGTTTCTTTTACCAAATACCTGAAATCTGTGCCCTCTTGTTCTCGATCCTTCCATGAGTGGGAACAGTTTCTCCATATACAGTTTGTCCTGATCCCTCATGATTTTGAATATCTCTATCAAATCTCCTCTCAGCCTTCTTTTCTCTGAGGAAAACAGTCCTAAGTTCTCCAATCTATCTTCATAGCTGAAAATCCTCATCCATCGAACCATTCTCGTGAATCTTTTTTGTTCTCTCTCCAATGCCTGCAATGAGTGAATATCTGATATCAGACAAGAATTTATAAATGCATCAAGTGTTCTCATTTAATGCAACAACTCTGACTTATTGGTTATTGCATTTCTCAATTCATATAGAATTCAATAAGAGAGACCAGTTGTAAGAGTCTGATAGAAGACTTTACTTTTTCAATTTACGTATGAAAGAGTTGAATCCAAATTAAACTAACAGCATGAGTCTCTATTTGTCTTTTTGATGATGAAGATCTCAAGTGAAAAGGCCAGTTTTGTAACAGGCATGAATTCACAACATAAATAGCCCATAATTTAGCACAGATTTCTTTAGGGCAGTGTAGATAGAACACTTCTGCATCTAACTTGTGCCTTACCTCATTAATTCTGACATAGGTTTCAAAAAGCAGGAAGATAAAAATTTCCATTATTCAAAATTAGTGAAGGCTACCAAACCAGCCTTACCTCATTGAAAAAAAGTCCCCTGTATTTCTTTTGACCAATGTTTTTCATAAGGACATAAGACATGGAGCAGGAGAGGTGGTGGTGATGTGAAGCTGGGTGTTGATAGTGTAGATATGAAAATTGACTCCTGTGTTTTCAGGTGATGTTACTGAGGGACAGCATGTAGATGAGAAATAGAATGGGCCAGGGATTGATCCTTGGGGGGCATCAGAAGTAACGGTGTGGGAGCAGGAAGAGAAACCATTACAGGTGATACGCTGGCTGTGATTAGACAGATAAGAATGGAACAAAGCGAGATCAGTCCCACTCAGTTGGACAACAGAGGACAGTTGTTGGAGGAGGATGGTGTGGTCAACTGTTTCAAAGGCTGCAGTCAGGTTGAGACGAATGAGGAAGGATAGACTAGCTTTCTCACAGTCATATAGGGTGTCATTTGTGACTTTGGTAAGGGCATTTTTGGTTCTGTGGCAGGGGTGGGAACCCAATTGGAGATTCAACCATGGAGTTCTGGGAATGATCAGCACAGATTTAGGAGGCCTCAACACATTCAAAGACTTTGAAAAGGTCAGAGAAATGCACAAATTTTCAGGGACTGAGGGGTCAAGGGTTGTTTTTTTGAAGAGAGTGTGATGACGGCAGATATTAAAGAGAGGGAAGCAGTACCAGAAAAGAGAGAACCAGTGACAACATCAGGATCAGGAAAAGAAGTTGGATGGTTAGCAGGAATAGAGTTGAGGGAACAGGAGTGGGCCATATGTCTACTATGAGCTCAGAGAGGGCATGAGGGGAGACAAGGGAATAGCTATAACAGTTCTCTGTTATATCCATTCAGGCCTGCATTACTTGGACTTAAAGGAGCAAAATGGGAGCTATGCCTGGAGAATGGTTAAGGTGACAGAAAGTAATGCTTTTTTTTCATTCATTCATGGGAATTATTGCCCATCCCTAATTGCCCTTGTTCAGAGGGCACTTAAGAGTCAACCACATTGCTTTGGATCTAGAGCCACATGTAGGCCAGCCAGACCAGGAAAGGACAGCAGATTTCTTTCCCTAAAAGGACATTAGTGAACCAGATAGGTTTTTAATGACAATCAGCAATGGTTTCATCGTCATCATTAGACTTTTAATTACAGGTTTTTAATTGAGTTCAAATTCCGCCATCTGCCAAGGTGGGATTCAACCCAGGTCTTTAGAGTACTAATCTCTGGATTATTAGTCTAGTGTTAATACCACTACGCCATCGCCTCCCCATGTTTTAATGGGGATTATGGCATCAAAGGCATATGTAAACATAATGAAAAACCATGAGTGGAATCTTCCACCCCCACCAGCAGCAGAAATTGTGGCGGGAGGCAGCACTTAATTTGCCGTCAATAAAAAAATCAGTTTCCCTGACGGCGGGAAATTAGTTTGGAATTTTGTTCTTTTGACTGGTTAAAGGTGGGTCAAGCTTTCTGCTGAGCAATGTCGCTTTTAAGTTTTTGTTTATCAGGTTTGATTTGTCCAGTGAACGTTAACTGTGCCCTTGATATTAACACATTAGTTGATGCTTGAAACAATATAGGCAGAGAGACCGATTAACTGAACAAACACTGTAGGTTTATTGGAACTAACAGCAGAGCACTAACACCATATGTGCTTCTTCATTCGCTTCCAGTTACCCAAGAAGCCTGTGCTGTGTAGCGATGGGTTAATACATGGTCAACTAACTACGTTCTTTTAAAGGTACATAGCACTCCACTTTACCACAGTCGTGAACCCCATTTACATTCATTAGCATGCCATGAATGCTCATTAAAAGGCCAACTTGCCAGAATCATGATCTCTCTCTAAATTAAGTTCCCCAGCAGTGGCTAATTACAATGTTTTGTTTCATGACTGTATATAAGTGGCGCACAACTGGCAAGCTTCATTTCATCCATGACGTGGAGGTCAGTAGATGCTGCTTTCACCTTTCTTTTACATTGTTACTGATATATGTGCATGCCTGTAGCATAAACTGTGCCAAAGTTGGGCATGGGAGGCAGGACCTGAAGGGAAGGGTGAGACAGAGGCAGGACAATGGGGTGGGAGTGTGTGGGGAAGGACCAAAGGGGAAGGATGAAACAGAAGCAGGACTGGGAAGGGGGAAAGACTATCTGGGTACCAAGTTTAACAGACTGTCCGGGGATGGGTGAAAGACTGTCTGGGTGGGGGCATGTTTAAGAGGCTGTCCGGGGAATGAGACCACACTGTCCAGGCCATGTTAGATGGCTGTGCATGCCTTGAATGTCTTGGTCCCGGTCTTGAGCAGGTGAAGGCCTTGCTGGGCAGTGATGGTTGTGCACAGAATTGTGTGTAGGGCACGGTAAGTCAACTAAGGCGTTTGGACTGGGGGTTTGAGGCATGGTATTGCACGAAGAGGGCACAGTCATGTTTAGATGAGGCATTCGGATCCAGTATGTCAGTAATTCTAAAGCCATTGTGGGGATTGGATGGTCTCATGGGGGTGGCTCTCTGAAAGTAAGGGTGCAGGTGGCCTCTAGTGGTGGGGTGGGGGGGGGTCGGATCAACATGGGGACATCAACATTGGAGGGGACAGCAGGAAGAACAGGATTATCCACATGAACAATGATGGGGTCAGGGGTAATGGGGGGGAGGCTGGATGGAGTGGAGTTAGGAGACGGTGACTGTGGAGGAGGATGGGAGGACCTTGATGGGTGACAGGGGAAGATCGGAAGACATTGCTCGCACTCACAAATGCTACCAGCACCATCTTCATCTGTACTGAGTAATGGCGCAGTTGAAAATATAAGCCTCAGAAAAACAATATAGGAGGGGTCTCAAAATGTGTGGGAGAATTCAGGACTACTCTTTTGGGCTGAGTGAAGGGGCACCCTTTTAACTATTTGCTAAAGTAATGAAGAACAATGCTCAGCTGAGTACAGGTTTCAAGGGTCAAATGCCCAGTGAAGGAGCATTGCTCCTTAACGAATGGGGTGCATTGATGGGAGAATACATTAAGTTTTGGGGCTACATTTTGAGTTGGTATGATTGTTCCTGACAGATGCATGTAAAAGGGCATGGATGATAAAACATTCAAGGGCCATGGCTGCTGGACAGAAGCTACATGCACACGTCAAGCCTCAATATTCCCAGTTTAATGGTTATGGTTTACAAGACACAATGTCCAAAGCCGTGAAATTATTACAAGGCTATGATACCTATATTGAGTGTCCAGACTCATGGAGGCAAGCTGACAATTGCCTGATGGCGGGTCCTTCCAGGGCTCTACTGGGAAGCTTTGTGGAATCTACCAATCGGTGACATGCCAATGCATAAGGGAGGTGACAGATACCATTTTCAATAAAGCTCAATAAAATATGACCAGTTCTGCATGGATGCCAGAAACCAGGCTGCCTTAGCTGAGGAATTCGCAATGATATGTGGTTTTGCGAAAGTGCCGGGTACCATTGACTGCACATATGAAGCCTTGAGAGCTCTCTGGCAGCAGCCAGTGAGATCCATCAATTGAAAAGGATTTCACCTCTGAATGTTCAGTAATTTGTGATCATTGAAAGCAGATCATGCATGTTTGTGCTAGGTACCCACGGAGCTGTCTCATGATTCTTACATCTTGATGCACTCACAGGTGCCACAGATCTTTGAGGGAACTTAGCACTTACAAGGCTCGCTCCCTGGGGACAAGGAAGGCCTGGCTGATGGCACCAGTTCACCGTCCACATAGTGGTGTTGAAGAGAGATACAATGCTGCACATTCCACCACCAGGTCCTTGACAGAGCAGATGATAGGCTTCCTGAAGTTGTGTTTCTGATGTTTGGACCAGTCAGGTGGGGGTCTCCAGTGCTCACCACAAAGAGTGTCCCGGATCATCATTGTTTGCTGCGCTTTGCACAAACTTCTGCTGCAAAGGAGGGATGAGTTGCCTGAGAGAGAAATAGAGAAGTGAGACATCTCCTTGGATGAGTCAAAGGTTGAAGGGGATGGATCTAATGAGGGCGAGGATGGAGATGATCCACATGAAGAGGCCATCACATGGAATGTGATAGATGTGCCTGTGATAAAATGATAGTATAAGATTCCAGGTGGAGTAAAGTGCAGACAAATTCTTGCAATCATTAGTTTCTTTCGCCTTTGCTGCCTTGAAGGACCCGTCAATCTCAGCGAGAAATTATCTCAAAAGTTCAATGTTCTCATAATGATTATGGAAATATCAGTATCACTGTCTGCCCTAATGATGGGTTCATCCTTGGTAGGGCTTAAAAAGCAGTTAACTAAGTAGCCTTGGCAACATATGATCGCTATGAAAGCCGAACAACAATCCTTTCTCGCATATCCTTAGGCAACTGTACATTGTATAAGATTTTCACCCAGGGCCTCACCAAGTCAGTGTGTATGGCAGCTTAAGTGGCTGGAATTCCAAATTACACAGGGATGCACTCATGTCAGACAATTGCTCAACAAGGTGGTTCAACCACACATGTCACTCTTTCAGGCGTTACTGGATGGATGGCTCAATAGGGAGCAGCATCATGAGAGCACCATGTGTCCCATCGCCAGCTGTCCTCAATGCAGAATGTCGTGCTGCTGCCCCCCAATCAGTAATCGCATATGAGGAAGAAGTAACCCTTAACATGTAGATCATGCAGTAAAGTTTCGAGGTTTGTTTGTATTGTCCTCACTGAGAGTGCCTCGCCTGGACAATGGTTTGATGAGGTGCAACCACTGGAGGCTCTGCAATTGTCGGGAGCCTGACACGTCTCTGTTCCAGATAACCTTTGCATTGGAGTGAAATGTTGAGCAGTCATTATCAACACAACAGCCAATGAATAATTCTTTCATTCATGCTTGGCATAGTCTTTTACGGTCTATTGCCACTATGTATGTTGAGGATCTCGATGTAGACCTCAGGGGATCTGCCTCTATGCTATCTATGCTAAGCAAGATATTGAGACTGATGAGGGTTCTGTTTGAACACAATTACATGAAGTTTATTACTAGCAACAACTATATATGCTCTACACAGACTTTGATCTAGCCTGGGTCTTAACAGAGGCTGATTAGTTGCCTATACGCCTGACTCAAAGGTGTACACGAAGTCTTACTAATACAGAGTAACAGGCTGTACTGAACTTCTGCAGTAGAGATCACATGGTGATCTAACATGGAGACTGTACCTTTCACATTCCAGCCTTGCACACTCTGATGACATAGTGATGTCACTATGCAGCTTCTTAAAGGTACATTTCATTGTCTGCATTGGGCATGCATACAATATCACAACATTGCTGAGGCCTTAAGAGAGTTCCTTGGATTGAGAGCATCTTTGTCCTTGAGACGGCGCAGTTCAGAGGGCCATTCCTGTCTGTATATCCTAAGCCAATGACAGTTTTGTCATGCAATTCATTCCATATTGATTTGAGTGCTGTGCCTTTACCCAAGGACCACTTAAAGCATTGCTAAGGAGCTCTGCAGATCTAAATAAAGATTGTGGGATCTCAGGAAACAGCTTCATCAAGATAAACAAGCCTCTTAAATCATACACTCTTATCTCTCTTGCAGTCAAGCCCAAGGTGTCTTAACTGGTTCCTTAACTGGTTACTTCATCATCAAGCTTGCAGAGAATGAGAAATCACCGAAGAAGGATGTTCATCTTTAAATGCAGAAACTATATCTTCCTGCAGAGAAGCATGGAAGCCTATGGGCTTCAAAGGTTTACAGTACAGTGCTCAAAAACATTCTCCTACGCAGTAAAAGTAATTCTAAACGAAACATTGGATATACAAACCTAATGCAAGTTGTGATGACTACTTGTGCCATCGACATAAATGCAGCAGCAGCAGTAAAATCAATAACTGCAATGAGCACTTCTCCTGAGGCCAAGGCATGGTTGACATGTGTATTGGCCAGGCAGCACTGTCACAAATGATGCGCATTCCCTGAGGTTGCTGATGTAGAATTATAGACTACTCACTGCGGTGAAAATGTGGGAGAATTTATGCAAATTAAGATCCTGATGGGACTACATGGGGGAGGGGCCAACATTCTGGACCCTTAAATGACTGAAACGTTGAAGCAAATTGAATAGAGATGGAATCCATGAGACTTGGAGATGGATAGATTCAACTTATATTTACAAAAGTGACAGCTATATGCAATGAGTAAACACATACGCCACCAGTGTGCATTCAATACTGTTAAATTTTTCTAACCCTACCTCTATGTCGAGGTGCAGCCCCGACATCCACAGCTGAGGTGGAGGCAGCCTGCCGGCTGCTATGACCTCTTGTCTGAGATGACTTTGGTGTCCCAAGGCATTGAGGGCTCCAGCCTGCTAAGGGTCCCCTGATCAAGTGCAGGTGCAACCTCCTCAGCCTAACCTGCTGGAGTTGATGGGGTCACTAGCAGAGGTGAAGTGGAGTAGCAGGGCACCCTTGGGCTGTCCAGGGTTGATGCCTCCAGGGTGCTTGGCTTGCACTCCTCCTTCCTTTGGATGCTCATGACCGCTTCCTGACTCCTTGAGAAGGAGCACCTGGAGAGAGATTAAGGTGCCCTGCCCCCCTCTTGCCAAGCCACTGCTGAAACACATCCAAAGCAACAGCAATGGTATGTGTGTCTGAGTGGAAATTGAGCAGAAACTGGTGGACCTGGGTCTCCAAGGCAGCTGCCACACTTCCCATGGAGACTTCGATGCTCTTGCAACAGACAGAACTGCAGATAGAACATGGACTGTCTCTTCCATCCTTTGGTCCAGTCTGTGGATGGCCTCTGACAACCCCGCCTGATGTTCCCCTACCTGTCCCTGCATCTCCAAGAGGTCTCCTAGGCCTGAGTCTAGAGGCTTGTCATCAGAATCAGACTCAGCAGGGGCCAGGTCTCCAACAGTCCAGGAACTTGAGCACAAAATCTAGGATGACATTCTAGTGCAGTACTGAGGGAGTGAACAGCTCTTAGATGAGACATTAAACCAAGGCCACATGCCCTCTCAGGCAGATACAAAAACCAATGCAAAGAATAAGGGGGTGGGGAGGGAGCAGGGGGAGGCACAGGGGTTGGGGAGAAGGGTGGGGGTGGAAGGGGGCAATGGTGTGGGGGGTATGGGGTCTCCCTAGTGCCCTGGACAAAATTGATTCCTCCGATGGCCTCACTAAAATGTATTGCCTGCTTGTTATCACACTGATGTTTGTAGGAGCTTTCTGCATACAAATTGGCTGTTGGCTTTCCTGCATTACAACAGTGACTGCTTCAAAAGTACTGAAATGTCTGCAAAGTGCTCTGAGACATCCTGAGGCCATGAAAGGCACCATATAAATCTTTTCCTGCTGTTGTGTGAAAGTGATTTTGTAACGCATTGGCGCAGATATAGAGGTTTTCTATCTCATCATGAAGAGTGATAACAGGGAGACTTGGAGCATAACGCAAGATAAAAGCAAAATACTGCGTATATTGGAAATCCAAAAGTAAACAGAAAGCGCTGGCAAAACTCAGCAGGTCTAAAAAAGAGTCATGTTAGATTCAAAATGTTTTTTTCTCCCTCTATGCTTTTCTCACTCCACAGATGCTGCCTGATCTGCTGAATTTTTCCAGTATTTCCTGTTCGTATTATAGCATAGTGCAAGCCTGTTAGCCACACATTACACTCTATGGGTGTGCAACAACACCCTTTATGACATTCAATTGACTGATTGTTTTCTATTCTGTCAGTAATTCTAGGCCTTTGACACATTTGGATGATCCAGAAATATAATAGAGATTAATGATCATATCACCAGTGACCTGGGGCCATGCAGTACAATTAGTGATAGAATATTCCTGGTTACAAATCAATCAATGACACATCAGGAGAATTTACTACGATAATAAAACATTTAAAAATAATGGATAAAAAAATGGGCTGAAATTATGTGAGGGTAAGGACATCCTTAACATATAATGTTTGAGAAAGTATTTCATTTGAAATCTGTCCAACTGACCAGGCTTTGTTATATTAGGATTCACCGATGAAAGCAGACGATTATCCTCTTTCTATAGATGCTGCACAGACTGACAAAATTACTCAAATTGATCTAAACAGGTTTGGTTTCTTTTGTAGAAAGGCAATATCAGGTCTTTTAATTTAAATTTAGAGGTGGATTTTAACCCTAACCTTCCCAGCAGAAATTGGGTGTATAAATAATTTAAATTCACCAGCTGACCTAGCCATTGACAGCCTGCCTAGGTCCTGCTGTTCTGATTGTAACTAGTATTTCTGGACACCAGTTAAGCCAGCTGTACAAAGCAGACAGGAACATCATTGGGTCCTGACTGCAATTTTAACTTTAGCCTGAGTGGGGAAGCCACTGTGGCTTTCTCACCAAGTGAAGGTTGTCAGAAGAGGACTGGAAACAGAAGAGGCCATTCAAAGTATCTTTTTATACTTGCCTTTGTGGGATTGAGAGGAATAAGATAGCTCTTCTGCACCCCACAAGGAAAGTCTAAGCTCCATGACCATGGAAATTCTCCATTCCTTACTGTGACTTTCCCCCTCACACTTACATGAATGTTGGTGGGTACCAAGTGTTGTGTGGTTTTTCACAGAGCAGTGGTTGCTTCCCACCCAGAAAACATGAGAAGTTGGCATAATACTGAGGCTCGGTGGTCAAAATCACCAGGGCCACCTTCTTCTGGAGGCTGGTGGGAAATGAACTCGCCAACAGAGTAACCCACCAGAAGTAGCATTACCAGAAGTTATGTTACAATCTCTATGGGGGAACCATAAACCAAGTTAACTAATTTTACCAAACGACTCCCAAATGAGCAAATTACCAACAAGATTTCACTTTTTGTAACTTTTACTTTAATATGAATCTGAAACAACATTAAATTAAATTAACCAAATTAAACATGAATTAACAGGCAAATGACACTTCAAATAGAAAGATAAATTTCAGTTTAAATGTTTGATAAAAACAAAGATATATCTTACACAACCACAAGCATCCGCATCACTCCCTGCAGACATGTGGCACTATGTAGCTACTCACACAGCTTTTCAGGTTTTAGGCCTTTTTAGCCAGCTCACACAGTGTCTCCAAAAGCTCCTGTCTCATTTTCTACCAAACAGGAAAGCTGACTTCTTCCTGAGAGTGATTTGCTTCTTCTCCTCACAAGAGTTCTGTGTGTTCCTGTTTATGTCTCTGTCTCCCTTCTCTTTGGATAGTATTTTATGGGCCTTATAAGAGCAGAAACATAATGGTGGGGTGACGTAATTAGACGGGAGCTAAAATTTCAGTTTCCTGACAATGGGTTGAGATGAAGAGATTGGGCAGAATTTTGCCCTTGGCGTGAGGGCTCGGTGGGGACGGTGGGGAAGCTGACCACTGCCCGTGATCGGCACTGGACAGTGATTTCACACTTGGGGGCCAATTAAGGCCTGCCCAGCATGAAATGCAAGCAGCAGCGCTGAGCAGCAGTGCTGCGCGGGTGGGGGGAGGTGTGCAAGTGGGCCGAGCATGAACTTCACGCACACGTGCGAGGGAATGCTTCATAATCTCCCTGAAGCACAGAGCTGCCTCAGGGAGATGAGGCACTGTTAAAAAAAAATTAAAGAACATAAAAATGTAACAAAACATGTCATCTCATGTGACTCTGTCACATGAGCAGGGACTTGTTATCAATTCAATTGTAAAACTTCTACTTTATTTTTATTTGCTTTGGGAAACCTCATCCTGCCCGTGGATGAGGTTTCCAAAAAAATGCAAAGGCTGCTTGGCCTTTTCGCCTGCCCACCAACCATTAGATTGGACGGGCAGCGAAAAATTTAGGTTAATTGAAAATTAACTTCAGTTAATTGATTAGTTAATGGCCTTAACAGGCCTTTTAATTGTCAGCGGGCATGCTGCCGACTCGGGCATGCGCCCGCCGGCCGAACTATCGCGCGACTGCGTGCTGGCGCCGGCATGCTCGGCTGTCGTCAACATATGTCATTTCACGCTCAAGCCGGTCCTGCCGAGTGAAAATTTCTGCCCATTAAGTCAGTGGCATGGCAGGAGTATATCTGGCCTCATGCCGTCTTGTGGCAAACTCCCTACTTGTAATACATTTGCAATCCTTGAATACTCATTACATTTTGTAATTACATCCTACCTTCAAGATTAAGTCAGCGGTGCTCGGGAATCTTATGGCATGCTTGCTTAAAGGTGGTATGCAACTGACAGCTTTGTGTGGTTGTGTCTGAGGTCAGTGGTTTTGTTTATTGAACTCTGTGGCACAAGGGAGGGGAGCAGGAGAATGGCAACTTGCATGGAGGCTCAGGACCGGCAAGGGTGAGTTGGGCTAAGGAGGGTCGGCGGAAGGGTGCAGTTCAGAGGCATGGAGGAGTGGAAGAGGGATCCAAGGAAGCACACAGGGTGAGGCCAGGAGCAGGAGGAGAGGATACGGAAAAGGAGGGCTCTTGCTGGTCAACAACAGAGGCTACAATGCCAGCAGCAGGCAGTACCAGAGGGGGAGACTGGTCAGGACCATTACTCATTTCCTGACAGTGCAAGTGGTCATCAGCTGCACACATGTGGTCATTAGAGCTCCTAAGGACAAGCCAGCAGCATTTGAGAATTGCAGGGGCTTTCACTGTTTGAATGTGCAATTGGTCTGTGATGACAGGCGAAGAATACACAGAATAGATAGAAAATAACGAGTAAGAAAAAGTCCAGGGGACGGACACACCACCTGGGGTTAACTAGAAAGGTTAGAGATAGTATCAAACTTAAAGAAAAAGCATATAATTGTGCAAAGATAGGTGGAAGGTCAGAAGATTGGACAGAATATAAGGAACGGCAAAGGATGACTAAAAGGTTAATAATGAGGGAAAAATTAGAGTATGTGAGAAAGCTAACCAGAAATATAAAAACAGATATTAAGGGCAGGATATTTACCTCATTGGGCCGGCCCAGGAGCGATCACAAAGCCAACTGCTGCCATGATCAGGCCCCGAAATTGATTTCACGCCGGCTGGCCAATAAACGGCCAGCCAGTGTGAATCGCGCGCTGCAATGCTGAGCACCGCCGGGGTGGGGGGGGTGGGGGAGGGGGGGCGGAAGGAGGGCGAGCACGGAAGTTTGCACATGCACGCGGGTGTGTGCAATGAAAACTCCCTGAGTTACTGAACTGTCTCTGGGAGCTGAAGATATTTAAAAGTGCAAATAAAGATTTTACAAGTGTCAAAAACATGATCCCTCATGTGACTCTGTCACATGAGCAAAGACATGTTATTAAGGATAATTCAACATTTTTATTTTATTTTAAATTCCTCTTGGAAAACTCATCCCGCCCATGGATAGGGTTTCATAAAAAATACAAAGGCTGCCTGGGATAGGCAGCGAAAAATTGCATTTAATTATTACTTTAATGGCCTTAATAGGCCTGTTAATTGCGGGCAGGCACGCTGCCAACTCCCGCGCATGCTCACCGACTGAAATATCATGCGTCATTTTATGCTTGAGTGCGTCAAAATGAATTAACAAAGTGAGCATTAGTCCTAGAAAGTGCATCTAGAGATTAATAATGAGAAACAAAGAAATGGCAGAAGAACTGAACAGGTACTTTGCATCAATCTTCACTATAGAGGATACAAGTAACATCACAGAAGCAGCTATAAATCAGGAATTGGAAGAGAGCGAGGAACTCAGGAAACTTACAATCACCAGAGAAATGGTGCTGAATAAATTGCTGGAGCTGCAGGCTGACAAGTGCCTGGGTCCTAGGGCCTTAAAAGAAGTGGTTAATGAGATAGTTGATACTTTGGTTTTAATTTTCGAAAACTCCCTAGATTCAGGGAAGGTCCCATTAAATTGGAAGATAGCAAATGTTACTCCATTATACAAAAGGGAGGGAGCCAGAAAGCAGGAAACTACAAGCCAGTTGGCTTTAAATCTGTCATAGGGAAAACATTAGAAGGTATTATTAAAGAAGCTGTAGCCTTGGGTAAGTCCAAGGTAATTAGACAGAGTCAACATGGTTTTGTGAAAGGGAAATCATGTTTAACCAGCTTTTTGGAGTTCTTTAAGGAAGCAACATGTGCTGTGGATAAAGGGGAACGGATGGATATACTGTATTTAGATTTCCAGAAGGCATTTGATAGAGTGACACATCAAAGGTTATTGCGGAAAATAAAAGCTCATGGTGTAGGGGCTAGTATATTGGCATGGATAGAAGATTGGCTGGCTAAGAGAAAGCAGAGAGTAGTCACAAATGGATTTTTTTTGGTTGGCACAGGGATCAGTGCTGAGACATCAACTGTTTATAATTTATATAATTGACCTGGATGAAGGGACATATGGAATAGTTACCAAATTTGCTGATGACACGAAGATGGGTAAGAAAGTAAGTTGTGAAGAGAACAAAAGGAGGCTACAAAAAGATATAGATAGGTTAAGTGACTGGGTAAAGATCTGGAAAATGGAGTATAATGTGGGAAAATGTGAAATTGTCCATTTTGGCAGGATGAATAAAAGAGGAGCATATTATCTAAATGGTGAGAGATTGTGTACCTCTGAAATGCAGAGGGAGGTGGATGTCTTAGTGCATCAATTACAAAAGGCTAGTATCCAGGTAGTGCAAGTAATTCGGAAAGCTAATAGATTGTTATCATTTATTACAAAGGGAATTGATTACAAAAGTAGGGAGGTTATACTTCAGTTATACAGAGCACTAGTGAGACCACATCTGGAGTACTGTCTACAGTATTGGTCTCCTTATTTAAAGGAAAGATGAAAATACACTGGAAGCAGTTCAAAGAAGGTTTACCAGGCTAATACCTGGAATGGGTAGGTTATCTTATGAGGAAAGGTTGGACAGACTAGGCTTGTATCCGCTGGAGTTTAAAAGAGGAAGAGGCGACTTGATTGAAGCATATATGATCCTGAGGGGTCTTGACAGAGTGGATGTGAAGAGGATGTTTTCTCTTGTGAACGAGGGGTCGCTTTTTAAAAATAAGGAGTTGTCCATTTAAAACAGAGATAAGGCGAAATTTTCTCTCTCAGAACTCTTCCTGAAAAGGCAGCGACAGCAGAGTCTTTGAAAATTTTTTAAGGCAGAGGTGAATAGATTCTTGGGGCAGAACTTTCTGGCTGGCGGATGCGGAGCCAATCGCTGTCTGTGATCGGGTCCACGCTGCCATTTTACACTGGCGGGCCAATTAAGGCCCACCCAGTGTGAATTGTGGCTCCCGGGGACAGCAGGAGTGGGCGGGCGGCGGCGGGACTGCAATGACCATTGGGTCCATTGGCGACCCGGCGGTCTGTTTTAAAAGGCTGCTGCAGCCTTTCAAAGGATGGCAAACATGGCTACTGGAAGAGCTCCCCAGAGCGCTGCTGGTGAGCAGGCTGGGCAGGAAGGTAGGGCAGGGGTGCATTGTGCCACTCGTTTTTCGGATGATTGCCTTGCTGCCCTCCTTGAGGAGGTGGCACCAGGGCAGAGGTCCTCGTACTCCAGGACCAGGGGAGGCCAAACATTCCTGGGAGGAGGTGGCGGAGATAGTGAGCTCCTGCAATGTGGTGTGACACATGTGGATCCAGTGTTGCAAGCACTTCAACGACCTTTTGTGCTCGGGAAGGGTGAGTACCATGTTGGCATTGGTCACTTAACCAACAGGTCGGCTTTCCCCCCTGGTGTACCCTCCCCACCCACCCACCACCCTCCCCTCCCCCCAACAAGTCTGAGTTTAGTGACTGCATTGAATCATTGACGGGATATGTCCTTTGCTGGGTGGACCAGCAGATGTTGCTCATTTGTCCAAGAGGAGGGTGGTGGGGTGGGGGACAGGCCTGGCATCTTTGTGTGAGTGTTGGCAGCAGCGGGATGAGGAGGCACTGGAGCCCTACAATGTCCCAATCTGGTTGGGGTGGGCCAGCCACAAAGAGAATCCAGGTACAAGTAGCACTAATCAATGCTCTTCCCTCATTTTCAGGAGAAGAATGCACATAATGCCACCAAGCAGGTGAGGACTGGCAGAGGGCCGGCCCAGGTGGCGATGCATAGCCAGTTCGAGCAGGAGACCCTAGATCTGGAGAGGCGCCATGTGCCCAGATCCACAGGCGTCGGTGAGGCTGGGGTGCCACGGGCAGGTATGTTTGTCCAGCTGTGAGGTCACCATTGTTCTCCCAGCAGCCATGGCAGCGCTGAATGTTCAGTGATCGAAGTTTTCAACATGGCTTATGGAAGGATGAGTGCATGACGTTGTCTCCATGTTAACTAATCAAATGTCCTTGGTCTTCCTTTCAGCACCAGTGGAGCAGGGCCGGGAGGAGAAGCAGCAGGGCCCAGAAGTTTCGGACTCACCAGCGTCACACCATCTCTGCCAGGCAGGCACCAACGCAGATATTGGCACCTTGGTGGGGATTAGATCAACGACTAGTGTCCCGGGGCACAGCGGTAAGGGCACTTCACACTTGCTGGAGGAGCTGGCAGAGACAGAGAGTGCCCATAGTGCCAACAGTTGGAGGACTGCAGGGGACAAGGCACATGCTCAGTCGGTGCCTGATGATATGCCCCTGGAGTCGTCTGCGATGCAGCAAACACAGGAAATGTGGCAGGGTGTGCGGGACCATCTGGTGGAGATTCATGAGGCAAGGCTTGGCTTGGTCTCCGTGGTGGAGGAGCCTATGTGGACCATCGCCAATGCAATGAGCCCCATGGCTGAGCGCCATGCGTCCGTGGAGACAGTGGCGACTCTTGTGGAGAGGTTCCTCCAGGAGACCAATCAGGGCTTCTTGGGGATGCACTCGGACCAGCAAGCCCTCACATCAGCATTGACTCAGCTGGCCAGTGCCAGTGTAGGAGATGGTCTGGGCACCAAGTTTCCCTGCTCAGCGCCCATCTATCCATGGTGAGCAGGGTGGTCCAAACTGACATCACGTTGGCGCAGCTGCCACCTGTGGTCTCTGCAGGCTCCTGTCTGGGCGCTCTGGATGAGGGCTGACCGTTGCATTCGAAGACGCTGCGATGACTGGGGAGTTGCCAGCTGTGGAACTGGCAGCTTTCTCCCAGGAGGGGCCAGCACAGGCTCCGCGGGCCAGAGGACAGCCGCCAAGGTCAACGAGGCCAACAGGACAGCATGATGGCACCACCAAACACATCTTCCCTTCAACACCCCCCCCACCACCCCCCCCCCGGGTGGCTTTCCAGAGGGATTGTTCCCTCCGGGACACCCTGGTCCACTCGTCCATCACCCCCTACACCTCAACTCCCTCCCATGGCACCTTCCCATGCAACCGCAGAAGATGCAACACCTGCCCCTTTACTTCTCCTCTCCTCACCGTCCAAGGGCCCAAACACTCCTTTCAAGTGAAGCAGCATTTCACTTGCACTTCCCTCAATTTAGTCTACTGCATTCGCTGCTCCCAATGCGGTCTCCTCTACATTGGAGAGACCAAACGCAGACTGGGTGACTGCTTTGTGGAACACCTTCGGTCTGTCTGCAAGCATGACCCAGAACTCCCTGTTGCTTGCCATTTCAACACTCCACCCTGATCTCATGCCCACATGTCCGTCCTTGGCCTGCTGCAATGTTCCAGTGAAGCTCAACTCAAACTGGACGAACAGCACCTCATCTTCCGACTAGGCACTTTACAGCCTTCCGGATTTAATATTGAGTTCAACAATTTCAGATCCTGAACTCTCTCCTTCATCTCCACCCCCTTTCCGGTCCCCCCTTTTCCAATAATTTATAATTAAAAACAAATGTTATTCTTTTCCCACCTATTTTAAAATTTATTTCGATCTATTGTTTTATCTCCACCTTTTAGCCCATTTCGATCCCTTCCCCCCGCCCCACCCGCACTAGGGCCATCTGCCACTAGCTTGTTCTGCTTGCTACCCTTAATGTCCCCATTAGCACATTCCTTAGATAATATCACCACCATCAACAGCCCTTTGACCTTTTGTCTATGACATCTTTGGAAATCTCTTCTTTGCTTCCACCTATCACTGGCCCTCTATCCAGCTCCACCTGTCCCACCCCTTTCTACCAACTTATATTTCATCTCATTTCTCTATTTCCTTAGTTCTGATGAAGAGTTATATGAACTCGAAACGTCAACTGTATTCCTCTCCGGAGATGCTGTCAGACCTGCTGAGTTTTTCCAGGTATCTTTGTTATTGTTTAGGACAGCAGAGTCAGCAGGCTGTCTCAGATACCAGTCCCAGCGATGGGGTGGCACCTAGATGTAGCACCCGAAAGCGTAAACATAAGGCACCTTGGGCACACCACGGGTTTATCACTGGTGCTTTTGTGTTGGCCCGCAATGAGGTCTTTATGAGTTGGTGTGATGTTTAACACCTTTGTCATTTTGTTCTCTTAATTCCTTTTGTTGTAATATTAAATTCAGATATGTCACCATGGCTGAGGGTGCCTTTTTTCTTCTGTAGGTGGATGGTTACCAATAATGTTATGAATGTTTTGTGGTACATTCAGCTTTATTAACAAGGCCCTTAGTTCATGTTCCTATCCAGGCAGATTTTGCACTTAGGTATCGATTATGGAGCCTACATCCCAGGCTTGTCCTGGAGGTCCATCTGTGGTGTGCTAGCTGAAGGTTCATTGGATTAAAGCCTCTGAGATGTCTCTGCCTCCCTGGAGTATGCCCAGGTCAGTGTCTATCCCCTCAGCATTTCCCTGTGCATGCTCATCCTTGGACTCATTGCTGGACTCATCATGTGCATCCGGAGCAACTGCATCCACATCTTCTTCGTCCACAGCGTCCCCCCCTTTCCAGCGCAAGATTGTGCAGAGTGCAGCGTGCAACCACTATCACCAAGACATGATCTGGGGGGTACTGGAGTGCGCCTCCTGAGTGGTCCAGGCATCAGAAGCGCATTTTAAGACTTATGGTTCTCTCCAGCCCTTGTTGAGCTGTGGCTCCTATTATACTGCTGCTCAGCTTCTATTTTTGGATGGGGTAGAGGTGTCATGAGCCACCTTCGGAGGGGATAGCTTTTGTCGGCCAGCAGCCATCCATCCAGCGCGCTGGAGCATTGAAGAGCCCCTGGCAGTGTCTGAGGACGTAGGTGTCGTGGGAGCTGCCTGGGTACCTTGCACAGACATGCAGAATCTGCATCCTGTGATCACACACTATCTGCACGTTCATGGAGTGGAAGCCCATACATATTGTGTAACTCACAGCTCCCAGAGCTTTTTGAGAACCTAGCCCAGGTTGACAGCAGCATTCACCAATGGATACCTGCCCTGTGATTACATGTTGCCTGTGCACAGCGCTGGCATTTAAAATTTTCATTCGAATCATGTTGGAGCTGTCTCCTGACGTGAGAATGGAAGTGCGACCCACTTCTTGTTCCGTTGTCAGGAACGGCACACTACAGATTAACTGATGCAAACCTTTAAAAGTCCTTTTCAGACATTCTTGAAAACAATTACAGCTTCCACAGACACTTTAAAGATATTACAAATTTTCCTGACTGTACTGCTCCCAGGTCAAAGAACGTCACAGTTAAAAAGTGTATCCTAATTGCACAATAATTTATGGAGATTGGTTTAAAAAGGAACAATCCTGTGTTATAGACATAAAGGTGATTTGATGTCTAAGGATCGAAAAATGATTTTACTCCTCTCCAATTATGTAAATTATTTTGAGGTTTTTATAATGGCAGGTGGATAATGTTAATTGTGGACATCTGCCAGCAATCGATTCTGATAGCTGTATAAATAGAACACACCTTTTGTTTTAAGAGACAGAAAAATGTAGAGCTGATACACTTCATGAAGCTGCTTTAATATGTTTAGATTAAGAAATGTCCATTGTGAAAGCTTTTAGTTCTGGAAGAAGAGAAATAATTGATTCTCTCCACCACACCCTCTTTGGGAGCCTTATGGAGAGTAAAATATGTATAGGACGAGTTCTAAGTAGTTCATGCAGAGCAATCTTTATTTCATTCTCTGGATAAACTGAGGCTGAAATTCATTTTGGACAGTAAAACAAAATAGTGTTCCTGCAGCCAATGGAACAAAAAAAAATGGAGCACAGAGCAAAATGGGCTGCCGCACATTATCATCTATTTTGTGATACCATTCAAAAAGAATCACACCCGTTATATTCTGCAACGAACCCAAGATAAAACGCAGAAACTTGAGACCTCCATAGTGGTGGATTTGGAGGCAGGGGGAGTTTAATTGTGGGGCAGGGTGGCAGGTGGGGACCCTGCATCTTCCTGTCTCCACTCCACCTAAGTCCATGGTGGGGAGGCCCATGAATAGCCTTCCCACCCCTTCATCAATTGAGGCCCTTATGTAGGCAATTAATGCCCAATTAAGGGCCTCAACTCACTGCCATTGGTAATAACCCCGTGGCAGGTGGGGTTTGGCGGTGGTCACCATGCAGCATTTGTGACAGGTAAACCCAAGTATATTTGCTTGCTAGCCCTCAGGGTGGGCCTCCTGTTAAAAGATATGATCGAGGTATTCAGGAAGATAGGGGGCTCACTGAGAGCCACCCTCCTGCCCTTACTGCTGACTCCTTTACAACCCTTTCTCACATGGTTCCTCCCGCCCCTGAGGATCCCCTCTCGCCATCATTCACCTGTGGCCTGGGTCCTGGGCCTCTGGTAGGTGCCGTTTCAGCGACTGCCGTCTCTTTGGTAGCGCTGTTTTTCAAAAGAGTTGCTGGTGTCTGATTAGCTGGCAGCTCTTGGCAGGTGGGATTTCCGTTGCCAGGGTCCTGATCTTGGGGAAAGCCCACTGGTGGACTGTCAAGTGCCTGATCGGTGGAAAGAGGTGAAGTAGGGCTCTCCAGTCATCAGGCGACACTGCTGTCACTCGCACAATATTCCACCCACACGGGATTTGCAAGCACTTAATACAGGCACTGAATTTTTTTAATGAAGGAAACATTTTAGATTCGTCAGTCTTTCCTTATTGTGAACAAGAGTTACTCCAAAATGTCTCTTTTATATAGGAATATGCTAAATCTTATTTTCTCTCTGTAACATGCACACTTGCTCTTGTCGGGCAGCCTCATTCTCTTGAAGCCTTTATTTGGATGTGTGCTGTTTAGGATCTTCTAAAGTCTGAACATTTCTATTGTATATCTGATATATATTTAATACTGGAAGAATTAAATGCTGAATGCTATAAATCAAATTGTTAAAGGAACATGTGTATTTTTCATGGTGCAATTCAGCAATTTGCGTTTATATAGCGCCTTTAACATGGTGAAATGTTCCATAATGCTTCACAGCTGTTTAATCAGACAGGAGTTGACACCGAACCGAAGGACAGGTGTCCAAACACTTGGGCAAATGCTGACAAAATGTCAATGACCTGATATGTTAACCCTGGCTCACCCTCCTCAAACGCTGCTTGACCTGCTGAATATTTCCAGCATTTTCAATCTTTATTTCAGATTTCCAGCAGTGTTTATGATCACTCTAGTAGGTTTTGAACAGAGTCCTAAAGGAAGCGATAAAGGTGGAGAGGTGGAAATTTGGGAGGAAATTCTAGAGCTTAGGGCCTAGATGGCTGAAGGCATGGCTGTCAGCTGAGTGAAGGAAGTGGGGACACACACACCAAAAAAAGGGATGTCGAGTTCCTGGAGGGTTGTAGGGGGTTAGAGAGAGAGGGAGGGGTGAGACCATGGAAGGAGTTGAATATGAGGATGAGAATTTTAAAATCAAGGTGTTGGCGAATCAGGAGACAAAGTAGATCAATGAGCACAGCGCTGAAACAGCGAATCAATGGGATTCGGTGCGAGTTAATATACATGCAGCAGAATTTTGGATGAGCTTAAGCTTACTGACATTGGAAGATAGGAGAGCACTGGAATAGCTGAATCTGGAGGTAAAAAAAGCAAGAATGAGTGTTTCAGCAGTAGATGGGCTAAGGTGCGGCCAGAGACAGCAATGTTACATTGGTGAAAGAAAGTGGTCTTGTGAGGGTCAGAAGCTCAGCTCAGGACGTCCTGAGGCTGGGAACCGCTCTTGTTCAGCCTGCCACATTTGCCAGGGAGGAGGATGGAAACAGTGGCTAGGGAATGGAATTTGTGACAGGACCAAAGCCATTGCCTTTGGCCTTGCCAAAGTTTAATTTCAACATGTTTAAGACTGAACGTTGAACAAGAAGTCTGACAATACACAGGCATTAGTGAGGTTGGAGAATTCTTCATATTTTCAGTTATTCAGCAAAGCCTGCAAAACACAGTAATAATACTCCGAAGTTTCTAAAAACCTTGCCATCTGATGGATTCAGCCTTTCACTGTGCTATACACCTTGGAATCGCCTACTGAACTGAGAAGAGTAATCAGTAAGCAGAGAGATGTGGCTGATGGAATGTTGATTCTGGTTTCCAGTGTGTAATTTGGTTTTATTCTAATCCCAGTGTACAATTGGAGCTGATGTATGTAACTGATATGTGCTGATTGTGTTCCTTCATATTCATTCCTGAAGATCTTCCTTTCTATTCCCAGTGGGAGCAGTTGGTGTTGTGAGAGCCTTTGTTGGAGGCCCAGCAGATTTTAATAGTTAGGCCACATAAGGAGAAAATAATAAGATAAATTCAGTGAGGGTTGGGGGTAGTGTCGTGAGGGTCTTAAGGCTGGGGGCAGAAACCGACCAGCAGGAGCTTGGAGTTTCCCTTTGGGGCACAGAGGAATACTCTGAAGGAGTTAAATGTCCTCTGAATTATTTCAACTTCAAAGCAATTGGAAAAAGACCTGGTACCAGGGTGATTTCTGATGCATTTCTGGAATGAAACAAGGAAAGCAATTATTATTTTTTCTCCCTCGACGAATTGAATCACAGATTCACAGAATCTTTATAGTGCAGAAGGAGGCCTTTTGGCCCATCGAGTCTGCACTGGCTCTCTGAAAGAGCATTCCACCTAGTTCCACTCCCCTGTTTTATCCCTGTAACCTTGCACGTTATTTCTTTCCAGATAGCAATCCAATTCCCTTTTGAATACCTCAATCGAACCAGGCTCCACTACCCTTTCAGGAATTAATTCCAGACTCCAACCACTCTCTGGGTGAAAAAAAAATTCCTCACATCACATTTACTCCTTTTTCCAATTATTTTAATCTGTGCCCTCTAGTTCTTGATGCTTTCTTGAGTGGGAACAGTTTCTCACTACTTACCCGGTCCATACCCCTCAGGATCTTTAATACCTCTATCAAGTCTCCTCTCAGTCTTCTTTACTCCAAAGAAAAGAGTCCTGACCTCTCCAATCTATACTCATAGCTACAGTTCTTTATCCCTGGAATCATTCTTGTGAACCTCCTCTGTACTCTCTCCAATGCCTTCACATCTTTCCTCAAGTATGGCGCTGAGAACTGGACACAGTACTCCAGATGAGGTCTAACTAGTGTTTTATACAAGTTTAACATGACCTCCTTACTCTTGTACTCAATGCCCCAATTAATAAAGCCTAAGATACTATATGCTCTATTAACTGGTCTCTCAACATGCCCTGCCATCTTCAATGAGCTATGCACATATTCACTGAGGTCCCTCTGTTCCTGCACCTCCTTTGCAGTCTCTCCCTTTCACCATATTTCCCTGCCAAAATGAATCACCTCACACTTCTCTGCATTGAACCTCATCTGCCACATGTCTGCCCAATTTACCAAGATGCCTATGTCCTTTTGAAGTTCAAGACTATACTCATCAAAATTGACAACATTTCCAATCTTTGTATCGTCTGTAAATTTTGAAATCATGCCCTGCACATCACAGTCTAGGTCATTAATATATATCAGGAAGAGCAAGAGTCTCAATACTGACCCCTGGGGAACTCCACTACAAGTCTTGCAATCTGAAAACCAACCATTTATCTCTACTCCATTTCCTGTCACTCAGCCAAGTGCCTACTTTCCCTTTTATTCCATGACCTAGAATTTTGCTCACAATTGTGTGTGGCACTGCATCAAATTGAGTCAAAAGCAATGCGCATCTCTTTAGAACAGCTTTTGGAAAATGGTTCTGCAAGGTTCCCAATAACATCTCTTGTTTGTTCTTGAAGAGGCTGCATAAATCAGCATGAACTACTCCATTTAAAGAAAAGTGTATTGGAGAGGTTGTCTTTTTTTAGATTGGCTCAGGAGAGTCAGGTACAAGCTCCTATCTAATGTCTCATGTGGACAGCTGGAACAAAGTAGCATTGTAACAGATGATGTGTATTGTATAATGTGAAAGACAGTGCATTCATTTGTTTTTATTAAGGCTGATCATACCTTTGCACCGTTCTGATTTATAAAGGAGATGCTTCACCTTCAATTTATGCTTTCTTGAGAACAACTTTCTTGAGGTGTGGATACCAAACATTCACTTTAAAAGATATTGTGTTCATCAAGTTAAAGGATTTCAGTACCGGAAATGGATTATTTTTCCACATTCCTGTAACAAGTGTCAGTAACAAGTGTTCTCCGGTGACTAATAACACGGCTGTAATGCAGAGGAAAGCTTTCTTTACTGTGCTCTAACAATCCTCCTTAATTCAAACACAGAAAGTCACCTCATACCACTGCACTTATATAGCATTTTCCGCAATTGGGGGGAGATTTTATGGAGCCTGCAAGAGTGGGAAACGTAGCGTGAAGGGTGACTGAATTGGGTGGGAGCTTTTTGGTTTCCTGATGGCAGGTTGAGATGCAGAGATTAAGTACTGTGCTGGGCCTCACATCATCCTGTGGCTGGTCCCCAGTTGCATGACATGAATACTCATTAGCGTAAAACTTTTTAAAATTACGTCCTGCCTTCAAGATAAAGTCGGCGGCACACGAGAATCTCATGGCACCCAGTTCACGTTCGTTTAAAGGTGATGGGCAACAGTTGCCTTTGCTGTGCTGCTGTGTCTGAGGTCAACAGTTTTCCTTGTTGAACTCTGCAGCACAGGGGGTACGGCAGGAGAATGGCAGCTTGCATGGAGGCTCAGGACTGCTGATCAGGGCAAGTCAATGGTGGAAGGGGTGTGGAGTGGAGTCAGGGGCATGAAGGAGTGGAAGTCAGACCCAAGGGAGAACAGAGGTTGGGATGGGGAGCATGGAGGTGTGGAAGAGGGAAGGTAATGACATCCTGGGTGTGTGGGGAGGTTGTGGGGACGTCAGTCAAGGTAAGAAAATTAGGGGCCTAACGGGCGGTGTAGGCTATCCCCTTCCCCGGATCAGCAACTTAACCCTTGTAGTTCAGTGGTCTACTCTGGATATCAATGACTAATCTACACTTTACTTGCATTGCAAGCAATACTTTTATTAACCTAAATCCCTTAGCGTATGTAGTGATTGAAGGCATAACTTTTCCGATTGTCTATTGGGGGGTCATGTGATTGTTCTTGACAAATGAACCCTAGGTGTGGGTAATCCAGGTTTGTGATTTAGTCTTGGACCTGGTTGAAGCATGTAGCTTCTAAAAGAATTCTCTGTAATAAAGTTAGCTGTTTCAAGTAGAAACCTGTCTGGTATGTCAAATCATTACATTTGGTGATGAGGGTAAAATAGCTCCGATACTACACCTCATCTTGTGAATGTGAGTACATTAGTTCTTAAGGGAAAAAAAACGAAAAATAGACTCACCAGTCATGCCACTGTTTGGTAGAATCAACCCTGATGATGCACCCATGGAAGACAGGAGCCAGTATGTACAGGGCCTTGGTTTTTATTTTGTGGCAAACGAAATTACTGTGGAGGTGAAGCAGAAAGCAATTCTTGTTTGTGGTAGCAAGACATATAACCTCATCTGCAGTCTGACTGCCCTGAATGCGCTCAATTCTAAATCTTTTAGTGAATTGGTAGACCTTGTGAAGATGCATTTTCAGCTGAAGCCATCAGTAATAATGCAGAAGTTTAAGTTTAACTCCAGAGTAAGGGCCCCGGGAGAGTCCATCGCAACCTTTATAGCAAAGTTCAATTGGACTGAGCATTGCGACTTCAGAAAAACATTCAATGATATGTTGTGGGACCAATTAGTTTGAGGCATTCATGACAATGCCATTCAGTGCCATTACTCGCAGAAGTTAACATTGATTTGAAGCGTGCCATGGAAATAGCACTTGCCATGGAAAGTACAGCAAGGGTCTCGCAGGCTTTACAGAATGTACAACATTCTTCACATGGGGTGGGAACCTACTGCTGGGTGTGGCGTGAAAACCAGAGACATAGCAGCAAAGTGAGGGACAGTCTCTGCTGCTAGAAAAATGTAAAGGCCTAGTGGAAGCATTTCAGCAGTGACTCCGAGGTTATAGATGTGGGGGTAACCAGGTACCGGACACCTGCAGATTCAAGGAGTCAGAATGCCATTACTGATATAAGAAAGGTCACAGAATGAAGCAATTAAGGGCAAAATCAAAACAACCCCTTAAGGCAGCAGGCCAAAATGATTGAGGTGAATTATATAACAGAACCTGAAGCTGCCGATACTGATATCTATTCCCTGTACAATATCAAAGCAGTAAAAACGGAACCAATTACTGTCACAATTCAACTGAATGGGAAGCCACTAGTAATGGAGGTAGATATGGGAGCCTCAGCCACAGTGATGGGAGAACACAGATTTAAATATCTGAATGAAGGTACCCTGCCACTGAATCTGGAACGAATAATAGCTTAATTGAATAGGGCAGGTTTCTCCAGTTGGCAAACAGGAGAGGTCCGCTCACTGATGTGTAAAATGACGCGGGGATAGGTTGGGTGTGCGTCCTGACGTCACCCCGCGTCATTTAGATTTTCAGTTTGGCGGGCAAACAGCCGAATCGGCTGCGCACCCACCAAATTGTCAACGACATATTAAGGCCATTAAAAAACTAATTAACCTGATTGCTGGACCTGCCCGTCCAACCTTAGCTCAGGCGGGCCTTGGAAAAAACATGAAACCTCATCCACAGGCGGGATGAGGTTTCAAGAGGGTTTTAAAAATTTTAACAAGTGTTTCAATAAAAGTTATGGACATGTCCCAAATCATGTGACAGTGTCACATGAAGGGGATATGGCAGGGAATTTTTTTTATTACCTGAAATTCAACTTTTACATTGGAGCTGATCTCCCTGAGGCAGCAGTGTGCCTCAGTGAGATCTGTGCGCTCTTACACACGTATGCGCAAAAGAGCGCACTCCTGCCTGAGGGAATCCCCGCCCCCGCCTGAGAGGGAGCGCATATCACTTCCTGGCAGATGTCACGCTGGGCAGGCCTTAATTGGCCCACTCAAGTAAAATGACGTCGCCCCCCCCAATCGGGGGGCGCACCCGATCCCACACTTTCCCTCGCCCCCCCACCCCCGCCCCCACCCCCCCCACCCGATGGGGGGAAAATGTTGGCCATTCACTGGAATATCAATACAGTAAAGAGCATCACAACAGTACCTGTGTCCTATAGGCAACAGACAGCCCAGCTTCCAGTGATCATATTAGGTGAAGGACCTAATCTCCTGGGTCGAGGCTAGTTACAAAAAATTAAACTCAATTGGTCTGAAATATTTCAAGTGAGAACAGGAGGCATTCCTGAGTTACTAAGGAACTACAACAGTGTATTTTGTGACAAACTGGGAAAGTTAAAAGACTCGCAGCAAAAATGTATGTAGATTCTCAAGTGGCACCCTGTTTCTTTAAGGCCAGACCTGTGCCTTATGCCCTAAAGGACTAGGTGGATGCAGAATTGTACTGCTTAGAAGAGTTAGGCATTATCCAACCAGTCCAATTTTCAGAATGGACAGTGGCCATAGTTCCTGTGATGAAACCTGATCAAACAATTCGCATTTGTGAGGACTACAAATTGACCATGAATAAGGCAGCCAAACTAGATAAATATCCTATCGCGAGGATTGATGAGTTGTACACAAAGCTAACTGGAGGCAAATCCTATCCAAACTGGACATGAGCCATGTTAGAGCTGGATAGCACGTCTAGAGGGTTTGTAACCATTAACACACAAGGGCCTGTATCAAAATGCTCGCCTACCCTTTGGAGTATCATCTGCGTGTGCAATCTTCCAAAGGGCAATGCAGAGTCTCTTGCAATGAGTCTCTTCCCTGAGTAGTAGTACACCTATATGATGCTCTGATCACAGGGTCAACGGAAGCTGAACATTTGACCAACCTGGAAGAGGTTTTAAAAAAATTCTTGGAAGCTGGTGTATGATTAAAGAGAGAGAAATGCACATCCAAGTGCCAGAAGTCACTTACCTGGGTCACCGGGTGGATGCCAAGTGGTTGCATCCAGCAGAGGAGAAAACTAGGGCAATCAAGGAGGCATCCTCTCCATCAACTCTAACTGAACTCAAGGGCAGGATTTTTCGCTTGGCGTGTGGGTGCACGCCTGACACACCCGAGCGTGAAATAAAGCACGTTGATGTCAGCCGAGCATGATCTCAACGTGCACTCTCGCGGTAGTTAGGTCAGCGGGCACGCTGCTGGTTCTGGTGTGCACCCGCCGACAATTAAAAGGCCTTTTAAGGCCATTAAGTTAACAATTGTCTTGAACTTTTCACTGCCCATTCAACCTAATGGTTGATGGGTAGGCAAAAAGGTCAAGCGGCCTTTGCATTTTTAAGGAAACCTCATCCATGGATGGGATGAGGTTTGCTAAAGCAAATAAAAATAAAATAAAAATTTAACACTTGAATTAAAAACATGTGACAGAGTCATGTCTGAGTCAGGGGACAAGTTTTATGACATTTTTATTTTGATCATTAGTTCTTTTTTAAAGAGCGCTTCATCTCCTTGAGACAGGTCTGTGACTCAGGGAGATTGAAGCACTCTTTCATGTGCATGTGCGAAGTTCACCTTAAGCCCGCTCACCCTGCTGCCCCCGCCTGCACAGGCAGCGCTCAGCACTGCCGCTTGCGTTCCACGCTGGGCGAGCATTAATTGACCTGTCCGCGTAAAATCGCGGTGCCAATCGCGGGTGGTGGTCGGCTTCCCGACCATGCCCCTGCCCCTGCTGAGCACCCCTGCCAAGGACAAAATTCTGCCCCAAGTCTTTTTTGGGCATGATCAATTATTATAGCCGCTTCTTGCCAAACTTATCAACAGTGTTAGCACCTTTACACTTATTATTAAAAAAGAATCATCATTGGTCATGGCATTCGTGACAAGAGAAGCCTTTGTGGAAGTTATGAAGCTATTATGTCTACTGTTCATTATGATGGGAGCTGTGTTATCACATAGGATGGAAGATGGTTCTGAAAGGCCAATTGGCTATGACTCCAGAACCCTATTTACAACTAGAAAAGGAAGGCTTAGCAGTAATATTTGGAGTGAAAAAATTCCATTGGTTTCTGCATGGATGACATTTCACCATTGTGTTGGACCATAAACAATTAATGGGTTTATTCAGTGAGAACAGAACTATTCCGCCAACAGCCTCAGCAAGAATTCAATGTTGTCCTTTGCTATTATCTGTGTATGAGTATACATTATGTACCAACCTGGTTTGTATCTTGCAAATGCTGGTGCACTGTCATCTCCCATTACCAGATAGCATTGTACATGCATGAGTGCCTCAGGAAGTTGTGCTTGTACTGAATTTCTTGGACTCTGCACTTGTGTGTGTAAAGCAAATAAGGAACTGGACGAACAGAGGTCTAATTTTGTCGAAAGACCTCGTATTGCAAGAGTGGTCAAATTCATCAGTGTCTGAAGAGATGAGACCAATCCATGCCGTAAATCAGAATTAAAGCTGTCAAGATGGAATCTTGTTGTGGGGATCAAGAATCATCTTCCCTTTGCAAGGAAGAGAACTACTCTTGATGGAACTTCAAAGTGCACATCCAGGCATATTGAAGATGAAAATGCTTGCGTGAAGTTATGCCTGGTGGCTAGGCATAGACAAGTGACATTGAAATTATGGTCAAACACTGTCTCCAGTGTCAGCAACAACAGGAGTTGCCCATTTCAGTTCCACTGCATCCGTGGGAGTGGCCTGGATGACCCTTGGTTAGACAACATATTGATTATGAAGGTCCATTCTAAGGTTCCATGTTTTTATTGATCATAGATGTGCATTCTAAGTGGATGGATGTGTTTGAATTTAGATCACCAGCATCAAGTGCAACTTTTGAAAAGCTGCATCAATGTTTTAGTATACATGGGTTACCGGAAATCATTGTTTCAGATAACAGTAGTCTTTCCATGTACAGAATTTCAGAGATTTTTGAGATTAAATGGAATCAAACGTATTAAAACAGCACCATATCATCCCTCATCAAGTGGATTAGCTGAAAGAGCTGTGCAAACTTTCAAATCAGGAATGAAGAGGTTATCCAAAAGTACTCTAGAAACTCGACTTCCCCATTTTGTTCTCAATTATCATATGATGCCTCACTCAACTATGGGTTCAACATAGCCTGAATTATTGATGAGGTTAACTCTGGTGTTTGCAAACTTAAGAGGGGAAGGTGGAGAATAATCAGAGTAATCAAAAACTGAATCACAATATTGTTATGATATGTGCCAGGTGGACCAAATCCACAAGGGAAACTTGGTCGCGCTATCACAATGGTTTTGCAATTTGTATTTATTACGAGATGTGTGCACTGAATTCAGAAGTAAGAAGTCCACCAAGACCTTTAGAGATTTTTAAAATTAAATTAAAATAGTATTAATAAAATATAAAAGATTTCACATACATAAGACTACAATTACTTATTACTATAACTTCTAAAATTCCTAATTAACCTGACCCCCAGTTACACCCCCTTTAAGACAACAGTCCAGAATAGATTTTAGATTTAAAACAGAACCAGCAAATTAACACAATACTCACTTGACAGTGGAATTCCAAATGGCTTTTCCCCAACTTCAGTTTCGTTATGTAGCAGACTTGTGCACAAATACTGGAGGCTTCATTAAGGCTATTTCATACACTCCTATTAGATCTTACATGGCCTTCTTCCACACAGCCTTTCATTCTCCTTTATATATGTTGCTCTCTTTTTAATATGTAAATTCTATTGTTCCATATATATTGTCAGTAACCTTTGGGAAAATATATACATTTCTTAGCCTTGCTTATCTGGCTAGTTGTAAACAGATTAGGATCTCTTTGAAATCCAAATCTCTTCATTTATCTCAAAAATGCAAATCCCCTGTACACCTTATGTGCTTCGCCAGGATCATGTTTATTCATTAGCATGTCAAGCACCTAATTTCTTTTGATGATTTAAAACTTGCATTCTTCTTGACTCCAGATGTAATTAAATCACACACAGACCCAACTACACTTACCCCAATAAACCTACTTCACAATAAACCAGAAAAATAGTCTGAAAATTACTATACTTTCATCACAATATTCATAGCAAAGCTCGAAGATTTATTGTAGGAGATACAGTTTTCATGTGGAATTTTGGAAGTGGACCTTGTTGGCTGCCTGGTATAATTGTCTCAGTCTTCCACTTCCACCTGGAATGACAAGGAACCAGTTTCTGAGTTGTTTGAAAATATGTGGATCATCATAGGAGTAGTGAGACATTCCAACAGCCAGCTATGCTGCCTGTGATTATGTTGAACTATTAATCCCTGAGGTGACAGATCGACCTAGAATAGGCATACCCGATGTGTCTATAGAGTTGCCTAACCCTGAACTGCCAGTTTCTAAGGATGCACCTGATGCTGCAGTTCCTGATCATGTCAGGCCAGTGGGAGAACCTCAAGTGGTAGAGCTACACCACTCTGACTAAATAAGAAAGCCACCTCAGAGACTTAATCTTTAATCACCTGACCTGTATATCTATATATTGTGGATTAAAATGTTCTTTGTAAATAGGAAATGTAAAAAAACTAAAGGGGGAGGAAATGTAGTGATTAAAGGTATAACTTTTCCTACTGTCTATTAGGGTCACGAGATTGTTCTTGACGAATGAGCTCTAAGTGTGGGTAATCTGGGGAGGCATGTTTTTCTAGTCGTGGACCTGGTTCAAGCATGTAGCTTCTAAAAGAGTTCTCTGTAATAAAGTTATCTGTTTCAGGTAGAAACCTGTTCAGTACGTCAAGTCATTACAGCATATAAATCAATATCAATGTAAAAATACTGTTACAAATATCTGCTAATGTATACTCACAATCTGGGTGGGGTGCTTGGTTTCTTGAGACATAGACAGGATCAGGTGGTTGAACCATCCTGTTCTGTAGCTCCTTTTAATAGCTGACCAGGCTACCCGCTCTTCCTACTCCAGCCACGAGTCTCCTGCACATCCAGTTCTTATACCCTTCTGTTTGATCTACATACTATATTTGCAGTGATGTCACTTTCTCATTGGCACAGTACTTTTAGCCTCAAGTTGCCCCCCAAAGAGATGATGGATCCTGGGGCCTTTATAACTGCCCATATCCTGATTGCAGCATTCAAACCACGCTGGGCTGGTCCGTTGTTCCAGGGTTCTGTGTGTGTAGGTGCAGTTTGACTGGTTTCTGCCTACATGCCTGGGTATGTTATCTCTCTTCTGGACATTGTCTGGGCGTGTTCCCTCTCTTCTGGGGCAGGATTTCCCGGTTGGCGTGCAGGGGCGGGACTCACCCGCCAACGCGTAAAATGACGCGGGATGACATTGGGTGGAACTCCCGATGTCACCCCGCGTCATTTCAATTTTCAGGTCGGTGGGGGTGCAATTGAATTAGCTGTGCGCCCACTGACCTGGCTAATTGAGGCCATTTAAACAGTAATTGAACTCATCAAAGGACCTGCTCGTCCAACTTTAGGGTTGGTGGGCAGGTCGGGAGCCCTGGCAGGCTTCAGAAAAAGCATGAAACCTCATCCACAGATGGGATGAGGTTTCATGTAGGTTTTTAAAAATGTAATAATTTTTAATTAAAAGTTATGAACATGTCCCAACTCATGTGACAGTGTCACATGAGGGGACATGTCAGGGAAATTTTATTTTTCTATATTTAACATTTTTGAATTTGGCGCTAATCTCCCTGAGGCAGCACTTAGCCTCAGGGAGATAAGTACGCTCTTTTGCGTGAAAAACGCACTCTCAGCTTAGGGTATTCTCCCCCCCCCCCCCCATCCGCACAGGGAGTGCATAATGCCTCCTGGCAGATGTCATGCTGGGCAGGTCTTAATTGGCCCGCCTACGTAAAATGGCGGCATGGCCCCAATTGGGGGTGCCGACCAGAGGTGCATCTGCACGCACCCGCTCCTGAACTTCCTCCCCGATGGGGAGGAAATTCTGCCCCTGGTCATTGTCTGGCATGTTCTCTCTCTTCTGGTCATTGTCTGTCCACAACCTAATCCTCTTCTTGTCAGCTCTTGGTCCACCAAGCAACCATTTTGTGTTACACTAAAAATAGATTATTCAATCTCTAATACCATGTTTGGTATGACTTCTACAAAGAAAACCATTACATAAATCATTTCAAAAATATGGATCAAAGAAACAAACTACACAAATATCAATATCTCTAAAAATATCAGTATCAAAATATCAACATCTGTAATATCAATGCTCGGCAAGTTCCATTCTGACAATTTCATTGCGATCTTGTTCTATTTCTGTGTTGTTAAATTCAGTGGTTAAGTTATAGATGTTATTCTCTTCATTTACTGACAATTAAGCCATACTATCTACTGTTTAACAACAATGTTTAGGTTGCTGTTGCCAGGCTTATTAACACTTTCGTGCCCACACTGGTGTCAGTACTGTCCATTTGTGGATTCATCTCAGATGTCTTTAGGGAGTCCTTACAGGGCTTACATTTCAATTATCCCTGCTGAGAGTAATTTCAGACAGTGTGCTTCACAATGTGTAGAAGGGAGGGCCAACTGAGCCTGCAAATTCAGCCATGTCCAGCAGAGTAGCAAATACAGCACTGGGCACTAACATGAACATTCATTAAAGACTGAACACAAAAACACATTGTCATTTCTTCCACAATAAATGAAATGTCCCTAACTGCCCTGTAACTATCAATGCATGCTAATCATGAGGAAAACGGTTTCCAATGGTGTTCCATAGGGCTTAGTGTTGGAGCCCTTGCTATTTGTTGTGTATGTTAATGATTTAAACTGAAATGTGAGAGGCATGATTGGGAAATTTGCAGATGATACAAAAATTAGCTGAGTAATTGATAGTGAAGAGGATAGTTGTCGACTCCAGAATGATATCTATGGTTTGACTGAGTGGGCGGAGAAGTGGCAAATGGAATTCAATCCGGAAAAGTGTGAGATAATGCATACGGGGAGGGCAAACTTAACAAGGGAGTACTCAATAATTGGGAGCTTATTGGGAGGGGTTGAGGAAGTGAGAGACCATGGAGTGCATGTCCACAGGTCCTTTAACGTCGCAGAACAGGTGGACAAGGTGGTCAAGAAAGCATATGGAATGCTTTCCTTTTTTGGGCGAGGTATTGAATATAAAAGTAGGGATGTAATGCTGGAACTGTTAAAAATGCTGGTAGGCCACAGCTAGGATTGTGTGCACAGTTCTGGTCACCACATTACAGGAAGGACATAATTGCTCTGGAGTGAGTGCAGGGGGAATTTACAAGAAAGTTGCCAGGGCTTGAAAATTGCAGCAATCAGGAGAGATTAGATAGGCTAGGATTGTTTTCCTTAGAACAGAGTAGGCTAAGGGGTCACCTAATTGAGGTGCTCAAAATTATGAGGGGCCTAGACAGGGTAGACAGGAAAGACTTGTTTCCCTGAGCAGAGGGGTAAATTATCAGGGGGCATAGATTTAAGGTGATTGGTAGAAGGATTAGAGGAGACATGAGGAAAAACTTTTTTATCCAGAGTTGGGCATCTAGAACTCACTAGCTAAGCTGGTGGTTGAGGCTGAAACGCTCAACTCATTTAGAAGATGCCTGGATCAACACCTGAAGTGCTGTAACCTGCAAGGTTAAAGACCAGGTGCTGAAAAGTGGGATTAAAATGAGCGGCTGGTTTCTTTTTTCTCTTTTTGGCCGGCGCAGACACAATGGGCTGGTCTGATTCTGCACTGTAACTTTTCGATGGTTCTATGGTGCGTCAGTGCATTTAGCTCTCTGACTAAGCTAGTCTCATGAATAAAGTGAAACAAAAGTAATGTGAAATATTTACAAGTGCAATTCAAATTTGAAAAACTCCCAAACCTTCTTTGTGCTCTCAATTAGTCTTATGGCAATGGAGTTGGGATAGGAAAAGTTGTTGGCAAGATGCAGAGCCTCCCTGTTGGACCAGGAGGCTCTTTCACAGTTCACCTGTACCTGCTGCATTGTCAGCTGATGGCACATTTCACCACTGAACAGCTTCCCCTGCTGCGTGACCACATGCGTCTCCATGCATACCGCCAGCACTTTAACTTTTAATCGTAATCGTGTGGGAACCAGCAAAAGACAAGGCAGCAGAAGTGGCGCTCAATTCCTGTCCTGCTGTCGGGAACAGCATGACACAGTTAAAATTCTGCACTATTTATCCTTTGCCTTTTGAATAAGATTGCTGACTTAATGCCAAATGTTGCTGAATGATGGGCTCTATTGTTCTGCAGAGATGAAAGGGCTGTGTTCTAAATTAGCAATTTTAATCAGTTTCCAAAATTTTTACTTGCAACATTCTTCTTAAGAAAGTAATCTGTAATCAGTTCTAGCCTTCACAAAAAGATGCCTTTTGAAATGTTTTGCAGTCAGCATAGAGTTAACCTCATGTGTAGCTAAAATCAGGTTGTTCAGTTATCTTATAACTACTGGTGAACTATAAAATGGAATAAATGCTAAATTTTTGGAATAAAATGCAAACAGATTTACAGAGTTTTGAAAAAAAACTCTCCTATCCATTAAATGTGACAAGTCACCCACACAGTGTGTCAAGCTGACGCCTCTCATTTTTTAGCTATTATTGCCAATACATTCTGCATAAGAAATGCTTTCAAACAGTACCTTACTTGTGGTTCTATCCTTTATTTGTTGTACTGCTGCAACATATTGTAAGAAACTTATTATGGAGAAGAAGTCCATCAAGTATTCCACTTTAAAAGGTTTTGTAAGAAATTCCTCAGCAGTTCTGTCTGGAAGAAATTATTTTTGATGAGATAGGGTGCGTGTCATTTGCATTAAAGAACAGGAAAGAGAAGCTTGGTATTGTAATTAAATCAAGCACCATTTTGAGATTTGTTTTTTTACTGATTCTGATATGTTCAGAAAAAAGTAATGCATTTAGACCTGTTAGACCTTCAAATCCCCAGAGCAGAAAGGGTGGTTGGAAATATAGAATGGTTTTATTATTAAATGGGCAATTTTGAGTCTTTCAAGTCTTAGTAAGAGAAAACGATATTCTTGCACAGATTAGTATGAAGGATGTCTGTGCTGGGGAATGGAACACTGTTATTCTTATTGTGTCCTGTTTGGAAATCAAATACATCCAAATCAGATACTCTTCAACTTCGATGTAAAATAAAGCTCATTCTGGACTTTCCTAGCGACCTCGGAATAGCACCCCTTAATGCAGGAACACTTGTCACTTTGGATCACATCAGTGCATATACAGATGGCCACAAATATATAAAGTTTATATCCATGTTCCTAAGAACTTGCATGTATCCGAAGCTTCTGATGTTAACAGAATTACTGTTCTGGTTTTGGGTTTATCCACCAATGAGGCAACAGTGATGAGAACATCCTTTTCTAAACCTCAAAGCCCGCAAACAGGTGAATAAGAAATTTAAGGGGTGAATTTTTCCTATGGTGGGTGGGCTGTTCGGGACTGGGCGCAGCGGGCGCGGAGCCGATTGCTCCCGTGATTGGCTGCACGCCGCCATTTTATGTGGGTGGGCCAATTAAGGCCCGCCCAGTGTGACTCACGCCTAGTAATGCTTAGGACTACCTGTGCGGGCGGCGAACGAGGGAGAGTTGTGGGCTGTGCTCTTTTGCGCACACGCATGAAAGATCGCAGAAATCTCCCTGAGGCACGGAGCTGCCTCAGGGAGATTAAGTTGATAATAAAACTTTTTTTATAAGTGAAGTAAAAAATTATTTAAACATGTCCACTCATGTGACAGTGCCACATGTGCTGGGACATGTTTGTGAATTTAGCAAAATTTATTTAATTACTTCATAAAACCTTCAGGAAACCTCATCCCTGAAAAACGCGAAGGCTGCTTGGGGCCTTTGCCCGCCCGCCAACCTTAAGGTTGGATGGGCAGCATTATTAATAAGGTAACTTACTTTTTTAATGGCCTTAATAGGCCATTGATAGTTTGGCGGACGTGCAGCTGACTCTGGAGCACACCCGCCAAATGAAATATCGAAATGACATGCGATGACGTCAGGACGCACGCCTAACGTTGTCTCACGTCATTTTACACATTGGCATGTCGGGCCCACCCCCGCACGCCAATGGTATTTTTCTGTCCTAAGTGTAAATAGGAGTTTCCTGGTCTTCAGGGTCTGGGTTTTTTACATTTGACACTCCTCCCTTAGTAATTTAATGTGACATTTGTTTACCAGCCATCCTTTTTCCCTTTGTGAGTGAAATGATCATTTATCCATTTATTGCCTACTTATGTTGAATTTTGACAGTTTTGTGCTGTTGGTCACTATCTTTCAGGAACAGGGTTGAGGCCAACCAAATCTAAAACTCATTTCACTTAGGCCCCTTACAGCTGCCAGAGAGACTTTCAACCTCAGTTCTCGATCATTTTATGATCCCATGGGAAACCATGATCACAGTGATTCCAGGTTGTAAATGGGGGATTTAACACTGTTGCCAAAGTTGCCTGCATGCAGAGTTATGAGTTCTAACCCATAATGGGCTGAAGGGTTATAAAGTGAAGTCTGTCTTTGTTCGTAAATATACAACACTATGGATTCCAACAGATTTTCTGTGCAAAGAATGAATTCAATCATAAATAAATCCAAATATATTTAGATCTTAATCCATTGCATCATTCTGTCGTTAATTTAATGTTACTTGTCAAAATAAATTCTTATCATGCTCTAATTTTATGCATATAGATGTGCCAGGTTTCCAAGTGATTATCATGCTTGCCCACCTTGTCAATTTTTACATGGTGCAGACAGAAAGCGGATGGTGGTTTGATGGTGTAAGGGAGTGTGAACAGCCAGGAAAAATGTATCTTTCCTTCTTGTCCTGGACAAGATAGCATTCAGATGGTCTGCACTGGACTTTGCTTCAGGTATAATGGGAGAATAAAATTAACTGATATAATTACTTTTTAAAATAACAAGATATGCTTATAAATATCACTGACTGACTGAGTACAAAGTTCAAGAATTCAAGTGAATTGTGTGCTCCTTCCATTATTGAACTGCCCTGGATTAAAAAATGTCATTTTTGCAAATAAATAAAAAATTTACATGAAGCTTCTGTTGGATTAAGTAGACAGACTTGACAGAATAAAGCATAATGGCAGTTGGGCTATAAAGTGGTCTGTCTTTTTTTGGTAAATATACAATGCTGTGGATTCCAACAGATTTTCTGTGCAAAGAATGAATTCAATCATAAATGAGTACAAATATATTTCGAACATAAAAGAATGGTTAAATGAAGGTGGGATTGCCACAACGTAAAGGTAACAGGGCATCCAGCACTTCATGAAATCATTATAAAGCACTTCATGAAGTTATCATAAAGCAACTGAATAGAACTTTTGCAAATGACTTTTGAAATGCTAACATTGAATATACCATTATTTTGAATATAAAGTTGGTGAAAATAATCTAAAGACTGTTAGTTCAGGGGATGAATAATGCTGCTCATAATTTCATGTTCCTACTGTGTACCCTTATCAGTTTAGCACACAGCTGTCAAATATTTTAAGGCCTTTTCTCCTAAATAAAATCTCTATTCTAGTTTATGCAATGTATTATGGTATTATACAGAAGGTACAGCACAAAACAGGCCATTTGGCCCAACTGGTCCATGCTAGTGCTAATGCTCCACCAAAGCCTCCTCCCTTCATCTCACCCCATCAACATAGCCTTTTATTCCTATTTCCCTCATGTATTTCTCCAGATTCCTCTTAAATGTATCCACACTATTTACCTTAATCACTCCCAATGGTAGCGAGTTTCACATTCTATGTGCTGTGTTCTGCTGAAGAATATGTGCTCTTTGAAATGGACTTGATGATCTCAACCAATCTCCTAGCGCACACTGGTGAACAGCGCAAGCCTATAGATGACTTGGTAATAATTGCCACTGAATTGATAATCCCATTGAGGGAGTAGAGGTGTAGTAATTAATGGTGCAGTGGGGAAGGAGCATTCAACCTTTTGGAACAGGGATTGGAGTGGGGGGAGCAGGGGTGGGAGGAAGAGATGGGGCAGAGGGTGCTGCAGTGGCAGATCCATATTCTGTGTAGCAAGTATGAAAATATTTTAAATTTCTCCTATGACTCACAAGTATTTGAACAAACAGTTGGACAATACTCTATATGCTAATTTTCTGGATGTTCCATTGAAGTTATACTGGGAGTTCAGAACAACCCATGTAGAAATTCAGGGCCACCGTATTCAAAAATAACAGGATTTGTGAGGTTGGCAATATGACATGTGCCATTCCCCACTGCCATTCATATTAAACAAAAAAAACACTCTTCAATAATATCTAACACCCACAGTTAAAACTTCAAATACTTGCACATATATAACTGGCTGGATTCTCTCTATTTGCTTATGTTTTTGACTGGTGTTCCTGACACTATTCTGACTTCATTGAGTGCTTTCCACTTCCTTGCCAGGTCATCTGCTCCCCACCATCTGCTATTCTCTGCTGCCACATTTGGTATTTTTCATCATCATTAATTGTCTTTTGTCTGGTTTGCTCTGTTGTCTCTCCAGTCTCTTCTGTTGCTGTAGTCTCTGCCTCCACTATTTTTTCCAACCTTCATAATCTTCCCTGCCATCAACTGGCTGACATTATATGGCTGTCAAATTGTCAGGTGATTGTTTTTTAATTGCAGGCGTTTCTTCTGCACTTGGCTGCAATGCTTCAAGCTTGCTGGGGCTAGAGAACTGGTAATGACTACTCCATCATGATGGTAAGAAAACTGCTACCTCTAAATCTACTGATCAGGGAGCAGTCACTTAAAACACTTCAGGCCCAGGAAACTCAGTAAGTCAATAGCAGAAGAAACAGATGTGCATAAGCACCCAGATCAAGACAACTGCCAGAAGATTTGAGAGTGGGATAATGGAGGCTGGTAGGCCAGATCTGGCTGATGGATGATGTCTTGGACATCCCTACTGCAGGTACTTTCTTTCCTGACGTTTTCGTTCAAACACGTTGCTGGGGCAAAAGAGAATAAGCATTTCTTGTACTCACCTAGGCTATCTGACCTGCTTGAAAGGGTCAGAGATCCAGCTCACATGGTTTTCTATCCTTTCAGCACCACATTTATTTTTATAATTAAATTTCATACTATGCTCAAAAGATCGATCAATTTGCTGTTTATTATATTAAAATACCAATTTATAGAAGTGTATAATAGCCTTCACACAATTTTACATATTCCTGCAAGAATATCACTGATTCATCCACCAGTCCATTTAAAACATGCTGCTGGAGTTGCTAAGGATTGAGCCTTTTCCCAAATTAAATTTAAAGAAATATGAAGCTTTCTGCTAGCATTTTAAGACCATTTCTGGATCTTTTTTTCCCCTCATTATTGCTTTGTTTTTGATCTCTCTTTTTGAGTCACCTACCTTGTTCATTGAGAGCAAATTTCAAAAAGGGAACCTTCAACCGGTGTCTCGACCCTCATTAACATAGCCATGACAGGGTTGAACACAGGAATGAGAATATTAATTTTGGGGGACTGGGAGCCACTGAGAGCCAGTGAGGACAGGGGTGGTAGATGGGTGGGATTTGGCATTGGCAAGAATACAGGCAGCAGTGTTTTGGATGAGCTAAAGCTTATGAAAGGTTAAGGATGGGAAGTCGGTCAGCAGACCTTTGGAGTAAAGACATCTGGTATGAATGAGAGTTTCAGGGAAGATTAGGCTGAGGCAGCATGCATTTGAGATGGAAGCAAGTGGTCTTTATGATGGAGCGTCCAGGGATTCAGAAACGCAGCTAATTTTAAAAAATCATTCATGGGATGTGGACATCGCTGGCTAGGCCAACATTTGTTGCCCATCCCTAATTGCCCTTGAGAAGTTGGTGATGCGCTGCCTTCTTGAACCGCTGCAAGTTATGTGATGTAGGTACACCCACAGTGCTGATAGGGAGGGAGTTCCAGGATTTTGACCCAGCGACAGTGAAAGAATGGCGATATAGTTCTAAGTCAAGATGGTGAGTGGCTTGGAGGAGAATGTCCAGGTGGCGGTGCTCCCATGTATCTGTTACCCTTGTCCTTTCAGATGGCCGTGTTTGTGGGTTTGGAAGGTGCTGTCTAAGGAGCTTTGGTGAGTTCCTGCAGTGCATCTTGTAGATGGTACACACTGCTGCCACAGTGTGTCAGTGGTGGAGGGAGTGAATGTTTATGGATGTGATGCCAATCAAGTGGGCTGCTTTGTCCTGGATGGTGTCAAGCTTCTTGAGTGTTGTTGGAGCTGCACTCATCCTGGCAAATATGACTTGTATGGTGGCAGATGGGGAGTCAGTGGTGAGTTACTTGCCTCAGGATTCCTAGCCTCTGACTAGCTCTTGTAGCCACAGTATTTATATGGTTAGTCCAGTTCAGTTTCTGGTCAATATTGATCTCCAGGATGTTGATAATGGGGGATTCTGCAATAGTAATGCCATTGAATGTCAAGGGGCGATGGTTAGATTTTCTCTTGTTGGAGATGGTCATTGCTTGCACTTGTGAGGTATGAATTTTACTTGCCACTTGTCAGTCCAAGCCTGGATGTTGTCCAGGTCTTGCTGCATTTGGATGTGGACAGCTTCAGCGTTTGAGGAGTCATAAATGGTGCTGAACATTGTGCAATCATCAGCGAACATCCTCACTTCTGACCTTATGGTGGAAAGAAGGTCGTTGGCGAAGCAGCTGAAGATGGTTGGGCCTAGGACACTACCCTGAATAACTCCTGCAGTGATTTCCTGGAACTGAGATTATTGACTTTCAGCAACCACAACCATCTTGCTTTGTGCTAGGTACGACTCGAATCAACAGTTTTGCTCGGGCTCCTTGATGCCACACTTGGTCAAATGCTGCCTTCATGCCAAGTGCAGTCGCTCTCACCTCATCCCTAGAGTTCAGCTCTTTTGTCCAGGTTTGAACCAAGGCTTTAATGAGGTCAGGAGCTGAGTGACCCTGGTGGAACCCAAATTAAGTATCAGTGAGCAGGTTATTACTAAGCAAATGCCACTTGTTAGCACTGTTGATGACCCCTTCCATCACTTTACTGATGATCGAGAGTAGACTGATGGGTGGGTTGGACTTGTCCTGCTTTTTGTGCACAGGACATACCTGGGCAATTTTCCACATTGCTGGGCAGATGCCAGTGTAGTAGCTGTACTGGAACAGCTTGGCTAGCGGTATGGCAAGTTCTGGAGCACAAGTCTTCAGTACTATTGCCAGAATATTGTCAGAGCCCATAGCCTTTGCACTATCCAGTGCCTTCAGCAATTTCTTGATATCACATAAAGGGAATAAGATTGGATGAAGACTGGCACCTGTGATGCTAGGGACCTCCGATGACTCATCCACTCGGCACTTCTGGCTGAAGATTGTTGCAAGTGCTTCAGCCTTATCTTTTGCACTGATGTGCTGGGCTCCCTCATCATTGATGATAGGGATATTTGTGGAGCCCCTTGCTCCAGTGAGTTGTTTAATTGTCCATCACCATTCATGACTGGATGTGGCAGGACTGTGGGGCTTAGATCTGATCTGTTGGTAGTGGAATCATTTAGCCCTGTCTATCACTTGCTGCTTATGCTGATGATCAAACAAAATGCTAAGTTTCAGCCTCAGTCAGTGGCTGGGGAGGGGAATGGAATAGTTGGAGTCAGTATCGAGATTGTGATGAATGCCCAAGAAATGGTTTTGATTACCCTAATATTTAGCTGGGTGAAGTTATGGTAGATTCTAGTGCATCCAAGTGATGATGCCATCCATTGGATGAGATTTTAACTCACTCAAAACACATTCACTTGAGCAGGGTTAAAATCAGTTCCAGACATGTTTTTGGAAATTATTGCTAAGGGACAGCATGCAAATACGGAAGAGGAGAGGACCAAAGTTGGATCATTAGGGAAAATCAAAGTTAATGGCCAGGATCTTTAGGTTGGTGAGCGGGGGGTGGGGCCCACTTACCGACGCATAAAATGACGGGAGATGACATTGGGTGTAACTCCTGATGTCACCCCACGTCATTTCCATTTTCAGGTCGGCAGGGGTGCAGCCGAATCAGCTGTGCGCCCGCTGACCTGTCAGAGGTGAATTGAGGCCATTTAAAAAGTAATTGAGATACTTAATCGACCTGCCCATCCAACATTAATGTTGGCAGGCAGTCCAGGAGCCCTAGCTGGCTTCGGAAAAAGCATGAAACCTCATCCACGGACAGGATGAGGTTTCATGAGGGTTTTTCAAATTTTAATAAATGTATGCTTTAAAGTGATGGACGTGTCCCAACTCAGGGGACATTCAGAGAAATTTTATTTTTGCCCCTTCACCAGTTTTAAATTTGTTTCCGATCTCACTGAGGCAGCACTTAGCTTCAGGGAGATCAATCCGTTCTTTTGTGTGCATGTGCGAAAGAGTGCACTCTTGGCTGAGGGAATCCCCCACCCCTACCCACATAGGGAGTGCATAGCGCTTCCTGCCGGATGTCATGCTGGGCGGGCCTTAATTGGCCCGCCCATGTAAAATGGTGGCATGCCCCTGATGTTCTGGAGGACTACTCTAGATTTTTCCAGTAGTTTCAAACTTGGCAATCTTCCAGATTCTGTTCATTGAAAAAAATTCAAACCAAGATTAAGCCTCACCCGCATTCCACACAGTCAATTATGATTTATTTTTTACTCTGCTTATAGTGCAGGTCTATCTAACTGTCATTTACTTTGGCCATCTTTTTTCAGGGAGCTGTAAACCATATGAGGTCCAAACTGCAACAAACTCATTAAACACCCAGATAAATTGAAATCAGAAAACCTCTCTTGCTCTGGGATGTCCTCAAACTGATCTCTAGGTTAATTATCCCTCATTTACAACTTTTTTGATTTGATGAAATGGGTTTTACAATATTTCAAGGTGAGATTCAACGTTGAATGCTTTTAACTTAATTTAACTCTAACTTCCAAAACAGAAACATCTCTCTGGACTGCCATTATGTCATGGATAGCAGACATCACATCTCTAGTTCTTTAGCTAAGTAAGCCCACCTGCTGTTTTTAAGCTCCATTTCTTCTATTCAGACTTTATTAAACAAACAGAGGTTACCTTTTGAACTGCCATTTCTTTTTTTCTCTGGCAACTTCTAAAGCCCAGCATTTTAATTACCTTACCTTTACAACTTTATCTTCCTCGAACTAAAAAATTACCTTTAAAATATAACATGAACATGAACTAGGTATTCACAACATCATCTATATTAAAGGCTGTGGAGAGATAAAGGAAGTGAGGGGGGAATTGTCCTTCCCCACCCCCAACCATCCCCACCACTGCCTTCAGTCCTGAATGCCTCAGTATGTCCCTTCTCAATCTTCAGGGCTTTTTCATCCCTCTTTGTGACAGTGATGTCTCTGAGATCACTAGGCATATTTACGTTCCTGACCCTGGCTTTTTCCCATTCGATGCTTGCTTTCTTAGAATTGGAAAATGGTTAGAATTTTCTGCAACTTGAACTAGAAACATCTTCAGGGTAACATCTGCATGCTCTCTCTCTCTTTACTCTCTATTTACTCTATTTACTGTCTGATGTGATGCTTCCTAAATCAGCAACCTCAGCCTCATCACAAAATTCTAACGTCGTCACTGCCAGATGCCAGGTTGATTGACTTTGTCAGTTTTAGACCTTACTGCCTGCAACGCCATAATGTATGCTCCTTATTGGAAATTGTTTTCCAGTTTCACTGCTTATCACAACCTGTAATCTATTGCTGTATTATGTTCTCAGTTGGTGTGGTTATATTTATAGTTTATATTGTAGGCCAGGTGCAGTGAGTGGGGGTGGTGGGGGGGTGTAAGGACTGCTATGTATATGGTGAGTAACTGCCGACAAAAACTGTCACAAGGTGGCAGCAAGATCTTTAACTTCAAAACAGTTCTGAGTTAAATTGTGCATCTTGATGGTTTTTAGGATTAATAAATTCTTTAAACTTCTGATTATAATAGACTGAACTTTTTTCCACATGATGTCAATCTTACAAGGGCTGAGGCACTCAACCTCCTGTATTTTTGTCTCTGAACAGTGCAATAAAATAACGTCAACTATTTAAGTACATATATTTAATGTTCATCTCCATCCCTGCCCCCAGCAGTCCACATCATCCCAAGCTGAAGAGATTGGCAGTGATCTGTTTGAAAGTTTCTGAAAGTGCTGCTCTGAGCTGGCTCTGAGGAGGCTCTCACAGTATTGTTGGGATGGTTCTCTTTTGCATCGGCTTTCTCGCAGAAGTTTCAGTTAAAATTGGTATCCAATGTCCATATGTAAAGAAGATCCCGCCGGCTTTGGACGGGTGGCCTTACTGCCAACTGAACAGAGTGAGATGGTAAAATTGTAGGGTCTCCAGGGCTGGTAAGTAACTTGGGACATCTTAGCTGTTCACCTGTGCCAAGTTTGCACCAGCCTATGTAGGGTTATAACAGGTGATGGTTTCTTTAGGATATCTGTAACCTAATACACCTGGCTGGAAAATATAAGAATCTCGACCAGCTCCTTTAGTCTTACTAACAAATAATGGTTCTTCTTAAATAAGGATGAATTATTATTTCATTTAATAAGGACTTGTGTTCAAAAGATAAGGTGCAGCCACTGAGAACTACATTGAGAATAGTGAACCTTTTCGAAAACCGGTTCTAAAAGTGAGCAATGGTGAAAAGGAATCCAATTGCGCCAATTTCTTTTAACAGAGGTTAATAATTTTATGGAGTACAGATATAGGCTTACAGCCCAGATTGGAGAGACAGGGGAAATTGGTTTGAATGTGTTCAGTGCATGGACCTAAACAACATAGCAAACTAGGTATTTTTTTTCTCATTACAATCTTGTATTGTTGCCCTGGTGATCACAGAAGTAACCAACTGTGTATTGTAGTGCTGAAAGCTGTAACCACCTGAGGTTGCTCACTGCGATTGTGTTGGCATCTGCCACTTTGTATTATTCAAAAAGTGAATGTTTATTTACTCAATTACATTTTCTCATTTCTTCTAATATTTCTGCATTCCATTAAAGTATTTCTTTGCAGTAAATTGTTGCTCTCACTAAGGTAAGGATTGTCAATAATAAGAAATAGAGCACTTTCCCACTTTAGCACCTGCTCCTGAATTGATGTTTCAGGGCTCCTCTATTATTGTAAAAAATGGAAAACTGAGAATTCTCACTTTGCCATGCGACAACATTGAACTTTAAAATAAACAATGGTGACAGTGTCATACTAATCACAGCTTTTCCTGTTTATGATTGTAGTAAAGGGCTGCAACACGCATTAATCAAGATGGTAAACCCTTTCATTCCTAACATACTGAACATTCATGTTTACTCCCAAAGTAGAGATAGTCTTTTTCCACATAACCTCTATAAAACAGGGGATTTCTGAATTTCAAATGATGACTATTATAAACTATAATTTAGGAAAGAGAAAGCATCTCGAGATGCACATTACCCTGACTGAGATCTAATATTAAACACATTTCTCTTTCACAGGTTATAGCTGAAAATAGTCCTCCAAGAGTTTAATTAGCTATTCACAAGGGAATCCATGTGACATACAGCCCAGGAAACTAAACAGTTTCTCTCTGTCTGATTGGAAGCATACAGGATCTGCAATGTAACCTTTCCCTCAAAAGGTCCACAGCTTGATCTCAGAATGCAAATGATCTTTGTTCTTTATATGTGTGAAGGACACTGTAGGGTTGAGAAAACTTTCAATATTTCAGTGAACACCTTCTGCTCCTCACCTGATCCAAGGCTATTTTTAGCTTCTGTTCCTGTTTCAGTCTAACTGACTCACACATGTGAACATCTGTCATTAAAGCTCAATATATTACAATACCGTCAAAAGAACGTATTAATTATGCCTGTTTCATGTCTTGAGCTATGGCCTGTTACCTTTGCCTCACACAAGGTTAAACAGTCATCCGGCATTGTAAACCTGATGATAGGCAGTAGCCTTTCATCTGTGACGTTCAGTCCTTCCTTGCTTTTCTGGCATGTTTTTCCACACTTATCAACTGTCTTGAGTTTTGTTTGGATCAGTGATTTTTAAAAATTCATTCCACTCCTTTATTATCTCAAGTTTAGCTCAGTTTAGTGGTATGTGGAGTCAAATTTCTTAAAATATTTCATTTTAAAAATTGTCTTAAAATGATTTGGTTTTCCTCTGGTCACACAACAACAGCGGAGCTCTGTTTACTGTTCACTGTACCTCTCTTAGTGAACTATTTTCCTATTTCCTTGGATGTGACTCTTTCTAGTTGATCCTGTCTCTCTATGGTTGCAATCCTGTCTCGTTGCGCATACCTCTTTCAATGCACACATTCAGATTATCAGAAAACCAATAAAAACACATCTGTATTTATAAGGTGGATGGTGGCATAACAAGATTGAAAGAAAATGGGATTGGGAGAGATCTCTGAGTCCTCCATGCTCCATATTCACACAAGTATATTTTAAAAGCTTACCTTGTGGACTGCGGCCTTGGTCTTCCTGGCCAACTACCAAATCTTCCTTTCCCAATGCCAGCACTACCAACTCCCGGCTACTAATTTCCCTGACTACTAAAGCTCTCCCTATGCTATAGGTAACATCTAGCTACTGCATCCCATCTCCACCATGCTATGGAGAGTCTGTGGTTACTGAATCTACTCTCTCTAAGCCATAGATAACCTCTGAAATCCCTCTTTCCATGCTATAGATAAAATTTAATTGCTGAATCCCCTGTCCCCAAGCTATAGATGACATCCAGCTACTAAATCTCCTCCCCATGCTACTGGTTTTCCCCTTCCACTTATTGCCTGACCATCAATGCCTCCCTTACCTGAGGGCTGCTGCTGGCAGTGACTTGATCTTCAAACATGCTTCACCAGTCAAGTTGCTTCTTCTTACTCTCTGCAGGTACTCCGCTTCATGGAAATGAGGCTGAGGCCCCATGTTGGATGTACCTTGGTTCTCAACATTCAGGCCCACTTGAATCTCTAGGCCTGAGAGTCAAAAGCAAGGAGATAATATTGAACCCACATAAATGAAAATATTTGGCCACTTGGCTGTACTGTAGATGATAGATGTCATGGTATGTGATGTCATGATGTTTAACAAGCTTGATTTCAGAAAGTATGTTAGATCTCTCACAAGGACTGATTCCCCACATAGGTGGTTAAAATGCATTGTGCTCTCCATGTTGCTTTAGATAGCTGCTGTTTGCGAGGCCTCTTCACATTGCCAGATTATGTGAGGACAAGTAAATTAAATACGATGAATACACATCCTGCACCTGGTGTAGGGCAACTGGTGAAAGATGAATGAGAAAAGCTGCTCTCAAATGGCTGAAATTCTCAAGAAGGATAGATTTGTCAGAGAATTTTGTCGTTATTGGCCCTGGATCTGTATCCCTGTCAAGTACATAGCTTCCAGAAAAGAGGTTGGTTGGGAGTGGTGCGGGCGTGGTGCTGTTGATTGTGGGGTAAGTGTTCCATCATTATGTTCCAGCCATCATGGTACGGCAGGCTTGATGGACCAGCCAATGTTTTCCAGTTTGTCAATTTAGAATGTTCATATGCTCATAACCTGAATCGAGAATGTTGGCCATAGTCGTTGTTCTTACTGGTGAGGGGATTTACAGAACAATATCTGTTCCCACAATGTGTATTGATCAACTTAAAACATGAGCAGCTGAAGTACCAGATTACTAATATTTATACTGATAGCTGTTTCTATAAAATGTAAGTTTAGATGCTACTTCAGAAAGCTTCTGATTGTTTAAAAAACAAGCTGATAATTTGTTAGATTTTGGAGCAGATCATTGTAATGATATAAATACCAATCACTCATAAGGCATTGTGTAAACACATTGTGGGTTCATTTATTTTAAAGGAATAATTGGCAATCTAGTTGTGTGAGGCCCCTTGGGGATGAGCGACTGTAATATGATAGAATTCTTCATCAAGATGGAGAGTGACGTAGTTGATTCTGTGACATGGGTCCTCAATCTTAATAAAGGAAACTACGATAGTATGAGGCGCGAGTTGGCTATGATGGATTGGGAAACATTACTTAAAGGGATGACGGTGGATAGGCAATGGCAAATGTTCAAAGAGTGCATGGGTGAACTGCAACAATTGTTTATTTCTGTCTGGCGCAAAAGTAAAACAAGAAAGGTGGCCAAACCATGGCTTACAAGGGAAATTAGAGATAGCATCAGATCCAAGGAAGAGGCATACAAATTGGCCAGAAAAAAACAATAGACCTGAGGATTGGGAGCAGTTTAAAATTCAGCAAAGGAGGACCAAGGGATTGATTAAGAAGGGGAAAATAGTATACGAGAGTAAGCTTGCAAAGAACATAAAAACTGACTGTAAAAGTTTCTATGGGTATGTGAAGAGAAGAAGATTGGTGAAGACAAATGTAGGTCCCTTACAGTCAGAAACTGGGGAATTTATAATGGGGAACAAATAAATGGCTGACCAACGAAATACATACTTTGGTTCTGTCTTGACAAAGGAGGACACTAATAACATACCAGAAATGTTGGGGAACACAGGGTTTAGTGAGGGGGAGGAACTGAAAGAAATCAGTATTAGTAAGGAAATGGTGTTGGGGAAATTGATGGGATTGAAGGCCGATAAATCCCCGGGGCCTGATAATCTACATCCCAGATTACATAAGGAAGTGGCCCTAGAAATAATGGATGCATTGGTGGTCATCCTCCGAGATTCTATAGACTCTGGAACAGTTCCTACAGATTGGAGGGTAGCTAATGTAACCCCACTATTTAAAAAGGGAGGCAGAGAGAAAACAAGGAAATATAGACCAGTCAGCCTGATGTTGGTAGTGGGGAAAATTCTAGGGTCCATTATAAAAGATTTAATAGCTGAGCACATGGAAAACAGTGGCAGAATTGGACAGAGTCAGCATGGATTTACGAAAGGGAAATTATGCTTGACAGATCTACTGGAATTTTTCGAGGATGTAACTAGTAGAGTTGATGAGGGGGAGCCAGTGGATGTGGTTTTTTTGGACTTTCAGAAGGCTTTTGACAAAGTCCCACATAAGAGATTAGCGTGTAAAATTGAAGTGCATGGGATTGGCGGTAGTGTATTGAGATGGATAGAAAACTGGTTGGCAGACAGGAAACAAAGAGTTGGAATAAACTGGTCTTTTTCCAAATTTCAGGCAGTGACTAGTGGGGCACCGCAGGGATCGATGCTGGGACTCCAGTTATTCACAATATATATTAATGATTTAGATGAGGGAATTAAATGTAATAGCTCAAAAATTGCAGATGACACAAAGCTGGTTGGGAGGGTGAGCTGTGAGGAGGATGCAGAGATGCTTCAGTGTGACTTGGACAAGCTGAGTGAGTGGGCAAATGCAGGGCTGATGCAGTTTAATGTGGATAAATGTTTGGTTATCCATTTTGGTAGCAAAACTAGGAAGGCAGATTATTATCTGAATGGCTATAAATTGAGAGAGGGGAATGTGCAATGAGACCTCGGTGTTCTTGTACACCAGTTGCTGAAGGTAAGCATGCAGGTGCAGCAGGCGGTAAAGAAGGCAAATGGTATGTTGGCCTTCACAGCCAGAGGATTCAAGTACATGGCCTTGGTGAGACCACACCTGGAATATTGTGTGCAGTTTTGGTCTCCTTATTTGAGGAAGGATGTACTTGCTATAGAGGGAGTGCAGTGAAGGTTTACCCAACTGATTCCTGGGATAGCGGACATATGTGGAGAGATTGAGTCGATTAGGATTATGCTCGCTGGAGCTCAGAAGAATGAGGGGTATCTCATAGGAACCTATAAAATTCTAACAGGACTAGAGAGGGTAGATGCAGGAAGGATGTTCCCAATGGTGGGGAAGCCCAGAACTAGCGTTCATAGTCTGAGGATATGGGGTAGACCATTTAGGACTGAGATGAGGAGAAATTTCTTCACACAGAGAGAGGTGAGCCTGTGGAATTCGTTACCACAGAAAGTAGTTGAGACCAAAACATTTTATGTTTTCATGAAGGAGTTAGATATAGCTCTTGGAGCGAAAGGGATCAAAGGGTATGGGGAGAAAGCAGGAGCAGGCTATTGAATTGTATGATCAACCATGATCATAATGAATGGTGGAGCAGGCTTGAAGGGCCGAATGGCCTACTCTTGCTCCTAGTTTCTATGTTTCTATTTAGAACATTTATACATAGGTAGAAAGCTTGAAGATATCAGCAGCAGAGCTGTGTGTGTGTGTTCTGCTCAAAGGCAAAAGTGAAACTAAGACTGGATCACGTGACACACTTCCCGACCAGTGATGTCATGCTGTTAACTCTCGGCTTAAAGGAATATTACAACAATTGCTGTCCAGTATGCAGACCATTTGAAAATTTTTTTCCCCAAAAAATCCGACAAGTCCATTACTTGGGCGAAGGTGGGTGGTTATGAGTTCTTTGCCAAAGTGGAGGAAGCAGAATATATGTTAATCTAGAAGAGGTATAATATATTTACTGAACCCAACTAATTTTCTAGCTTCAGCTCATTTGCACAGCCTGGTCTTCAGCTTGATGCAAAAATTCCCCTGGAAATTTAAGGAGTGGAAGTTTGGGGGAATTTCATAATTTTAAATCTATTAATGCACAGGATATCAGCATTGTTGGCAAGGCCAGCATTTATTACCCATCCCTAACTTTCCTTGAGAAGGTGGTGATCTGGATTTAGGGACGGGCAATAAATGCCGGCCTAGCCAGTGACGCCCATATCCCGTAAACGAATAAAAATTAAGATATCCTAATGCCACTCCCAGGAATATTAGCATTGCTTCTTAAGTGCTTCCACTTGGTTCAAGTGCGAGCTGCCTAAGTATGCCAGGAAGTGAGCCAGGAAATTAAAGCATAAAGAGGGAAAAAACATGATAGGTCATAAGTCTTCACCCTCAGTTCCTCTACTTAACACTCCACTGTCTATTGGTGCATAGGGAAACAAAATGTCAACAATCTATCACCTTTTACTCTGCACTATTGTCTCCTGCCCACTACTGAATCTTTTCCTGCTGCCTTTTCTCTGCCTCTGTACCTGTTTAAAACTGCTCATTTATAACATTTGCCAGTTCTGACAAAGATCAATGACCAGAAATATGAGTCCTCCTTCCTCCTGTCAGAGACGGTCCCTCACCTGCTGAGCGTTCCCAGCATTTTCTGTTTTTATTCCATGATCCAACTGTAGATCATAAAAATATTATAATAATATTCAAACTGGATTCTTACTGAGAATAGATCAGTTAAAAAAAATCTAAAGGTGTATGGCAAATAACTTCTTTTGCAATTTCTGCCTTGGTTGGACATAGCAGCTCCCCCCTCCCAGCAGCTACCCTCTCCCACCCCTTTAAAATTAATTGGAGAATTATACCTGCATATACAGGAAGTATTTTTTACTAGCGCGAAGCTCAAATTTCCCTAGCAAAGACAAACAGTATATAATGACTTAATAATTGAGTTAGTGCATTGAAAACCTGTTCATGCAGAGCATCACAAATGGATGCTTGTACAGTAAATGGGAAATAATTCTATTCATTAGGGAGCGAGAAAAGAAATCTAACCTGTTACAGGTCATCAACTCCCTTGCTTCCAGGTATTCAGAAGCAGCTGAGATTTCCATCTATTCACTTACTCTGTTTTTAACTCTTCTCCTTATTGAGATTAATGTTGGAAACTTTCAGTGTGGTTTTAGATTCTGATCTTAAGTAATGACGTAAGGTAGATTCTGACTGTGATAGCGCAAAATGGCTGATGGCAATTTTTTAGTTTCCATGACCTTTAGGCTTCCCTTTTTGCCTGATAAGAAGTGCATATCCCCATAGAGGCTCGATTTAATGCAGCCTGTCACGGCAGAAATCATGGCTGCCGGGCCCACTGAATCGCGGGAGAGGCCCTGCATCGGTCTGCTGGTGGAGGCAAAACCTCCCCCAATTAAGTGGGAGGGAAGAAGGGGCTGACACAGTGAGCTGGCAACAGGATGTCAATTAGGCTCATTAATGAGCCAATTGACACCCATTACTCCCGAGCCAACTGCAATTTAGTGGTGGCTCAGGGATTAAATGGAGGTTCCATGGCTTTCCCACACCCTCGGAAGTCTGCCCAGCAAACCCCGTTGGGTTTGCCAGCTGCCTCCTAGTGGGAGGCCTTTTTAGCCAGGCACTTTGTGTCTGATTGAGGGACCTGCCATTGGGAAGGGGGTTCCTCTGAAAGCCACCACTGCCCTTACTTTTAATCCCACCTGCCCTTCTCTTCCATGACCACCTTCACTCACCTTTGGTCTGGATTCCCACATTGATCCTGAATGTGTGGTGAGTGCATTGCTGGCAGCATGAGGAATTCCACCATTGAGGACTTCAATTGCAGGAAGGCCCAATGGGTAGCCACTTAAATGCCGGAAGGGCACTTGATTCTGTTGGGTGAACCTCTTCTTGGATCTGACAGGAATTTCCCGCTGTTTCTCTGATTGGAGGGACGTCTCCCATCGACTGGGCAGAATTTCAGCCAGAGATTCAGTCAATGTATCCATCCGAGAGAATGTTCACCTTCAGAGTTACAAAGGTTTGGAGTTCAACTGGCTAAAACCATGAGCTTACCAACACAAAGCACAAGTAAACTTATAGATGTGTGTCCAATTACAACCATCTTACCTGTTTGGGCATTTGTTTGGCGCTTGGATCAGTGACAATTATATTGGTTTGGGGACCAAGGTACAGGATGAGAGAATGTGGCCTCTTGTACAGTAAGGTTGTCAATATTGGTTCAGATGTGTGAGGGAATGCTGCAAGATATCACGGTGTGTTTGATCATTCTGGTTGCTGCAGGACCTCTTTTGCACTTCCTCTGCTTCTATCTGGGACATAGCTATTGCTGCATTGATAGCCTAGGTCTTTCTGGTGCCATCATTCGTTTCCTCATTCCACTTTAAGTAATGCTGGCACAGATGATAAAGAGTGGTTACAGCAGACAAGGAGGCCATTCAGCACGTTGTGTCCAAGCTGGCTATCTGAAAGAACAACTCAACTGGTCCCACTACTCTGCATTGGCATCCTGCAATTTATATTCATATTGCCTCTCTTCATTCTCCCTATCCAAATGAAACGCTGCTTGCTTCCCTGCATTAAATTTCAGCTGCCACGAGTTTGCCTGAAGCCATTTGCTGAAGCACCCGAAAGGAGAATTGATTCTGAAAAGTTTAGGTGAGCTGTGCTGCTGGTCACATACCATGAACACTCTGGGCTGAATAATACATTCTGAAAATGGGAGAGTTATGCGTCTGCTCGGATATATTATTGGGCGTGATGATGTCGGGTTGCATTCCTGACGTTGTCACGTCAGTCCCAGAAAATAGAGCTAGCAGATGGGGATAAAAATCTGCAGCATGCCCGCATTATTTAAATTTAAGCTCATTAATGTGGCAATTGACCTGAATAATATATAGTGTCTGCAATAAAATGCTTGCAGAGTCTGTTTCATGCCAGGTGGTGTCCCCATTTTTTAAATGAGGATTAAAGGGTTCAGCTGAGCCCTGAATTTCAGCTTAGCCATTCAGAGTTCTGTGACTGCTGGAAATGCTTCATTCAGAAAGCAGAGTTTGTATTTAAAACTTATATTCAGAGGCCTTATTCCTCCTGCAGAGAGGTCCATTTAAACCTTGTCTATCACCCTAGGTTTTAAACTAGCCAAAAAAAATGGGGATTGTGGTCTCTGTAGGAGACACAATCTCCGGCATGGAGGAGAGGACGATGACGAGGAGGAGGAGAGTGAGAGGAAGAAGTGCAGATCAGGAGGTCCAGGATGCGCTGGTGGTGCATGAAGCTGCCAGAGGTGCACCAGACCCATAAGGTGATGGAGCTGTCTTACATCCTCATAGAAGGCATAGAAGATCTTATGTAGCCCCTCGGGTATAAAGGCAGAGACTGAGCTACCTGCAGATGTCTGAAACGCAATGCAAGAGGAGGCTCAGGCTCTTGAGGGCCATAGTCACATCACTGTCTGGCATGCTTGCAGGGGAGATCTCCTCCAACTGTGTTGGGGGTCACCGATGCCTGGAGCTCTAAAGGTCACTGTCATATTCAACTTCTTTACGACAGGGTCCATTCAGGCAGCATGTAGAGACCTCAGTGGCATAACACAGTCGGCTCGACACTACTGCATCAAGGTCTTCAATGATGCAATGATTCAAAGGGCATGGAATTAAATCTCCTTCACACTGGATGAGCAGAGTTAACTCGATAGAGCCAGGAGGTTTACAGCAATTACAGGTTTCCCCAGGATACAGGGAGTTTCCCAGTGTGCAGGAAGCCATTGACTGTACGCTTGTCACCATAAAGGCTCCTGTTGGATAGCTCTGCATCTCCACTAACAGGAAGGGCTCCCACTCATTGAACGTCCAGCTGGTCTGTGATCATCATCATTGATGGATCATGCAGGTATGTGCCAGGTACCCAGGCAACAGCCACAGCTCCTTCATTCTGCAAAACTCACAGGTGCCAGACCGATTCAGCAGCCCTGGATGGACGGGTTTTAGATGACAAGGGTTACCCATTGAAGAGATGATTAATAATGCCAGTGTGGGCACCCAGAACAGAAGTGGAGAGGAGATACAATGACAGCCATGGAAGCACCTGGGTCACCATCCAGCAAAACACCGACCTATTGAAAATGAGGTTCAGATGCCTTGACAGATCAGGAATTGCATTGCATTGTGCTCCATTACACGTGTCCTTCATGATCACGGTGTGCTGCGTGCTCCGTAACCTCGCTATCCAAAGAGGGGTGGCCTTGAGGATGAGGGCACGGCAGATAGGGGCCACTCACCTGAGGATGAGGATGAGGTGAGGGAACACGGTGACATTCAGATGGAAGGCCCTCGATGTGATTGCATGGGTGGCCGTGACACCAGGGATGCCTTGATAAGGCAGAGGTTTCAATAGTTTCAAAAGATCCTGCCTCAGCTGCATTCATGGCATGTGTCCAAACCTTTTTCCATGTGCAATATGAGACTCATGTCACTCTCCTGTCTGAACACTTACCCTGTCCAAATATTGACACTTGAAGCATCTTGCCTGGCAGCAAATTAATGCTCAGCAGGTCTGGCAGCATCGGTGGAGAAGAAAAGAGTTGATGTTTCGAGTCCTCATGATCCTTCAGTTCTGCTGAAGGGTCATGAGGACTCGAAACGCCAACTCTTTTCTTCTCCGCCGATGCTGCCAGACCTGCTGAGTTTTTCCAGGTAATTCTGATTTTGTTTTGGATTTCCAGCATCCGCAGTTTTTTGTTTTTAGCAAATTAATGCTATTGTCTATCTTTCGAATGAAGTTCTACAGCCACAACATATTATAAAAACCTCTGCATGAGGGACAATGAGGTCAGGGTTAATTTACAGACTTATTGTGGGACTTAACATTCACTGGCATAAGGAATGCATGTGACCCAGTTGGTGACTACTGTGGTGTTTTTTTGACATGTTTATGAGTGCTCTGGTGCAGTGCTCCCCCTCACATTCAACTGCACTGGAGAAAGGCTGCTGATCTGCTACCTCCATTGCCCTGGATGCCTTTGGAGGGCATTTTCTGTGCGGCTGAGGCCTTGAGGCCATGCTAGAAGACTCCTGCAGCATGCTAGGAGGATCTTCTGTTGCTGCAGCACTGCACAAGGACTGTGTTAATGGTGGATGAACGGAGGAGAGGCTGCTCCCATCAGAAGTGACCTGACTAGTGCTTCTAGATGGTGTCAGCTAGTGCTCAACTTCCACCACTAGGACCGTTAAGTCCTCCCTGCCTTCCAGTGAGGTCCCAAGAGATGGGTTTGTGTCCAGGCTCCCAGTCTCCCTGTTGCCCTGGTTCTGGGGCCCTGAGCTCAGAGCCAGGGCGATGGTATGCAGGTCAGAGTGCATATCCACGATTTTGTCTGCCATATGCTCAGTTTGCCCCTTCAGGACAGTTGCCAGTCTGTCCATGGAGAAAGCTTGACATGATCACAGTGCTTATGGCCTGAATGGACAGCTCCATAGTCTGGGCCAGAGCACGCAACCCCTCTGGTATATCTGTCAAATCTCCATGCACCTCTTGCTGGACATCCAGCACCTGCCATCTCATGGACACTTCCAGAGGTTCATCAGCCAACTTGGACTCAGTCTGTAGATCACTCTGGATATTCCTCTGATTGCTCGAGGCCTGCTCCACCACACTGTCAGCTGCATGAATGACAGTGAAGTGCCTTCACCAGACTGTGCATGCCCTTGTTCCAACGTGCAAATCCCTGCTGAGATACCAGCATCTGTGCGTGGGACAGGGAGAGGATATCCTCTAAGGGTTCTTCCTCATCCTTGGAAGGGAGTGACAGAACAGCACCTAGATGAGGATCAGTGGAAGAGGGTTTTCCTGTGACAGAGAGACAGAAGTAAGGGGGCTAGTGGTTATCACAAACCTTTCCACAGCTACACAATGTCACAATGTCAGCAACATTAGTCATGTGCAACATGAGAGATGAGACCATGCAGGCACTATACACACTTGTAGCAACATCTAAAGCTTCCAAGTATGAAGCTTCCCTGGATTTTAACACCAGAATGAGATTTTTGACTTTCATTGAATCCTGCCAAACACCCATCCATCTCCCATTTGCCCTACCTCCCTTTTCCATTGGCCTTAGCCATTTGTCAACTACTAGACCAATGCCTCCATCCAATCTCACCTCTGCTGTTGAGCCTGGAAGAGTCAGACAGTGTCAAAACATCCTCCTCAAATAGAGTCCGCACAACAAGGTTTGGCACATCCCTTCCAGTCTGGCCTCGTTCATGGGCACTGTGGACTTGCTTCTCCTGAAAATGGGTGTAACATTGCAATCACTAGCACTGTCAGCTTATTTGATAGCATGCCGCTAACACATTATCAGCAGAATGCTTGGCAGCCTAGATGCTGCGCACCTTCCTCATCTGCACAGACTGCCAACCCCCCCACCATGCAACTGCACCAAAGGGATAAGTGCATACTGACATCGGCACTAACGCCAATGCCTTTGCTGCTTTGGAACACCAGTTAACCTCACATGCCTCCTGCATTTGCAATGCTACCCTGTAGCACACTGGCAAGATAACAGATACTGAGGACTTACTCACCCTGGCCACCCTCATGAAGTCATTGAGACTTTTCTGGCATTGAGGCTATGTGTTCCTCACCAGCCCAACACTGCTGACCTCCTCCCAGGTAGCGCATATTTTGGATGGGTTTCTCCTCTTCCTGCCAGATGGCAGGAGTTGATCCCGTCAGCTAGAGACTGCACAGAGGAGTGCTGTCCGGGAGTCATCATTAAATCGAGGGTCTAGTTTGACTCTTCTTCCCTGCATCTCCCCTTGCTCTAATGGCTCTGACATTTCAGGAGGGAAACATGCAACAACTAGTCAACTTCTTTATGCTAAGATGTGGAAAACTTGTTTGTGTTAAAAAAAATGCCACCTCTGCTCATTGGCAAACTTTGGACTCATCAGATGTCACACAAATGCACACTTACCTTAAAGGCCTGCAAATTTCCCCTGTTCCTAAAAGCTGCAGAACTCTGCTGAGTGCAGACATTTGCTGGGTCCCTGGATGTTGCCCCGTGTCAGGGGGCCCTTTAAATTACTGGCCGTGACCTCGTTCTGGGTCATGACGAACGACTCAGAGGTCAGGCATCCCGCTCCCCAACACTGATTGGGCCTCAAAACCAGCCTCCGCTTGCAATTGGATCAATTTGCATTTTATGGAACGCGTTTCAACGGCAAGCCTGTAAGTCGGAAGGCTGCCCACTTCTGGTTCCGGGTTCCGCCCCTAGCGCCAAAGTGTATTGTTCAGCCCACTGATATAAATTTTAAAGAAAGAGCACCTCTTTTAGAACATGCAGGGTATAGGATTGCGCAAAAGGATCAAATGAATAAATGTTCAGTCAATGATCTTGTAGCCTCTTGAAAACCAAAACTGCAGATTTCACAGTATTATTTGGCCACCTCACATTTCTGGTGTTGATCATTATTATGATAGATGATGTGTGCCAGGTGGACCAAATCCATAAGGGAAACTTAGCCACGCTATCACAATGGTTTTGCAATCTGTATTTATTACGAGAAGATGTGTGCACTGAATTCAGAAGTAGTGAGTCCACTAAGACCTTTAGAGATTCTTAAAAATTAAATTAAAATATTTATTAACAAAAACAAAACAAAAGATTTCAAGCACATACATAAGACTACAATTACCTAATACTGTAACAAATCCTAAAATTCCTAATTAACCTGACTCTAAGTTACACACCCCATTTAAGGCAACAGTCCAAAATAGATTTTAAATTTGAAAAGCAAGCCAGCAATTTACCACAGTTCCCACTTGACAGTGGAATTACAAAAGCTTGTCTCCAACTTTAGTTACACAGCAGACCTATGCACAAGAGGCTTCCCAAAGGCTGTTTCACACACTCCTGTTAGATCGTATATGGTCCCCCAAGTTAGCCTTTCATTCCCCTTTATATATGTTTCTTTCTTTTTAATCTATAAATGCCATTGTTCTGAATGTCTTTGGAACTTTACCTTTCCCTTAATATAAAACTCTTTCATGTTGCCAACATTGTCAGTATAATCACACTGCTTGGCCTTGCTTATATAACTAATTCTAGACATTCTAACATCCCTTTGAAATCCAAACAACTCCCTCACTTATCTAAAAAATTCTTTCACACCTTAAATGCTAAGACAGCATCCATGTTTACTCATTAGCATTTCAAGTACATTTCTACACCTAACTTCTTTTGATAATTTCAAGCTTGCAGTCTACCTGACTCCAATGTAGTTAAATCACACAGGCAGAACAATCTGCACTCACATCCATAAGCTAATTTACAATAAACCAGAATACTATTATGAAAATGTTTATACTTTTGTTACAATCAGTGAGAGAACTGCTGACTTTGCTAAGTAATGTATCTGTGTGTGTAGCAAACAGGATCCTAATACAGAAGTCACTTGCCAGCCTGGGAGGGACCCATTCTTGAAATGTTAGTCGTGCAGTATTAATATTACAAATAGTCCAGAAGTATTTGTCAAGACAGAGCCATGTACGCACTAGCTCTACTTAACCTAAATCTCCTTAGACACATCATTCTGTCATTACTAGGGAGCTGTGCTTGGTGCAGGAGATCTGTCATATACAGGACTCGACTGTGCATCACCTATGCCACCTGACATTATCGGCAGTCCTTTGCTAGCCCCTTTTCCAAGTCAAGTGCACCTGCAGCATTTACTATAAATTGCACTGTATAAGTGGCATGGTGTTTAAGACAACTAAATTTGTAAGGCCCCCAAACTCATGTTTTTACATATCCTTGGTGTATATGTCAACCCCCTTTTCAGCCACAACATGCTGTACTTGCATTAATACTTGCCTCAAATTTTCTCCCCACAAGTGCATGTTTTACTTACCGGTTCCTTATAACTGGGCGTAAGGGATCAAGTAGATGATACAGGCTGTGTGCAAAGGTCCATGGAAGTTTAAGACAAGCCCACTCTTTGCACCAGAAGCAGATAACATTTCAAAGTGGCAACGACCCACATCCATGACACTGTTTCAATTTTGCACTTGGCATATATCCACTGTTTTTGGAGGGAATTTTCGGGACTTCAAAAGTTGAATTATTAGCCGAAATCTACAGTATGTTGTTTGATGGAGTGACCAAAAAATTAGAAATTGAGAAAAATAAAATTGTCATAACTTACATTTGGAGGAAGCCACCATATTTTTCCTGCATACTTTCCCTTAACACCTGTCTCACTCTGGTAAGATGAAAGCAACACAAAAGCAGGAATATAGGGCAAGAGCCCTTTAAGTATCTAATTTGGCCAGTTAATTACATGATTGCATGATTTGAGCATATTAACATTCCCACTTGGCTTACGTTGCTTAACAGGATTGTGTGAATTGGGATATTTATGGTACATGAACCCTACACTGCAGTTCTTTCTAGGCCAGATATTGCTAGTATTGTACTTCAAGGAATTGTTCAGAATTCTGTGCACACTATGTGCTCTAGGTTTTAGTAACTAAGGGCCAATATTCAATAGATGGGCCTCAAATATTAATGTTACATCCCAAGAATATTATAAAATATTATGGCAGAAATATTTTCTATTGCAAATGAGAAAGTATTCGTTGTTCCTATTTTTCAGTGCAGCAACTTTTATCCCTTCAGGAGATCTGTGCTGTGTTAAAAAAAGTCATTTGCAGGATTAAAAAAAGATTTGCATTTATGCCATGACCTCAGGGCATCCTAAAGCACTTTACAGTCAATTAAGTACTTTTGATGTAATGTAGTTAATGTGGCAATCAATATGTGCACAGCAAGCTCCCAGAAGCTGGGACAAAAGTGAGAAATTTTGTGCAGGAAGAGACTAAACCATTAGTTCCTTTAATTACTTTCCATGATGCTAAATCAGGTGTCTATCTCTGTAGCTTATTTACACTCTTAACATTTTCAGAATCATAACATTCTTAATATTTTATCAGCTGCAGCATGTAGCCTCACTGCATATCACTGATGGTGTAGCCTCACACAAGTGATGTAAATCTGAATACTGGTAAAACATGTTCAAGAAATATTGATGTTTAATGATTCTTGGGTGGGGATGCTGATAATTTGTTGACACACTGATGTACTTTGACAGATGTAACCAACACTTCAAGAGAAGTGAAATCTCAGCTATCATTTTACATGGTGTTTTTGTTTTATCAATAGCTCGCTGTGAGTTCCTCCACATACTTCATTACTTCACAAGCACTACTGCTAAATATTGAGCATTGACACATTTTCCATCTCTTGTATAAATGCCTTATGTCACCCATCTGCAAGGAGTTTGATCTAAAACTTTAGTTTTGAGGTTACACTGTGAGGAGCTAGTGTAAGACCACTTAGAGGAGGTAAACTGGATAGGGCCCAAAAAGAGGCATGGGGATTGCAGTGCATGATTAACCTTTGCCTGTTTGTTGTGCTGTAGGCTGGTCATCAAGTCAGTGTTGGTGCTGATTCCATGATTGTTGAGTGCAGCCAGCACTGCCCATCCTATTCACTGGCTGTGTGTATCAGCGGTCGACCCAATATTGTGAGCAGCGAGCATTACTTAAAGCTTCCTACTAAAGGTGAAATAAATTGTGGTTGCTGGAAGATGTGTTAAGAAGTTAACGCTTTTAAGATTTTCTCAAGGTGGCTCAATCTGAGAGACCGTGCTTCAGGATTTTCTGATAATGCACTGGAGGCCTTGGGGCACGATAAGTAGAGAAGTAGAGATATCCCATTTCCACAGGGGGCATGTGGTATTACTCAAGAGGCAGTGGGATGAAATAGCAGCAGAGGTCAATGCCAGTCTAGTTCTGAGAACATGGGTGCAGTGCAGAAAGAGTTTAATGATCTGAAACAAGTTGTCAGGGCAAGTGAGTTCAATTTTCAAATGATTATTTCCTATCAACTGCGCCAACTAGCCTCATTCACAGCTTAATTTACATTACTCCCATCTCTCACTCACCAACAATCTTGACCAGTACTCAACCCTTCATTTCATATGGTTAACCTCACCCTCACACATTTAGCAAGGTTGGCTGTTCTGATTTTTGAGCAGGGAGGGTGGCACCAATACTCATTGAAATGTTTGACATTTACCAAAATTATCTCCATTCGATGTGATTTTGTTTATTTTAACAATGATGAAAAACAACTAATATTCAAGCTGAATAAGCTCCATTGTGAAAGATAGCAGCAGATTACAGTGGGCTATTGTGTTACTTTATGGAGGTAATGAAAATATATTAGTTCCATCTGAGTGCAGTGAGAGATGTTGTCTTTTCTTTGCTGACTCTAACATTGATTGCTGCCATTCATTAAACTGCAGCTGATGAGCTACAAGCTGAAGTCATATAGTTAGTCATAAATATTAACAAAATTCATCCAGTTAATTATCTTTAAAAACAAACACTGGAGTGTCTGTGATGCGGGACAAGAGTGCTGTCAGCAGTAATAAATCTTAAAAAAAACTACCTTTCTTGGAGTTTACACATTTTATAATTGTTTTTCCCTTCTTAGGTTGTCAATATGTGTATACCAAGGGCATTGAGGTCTTTGCATTATTCTGATCAGAGAGCTGGATTTCACTGCTCCCTGCCAGGTCTGATTTTGGCAGAGGGGCAGTAAAATATGGCAGGTGGGTAACCCACAGCCTTCCCACTGACCCAGTCCCCATAAAATGGGGGTTTGTTGGGGTGGCTAAGGCAACGACTAGGACTATTGAGGCCCTTAAGTGGCCAAATAATGGCCGCTTAGGGACCTCCATCCACCTCCATCATGGTAATATGCTGGGCAGTGGAAGAAGGTGGGAGTGGGACAGCCATTTTTTTCACCAGAGATGGTGAAAGCATGAGAAGGAAGGTGGAGACTACATCCTTTAGTGCATTGGGTGCAGCCCCCTAAGATCATATCCCCCCTTGTACCTCTCCACAAGATCTCCAAAATCCACTGCCCTACCCCTCCTCACCCCTTTCCCTCTTGTGCCCAATCTCTCTCTGCTCGAAAAGCCCGGGACTTGCCCGGGTCCAGGATCCAATGATCTTCTTCGTGGGACTGCTAGAGACATTCCCAGCAGCACCCAAAACTGAGTTCTGGTGCTGCTAGGAATGCAAGACCTTCCTTCCATTGAGAGCAGAAGGAAGTCCCCTCTCTGTTTGTTAAGACCACCTGCAGCATAATATCCCTGCGAGGTGGACTTTACCTCGAGAAATATGTGCCCCCCCCCCCATAAAACGTAGCCCATAATGTTTGTAGAGTAGGAAAGCAAATTGTGTGGACTTATTGAGGAGCTAAATTTAATTCTGATGCCATTCTTTTCATTGCTTAAGCTATTTTCCATTTTGCTACTGGAAACATCTCTAAGCTGCTCCCAATGATATTAGCTACATCACTCTGCACACTGATCTATAACACTACATTGAAGCAAAGGGCAGGACTTCCATAGGCGTGTTCTCCTAATCTCTTGCCAGTAACTTCAGCAGCAAAAGATTGGCAGGCACCTTCAGAATTGGTGGAAACAGTGGCAGATAGGGAAAACTTCTACAGGAATTCGGCAGAAAAATCCAATATGCAGCAAAATCAGTTTTGTAAACTTCACTAAGGATTATGTGGATAAAATCTGACTTTGGAGGAGGCAAAATAAACAGTGGTAGCCAATTGGCCATCCATATATATCCAGGAAAATCAGGCTTGGTGGACAATGGGCAGATTGATCTGCTACCAACCGTTCTGTGCCCTCCTGGAATAGCTGTTCCCTTACATTATTCCACATTCTCTCATGCCTCAATCAGTAAGTTATGTTGGAGCGTTTATCTATGGGGCAGAATTTTGCCCTTGGGGTGCGGGCTCAGCGGGGGTGGTTGGGGAGCTGACTGCCACCCGTGATTGGCACTGGACTGTGATCTCACGCTGGCGGGCGAATTAAGGACTGTCCAGCGTGAAACCTGAGCTGCAGTGCTTAGTGTTGCCTGTGCCTGCGCGGGGGGAGGTTGGGGTAGGGGGAGGAGGGTGAGTGGGCCGAGAGCATTTCATAATCTCCCTGAGGCACAGAGCTGCCTCTAGGAGATGAAGTGCTGTTAAAAAAAACAAAAAAAGAAAATAAAAATGTAATAAAACATGTCCCCTCATGTGATTCTGTCATGAACTGACATGAACAGGGACGTGTTATTAATTCAATTTTAAAACTTATATTTTATTTTCATTTGCTTTTGGAAACCTCATCCCGCCCGTGGCATTCTCTCATGGCTCAAAAAAATGCAAAATCCGCTTGGCCTTTTCGTCTGCCCACCAACCATTAGATTGGACGGGCAGTGAAAAATTTCGGTTAATTGAAAATTAACTTCAGGTTAATTGATTACTTAGTGGCCTTAGCAGGCTTTTTAATTGTCAGCGGGCACGCTGCTGACTCCTACGCGTGCTCGCTCACTGAACTATCGCATGACTGCGCATTAACGTCGGCCGAGCCTGCCAACGTCAAAGCGCACCATTTCACGCTCGAGTGAGTCAGGCACGTGCCCGCCCCCTGAGTGGAAATTTCTGCCCATGGATTCCAGTAGCCCCTGAGGGTGTAAATAGCCATTTTTCCTCCTGCGAGTCTAAATAGTGAATTTTGCAGGCTGCTGATAGTATGTAAAATGGGCATTAGAATTCAACTTGATGCTATCCCTGTCAAATATCTATGTTTACAGATTTCTAAAAGAAGTCATCAGGTGGCAAACAGAAATGTGAGCTCTGTTGGAATTTTCCATCTTTTGCGAAGGAACATTGATGTTATTAGTAGCTTTTTGTAATAGTGTCCTCCTGACACCATCTAACTCGGCACAGACCAGGGACTGAATGGGAAATTTACTTACTTTAAGGAAAATTGGTTAAGTTAACTCAAAAGCAAAAATACTGGAAATCTGGGATAAAAACAGAAGATGCTGAAAATACTCAGCAGGTCTGGCAGCACCCGTGGAGAGAGGAACAGAATGAACGTTTCAGGTCAATGACCTTTCATCAGAACTTTTCTAATGAATGGTCAGCTACCTGAAATGTTAACTCGGTTCCTCTCTCCACAGATAGTGCCAGCCATGCTCAGTATTTCTAACATTTTCTGATTTTTTTGTTTGAGCTAAGTGTTGCCTATTTTTCCTGAAGGAGCTTCTCTGTTTGATTATATTGGAACTGGAGCTTTCCTAAGCATAACATGTCAATTTGCTAAATACCTTGATTTAACTTGAAGAATTGGATGGTAAGGGAAGACATAGGGGACAAAGTACCACCAAAATGAACTTTAGAAGTAAAACTGTAGTTAATATATCCAGGTCAGTAAGATTGGCCTTTATATTAAAACCCATGAAGGGCAGGGGGTGGGGTTAATGACATAAACACAGGGGACATGACTTCAAAACCGGCCTGTCATAAGGCTGTTTGGTGTTTCTTGCAAAGATCTAGAGGCTCATACAGTTAAACATAAATTGATTATTGGTAAGCTATAACTATGTACACATCCATGCACATTGCTGTTTCCATACCAGCTCCTTCCAGGCTCTACACCACAGACAGTATACTATCATGTGACTTTCTACATCATACTGTGGGCAGTACTGTTCTCCAGTCCCACATTCACCCTTGCTCAGCCAAACACACTTATCCTACACTGCCTATCACCTGTTTTATGGTGGTGAATATCGATTTGTCCCAGTGTAGGGATGGGACACTTCATGAACATATTTAATCGGGATTCCATTTGCAATTATTATAGAATGGTTACAATGCAGAAGGAGGCCATTTGGCCTGTCATGCCCATGCTGGCTCTCTGCAAGAACATCCCACTCCCCAGCCTTTTTTCCATAGCTCTGCTTTTATTGCCAATCACCTTAAATCGGTATCGTCTGGCTCTGGTCCTACTGCCAATGGGAACAGTTTCTCCCTATCTATTCTGCCTAGCACTCTCATGATCCTGAATACCGCTAGCAAATCTCTTCTTAATTTTCTCTTCTTTAAGGACATCACAGTTCAATTAGGGGTCCAATTTAAAATTTACAGCTACTGCATAGTTTTCTCAGGAGTCGGGAAACCAGCATTAAAAGGAAGAACATAGAATACAAGAAATAGGAATAGGCTCCATGTTCCCTCAAAACTGCTCCACCACTCAATAAGAGCATGGCTGAACTAATACATAAACTCCCTGGATTCCCTTAGTGCCCAATAACCTATCAATCTCAGTCTTGAATATACTCAATGGCTGAGCATTCATAACCCTCTATGATAGAGAATTCCAAAGATTCACACCCCACTGAGTGAAACAATTTCTCCTCACCTCAGTCCTATATGATCTATCCTTTATCCTGAGCCTATTGGCTAAAATCAGTCAATGGTGGAGAGTCCCATTGCTGGGAATGAAAGTGAAAGCTGACACTGCACCAGTGAGCAGTGGAACCTGGAGGTGGCAATTTGTTGGCAGCCAATTAAGGGGCCACTGCCAGGGCTGCCATCCAATTAAGGATGGTGGCCCAACTCCCAGAGCTGCTGGCCCAATCAGCTGGCTGGCAGCTTGGCAGACTCAGCAGTACCTTTACACGTGGTCACTGGTAAGGCTGCAGCATGGAGGAGAAGACACTTGAATGCTGAGTTGCCCTTGGAGACAGGTGCCCTTAAAGAGCCAGGGCAGCCAGGCCACAGCAATTCAGGGGATAGAGGGTGTGCCTACAAGCAGTGGCATCATAGCCCTGAGGATGGCCATTGCCGCTGAGGGACGGGGTCTCCTGTGGACCATGGTGTGGCCATAAAGGAAGGCCACCCCAGGAACCCACTGGGAGGCCACCAGGGTTTATCTGGCATTCTCCACATGTGATGCAGACCGCCTTCCCCGCTGCGGGAAAATGCCAGCAGGAGCGGGACATAGCCCTTAATTGGGCCCTTAAGTGGTTCAGTTGGCTGCCTGTTGTGCAGCTGTGCCACTGAGATTCCCGCCACAGGTTAAATGCCAAGATAGTGGAAAAAAATCAGGGTCCCCTCCCTTGTCGCACTATATTAACAACTCTCCTGCTTCCTCATTCATCACCATGGGGCAAGGAAAATTCATCCCCATGTCCCCTAATTCTTAAAACCAGGGGAAACAGCCATTCAGCATCTATCCAGACAAGCCATCTAAGAATTTTTTGCACATTTCAATGAGATTGCCTCTCATTCTTCTGAAGTCCAGAGAACAAAGGCCCATTCTATTCAATATTACCTCACAGGATAACCCTTTTATCCCAAGAATCAATCTAGTACATCCCTCCAGAGCAAGCATATCCTTCCTTAGGTATGGAGATGAAAACCGCATATAGTACTCCAGGTGAGCTGCTCTGTCCCCAAGTTTTTTCACTTTTCCCGTACTCCTTCTGGGCCAGGAGGAGTAGGAGTTCTCTCTCGGTCCCTCAAGGAAGCTTGTGGTCTTCCTTTTATTTATTGCAACCTCCCTCCCCTTGTGTCACAATCTCCGGCTGCCCTCTTAGCCCCAATACCAGATCTCTTCCCTCCAAGGTATGATGACCTCTCTCTGTCCCTCCAGCCTAATAGTGTCCCCACTCCTCCAGCCCCGAGGTCTCTCCCTCCCTTGGTGAACCACACTCCCTGCCAAATTCAGAAGACCGCCCCCAAGCACAGCCTCCTGCCACTGTTATTCCCTCCAAGCCTTTGGTCAGCCTCCCAAATTGGCTGCAGGGCAGGTAATGATTCAAAAAATGATAACGAGGTCCCACTGTTAAGTTTGTCAGGACTTCTGCACCCTCTGCCTTGAAGGATTCTTTAGCTGTTATAGCCTCCCAACACTCCGCGCCTCCCTCTTTGTAAATTTTGGGGTCATTATATTTTAAACAAATCGAAGTGTGCTTTATCAATAAAGATGTTTTTATAACAGTCACCAGTAACAAAAAGAGATTTGTTGCTCTCTTACGCTACTGTGTACTATAATCTATTATCTTTCCAGTGTTTTTGTAGTTGTGCTGATACACCAAAAAATTTCTGCCCGTTACTCTCACTAACAGCCCTTATTATTCAGATAGAACAGATCCCTTGACATCTGTCCTACTCTGCAATATTGAAATGAATAGACCAGAAAGCCTAACACAGGACACAGGAAGCTGCTCTCTTGTTATGTTTGATCAGTATCCCACTGGCAGCCACAGGAGTCCATAATTTATAGAGTGAAAGCTCTGTGAAATAGCTAAGCATTTTGCCTCATCACATATTTATTTTTAAAACATAAAAGCTCATTACCATGAAAGTGTGTCTGCACCTGGCAGTGATCCAGTTATAGTCAGAGAAGCGACCAGCTCATTTAAATCTGCAACTTTATGTAACCAGAATGCTAAGAAGTGTTAGCTTTGTTGTTATCTGTTTTGGTTTGAAGAGTCTTTCATCATAGTTTACAATTTTCATTTCAATTTAAGTGATGGTATTCAATTACAAGAGGAAAGAACAGTTTCCTTTCCACAGCCCTGCTATATGCAGTTACTATGGTGCTCTTGACATGCTTTGTGCCCTTGGAAAATATTGCACCACTCACAAAAATACTGTATAAAATTACCCATCCTAGGTGCTTCTTTCAGGGTCATGAAATGTAAACTTGCTACTCCCATTATTATGTGCCAAATGTTATACAGCTGTAAACATGGTGGTAGCATTGGTGATTGGACCATATGCTCTTAGCTAATCCATGGCAAGAAGGATTGGGCGTATGCCATCATCCCAGCTACCATTGTGGCCTTCCTAACAGTTAAAATCAGATATAAAAGCAGAAAATGCTGGAAATACTCAGTCAGTCAGGCAGCATTTGTGTATGATGGAAGGTCATCAACTTGAAAAGTTGGGCCAGGTTTCTGTCTGGTGATGGAGTTGGGTATTGGGTCACAAATGACAAAACTTGGAATTTTTTGCAGTAATTTTTAATTTGCAGCGCCTTCCCAGCCCCATCCTCTTTTTTGTGTGGCCTATTCATGGATCGATAAGGCCTTTAGTCATGCCCCCGCACACATCAGTAAGGTGATGGGATGGGTCATCAACAGTGATATCAAGCGGTACTTGCTTAGCAATAGCCTGCTCAATGTCACCCACTTTGGGTTCTGCCAGGGTCACTCAGCTCCTGACAACCTTGGTTCAAACATGGGGGATAAAGGAGCTGAACTCCAGAGCTGAGGTGAGAATGATGGCCCTTGACATCAAGGCCACATTTGGCTGAGTGTGGCATCAAAGAGTCCTAGCAAAACCTAGCAAATATGCTGTGAAACTCTGCTGTCATGTTTCGGACTGTGATTTAAATATCCAGAGGTTTTTACCTTTGCAAAAAATGCCTGGCTGCTGAAAATTCAAAAAGAACCCTACCATCTGCTCCACTCCATTGATTAACAGGCAATCTGGTTTGAAAATAAAAAGACACCATCAGTAGCCTAGAATAAAAATTCACCCATTTTTCCCGCTGATTGCCATTATGATCACTGAATCCCCCACTATCAATTTCCTGGAGCTTACCATTGATCAGGAACTGAACTACATTAGTCATATAAATACTGTGGCTACGAGAGCAGGTCAGACGCTACGAATCCTGTGGTAGGTAACTCACCTCCTGACTCCCCAGAGTCTGTCCACCATCTACAAGGCACAAGTCAGGATTGTGATGGAATACTCTCCACTTGCCTGGATAAGTGCAGCTCCAACAACACTCAAGGGGCTTGACACTATCCAAGAATAAGCAGCTGGCATGATTGGCACCCCTTCCATAAAAAATCACTCCCTCCACCACCGGCAGACAGTGGCAGTGTGTACCATCTACAAGATGCACTGCAGGAATTTCCCAAGGCTCCTTTGACAGCACCTTCCATTCCCATGCCCACCACCATCTAGAAGGACAAGGGCAGCAGATACATGGGAACAACACCACATGGAAATTCCCCTCCAAGCCACTCACCATCCTGACTTAGAAATATTATCATTGTTCCTTCATTGTTGCTGTGTCAAAATTTTGGAACTGCCTTCCTAACAGCACTGCGGGGGTACTTACACTGCAGGGACTGTGCAGTTCAAGAAGGCAGCTCACCATCATCTTCTCAAGGACAATTAGGATTGGGCAATAAATGCTGGCTTTGTCAGTGATGCCCATGTACTGTAAATTAATAGGGAGAAATAAAAAGCTTTCTGAGGTCAGGGTCACCGTTGTGAGGAAAATATGCTGGGAAACCCTGCTGTCATGTCTTGAACTGTGATTTAAATGTCCAGAGGTTTTTATCTTTGCAAAAAATGCCTGGCTGCTGAAAATTCAGAAAGAACCCTACCATCTGTTCCACTCCATTGATTAACAGGCAATCTGCTTTAAAAATAAAAAGACAGCATCTGTAGCCTAGAATAAAAAGCCACCTTTTTTCAGTTTCAATAGACTCAATCTGTTATATTTCCAAGAGTTTGTTTTGGCTATTATGAATGCTTGGCTGAGTTCCAAAATGTGAGAACCACTTATCGGTGCAGGGGACTTTGTTCACAGCTTGACTGACAATTAAGAGGTTATTAGAGCATTACCTATCTTTGATGTGGTTACTGAATAGATGTTTGTTGGCTTTTACAACAGATTGACCACTTGAGGGGATTTACATTTTTTTAAATTGTTTTTATGAATGAGAGTTTTTTTTCAATCTGATGTGTATTTGAATAACAGTTTGATTTGATTGTTAGAAATTTACTTTTCTTACTTTTCCATTTCAAAGACATGACTCCTGAGGCATGTCCATAATGGATACTGGGTGAATAGCTGTGGAAGAATCATGAGCAGCATGGCAGGGGCATGGGGGTGGGTGGGGGAGTGAGAAGCTGAGGGGTAAGATTTAGGGGGCATAAGAATGATGCTGGGAGCTGGGCTACTGTCCCCAAGAACCAAGGCGGACATTCTAATCAGCCTGCCTCTGCACCCACATCTCCCAGAGACAACAATTTGATTGTAATGGGGCTTGAAGATGGGCTTGGGTTTTGGAAGTTGGGAATTGCTCCCCCTTCCATTTCCTGTCCCTGACACAAAAATCCGGGCTTTTAACTCTGTTTTCCCTAAACTCTAAGCTGTTGAGTATTTTCAGCATTTCCTATCTTTATTTTAGATTTCCAGCATCCACACTATTTTGCTTTTGTTTTAGAGTGAATGAGCAAGTTGAATAAGGGGGCAACATCAATGTTATAGTTGCTGTTATTGTGTGCTCTCTGCCTTGAATACATTTTTATAACTGGTCTTCTTTGATGCATGTAAATTTTAAAATATGTTTAATTCGTTATTGTTAATTATACTTTTTAAGTTTTTTTTTGATGTGGTGCTGTTTTGAATGAAGCATCAGCTGGTGAGCCCTCGCTTTCTATTTGAAGTCAGCAGGCATTTTCTGGTCATCTGAAAGGAAGGGGCTTTGCAGTTTCATGAAGACATTCAATCACTGAGATCAACTGAAAGGAAGAAAATAATTCACTTGTTATAATGTTACTATATTTATGTCAATGTTCACTTTATGTAGATTTTATATTTATGCTAAAAGTCCATCAGATTTTATCAAATTGTACATCACAGTTCTTTCCCATCCTCTATTAATCTAACTTTGCTCCTTGTGTATATTGTATATACCTGTCCCTTGACCTTGTTCACTGACCATTATGTCAGGCTCTCAACTCTAGCTCTGTGCTATATTGCTATTCAGTCCCATACACTTTCTTCTTTCATCAATGTTTAATAGTCCTCCTATACTTTGTGAGGTTGCCTTGGTGACAGCAAAATATCATCAGGATAATTTACATTCGTTGATTCGGATTTGTATTTTTGGTTGAACTTTTAAAACAGTCTGGATACACAAACCTGAGAATACAACACAAATATATTGAAGCAATTGAATTACAAGTCAATGCAGAAGAATTGCAAACTATGCAATAAAGTAACTTTTGAACTTATAATAAACATTTTCACTTCTTTGCTTGTCTCATGTGCTGTAATTAACTCTTTTTGCTCCATAACTGGTTTTTGCTCTAATTTGAAATAAATGATGCAATGTGAGTTTTTCTCATTATTGAAGACACATGATTATTTATTCCTAATATTCTGAATTAACATATTTTGCCTGTTCAATGTGAATTTCCACATGTATAAAAGGCTGCCTAATGGAGTGGCTGCATAATTGCTCAGATCATTTAAAAGGTTCTAACAACTTCTGGAGGATAATAAGGGGGAGGCGATGGCATAGTGGTATTGTCCCTGGGCTTAGAGACCCAGGGTGATGCTCTGGGGACCTGGGTTCGGAATTTGAATTCAATAAAAATCTGAAATGAAGAGACTAGTGATAACCATGGAACTATTGTCAACTGCTGTAAAAAGCCATCTAGTTCACTAATGTCCTTTAAGGAAAGAAATCTGTCGTCCTTACCCGGTCTGACCTACACGTGACTCCAGGCCCACAGCAATGTGGTTGACTCTTAAACGCTCTCTGAAATGGCCTAGCAAGCCACTCAGTTGTAACAAATCACTACAAAGACCCAAAAAGGGAATGAAAATGGATGCAACACCCAGCATTGACCTAGGCACCAGAAACGACAACAGCAATGTCAGCCCTATCGAACCTACAAAGTCATCCTTACTAACATCTGGAGCTAGTGCCAAAATTGGGAGAGCTGTTTCACAGGCTAGTTAAGCAAAAGCCTGACATAGTCATTCTCATGGAATCATACCTTACAGAAAATGTCCCAGACACCAGCGTCACCATCCCTGGGTATGACCTGTCCCACTGGCAGGACAGGCCCAGCAGAGCTGGCAGCACAGTGGTATACAGTAGGAAGGGAGTTGCCCTGGGAGTCCTCAACATTGGTTCTGGACCCGATGAAGTCTCATGGCATCAGGTCAAACATGGACGAGGAAACCTCCTGCTGATTACCATGTACCACCCTCCCTCAGCTGATGAATCAGTGCTCCTCCATGTTGAACATCACTTGGAGGAAGCACTGAGGGTAGTCAGGGCGTTGAATGTATTCTGGGTGGGGGACTTCAATGTCCATCACCAAGAGTGGCTCGGTAGCACCAGTACTGACCGAGCTGGCTGAGTCCTAAATTACATAGCTGCTACACTGGGTCTGCAGCAGGAGGTGAGGGAACCAACAAGAGGGAAAACCATACTTGACCTCATCCTCACCAATCTGCCTGCTGCAGTTGCATCTGTCCATGACAGTATCAGTAGGAGTGACCACCGCACAGTCATTGTGGAGACGAAGACCCATCTTGACATTGAGGATACCCTCCATTGTGTTGTGTGGCACTACCATCTTGCTAAATGAGATAGATTTTGAACAGATCTAGCAACTCAAGATTGGTCATCCATGAGGTGCTCTGGGTCATCAGCAGCAGTAGACTTGTACTTGAACACAAGCTGTAACCTCACGGGCCAGCATATCCCCCACTCTACCATTACCATCAAACCAGGGGATCAACCATGGTTCAATGAAGAGTGCAGGAGGACATGCTAGGAGCAGCACCAGGCATACCGAAAAATGAGGTGTCAACCTGGTGAAGCTGTAACAAAGGACAACTTGCATGCCAAACAGCATAAGCAGCAAGTGAAAGACAGAGCTAAGCGATCCCACAACTAGTGGATCAGATCTAAGCTCTGCAGTCCTGCCATATCCAGTCCGTGAATGGTGATGGACAATTAAACAACTCACTGGAAGAGGAGGTTCCACAAATAGACCCAACCTCAATAATGGAGAAGCCCTGCACAGCACTGCAAAAGATAAGGCTGAAGCATTCACAACAATCTTCAGCTAGAAGTGCTGAGTGGATTATCCATTTCTGCCTCCGCTGGAGGTCCCCAGCGTCACAGATGCCAGTCTTCAGCCAGTTTAATTCAGTCCATATGATATTAAGAAATGGCTGAAGTCACTGGATAGTGCAAAGGCTAAAGGTACTGACAATATTCTGGCAATAATACTGAAGACCTGTGCTCCAGAGATAGCCGTGCCCCTAGCCAAGCTGTTCTAGTGCAGCTACAACCTTGGCATCTACCCGGCTATGTGGAAAGTTACCCAGGTATGTCCTGTACACAAAGACCAGGACAAATCCAACCCAGCCAATTACCGCCCCATTAGTCTACTCTCGATCATCAGTAAAGTAATGGAAGGGATCATCAACGGTGCTATCAAGCGGCACTTGCTTAGCAATAACCTGCTCACCGTCGCCCTGTTTGGATTCAGCCAGGGCCACTCAGCTCCTGACCTCATTACAGCCTTGGTTCAAACATGGACGAAAGAGCTGAGGTGAGTTGAAGCTGGCTGCACTTGACATCAAGGCAGCATTTGACCGAGTGTGGCATCAAGGAGCCCTAGCAAAACTGGAGTCAATGGCAATCAGGGGGAAAACTCTCCATTGGTTGGAGTCATACCTAGCACAAACGAAGATGGGTGTGGTTGTTGGAGGTCAGTCGTTTCAGTTTCAGGGCATCACTGCAGAAGTTCTTCAGCCCAGCCATCTTCAGCTGCTTCATCCTTCCATCATAAGGTCAGAAATGGGGTTGTTCACTGATGATTGCACGATGTTCAGCACCATTCGCAACTCTTCAGATACTGAAGCAGCCCATGTCCAGATGTAGCAAAACCTGGACAATATCAAGGCTTGGGCTGTCAAGTGGCAAGTAACATTCACGCCACACAAGTGCCAGGAAATGACCATCGCCAACAAGGTAGAATCCAACTATCGCCCCTTGATGTTCAATGGCATTACCATCACTGAATCCCCCATTATCAACATCCTGGGGATTACCATTGACCAGAAGTTGAACTGGACTAGCCATATAAATACTGTGACTATAAGAGCAGGTCAGAGGCTAGGAATCGGGCAACAAGTAACTCACCTCCCCAAAGCCTGTCCACCATCTTCAAGGCACGAGTCAGGTGTGTGATGGAATACTCCCCACTTGTCTGGATGAGTGCAGCTTTCACAACGCTCAAGAAGCTTGATACTGTTCAGACCAAAGCAGCCCGCTTGACTGGCACCACATTCGCAAACATTCACTCCCTTCACCATTGACATACAGTAGCAATAGTGTGTACCACCTACAAGATGCACTGCAGGAATTCACCAAGGTACCTTCGACAGCACCTTCCAAACCCACGACCAATGCCATTTAGAAGGACAAGGGCAGCAGATAGATGGGAACACCACTACTTGGAAGTTCCCTTCCAAGTCACTCACCATCCTGGCTCGGAAATATATCGCGTTCCTTCACTGTCGTTGCTGTGTCAAAATCCTGGAACTCCCTTCCTAACAGCAGTGTGGGTGTACCTACACCACGTGGACTGCAGCAGGTTCAAGAAGGCAGCTCACCACCACCTTCCTAAGGGCAACTAGGGATGGGAAATAAATGCTGGCCAAGCCAGCATAGCCCACATCCCATGAATGATTAAAAGATAAAATAAATGCCATGGCTTTCCTGGCTACATGGTCTTCCCATTAAAGGTTATCTATAGCCTTTTCTGGCCTTGGTTATTAATCCCTCTGTCTCAGCCTTATCTGCTTCTCCATCTCCACAGTTAGACCTTTTTGTGTGCAGGAAGAAAAAAAGGAAAAACTTGAATTTTTTTAACATCATTTATATTCTTAGGTCATCTCAAAATTCAACCACAATCTGTAACTTTATAGCATATTCCCCAATGTACCATTACCATCGTGCTGGGGGACCACCCATTGTTCAATTAAGAGTACAGGGGGGCATACCAGGAACAGGACCAGGCATACCTAAAAATGAGGTGTCAACCTGATGAAGCCACAACACAGGGCTGCTTGCATGCCAAAAAACATAAGCGACATGTGATAGACAGAGCTAAGTGATCCCATAACCAACGTTTCAGATCAAAGCTTTGCAGTCCTGTCATATCTAATCGTGGATGGTCGTGGACAATTAGACAGCTAACAGTAGAAGGGGATGCTCCACAAATATCCCCATCCTCGATGATGGGGGAGCCCAGCACATCAATGCGAAAATCAAGGTGAAGTATTTGCTCCAATCTTCAGCCAGAAGTGTCAAGTGCATAATCAATCTCAGCCTTTTCCTGAGGGTCCCAGCATCATAGATGCCAATCTTCAGCCAATTCGATCCACTCCACATGATAGCAAGAAATGGCTAAAAGCACTGGATACATAAGATCATAAGAAATAGGAACAGGAGTAGACTATTCAGCCCCTCAAGCCTGTTTGCTATTCAATAAGATCAGGGCTGATCTTCTTGTGTTTCGATTTCCACATTCCCATCTAACCCCGATAATCTTTGATTCCCTTGCCTAACAAGAATATATCTACCTCTGCCTTAAAAATATTCAATGACCCTGCCTCCACCGCCTTTCGAGGCAGAAAGTCGCACAACCCTCTGAGAAAAAAAAATTCTCCCCATCTCTGCCCTTAAAGGGCGACCCCTAATTTTAAAACAGTGCCCCTGCAAAAGCTGGATCTGACAACATTCTGCCAATAATACTGAAGACTTGTGCTCCAGAACTAGCCACGTCCCGAGCTCACATGTTCCAGTACAAGTACAACACTGGCATCCACCTGGTAATGTGGAAAATTGCCCAGGTATGTCCTGTCCACAAAAACAGGACAGATCTAACCCGGCCAAGTACCGCCCCATTAATCTACTCTTGATTATCTGCAAAGTGATGGAAACTGTTGTTGACAGTGCAATCAAGCAGCATTTGCTCAGCAATAACCTGCTCACTGATGCTCAGTTTAGGATCTGCCAGGGCGATGAATTCCTGACACTATTGTAGCTTCATCCAAACATGGACAAAGGAACTGATCTCAAGAGGCAAGGTGAGAATTCCTGCCCTTGACATGACTGCAGCATTTGACTGAATGTGGCATCAAGGAGTCCTAACAAAAATGAAGCTAATGTGAATCAGGATGAAAACTTTCCATTGCTTGAAGTCATACCCAGCACAAAGGAAGATGGTTGTGGTTGTTGGAGGTCAATCATCTCAGTTCCAGAACACCAGTGCAGGAGTCCCTCAGGGCAGTGTCCTAGGCCCAACCATCTTCAGTTGTTTCATCAATGACCTTCCCTTCATCAAAAGGGCAGAAGTGGAGATGTTTGCAAGTGATTGCACAACAGTCTGCACCATTCGTGCCTCCTCAGATACTAAAGCAGTCTGTGTCTATATGCAGAGAGACTTGGACAAAACTCAGTCTTGGGCTGATAAGTGGCAAGTAAAATTCATGCCTCACAAGTGCCAGACAATGACCATCTCCAACAAGAGAGAATCTAACCATCTCATCTTGACATTCAATGGCATTACCATTGCTGAATCTCCCACGACCAACATCCTGGGGCTACCATTGCCTAGAAACTGAACTGGATTAGCCAAATAAATACTGTGGCTGCAAGAGCCGGTCAGAAGCTAGGAATCCTGTGGTGAGTAACTCACGTCCTGACTCCCCAAAGCCTGTCCACCATCTTTAAGGCACATGTCAGGAGTGTAATGAAATACTCTCCATTTGACTGGATGAGTACAGCTCCAACAATACTCAAGAAACTAGATATCATCCAGGACAAAGCAGCTGCTGATTTCCCCCTTATCCACTTAAACAATCACACCCTCCACAGTGGCAGCTGCGTTACCCTCTACAAAATGCTCTGCAGTCTCCTTCGACAACACCTTCCAATCCCATGACCTTTAGCACCTAACAGGGCAAGCACAGCAGATGTACGGGAATAGCACCACCTTCAAGTTTCCCTCCAAGCCACACACCATGCTGACTTGGAACTATATTGCTGGTCCTTCATTGTCTGTGCCAAAATCCTGGAACTCCCTCCCTATTACCACTGTGCATACATCTGCACCACGTGGACTGCAGCAGTTCAAGAAGGCAGCTCACCACTGCCTTCCAAAGACCAATTAGGGATGGACAAGAAATGCTGGCCTAGCCGCTGATGCCCACATCCAGTGAAAGAACAAAAAAATTACTTTTTAATTCCAGTTATGGTTGTTGTAAGGCACAGCAAAATTCCACAAACAGTAACAAAATAAATGATCAGTTAAATCTGTTTTGATGGTGCCAGTTAATATTGACAAGGACAGTTAATATTTAACTTTTTCATAAACGTTCATGTGGGATGCAGCATAATAAAATAGCAACAGAGGGATGGAGTGACATCTATATAAGGTAAAGTGGATTGGTGGGTATGCTGCATTGGTCCACCTTTGTGTGTACTATTGGTCCTGCATTGTTGGAACAGCTGTGTAAGTAAAATTCTCATTACTTAGTTTCTGTCTCAAGATTATGTGATCAAGAGCTTTATCCCTGCCCCCATCAATTTTTCAGAGGAACTAGGATGCGAAGAAACATATAGCAACTCAGGGATGTAATCCATTTCCTGTCCACATTACCACTGCATTCTGCTTGTCACAGAACAACGGAGGGAAACTGTACCCATGTAAATGAGAGCATGCTAAATATATTCAAATAAGGGAAACATGACCCCCACTGGAATCATGGAATGATGCAGCACAAAAGGATGGCATTTGGCCCATAATGCATGTGTCAGTTCTTCAAAAGACCTAAGCCAGAGTCGTACGCTCCTGCTCTTTCGTCATAACCCCACAAATTTTCCTCTTCAAGTATTTATTCATGAAAGTTATTATTAAATGTTCTTCCGCCACCTTTCCAGATTATAACAACTCACTGCATAAATATTTTTTACCTCATGTTGCTGCTCGTTGCTTTGCCCATTGTTTTAAACCTGGGTCCTCTGGTTTCACTGGGAACAATTTCTCCTTATTTGTTCAGTCAAAATTTTATATGGCTTTAAATGCCTCTACCAAATCTCCCTAAACCTTCTCTGTCCTATGGAGAATATTTCCATTTTCTCTCAGTTCTCCAAGTAACAGAAGATGTCTGGTATCATATTATTAATTCTCTCTATGGCCTTGTCATCAATGTTAAATTATGGTGCCAAGTATTAATCACAATATTCCAGCCGGGGCTTAACCAGTGTTTTATAAAGATTTAACATAACTTCCTCACTGCTCTATGACTGTACTAATAAAGTAAAGCATCCTTTATGCCTTTTTAACAGCTTTCACAACTTGTCCTGTTACTTTCAAAGACTTGTGTATATATAAACCTGAGCTACTGACCCCATTCCTCTCCCTACCAACAGTGTAAGATTAAATCAATCTGTTCACTACCTTAATGCCTGGTAGGCCCAGTAAATGCATGTCATTTTCATAACTTTACCCATGGACTGAGCTTGTATAGAAGCTTCTGGAACTGTCTTTTTTTTTAAATGGACAGTGATGATGGCTGCCAAGGGGACAGGTGACCATTGATTATTCAACAGAGACTACCAAGCTTCCAGAAAGTTCTGAATTGAATACCATGGGTGGGGGCCTTTCCCTGGATTGGACGTATCAAGATGGGTGTTATCTGTGGAATTCAAACCTGCCATTGTTCGAAGATTAATAAAGCCACAGAATCAATTAATTTTTTAACTCGTTGATGAGCTGTGGGCATCTCTGGCTAGGCCAGCATTTAGTGTCCATCCCTGATTGCCTTTGAGAAGATGATGGTGAGCTGCCTTCTTGAACCGCTGCAGGTCATGTGGTGTTTGTGCAGCCACTATGCTGTTAGTGAGGGAGTTCCAGTATTTTGATCCAGCAATAGTGAAGGAACGGTGATACTTTTGCAAGTTATGTTGGTGAATGGCTTGGAGGAGAACTTCCAAGTCGTGGTGTTCCCATATGTCTGCTGCCTTTGTCCGTCTAGATGGTAGTGGTCGTGGGATGGAACGTGCTGCCTAAGGAGCCTTGGTAAGTTCCTGCAGTGCATCTTCTAGGTGGTACACACTGCTGCCACTGTCTGTCAGTGGTGGAGGGATTGAATGTTTGTGGAAGGGGTGCCAATCATTCAGGCTGCTTTGTCCTAGAGGGTGTCGAGCTTCTTGAGTGTTGTTGGAGCAGCATTTATCCAGGCAGGCGGAGAGTATTCCATCACACTCCTGACTTGTGCCTTGTAGATGGTGGACAGGCTTCGGGAAGTCAGGAGATGAGTTAATCGTTGCAGAGTTCCTAATCTCTGACCTGCTGTTATAGCCACAGTGTTTATATGGCTAGCCCAGTTCAGTTACTGGTCAATGGTAACCCCCAGAATGTTAATACTGGAGGATTCAGTGATGGTAATACAAATAAACATCAAGGGGCGATGGTTAGATTTTCTCTTGTTGGAGATGGTCATTGCCTGGCACTTGTGTGGCGCAAATGTTACTTGCCACTTGTCAGCCCAAGCCTGGATATTGTCCAGGTCTTGCTGCATTTGGATAGGGACTGCTTCAGTATCTGAGGAGTTGCAAATGGTGCTGAACATTGTGCAAACATCAGTAAACATCCCCACTCCTGACCTTATGATGGGGGTAAGGCCAGTGATGAAGCAATTGAAGATGGCTGAGCCTAAGACACTGACCTGGGGAACTCTAGCAGTGATGTCCTGGAGCTGATTGACCTCTAACAACCACAACCATCTTCCTTTGTGCTAGGCACTCCAAACAGTGGAGGGTTTTCCTCCTGATTCCCATTCATTCCAGTTTTGCTAGGGCTCCTTGATGCCACACTCAGTCAAATCTGCCTTGATGTCAGGGGCAGTCACTTTCACCTCACCTCTGGAGTTTAACTCTTTTGTCCATGTTTGAATCAAGGCTGTAATGAGGCCAGGAACTGAGTGGCTCTGGCGGAACCCAAACTGAGCATCAGTGAACAGGTTATTGCTTAGCAAATGCCGCTTGATAACACTGTTCTATTGCTTTACTGATGATCGAGAGTACACTGCTGGGGGAGTATTTGGCTGGTTGGATTTGTCCTGCTTTTTGTGTACAGGACATACCTGGCCAATTTTCCACATTGCCGGATAGGTGCCAGTGTTGTGGCCGTACTGGAACAGCTTGGCTAGGGGTATGGCATGTTCTGAAGCACAGGTCTTTAGTGCTATTGCCGGAATATTCTCAGGACCCATAGCCTTTGCAGTATCCGGTGCCTTCAGCCATTTCTTGATATCATGTGGAGTGAATCGAATTGGCTAAAGACTGGCATCTGTGATGCTGGGGACATCTAGAGGAGGCTGAGATGGATCATCCACTCAGGACTTCTGGCTGAAGATGGTTGCAAATGCTTCAGCCTTATCTTTTGCACTGATGTGCTGGGCTCCCCCATCATTGAGGGAGGGGATATTTGTTGAGCTCCCACTACTAGAAAATCATTTAATATATCTAGTGGAGTGAATCAAATTCCTAGGCCAGAATTTTCCATTTGTTGGGCGGGCTTGACCGACTCGGTGGCAGGCGGGCAGCCGATTGCCGCTGGAGAAACGGGCCGCGCCACCATTTTCCGTGGGTGGGCCAATTAAGGCCCCCCTCCACTGCGGGTTAGCCACTCCCGTGGAGAATGGGAAAATGGTCATGGGGCCGGGCGGCTTCAGACTGCCGGTTCCAATGGGGAGAGAGGGAGGAAGGTCCGAGTGGACTGCAGCATGAGCAGGAGGAGAGGGGCAGGCTGCAGGAGAGGCCAGCGGGGAGCCACTGTGCCCCCCCCCGATTTTCAGATGCATGCCTTGCTGTCCTCCTGCAAGAGGTGGGCATCCGTCAGGACTTCTGTATCCTGAGGATGGGAGGAGGAGGGCCCCCATGTCACCAGCCAAGCATGGGAGGAGGTGGGTGACGCTGTAAACACCCATGATGATGTGTGGCACACTAGCACCCAGTGCAGAAAAAGATTCAATGATTTTTTGCGCTCTGGATGGGTGAGTACCATGTCTGTCTTGGCCATTTAACCCAGAAGGCAGCCTTAGCCTTTGAGCAACCCCCCCCAACCCCAAGTCTTGCTGTCGTAACTGCATAGGGCATCTGGCGCACACGGGGTGGGCAAATGGGTACTGACCATGCTAACATCAGACTTAATGGTTGAGGAGAAGATGGGTTCTCCCTGCAGCATATGTTGGTCTTTGTGGCATTTGAGTAGTCTGGGGGCAACTTGCAGGGGAGGCAGCTAGACACATACTCAGAACTCCAACACATGTCTTATTGATAGTGATGAGATGGTGGCAGGGGAGCCTCAAGGTGTTTTAGGCAAGTGCCATCTGCTGGCATCGGCGCCGCACCAAGTTGTGCCTCCTTGCCATGGGCGCTAAGGGCCGTGTGCTATTCAAAGTGATGGACGCCGAATGTGTCCAAGGTGGCCGTTGGGGGAGGGGCTTGGGAGCAGCCGTACTATCTTCTGGGGACTGATCACCAGTAGTGTGGACAGGAGCCGCTGGAGGCCTCAGATGGGCCACTGTGGTTGGGGTGCAGCGTGCGTGTGCAGACTACATGAGCGAGCAGCCCCAGTAAATCTTCTTCTCTGTTTTGCAGGCAAAAAGTCAGCATAATGTCTGGGAGCGCCAGAGGACTGGAGGTGGGCCTGCCTTCCTGCAGCGCCTCACATCTTTTGAAGAGCAGGCCATGGAGCTGGGCAGGAGGCAGGAGGCCAGGACAGCAGGTGTCGGCGAGGCTGGGGTCCAGCGACCAGGTATTTGAGGTCCACAGTCCTATCCACTTGGTCTCCCCACCATCCAAACCACTGATGGTTGCTGCAATCGTTAATGCTGCAACACTACTCATTCACAGACCAAGACACTCTGATCTGTGGGTCATTCACAAAGGTCCCTCGTCCCCTTGAGGAATCGTGTCTCCATCACCTTCCAAAGTCACTTATCCCATTTGTGATCACTATCCCCATGGCCTAACATGCCATTGGATCACTGCTGCACAGCCAAAGACTTATTCATCTGAGGGGGTTTGGGACCTCCATCACCCTTTCAGCCAGTGCGCCCCACATTACTCTGTCCAAAAGGTCCTCAGCACCTCACCTGTCAACCTCATGGCACTCAACTTAGATGAATGCCATCATGTTACTCATCCCTGTACCAAGGGGAAATGTTGCCTTCTGCCCACCCGGTCTATGCCCCTCCTTATGGAATGAAGGCCAATAATAAGACCGCTCAATCTCCTGTGATCGATGGCAAATGTCGCTACTGTTTGCAATGTTTCCTCAGTCCCGCAACTATCCAGGCTACAAGGCTTCCAGGTCAGGCACCTCTGCACTCTCCCCGCTCCTATGGTTCATAACATCCCATGTGGCATTCCTAAGGCCATCTGACCAGCCTGTCTGCATGTGCGTTTAATGGTTGGGGCTCATCTTGACTCTTTTTCACCTCACCAATGTTTGTCTTCTTAGGGTCTTGAAGGGTGAGCGACTTATGAGGCTGTGGGGGGTAAGGGATGAAAGGTTGAACTGAATGTACGCTACTGATGCACTGTCTTTGCTGTTAATTTCAGCATCACCACCAGAGTGACCCACACCTCGACCCCGCAGCCTCCCCTCCACACCTGAGGGCCAATAAGTGCAACTTGCGGCACATCATTTCAGCCAGCCAGGCACCAATGTAGACACACACACCTCGGTGGGGACTTTACCATCGGCCAGTCTGCCAGGTCACAGTGGAGAGGGCACATCATAATCGCTGGAGGAGATGGTAGGGGCTGAGAGTGCCGATGGCGCCAGCAAACAGAGGGCTGCAGGGGACGAGGCACATGCTGAGTCTGGCACTGATGACGTGCTTCTGGAGTTGTCCCCAAAGCAGCAGCTGCAGGACAGGTGGCAAGAAGTGCGTTTGCATCTGGCAGGGTTGCATGAGGGAATGCTTCAGTTGCTCTCTGCAATGGAGGAGTCCAGGCAGAGTGCAACTGAAGGTTTGGCCCTTGGGCAGAGTTTCAGGCTTCCTCCAATGAGAGATTGGAGACTCTCATAGAGAGGGGCTTCAATTGAATTGAACATTTCATGATTGGGATACACTCTGACCTGCAAGCCCTCACAGCGGTACTGACCACGGGTGGTCATTCCCAATGTGGGAGATGTTGTGGACACCAGGCATCGGCACTCGGTGTCCATGCATCTGCCGTGAGCAGGGAGGTCCAATGTGACCTCACGTCGGTGAGCAGCTGCCTGTCGTTGCTGCGAGCTCCTCTCAGGGTGCTCCGATGAGGGCAGCAGCTCCTATGCCCCTCTGCCAGTCAACGTTTCTTCTGTTGAGGCTGCGACAATTGGGGAAGTGCCAGTTCTGGAACTGGCCACTCCCTCCCAGGCAGGGCCATCACAGGCTCCACGGGCCAGAGGACACATGCCAAGGTCATTGAGGCTAATAGGACAGCAGAGTCAGCAGGCTGTCTCACAAACCACTCTGACCGATGGGGCAGCACCAAGACGTAGCACCTGAAAACGTAAGCATAAGGCACCTTAGGCACTCCACAGGTATGTCACTGGTGATTTTTTGTTGGCCTTAGAATAGTGACCCATATTTTTGTGATTGCAAAAAAGTGCTGTGTGCTTTTCTTTTGGACAAAATAAAGTCCACCTTTGTAACCATGGCTGAGGGTCTTTTGTTTGTGGTGCATTTTTCTTTTTCACATATTTATCCTGAGTGTTTGAGTGGATATTGATATTTCTGTACTAAGCCCTTAGTTGTAGCCGATAATTTGGAAGATGTAGCACCTAAGTGCCACATGTGGAAGTGCCAGGCAATGCTGGTCCTGCTGATCCATGTGTGTGGAGCTAGCTGAAGGCTCTTTGGATTAAATTGTCGCAGGTAACCCTGCCTCCTTAGTGTAAATGCGGGTCATCGTGCTCCCCCTCATCATCGCCTTGTGCTTCCTCATCCTCTGAGCCACTGCTGGATTCATCATGTGCAGCCTCATCCAGGGTGTCAAGGTCTTCATCGTCAACTGCATCCCCCCTTTCCAGCGCAAGATTGTGCAGAGCGCAGCATGCTACCAGTATCAGAGAGAAGCGATCTGGAGGGTACTGGAGTGTGCCCCCTGAGCGGTCCAGGCATCGGAAGCGCATCTTGAGAAGACTGATGGCTCTCTCCCCCACAGCCCTTGTAGTGCCCTGGCTCCTATTGTACCGCTGCTCAGCTTCTGTTCTTGGATGGTGGAGAGGTGTCATGAGCCACCTTCTGAGGGGATAGCCCTTGTCACCCAGCAGCCAACCATCCAGCCGAGCTGGAGCACTGAAGAGCCCCGGCACCTGGGAGTGTCTGAGGATGCAGGCATCGTGGGAGCTGCCTGGGTACCTTGCACAGTCTTGTAGAATCAGCATCCTGTGATCACAAACTATCTGCACGTTCATGGAGTGGAAGCCCTTCCTGTTGATGAAGGCACCGGACTCACCTGCTGGCACCTTGATGGCCGAATGTGTACAGTCTATTGCACCCTGGATGTGGGGTAGCCAGCAATGGCCGCGAAGCCTCTGGCTCGCTGTGCCTGACTTGCCTGGTCGTAGCGGAAGTGGAAGAAGGTGGATACCCATCTGAACAGAGCACCTGTAACCTGCTTGACAAAAGTGTGGACAGCTGATTGGGAGACACTGCAAAGGTCACCCACTGAGCCTTGAAGGAGCCAGATGCATAGAAGTGGAGGGCAGCTGTGAGCTCCAGAGCCACTGGCATGGGGTGTCCACCCACACAGTTAGGGAGATCTCAGGGCCAATCATCTGACAGATATAGTTCACTGTCCCCCTTGAGAGTCGGAGCCTCCTTCGGCACTGCACCTCAGTCATATTGAGATAGCTGCTTCACCCCTGTATACCCTGGCAGCAGGATAGTGGCATCTTCTGCGGTCCCTTGCACAACCTCTTGGCCCTGTGCCCCTTGTGCCTGCGCCTGGCCTCCCAAAGGTGGCTCCCCTGGAGGCTGATTGTCCTGTCCTGGCCTCCTCATTATTCTATCCCTCCCTTCCTCCTCAGGCGAGCTGCCTCGAGTGGAGATGTCAGAACCCATACTCCCAGGCTAAACGGAGGCCTTCAGAAAGTTGCAGGCCTGAGAAAGATTACAGTCTGCAGACTGGTTTCAAAGTACACAGGAAGCTCTTGGAAATCGATGAGAACTGCTAACAGTCAAACAGGCAACTTTAAAACACTTTCATCAATTAAAACTTTGTGTAAAACTCTGAGTCCACATATCCCTCCAGTGCATGAGTTTTCTTAAAAAATCTCCTACCCACCTGCCCATTGGGCCCTTGCACTGACCAATTGGCAAGTTAAGGGCCTTAACTAGCCCTTCAATTAATGGCGGGCGAGTATCCCGCTGCTGAGCACGCCTGCCGACTGAAATATCATGATGCCTCATGCTGACGTCAGCACACGACATTTTAAGCACTGACGTGCAAGCTCTGCCACCCGCACATCAGCCGGAAAATTGTGCCCCTCGTCTCAATCTCCAGGTTTGCAGTTCAACAAAGGAAGGCTGACAAGACCAGTTATCCACCAGTTAAGTGTGAAATACCGCCATCTATCTCCTATTGTATATCAATGGCCATTTAGCTCTAAGGCATTCTGGGTGGATAATGGCTGTTGACCATCTGATCAAAACTGGCTGCTTATACTGAGGTCCTTATTTATTCTAAGACCCAGAAGAGGTTGGGGCAGACTTCAGAAGAACACCGACAAGGCAACAGCTGCAAAGAAAGGCTGTGTTACCTTTGCCATGTAAGAACCATCCGTTGTCAGTGAGACTGCAAACCAGACTCTGAAACTAGCTGCAAGTCATCAAGTAACCAAAGTGCTTAACCTGATCCAGTTTCAAAGTTCACCTGAGAATTAACCTTCTAAATATTTGACTACGAGAAATTTTCCAACTTGCTGTGAACCCATCACTTTACAAGATCTTCAGTTTAACTTTAAATCATCAAAACCATTCAAGAAACCACATTGGAGACTGGAAATTGTAAATCAGACATTGAATTAACTATAATCTGTGAAAGTGCACTATATTTATCTCAATCCAATATTTCTGTGTGTGTGCATGAGACTGAGTGTGTGACGTGTTAATTCGGGGTAAGTGTGCTGAATAAATGACCTTCATTTTAAACACAAAAAATTGCTGCTGAATTATTTAATTGAAATACACACTCCAAGGGTAAGAAAAGACACACCTCTTTCCTCACAAAATATACCTATTATGGGCAGGGAGAGAGCACATACATTCTGTCCGATACAGTGTCACAATTGATCCTGAAATGACCTTCTTACATCATATTTGTACCATCACTAAGCTTGCCTATTTTCACCTTCCTAACATCATTTGGGGCAGAAGTTTTCCCTTGTTGGGTGGGCTTCGCGGGGGTGGTCGGGAAGCTGACTGCCGCCCGCGATCAGGGCCTGATCGCGATTTCACTCTGACAAGTGGGAAATGCATGTTGCAGAGCTTAGCGATGCCTGTGCGGGGGTGGGGGGCGGGGGGGGGTGGGGGGGGGAGGTGGTGTGAGGAGGGTGAGCAGAGAACTTTGCGCATGTGCGTGGGTGCACACTGGAAAAGCTCCTTGAGGCACAGAGCTGCCTCAGGATGATTAAGAGTCCTGAAAAACAAGAGTAAAGAATTTTTAAACATTAAGAAAACATGTCCCCTCATGGGACATGTTATGAATGAGATGTAAAATTTTTTACATTATTTTTATTTGCTGTGGGAAACTTCATCCCGCCTGTGAATGAGGTTTCCTAAAAAGTAGAAAGGCCGCTTGGCATTTTCTCCTGCCCACCAACTGAAAGGTTGGCCAGGAAGTGAAAAATTTAAGTTAATTAATACTTCAATGGTCTTAATAGGCCTTCTAACTGTCGGTGGGCATGCTGCCAATTCCTGCGCACGCCTGCTGACTGAGCTATTGTGCGATTGTGCGTTGACGTTGGGATGCTCGCCCGATGTCATCGCATGTCATTTCATGCTCAAGTGGGTCAGGTGTGCACCCGCCCACGAGGTGAAAATTCTGCGCCGATTTCACCCTTGTCTCGGCTCATCTGGTTCCGAAACCCTCATCCATGCCTTTGTTCTGTCTAGTCTTGACTTTTGCAATGTTTTCCTGGCTGGTCTCCCACATTCTAAGCTCCATAAACTTGAGGGCATCCAAAACTCTGCTGTCATGTCTTGACTTGCAGCAGGCTCAGTTCCCTTATCACATCTGTGCTAGTTGACCCACAATCACTCCCAGTTGAGCAACATTTTGATTTTAAAATTCTTGTCCTTGTTTTCAAATCATAGGGCAGAATCTTCAGTTCAGCGAGCGGGGGCGGGGCCTGCTCTCCAAGGTGTAAAATGATGCAGGGTGGCGTCGGATATGCGTTTTCAGTTTGATGGGCGTGTGACCCAGTCAGCTGTGCACCCGTCGAGCTGTCAAAGGCCTAGTAAGGCTGTTTAAAAAGCAATTAAGGCAATCAGCTGAGCTGCTCGGTTGGTGGGCAGGCGAAGAGCCCAGGTGGTCTTCGCCGTTTTCATGGAACCTCATCCATGGGTGGGATGAGGTTTCATGAATGATTTAAGGTTTTTAGAAAAATTTTTAGTAAAATTAATGCACATGTCCCCAGCTCATGTGACAGTTTCACATGAGGGGACATGTCATAAGATTTTTTCCAACACTTTATTAGGCTGTTTAAACTTGAAACTAACCTCCCTGAAGCATATCTGTGCCTCAGGAAGATTTCTGCGCTCTTTTGTGTGCATGCACGAAAGAGCACGCTCCTGATTCAGGCAACCGCCCCCCTGCCCACACAGGGAGTGCTTAATTGGCTCGCCCCCTGTAAAATGGCAGCGCCGGTCGGTTCCACCCACACCTGCCCCCACACAACCCACCCAACAGGGAGAAAATTCTCCCATAGAGTAATGGTGTCTTGCCCCTCCCTATCTCTGTAACCTCCCCTAACCCCATAACCCTCCAAAGTAGCTGCCCTCCTCTAATTCTGGCTTCTTCTGCATCCCCAATTTTTAAAATTGCTTCACAATTGTCTGCTTTGTCTTCAGTTGCTGAGGCACCAAACTCTGGAATGCCCCCACTATAACTCTTCACCTTAATTTCTTCTTTTAAGACGCTCCTTATGTTGTTATAAACATTACAAAATTTAAAGTCATCAAAGGGAAACTTTCAACCTGAAATAAGAGAGGAATGTTTAAATTTAGATCCGACTTTCTGCTTGAGCTGCTAAAATACATAATACGGCTCCTGACACTGTTGTGAGCATTGACGTAGTTTTACCGGATTTTTTTTAGGCCAGCTTTGCCTTATTACTGTTCTTTTTGACAGATTTGGGAGCTGAAATTAGCAATATTATCTATTAGTGTTTATTAGCAAGCCGGATCCTGCTGAATGCCAAACTAAATATAGTCAAGTGCCTGTTCCTTCTAATCCTGTGTGTCTGTGAAACAGTAGTGCTCCATTTGTTGGATTGTCAGTGTAGCTCCACAGATACACATTGTCAGCTCGAAGCCCCATGTTTTTTTTTCCCTCCATTTGCTATAAAATTACACAGGATTCTCTTAACCCTTTCTACACTGATTCATGCTTTTTACCTATTATAGTTTTTAATCATTGTTCTATTTTGTTACTGCACAGGTTATTACCATTTCATATTAAATTTTTTATCCCTGATAGTTTTGCCGAATAAAACTTTAGAAAAGGACAAGAAATTACTGAGTATTTATCGTACAGAAATATGCCATTCAATCCAACAGATTCATGATGGTGTTTATGCTCCATGAACCTCTGTCCAGCCCTCCAACTCTATCATCATAGGCATCTATTGCTTTCTCCATTAAGCACTTATTTACATTCTGTTGCATGTATTGATGCTATTCGTTGTGCTATGATACTACTGTAACAACTTCCCAGGCCATTAGTAGACAGGCCTATAGTATGAAGGATGACAATGACAAGAATTCTTTGGTAACCTGCCCTCTTAAAGCTACAGCCTGTACAATGCCCATCACATTATGAGAAAATGCAGCACAAAGCACTACCCACATGACAAGAACCGTGTGTGCAAAGCCTGGATGTTTCTATTATTGCAAATTGTGTAATGTGCAATTTGAAATGAGGCAGAACCAGCTGCTTAAAAATTCAAGGCCACCTTTCAAGGTGAAGGTGAAAAAACAAACAAACCACCCTCAGGAGACTGTGAAGAGTGGGAGACATTTCCTCTAATTCAGAAACTCACCAGAACTTGTCATTGTCTATGGAGGAGGCATTAAAATGTAAAGTGCGGGATATTGAAACAATGGCTACCACAGACAGACCTACCTAAAACCTCTTGGAAATACACAATGGGTGAAGTATTTCAGCCACTGCAGGGAGATTGCAAGAAAGTTTTCAGCAGAAGAAACAGGGAGAAAGCTGGTCTCAGTCTTTTGGTATAAGTGTATTACCTGGTTCGGAAGACAACTTCACTAGAAATCTACCAGGGAACCAGGATATTATAATAATTGCAGCATCTTCTACATCTGGCCACATCCATGAAACCAGCTAACCCAAATCAGCCGCAATATTTAAAAATCTATGCCTCAAGGACAATCAAAGGACACATCTGAATATTCTTTTGACTTTTTGTTATTGGACTCTAACTTCTCTTATTTCTGAAACCCGTGTGTGCGTGTGCGCATGATGTTGTGTTTTTATTATTTTTCTCGAGTTTAGTAGTTAATAAATTTACTCTTTCTTTGACTCAAGAAAACCTTGTTTGATTGGCTCCTCATTGCTTACCATTTAAATAGTTAAAATACATTTGGATTTGAAAATGGCATAATCTCATGAAAAAGAAGCTTAAGCCTTTGTTGTGACCAACTGAGGAGGCTGGATAGAGGGGAGCCAGTTGACTCCTTCTCACATGGTCATAACAAAATTGAGGGCTCATATCTGAAATTGTTACCACAGACTGACAGAAGAGTGAGTGTGGGGTAAGTAAACTGTTCCTTGAAAAATAATTTAAAAACCGCAAAGGGTTTTGTTGGGTCTGTAATACTGAAGTGCTAAAATATCCACCATGTCAAAGCTTTCATAGAGCAAGATAAGATAACTGGTGGGAAGTTAAGAGCATTGATCTTAGAAGAATTAAAAGGTGTAGCTAGGCACTTAGAGGAGGAGTTTTGCCCGAAAGCCAGAAAAACAGAAATTTTAAAATAGGTGGTGAAACACCTACAAGTGGAGATTGAGGACTCTGAAACAGATAAATCAGGGGCAGGAGAATTAAAGTTGGAGCAGAGGAAAATGGAACTGGGATTTGAGGAAATGGAAAACAATAGAGAGAGGCAGGGATGGGAAAAGAGAGAGAGAGGAAGGAATGGAAGGAGGAGAGGGAATTCCAGAAAAGAGAAAAGGAAAGAGAGTTTAAATTAAAAAGCTTGGGCTGAGAAGCGAGGATCTCACTATGCCCATTGAAGACACCCCTGGTGAGGGAACCATCCCTAGCTCAGACTTAAGGGCTGAGGTATTCAAGTTTGTCCATTTAATCCCTAAGTTTAATGAAGAGGAGGTGGATGCCTCCTTTATCTTTTTTGAAAGGGTAGCACAGAAGTTAAAGCCCTACACAAATCCCTACTGTTGCTGAGTAAGCTGACAGGAAAAGCTCACAAGGTTTACTTCCCCTTGCCTGAGGAAAGTGCAACAAATTATGAGGCAGCAAAAAGGGCTATTTTAAGTGTGTGCCAGCTACAGCCTGTTGGATTCCAATCATCAGTTTGTTCGATCCTGTTCGCACACTTGTTGTAAGGTGTGGCCGAGTTAGTACTGATGATAGATTTGAGTAGCAGACACTTCAAAGGTAGAAACTCTATGTTTATTTACAAAGATACTCAGCAGCAACTAAACATCTGCATTCACTTGAAACTCTATCTTTATACTCCTGCTGCTACTGACTACTAACCTTGCTACTCTGCTATTGGATATCAAAGTCATGTGATCTTCTATTATAATATTCTTCTTAAAGGTATATTACACATCAGATTACCATACAAGAACATGCCCTGCCATCGGGATTTCATGTGCTAGCCATAATATTTCCATAGTTCCCCACAGTACCCCGGTGGCACCACTACCTGGTGGATCACTGTCCACTCCTTGTTTGCAGGTACCCGAGGTGTACTGACAGAAATTCCATACCCTCAAGAAATGGCCTGACCTGATGTACCTGGAATATGAACAGCTTAAGCAGATTTCTTTTGACCAGTGGCTCTCGGCCCACTTACGAAAAGGCCTTCATGAAATAATTCTCCTTGAGGAGTTCAAAGCCTCCGTACCTTTTCCGATAAAAACTCACATAGAGGAACAGTGAGTAATAGGGCCAGGTAGGCAGCAACTCTAGCTGATGGTTATGAGCTTATCCATAAACCGTCACCCCAAAGAAAACCCTTCCCTAGTCACCCCCAACCAACTGAGAAGGATAGAATGAGGGAGAGTGATAGGAAACTGAGGGCCCCGGGAGAGAAGGGACAGCTGGAAACAGAGCGGGTCCTCCTCAGGTCAGAAATAAGGTGCTAAGTTGAGTGGTGAGGCAAAGAAGCCTGTGTGTTTTAACTGCTGCAAGGCAGGACACCTCTGTACTTATTGTTGGAAGTTATGGGAAAAAGCCATGGGATTTGTTGGGACACACAAACTCTGTACAGAAAATTGGCTCTGACAGACAGCATTGCAGACTAGGCTAAAAACAAAGAACTGTGGATGCTGGAAATCCAAAACAAAAACAGAAACAGAAATACCTGGAAAAATTCAGCAGGTCTGGCAGCATCGGCGGAGAAGAGTACAGTTGACGTTTCGAGCCCTCATGACCCTTCAACAGAACTAAGTAAAATTAGGAAAGGGGTGAAATATACGCCGATGCTGCCAGACCTGCTGAGTTTTTCCAGGTATTTCTGTTTCTGATTGCAGACTAGGCTATGGGTCTGACTGCAGCAGCAAATCCCTGTAGACATACTACTGTGAATGTGGGTGAGTTTAAAAAAAACCATGTGAGTTACAAGGAATTTATATCAAAAATAAGAGTGGCCACGTTTCAGCAGAGGGAACCTGTATGATACTGAGTGATACAGGGAATAGCCAAACTCTACAGCTGGGGAAAAGCATAACCTTTCCACCAGAGAGTGCATTAAGTGCCAAGGTGTTGGTAAAGGGTATTCAAGGATGGCACATGTCCATCCCCATATACTTGGTGTGTCTGGAGTGCGACCTTGTGTCAGGATCGGGGACCAGTTTGCCCGTGGATGGGGTTGACCTGCTCCTCAGCAAGACCTAGTGGGATCAAAAGCTATAGCAACCCCAGTAGTCGCAAAGATGCCGGCCAAGGCTAGGGAGACAGAATAGCTGCAAGAGAATGTGCCTGGCATTTTCCCTGACTGTGTGGTAATGTGATCTATGGCCAGACAAACTCTATCAGAGGCTGAAGCAGCACTGCTGATAGATGATCTGACTGTCTGGTTATCTGAGATCTTCTTCAGGAGTATAGCAGACCCCAAGGAGGTAATAAGTAGGCCTTCCTTAGTTGCTGCTCAGGAAGCCAACCCATTGTTAAAAAGGTTAGCAGGCATTGCCCAAGCTGAAACTGGAGCAGAGGCAATCTGAATACTATGACATTAAAAATGATGTGCTGATGAGGAAATGGAGACCCTCCTCACAGGCCTGCAAACAAGGAGTGGACAGTGACCACTAGGTAGTGGTGCCACTGGGGTACTGTGGGGAACTATGGAAATATTATGGCTAGCACATGAAATCCCGATGGCAGGGCATGTTCTTGAATGGAAAACCGAAGCTCATATCAGCCAGCATAGTTACTGGCCACACCTCTATAAGGATGTAGTAAGGTTTTGTAGAACCTGCCACCCCTGCCAGGTTGTGGGAAAACCTCAATCTGCAATAAAACCGGCACCTATGGTTCCTGTGCTGGTTTTTGGGGAACCATTCAGCAAGGTGCTGGTGGATTGTGTGGGACCCTGCTCAAATCAAAAGGGGGGCTACCAGTATATCCTTACCATCATGAATGTGGGTACCTACAATCCTGAGGCAGTTCACCAGAGAACTATATCTGCCAAAATAATGGTCGGGGAATTAACACAATTCTTTACCAGGTATGGACTTCCCACTGAGATCCAGTCGGATCAGGGCTCAAATTTCATGTCCTGAACATTTCTGGAAGTCATGGGCAACCTGGGTCTGACCCAGCTGAAGTCCTCAGCATATCACCCACAGTTTCAGGGGGTGCTAGAATGGTACCACCAAACCCTAAAAACAATGATCAGGGCATGTTACCACGAGTACTCTAATGACTGGGATGAAGGGCTAGGTTTCCTTCTGTTCGCTACCTGAGACTCATCTAATGAGTCCACCAGTTTTACTCGGTTTGAATTGATTTACGAACAACAAGTAAAAGGACTTCTGAAACCGATCAAGGAGAAACTTTTAGAACAGAAAGAGGAGGCCTCTCTGTTAGACGATGTAATCATGTTCCGTGAGCGATCTCACGAGAGCCAGTGATGAGGCTCGAGGACACTTAAAAAATCTCCCAAACAGCTGTGAGAAAATGGGCAGACACACATTCCATTTCAGCCAGGAGACTACGTGTTGGTGCTCCAACCCAATACTGGGTGAACCCTTAAAAGCTCAGTTCAGTGGCCCATACAGAGTAGCAAAGAAGTTTGGGAAGATAAATTATCTAACTGACACCCCAGATAGCAAGGAAAAGCAAAGGCTGTGTCATGTCACCATGATAAAACCATACCACAGCCGAGATGGGGACGAGTAAGTAACAGTCTGTCCGATAACAACAGACCTGGAGGACCAGAGGAATAGTGAGGATGAATGGGAGACATGGGTGAGTCCCACATTGAAACCCCTACTGTCCAGCTAACAAACATAGAAATACTAGCGAATTTGGACACCATATTCACCCATCTAAGTGCAGAACAGCAGGGACACCTGACAAGGCTGCTCACTGCATTTAAAAACATACATGGGGACAAGCCAGGCTGCGCCACTTCAGCTCTACATGATGTGGATGTGGGAGATACCATTCCCATAAGGCAACATCCCTACTGTTTAGGTCCAGAAAAGTTGGAAGAACAATGAGGAGATTAGCTACATGCTGGAGCACCAACCAATAGAGACTAGCAGCAGTAGCTGGAGCTCTCCAGTTGTGCGCATGCCCAAGCTGGACGGTTCCACAAGGCTCTGCATTGACTACTGAAAAGGTAATGTAGTAACAGAGCTGACTCCTACCTGATACCCCACCTAAAAGACAGCGTAGATAGGGTAGGTAACACAGCCTATATTACCAAGACAGATTTATTCAGGAGATACTGGCAGGTCCCCTTGACCATCCGAGTGAAGGAAATCTCTTCCTTCTTAACTCCGGATGGGTTATACCAGTGTCGAGTCGTGCCATTTGGTCTCAAAAATGCCCCATCCAACTTTCATAGACTGATGAACCAGGTAGTGCCAAGCTTATCCAATTGTGTAGCGTACCTAGACGACCTCCTCATGCAAAGTAATGTCTGGGAAACTTACTTAGATCAGCAGGAGCCCTCTTCCAGAAATTACAGTTAGCTGACTAGCTGTCAATCTCACAAAGAGCAAGTTCGCTAAAGCTCAGGTCACCTACCTAATACACAAGGTGGGCTAAGGGCAAGTTCTGCCCAGAGCTGCAAAGGTACAAGCAGAAGTACAGTTCCCCATTCCCACAACAAAACTGGAAATCTTGAGATTTTTAGGGATGAGCGGGTTCTATCTCAAATTCATCCCAAATTTCAGCACTGAATCTGCCCCGCAGGCTAACCTTCTACAGAAAAAAATTAAAAGTAGTTTGGACAGAGAAATGCCAGACAGCTTTCGAGAAGCTGAAAGTGATTTTAATAAACTAAACAGTTCTAACTGTTCCAGACTTTAACCAAGTATTTAAAGCAGCCATCGATGCTAGCAACCTCCATGTAGGGCTGTCCTGCTCCAGGAAGATGAACCAGGAATAGAGAGACCAATCAGGTACTTCTCCAAAAAACTGAACAAACATCAGAAACGATGTTACACAATAGAAAAAGAAACCCTAGGGCCAGGATTGTCTGGCCCGTGGTGGTGGGACCCGCCGTGGAAGCTTCAGCGGACCAGCCAAAAGTTCATTGGCTTTCGGTGAGACCAGACGATCCCGGTGGTGGGCAAGGGCCAGAAAATTCTGCCCTAGATTTACTACTGGTTCTCAAACACTGAGATATATGTCCAAAATGGATCCACAAACACCACAGTCTATAGCGACCTTAACTCTTCAAAGAAAAATTCAAAACTCAGAATGCAAGATTATTCCATTGGAGTTTGTTTCTCCAACCACATCACCTAAAAATCACCCACATTGCAGGGAAATTGAATGTGATTGTGGACAGCCTGTCCAGTAATTAACGAGTCCCAGGGATAATCCAGACCAAGGCTGAGAGTGAATGTGTTCTTTTTTTGTTTTGCATTTTTTTATACCTTTTAATGAAATGACACTGAATGTCATTTCATTTCTTGTAATGCGGAGGTGTCACAAATCTATGGCCCTTTATTTTTGAAAATATGATTTTCCAATTTTCAGCCAACTGGAAATTTTACAATTTGAAATGAGACAGAGCAAACTACTTCAAAATGCAAGGTGACTTTCCAAGGCAAAGGTTAAAAAAAACAAACAAGCCACCCTCAGGGGATTGTGAAGAGAGAGACATTTCCTATAATTCAAAGACCCATCGAAACTCGTCATTGTCTAAGGATATTGAAACAATAGTTGCCACAGACAGACCGGCCCAAAACCTCTTTGAAGTATTTCAGGCCAGGCTGCAGCCACTGCAGAGAGATAGCAAGAATATTTTCAGCAAAAGAAAGAGGCTATAAGCTGGTCTCTCTTTCTCTCTCTCTATTTCAGAGCAAATGTATTACTCATTTTGGAACCAACTTTGCTAGAAATCTACCTGCGAACCAAGATCTTATAATAATTCCAACATTTTCTACATCAGACTGCATCCACGAAACCAGCTAACTCAAATCAGCAGCAACATTTAATAATCTACGCCTCAAGGACAATCAAAGGACTTTTAACCAAATATTCTTTTAACTTTTTTTATTGGACTATAACCTCCCTTATTTCTGATCCCTGTATGTGTGTGGGAGACGTCACTTTTTATTATTTTTTTCCCCTCGTGTTTAGTGGTTAATAAATTTGCTCTTCCTTTGACTCAAGAAAACCATGTTTGATTGGCTCCTTATTGCTTACAGTTTAAATAGTTGTATACATTTGGATTAAAAAAAGACATATCCTCATGAAAAAGAAACTTAAATCTTTGTTGCGACCAGCTGAGGAGGCTGAATAGAGGGCAGCCAGTTCACTTCTCATCTGGTTGTAACACTCTTCAAACTATCTACATCTGTTTGAAAAGCCACAAAACTTGAGCCACAGTTGGGGCCCCTTGGCATTGTCGGACCTTTCTCTGTATATTTAAAGAAATACATCATTGGTTCAAAGCAGGTGTCTTTGCTACCAGTTCAAAAATAAAGGTTAACAATGAAGACATCAGTATCAGTGCGGCACATTGTCAAATACGTCTCTCTGATTTTTCACTCCCAACTTGCCTATTAAGATTAGAATCGCCCCTTATGTCTCACTCTCTCTGTCCCTGTCATTTGCCTCGTCTACTGCACTGTGTATTAATCTCTCCTATTCATCTATTTGACAGTGCCTTTGTTGTTTGAGCTTTTAGGTTTTCATAATGTGTCTATCCACCATGTTTAGCATTATTCCTTTTAAAGTGTTCCACTTGTCCTCAACTGGCATGTAGTTGAGCAGCCAACCCAATTCATTTGCTTTAGTTTTGTCTCATTTCTTTGAATTTAGCTATTTTAAAGTTATAAATCTGACTCCTAACCATGTGGTATTTCAGATTATGTTGAACTTGATTATGCTGTGTTTGTTATCCATCAAAGTTGCAACAACTTTAATATCATGCACATTATCAGGGTTAGTTATGAATGCTAGGTCAAAATAAGCATTGTCCTTTGTGGTTTCCTGATGTACTGGATTGTGAAACAGTCATGCATTACATTTAGCAAACCTGACTCTAAATGACTTGAATTTTCCCAGTTTATATTTGCTTGATAGAAATCTCCCTTAATACAACTTTCACGTTCTCACACATCCATCCGATCTCTTTGTAGAGCAAATTGCTTTCCTTCTTATGTTGACCTCGAGGTCTGTAGCATAACCCAAGTGTAAGTTGGATTATTTTTTTAACTGGAGATATAATTCTCCAGTTATATCTTTAGTGGAGATATATTTGATTCTTTCTTTTAGTTCTTTGGTTCATTTGAAAAATGATCCCAGATGTCATCTGCCCATCCTAGGGGAAGATATGCACCAGTTAAGGGTGAGAATAGGATCGATGTAAGACTTGATGCCAGTGAAAGGAAATAAGAAAGTATTGGCTTTTGGAAAGAAGCTCCACATAATGCAAAATATTAATTACATACATTTTTCACAAAAAAGTCTTTCAAAAGCACCATCCTTATTTTTAAATAGCTGTAACATTCCAGAAATTCAAAAATACAATTCACTTAGATGTATAGCATCATAAGAGGACTGAAGGTCATTGAGATCTGCACTACCCGAATGTTGCTTCAAGGGACACAAGATTGACTGAATGTTTAATTCTGAAGACTGAGGACATTATTATGGCTGAGGGCAATTACTTTATCATTACTGTTAGATAGCTTATTTGAAGATCATTTATACATGGTTTGTACCCTAGGTTACTCTGTTTTGAATAATATGAAAGGACTGCCATATTTGGTATCTGTCAAATCATGCTGCACTCTGTTTTGTCACTTGCCGCATGTTAGGAGGAATATTACAGTGTGAGTGTGTCTAATGGGATCTCCCTTGACATTCCTTGAAAGGACAAGATATATGTTTTTTGTTCATAAGTGTAATAACAGACTTAAGAGTAGCTGTTGGCAAGAAAGGATTTTAGGCAGGAATATGCTTGTTACTTGTATAGTTCCAGGCAAATGAAGTGCCAGAGCCAGAGTACAGTTAGGGCTATGCATTAAATCCTGTGCTTCACAAAATGTTCTATACACAGCCAGCTGTATAATTATAAGAAAACCTGAATTTGCCAGTACAGCTGAAAGTGGGGCAGGGATGTGATTGTGGGTTCAGATTACTTAGAGCAGCCTAACTCTGACCTTGTCCTTGTGCCTGGAAGGGAGGCAGGGATTTGGCTGTTACTGCAGGTCTCACCGCAGTAATGGCCATTGGCTGCAGGGCCTTCTGCCTGTTGTCTAAAAACAGAAATCAAAGGATGTCTAATTCTGAAAATAATGTTTACTAACAGGTCCTTCAACCTGAATGCAGGGACAGTTATGCTGGCTGCTGCTCCTTTTCAGCATCTGCTGCATACTTAAATCACCATGTAGTTGGAAATTATAGCCCCGAATATATTTGCATAAGAGCCCTATTAGCACCTACTTTTGGGAGTAAGCAGTGTGCTCTTTGGGGGATGTTTCACAAATCTCATGGCAATAATCTGCTTTGCATGAGGTGACCCTTAGTCTCTGGAAGTGTAGCAAAGGTGTTTCCTAGGTTTAACCATTTGGTGGCAATGGGGTTGAAGAGTGGTTAGATCAGCATCTGGAGTCTTTAAATTTGGATATTCAGAAACTAAAATCCAAGGTTGATCTCATAGGATGGTAAATCCTGGATTAAAAGGAATCCCACTGACCATCAGCACAGGCCAAATGACCTCCTTCTGTGCTGTATGACCCTATGACACTACTGGTCACCTTGGGAGTTTAGATGAATTCTGATCTGCACTGTCCAGGACAAAGCACAGGACCGATGCTTCCCCAAATGATATGGGGACTTTGGTGCCATAGTAACTGGAAATTCAGTGGAACTGCTCCCATTTCCCCTCTATAAATTTGGCAGAAGTGTGATGGTAAATTCCTTTTGCATGCATAAATGGAGCTTTTGGTGAAGTTACGGTGACAAAGCAGAAACAATTCCAAAGACATTTCAGAATGTTCACAACAGTGACAAAAGTTTTGTCTATTGAGTTTAGATTTGAATCCAGCCCAGGCTGAGTGAGTCTTCTGCCTCAGTTAGTGCAAGGGTATTACGTGAAATGGGTTTGCATTAGGGTGGCCAGATGTTTGATTTTGTACCATACAGTCTGGGTTTCACCGCATTGGGGTCTGGTCTGCACCTGATAGTCTTACTTCTGATAATTCAAAAGCTCACCACCTTACAGCATTCGCAACAATGTGCGGCCCAAATGTGATGAGGCCCCATATCACGGGCACTTGCCAATCAATGTAGTGATCAATCAGACATGAATGACAGCAAAACCAACCAATTAGATCCTGGGAATCTCCAAAAGGTCACTCTATCTGCTAAATGCCAACTCATTCCCCTATTGATCATTTCCAGGTCAGCAAGTGTGCCTGTGAAAGAGGTCCCCTTGTTCTGTATTCTATTGTCGCAATCCTCAACATGACCCTACTTTGTGACCTTACCATGACCCTACTAGTACTAGATTGCATACTAATATCAGTCACTCAAAATCATTTCCAAGCTAATGAGTGTCCGGTGAAAAACCTTCTGAATGTTGCCAGGAATGGACAAAAGTATAAACACAGTCATCTCCAGGTGGATACATTGGCTTTAAGTTATTTATCTTGTTTTTGGTTATTGTACTATATATATTAAGCTACCACAGATGTTACCTTTTTATAAAGAGACTGTATAATTGGGAAGGAAATCTGCCATCTTTACCTGGTTTGGCCTACATGTGACTCCAGACCCACAGCAATGTGGTTAACTCTTAACTGCCCTCTGAACAAGGGCAATTAGTAATGGGCAATAAATGCTGGCTTATTTGTAGAAAGTCTTCCTGAATTCTGAGTTTGCACATTGAGTTTTACCCACAGTATATTGTCTTCAGGATTATTTTGGCCCATATAATTCTATAAAAATTCTTATTGTGGAGAATATTTAATATTATTTTCCTTCTGTATCAAATCTTTGCACATACAATGTGAATCTGATGAATACATTTTTCTTAAAATTATTCAAGATTATGGGCACAAATACAGACATTTCAGCTTTGAGTTAATCAGCAATTCCAGCCTGTACCATGTCCAATACAAGCTACTGTTATTGAATGCAGAAGGACAAAATGATTGAGTTGAGATGGAAGGTGATCGACCAAAATGTTAACTCTGTTTCTCTTTCCACAAAAGCTGTCAGATATGCTGAGAATTTCCATCATTTTCTGTTTTTATTTCAGACTTCGAGCATCTGCATTATTTTGCTTTTGAACAAAATGATATATATATATATTAAGTAATCGTCTGATTAATATCTGACAAAGCATAAAGGCAAAGGAGATATTACAGTTTAGGCTTCATGCCCAGCACAAAAGCCCAATTCCATTGGCATGCTCAAGGCTCCTAAAAATCAAATAGGACCTTGTGAGCAAAGCAACCTAGGGCAGTGGCTGCTTCGGTTGCAATTGCATGAACCCCTTTATTAATTAAGTTTAAGTAATAGTTACCAATAATATTTTTTATTCGTTCATGGGATGCGGGCACCTTTATGCTTTGTCAGATATTAATCAGACGATTACTTAATATATATATATATCATTTTGTTCAAAAGCAAAATAATGCAGATGCTCGAAGTCTGAAATAAAAACAGAAAATGATGGAAATTCTCAGCATATCTGACAGCTTTTGTGGAAAGAGAAACAGAGTTAACATTTTGGTCGATCACCTTCCATCTCAACTCAATCATTTTGTCCTTCTGCATTCAATAACAGTAGCTTGTATTGGACATGGTACAGGCTGGAATTGCTGATTAACTCAAAGCTGAAATGTCTGTATTTGTGCCCATAATCTTGAATAATTTTAAGAAAAATGTATTTATCAGATTCGCATTGTATGTGCAAAGATTTGATACAGAAGGAAAATAATATTAAATATTCTCCACAATAAGAATTTTTATAGAATTATATGGGCCAAAATAATCCTGAAGACAACATACTGTGGGTAAAACTCAATGTGCAAGTTTATATTAAAGCAGGTTTCTGAGTAAAATTAAGATTAACAGCTCCAGGCAAATGGATGAGACTGGAATGTTATTGAGAAGCAATGCAAAAGATAATGGAGTTTCTTTCAGAATTCAGGAAGACTTTCTACAAATACACCCGCTGCTGCCAAGAAATGAAATTAATATGTAGTTACAACTTCCATTTTGAAAACCTGTGCGGTCCTTCTGACTACTGTCATCTAAAATTCTGCAAGATTTTAATTGTAGCCCATTGCCCAGCTATTGACTAACTACTTAGTTATCAATAACTATAGAGTAATCAACTATATTTCATCAATAGCTATCAAGTAAGATGATGACATGGGGCAAAGTCACTGGTCTGGTAATCCAGAGGTCCATCATAATGCTTTAGGGGCATGGGTCCAAAATCCACCATAGCAGTTGGTGGAATTTAAATTCAATTGATTAATTTTTAAAAAAAAGCTTAAGTTCTAGAATGGAAAACTGGTCATCAGTGATGATGACTGTCATTGCCTATTGAAGGCATGCCCTATTCATAACTTTAAATGTGGACTACATTCAGTGCATAATTTTCTGGAGCTGTTTTTCATTTTAAAAATTGGACACTTACAAGACTGTTAAGGTTGCTGCTGATGGTCAGGTGTCTTCTGCAATTTCTACACAAACTACCCCAACTTTCCAGAAAGTTCCTATTTGAATGCCTATGGATGGAGTGCTTCTCCCTTGGATAGACATACTGAGATGAAACACTTGTTTTTATTTGTGATTTTATCAAAAACACAAGCCTCCATGGGCAGGACTTTCTGCTCATGTGTATGGGCACACACCCGACACGCCTGAATGTGAAAAATAGTGTGCAATGGCGTCGGGCGAGCATCCTGAAGTCATACTCACTTGCACTATATTTTGGTTGTTGGGCACGCACAAAAGTTGGCAGCGTGCCCGCTGACAATTAAGAGTCCTATTAAGGCCATTAAAGAATTAATTAACTGCCATTTTTCACTGCCTGTCCAATCTTAAATTGGCGGGTTGGCGAATCATCCAGGCAGCCTTTGCATCTTAACTATGTTCTGCAATGGCCTAACTAGCAACTCAATTCAAGGGCAATTAGGGATGGGCAACAAATACAGGCCTTGCCAGCAGCACCCACATCCCATGGAAGAATAAAGAAAAAAAGGTAAGTCATTTAGGACAGAGATGAGGAGGAATTTCTTCACTCAGAGGTTGATAAATCTTTGGAATTCTCTACCCCAGAGGGCTATGGAGGCTCAATCATTGTGTATATTCAAGACAGAGAGCGATAGATTTTTAGTTAACAAAGACATCAAGATAAATGGGAATAGCGCAGGAAAAGAGTGTTGAGGTAAAAGATCAATCGTGATCTAATTGAATTGCGGAGCAGGTTCGAGGCCTGAATGGCCTACACCTACTCCTATTTCCCATCTTTCTGTTTTCCTATGTAATAGTTCATTTTTAAATGTATGATTGGAAATGTTTTGGCTAAAGTTGTTATGGAACTTCTTTTAGGCTATCTTTTATTTCAGTCTTTTGGTAAGAGGATGGTTCATAGTTTAGGAATGGAAAGGTGTGGAATTGTGGAATTTGGGGATGTTTTCAGGGGAAATGGAGTCTGACGAAGCACTCGCAGACAGCCTTTCCAGAGCATTAGTGTCCTGGATGCCTCCTCCCTTCCACTTCCTCCTTCTGTGTACAGTTTCCCCTCTCTGCTGCCTGTATCCCACCCCACCCCTGTTGCCCTGTAGCCTAAGAGGGACTGCAACCCCAGCTCCCATGACAGAGGGCAGATCTTCCGCTCAAAGGTCTTCAGGATCCACTGAACTCCTGAGAAAAGTCCAACACCATTCACTTCGGACTCAAAAACCTTGTGTGAGTTCCTCCAACAATACAGTACAATAACCCTACAGCAGCAAAAGAAAGTCAAAAGCATGTCACCTGAAAGTCCCATGCTGATGCCTTTAAATAGCACTAGTGAGAAGTCTGTTTTTCTTTCTGTTGTGTGTGTTTATGAGAGGGAATTAAGAGAACCTGTTGAGTTTAAAATGGCGGGTCAGGTGCCAATCACCATTAGACACTGTCTGACATCATGATCTGTCCACTCTGCCTGCTTCTGGCAAATGCACAGCCCACCTGCGCTATCCCCCTTCAAAACATAGGGATTGGCATGGGTCATGCTGGAAGTCATTTAAATGGATCCTGCACCATTATTAGCCACTCAGGTATCCCATAGCACTGAAACCAGCTGTGCAATGGAGTTTAATTCTATGGTCCTTGACTCTTATGCTTCAATCCCTTTATAATAAAGAGTAACGTGCTCTTTGCTTTCCAAATTGCTTGCAATACCTGCATGTTAATGATGTAATTTGCACACAAGGGCACTCAAATCCTTCTGAATATCAACATTCTCTCATCATCTCAACAATATTCTGCTTTTCTGTTTTTCCTACTAAATTGGATAACTTTAAACTTCTCTACAAGATATTCCTGCTGTATTTCTATCCATTGGCTTGGCCCCCTCCTCTAATATTGTACATATAGAATGTAAATACCTGAGGTCCAATCAGTGATCCTAATAGTACCCGACTAATTGTAGCCTGTCAACCTGAAAATGACCTGTTTATTCTACCCTGTTTTCATTAAACAATTCTCAATCCGAGGTAGTTTACTACCCCTAATCGCTTGTTTGGCACCTGATTCAATGCTTTTTGAAAATCCAAATACACTGGTTTCTCCTTGTCCACCTGCTGGGCACAGCCTCAAAAATCTGTAATAGATTTACAAAACATAATTTTTCTTTCATAAATCCCTGTTGACTCTACTCAGTCTTATTATCACATCATCTAAGTGTCCTGCTATTGTGCCCCTAATAATAGGTTCTAGCATTTTCCCTCATATGGATGTTAGGCTAACTACCTGTAGTTCTGTTTTTTCTCTTGCTCCTTTCCTGAATAGTTTGTTGCATTCCAATACATAGGGATCCTTCTAGAATCTAGGGAATTCTGAAGATCAAAACAAATGCACCCACCCTCCCGGTAGCCACCTTTTTTAAATGCCCAGTATTTTCTGCCATCTGGTCCAGGGGAATTGCAAACTTTTAGTCCCATTAACTTCTCCAGTCCTATTTCTTTACAAATACTAATGTCTTTAAGTTCCTTATTCTCAGCAAACTCCTGATTCCCCACTACTGTCCAAATTTTTTTTTGGCCAGAATCTTTGGCTTGGTGATTGGCTGCACGCCTGCCTGCGCCTGCTCTCGCCTAACCCACCGTGGCGGGGAGAAAATTCTCCCCTTTATGTATTCTATGTCAAGAGAGTTACAAAATATTAATTCAATGTCTGTTATTTCCTTATTCCTAATTGCAATTTCTCCTGTCTCTGCCTCCAAGGGGCTCAGGTTTAGTTTCGCTAGTCTCTTCCTTTTTAAACACCCAGAGAAGCTTTGATAACCTGTTTTATATTCCTTGCTAGTTTACCCTAATGCCCTATTTTATTTTAATCAAGTTTTTGGTCAATTTTCAGACTTAATACTGTTACAATGATAAAGATTATAAGATTGCTATGTTTATGCTTTTAATATAAAACAAAATGAAGGGGGTCATGTGACCTGTTCTGCAGTCTGCCCGAAAGGAAGCATGTGTGATTTGATTGGGCCCAGATTTTTTTACTAGGCAGAAGATTTGATAGAGATGCTCAAAATCATGAGAGGGCTGGACAGAGTAGACAGGGAGAAGCTGTTCCTGCTTTTAAAAGGATCAAGAATGAGAGGACACAGATTCAAAGTGATTTGTAAAAGAAGCAAATGTGACGTGAGAAAAAGCTTTTCCACACAATGAGTGGCTCAGGTCTGGAATGCACTGTCTGGAAGTGTGGTGGAGGCAGGTTCAATCGAGGTACTCAACAGGGCACTAGATGATTATTTGAATAGAAACAATATGCAGGGGTACGGGGAAAGGTAGGGCAATGGCACTAGCTCATTTGAAGAACCAGTGCAGGCACAATGGGCCAAATGGCCTCCATCTGTGCCATTAAAATTCTGTGATTATGTGTGGATGCAGGGTGTTTAATCTTGGAGACAATGGCAGCAGTCTGTGTGCTAACAGTAGATAGATTGTGAGTCTCCAAGTCCCAAATAAGTGTTGAGAATGTTGGGTTATAAGCAGTCGTGCATTAAACTATCTATTTAGTTCCAAGGTGAAAAAGAGATGGGCTCTCAAGGATAGCTAATCAGCAATTCTACCTGGATGCAAGACCCATTTGATTCATGTTGCCTTGGGGAAGGGTGCAGAGGAAGCCGTTGTGAAGATCAAGGTAGAGACTTTCCTGAAAGTCACAGTTAGTCTGCCAGGGTTTGGGAGAGAGAGAGTGGCTAGAGGCTAAATGTATCTATGTTTCATTGCACTGGAATGCAGGTAGAAGCTCGTGCTTGGATTGCAAACACCAAATTTGTGAGCAGCTGCAATGGGGCTGGAATTTTCACTTAGTTTGCACTTGAAGGATCATCTCCAGTAGTACTCTCTATGTGATGGACAGTCCTGGTGTTAGAAATTACTAGACTAAGAAAGGAATTGAACTGAAGTAAACCCTCAAGAGCTAAAAATAATTTTGGACTGATTTTGGAAGAATTGAATGTTTACTTAAAGGACAGTATAATGTATACATGATAGTGGGTTTTTTTGGTTGTGCTAAAAGTTCTTTTGGTCTGTTTGTTACAGTAAGTATCTTAAACAATGAAATCTTGATGTGTCATTCTTTCAGCTATTAACTGGAAGTCCAAATTTCCTTTTAAAAGTTCATATTCTCCATGTTGATTACAACAATACTCTTTTTGGCAACATTATATACTTATTCCTTTAAATTAATACTATCTTTAACTTATCTTGTTAACCACAGTTGGACCACTTCTTGCACGTGGTTTTATTACTTAAGGGAGTCCATTGCGAAATAGAATTAATTCTTTAAATGCTTTCCATTGCTTATCTATCATTATATCTTTTAATGCTGTTTCTCAATCTACCTTAGCCAATTCACCCCTCATACCTATGTAGTTTGCCTTGTTCAGGATTAAGGCCTTAGTTTCATACTTATATAAACCACTCTCAAACTCAACATAGAATTCTAACATATTATGATCATTCTTCCCCAGAGGCTCATTTACTACAAGGTTATTGCACAATGCTAGAGTTGAAATAGTTGTTCCCTAACTGGATCCTCAAGATATTGATCAAGAAAACAACCTTGAATGCATTCTGTGAATGCATTCCTCTGTCTCGAAGTGCTCACCCGCGCCTGGTTTCGTTCCACGCTTACGTCAGTGCCTGCCCTCTTCCCTGTCATCACCCCGGTAACGCTGAGCTTTTCAGTGTGCGTTTCATGCAGGCTGGCTGTTAATTGGCCAGTCAGCCTGAAATTGCGGTCGGGAGCCTGTTTCCCAACTGCTCCTGGGCTTGCTGATCACCTGATGAGGGAAAAATTCAGGCCCTGGTGTGTCCTTCTAACATCCTATCGTCTTCATTAAGCTGCCTGCCCTTTCCTGACCTGCTCTGATTATTTTACAGAAATTGCTGTTCTCCTCTCCAGCCTTGACATTTCTCTCGCTGCTTTTGAATTTATCCTTTCCAAAACCTCCTACTCCTCAACAGTTTAAAACTCTACCACCCTTGTTATTTGGTTCACCAGGACATAAGAAATAGGAATAGGTGATTTGGCCCCTCGAGTCTGCTCCACCATTCGATAAGATCATGGCTGATCTGATTGTGGAGTTAACTCTATTTTCTTGCCTAACCTTAGATCAAAAATCTGTCTAACTTGGCCTTGAATATATTTGATGACCCAGCCTCCACTGCTGTCTGTGGTAAAGAATTCCAAAGACTAATGACCATCTCTGAGAAGAAATTCCTCCTCTTCTCTGTCTTAATTGGGAGACCCTTATTCTGAATCTGTGCCCCTGAGCTATCGATTCCTGTATGAGGGGAAACATTCTCTCAACATCTACCCGGTCAAGCCCCCCCAGAGTCTTCTATGTTTCATTATGATCATGTCTCATTCTTATAAACACAACGAGAATAGGGCCAACTTGTTCAGACCTTCCTTATAAGACAACATCTTCCTCCCAGGAATCAACCCAGTGAAATGTCTCTGATCTGCCTCCAATGCAACTATGTCCCTCCTTAAGTAAGGAGATCAAACTGTATTCAGTGCTACACCTATTGTAGGGGGGAGGGAGGGGGTGGAAACATGGGGCAGCATTGTAGTGATAATGTCATTGGACTAGTAATCCTGAAAGCCCAGGCTAATACACTGAGAACATGGGCTTAAATCCCTCCACTGCAGCTGGTGGAATTTAAATTCAGTGAGTAAAATCAGGAATTAAAAGCTAGTCTCAGTCATGGTGACGATGAAACAATTAAACCAATCTGGTTCGCTAATGCCCTTTAGGGCAAGAAATCTGGCCTACATGAGACTCCAGATTCACAGCAGTGTAGTTGATTCTTAACTGCCCTCTGAAATGGCCAAGCTAGACAGTCAGTTGTATCTAACAGCTATAAAGCCTACAAAAAAGTCTACAAAAGAGAGGGCTCATCCAGCTTTGACCTAGGTACCAGAAGCGACAATGACAAACCCAGCCTTGTTGATCCTGCAAAGTCCTCCTTACTAGCACCTAGGGGCTAATGCCAAAATTGGAGGGCTGTTGCACTAGCTAGCCAGGCAACAGCCTGACATAGTCATACTCACTGAATCATACCTTAAAGACAATGTCCCAACACCACTATCACCATCCCTGGGTATGTCCTGTCTCATTGACAGGAGAGACCCACCAGAGGTGGCAGCACAGTGGTATGCAGTCAGGAGGAAGTTGCCCTGTGAGTTCTTAACATTATCTCCAGACCCCATGAAGTCTCATGGCATCAAATTAAACATGGGCAAGGAAATGGCCTTCTGATTACCACCTAATGCCACTGCCCCTCTCACATCAGCTGATGAATCAACATTCCTCCATGCTGAACACCAACTGGAAGAAGCATTGAGGGTGGCAAAGGCACAGAATGTAGTCTGGAGGGGGACTTCAATGTCCATAAACAAAAGTTGCTCGGTCGCACAACTATTGACCATGCCCTAAAGGAAATAACGGCTAGACCGAGCCTGCAGCAGGTGGTGCAGAACCAAGAAGAGAGGAAACGCCAACTTGACCTTGTCCTCATTGCATATGCAACTATCGTGGCAGAATTGGCAGGAATGACCATCACACAGTCCTTGTGGAGACCATATCCTGTCCTCACATTGAGCATACAATTCATCATGTTGTGTGGCACCTACTACCATACTAAATGGGATAGATTTTGATCAGATCTAACAACTTAAAACTGGGGACCCATGAGGTGCTATGGGCCATGAGCAATAACAGAATTGTATTCAACAATAACCTGTAAACTTATGGCCTAGCATATCCCCCCACACTACAATTTCTATAAAAACAGGGGATCAACCCTGATTCAATGAAGATTGCAGGAGGGCATGCCAGGAGGAGCACCAGGCATACCTAAGAATGAAGTGTCAACTTGATGAAACTACAGCACAGGACTATTTGCGTGCCAACAGCAGAAACAGCATGCAATAGGAAGGGCTAAGCAATCCCACAATAAACGGATCAGATCTAAGCTCTACAGTCCTGCACATCCAGTTGTGAATGGTGGTGGACAATTAAACAACTCATTGGAGGATGTAGCTCCACAAATATCCCCATCTTCAATGATGGGAGAGCCCAGCACATCAGTGCAAAAGATCAGGCTGAACCATTTGCAACAATCTTCAGCCGGAAGTGCCAAATGGATGATTCACCTTGGCCTCCACTGGAGGTCTCCAGCATCACAGATGCCAGTCATCAGCTACTTTTATTCACTCCACGTGATATCAAGAAACAGCTGAAGGCTCTGGATACTGCAAAGGCTATGGGCCCTGACAATAACCCAGCAATAGTACTGAAGAATTGTGCTCCCGAATTATCTGCCCCCTAACCAAGCAGTTCTAGTTCAGCTACAATGCTGACATCAATGTGGAAAATTGCCCAGATATGTCCTGTCCACAAAAAGTAAAGCAAATCCAACCCAGCCAATTAGTGCCCTATCAGTCTACTCTCGATCATTAGCGAAGTGATGGAATGGGCCATTGACACTGCTATCAAGCAGCACTGACATAGCTATAAGGTGCTCACTGATGCTTAGTTTGGAGTCTGTGATGGCCATCAGCTCCTGACCTCATTACAGCCTTGGTCCAAATATGGATAAAAGACCTGAACTCAAGAGGTGAGGTAAGAGTGACTGCTGTTAATATTAAGGCAACATTTGACCAAATGTGGCACCAAGGAGCCCTAGCAAAACTGAAGTCAAAGGGAATCAAGGGGAAAACTTTTCACTGGTTGGAGTCATATCTTGCACAAAGGAAGATGGTTTTGGTTTTTGGAACTCAATCATCTCATTGCTGCAGGAATTCTAGGCCCAACCATCTTTAGCTGCTTTATCAATGACCTCTCCTCCACCTAAGGTCAGGAGTGGAGATGTTTGCTTATGTTTGCCCAATGTTCAGCACCATTCGGAACTCTTCAGATACCAAATGCAGCAGGACTTGGACTATGTTCAGGCTTCGGCTGATAAGTTGCAAGTAACATTTGTACCACACTAGTGCCAGGCAATGACCATCTCCAAAAAGAGAGAATCTATCAATCTCCTGTTGACATTCAATGGCATTACCATCACTAAATCCCTCACTGTTAACGTTCTGGGGGTCACCAATGACCAGAAACTGAATTGGTTAAGCTATATAAATTTTGTGGCTACAAGAGCAGGTCAGATGTTGGGAATTCTGCAGCTGTCAACTCACCCGAATCCCCAAAGCCTATCCACTAACTACAAGGCAGAAGTCAGGAGTGTGATAGAATGCTCCCAACTTACCTGGATGAGTGCAGGTCCAACAACGCTCAAGGAACTCAACACCATTCAGAACAAATTAGCCCACTTGATTGGTACCCTGTTAAAGTCACTTTTCATACATTGGGTAAATGATGAATTTGGAGCCAGTCTTTTCCTTAACACAGATTTATTCACAAAACCACAGGGCACATTCTCCCCTTTTCTTTTCCCCTATACTGGTGTACACCAGTTTTTATGTACTTAGGAATAATTCCCTAATCTTTCCTAATGAGTAACAGCTGCTCTCACTGTCAAATAAAGCGTGCATTGTAACAGGATTCCAACATTAACAATCCTGTTCACCACCTTAAACATTCACTCCCTCCATCATCGATGCACAGTGGCAGTAGTGAGTGCCACCTACAAGATTCACTGCAGCAACTCACCAAGGCTCCTTCAACAACACCTTCCAAACTTGAGACCTCTACCACCTGGAAGGACAAGGGCAGCAGATGCATGTGTACAGCATCACCTTCAAGTTCCCCTCCAAGCCATTCACCATCCTGAATTGGAACATTGTTCCTTCACTATCGCTAGGTGAAAATCCCAGAACTCCCTCCCTAACAGCACTGTGGGGGTACCCACACCACAGGGACTGCAGCGGTTCAAGAAGGCAGCTCGCCATCACCTTCTCAAGGGCATTTAAGAATGGGCAATAAATGCTGGCTTAGCCAGCGACACCCACACCCCAAACGATTAATAAAAATGGTACGTTCTCACATATGGCCTCTGCAGCTGTAGCAAGGCTTCCCTACTTTTACAATCTATCCCCCTTACAATAAAAGCTAACACTCCATTTGCCTTCCTAATTACTTGCTGTACCTGCATGTTAACTTTTTGTGCTTCATGTGCAAGGACATCAGATTCCTCTGTACCACAGCACTCTGCAATATCTCTCCAGTTAAATAATATTCTGCTTTTCTTTTCTTCCCACCAAAGTGGACAACCTTACATTTTCCCACATTATATTCCTTGCCAAACTTTTGCCCTTTCACCTAACCCTTTGCAGACTCTTTGTATCCTCCTCACAACTTGCTTGCCTGCCTATTTGTGTATCATCAGCAAATTTGGCTACAATGCACTTTATCCAAGTCATTAATATATATTGTAAATAGGTCCTTGCACTGATGCCTGTGGCACTCCACCAGTTACAGCTTGCCAACCTGAAAATGACCCAATTATCCTGGGACACTGGTCCAAACCTGGTTTAAATGGAACCCATTCTGACTGAACAGCTCCGTCTTTCTGCAGAACTGATGCTGGTTCCCATGAATTGAAACAATTGCCTCTCTTACCATTGTTTCAGATAAGCATATAACCTTCTAATCTGTTTTTACCCATGTCAATTAGTGTGTGCCTCAGATAGCAAAGAAGGGATTATTATTTATCGGTTTCTGCATTTTAGTTTGGTCCTCAAATTCTTTCAGGAGAACCCTATTCCTAGTTTTATCTATGTCATGGTTTACTGATCAATAGCATTCAACCCATTAAGCTTGTTCTTCCCCTAGGACACACACAACACATTTTATTACAAATCACTCTATCTACTCCACCCACTTAATCTCTTGAGGAAAGATTATACCATCTCCCTGAAGTGTATCAAATGATATTCTAAAATAAGTGTCTACACTTACATCAGTCATTCTTGGTGCTCACATCCTTGATGTCATACAAAATAGATTTGCTGTCAGTATTAAGTCTGAAAAACCAGTCCAATTGAAAACTTCCCTAGCCTCAGCTTTCATCTCTCTTCTGATTCAACTGAATCCTCTAGGATACTTGTAGAATTTTATAGAAAATGTCTGTTTAGGATTGAGTAACAGGCTCCATTGATATCCTTTTTTGTTTAGTATGCATATCAACCTAGAAAATGCACAAAGGCTTTGAACAGAGACTGAGCATCAGTGAGCAGATTATTGGTGAATAAGTGCAGCTTGATAGCACTGTCAGCAACATCTTCCATCACTTTGCTAATGGTGGAGCAGAGGCTGATGGATCAGTAATTGGCTGGATTGGATTTATCCTGCTTTTTATGGACAGGATATAGCTGGGCAATTTTCCATATTATTGGATAGATGTTGTAGCTCTGTAGGAACAGCTTGGCTTGGGGCAAGGCTAGTTCTGGAGCACAATTCCTTAGTATTATTGCCAGAATGTTGTCAAGGCCCATAGCCTTTGTAGTATCCAGTGCCTTCAGCTGTTTCTTGATATCAGGTGGAGTGAATTGAATTTTTTGAAGACTGGCATTTGTGATATTGGGGACCTTAGGAGGAGGCCGAGATGGATCATCCCCCTGACAATTCTGGCTGAAGCTGGTTGTAAATGCTTGAGCCTTGAATTTTGCATTGATGTGCTGGACGTCCCCATCATTGAAGATGGGGATATAGGTGGAGTCTCTTCTTCCTCTTAGTTTAATAGTCCACCACCATTCCCGACTGGGTGCGGCAGGACTGCAGAGCTTAGGCCTGATCTGGTGTTTTTGGGATCACTTAACTCTGTCTATCACATGCTGTTTCTACTGTTCCTCATGCAAATAGTACTGTGATGTAGCTTCACCAGGTTGACACCTCATTCTTAGATATGCTGCAAATAAGGTTGCTGCTCCTGCCATGCCCTTCTGCACTCTTCATTGAACCAGGGTTGATCCCTTGGCTTGATGGTAATGGTAGGGTTAGGGATATGCTGGGTCATAAGGTTACAGCTTATTATTGAATACAATTCTGCTGCTGCCGATAGACCACAGCGCCTCATGGATACACAGTCTTTCTTCACCTGTTGCGCCGTTGAGGAGATTTTGGACCGCACTTTATCAAGCACCTCCTCCTGATCTTGCTGCCATGGGTGGCCCTACCAGGAGCAAGGAGCTCCTGGCAGCATCGCTCAAGGGATCATCAGAGCACACAAGCTTCTCTACTACATCAAGCTGCCGATCCATGGAGGGTGCAATAAACTATGAGAGCATTGGAATAATAATTTCTAGAGGTGACAAAGACATGGATGAGGGTTTTAGCAGCAGATGAGCTAAGGCAAGGGTGGAGATGGGGGATATTACAGAGATGGAGGTAGTTTTAGCAATGGAGGTGATGTGTGGTCAGAAATTCATCTCAAAGTCAAATATGGTGCCAAGGTTATGAACAGTCAAACACAAGACAGTGACCAGGGTGAGGGATGGGGTCAGTGGCTTGGGATCGGAATTCATGGTGGGAACCCAAGACAATGGGGGTGAATTTTATGATCTTCTGCTGGTGAATTTAAAAGTGAGGGGGCTCACAAAATAAAATAAATCAGGTGACCGTCACCACCCCGACCCTTCTCCCATATTACAGTGTGTGGGTAAGGCTCAGTTAATGGCCACTTAAGGGCCTCACTCCTCCTCTATTGCTACATGCAGCAGGTGAAGGCAGAAGCAAGGTGGGTAGCCTAGCAGCTTCCATTGCGCAGACTGCTGCCGGGCAGCAAGGGCGCACCTCATTCGTGTGCCCAGAGACCTCCTTTGGTCTCTACCCTCCCCAAGATTGCATTCCCCCTTAACCCTCACCCCCTCCATGGTCTCTAATGCACAACCCCCCTCCCAGCCCTTCACCACTTTGCTAGGGTCTGCCAGATAGGCCTGCCTAAAATCCCCAGATGTATCTGAACTCTGGGGCCCACGACACTTCTTCTTGGGGACTGCTTGTAGTCCCAGCAGTGGATACTATTCTATCCCAGTGCTGCTGGGACTACATAGCTGACAGCCAATCAGATTGACAGGTAGCTTTCTAGGCCAGGACTTCCTCCCAGATGGTAGGGCAGAAGACCAATCAGTTAAAGCTGCCTTCAGTGTATTATTGTTGTGGGTCAGCCGGGTTTCTGGTTGGCGCGGTGCCGAAGGACTTTTCAATTGCAGGTGAGGGTGGGTAATCCATCCACCCATAAAATCCACTCCAATAACTTTGACCTTACCAATATTGAATTGGAGGAAAATTCTGCTCATCCAGTACTGGATGTCAGACTAGCAGCATGATAAATCAGTGATGGTGCATGGGTTGTGAGAAGTGGTGATGAACTAAAGCCAAGTGTCATAAATGTAAATGTAAAATGTAACTTTGTGTTTTTGGATTATGTTTCCAAGAAGCAGACTGCAGGTGACAAATGGGAGGGAGCCAAGGATAGTTCCCAACTAAGATGAGCATGAGAATGAATGTCCCAGAGTGGTTATTCTTCACATCATCAACAGAATAATTTAACTGATCTTTCACCTGCACTTGACACTTCCTATCAACATCCTAGCTGATAACTCTGAACTTGCCTTGCAGGAATAAATCACAGGTACAAATACACATAATTTTGTCTCACCAAGGCAGGGGAAACATGTCTTTAGCTCACTGCTATTTTTCCCTATTAGTGTTCCAACATTGAACTGTCTTGTGTTTTATATAACACTGCATACACATTTAGCACAGAAAACATATCGATTGAGAGAAATCACCAATGCACTTCACAAGACTTTTCTGAAGTCATTAATTATGCTTCAGCTTCATGGTACCTGCAGTGAAATGTATGATGTGGCAGCCACTGTAGTATGGTCAGTCATTGAAGGTGAATCTAGCCCTCACATACAAACATGGATCGCAGTGCTCCTCTAAAGTGCTCAAATGAGCCATGACATCCCATATGGATGGTAATTAAATGACAATAAAGGCTTCAGTAAGATTTTCCATTCACAGTTCTTCACTAATTAGCTGTGAAAGATTTCCTTCCACAATTTGACATTTAATGTCTTGGCATTGAGGCATAATTAGACAATGACCTTATGTATTGCACTGAGGACTCAGTCTATTTCCCAAGTTACCATGTTTTCTCATAATGCAAAGAGGGCTAGAAATTTGCTGATGCTGTACCAGTTTTACAGAATGAAGTGACAGAGACAGGAGAAGATGCTTCAAACAAAAAGGGAGCATGCTAAAGATGCAGGATGGAGTGTAATGTTGGATAAAGGGCTTTTTAAACATTCTTTTACTGAAATAATTATATTTAGAAGCGATTTCAATATAATGTTCTGATTTAAAGAGATTACATGGAAATATAAATCTTGGAATTCGAACTTATTGTCAGTGTAAGTGAAATTATGTCCTGAGCATCACCCTTAATTAACGTTTAAACAATTATTCATTGTATAAAATATATACAAATTGTAATGTTCTTTGAATTGTTCAGTTAATTAGTTATCTAAACACTGCTTGTTGATTTCTGTAGTAAAGTGCATTTTTTGACAAATTATGTCAAGCCATTCGATTGTGGCAACCATTGGTATGATCACCGTCTGCAGCGAAAAGAAATGAAATATTTATTAGTCTATATTATGAAGCCTAGCACAACCTACATTGTGTTATAGAGTTGGGACAGCATTGATAGCTATACAAAGCCCTGCCTTATAATTGGTGATGCCAATTCAACCCCCTTGGAGGGTTAAGATTGTGGATTAGCCTACTCAGTTGGTTATTTTGTCATTGATCTTTTTTAGGAAACTTCGGACAATCATGTTAAATCCATTTTACCTAATTTAATGAAACTATTATTTTTTTAAAAGCTCCTTATTAGACCAGTTTTTAGAAAATTCTTTCTTGGGCTGTGGGCATCACTGGCAAGGCCAGCATTTGTCACCCATCCCTAACTGCTCTTGAACTGAATGGCTTGCTAGGCCATTGTTGTGGGTCTGCAGTCATATATAGGCCAAACCAAGCGAAGGTGGCAGATTTCCTTCTCTAAAGGATATTTGCAAACCAGGTGGGTTTTTACAATAACTGATGATAGTTTTCTGGTTACCATTACTGAAGCTAGATTATATGCCTGATTTATTAATTGAATTCAAATTCTACCAATTGCCATGCTGAGATTTGAACCCATGCTCTCAGTCCACTGGATTACTAGTCCAGTAATGTTACCACCACGCCACTGTTTTATAGTGCCCCCAGTTAAATTAGGATGATCTGAGGTAGGAGTAGTGATGGACAATATTACAGAGATGGGGGACTCTTGAACTGGGGGCATAGTTTCAAAATAAAGGGTTATCCATTTACGATTGAGGTGAGGAGGAATTTCTTCTCTCAGACGTTCATGAATCTGGAATTCTGTACCTAGAGAGCTGTGGAGGCATAGACATTGATTATATTCGAGGCTGAGATAGACAGATTCTTGTGCTGCAGGGGAGTCAAATGTTATGGGGAACAGGCAAGAAAGTGGAGTTAGGAGAAGATTAGATCAGCCATGATTTTATCAAATGGCAGAGCAGGCTTGAATGACTGAATGTACTCCTGCTCCTATCGCTTATGCTCTTATGTTCCTTTAAATCAAGCCTCAACAGGATGTGTTGAGCATTTTTAATAATGTTAAGTTTACCATTATAAGTATAGTAATGACATAGTGACCTATTTTCTTGCCCTCAGTTGTGGTATTAAAAGTTCTGGAAGCAGAAGTGCTGCCTCATTGACCTTGCAGTATTGCTGGTCAAATTATCCTAGTACTATAAGGTAAATGTAGCATGAAACCTAACGTGACTATTCCAGGACATGAGGATAGTTTGGAAAACATTGACAGTGCAAACAAACCATACCAGGTATCAAGCAGCAGCTACATTTTCTTCTCATCCTGGTTGAGATTTGTTCACTTTTAAAGATTTATATATCAATTAATTAATCCTGTCACTGTTGTTTTGCAGAATGAGGTCTGCCCATACTGGACCATGAAGTGCAGCATATTGCATTTATAACTTAATAATTTATGTGTTTCTGTGAACAATGTAACATCAATAAATTATATGTACACATATATCAAAATTGACCATGAAAGGATACTTCTGATACTGCCTTGAAGTGGTAGATTCCTGCCCATTCTTTACCTAAAACTGGGGAGGGCCTTTAATAACTTTATGCCCTTGAGCAGATCAATGCTAATTCAATAAAGAATGATTTCAATCTAATCATGAATTGGTATTCACTGAAACAAAAATACTGCAAATGGTGTACACCTAAAATAAAATAACAAAATGCTAGAAATATTCAGAAGTAGTCAACTGGAGACATAAACAGAGTTACTATTTCAGGTTTATGACCAAACATTTTCTAATTTGCTCCCACCTAAGATCAGGAATTCATCATAGAGAAAAAACACATCATCCTACCATGTGGCACTCTCTTGTAGTGCCTAATGTTGGAGCAAACACTCATTGTCTTGGCTTACATAAAAAGAACATTCACTTTTGGGTTATTAGAGGATAGCTAGAGTCTTTGCAGAACCATACTCCAGCGCGAGTCTTTGTGGGAGGAACTAGCATATTCAGGATTGTTGGACACTGGGCGTACAACCCAAGATGCGTGTTGGGATTCTTCGGAAGTCCTGATGCACTGACCTCCATGGGAATTGCCTGGGAAGTTTGAACTTCAAAGGGGCTGCTCCCCAGGACTCTCTGTGAATGTCTCCAACTTTGAGTTAGAGTAGGAGCCTTCAGACAGTTCCATGTTACTTACCTGGATACCTACCCAGGAAATGTGAAACAGAAAATTCTAAGTCTAACATGTGGATAACTAAGAAACTGACCCTCAATCACTCACACAAGCCCCCTGACTCACTCTCAACCCTCCGACTGCCTCCACTGACCGCCCCGCCGACCAATCCGCCAACCCAATCCAACTACCCCTCTTGATCACGCAAACCGCCCAACAACCGACTATCCTCCTGACCCTCTGACTACCCTGACCAACATCCCAACATGACCTGGATACCCCCCTGACCAGGCCTGACCACCCCCTAACCTGACCTGACTGCCCTCAGCACACCTAGCTCCTCACGCACATATCCACCTTACCCATCTGCCACCCTACGCACCTCCCACCCTACCCACTTAGCCCACCCAGCCTGCCCACTCGGCCACTTACCTCACTCACACACCCCCCCTACTAGCCTGCTCATTCACTCATTCATTAACATTCAAGCTGGACATTCAAACTTACCACACAGCAACTAGTGCCATAAAAAGGGGGCATGTCTTTTGCGCTGATTCTCTTCACATGTCCCTGCGTGGATTTCTGCACCGTGATAGTTCTTCTGGCTACTGTATCAGAAGTCTGACGCATTTAAACGTAACCAGGTAAGTCTGTAGTTTTCTTACTGATCAGTGTCGGATAGAGCGGTTCTAATGCTGATCAGAAGTTTTGGACCTAGGTGCTATGTGACCTCCTAATGCTTTAAAATGGTGTCTGAGATATGCACACACACTTTTGATGGAAAGTATGCCAGACTCCCTTTTGATATTGCAGTTAGTGTGCACAAACAATTGACAACATACAATTGTACATGCTTTTGAAGCTTTCCTACACTTGCTAAAAGATTCAATAATCTACAGGGAGTGGTCTGGCTTATGCAGAAGGACTATTTTGTTTTTGTAAAAACTTGTGTTGAGACAAGTTGCTTTCAGACATGGGTGGGCTAGTAAACCCTCCTCTTGGAATTGAGCATGACTGGGAGAATGAACAAAGGTTACAGAGAGCAGATTATCTGTTAGAAGAGAGAGTAGGAGGAGGAGGAGAAGGGCTCTCAGCAGGAGGCCATATATGAACATACATACAAACATATGAATTAGGAGCAGGAGTAGCCCACTCTGCCCCTCGACCTGATCCGCCATTCAATAAGATCATGGCTGATCTGATTGTAACCTCAATCCCACATTCCAGCTTACCCCTGATAACCTTTCACCACCTTGTTAATCAAGAATCTATGTAGTCCTGTCTTAAAAATATTCAAAGACTTTGTTTCCATTGACTTTTGAGGAAGAGTTCCAAAGACTCATGACCCCTGAGAGGAAAAAATTTGTCCTCATCTCTTACTTAATGAACAACCCCTTATTATTTAACAGTGATCCCTGGTTCTAGATTCTCCCACAAGAGGAAACATCCTCTCCACATCCAACCTGTCAAGACCCCTCAGGATCTTAAAAGTTTCAATCAAGTCACCTCTTATTCTTCTAAACTCCAGTGGATACAAGCCTAACCTGTCTAACCTTTCCTCATAAGCCAACCTGCCCATTCCTGGTACTAGTCTAGTAAACCTCTTCTGAACTGCTTCTAACGCATTTACATTTTTCTGTAAATAAGGAGACCAGTACTGTACACAACACTCCAGAAGTGGTCTCACCAGTGCCCTGTACAACTGAAGCATAACTTCTCTACTTTCGTAATCAATCCCCTCACAATAAATGATAGCATTCTATTACTTTTCCTAATTACTTGCTGTGCCTACATACTGGCCTTTTGTGATTCGTGCACTAGGACACCCAGATCCCTCTGAATCTCAGAGCTCTATAATCTCTCACCATTTACACAATAAGCTTCTTTTTTTATTCTTCCTGCCAAATCAGATAATTTCACATTTTCCCACAAAAAAATCCATTTGCCAGATCTCTGCCCACTCAGTTAACCTATCAATATATTTTTATAGCTTCCTTATGTCCTCTTCACAATTTTCTTTCCTACCTATCTTTGTGTTGTCAGAAAATTTAGCAACTATACCTTTGGTCCCTTCATCCAAGTCATTTATATAAATTGTAAAAAGTTGAGGCCTCAGCATCGATCCCTATGGCACATCACTCATCACATCCTGCCAACCAGATAAAGACCAATTTATGCCAACTCTCTGCTTCCTGTTAGCTAGCCAAATTTCTATCCATGCCAATATGTTACCCCCTACACCATGAGCTTTTATTTTCCACAATAATCTTGGGTGTAGATTTCCAGAAGGCATTTGATATAGTACTGTTCTGCTCTCCTTTATCCACAGCACATGTGAAGCTTTCAAAGAACTCCAATAAATCAGTTAAACATGATTTCCCTTTCACAAAACCATGCTGACTGCCTGATTGCCTTGAATTTTTCTAAATGCCCTGCTATAACATCTTTAATGATAGCTTCTAACATTTTCCCTTCTTTTGTGAAGAATTTTCTTAGCACACTTTCAGTGAAGGTCAATGCTTTGAGATGTCTTCACTTCACTAAAGAGATGGTGATTAAAATCTGCCAACTGCTGCAGACACAACTGTAACCACCAAGCTCAGCAGCTGCTGCATTGCCTATAGTTGTCAAAGTGGCTGTGGTGCTAAATCTTTATTCATCTGGCTCTTTCTAGGCTGTTCCTGGAGATATAAGGAACATCTTGCAGCTTGCAGTACACTCCTACACAGGGGAGGCCAGTAAGACTCTTTGTGCATAGAGAGGCAGCCTTCCTGCCTGAGACAAGTAGGTGCAACAAGCAAGAGAGTGTGCATGGATTACCAGGCTCCAAAAGGTACAGGGTGCCATTGAACACATGTACATGTGTGTACCTTGTGTCAACTTGGCCATTTTCACAAGCTATAAAGTATTTCACTGCTTCAGTGTGCTCTTGGTGTGTGAGAGCAGGCAGCTCGGTCTGGAATCCATGGGCATGTGTACAATAGGCATAAAATGAGATGCATGCTGCCAAAAGAAACATCATAGGTCACACCATCAGCTGGACCACTCTGGAGGAGCCCTGCAGTACTCAGCTGAGCAGATAGCAAGATTTCTGTAGTATGCTTCATAACCTCCCCATTATAAGGGAACAGCATTTGTCATCACTTATTAAGTGAGAAGCAGAGGAGTAGGAGCTCAAGAAGAGTAGGAGAGGGTGGGCAAGGACATATAGGAGATGGAAATACAACAGAAAATGGAGGAAGAGGAAGGGAGACTCCAGTATAGCCAGTCCTTTCTGCCCAGAGTCTATGTGATGAAATAATTCATGGACAATACCAGTAGCCTTAACCACAACTCTCCAATCACCAGCAGTCTCACGCTCCTTACCTTTCCTTGATCACGGACCTTTACCTTCTTTCTCACAGCTCAAAAATAAAACCCACTACAAAATACATGTTCCAATCCACAATTCTAAATTCAATCATGGCACAAGCCATGCCAAAAAAAAAGCATTCAACCTTATGCATTCCAAGGGTAGCGTCTTCTGTATATCTTTGCCTCTTTCCTAGTGTTTGACGTATTTTTCCAATGGCTGCAGCATGGATGGTGAAAAGTTGTTGAACTTCAATTGAGGAGAATGCAGATGGCTTTGGAGGGCGATCTCAATCAGTTCTGGACCTAAAAGGCCCGACTTCTGTCTGCAGCATTTTGACCTGGCTACATCAGCCTGGGTTGGCTGGTTGGCAGACCACAGCAAAGGCCCTGACAGAATAGCAGCATTGGAGCATGAATGTTGTCATCTGAGAGGGGAAAGAAGGTTTATGCTCCATGGAGCCACTGTCCCTCTCCTGAAGCACCCCAGCAATTCTAGTAATCTGTTGGAGGGCAGCGTGATGATCTGCTGTCACACCACATCTGCTGTCCTTCAAACAATGTTACCCAGAGTAATGATAGCAGTAGATTGAGCAGGACAAGCTTCCACTGCAGTGCTCAGATTTATGACTGAAGTTAATCAGCGATCAGATGTTGCGTCATGGTGGGTTCCACAGGTCTGTTCCATGTTGGAAAGGATAAGCTCCAAGCTCTGTACAAAAGGCCTGTGCCAAGTTAGGGCTGGACTGCTCCATGTTCCGGTGCACCAAGCATTTGATTATATAAATCCATCACTGTCTTCTGTTTCTTGGCCCATCAAAGTCCTCATCTGAACCTCTACAGAACTAGGATGGAACCTTTTCTTCCCTGTTAGCTGGCCCCTTATGCTATCCTTTTCCTTCACCTAGGCTCCTGTGTATTTATGCCTAATGTCCCGAAATGTGCAAATTCCTTCTCTATTTTATCCTCTAAAATAAATGCTGGGCCGGTATCTGAGCTGGTAACTGTGAATGTAAGGTTTAGTGATGCTATTTCTTCAACTTGATTGTCTGGGATTTTCTGGTTGTGGGTGGGACGGAAAATTTGATAGACCAGGCAAAGGACCATTGGCTTTGGGCGGGAATTTCTGGTCCCAGGATGGGCGGGACTGGAAAATCCCAGCCACTGTTTTCTTCCACTTCCTCCATTAACAGTTATTGGGTATTGGGTTGTGGTGAGGGGAAATGAAACAATAAAAAGTTTTTAAAAATTTATTTATGTGATGTGGGCTTCGCTGACATGTGCAATATGTGCTGACAGCATCGATAGCTTCTAAGACAGGGAAGATTGTAGGATGAAGGTGAAGTGGGTAGAGAGACAGATGAAATACCCTCATCATTCATCGTTTTGGTCCTGCCAGTGCCAAGCCTCAGTGATGCCCCTTCTAATGATGGTCAGTATTGTCACTTCCATGGGGTAAAACAGACAGGCACGCTGGTCTCATCCAGTTCTTTCATGCAAGCTGCTGTTGTGTACCGCTTCCTCTTGCAAGCCAGAGGGAAATCTGTGAGTGCCATGCACTATGTTTGGGTGATGTTGCTTTTATGGAATAGCTGCCAATGTGTGAAAGCTGTGAGTTTAAGGGTACGAAATTATAACAGTCCTAAGTATGTGAAGGTGAGGTAAAGCTTATGCATTGTAGGGCTGAGTCTGACTGATAAAGATTGTTGGTAGGCAGATGATGATGGTGTAGTGAAATAAGTGGTAGATGAGGCTAATGGTACAGTTGGCTAAATATACCATTTGAAGATGAACTCACTGACCTTGACAACTTATGTCAGATTGTTAAACTTCTTCCTGCACTGCATCCACATTCTAGGAAAAGCACTCCTGACAATGACCTCCAGTGCTATTTGTTTCCATCTATCTGGGGGGCCTCCTGCAACCCTCCAGCCTAGAAACACAGAACATCTCTCCTTCTCTCCACCTCTTCTACCAAGACATCTAGTGTCACCGCCAAGATCTACAGTGTATTGTCTCTATCAAGACCTTTGGTGTAGTGACAGAAGATCTTGGTGCATGCACCCTCATGTCTACAGCTGTTCCTAACAGTATCAGGTGCAGTTTTCAAATGACTCCCACCTCTTCTTGCAGCCACAGTGCGCGCCTCCTTTAAGAGATGCAGGATTCCTTTAAGTAGTCCCAGCCACTTGTGATGTGGGGCCCTCTGCTGACCCATACAGCCTCAGCATTGTCAATTGTACTAGCTGCATGCAGCAATCATATAAAGCATCAGCTAGCACAAATTTATTGTGTTGCTCACGATGCAATCAACAGACACTGGTTAAGCATATACTGTGATCCTCATGCCCTTTTTTGATGCATTAGCCAGTTTCACCTCCCGTACTTTTAGGAAAGAAAGAAGGACAATTTGGATTTGGGTGTTGGTGGAAATAGGAATGGATGCTGCTGAATGCACAAACTCATCAGTGTCCCCTAGAGATTGACAATAGATTCAAAAATAAAATTGTACAATAACTAATGTTAACATTAATAATTATTCATAATTAATTTTAATGGGTACACTTACGATGATAGAATTGTTTGTTTCAATTTTCTTGCAATTGTCTTGGTTGGGCACATTTCTAAATAATGATAGGGTGGACAGTTTTAAAATTGTAGAAGGACATCCGGGAAATCTAATATTAACAGGGGGTTAATCAGGAATTAATTGCAAATATCATATCCAATAAGCAGTCAGCACAATGTCCTGCTGAGCTGGTCATTTAAAGAACTCTAAATTATTTTCTTTGGCCTCTGGGTAACTAGAAACTGACTTTAATAATAATTAATAAAAGCAAATCAAAATTCATTGTTCATAAACCCCCAAACAATTATATCCTGGGTACCTCAGTTCAGAAATATTTCTCCAGGCCTTCTAGGGGACAGCACAATGTCACTGCTATATTTGGTACAGGGTGTTTGTTGTATAATGTGCTGGTGAGACGAGAGACTGAAATAATTGGCCCTTGTCATGAACAGTAGATTTGACTTCCTCATACTTGGTTATTTTAATGAAACAATTGTGCTTTACAGGCAAATTATAACAATATCGCCACTTATATTCAAAGGAAAGTGGTATTCATTGAATGAACAATCTAATGCTCATGACACAATTACTTTACTATATCAGCAAAAATGGGGTCACAAAACTGGGCTCTGAAGCATCTGTAATTTTGGCACCATGGGTGCAATGCTGACTTGATGCCAGTGCTGCCATTTTCAACCTTGGATTTCCACACAGCTGAACATGCATTCAGCAACAGGATGAATCTGCCACAAGTGGTTTAGGCATCATGAACAACTTGCAGGTTAGTTGCTGATTAATCTCTACTGGCTCCGTTAGAGTTTATGGGAGTATACAGTTGTTTGACGAGTTCATTAAAGTTGGTGAAGTCAACAGGGCTGCAAATGAAGAATGGCTCATTTGTGACTGCAAGGGTTCCGGTCAGGCCACTTGCTCTCGGACATCAGTATTTGTTACTATCCCGCTTGGGTTGCAACATGAGAAGGGGATGAAGTAGAGCCAGCAAAGAGGTTGACCAGCTGCTCACAAGGTGAGGAGGAAAAGGGGAGTACTTTTCTCACTACCTCCTAAGCCAGGAGCATTGTGTGTGTCATTTGCATTTTATAAAGTTGTTGCTTACAGAACTCTGCCAACTCTTGCAACTAGACCTGCAATTTCAGAGCAAGGCAAGTATGGTACTGCCAGTGGCTGTGAAGGTGAGCGTGGCCAAACTTCTTTTGGTTAGGATCCTTCCAGACTGGAGCAGGCAATGTATGTAACATTTCTCAGTTCGTCATCCACAGCTCAATCAGAGAGGTGACAGACAAATTTTATGTCTGTAGTTGGGAATTTGTTATGTTCTCTCTAACCAGAAATAAGCAGAGAGAGCATGTACATAGCTTTGATCAGATAGCAGACTTCCCCATGGTGCCTGTTCGATTGCACACATGCTGCTTTGTTGGCACTGAATGTAACCGTAATGTGTTCCACTCCCTTAATGTGCAGTTGGATGTAAGACCAAGCTCAGTGTATCATGCCCTCTATCCTAACAACAGTCATGATGCTTTTATTCTGCTCTGTATTTTTAAGAATTCTTTCATGGGATTTGGGCATCACTTCTAAGGCCCTCCTTTGTTGCCCATCTCTAATTGTCTTTTGAACTGAGTGGCTTATTAGGCCATTTCAGAGGTCAGTTAAGAGTCAACCACATTGCTGTGGGTCTAGAGTCACAGGCAGACCAGACCAGGTAAGGACAGCAGATTTCTTTCCCTAAAGGATATAAATGAACCAGATGAGTTTTTACAACCATTGATGATAGTTGCCATGGTCACCATTATTTAGACTAGCTTTCAATTCCAAATTTATGAACTAAATTTTAATTCTGCCAGCTGCTGTATTGGGACTTGAACCCATATCCCCCAAGCATTAGATTAGGCCACTAGTCTAGTGACATTACCCCCTACATCAACATCCCCCATTTGAACAACCATGTCAAGCCAGAGGGTGGGCTGCTGGGTGTATTCTTTAGGCCAATAACTCTTGGGAAAGATATAGAGGAGCAAATTTGCAGGGAAATCACAGAAAGGTGCAAAACCTATAGAGTAATAATAATGGGAAACTTTAATTATCCTGGGATAATTATCCTATTAATTATCCTATTCACTGGGATAGTGACAGTGCAAACCGGCTGGAAGGGGCAAGAGTTTCTAAAATGTGTTCAAGAGAATTTTCATGGTCGGTATGTTTCTGGGGGAATGAGGTGGGTCAAATGGATCAAGAGATAGTAGGGGAACATTTAGGGAACAGTGATCATAATATCATGATGTCATGGAAAAGAACAAGGAGCAATCTAGAGGTAAAAAGAAAACTTAATTAGGGGAGGGCCAATTTCAATGGATTGAGAGTGGTCCAGGGTAAATTGGAATCAAATATTGGCGATCAAAATTGAAATGGAACAATAGGCCACCTTTAAAAAGTTTGGATACAATCAAGCAACAATTGCACTGGGGGAATGGTATGTCATACAGAGCCAGAGCTCCTGGATGATGAAAGAGATAGAAACTAAATGAAGTAATAAAGTGTGCATATGACAGATATTAAGCTAATAATAGAAGTGAGAACTAACCTGAATTTAGAAAATTCAGAGGGAAAGTGAAAAAGGAAATCAGAGGAGCAAAAAGACAGCATGAGAAAGGATTGATAATGAACATAAAGGGGAAGCTAAACATCTTCTACAAATGCATAAGTAGTAATGGGAGGGATGGAACTCATTAGGAATGAAAAGAGGCATCTTTGCATGGAAGTAGAGGGCATACCTGAAATGTTAAATGATTACAGAAAATGCTGGAAAAGCTCAGCATGTCTGGCAGCATCTGTGGAGAGAGAACTCAGAGTTCTGAAGAAGAGCAACATCAGACTCGAAATGTTAACTCTGCTTCTCTCTCCATAGATGCTGCAAAACATGCTGAGTTTTTCCAGCACTTTCAGATTTTTATTTCAGATCTCCAGCATCTGCAGTATTTTACTTTTATAATAAATGATTCGGGTGGAACTACCCCATGGGAAAAGTTTTTCCCCCGTTGAGGGGGAAAGTGCGGGAGTGGGAGCAGGCGCAGGTGGGCGTGCCTCCAATCAGCATCCACGATTGGGGGCAAGCCGCCATTTTACATGGGCACTCTTGGAAGCGCTATGCGCTCTCTGTTGGGGCGGGGGATTCCCTCAGCCGGGAGTGTGCTCTTTTGAGCATGCGCACGAAAGAGCACACAGATCTCCCTGAGGCTAAGGACACATCCAGAACTTTTATTGAAACCGTTAATAAAAATTTAAATACCCTCATGAAACCTCATCCCGCCCGTGGATGAGGTTTCATGTTTTTTCCGAAGTCCGCCAGGGCCCCCGGTCTGCCTGCCCAACCTGGCACACACATTGTCATCAAGGATATGGTGAACAGCTCACGGGGAGAAAGAGGAGTTGGAGGAGGAAGGGGAGGTGGAGGAGAACAGGAAGAGGAGGAACAGGTGCAGGAATAAGGGAGGAGGCAAGTGATACATCCCCTTTCTGGCTGGGTTGTCCCAGATTATTTGATTTTACTACAGTTCCACAGAACACAACCCCAAATCCCTATCGTACAATAGTCACACACCTTACCATTCCTCTATTACTGACCATCACCGTGTCCGCTTCACCACATTCCTAAAATAAAAGACACCATAAAACAAAATAATCAGAACCAACATTATTGAACAAATCATTCAATACTCTGTACAAAACTTACCGAATCGGCCCTTTGCATTGCCTTAGGGCAGAGTCATCCTGTCCTGCCATAGGTTTGATGGTGGGATGGGAAAGCAGGAGTAATTTGTGCTGCAGAGCAGGACAGGCTTTTACACCCAATTATGCACTCCCTGCTTCATTAATTATGCATGCATGCATTCCACGTTAAGTCTTGTGATGGAGTGGGCAGGAAGTCGGGCGCTCTGCCCTCATGTTGGGCGCTGCATTTAAAAGGCAATGGACAACCGTTCACTAACAGGAAGAAGGAAACATGTCACGAAATTATCATATTTTTCATAATATTATGGTGGGATATTGTAAGCAAGGCTTATGTGAGAGGCTGATTTAATTGAATTAAAATCAGATTGACTGCAATGTTGAAATGATCAAAACAGTAGGTGTAAAACAGACTTCTGAAATGAAATTGGATAAATTGGGATGAGGTTTCCACAGATAGGGTGTGAAGGAAATTTGCATTTTTAGATAAGTGAAGGGTTGGTTGATTTTCAAAGGGATGGTGTATTGTTTACAACTAATAAGATAAATGAATCAAAGCAATACATTTATTTTTCCCAGAAGTGCTGACCATAATGATGGTATGAAAGATATTTATATTATGGGGAAAGTAAGTTTCCAAAGACATGTAGAACAATGGGATTTTACACATTAAAGAGAGAGAAACATGCATAAAGAAGGATGGTAGGCTAGGTGGGGGTGGCTGTGTAAAATTTTGAAAGGCGCACCAGATGAAAGCCTTGAAGAAAGCCTCTAGCCACTCTGCAGAAGAAGTGCTGTTCCAGTAACTAAAGTTGTGTTAAAAGCCTTTGGAATTCCACTGTTGGGTGGGTGCTGTGGTAACCTTGCTGGATTACTGATTTAAATTTAAAATCTATTTTGGACTGTTGCCCTAAAGGGGTGTGTAGTTGAGAGCCAGGTTAATTAGGAATATTGGGGTTCATTATAATATTAAGTAACTGTAATCATATGTATGTGTTTGAATTCTTTTCTCTTACTTTAATTTTTAAACTCTCTGAAGGCGCTATTGGACTCATCACATCTGAATGTAGTATACAAATCTTCTCGCAATAAATACAAATTGCAAAACTGTTGTGATAGCATAGCAAAGTTTCCCATGTGGATTTGGTGTGCCGGGGACATGCCACCTGCCACATCATAACAAAGATGAGTCGGAGAAGGCAGCAAGCCACGGCTTCCAGCTTCAGTAACGCGTCCCTGGAACATCTACTGGAGGCGGTTCGGGAAAGGCAGGACATCCTCTTCCCCAGGGATGGCTGCAGGAGGCTATCCCAGCTGACCACTTTGGCCTGGGAGGAGGTAGCCAGGGTGGTCAGCACCCTTGGGGCGCAGAGGAGGAACACCCTGCAGTGCAAGAAAAGAGTTAACGATTTAATCCGCACCACTAGGGTAAATGGACCTTCTACCCTTCCAACCCACCTCACTGCACCTTGTTTTTTTCATGGGACCTGGGTGTCACTGGTAAGGCCAGTATTTTTCTTACCCATCCCTAAATGGCCCGTTGCTCTATTGAAGCCCTGCAGTCCATCAGCTATTCTATTTGCAAGGGAACTGCAGAGTTTTCACCCAGGAATAGTGAAGGCACAGCAGACACCTGCGGGCTTGATCAGGGATAGTCAGCGTGGCTTTGTCAGAGGGAGGTCATGCCTAACAAATTTGACTGAATTTTTTTGAGGAGGTGACCAGGTGTGTAGATGAGGGTAGTGTAGTTGATGTAGTTTATATGGATTTCAGCAAATCCTTTGACAAGGTCCCACATGGGAAACTTATAAGAAGGCAATGTACATGGGATGCAGGGTAATTTGAAAAGGTGGATTCAAAATTGGCTTAGTTGTAGGAGACAGAGGGTGATGACAGAAGGATGCTTTAGTGACTGGAAGCCAGTGTCCAGTGGTGTACCACAAGGATCTGAGCTTGGTCCCCTATTATTTGTCATTTATATAAACGACATAGATGACTATGTGGGGGGTAGGATTAATAAGTTTTCAGATGACACAGAGATTGACCGGATGGTTAACAGTGAGGTTGAGTGTCTTGGGCTACAGGAAGATATGGACGGGATGGTCAAATGGGCAGATAAGTGGCAGATGGAATTTATCCCTGAAAAGTGTGAGGTGATACACTTTGGAAGGCGTAATTTGACAAGAAAGTATTCAATGAACAGCATGGCACTAGGAAGTTCTGAGGAACAAAGGGACCTTGGCGTGTGTGTCCATAGGTCTCTGAAGGCGGAGGGGCATGTTAGTGGGGTGGTGAAAAAGGCATATGGGACACTTACCTTTATCAATCAAGGCATACATTACAAAAGTAGGGAAGTCATGTTGGAGCTGTATAAAACCTTGGTGAGGCCACAGCTGGAGTACTGTGTGCAGTTCTGTTCGCCATATTATAGGAAGTATGTGATTGCACTGGAGGAGGTGCAGAGGAGATTCACCAGGATGTTGCCCAGGATGAAACATTTAAGTAATGAAGAGAGGATGGATAAACTTGGGTTGTTTTTATTGGAGCAGAGAAGACTGAGGGGCGACCTGATCGAGGTGTACAAGATTATGAGGGGCATGGACAGGGTGGATAGGGAGCAGCTGTTCCCATTTGTTGAAGGGTCAGTCACAAGGGGACATAAGTTCAAGGTGAGGGGCAGGAGGTTTAGGGGGTATGTGAGGAAAAGCCTTTTTACCCAGAGGGCGGTGAGGGTCTGGAATGCACTGCCTGGGAAGGTGGTCGAGGAGGATTGCCTCACATCCTTTAAGAAGTACCTGGATGAGCACTTGGCACGTCATAACATTCAAGACTATGGGCCAAGTGCTGGTAAATGGGATTAGGTAGGTAGGTCAGGTTTTCTTACATGTCGGTGCAGACTTGATGGGCTGAAGGGCCTCTTCTGCACTGTGAGATTCTATGATTCTGTGCTGCTGCTCCCATGGGTCTGCTGCCCTTGCCCTTCTCGCTGGTAGAGCTCACGGGGTTGGAGACTGCTGTTGCAGGAGCCTTGGTGACTTGCTGTAGTAATCTTCTATGTAGTCCACACTGCTCCTAGTGATGGAGGGTCTGAATGTTGAAGTTGCTGGATGGGGTGTCAATCAAATGGCCTGCTTTGTTTGTATGCTGCACTCACCTAGGCATCCGGAGACTTCCATCTCACTCCTCACTTGTGCCACGCAAATGGTGGTCAGGTTCTGGAAGGTCATGAGTTAGCAGCCACAGAATTTGCAGCCTTCAACCTGCTCCTTCATCATAAATGCTTACAATCCATCTATCAGTCTTTATGCCGGTGAAGGCGGCCCACTACAGGAGTGAGAGCGAGAAGGATTGAGGGGTGATGCCTGAGCTCTGGCCCATCACACAATTTGAACAGCAGGATGCTGAGCTGGCAGGGTGGACCGTGACCACACCTGTGCCGATGGTGAGGTTGGCACCACTACTCTCAAAACTCTATAGACAGACCATTTCCTTGGCAGCATAGAAAGACTAACCTCATGAGCCCTTGTCAGCCTTGACCATTCACCCAGGAGGATGGAGTTTTGGAGTTGTGAGTTGGCTGCTCTCCACCAGCCGTTCCCCTTGGAGGCATTCCACCCCACCCACCCCCCCCAATCCCCACCACTTCATTCCTGCCTCTGACTGCAGCCAATGGCAAATGGCACAGAATAAACGGCAGCTCCACATCTGGCTGGGATCTTGATTTTGTGAGATCCAAGAGTCGGGAACAAACCTGCTGCAATGTGGGCTTCACCATTGAGAGGAGAACACAACTGTGCATCTTTGACATCCAGTTGCCTCATAATTATTTGGGTGAATCTTTAGTCGGCCGCTTGTGACCTTGAACTCCACCCACCCAAGAAGACTCTCCTCCTACCTTGAGGGATCTCGCTGACTGACTGACTGTGTGGTCAAGGTCAGTTTGGAAAATTGGTGCGTGTCACCTTTCAAACTCGATCCACTACCTTCCACCCTCTGCCTGTCAGCCAACAACTTCCCCTCATCACCATTGACCCACCCAATATCCTCACTCCTCTCCCCTCTGTCATCTTTGAACTTCCCCCATCACCCTAGACCCTATCACGATCCACGTCCACATGCCTTTCCCTCCCCTTAGGGCCGACACACATTGCCGTCTCCATGCCACCCTGACTCTGCCTTCTTCGGTTATCTGAGCCAGCTGTCGTGTTCCCCTCCATGACCCACCCAATAAGACCGTCACCTACCAGACTCTTACCCTAGACCTGCCACCCTACCGTATCCCACTCCCCCCTGTGACTGTTCCCTCCTATCACTAATACCCTTGGTTCTACCCCCATGACCCCACTATCAACACCACCAACCCTGCCCTTTAAGTCACTCCCCCATCTTCCCTGGGCATTATCACCCCCATTCCGCAGACATTACCTACCTGCTCGCCACTTCCCCGGACACTCTCCCCACCCTTTCCCCCGTAATCCTGCCTGCCTTGTCCAGATTTGGCACAGCGTTTGCTAACAGCACTCGGGGGAAGTTATCCCTGAGAAGGAGAAAGCAACATCTATGGACCTCAAAGTTACTGATGAAGTGAAGTTTGACAGCTGCATGTCACTTATATACAGTTTGGAAACAGAACATTCTAAATTCTCACTGGTGGGTCGCTAAATTTGGAGGAGGAATGTAATTCTGGCGAGTTGATCTTCTAATGAGCATTCATAAGATGTAGGTGAATGCAAATACAGTTCCCTACATAGATCGGTGGGAAACTTGACCCGCACTGAACCCAACATCAAAGTCGTGAGAATAAAATTCCAAACTAATTGACCGCCGGCAATTAGTTCATCAAGCCAAATTTTGTGCACCACGATTCCCACCGCTGAATGGAATGAAAAATTCCACCCTTTAATTCCAGATCCGTTCCTGGGAAATAATTAATTTGCCTTTGCAGAATCTAGAAAACTCATGATTCAATAATTTTCAAAACAAATTAAATAGCTTAATAACAGCTGTGTGCTGATGCAGGCTTTATATGTGACTCTCAGATGACAAGTTACTGAGTAAGTACTAAGCCAGAGTGCAATGTGAATAGCTGGTGAAGCTCTTGACTATCCTTGACAATATAACCTAACGTGTCTCGTGTGCGTCTGCCTGAAAGCATTACACTGAGCAGAGCCACATTTGATAGGTGTCCTTTAATTACATAAACTCCACATCTTCAACCTGCATGATTTACCGGGCTTTTTAATTTGTTATTTAAAGGAGAATATAAGGCAACGGTCGCTCAGTTGGTTCATTTTAGTTTGCAGTGAAATGAAGTGTCAAACACAGTGGTTCAAATAAGGTGGTACAACTGCAGTCTGAATCATGTAATTTGCATGTGGAAGTCTGCTGTCTGCCATGATACACACCACTAACAAAATAAACTAACTACAGGAGTTCCCTGACAGTACAGTGGGTCCTGCATTTGATTCTTGAACTCAGGGGCTAGAAGCTTACCTATGTCGGGTGGGCTGGGTGGGAGCAGCGGGGCGTGCGCAGAGCCAATCGCTGCCCGCGATCAGCTCCGCACCACCATTTTATGCAGACATTTTAAGGCCTGCCCAGTGTGACGCGCTCTTGTGTGGGTGGGAGGAGGAGGGAGAGTCAGGGCTGCGCTCTTTTGTGCAAGCAGGCGAAATTGCGCAGAAATCTCCCTGAGGCATGGAGCTGCTTTAGGGAGGTTAAGTACATAATAAAAGTCTATAAATAATGAAGCTAAAAATTATTTAGATACGTCCCCTTGTGTGTCACATGATACATGACAGTGTCACATGAGCTGGGATGTGCTTGTGAATTGTACAAGAATTAATTAATAATTTTATAAAATCTTCAGGAAACCTCATCCCGCCTGTGGATGAGGTTTCCTGAAAAACGCGAAGGCCATTTGGGCTCTTTGCCTGCCCGCCAACCTTAAGGTTGAATGGGTAGTGCTGTTAATTATCTAAGTTACTCCCCTAATGGCCTTAATAGGCCTTTGACAGTCCGATGGGCACGCAGCCGCCTCTGACTCGAGCCAGCCGAACGAAACATCTAAATGACACGTGATGACGTCGGGACGCACGCCCAACATCATTGCGCGTCACTTTGTGTGTCAGCGTGTCAGGCCCGCCCCCGCACACCAACGGCAATATTCTGGCAAGAGTTTCTTAGAAAGTTTTGGCATAACTTGTAATTGCCCTTCTCTTTGAGGAGCTTTATGCGTAATTGATTAATGCCATTTTTTTATTGAAATATTGCTATGTGCAAATTTCCTCCATCATTTGCACATCCGAGTCTGTCTTTCATTTGCATAGCTCTCCCAGGCCATGCAAAAGACCGACTCATGCAAGTTTCCTAGATTTACACAAATTATATGTTGCTGTAGATTTATGCTTCAAAATTTAAAGTTCTCATGTGGGTAGGGCACATAATAGCTTGTTCATCATCTGCATACCTTGGCAAATTCATACACTTCATTGCATAACTTTAATGTGATAGGTGTTATCTCACAGTATGGCCAGGCCCCTAACTAGTAGATTCAGATGGAGCAGTGAGTATGGTTGAGTTACAGTCACCTTAACTGAGATCAACAAACACAATAGAAATTAAGGCCCCAAATGTCTTAGGGCTGATTTTTTTTCAAAGTTCACGACCAGAAAAGTTAACTCTGGGTGGAATCGCCCTAGATTTGCACAAAGTGCAGTAGCAGGTGGGAAAAAAGTTGTTTTACCCGCTAGCTGCAATGGCGGGTTTTTGCGCCATATCGTCCCATTCCCGTCTTATTAATTATGCAGTCACAGGAAACATATAATCTTGCTGGTCGGTGGTCTTTAATTTGACTGCCACACCATTACCTCACCGCCTCCTTACACAGGGCGCCATACTTAAACTGTAGCTGCGTGCACACTTCTCAATGCTTACAGCCCAGGAGGGCACCAGTGAGGACACGGCCCCAAGAGCCAAGAAGAGTGCGGCTGCCCAATTCAGTGATGCATTGCTGGGATGCCTTCTGGACACTGTTGGGGGCCTGTCGCAATGTCCACTACCTGGCTGCAGGAGGCCCATCAGCCTCACCACTCCGGCTTGGGAGGCAGTGTCAATGCTGCACACAAGGGGTCGGCCATCCAATGCTGACAGAGTAAGACAACAAGCTTATTACTCTAAACTCACACACTCACAAGGCCATCACACATTCACTGATATCACCACTCAGTCTCTCACACACACCATCACATCTCCACCTGGCCTCATCTCCTTTGGAGACTGCCTCCTCAGCCCTCACCATCTTGAGACCACTTGCACAGATCAACATGTGCCCCACACACCAAGGGATACCCCCTTCCCCAGTACTGTCCTTGCCCTGCAGCCTCTTCCCTTGCCTGAGAGCACTTCTCCCCCTTCCCCAAGCAAGTCCTAGCCCTAGCCCTGCAGCTGGTGAAGAGCCACCCCTGCCTTGTGGCTGGCCTGGTAGGTAGACACCTGACTATGAGCCCCCCTAAAAGTGATGTGGTGCTGCCTGCGAAGCCTGGCACCGATGACTGGGAGCGCTGCCCAAACAAGGTGGGCAAAAAAAATCTCGAATTCCCGAGTGGAATTCGAACGTTGTTTATCTACAGAAATTAAACATATTGGCGTGCAATCCTGCTGACGTGCCTGGATGATCCAGCATGGGGAGATTATTACGACGAGCAGGGCTTATAATAAGATGCAGGTGTATTAAAATGACATCCCCGACACGCGGCGATGGGAAACACGGCCCGCTATTAACGGGTGGAGTGGACAATCGCAAACTGGTTTCACAATGGTGTGAGACTGATTTTTGGCCTTCCCGCCGTAATGTCCACTCAAATCCGCCATGATGCCCAACGACAACGGGAGCGGAAATTCCCACCCTCCGCATCTCTCTTCAAAGATGCCACCAGACCTGGTGAGTATTTTCAGCTTTTGTTTTTATTTCTGAAATTTATTGAGTTCGTTGCTGGTTTTCGTGTATGTTTGTTTAGTAAAATATTTTTGAGACCTCCATCATACTTAACCAAAATGCTGTCAGACTTGATGCAGCTGAAGTTTTTTGGACCTTTATCCTTCCCCATTCATTCAAAAGGATTAAATGTCTGAAATGGCTTTGCCACAGGGAATACCGCTGTTCTGTATAATAATAAAAGAGGAGGGGAGCAGCAGAGACTCTGAGAGATGATTTCAGCCTAATAGTTATTACCTGTATTGGCCGTGCTGTAGTTGTACTTGTTTTCTACTGGTTTTTAGAAATGACCTCTGCAGGAAATTTGGACATAAAATCCTAATGAGAAGATCGGTGCAGTGACCAGCATAATTTCCATGTACATTTAGCACACATTCGCTCCAGAAATTTGTGTCCTTGCATTGTAGTCTGCACTGGAGTGCTGCTTTGGGCTGCAGTAGAGTGCTTAAGTTGGAGTTTGGTGATTGAGGGAGTTCAATGAGGAGGGAGCAAGGTGATCCTTTGAGTACCGTGAGTATGGTCGGGTAAGTATTTAATATTTTTATCACTTATAGTTTTTAAGGTCTTATTTTGTGATTTATCATTTGTAAGGGTTATATTCTGTAACAACGAGGAGCAGGGAAGAAGGGCCCTAGTGTAATTGACATTATTTGATATTAAGTACTTTCCAAAAGGTTTAATTTAATTTAAAGAGGTAAGTCATGGCAGGAGAGCTCAAAGCCATGGTATGCTCCTCCTGCTTTATGTGGGAAGCCGGGAACATTGCCAGTGTCCGGGGCAAGCATGTGTGCCAGAAGTATCTTCAGCTGCAACTCCTGGAAGCCGGGGCTTTGGAGTGGCGGCTGGGGAAAATGTGGAGCATCCACGAGGTGGAGAGTATCATGGATAGCACGTATAGAGAGGTGGTCACACAACAGGCTAAGAATCCACAGGCAGGAAGGGAATGGGTGACCACCAGTCAGAGCAAGAGGACTAGGCAGGCAGTGCAGGAATCTCCTGTGGCTATTCCCCTGCAAAACAGATATACTGCTTTGGATCCTGTTGGGGAGAATGGCGCCACAGTTGGTTCTGCTACACAGGGGAGGAGTAAAAAGTGTAGGAATGCAATAGTTTTAGGGGATTCAATTGTAAGGAGAATAGATAGGTGTATCTGTGGCCGCAAATGAGACTCAGGATGATATGTTGCCTCTGTGGTGCTAGGGTCAAGGATGCCTCAGAACGGCTACAGGACATTCTGAAGGGGGAGGGTGAATAGCCAATGGTCATGGTACACATTGGTACAAATGACATAGGTAAAAAAAGGGATGAGATCCGAAAAGCAGAATATAGGGAGTTAGAAAGTTAATTGAAAACTACGACCTCAAAGGTAGTGATCTCAGGATTATACCATTGCCACGTGCTAGTTAGAGTAGAAATAGTAAGATATATCGGATGAATACGTGGCTGAAGAGATGGTGTGAGGGGGAGGGTTTCAGATTCCTGGGACATTGGGACTGGTTCTGGGGGAGGTGGGACCAGTACAAACTGGACGGGTTACACCTGGGCAGGACCGGGACTGATGTCTTAGGGGGAACATTTGCTAGAGTGGCTGGGGACGGTTTGAACTAAAATGGCAGGGAGATGGGAACCTATACAAGGAGTCAGAAGAGGGGGAATCAAGGACAAGAACAAAAGACAGGAAGGGCAATAAGAAAAGTGATAGGCAGAGAAACCAAGGGCCAGAATCAAACAGGGCCTCACTGAACTATCGTGGGAACAGGACAGGTAATGTTAAAAAGACAAGCCTTAAGGCTTTGTGCCTTAACGCGAGGAGTATTTGCAATAAATTGGATGAATTAACTGCGCAAATAGATGTGAACAGGTATGATATAGTCAGGATTACAGAGACATGGCTGCAGGGTGACCAGGGATGGGAACTGAACATCCAGGGGTATTCAGTATTTAGGAAGAACAAACAAAAAGGAAAAGGCAGTAGAGTTGTATTGCTGGTTAAAGAGGAAATTAAGGCAATAGTGAGAAAAGATATTAGCTCCGACAATGTGGAATCTGTATGGGTATGAGAAACATTAAGGGGGAGAAAACGTTAGTAGGGGTTGTATATAGACTCCCAAACTGTAGTGGTGATGGTGACCAAGGGATTGATTAAGAAGGGGAAAATAGAATATGAGAGTAAGCTTGCGGGGAACATAAAAACTGACTGTAAAAGTTTCTATAGGTATGTGGGGAGAAATAGATTGGTGAAGACAAATGTAGGTCCCTTACAGTCAGAAACATGGGAATTTATAATGGGGAACAAATATATGGCTGAACAATTAAATACATACTTTGGTTCTGTCTTCACAAAGGAGGACACAAATAACATACCAGAAATGTTGGGGAACACAGTGTTTAATGAAAGGGAGGAACTGAAAGAAATCAGTATCAGTAGGGAAATGGTGTTGGGGAAATTGATGGGATTGAAGGCCGAGAAATTCCCAGGGCCTGATAATCTACATCCCAGAGTACTTAAGGAAGTGGCCCTCGAAATAGTGAATGCATTGGTGGTCATCTTCTGAGATTCTACAGACTCTGGAATAATTCCTACAGATTGGAGGATAGCAGTAACCCCACTATTTAAAAAGGGAGATAGAGAGAAAACAAAGAATTATAGACCAATCAGCCTGACGTCGGTAGTGGGGAAAATTCTAGAGTCCATTATAAAAGATTTAATGGCTGTGCACTTGGAAAACAGTGGCAGACTCAGACAGAGTCAGCATGGATATATGAAAGGGAAATCATGCTTGACAAATCTACTGGAATTTTTCGAGGATGTAACTAGTAGAGTTGATGAGGGGGAGCAAGTAGATATGGTTTATTTGGGCTTTCAGAAGGCTTTTGAAAAAGTCCCACATAAGAAATTAGCATGTACAATGAAAGCACATGGGATTGGGGGTAATGTATTGATTATGTAATGGATAGAAAACTGGCTGGCAGACAGGAAACAAAGAGTAGGAATAAACGGGTCTTTTTCCAAATGGCAGGCAGTGACTAGTGGGGTACCGCAGGGATCGGTGCTGTGACCTTAGCTATTCACAATATATATTAATGATTTAGATGAGGGAACTAAATATAATATCTCCAAATTTGCAGATGAGATAAAGCTGGGTGGGAGGGTGAGCTGTGAAGTGGATGCAGAGATACTTCAGTGTGATTTGGACAAGCTGAGTGGGCAAATGCATGGCAGATGCAGTATAATGTGAGATTGTCCACTTTGGTAGCAAAAACAGGAAGGCAGATTATTATCTGAATGGCTATAAATTGAGAGAGGGGAATGTGCAACAAGACCTAGGTATCCTCGTACACCAGTCGCTGAAAGTAAGCATGCAGGTGCAGCAGGTGGTAAAGAAGGCAAATGGTATGTTGGCCTTCCTAGAGAGAGGATTTGAGTACAGGAGCTGGGATGTCTTGCTGCAATTATGCATGAGACCACACCTGGAATATTGTGTGCAGTTTTGTTCTCCTTATCTGAGGAAGGATGCTCCTACTATAGAGGGAGTGCAGCAAAGGTTTACCAGACTGATTCCTGGGATGGTGGGACTGACATATGAGGAGAGATTGAGTAGGTTAGGATTATATTCACTGGAGTTCAGAAGAATGAGGGGGTACCTCAGAGAAACCTATAAAATTCTAACAGGGCTAGACAGGGTAGATGCAGGAAGGATGTTCCTGATGGTGGGGGAGTCCAGAACCAGGGGTCACAGTCTGAGGATATGGGGTAGACCATTTAGGACTGAGATGAGGAGAAATTTCTTCACCCAGAGAGTGGTGAGCCTGTGGAATTCGCTACCAGAGAAAGTAGTTGAGGCCAAAATATTGTATGTTTTCAAGAAGGAGTTAGATATAGCTCTTGGGGCGAAAGGGATCAAAGGATATGGGGAGTAAGTTGGAAGCAGGCTATCGAGTTAGAGGATCAGCCATGATCATAATGAATGGCGGAGCAGGCTCGAAGGGCTAAATGGCCTACTCCTGCTCCTATTTTCCATGTTTCTATGTTTCTATGTATTGATCTGGTTGATCTCAGTCAAGGTGACTGTTTAACTCAATTCTACCCGCTGCTCCATCTGAACCTAGGAACTAGTTAAGAACCGGGCCATTCTGTGAGATATCACCTATTTCATTGGAATTATGTGATGAAGTGTATTAATTTACCAAGATGTACAGATGATGAACAAGCTATTATTTGCCAAAATTTATATCAATTTTTAATTCTATCCTGAATTACCTATCTTAAAATGCTCATGGACAGAATATTTGGTGGTTGGCTGTATTATATGCTTGCTTGTTAGTAGCATTGGTGCTAAAAGTAGAAAAAGATTATTCATTCCCCAGCACTGACATGCCTCGTTGAGATAAGTGCAAAATCTACCACCTCACTCAACTCAGAATCAGGCAATCTTAATGGTTTCCAGTACTGGCCACAGTCTGATTGATTGAGTTGCTACCTCCCTATCAACAGCAGAGAGTGTAAGGATCATAAAAACCAGAAGAAAAACTGGGAAAAAAAGAAACTTTAATTGAGCTACATTGAAAATAGAAAGCCTACTAAGTTATTGAATGCAGAATAAAAGATAATGGTGATACTTTGTCAGGGTCAGGGATATTGACCTCCACTGCCTTTTCATTGAGATCTCAATCAGCAGAATGGCAAAGGCAGCTCCTCAAGGATCTCCACTTAATAAGCTAGGGTGCTTCTTATCTTGTTGACATACTAAAAATTCTATTCCCTACTGATAAGTAAGCCATCTCTGCTTTAACCAATTTCATGTCATTATATTCAATACTTTAAATTGAGTTAGTCTGGGCTTGTGGGTTAAAATTTATTTATTTATGGCATCATCTTAGTGCCACAGGGAACTATTCATTTCCCAAAATATAAAGGTCACATATTTTGATGCCATGCATGATCTCTGCTTTTACTTACCCAAAGCAAATGTCAATCAAATGCCATTTCCTGCAGGTTATGAGATAAATTAGCATTTGGCAAAAAGATCTCTGAATATGAGCACATACAACTCAGATACAAACCATCAATACAAAATAACCTTCCAAATAAGTATGTTGGGCAGGGAGGTTGGGAGGTGGTGGTGGGGGAAAGGTTCTAAAATTAGCTTCAAGTGTCAAAGATGCCATAGAATCCTAACCAGTTTAGGAAATGCAAAAATAACATTCAAACATGTAACTGGGCTAAACTTTGTGACCAAGAACAGACAACATTGCAAAATACTTCCAATTAGGTGAAATTAGGGTTATTGCGGGATGAGGAACAAGAGTTGTATTTTTCAACCAATATGTCAATACATTTGAAATAGTTTTTGTTTATTTTGCAAAAGGATTCCAGTATGTTATTGTGTCCACCTTCAATACACTTTCTATAATATTCTTTGAATAAAATGTACATAAGCCTGATACAGGCCCAGATTAATCATTTTTGTCCATTATGATCTGTTTTTATAACAGTAAAACTTTCAACTTCTTTTGTCAATTCCAAGTAAACATTATGTACTGCTTATACTCAGTGACCCTGTTGGAGACCTTTCACTGAACATTTGTCACAAGGTTGAACAGATAGTTCCATTGTTAATCTTAAACTATAAATACTGCAACAGTTTCGAAGATACTTATTTTGCAAAAGTCTTTCACTACAGTTATTTCTGTTTTTGTGCTTGAATATTTGAGTTATTATTTACAGTAGTAACATGCCAATATTTTTGCACTCTATCAAAATTATCCAATAAAGTTGTGATATTTTAAAATTTCAATTTATGTTGTGAAGACAAAATCACTTAAATTTCATCGTCATCCGCTCAACATCACATTTTTGTAAGGCGTTTGGAGTAAATGGGTTTATTTTTCTCATTTTCAACTTATAACTGTCACTAAATTGTCTATCTCTGACAGGATTCAAGGAGATCTGATAGGAGAGTTTGGAATAACACACAAGTGCAGGAAAGATTTATTTCCTGGAGCTGGAATTAAAGCATTTCTTTGCGAGCAGTGTATGGAAGATTATTTTACATCAAATCTGTGCTACACCTGATTTAATGCAGCAACTATCTCGCGCTGACCCTGCATTCAATGTCTGCCATTCTTCAATGGGACCTTGCTCTGGGATTCAAAAGCAGAATTGGTGGCCTGGCCACTGAACTTGAGGTCTTCTGACAGCCATTAGAGGTAGCAGCCGGCGTTCCCTGGATCATTAGTCCAATGACATAACCTAACCACTACCCTTCTGTACTCAAGTTGCTTCTTCATTGACCCTCCCTGATATTTCTAGCCATCCCTTTTAAAGGCTGCTATGGGCTCACTTCATGCTCTGTTAGATTTCTTGCAGCCCCAAATGGTGAGCTGTTTATAAGCAGCATGATTAGGGCTGGCAGCTCATCTCCTATATTTAAATAAGCCCCAGTCACAAAAATATACCTGGCCTCCTGCCAATGTCATTAGGAAGGAGGAGCGGATGCGCCACCTATTGCCTACCCAATGTGTACCATTATGTAGGTTGAGGAGCAAATTTAGTGAAGGCACTAGCCATGAACCACGATGACTGGAATTAGACAGTAAGTTGGCAATCTTACTCAAATAAAGCCAACACATGGCTGGTAGGGGGTTGTTGGGGGTGGTGGTGGCGGTGGGGGGGGTGGGGGGGGTGGTGGTGAAAATGGTGCTACCAGAGTTGTTATTCCAAAATTGGAGTTAAGCTACATTGGGGTAGGTTTTGACTTTGGACTGTGGTGAAAAATGGATGATATTGGGTTGACCACCTCTCCCAACTTTTGCCTTCATCGAAGTCAATAGAAAAAATTGAGAGATATTTTTATTGACCAACTTACCTGATATCACCCATCTTACACCATTGCTCAAAGATAAAATTCTTCTATTTGATAGAGAATAGTTGTATAGTAAGACCCCATTTTCAATTGCCCTGCTTTAAGTCATTCCAGTTTAAAGTTAAGCAGTTTTTGGGGTTGGTATTCCTGATTTGTGTCTTTAATTTTGATTTAATATTGATTTGTGCCTTTTCTGTCATTGCGTGTTGTTGTGGCATGTTATCGTTCGGAATCGTTTCTCATCGTCATACCTTGGCAATGTGATGTTGGGTCCCATGACCTGATTGGCGCCATTCTGAAGTGAGTGCGATCGGAGGCGCTCATTCACACTTGAGGGAACCACAATTTATTTTCAAAAAACTCAGAAGCAAAGTTCTCACCAAAGAATATTCAAGCCAACAGGTTTTTCTTACAAGCAAGAGGTTGAATCCTGGGTTGCTCATTTCTGTGTGGAGAAGGCCCAATTCTTGATTCCGTGAACTGGTATTAATTTTGAAGCCCTAGGTGTGCCCATTGTGGAGCTTTGCATTGGGCGAGGCAGAGAGGCCATTTTTAAATCTGTGAGAGAGAGGCATTTGCTACTGTACACAAGTAAAATTGCTTTCCTTGTCTTGATCAGGGCTTTGTTTGGGTGAAAAATAGAAGATGCAGTATTTACCCTTTAGGAGGCTGACTCTGCGATCTCCTGATTAACTTTGGAGCCCCACAATTAAGTCTGGCCTTTTTTCAACTTTACAGCAGGTGAGGCAGAGAGGTCATTTTGAAGCCAGTGAGAATGGCATTTGCTGAAGGTGGCAAGCCAACATGCCCAACATCGATGCATTACACTCAAAACCACTTCCACTGAAACACTTTATGGATGCCCTCAAAGCATCCCTGAAAAGATCAAACATCTCCACAGGTAGCTGACTAAAATGGGAGAAGGTTCATTCAGGAAGGCACCAAACAAATAGAGGCTTTGTTGGGAACATGCAGAGGGGAAGTGAAAGTGGCAGAGAGAGTGCCAAAACCTTCAAACAGCTCACCTTACTGACCCTCCAAACACCACCTGACCCACAAGTAGAGTAGCACAGTACATTGTCAGCCATCTAAAAACCCATCGAACCGGAGTGGAAGCAAGTCATCCCTGAACCTGAGGGGCTGCCAAGAAGAAAGAGAGACTTGTTATTTTTATTTAATTTGAAGTTATACAGTATTTCTTTCATACTTAATGATTTATTTTGTTTTACAAGTTATTTCAGCCAGGAATACACAATAGCACATATGTAAGATATAATATTTCAACTTGTACATTGGTTTTTCTGGGCGAGAAATATCCGGAGGAGCCTGACTCTGGTTTTAACATTGATTCCTTTGGGGACCAATGATTCACTTAAATTTGTTTCCCTTAAAGTTGTGATTTAATGGAATGCAGCTCCAACTTTGGGTGGAATTGTCCACTTCCACTAGTGATGGGATTTGTGGTGGGTGGGAATGAAAATTGGGCTGGAGCCCAAAAGTCGCATATCCGCTTGTAGAAAAATAAGTTGGACTTTTCCCCTGAGAACTTTCATGGCGGCCCAGTGGTGGGATGTCTTTCCCAGTGATCCATGTTGGGAACTCTATTTGCATTAATTAGCTTGTCAAGAATACTCATTAAACTCACAACTTGCCGGAATCGCTTTCTCCTTCCTAATTTATCCCACAACAGTGGGTGATTAGACCGGTCTGATTTACGACTGGATAAAAGTGGCATCTATTTGCCCATCTTCACTTCACTCACGACTTTGAGGTGCGTATAGATGGTATCTGCCTACCTTTCACTGCACTGTGCCATCTCTCGATGCTGCTGCAACTCCTGACCACTGGCAAAGCTGCTGTATCAGGTGAGACCAGTGTGGGGTGTGTTGGCAGAGCTGCACCGTACCCAGAGAGACTGTAGTGGGGCACAGGCAGGGCTGCTCTGTACCTGGGGTGACTGTTGTGCGGTGCAGGTAAGGCTGACTCCACTGGATAGACTGTTGTGGGGCACAGGCAGGGCTGCACTCTGCCTGGAGAGATTGTCCTGGGGCACAGACAGGTCTGCCCTCTACCCAGAGCGACTGTCGTGGGTTGCAGGCAGGGCTGCACTGTACCCAGAGAGACTGTCGTGGGGCACAGGCAGGGCTGCACTGTACCCAGAGAGACTGTCGTGGGGCACAGGCAGGACAGCACTATACCCAGAAAGATTGTTGTGGGGCACAGGCAGGGCTGCACTGTACCCAGAAAGAATGTCGTGGGGCACAGGCAGGACAGCACTATACCCAGAAAGACTGTTGTGGGGCACAGGCAGGGCTGCACTGTACCCAGAGAGACTGTCGTGGGGCACAGGCAGGGCTGCACTCTACCCAGAGAGACTATCGTGGGGCACAGGCAGGACTGCACTGTACCCAGAAAGACTGTAGTGGGGCACAGGCAGGGCTGCACTGTACCCAGAGAGATTGTTGTGGGGTGCAGGTAAGGCTGACTCCACTGGAGAGACTGTTGCAGGGCACAGGCAGGGCTGTACACTACCCGGAGAGACTGTAGTGGGGCACAGGCAGAGCTGCACTCTACCCAGAGAGACTGGTGTGGGGCACAGGCAGGTCTGCATTCTACCCAGAGCAACTGTTGTGGGGCACAGGCAGGGCTGCTCTGTACCCAGAGAGACTGTTGTGGGGCATAGGCAGGGCTGCACTATACCCAGAAAGATTGTTGTGGGGCACAGGCAGGGCTGCACTGTACCCAGAGAGACTGTTGTGGGGCACAGGCAGGGCTGTACTCTATCCAGAGCAACTGTTGTGGGGCACAGGCAGGGCTGCTCTGTACCCAGAGAGACTGTTGTGGGGCACATGCAGGGCTGTGCTGTACCCGGAGAGACTGTTGTGGGGCACAGGCAGGTCTGCACTCTACCCAGAGCAACTGTTGTGGGGCACAGGCAGGGCTGCACTCTACCCAGAGTGACTGGTGTGGGGCACAGGCAGGGCTGCACTCTACCCAGAGTGACTGTTGTGGGGCACAGGCAGGGCTGCACTCTACCCAGAGTGACTGTTGTGGGGCACAGGCAGGGCTGCGTTGTCCCCAGAGAGACTGTTGTGGGGCACAGGCAGGGCTGTGCTGTACCTGGAGGGACTGTTGTGGGGCACAGGCAGGGCTGTGCTGTACCTGGAGAGACTGTTGTGGGGCACAGGCAGGGCTGTGCTGTACCTGGAGAGACTGTTGTGGGGCACAGGCAGGGCTGTGCTGTACCTGGAGAGACTGTTGTGGGGCACAGGCAGGGCTGTGCTGTACCTGGAGGGACTGTTGTGGGGCGCAGGCAGGGCTGTGCTGTACCTGGAGGGACTGTTGTGGGGCACAGGCAGGGCTGTGCTGTACCTGGAGGGACTGTTGTGGGGCACAGGCAGGGCTGTGCTGTACCTGGAGGGACTGTTGTGGGGCACAGGCAGGGCTGTGCTGTACCCGGAGAGACTGTTGTGGGGCACAGGCAGGGCTGTGCTGTACCCGGAGAGACTGTTGTGGGGCACAGGCAGGGCTGCTCTCTGCCTAGAGAGACAAGAGTGGTTAGTTGGGGAGGATAGGCAGAGTCATGCTGGGGTGGGAGGGGGTTTTGGTTTCAGATGACCATGGGAGTGAGTCAGGGCTGGCAGGCAGAGAAATGACTGGGGGCAGGTGGGGTTATGAGGGTCATGGGTGGAGAGGACTGGCCTCCAGAGAATCACTGGGACTGCGGGAATCTGGAGCCCAAAATGGAAGTGGTGGATGCAGACCCACGAGGAGGTTGTGTGGAGTTTAGTTTTGGACAAGAGGGAGGGGGTTTACACAGCCTGAAGACTGGGGGAGATGTGGTTAAAGCATGAGAGGGGGAGGGAGAGGGCTCAGACTGACTCCTGACTGGGGAAGGGGTGGTTTGAAGTAATCAGGAGGGTAAGTGGTCACTCATGTGGTTCTGTCTCTTCAGTCCATACTATTGAGGTGGGAAATCAAAGCCAGTCCTGGGGCTCTGCAGGCCATACTACAGGTCTATGCATGGCATGCACATTGTGGTCCTGGTTTAGGGAGGGGGAAGGCCTGTCCGCACTGTGGGGGTGGTGCACAGAATGGTGTGAAGGGCATGCTCAGTGCCTCACACACACTGGTCCTGGGAGCGCATGGTTCTGTGCTGGGCTGCAGGTGCTATTGTCATGGTCAGGGCAGGCATCTGCAGCCTGGAGCTGGGGAGCGCATAATATGGGGAGGGGTGCGGGGTGGGGGCAGGGAGTGCTTGGAGCTCTGCTGGGGTGGCCTCGGCAAGTGATTGTACAGTTGCCCTCAAGATGGGCAAGGATGATGTCCACATGGGGCGTAGGGATGTCAACAATGATGGGTTCTGGAGAAGGGTAGGAATGCCCACAAGAATTACAACGGGCTCCAGGGTTATGGGCAGGGTGGGGGGGGATTGGTGGTGGTGGCTGGAGAGAGACTGGAGAGAAGTCTATCTGCACATCATAGGATTCCAGGATGATTGGAGGGACTTCCACTGTGGCAGGGAGAGGCTGGAAGCTGGTCTCAAAGTAAAAGCATAGCAACACCATGTTGACTGCCTGATGGAATGACTGGGGAGGTGTCAGAAGCTGTGTGAGAGGAATCCATGGCTGACTCATGGGCATATTCAAGAGGTATCCTAATTTTTTGCTCATGAGAGCATTGAGATCCATACTCAGCTGAAAACAGAAAAGAAGACTTATTGAAAATGAATCGGGAACCCTAAATCATGGTGCGCTTTGAAACGATTACACACTAAGATTCAGTTCAGCGTGACATTTGAGTTGGTCTTATTGAGCCTTTTGCCATCAAAGAAATGTGAGAATGAAGAGGGATCACACCATTAAGGGAGTACAGCAACAGGACATATGCCATATGCAAGGTGGCCCATGAGACCCTGCACGTTGCATTGTGGGCTAGACATGGCTTCCAGGGCACAAAGCTTCCAAAAATTCCAAGGACGGGATTTTTAGATCAACACGTGAAATACGCGCTGAAATGCACAGCGCTGCCGGAGTGGGGGCAGGAGGAGGGCAGGGGAACATGGAATGAAAGCTCCCTGAAGGCAGAGAGCTTACTCAGGAAGCTGAAGAATTTAAAACCAATAAATTAAGATATTAAAATCCGGAAAAAAAAATCAATGCACCTGAATCAGTCACCTGAACAAATACATGATCTAAATTCTGTCCATACATTTTTATCTTTTATTATTTAATAACAGAAACCTCATCCCGCCCTTGGATAAGGTTTCATCAAAAATGCATAGTCTGCCTGGCAGATTTGCCCATCCACCAACAGTAAAATTGGACGGACCACAAAAAAACGGGGACAATTGGGCTTAAATGCCTCTCTACTCACACTGATTGCAGTCCCCCAACTGTCTCTATTCTCACATTGTTTTCAATATCCCAACTACCTCTCCGCTTGCGCTGTTTTCAATCTCATGACTGCCTCTCCTCTCCCACTGTTTTCAGATTCCTGACTGCCTCTCCACTTCCTTTTTTCAATCTCCTGACTGCCTCTCCAGTCACAGCAGTCAGGACACCTCCACAGAGGGTGTCCTGCATCATCGTGGCCTGCTGTGCCCTTCACAACCACACGCTTCAGAAGGGTGATCACTTGCCAGAGGGAGTCATGGAGGATGCAGAGATTTTTTTGGATGAGGGGGACTAGGAAGGGACAAGACCTGAAGAGGATGGAGGCTTTCCATGTGAGGATGCCACTGCAGTGGCACGGCTCGGAAGATGTGACTGTGACATGCTGATTGCCATTATATTCCAGGAGGAGTAATGTCCACATAAGGTGAGAAGTATGCATTTCTCCTATCCCCTAGAGGTATGTGTTACGGATAGGAAGGGGGTTCACTTTTAAAAAGCCCTGATTTCTTCTCTTACTACCCATCCATTTTTGATTTTTGATTTCCCTCTTTATGTATGATGGCATATTTTCCCTCTGTTTTGGCATGATAAAATTCTCTATTAATAACCCCACAGCAAACTTGAGATAGGATGAACTAAAAGGGTTAATTTATTTGCACACACTCAGACGCGAAAGGAGGGTCTCAACATGGCCTCCTTTTCGTCCATACAAAAAAGGTGGGATAGAGAACAGAAAAAGGTACAGGGCAAAGACCACAGGCAAATTAAGAATTACTGTGTCCAGAATCAAAGTCCAATGGTGTATTCTTTCACAGAATCGGCAGGTTGAAGATGGATGCTGGATAATCCACTGTAGAGATGACTTCCATTGATGGGATAGGCACATAGGGATAATTTAGTCTTGAAGGCCTTGGTACACAAGTTCCAGTATAAACAGCGTAGATGGGGACCAGGCATTCAAACCTGGAACAGAGGTCTAGTTCTGTTGTTGCCTGCCACCTGGTAAAATGGCAGCCTGATCATTTTCAGTTCCACAAGGCAAAATTACAGGTTCTAGCGGCTTGGGGGAGAGGGGGGTAGTGTCATGTGATATGACTCTCACTTCTCCAGCTTGGCTTGGACAAAGGATGTATATTCCTTGTCTGGGTTCTTGAGGTGGTTAATGTTTCAACAGAAGTTTCAGTGTCCTTTTGTCCTCGCAGACTGATTATTTCAGTTGGTCAGGGCCTGGCCTTAGATATGTAAAGGGTCATTGTGTACAATTCCTTGGGATTTGCCCTCTGCAGTGACAGGGGGAATTAACCTTTCTTTACTTCTTTAGAGGTAACGAGGTAGCTGCTGGTCTGAAGGCCAGAACTTCGTTTTGTGTAAGTCATAGCCAGTCATGACTTCAGTCATTTTAAAACCTTTTTCCAGTTTTAAAGATTTTATAAATTAGCCATGCTGATACATATTGGCTGAGGTCTTAGCTCTGGGACACATGCAAATGATCAGAAAGTCCTTTCCAAATATCCATATCATAAGCAAGCTCATCTTTTAGCCTGGGACTAGTAACCCTCTGGGATCACGGAGGTATCAGCATTGGAAAGGTTCACATCCAATGCAGCATGTGCAGCCTGTGGGATCTGAAAGGCAGCCATCAGCGCATAACCTGAGCCGTTTGCACATTGTGCAGTCTTTGCCACTAGCACGCGATGCTTTCAGCGGCCATTTAGATTTTGACTTGGTTGCAGTGAACAAAATGCATTCATGAAATGTGCTTTAATACTCACAAGGGACATAGTTCAGTCCTGATGCCTACAATAATAGCCAGTTGACTTTTTCTCCTCATATCTCCATAACCTGCTCTCTCTCTCTGAAAACCCTTGTCAAGAGGCAAAGGGAAAAATCACTGACCGAGGCATTGAAAGGCAATTGCCCAACATTGTAAAGAACATATCTTTTTATTTCTGTTGGACTGTGGATTAAAATTACAATGACTGCAGTTTGTAAGATATGTCCACTGGAACAGTGTGAGTGATATATACAATGTTTCTGTCCTGGAACAGATTGTGCCATGAAAGACAGGATGGGGTCAAGGAGGAGCCTGGTCTAATGGGGAACTGCCTGGCAACAACGTTTTAATTGGCCCCTGACCAGGTGACCAGGGTTTGTGTGAGACCAGTGCAGCAGAATAACTCCTAGCCTGAAAGGAAAAAGACATAAAATCTCTTGCCTCCTGTGTGTGTAAGAATCCAGTAAATCCTACAATAATAGCCAGATGCGTTTTTCTCTTTATAGCTCTATAACTTGCTCTCTCTCTGAAAAACCCTGTCAAGAAGCAAAGGGGAAAATCACTGTCAGAGACATTGAAAGGTAAGTGCTCAACCAGTGAGCTAAGACTGAAAGTGCAGGAAGACCATGTCGTGTCATCAACAAAGAATTGAAAGGAATTTGATAGTCATCAATCAAAATCAACCCATCATATCCTGTACTTCGGAATTGGTGCTATTGAACTGCTTTATCCCACCCTTCAAATCATTGTTTGTGTGTGTCTTATGTGTATTATATCTGTGTACAGGGATTTAAGAAAGGTTAGAGTTTAAGTTATAGCATTAGAAGTTAATATTCTTTTCTTTTGCCACTGGTTAAAGACAATTGGTTTAATAAACAGTTAATTACTCATTAAGTTTTATTCATTGGATGTGGGCATCACTGGCTATGCCAGCATTTATTGCCCTTCCCAAATTTCCCTTGTTCAGAGGGCATTTAAGAGTCAACCAAATTGCTGTGTGTCTGGAGTCACATGTAGGCCAGGTAAGGACAGCAGATTTCCTTTCTGTAGGAGATCAGTGAACCAGGTGGGTTTTTATAGCAATCAACAATGGTTTCATAGTCACCATTAGACTTTTAATTCCACTATCTGCCATGGCAGGGTTCAAACCCAGTTCCCCAGAACATTCCCTAGATCGCTGGGTTATTTGTCCAGTACCAATACCACTACACCATTGCTTCCCCAAGGTAACACCTGGTATTCGTATTCTGTTAACCTAAATTAAACAATTAGGTGGGTTGATCAAACATTTTCACATTTATCACAGCCCATGGAGCAGTAAGGCTTGATATTTCAGTTCACTATTCCCAGTGAGTTGTGACAGCAGTCACCTTCTAAGGCCAGGATCACACATTATTCAATCATGTGCTGCAAAACTTAAAAGAGCATTTCTGTATCCACCTGCGCTTTCAGGCTCTGGGCTGACACATCTCCCTTAGATGACACAAGGGGCAAGTGACTAACATAACTTTTCTTAACCTAAGAAAGGGACACAAAGGCAGACCACTGAGGAGTGGGAGCTAAGGTCACCTTTGAAATAAGACGGCACATCGAATCAGATGCAAGAGGTATTTACACCCTGAGACATTGGGTAATAAAATCAAATTGTATTTACAAAGGTGCATTATGTATACAGTGAATGAGCACTCATGCTACCAATGTCCAATCATAATTTCTTAACTTTACATACTTGACGGCTATGCCTGGGTGCAGCCTCAACATCCAGAGCAGAGGTGGAGGCAGTCTGCTGAATGTTATGTCCTGTTGTCTGCAATGATTTCAGTTGGTGTCCTCTGGAGGCCTGAGGCCTGGAGGGCCCAGGTCTACATTGAGTCTCCTGTTCTAGGGCAGTTGCACCCTCCTCAGCCTGAGCAGCTGGAGCTGATGGGGTTGCAGGTAGAGGAGATTGCGAACAGCTGGACACTCATCCTGTGCGGATGGCCCTGGGGTGTGTGGCAAATGCTCCTCCACCCTATGGGTGCCCAAGGGCCCCTGTCTGATTCCCTGAGGAGAGGGAGCACCTGGAGGGATGTCAAGGTGCCCCATTCCCCTCTCACTAGCCACTGATGGATCCCACCTATGCCTAGAGTGATAGAGTGCAGGTCTGCACGCAAATCTGGCAGAAACTGCTGGACCCTGGTCTCCAAGGTGGCTGTCACTGTTCCCATGGAGACTTCGATGAGCTCACACACTGGAGTCATGACATCAGAGAGAATGCAAACAGACTCCTCCAGCCTTCGTTCTAGTCTGGTGACTGCCTCTGGTTACTTTGCCTGCATGTCTTCGCATCTCCAGCATGTGTGCAATGGCTGATTGCAGAGGCTCACTGTCTGGCTCAGACTGAGCAGAGGCCTATTCTCCAGCAGTCCTCCAAGTGCCAGAGACCTGGACTGTCTCTGCCTCTGACTGCTGGGGAGACATAACTGTGAGGTGTTCTGCAGATTGTGAACCTGAGCCTAATCTTGATCTAGGATGCACCAAGGCGTGTTGCTCTGGGCCAGTGGGGGATGCAGGTGAAGACAGGGACAGCTCGACATTGAATGGGTCCTCAGCATCATCACCCGAGGTGGACTGGGGGATGGGGCTGAGGGCCTGGCTGGAGGTTTGTCCTGACCTGCTCCTGCTGGTGCCTGGAAGAGAGAGAAGGTGGAATTAGTTCCTGAGTAGGCATAATCCAACATTACATTTAACTCACTGTGAAGGTCATGATGTGTCCGACTAATGGAAAGTTTATTCCTACTGCTTTGCTGAGGGAGGCTGATTTCACCTTCGGCACAGGAGTGATCCCTGCCCTCCCCTGCCAACTCAGCTGCCTTCTCCTCGAATGGGGTCAGCTCCTGTTTTTCAAGATTCTCCGACTGGTCTGGGATCTCGCTGTCTTCTTGTAGGCTAACTTTGCCAGGACAAAGACAGATGGAATGGAATGTGATAAGAAGTTGGGAAACATGCAAGGCTGCTCTGTGTACAGTACACTCCCCAGTAAAGGCAGAAGATGTTGAGTGTGCAGGATGAGATGGTGGTGATGTTAAAGCTTGTGTGAGACATTCAGTGCAGATGTCCCTTCTGCTAATAGTGTTTGAGATCCCTGTGGACAGTAACCCTTAGAATTCCTGATGCCTTTATGAGAGTGTGAGTCTAGAATGAGTAGAAGGTAGACTTATCCAATGGAGCGGGTGAGAGCATTCATCCTCTTCCTGCACTGAAGTGCGTTTTTTTCCTGTGTGCAATGAGCATAGGCCTTCCCGGCGACATCCTCCTAAGCAGGCGAGGTCAGGTTGGATGCCCTCCTGCTTCCATTCTTCTGGAAGAGGACATCTTGGAGTTCTTGCATGGCCTGGAGGAGAGTCACCAGGGAGCCGTTGCTGAATTGAAATGTGGAGGTCTTGCTTCTCCTGGAGGACTTGTCGTTTGGCTACACTAGCCTGCAGAGACTGAACGTGTGTGTGGGCACAGCTTAGTTATGACACCAGGAAATTTGAGGTAATAGCGGGTGGATGAATCAGTGCCCCGTCTGCCATATGATTTGGCGAACAGCTCACTGATGCATCATTAATCAGCTTTCAAATGGAAGATCTGGCGTGAGTACCTGCCCCGCCGACCAGCAGGAAACCTGCGGACTATAACATACGAACATATGTACATACAAATCAGGAGCAGGAGTAGACCACTTGGTCCCTCAAGCCTGCTCCACCATTCAATAAAATCATGGGTAATCTGATTGTAGCCTCAACTCCACATTCCTGCCAACCACTGATAAACTTTAAACCTTTTTTTAATCAAGAATTTATGTAGCTCTGCCTTAAAAAATATTCAAAGACTCTGCTTCCACTGCCTTTTGAGGAAGAGAGTTCCAAAGACTCTTGACACTCTGAAAGAAAAAAATTCTCCTCATCTCTGTCTTAAATGAGCGACCCCTTATTTTTAAACAGTGACTCCTAGTTCTAGATTCTCCCACAACAGGAAACATCACCTCCACATCCATCCTGTCAAGACACCTCAGAATCTTAAAGGTTTGAATCAAGTCGCCTCTTAGTCTTTTAAATTCCAGTGGATACAAGCCTAACCTGCTCAACCTTTCCTCATAAACCAACCTGCCCATTCCTGGTATTAAACCTTCTTTGAAATGTTTCTAATACATTTACATCTTTCCTTAAAGAAGGAGACCAGCATTGTACACAATACTCCACATGTGGTCTCACCAGCACCCTGTACAACTGAAGCATAACTTCCATACTTTGGTAATCAGTTCCCCTCACAATAAATGAAAACCTTCTATCAGCTTTCCGAATTACTTGATGTACTTGCATACTAGCCTTTTGTGATTCATGCACTAGGACACCAAGAGACCTCTGAATCTCAGAGCTCTGAAGTCTCTCACAACTTAGATAATAAGCTTTATTAAAAATTCTTCCTGCCTGCCAAAATGCACAATTTCAGATTTTCTCACATTATACTCCATTTGCTAGATCTTTGCCTACTCACTTAACCTATGTCCCTTTGTAGCCTCCTTAAGCCCTCTTCACAATTTAATTTCCTACCTATCTTTGTGTCGTCAGCAAATTTAGCCACCATTCCTTCGGTCCCTTCATCCAAGTCATTTATATAAATTGTAAAAAGGGGAGGCCCCAGCACTGATCTCTGTGGCACATCACTTGTTATATCTGCCAACCAGAAAAAGACCCGTTTATGCCAACTCTCTGCTTCCTGTTAGCTGGCCAATCTTCTATCCATGCCAAAATGTTACCCCTACACCATGGGCAGAATTTTCCTGTTGGCGATTTGGGGGTGGGGCCCGCCGATGGGAAAATGACACGGGATGACATCGGGAGGAACCCCCGACATCATCCTGGTCCATTTAAATATTGAGGAAGGTGGGCGGACAGCAAAATCAGCTGTCCGCCCGCCGACCTGTCAATGGCCAATTAAGGCCATTGACAGGATAATTAAGCTTGTTAAATGCCCTGCCCGGCCAACCTTAAGGTTGGCGGGCAGGCCAGGAGCCCCAGCGGGCTTCTGATAATACAAGAAACCTCATCCACTGGAGGGACGTGGTTTCATGTCCGATTTTAAAAACTTCAATAAAGCTTATGTGCTCCTTATTAACATGTCCTATCTCATGTGACATTGACACATGAAGGGGATATGTTAATAATTTTTAAATTTTTCTATTTTTAAAGTTTTTTAGACTGTCAGTAATCTCCCTGAGACAGCACTTAATCTCAGGGAGCAGTGCAGATGGGGAATCCCTCCACCCCCTGCACAGGAAACGCATAGCGCTTCCTGTCGGGCAGGCCGCTGGGCGGGCCTTAATTGGCCCGCCCACTCAAAATGGCGGAGGGCCCCATTTTGGCAGCGGAGTTCAGCTGCCCGCTTGCTGCTGAACCAGTGGGGCCCACCTGCCCTTCAAGGTAAAAATTCTGGCCCTTGAGTTTTTGTTTTCTTTTTCAATCATGGGATTTGGGCATCGTTGGCTAGGCCAACATTTACTGCCCATCCCTAATTGGCCTTGTTCAGAGGGCATTTTTTAAGAGTCAACCACATTGTTGTGGGTCCAGAGTCACATGGAGGCCAGCAGTTTACCTTCCCTAAAGGACATTAGTGAACCAGATGGGTTTTTACAACAATCGACAATGGCTTTGTGGCTATTATTAGACTTTTAATTCCAGATTTTTACTGAATTCAAATTCCACCATCTGCCATGGCAGGATTCAAACCCAGATCCTCAGAGCATTACCCGGGGTTGCTGGATTGCTAGTCCAGTGACAATGCCACTATGCCATCACCTTTCTGCAATAACCTTTGATGCGGCACTTAATTAAATGTCTTCTGGAAATCTAAGTACAGTACATCCACCAGTTCCCCTTTATCCACAGCACATGTGACTCCCTCAAAGAACTGCAATAAATTGGTTAAACATGATTTCCCTTTCACAAAATCATGGTGACTCGGCCTGATTGCCTTGAATTTTTCTAAGTGCCCTGCTATAACATCTTTAATAATAGCTTCAAACATTTCCCCTATGATAGATGTTAGGTAACTGGCCTATAGTTTCCTGCTTTCTGTCTCCCTCACTTTTTGGACCAACTCTCACTTTGTTAACTCTTTTTTCAGTTGAATATATATAGAAACTCTTACTATTCGTCCTTATATTACTAGCTAGCTTTCTCTTGGACTATAATTCTCCCCTCCTTATTAATCTTTTAGTTATTCTTTGCTGTTCTTTATATTCTTTCCAATTTTTTTGACCTGTGTAATTATGCACTTTTTATTTAAGTTTGATACAGTCTTTAACTTTTTTAGTTAACCATGGATGGTGGATCCTCCCCTTGGAATTTTTCTTTCTCATTGGAATATTCTGTATATTCTGAAATATTTCTTTAAATGTCTACCACTGAACCTATCCCTTAACCTCATTTGCCAGTTCACTTTATGCCCTCATAACTGCCCTTATTTAAGTTTAAGATACTTGTCTTGGATGTGTTCATTTTCCCATCAAAATGAATGTAAGATTCAATTATATTATGATCGCTGCTACCTAAGGGTGCTTTCACTATGAGGTTAACAATTAACCCTATCTCGTTGCTCAGTGCCAGGTCTAGTATAGCCTGCACTCTGGTTGGCTCCGGAACATGCTGTTCTAAGAAACTATCCCTAAAACATTCCATGAACTCCTCTCCTATGCTGCCTTTGCCCATCTGATTTTTCTAGTCTGTCTGTAGATTAAAATCCCCCATGATGATCACCGTATCTTTCTGCAATCTCCCATTATTTCCTCCTGTATACCTTGTCCTAGCAAAAGGTTACTGTTAGGGGGGGCCTGTACACCACTCCCACAAAAGATTTATTGCCTTCATCATTTCTCATCTCAAATCAAACCGCTTCTACATCTTGGTTTCCTGAACTTAGGTCTTCCCTTTCCAACGTGTTAATACCATCATTAATTAACAAAACCACACCTCCACCTTTTCCTAACTTCCTGGCCTTCCTAAATGTCACGTACCCTTCAATATTCAGGTCCCAATCTTTGTCATCATGTAGCCATGTCTCTGTAATAGCTATTGGATCATGATTATTTCTATTTGTGCTAGCAGTTCATCTGTTTTGTTTCGAACAGAAGAGCATGCATATCCTGAGTGGGACACAGCCAGAGGGGTATTCGGAATTTGGTGCAAAGTGGGAATTCGGTACATAGGGGACGAGGTGCTCTTTGCATTTTTCCTTGCTATCCAACTTCTTAAACCATCAGAGCATGCTGCAGCAGTAGAAGCTACAAGGGAATCACTAGTAAGTAGTGGGTAAGGTATTTACTACTTTAATCGCTTATAGTTTAAGGTCTTCTTGTGGTTTACAGTTTGTATACTCTGCAGTAACGAGGATCAGGAAAGAAGGGCCCTAGAGTAATTGACTTAAAAGTTTTAATTTAAAGGGATAAATCATGGCAGGAGCGCTCAAAGCCGTGGTGTGCTCCTTGTGCTCCATGTGGAAACTGGGGACTTTTCCAGTGTCCGGGACCAGCATGTGTGCAGGAAGTGTGTCCAGCTGCAGCTCCTGGAAGCTCGGGTTTCAGAGCTGGAATGGCGGCTGGGGACACTGTGGAGTATCCGCGAGTCTGAGAGCATTGTGGATAACACATTTAGAGAGGTGGTCACACCACAGATAAAGGGACTTGAGGAAGGAAGGGAATGGGCGACCATCAGGCAGTCCAAGAGAAACAGGCAGGTAGTTCAGGAGTCCCCTGGGGTCCCACTCGCAAATCGGTATTCTATTTTGGAGGCTGATGAGGGCACTGGTTCCTCTAGGGAGTGCGGACAGAGCCAAGCTTCTGGCACCATAAGCAGCCTGTCTGTACAGGAGGGGAGGAAGGGAGGAAGAGCAATAGTAATAGGGGATTCTATAGTCAGGGGAACAAATAGGCGCTACTATGGCCGTCAACGTAACTCCAAGATGGTATGTTACCTCCTTGGTGCCAGGGTCCAGGATGTCACTGAACAGCTTCAGGGCATCCTGGAGGGGGAGGGTGATAAGGCAGAGATCATGGTAAATGTTGGTACCAATGACATAGGTAGAAAGAGGGATGAGGTCTTGCCTCAGGGAGTTAGGTAGTAGGCTAAAAAGTAAGACCTCTCGAGTTGTAATCTCTGGATTACTCCCAGTGCTAGTGAGCTCAGAAATAGGAGAATAGCACAGATGAATACGTGGCTAAAGAGTTGGTGCAGGTGGGAGGCTTTTAGATCCCTGGATCACTGGGACTGTTTCTGGGGAAGTTGGGGCCTGTACAAGCAGAACAGTCTACATCTGAACCAGAGTGGGACTAACATCCTTGTGGGCGTGTTTGCTAGTGCTGTTAGGAGGAATTTAAACTAATTCAGCAGAGGGAGGGGACACAGAATGTTAGCAGAATAGGGACACATCATAATACAGTAAAACAATCAAGTCAGAGGGAGTATAGCTGCATTAAGCTTCAAGGGAGTAAGGCAAGGCTGGAAGGCCTCTACTTTAATGCCAGGAGCAATACAGGTAAAACGGATGAGTTAAGGGTGAGGATTGACACATGGAATTGTGATGTAGTAACCATCACTGAGACGTGGTTGAGGGAAGGGCAGGATTGGCAGCTCAACATTCCGGGATATAGAATCTTCAGGTGAGACAGAGGAGGGGGTAAAAGAGGAGGAGGCATTGCATTATTAGTTAAGGAGTCAGTTACTGCTGTAAGGAGAGATGATATCTTGGAGGGGGCATCGAATGAAGCTTTGTGGGTAGAGTTTAGGAATAAAAAGGGGGCAGCCACATTGTTAGGTGTTTATTATGGACCCCAGATTGTCAGCGGGAAATTGAGGAGCAAATATGTGAACAATTTGTGGATGTGTGTAAAAACAACAACAATAGGGTAATTATATTAGGTGATTTCAACTTTCCCAACAGTAATTGGGATAGACATAGTGTTAAGGGCTTGGATGGAATGGATTTCTTGAACTGCGTGCAGGAGAACTTTTTAGGTCAATATGTAGAGGGTCCAACAAGGGATGGTGCATTGCTGGATCTAATTCTGGGGAATGAAGCCGCACAGGTGGCTGAGGTGATGGTGGGCGAGCATTTTAGTGATAGTGACCACAACATGGTACAGTTTAAGTTTATTATGGACAAAGAAATTGGCAAGTTGCAAAAAAATGTTTTGGATTCGGGGAGAGTGGATTTTAGTAAAATAAGGCACGATCTGGCCAAGGTAGACTGGGAACAGTTACTTGTGGGGAAATCTACAGAGGAACAGTGGGGGGTGTTCAAAAAGGAAATATGCTCAACATGTTCCCTCTAGGCTGATAGGAATGAGTAACAAGCCCAGAGAACCATGGATGACCAGAGATATTCAGGTTACGAAGAGAAGGAAAAGAGAAGCTTTTAGCCGGTACTAGGGAAGCAAATCAGCAGAGGCGTTAGTGGAGTACAGAAAGTGCAGGGTGGGGCTTAAGAATGCAATTCGGAGAGCAAAGAGGGGATATGAGAAAGCTCTGGCTGGTAAAGGTAGGGAAAATCCCAAGATATTATATAAGTGTATCAATGGGAAGAGGATAACCAGGGAAAGAGTAGGGCCCATAAAGGACCAAGGGGGCAATCTATGGGTGGAGCCAGAGGACATCGCTAGAGTGTTGAATGAATACTTCACGTCCGTCTTCACCCAAGAGATTGAGGATGAAGGTATTGAACTTGGGGAGAGAGACTGCGAGGTTCTTAAGCAAATTGATATAGGAAGTGACAAGGTATTGGAAGTATTTGCAGCTTAAAAGTGGACAAATCTCCAGATCCAGATGACTTTTGTCCAAGACTGCTGAGGGAGGCAAGGGAGGAGATCGCAGGGGCTCTGACCCAAATATTTAATTCCTCTCAGGCCACGGGGGACTCTCTGCCAGAGGACTGGAGAACAGCTAATATGGTTCCGCTATTTAAGAAGGTCTGTAGAGATAAGCCAGGGAACTATAGGCCAGTGAGTCTCATTTCAGTGGTAGGCAAACTATTGGAGAAATTTCTGAAGGAGAGTATCTATCTCCACTTGGAGAGGCAAGGTTTCATCAGGGATAGTCAGCATGGCTTTGTCAGAGGGAGATGTGCAGATGAGGGTAGTGCAGCTGATGTCGTTGATATGGATTTCAGCAAAGCCTATGACAAAGTCCCACATGGGAGACTTATAAAGAAGGCAATGCACATGGGATGCAGGGTAATTTGATAAGGTGGATTCAAAACTGGCTTAGTTGTAGGAGACAGAGGGTGGTGACAGAAGGATGCTTTAGTGACTGGAAGCCTGTGTCCAGTGGCGTACCACAGGGATCTGTGCTCGATCCCCTATTGTTTGTCATTTATGTAAATGACATAGATGACTATGTGGGGGGTTGGATTAGTAAGTTTGCGGATGACACAAAGATTGGCCGGGTGGTTAACAGTGAGGTTGAGTGTCTTGGGCTACAGAAAAATATAGACGGGATGGTCAAATGGGCAGATAAGTGGCGGATGGAATTTAATCCTGAAAAGTGTGAGGTGATACACTTTGGAAGGAATAATTTGACAAGGAAGTATTCAATGAATGGCATGGCACTAGGAAGTTCTGAGGAACAAAGGGACCTCGGCTTGTGTGTCCATAGGTCTCTGAATGCGGAGGTGCATGTTAGTGGGGTGGTGAAAAGGGCATATGGGACACCTGCCTTTATCAATCGAGGCATAGATTACAAAAGTAGGGAGGTCATATTGGAGTTGTATAGAACCTTGGTGAGGCCACAGCTGGAGTACTGTGTGCAGTTCTGGTTGCCACATTATAGGAAGGATGTGATTGCACTGGAGGGGGTGCAGAGGAGATTCACCAGGATATTGCCTGGGATGAAACATTTAAGTAATGAAGAGAGATTGGATAGACTTGGGTTGTTTTCGTTGGAGCAGAGAAGACTGAGGGGTGACCTGATCGAAGTGTACAAGATTATGAGGGGCGTGGACAGGGTGGATATGGAGAAGCTGTACCCCTTAGTTGAAGGGTCAGTAATGAGGTGACATAAGTTCAAGGTGAGGGGCAGGAGGCTTAGGCGGGCTGTGAGGAAAAACTTTTTTACCCAGGGGGTGATGATCTGGAATGCACTACCTGGGAGGGTGGTGGAGGCGGGTTGCCTCACATCCTTGAAAAAGTACCTGGATGAGCACTTGGCACGTCATAACATTCAAGGCTATAGGCCAAGTGCTGGTAAATTAGGTAGGTAGGTCAGGTGTTTCTCATGTATCGCTGCAGACCCGATGGGCCAAAGGGCCTCTTCTGCACTGTGGGATTCTGTGCTGCTGTGAATCTGTGAATGCTACATGTGCTTTGCCATAGAGCCTTTAATTTTGTCCTTTTATTACTTTTGCAGCATCTAGCCTTATTTGCTGATTTACTCTTTGGTTTGTACCCTTTGTCCCTTCCTGTCATGGTCTGGTTATCATTTCCTATATTAATACCTTTCTCTCTTGCCTTGTCTCTACTCTTTGATCCATTTCCCCCTGTTGTGAAACACGCTGATGTGTTTCACAACTGCACATAAGTGTCGTGCACCTGGCAAGCTGCACTTTGCTCGGGACATTAAGGGTCATTTGTCTACCTTGCTTCGGGCAGCACTGACGGTCATCAGCACCAGGCTTCGTAGGAAGCAGCACATCACTTTTAGGGGGGCACATGTATTGGATTCTACCTACCAGATCAGCCATTTGTGGGTGGCTTTTCCATGGCTGCAATGCTTGGGGAAGGAGGAGAAGTGGCTTCAGGCAAGGGAAGAGGCTGCAGGACGAGGGCTGCACTGGGGAAGGGAGGTATCCCAGCATGTGTGTGGGGGCACATGTTGACCTGTGCAAGTGGCCTCAAGATGGTGAGTGCTGAGGAGGCAGTCTCCAGAGGAGATAAGGCCAGATGGACATTTGAGGCAGTGTGTGTGAGAATGAGTCATGATGTCACTTGAGCTGGCAGTGAATGAGATGCCAGTAAATGTGCGATGCGCTTGAGTGTGTGAGTTTAGGGTGATGAGATAGTTGCCTTACTTTGGAAGCATGAATGAGATCATTCGTCCATTTTCTGCACTGGATGGCTGACCTCTTCTGTGCAGTGTTGGCACTGACCACCTCTGCCACCCACCTCCCAAACCAGAGTGATAATACCGATGGGCCTCCTGTGGCCAGAGTGGGGGTAAAGGACATTGCAGCAGGCTCCAACAGTATCCAGAAGTCACCCCAGGGATGCATCACTGAATCTGGGGCTGCAGTCACCTTCTTATCGGGGCCATGTCTTCTGTGCAGCAGTCCTGGGCTGGAAGCACTGAGAGATGTGCATACGGCTGCACTTTATATAGGTGCCCGGCGTGTGGAAGCAGTGAGGTGATGGTGTGGCAGGCGAATCAGAGCCTGCCTGCCATTACAATGCGCGTTTTCAGGGAACGCATGCTTAATGAGGTGGGTTTGGGTTGTCACAGCACAAAAAGCCAGCGGTAAAACACTCTTTTGATACCAAACTTGGTGTGAATCTGGGATGATTCTGCCCTCTGTCTTTAAAATGGAAAATTCCACCCTTTAAGTGAGGACTTAGTGTAGAGGGAAATGTAGCTTTAATTTGACCTTTACTGTATATAATCAGAGAATGATGCTGGATGGTAAAAGTGGAAAATATTCCATTGCTCTGTAGCAGTATCCCTCACTTTAGTGTAAAATGTAATTAGTGAAAAAACTGCACAAGCAATTTGATTCAAAAAATTAAGACACAAAAAATATTCAGCTCCTGCATGTTCAATAAAGGAACTGAAAGAATTTGTTGTAATCAAAAATGTCACAGGGGATTTTTAGAAATTAGTGTATATTAATATTTCATATGAAATATGGTAGCCATTATTAAAAGTTTGTTTTGAGGAATTAAACTGATAAAATAATCTTCCTTATGCATTTTTAATATTGATGTAACTGAGAGGCATTAGAGGCTGTTTCAAAAGCCTCGATTTCAACCTGAAGCAAGATCCAACTCCCTCCTCCCATTAACATCAACAGCAGAGGATCTGGAAGGCTTAAACTCCTGGGCTTCATCTGCATCCCTCTGATCTGAAATGGATGGGAAGCAGTAACCAGCTGGTGGTCAGACCTTGGGCAATGGAAGACTGCTGGAAGGCACTGTTAGGGGGGAATATAGGGACACAGTAAGAACTTATTGAAAGGGAATGAATTACTTAAAATCTCCAAGCATATTGGCAGTTAAAAGTTACCAGATGAACCATGCACAGCCTTAAGGGCCTGCAAACAACAAAAAGGCCTTGGAGCCGGACTGTAGTCAGAGGATGGCAAGAACAACTAAGATTAAATACGCTCTTCAACAGATAGGGGAAGAATAGATGGCCCTAGTTTAGGTAGGAGGGAAAGTCTCTGACTGGGTGAAAAATAGGAACGTACGCTGCATGTACTTGTTACCAGAGATGTCTGTTTAATGTAAACTTATATTTCGATGAGATTGGAATCTGGAAACTGTTCTTATATGTGCCCAATAATGTATAAATATGTTGAACACTTGTAATTTAGCAGAGTGCAATCTCAAGCTACATTGAGATGGTTCTCCCCTTGCAATCGCTCAAATAAACGATCGTGACCTGTTACTGAGACTCCTGTGGTCTGTTTGTCAAAGTGACCACAACAGGCACCAAAAGGGAGATTGTCAGCCAGAACGTAACATCTCAGGGAAAAGATTTCAGGAGGTGTGCGCAATCTGGAAGGAGAGATCCCTTGGGAGGGGAAGCCTAAACTTTCCTTGCTTGGGCCTGGAGGTAGGGCAAGGAAAATTAAGAAGCTTACCTTAGCTAACCTCTTCTGGTCCTGGATCTGAATCCTACTGCGTTCACCTGATAGAAAAGCCACAACGACTTCCTGACTCGAGTCCCAGTTAAAATCGAAGCCGTATTATTGAACATAGAACATGAATAAACTGTGCTTATGGAGCTTGATTATTTTTACATTATTTAATGGGAGGTTTTCCAAAGAAGTAGAGAAAAACTAGATTTGAGTAGATTTTTGCATCTGAGGTAAGTTATATTTATTTCATTGAAGAAAGTTTAGTGGATCTCAAACAATATTGAAACACAAAACTTAAAGTTTAACCTCTTGCTGAGTAACCTCAGCATCTCATTTCAATCTGTTTTAAAATGGTTTCCTGGCTAAAGTTGGTGGTGAATGCATAATGGTTTTAAACTGGGTTTCAATTAAACTGCCTGTGATAGCTGCAAGGTGATTGGCTGCTGGGTGTACCAAGTTTTTGTTTAAAGAGCAGCTGGAACATTGCATGAACCATCCATTTGAGAGAAAGGCCACGATTTTCATCTCTATAGTGCCACAGGTGCCTGTACTATGGAAACCCCAACATGACAAAATGGCACAGGTCACATTGCCAGCCACTTGCAGAGCACACCATGTAACACCTGATGCTGGCTTTTCACCCAAACACCAAGCATCTCAGTGTACATGCTTATCAGCATTGTCCTGTAGCCAACACCCCATTGAAGTTCTCATCTGAGACCCCTGCAGCAGAATTTGTCTGCGACCTCATTCTGTGTTTGCTGGCAGGTGAGCTATCCTATCCCTATGACCTGGCTGCAGCCCACTCATGCTCGGTGATTCACCATGCGTAGATCCCAACCCTGTACAAACATCTAAGGTACGTGCAGTGCCAATATCTAAGCTGGTGGCTGCAGGTATCAGATCAAGTGGCAGTGGTGATCAGTGCCAATGCTGCACAGAAGAGGTTGGCCATCCAATGCAGATAAAGGATGAATGATCTCATCCGAGCAGCCAGGTTATGTCAACCATCTCATCACTCTAAACTCACACACCCAAGCCCATCACACATTCACTGGCATCTCACTCACTGCTAGCTCAAGTGACATCACCACCCATTCTCACACACAGACCCTCACAGGTCCATCTGGCCTCATCTCCTCTGGAGACTGCCTCCTCAGTCCTCACCATCCTGAGTCCACTTACACAGATCAACATGCGCCCACACACACACCCTGAGTTACCCTCCTTCCCCAGTATAGCTCTCATCCTGCAGCCTCTACCCTTGCCTGAGGCCGATTCTCCCCCTTCCCCAAGCAAGACCTTACCCTGCAGCCATTGAAAAGCCACCCAAATATGGCTGATCTGGCAGGTAGAGATCTACCTGTGAGCTCCCCTAAAAGTGATGTGGTGTTGTCTGTGAAACTTGTGCTGATGACTGCGAGTGCTGACCGAAGCAAGGTAGACAAACAAACCTTGAAGCCCCGAGCGAAGTGCAGCTTGCCAGGTGCATGCCTTATATATGCTGTTGTGAAACATTCCAGCGTGTTTTCCCGCGAACGTTGGTGGACGATCCGTTGGGGGTTGGGGGGGGAGGGATGCGGAATGAGTCCGGTGGGCTGGCTTTATAATGTTATGCTGATGTATTACAATTCCTAATGTCTGATTGCGGGAAATGCGGTCCACCATCAGTGGGCGAAGCGAACGGTCTCAAACGCCCTTCATGACATCATGAAACATGAAACTGATTCTCCCCATATTGTCCGCTCACACCCAGTGCCAGCAGCATGGAAAATCCCAGCCTGTGTCCAAAATTTATGTGGATGTGTTTGTGGGGCCTGTGACCCGATTGGTTGCCAAGTTGCCTACCTTACAATAATGATTATATTTTTAAAGCATTTTTTGATGTCCTGAGTTCATGAAAGGGGACATATAAATGCAGGTTCCCTTTCTTCTTTATTTCAGTATCAAACAGCTCATTGTAGCACTGTTGTATGGCAAAACAGTTCAAGGACACATGTCCTTGAAAGTTTAAGATGTGGGAATGGATCTGCAAACAATGTGGTGCATCTGCAATTGTATGCGTTACTACAACAGATTAGTAAGAGTGCTGAATACAAGAAATGATTATATATCAAGAGCTGAGCTCCTAAGAATTTCTTTAATCAAGCCATCGCACTCCTCAGCAGCTGTTTTCTTGATGTGATTCACGCTACAACACCCCTCAGTGCATAAGGTTCAGTGAGGCAGTTAATAAAATATAGAGCAAGAATATAACTGTGGAGATGTATGTTGAATTACTTCTGCCTAGTTAGGAGCAGTTTATTGAATTTTAACATCCAAGCTAAATGAACACTTGACTTCCAACAATTGGGTATATTTAAAAGGAAGATTCTTGGAATCATAGAAGAGTATAGAGATTGGCAGAATGGCTAACGGAGATCATTTGGTCCATTGTGTTTGGACTGTTCTTTTCCCATAAATGTGATTGGTCTTCTTCAAGTGTTTATTCAATTCCTTTTTGAAATTCAGCATTGAATCTGTTTCCACTATCCAAAATCCTAACTGCTGCATAAAAAGTTTTCTCTTATGTTGCCTCTGATTCTTTTGCCAATTACCTTAAATCTGTTCACCCATTGGAAACAATTTCCCTTTATTTACTCTATTTAAACCCTACATGGTTTTAAGCACTGCTATCGAATCTCTTGTAAGCTTCCTCTGCTCTAGGGAGCAAGCTCCATGTTCTCCAGTTTATCCATGTAATTGTTGTCCCTGGAACCATTCTCATAAATCTCTTCTCTCTCCTCTTCAAAGTCTTCACATCATCACTAAAGGATGGAGACCAGAATTTGCTCAGAATACTCCAACTGGGGCTGAACCAGTGTTTTATAAAAGTTTAGTGTAACTTCCTTGATTTTGTACTCTATGCCTCTATTTACCAAACTCAGGATCCCATGTGCTTTATTGATTGTTTGGTTTGCCTGCACTTCCACCTTCAAAGATTTGAGCCCAAACCCTCCCAGGTCTCTCAGTTCTTTCAGCCCCTTTAAGATTGCATCATTTGGACCACCTTTCCTCATTCTTCCTACCAATATGTATCATCTCACAACTTCCTGCATTGATTTTCATCTGCCACATGTCCACCCTCCCCACCAGCTTGTCTAAGACCTGTTGAATTTTATTGCCAATGTCCTCACTGTTTGCTGCACTTTCAATTTTTCATGTCAAGTGCAAGTTTCAACATCGTGCCCCGTACTCCCAAGTCCAAGCCATTAAAGTTTATCAAAGACAGGTTCTGTACTGAACCCTGGGGTACACAACTGTATACCACCCTCCAGTCCTAAAACCATTCAGTACAACTCTGTTTTCTGTCCCTTAGCCTGTTTTGGGTTTAGGCTTTTATTCCTTGGATTTTGATTTTGCAATCATTTGTAGTTCTTTATCAAATGCCTTTTGAAGATTCATATACACAACATTAACTCCACTCCTCTTATTCACCCTCTCTGTTACCTCAACAACAAACTCGATCAAATTAGTCACACACAATTTGCCCTTAAAAGAATAAATGTTGGCTGCTTTCATTAGTCCATTCTTGTCCAAGTGGATGCTAATTTTCTCCTGGATTATTGTTTCTAAAAGCTTCTCCGCCAATGACATTAAACTGACTGGCTTGAGTTGCCAAATTTATTCTTTTCCCCTTTTTTGAACAAGGATGTAACATTTGTCTTCTGGCACTCCATCTGTCTCTAAGGAGGATTGGAAGTTTGTAGTAAACATCTCTTCAATTTGTACCCTTAGTTCCCACAGCAATTGAGGATGCATCCCATATGGACCTGGTGACTTACGCACTTTAATATCCCATCTTTATCTATTTTTATCTCATACAGCATCCTGACAACTTCCCATTTACCATAGACTTGGAAAAGTCCTCTTTCTTGGTAAACATCAAATCAAAGCATCTCTGATTTAGTACCTCAGCCTTGCCCCTGCCTCCACCAATAGATTTTCATTTGTCTCTAATTGATCCCACCACTCTTCTGATAACCCTTTTACTGTTCTGTACATCTGTAGAAGACTAATGAATTCCCTTTTATGTCAGATGCCAATTTATTCTTATATGGTCTCTTTGCCCCTCTTATTTCTTTTCTCACTTCACCTTCATACTTTTTATATTCAGCCTAATTATGAGAGGGAGATGAAGCATATGAAGGTTATATTTGAGTTGTGATTGATAGAGATTGTTGGTAGCTAAGTGATGGGGGCATGATGCATTGTGCAGTGTATGAGGCTAGTGGGGCAGTTGATGGGATATGGCATTTGAAGATGCATTCATTGATTTTGACTATTCATGAAAGCTTATTGAATTTTTTGCAGCACTGTATTCACCTCTTCAGGGCTTGACTCCTGACATTGAAAGCTACAGCTATCCCCATTGCTTTCTCAGAGTGCGGACAGTCTTCTCTCATCACCCGCTGCCTCTCTTGACTCTTCTCCTCTGCACGTTCTAAGGCCTTGAGCGCTGTGCTGGAAAATCCTGAAGCCCACTTTCTGCCACGTTGTGCCATCATACAGTGTTCTTCCAGCTCACAGTCCATTTTGCAACTAGTTCCAGCACCTGCTCCAGCCACAAAGTACTTCCCTTTAAGAGATGCAGGCCGGTTTTGAGTAGTATAGCTTAGGGTTAAGGGACCCTGGTGTGGTAATCTAAGGTGCAATATACCTGTGAGAGAATGTGAGCAGATTGACAATGTGACTGTATGCCCCAATAGCTGTGTAGTGCAGGCTACAATGTTAATGTTAGTCTAGAGTAGGGTCTGGTTGGAGAAACACACATTATGTTAGTGCTCTGTTGCCTGTGTAAATAAATAGCATGTGCTTCACCTCATATTTATTTTTGCATCTGCAGTATATTGTTATCAACTCACTCGCCTACAAAAAAGTGTTCAGGGTTCACAAGCAAAGCGACTCCACACTGGAACATAACAACTGGTGATGAGCAAAAACACGACCAGTCGATGACACCAAGGAAAGCTGCAAAAATTCAACTGAAATGAATCAGCCGTGCCTTGCAGGCCGATTGTAAGTACAGCTCTCACCATAGTCAGCAAAATTATCTCTCTCCAGTATGGCACAATTTGGCTGCATCAGACCATTTGATCAGGCCACCAATGACTGGTCACATTATAATGTATGCCTCGTGTTTTTCTTTTTGGCCAATGACATATCGAGAGAGGAGAAGAAGCAGGTGATCCTCTTATCGACACATGGCAGTTAAACATACGGCCTAATTTGTAGCCTAACAGCACCTGATGCTCCAGGAAGAATGAGGAAAGATGGTCCAAATGATAAAATTTAAAGGATCGAAAGAACAGAGAGACCTGGGAGAGTTTGGGCACAAATCTTTGAAGGTGGAGGAGCAGTTTTGATGAGTTGGTGAATATTGTGAAAAGTCAAAGCCCTCGGTAACAAAGCAGCATTTTAAATTCAATTCAAGGTTTCATGCCCCTGGAGAGGTAGTCGCTTGCTATGTAGCAGTCTTAAAACAACTGGCAAAGCACTGTGAGTTCGGGACGTCAATTAATGTTAAGAGACCGATTAGTATGTGGGATTAACGAAGAAGCCATTCATAAAACGTTGTTGTCAGAAACAAAGTTAGACTTCAGCAAAGTGCTTGGAGTTAGCGCACGCAATGGAAAGCACAGTCAGGGACTTAGAAGAAATCAAGGGAGTGCAAAATGGCGCTGTTCTTTGCCTCAGAAGTGAGACACCAGTTAGAAATGGCAGGAAGAGCAGGGTTCTGTGGAAAGATGGGAAACAACCACCATTAACAGATCAGCAAAAAGCAATGGTGTAATGGATAAACCCCACATTAATAATGACAGAAATGGAACCAGACAGCCTGCAAATGAGCAACAGTTTAAAAGAACTGAGTGTTTCTACTTCCATTGCACTGGGTACATTATGCGATATTGCAAAGACAGATTGAGACAAAATTTCAAACAAAAAAGCAGAAATCGTGAAATTCATGTAATGCAGGAACCAGAAGAAACTGAGTCAGATATTTACTCGCTATACAACTTAAAAATGGGTAAAACGGAGCCAATCTATGTGACAGTAGAAGTCAATGGAAAACCCATCCGAATGGAGGTGGGTATAGGGGCACCCATGACAGTTATAGGGAAACATACATTTAAGTATTTGAATGGAGGAGGCCACTCTCTAAGGCTGGAGAGCTCAGGCACTAAATTAAAGATGTATACTGGTGAAGACATATGAGTAAGAGGTATATGCAAAGTTCCAGCACAATATAGAAGTCAATTTGCTAATCTATCCCTGATAGTGGTAGCAGGGGAGAGTCTACTTGGTCGGAACTGTCTTATGGAAATAAAGTTGGAGTGGACTGAGATTTTTCAACTGAGAATGAAAGATCCGCAAGAATTATTACAGAAATATGCCTCTATGTTCAGAGAAGTGTTTGGGAATATTCAGGGACTGCAATCTAAAATCCACGAGGATCCTAGAGCAACCCCCAGATACTTGAAGGTGAGGCCAGTCCCCTGTGCTTTACGAGAAAAGGTGGATATTGAATTGGACAGGCTGCAAAGGTTGGGAGTCTTACAACCTGTACAATTTTCCAAATGGGCAGCGCCCACAGTTCCAGTACTAAAGCCTGACCAGAGTGTGCGAATATGCAGGGACTGCAAGTTGACCGTTAATAAAGTGGCCAGACTTGATAGACACCCTATACCGAAAATTGATGAATTGTACTCCAAGCTGGCAGGGGGAACCGCATATACGAAACTCGACATGAGGCACGCTTACCAGCAAGTTGAACTAGAAAAGGCCTGTCGGGATTTAGTGACTATCAACACATAGAGGGTTATACCAGTATACCAGGTTACCCTTTGGCTTGTGCCATTTTACAACTATGGAAAATTTACTTCAAGATCTACCCCATGTAGTGGTTTATCTCGATGATGTCCTAGTAACAGGACTGACCAGTGAAAAACACCTGTCTAATATGAAGAGGTATTGAAGCATTTCTCACAAGCTGGAGGATGCTTAAAATGGGAAAAATGGATCTTCCAAGCAAAAGAAGTCATTCACCTGGGTCATAGGGTCGACTTGCAGGGCCTTCACTCAGTAGAAGACAAGGTGAGAGCTATTTGTGAGGCGCCACAGAAGTCAAGTCCTTCTTGGGAATGGTTAACTACTACGGTTGCTTTCTCCAAAATTTGTCAACAGTACTGGCTCCACAGGTGGACTTGGCAAGCCCCACAACAACAGGCTTTTATGGCAGTAAAGCAGTTACTACATTCATCAGCCTAGTTGGTACATTTCAACCCAAAGAAAGAATTGATTCTAACCTGCGATGCATTCCCTTATGGAGTAGGGACAGTACTCTCCCACCGAATGATGGATGGCTCCGAACGGCCCATTGGCTACGTCTCAAGAACACTCAGTGTTGCAGAACGAAGATAAAGAAAGAAGGCAGAAAGATAGGTGGCAGAAGGTGTAGGGGGTCATGAGGAAGAACTTTTTTACACAGAGGGTAGTGGTTGTCTGGAATTCGCTGCCCAAGTTGGTGGTAGAGGCAGAAACTTTAAACTCTTTTAAGAAGTACCTGGATCTGCACCTAAAGTGCTGTAAGCTGCAGGGCTATGGGCCGGGTACAGGAAGGTGGGATTAGAAAGGGCACCTGGGTGTCCTTGGGCTGGCATGGACAAGATGGGCTGAATGGCCTCCTTCTTTGATGTAACTTTTCTATGGTTCTATGGTTCTATAGCTTGTCCATTGTATTTGGCATTCAGATATTTCACCAATACACGTATGGTCGCCACGTCACCATCATATCCGATCACAAGCTACTTCTAGGCTTGTTTGGGGAAGATAAGGCAATACCCCCAATCGCGCCAGCATGCATCCAGAGGTGGGCACTGGTTATAGCTGTTTACGTATATACTTTTATCCAATGGCTGGGAAGCCAGATTGCTAAAGTTGACACACTGAGCCGATTACCTCTAAAGAACAGCAATGGGAACAAGTCTTGCAGGGATGGTCTAACAAGCCCAAGTCGGATGAAATGAAGCCCTATTTTAACAGGAGGTACGAGCTCATCTTCCAGGATGACAGGTTACTGTGGGGAGTGAGAGTCATTGTGCCTCCCAAAGGAAGACAACCATTATTGACAGAATTGCATAGCGCTCACCCCGGCATCTCTAGAATGAAAATGTTGGCGCACAGCTATTTATGGTGGTCAGGGATGGACACTGAAATCAAAAACATGGTCAAGAGCTGCATGCAGTACCAACAGGTGCAGAAATTGCCTCCTTCTGTTCCATTGCATCCCTGGGAATGGCCAGGAAGGCCATGGGTCCGTCTCCACTTTGACTATGTGGGGCCTTGTTTGGGCACAATGTTCCTCTTATTTATAGATGCTCATTCCAAGTGGATGAATGCATACGAGGTGAGATTACCCACATCTGCTGCCACCATAGACAGATTGCGTCAGAGTTTTGTGATACACGGTTTACTAGAACTATTAGTGTCTGATAATGGAACGGCATTCACCAGCGGGGAATTCCAAAGACTTACAAATCTCAATGGCATAACACATGTCAAGACCTCGCCATATCACCCTGTATCCAATGGGTAGACCGAGAGGGCAGTCCAGACCTTCAAGGCCGGAATTAAAAAGCTAGATGGAGACTCGAAAGCAACTCGATTATCAGGTTTTCTGCTCAGTTATAGGACTATACCACACACAATCACCGGTATTACCCCCGCAGAGTTAATAATGAAGAGATATCTCAGGGCATGTTTGATCTCATAAGGCCGAATTTAGGGGGGAGGATAGAGAGAAGTCAGGAGGCGTCTGAAAAATGAACATGATTACCACAGTTGTTAAAGAAACTTCACTGTAGGAGAAACAGTTTTTGCAAAGATCTTTGGAGATGGGCCCAAATGGCTATCAGGTGAATTCAGCGCAGTGACAGGACCCCTGTCCCACCAAGTATTGGTTGAAGGTCGAATTATCAGGACACGTGTAGATCACCTCAGGAAATGGAAACAGATCCACAAGAAAAGATGCGCCAAACATTCCTGTTGGAGTTTCCACCACCGGCAGGAGGAATGCATCTTGCTTTGGGAGTACCTGTAGGATCTGTTGAACCTGAAAAGTCAAAGAGGTAAACTTGCAGGTTCCTACTGGGGAGCCTAGTGAACAGATAACTCCTGAGAGGGCAACCTCAGATAACCCATCTGAATTCGTAAAACTATGACGGTCAACACGTTTGAAAAAGCCTCTAGAGAGACTAAATTTGTAAATAGTTTATTTATATAAATGGCTAATATATCGTAAATTGTACTTTCAAGTAAAGGAGGAAGGATGTGGTAGTCTAAGATGCAACACACTTTTAAGAGAATGTGAGCAGATTGACCACATGACTGTAAGACCCAAAAACTGTGTAGCACGGGCTACAATGTTAATGTCAGTCTAGAGTAGGGTCTGGTTGGAGAAGTACACATCATGTTAGTGCTCTGTTGTCTGTGTAAATAAACACCATGTGCTTCACCTCATGTTGGTCTCTGTGTCTGCAGTATATTGTTATCGACTCACCTGCTCACAGATAAGCTTGCAACTGGTTCCAAGCAAAGCGACCCCACAGTAGAACATAGCTAGTCTGTCAGAATTTTGCATCCCCTGCTCAGGCTGCATCCACTCAGCAGCGTGATTAGGACTGGCTGCATGCAGAAACCATGTAGCTTTAGTCAATGGGTGTGGGCTAATTTTGCATCATGATCCCCAAGCCAGTTTTTAGGCCTCATTGAATTTTGCAGCAAAGGTTTATGACTGCTCAATACTTCATGCACCTGTGAGCCATTTCCCTGCAAATCTGTTCCTCTACCTTATTCCCACTAGTTGCTGGCATATAAAACCCACCATATAGTGTAATAGCTCCTCCATTGCTTCTTAACTCCAGCCAAAAGGGAAGAATTTTAACTGCTAAGTGTGCTAAGGTTCAGGTGTGGCTGGGTGGGGGTTGGGTGTGTGGGCTAAAGGCCTAAAAAGTGGCACAGGTTGGAAATATGACATGATTCACTTGTAGGTTTAACCTAAGTGGATTGCAGGCCAGTGGGGAACTCCTGTATAGCTGTTGAGGAAGGAATTACAATATTTAAATGCCCAATTAACTCAGGATTTAACCCAGCATTCTGGCTTTAAAAGCAAGCACACGGGTGACCCGAGCTGTATGGATCTCACCAGGGCTAACCAGGTGAGAACTCAGCAGGGAGCCATTGTTCCTTGAAACTGACAGGCTGGGAAGCCTCCAAACAGTAAAACTGAAGAGCCGTAGTCCTGCCTAGGTGAGAGGCTGGTGTTCACAGCACATCCTCTGAGAACGTGCTTTCATTGCCTGACAACTTGGAAGTCAGTTCACCTGTCTTGGACTTTACTCATCTCAATCTGCTCTTCCATGCAGCAAGGGAGCAGCTTATGCAGCTCTAACTTTTACTTCAGTCCCTCAGACTCCACAATGGGACCTCCAGGTTAGAGTCAGTGATCTCGAGGGTACCCTTTCCAGGTCTCCTTTCCATTTCTGTGGTTACTGAAGCCAGAGGCTTCAATAAACTGTTCAGCCATTCTTGCTCCTGTTGGGTCACTTTAGCAGGAAACCCTTCCTATCAAAGGTGTGGTGCATCATCCCGCCTGCCCCCTGTGATAGTTTGGGAACCGGGAAGTAGGATTTTTTACTATTCTTTCATGGGATATGAATGTCTCTGACAAAGTCGGCCTATTAGCTTATCCCTAATGCCCGTGTGAAGGTGGCGGTGAGCTGCCGTTTCGAACTGTTGCAGTCTATGTGGCCCAGGAACTGGGATTCTAATGCTGTGGCTGGATTAAAGAGACATGGCAAAGCCCATTTGAATTGCAATTAGATTCCCAACCTCCTACTGGCCCATTGCTGTATGCTGCTCTATTATGTTCAGATTCCTCCCATTAATTCTGTCTTTGACACCTCAAGAAAATTCTCTGTTTCTAGCATTGTAATACTTTCTTTAACACTACAACCTCTCCTCCTTTTTATCCTTTCCTAACTTTTTGAAATACCTTGTACTCAAGGATATTCAACATCTATTCCTCCCCATTTTTGAGCCGGGTCTCTGTCACCACCACTATGTCATTCCTCATATAGGTATTTATGCCTGCGAATCAAACTTATTAAACAAACTTCATGCATTTACACATATGCACTCTAAATCTAACTTAGATCGCTTTTGTATTTTCTGTGATCTCATTTAATTCTTCCTTTTTTATTCTTTCAAGTGATGTGAGAATCACTGGCAAGGCCAACCTTTATTGACCAGCCCTAATTATCCTTGAACTGAGTGGCTTGCTTGACCATTTCAGAGGGCAGTTAAGAGTCAATCACATTACTGATGGGTCTGGAGTCAGACTGGGTAAGGATGGCAGATTTCCTTCCCTAAAGGGCTTTAGTGAACCAGATGAGTTTTTACATCAATTGATGATAGCTGCCATTGTCACCATTAGTGAGGCTAGCTTTCAATTCCAGAATTTATCCATTGAATTAGCCTGAGTCACTAGATTACTAGTTCAGTGACATTACCACTATGCCACCATCTCCCTTTATTCTGTATTATTTCTAACGCTAACTGACTTCCTTTGTCCTCTGTGTACCTTGTACTATTTCATATTATATCTTGGTACTCAAAACCCTGCCAAGTTAGTTTAAAAATTCCCCGCAGCACTAGTTAACCTGACCACGAGGATACTGGTCCCAGATCCGTTCATGTGCAGGTTGTCCATTTTGAACAGATCGGTGCTGCTACAGGATTAGTCCCACTGTCCCAGGAATCTGAAGACCTCCCTCCATCATGTCAATAGCCATACGTAGGGCAGAATTTAATGGATGCCGAGCTTTCCCGCCCACCACCGAGAAAGTCGGTGGGGAACTCACACTTGATCCAGAATATCCCACAGCTATTTAACACACTGAGCGGCATTAGTTGGCTGGAGATGGGCCTTCTGTCCCCATCTGGGGAGGAAGTTCTGCCTCTGAGAGCTTCCAGCCAATCGGATTGGCCGGCAGTTCTCTGGTCCCAACGGCATCACCTGGAGTGGTGGTCACTGCTGGGACTTCAGCCAGTGCCAGTAAACAAAGAGCTTGGAGCCAGATGAAAGGTAAGTCTGGGGGCCTCTCACTTTAGGCAGGGTAGGAGGCCCAGGAAGTTGCGGTGGTGGTGGGTGTGGGGGGGGGGGGTGGTGCGCAGGGTGGTTGTGGGATGACTGGGGTGGGTGACAGGTTGAAAAAGACAGCGTAGGAAGACTTAGAGGAGAGTTTGAGAGGAGGACCCTGGGAAAGGCTCAGGGGAGTGCGAGAGGAGGACTCTGAGCCAGACAGTCAGCAGCACCTAGAGGATAGGCTTTATAAAGAACGGAGTTTACTTGTGAGGGAGCTGGTTCTCGCTCAGGCACTCGGCGATGCTGGAATTCGAAAGGGGTGATGTCAGGACAAGGGAGAGAGCTGATTGGTAGGTCGTGGGTAAGTTGTTTCTTTTCCACTTTAAAGTGACATTACAGAAGGTATCAGTCTCAGCATTTGTTTTTTTAAAAGAAAAACTAAATAGTTTTCTACTTGGCTTAATTTTAAGGAAATAATCTTTTAATTAAAAACAAAAATATGGCAAGGGAGCTCAGCCCCATGTATTGTATGGCCTGCAGCATGTGGCAATTCTTAGACACTCCTTGCAGTCTGGATGACCACATGTGCAGGAAGTGCCAACGGCTTGACCAGCTTGAGCAACGGGTTTCAGAGCTCGAGCGTCAGCTGGAGACACAGCGGTGCATCTGCGAGGCTGAGGGTTACATGGATAGCACGTTTTTATATGTGGTCACTCTACAGTTTAAGAAAGTGCGGTCAGAGAGGGAATAAGTGGCCACCAATCATAAGAAGGGAGGCAGGCAGATAGTCAGGAAAGTCCCAGAGTGCATCTCACTCAAGAACTGTTTTCTGTGTTGGAAACTGGTGAGGGTGAAGGTTCCTCTGGAGAGTGCATCCAGACCCAAGTTCACGGCACTGTGGGTGGCTCAGCTGCACAAGGAGGAAGGATTAAAAATGCAAAAGCAATGGTTATAGGAGAGTCAGCAATGAAGGGTGCGGACAGGCACTTCTGTGGTCATAGACATAACTCCAGGATGGTGTGTTGCCTCCCTGGCACCAGGGTCAAGGATGTCACAGAATGGCTGCAGAGCATTCTGAAGGGGGAGGGCCAACAGTCAGAGCTTGTGGTTCACATTGGTACCAATGACATAGGTAGGAAGAGGGATGAGGTCTTGCAACAAGAATTTAGGGAGATTAAAAAGCAGGACCTGAAATGGTGTAATCTCTGGATTACTCCCTGTGCCACGTGCTAGTGAGTATAGGAATAGGAGGATAGAGAGGATGAATGCGTTGCTGAAGAGATGGTGTAGGAGGGAGGGCTTTAGTTTCCTGGATCACTGGGTCTGTTTCTGGTGAAAGTGTGACCTGTACAAGTCAAACAGGTTGCACCTGAACCAGAACGGGACCAACATCCTTGTAGGGAGGTTTGCTAGTGCTGTTGGGGGTGGGGGGGGTGGGGTGGGTGGTGGTTTAAACTAATTTGACAGGGAGATGGGATACAGAGTGGAGGTACAGTAGAGGGTGATGTACAGCCAAATATAGAAGGGAAACTAAGCCAGTCTGGAAGGCAAAGCAAATAAAAACTTGTTAAGGCACAAGGGAATAATGCAAAGTTGGATTGTACCTATTTTAACACAAGGAGTCTTACAAGTAAGTCAGATGAATTGAGGCTGTTGATTAACACGTGGGAATATGGTATTGTTGCTATAACAGAGACATGTGGGAAGGGCAGGACTGGCAGCTAAATATTCCAGGGTTTAGAACGCTCAGGCATGGGTAGGGGGTGTTAAAAAGGAGGTGGCATTGCATTATTGATCAAGGAGTCAATTACTACAGTAGGGAGGGATGGCATCTTAGAAGGTTCCTTAAATGATGCCCTGTGGGTAGGACCTAAAAACAAAAAGGGGGCAATCACTTTGCTGGGAGTGTACTGTAGGCCTCCAAATAGTCAGAGAGAGATAGAGGAGCAGATATGTAGGCAAATCTCAGAGAAGTATAAAAATAATAATGTAATAATAGTAGGGGATTTCAACTTCCCGAATATTAACTGGGATAGTCTTAGTGTGAAAGGCTTAGAAGGGGTGGAATTCTTAAAGTGCATCTGGGAGAGCTTTTTGAGCCAGCATGTAGAAAGTCCTACAAGAGAAGGGGCGGTACTGGACCTAATCTTAGGGAATGAAGCCAGGCAAGTGGTAGAAGTGTCAGTGGGTGAGCATTTCGGGGATAGTGACCATAACTCTAAGATTTAAGGTAGTTTAGGAAAAGGACAAAGATTGTCCGGAAATAAAGGTCCTGAATTAAGGGAAGGCCGATTTCAATATGATAAGACAGGATCTGGCTAAAGTGGACTGGGAGCAGCTACTTGTAGGAAATTCTACATCAGACCAGTGGGAGTCATTCAAAAAGGAAATAGTGAGAGCGCAGGGCCAACATGTCCCCGTAAAGGTGAAGGGTGGGACCAACAAGTCCAGGGAACTCTGGATGTCAAGGGATATAGAGGATTGGATAAGGGAAAAAAAAGGAGGCTTATGGCAGATACAGAGGGCTGAAGACAGTGGAAGCCCTAGAGGAGTATAGAAAGTGTAGAGGGGTACTTAAAAATGTAATTAGGGGAACAAAGAGGGGGTATGAAAAAGCACTGGCGGGCAAGATAAAGGAAAATCCCAAGGCATTTTATAAATATATTAAAGGTAAGAGGAAGTATAAAAATAATACCATATTATTACCAAAAATAATATCATATTGAAATCGGCCTTCCCCTAATTCAGGACCTTTATTTCCGGACAATCTTCGTCCTTTTCCTAAACTACCTTAAATCTTAGAGTTATGGTCACTATCCCCGAAATGCTCACCCACTGACACTTCTACCACTTGCCTGGCTTCATTCCCTAAGATTAGGTCCAGTACCGCCCCTTCTCTTGTAGGACTTTCTACATGCTGGCTCAAAAAGCTCTCCCAGGGAACCAGGGAAAGAGTAAGGCCAATTAGGGACCAAAGTGCCAATCTGTGCGTGGAGCCAGAGGATGTAGATGAGGTTTTAAATGATTACTTTTCATCTGTGTTCACTATGGAGCAGGACAATGTAGGTGTAGAAGTCAGGGAAGGGGACTGTGATATACTTGAACAAATTAGTATTGAAAGGGAGGTGGTATTAGTGGATTTAGTGGGCTTAAAAGTGCCCAGAGAAGGTGGAGGGGGGCCCTGATAGAGGTATACAAAATTATGAGGGGTATAGATAGGGTAGATGGGAAGAAACTTTATCCCTTAGCGGAGGTGTCAATAACCAGTGGGCATAGATTTGAGGTAAAGGGCAGGAAGTTTAGAGGGGATTTGAGGAAATTTTTTTTCACCCAGAAGCATGTTGGAATGTGGAACACACTGCCTGAGAGGGTGGAAGAGGCAGAAGACCTCATAACATTTAAGAAGTATTTAGATGAGCACTTGAAATGCCATAGCATACAGGGCTATGGGCCAAGTGCTGGAAAATGGGATTAGAATAGATAGGTGGCTGATGGCTGGTCTGGACACGATGGGCCGAAGGGTCTGTCTCTGTGCTGTATAACTCTATGACTCAATGACTGTATGAGGAAAGAGACACCTGGGGTGGGTGGGCAATGGTGGGGGGGGGAGTGCCCCTGATCAGAAAAAGGTGTAACTCTGATCCCAAACCAGTGAAGTATGAAACTAGACACTAATACTTTTCTTGATAATAGGTTTATTCACGGAAATATTCAGAGCATATGTCTGCTTCCTATCTGTTAACTTAGTGAACCAATAGTTTCTATCTATGGTAAAAACAAAAAAACTGCAGATGCTGGAAATCCAAAACAAAAACAGAATTACCTGGAAAAACTCAGCAGGTCTGGCAGCATCGGCGGAGAAGAAAAGAGTTGACGTTTCGAGTCCTCATGACCCTTCGACAGAACTTGAGTTCGAGTCCAAGAAAGAATTGAAATATAAGCTGGTTTAAGGTGTGTGGGGGGCGGGGTGGGGGGGGGGGGGGGGGGGGGGGGGGGGGGGGGGGGGGGGGGGGGGGGGGGGGGGTGGGGGGGGAGCGGAGAGAGAGAGAGAGAGAAGTGGAGGGGGGGTGTGGTTGTAGGGACAAACAAGCAGTGATAGAAGCAGATCATCAAAAGATGTCAACAACAATAGAACAAAAGAACACATAGGTGTTAAAGTTGGTGATATTATCTAAACGAATGTGCTAATTAAGAATGGATGGTAGGGCACTCAAGGTATAGCTCTAGTGGGGGTGGGGAGAGCATAAAAGATTTTAAGATATTTAAAAATAATGGAAATAGGTGGGAAAAGAAAAATCTATATAATTTATTGGAAAAAAAAGGAAGGGAGAAACAGAAAGGGGGTGGGGATGGCCCCCTTTCTGTTTCCCCCTTCCTTTTTTTTCCAATAAATTATATAGATTTTTCTTTTCCCACCTATTTCCATTATTTTTAAATATCTTAAAATCTTTTATGCTCTCCCCACCCCCACTAGAGCTATACCTTGAGTGCCCTACCATCCATTCTTAATTAGCACATTCGTTTAGATAATATCACCAACTTCAACACCTATGTGTTCTTTTGTTCTTTTGTCTGTGACATCTTTTGATGATCTGCTTCTATCACTGCTTGTTTGTCCCTACAACCACACCCCCCCTCCACTTCTCTCTCTCTCTCTCTCCGCGCCCCCCCCCCCCCCCCCCCCCCCCCCCCCCCCCCCCACCACACACCTTAAACCAGCTTATATTTCAACTCTTTCTTGGACTCGAACTCAAGTTCTGTCGAAGGGTCATGAGGACTCGAAACGTCAACTCTTTTCTTCTCCGCCGATGCTGCCAGACCTGCTGAGTTTTTCCAGGTAATTCTGTTTTTGTTTCTATCTATGGTCTGTTTTGAGTATCAATTGACAAATAAACAAATTAACTAATAATCAGCCCCTTTCAACAGGGACCATAATTACACTGTAACTTAAAACAAAAATCTTCAATGGAAATTTACCAAATTAAATGAAAATATCATTTTGGGGAGCGGGGAGGGGGGGGTGGTGGGGGGGGTGATGGTGAGGTGGTAACGATGCATTTCAGCCCCTGCAGCAGTCCCGGCGGCCCTGTTTATGGCCACATTGACCAGGCCCAGGGGCAGAATAATGAGGAGGTCTTCAGATCTGTCTGACCCACTCCGCACCGCGTGGCCAATGATCAGGAGTGTGGGGCTGAAGTGGGTCTCTCTTTTCTATTTTATATTATTTGAGTATACCAATAAAATAAATTAATAATCAAATTAATTAATTAACATCCCCTTAAAGGACAATGTTTCTCTCTATACACTTTTGATCATACCTGAAACTAAATTTAATAGGTGAACGTGTCAAATTAAATCAACAGAACAAATCAAAGTGATATCCCCTTAAAGGGGAACTGTAACAAAGGTGAAATTTGTTCTTAAAGGAACTTTATTAAATTAAATTAAAATTTTGTTTTTGGGGCTGAGGAAGCACTCCAGCCCCCACAGTGCCCACAGGCCCGTGGAAGGCCTCAAGCGTGCTAGTGGGCACCGCAAGCTCCCTCGCTAAGGACACCCGGACATGAACGTAGCCGCAGAAGAAGGGCAGACAGTCGGGCCAGATGGCCTGCTCAACTGTCCGCTGCCTGGACCTTTCTATGGCCACCTTGGTCAGGCTCACAAGCAGAATAGTGAGGAGGTCTTCCAGTCTGTTTGCGCCCCACTCCGTACCATGTGGCCAATGATTAAGAGTGTGGGGCTGAAGTGAGCCTCTCTTGATACGTGCTCTAAGTACTTAATGAAACAATGACCTTCATCTGTGTATCTTAACAACATAATTAACATACCATTAACAAAGAGGTCCGTGAAGGAGGCCCTCAGCCCAACTTCCCTGTCAAAAGCCCAGGCAGGTTTACCCAATTGCGGCAAGGGTGGGTGGGCTGCCATAGGCATCACCCGTGGCCCATGAAATCATGGCAAGTTTAGGGATAGGCGGGTAGGTGGCAGGAAAGCCACTGTACAATTACACAGGCACCAAACCCACAGATGGGGGGGAAGGGAGAATGAAAAATTCTGCCCATTAATTTGCCATTTCTATTTTCAAAAGTTATCTACAGATTGCTACCTTGCTTTTTAACTTTGTCCTTAGTTCCTTAAACTTTGACTAAAGACCTTCAAACCTTAGTGCAGGACTTCAACAGAAATGTAAATGGGCTGGATTCCCCTAGACAATGCCAAAATGCATAAAGCACACAATAATCCATAGCTGAATCAGGAACTCCGATTAATTTTGTCCTTACACATCTGGCTGTATATAATGAAGGAACCATTCCAGGTCCCATATTAAGTGCATTTAGTATGATGCCAAGTGTAATGATGCATGTTCTATGCTTTATTAAAACAATCAATTGATCTATTACTTGTAATTTATCTACAGCTATAAATTTATCACAGGTCTTTCTGAGGATTAAGGATTTATTATTCTTGTGGTAATTCTTTTCCCTATACGAAGTGTCACCTTCATCAATCAGTGCAGCAAGGATGTACAATGCCTTTACTATAGCTAATTTCTGTCAAATGCTCTGCTACTTCTGAAGGTTCCTTTTCCCATTTTATTGCCCCTTTTTGTTGAAGGAGTGCCCATTCATAACTAGGCTTCTGGATGCAAACATGCCTTGCTAAGAAGAGTCAGGCGAGCATCAGAATTATGCCAGTCCCAGAGTTTCTATGAAGAAATGGCAAAAGCTAGCAATTTGCAATCATAGAATCGTAGAATCGTTACAGCACAGAAGAAGAAGGCCATTCAGCCCGTTGTGTCCATGCTGGCTCTCCTAAGGAGCAATTCACATACTGCCACCACCCCCAACACCCGCCTTCTCCCAACATCCATGCACATTCTTCCTTTTCAGATATTTAGAAAATTTAGAAAATGTAGAAACATTTACAGCACAGAAGGAAGCCACTCTGCCCATGGTGTCTGCGCTGGCTGAAAACAAGACCACCCGCCCCCGCCACCCAACCTAATCCCATTTTCCAGCACTTGGTCCATAGCCATGGAAGTTACAGGTCTTCAGCTGCATATCTAGACACCTTTTAAATAAGTTGAGGGTTTCTGCATCTACTACCCTTTCAGGCAATGAGTTCCAGATGCCTACCACCTTCTGGGTGAAATTTATTTTTCTCATCTCCCCTCTAATCCTTCTACTAATCACTTAAATCCATGCCCCCTAGTCATTGACCTCTCTGCTAAGGGAAATCGATCCTTCCCATCTACTCTATCTAGACCCCTCACAACCTTGTGCACCTCAATCAAATCTCCCCACAGCTTCCTCTGTTCCAAAGAAAATAATCTCAGCCTATCCAATCTTTCCTTATAGCTGCAATCTTCCAGTCCTGGCAACATCCTCGTAAATCTCCTCTGTACCCTCTTTAGTGCAATTACATCCTTTCTGTAATGAGGTGACCAGAAATGCATGCAATACTGAAGTTGTGGCTTAGCTAGTGTTTTACATAGTTCCAGCATAATCTCACTGCTCTTATATGCCATGCCTTGGCTAATAAGGGAAAATATTCCATATGCCTTCTTAACCACATTTTTGGCCTGTCCTACTAACTTCAGGTATCCTGTGGATATTCTCTGCAAGGTCCCTCACTTCCTCCACACCTCCCAGTATCCTTCCATTAATTGTATATTCCTTTGCCTTGTTTGGCCTCCCCAAATGCATCACCTCACACTTCTCTGTGCTGAATTCCATTTGCCATTCTCTGCTCACCTGACCAGCGCATTGATATCTTCCTGCATTCCGCAGCTTCCCTCCTTACTATCAACCACACAGCCAATTTTTATGTTGACTGCAAACTTCTTGACCCTACATTTCAGTCCAAATCATTAATATCTACCACGAAAAGCAGGGCACCTAGTGCTGAACCCTGCAGAACCCCACTGGAAACAATCTTCCAGTCGCAAAAACACCTGTCAACCATTACCCTTTGTTCCTGCCACTGAGCCAATTTTACATCCAACTTACTGCATTCCCCCGGATCCCATGGGTTTTAATTTTTTAACCAGTCCGCCATGTATGGAATCTTGTCAAAAATCTATGTAGACCTTATCAACTGCACTACACTCATCAATCCTCCTTGTTACGTCCTCAAAAAATTCAATCAAGTTGGCCAGACATGATGTTCCCTTAACAAATCCATGCTCATGCTGAGTGTGCCTTTCTAGGTGACAGTTTATCCTGTCTCTCAGAATTGATTCTGACAATTTTCCCACTACTGAGGTTAGACCAAATAACCTGTAATTATTCCATCTATCCCTCACTCCAATTTTAAACAAAGGTACAACATTAGCAGTACTCCAATCCTCTGGCACCACACCTGCATCCAGTGAGGATTGAAAAATGAAGGTCAGAACATCTGCTATATCCTCCATGGCTTCTTTTAGCAGCCTGAGGTACATTTCATCCTGCTCTGGTGATGTATCTACTTTCAAGGATACCAATCACCTAAATTATTTTGATTAGAGCTATTTTATCATTTGTTCAGTGATTCAGTTAAAATAGAGATTGGAAAATACTTAACACAACAGTTATAAATTTAGAAATTACTGTTGGTGTAAAATCTCCCGTCAGTGACAATATGTTCAAGTGGAGCAGTAAATTCAGAACAAAAACAGAATTACCTGGAAAAACTCAGCAGGTCTGGCAGCATCGGCGGAGAAGAAAAGAGTTGACGTTTCGAGTCCTCATGACCCTTCAACAGAACTGGATTTCCATTGCTGGATTTCCAGCATCCGCAGTTTTTTGTTTTTATATCAGTAAATTCAGAAGTATGACAGAGCGCATGTTTCCTGCTGAGCCTACACATTGTTCCACATTGCTGACCAGGAAAGGTGTCTTCTGTACTAACATGCTCAATGAAGACATTAGACTAATTAAGGCAGTTAATGCTGGCGTAATTATCCGTTACCTCAGGGACGAACAATATTGTAGAATTTTTGAATTACATTCCTGCCAAGTATCATAGCAGTAGAGATATATACCCAAACCATCTGTATTACAGGGAGTTGCATTTTAAGGGTCAATGTGAGTGGCATCTCATGGACCAGACTGGCACCCTCCCCACCTCATGGCCTCATAGACTCATCAATGTTTACAGCACAAATGGAGGCCATTTGGCCCATCATGTCCACGACAGTTAACAAAGATCTGACTACATTAATCTCATTTTCCAACACTTGGCCCATAGTCCTGGAGGCTATGGCAATGCAAGTGAATATCTAAATACTTCTTAAATGTTACGAGAGTTTCTGACTCAACCATCATTTCAGGCAGCGAGTTCCAGACTCCCACTACACTCTGGTTGAAAAGATTTCTCCTCATCTCCCCACTTAGCCTTCTACCTCTTACATTTAATCTATGCCCCCTAGTTATTGACCCCTCTGCTAATAGAAAAAGTGCTTTCCTATCCACCCTATCTATGTCCCTCATATTCTTATACACCTCTATCAGGTCCCCTCTCAACCTTCGTTGCTCAGAGGGAACAATCCCAGCTTGTCCAATATAATCTTTACTCATAGCTTAGACCCTCCAGCCCAGGCAGCATCCTGGTGAAACTCCTCTGCACCCTTTCCAGTGCAATCACATCCTTCCAATAATGTGGTGACCAGAACTGCATATACAACTCCAGTTGTGGCCTATCCAACGTTTTATACAGCTTCAGCATAACCTCTCTGCTCTTGTATTCTATGCCTTGGCTAATAAAGGCAAGTACACCAAATGCCTTCTTAACTACCTTATTTACCTGCCTTGCTACCTTCAGGGATCTGTGCATATGCACACCAAGGTCCCTCTTATCTTCAGTATTTTCCAAGGTCCTACCATTCATAATGCAATCCCTTGCCTTGTTATCTCTCCCCAAGTGCATTACCTCACATTTTTCCAAGTTGAATTCCATTTGCCTCTGCCCTGCCCACCTGACCTGTCCATTGATATCCTCCTGCAGTTTACGGCTATGCTCCTCACTATTTACCACCCTACCAATTTTCGTGTCATCCGCGAACTTCTTGATTATCCCCCCCTACATTTAAGTCCGAATCATTAGTGTACACCACAAATAGCAAAGGCCCAGCACTAAACCCTGTGGAACCCCATTGGAAACAGACTTCCAGCCATAGAAATATCCCTCTAACATCCCTTTAAGAGGCTTCCTGCCTCTCATCCAATTTTGGATCCAACATGCCACTTTGCTTTGGATCCCATGGGCTCTTACTTTCTTGACCAATCTGCCATGAGGGACCTTATGAAAAGCCTTGCTAAAGTCCATGTTGACCACATCAAATGCACTCCTGGCTACCTCCTCAAAAACTTCAATCAAATTTGTCAAAAACAACATTCCCTTAACAAATCCATGTTGACTATCTCTGATTAATCTGTGTCTCTCCAAGTGCAGATATGTTCTGTCCCTCAGAAGTCTTTCTAGTAACTTCCCCACCATTGAGGTTAGACTGACTGGCCTGTACTTTCCTGGTCTATCCCTTCATCCATTTTTTAAATAATGGGATAACTTTAACAGTCCTCCAGTCTGTTGGCACCTCACCTGTGGCCAGAGAGGATTTGAAAATTACTACCAGGGCCCCAATACCTCTTCCCTTGCCTCCCTCAAGAAGCTGGGATGCATTTCATCCGGGCCTGTGGATTTATCCACTTTTAAGCCCCACTAGAACCTGCTCTCTCTCTATGTTAATTTCCTCTAATATTTCACAGCCCTCCACCATGACTTTTATACCTGCATCACCCTTTCCATGGTGAAGACTGATGCCAAGTATTAAATGAGGACAGTACCCACATCTTCCAGGTTCACACACAAATTACCTTTATGGTCTATAGTTGGCCCTACTCTTTCCCTAGTTATTCTCTTGCTATTTTTATATTTAAATAACTCCTTTGGATTTTCCTATTTTCTACTCACCAATGCTTTCTCATGCACTCTCTTAGCTTTCCTAATTTTCTTTTTAAGTTCCCCCCTGCACTTTTTATAGTCCTCTAGGGACTCTGTCGTATTGAGCCCTCGGTATCTGCCATAAGCTTCTCTTTTTCGCTTAATCCTAACCTTTATGTCCCTTGACATCCAGGGTTCTACGGACTTGGATCCCTCCCCCCACTTTGTCTTTACGGGAATATATTTGCCCTGTACTCTCGCTATTTCCTCCTTGAATGCCTCCCACTGCTCTGACACAGTTTTATCTGCAAGTAGTTACACCCAGTCCACTTGGGCCAAATCATATCTCATCTTAATAAAATTAGCCTTGTCCCAGTTTTGAAGTTTTATTCTCAGCCCAACTTTATCCTCTTCCATAACTACCCTAATTCTAACTGAGTTATGGTCGTTGTCCCTAAAATGCTCCCCTACTGATATGGCTTCTACATGCCCAGGCTGATTTCCAAATATTAGGTCCGGAACTGCCCCCTCCCTTGCTGGGCTTTCTACATATTGGCTAAAAATGTTCTCCCAGGTGCAACTTAAGAATTTTGCTTCCTCCCTACCTTGCACACTAAAACTATCCCAGTTAATATTTGGGTAGTTAAAATCCCCTACTGTTATTGCCTTATTATTCTTATACTTCTCTGTAATTTGATTACATATTTGATCCTCTATCTCTCCATGACTCTTTGGGGGTCTATAGTACACATCCAACAGTGTCTTTGCCCCTTTTGTGTTTTTTACTTCTACCCATATGGCCTCATTTGATTATCCTTCCAGGATATAATTTCTCCTCACTGCTATAATTGATTCCTTGATCAATATTGCGATGCCCCCTCATCTTCTATCCCCCTCTCTATCTTGTCTGAATACCCTATAGCCAGGAATGTTGAGCTGCCAATCCTGCACTTCTTTTAGCCAAGTCTCGGTCTTGGCTATGATATCATACTCCCACGTGCCTATCTATGCCCTCAGCTCATCTCTCTTATTCCTCAAACGCCTTGCATTAAAATATATTCCATTTAGTCTTGCAAAACTCTCCTCTTTTTTATCGATGTTTCCAGACTCACGTACTAAAGTTTTAGCTTCCAATTCCATCTCAGATTCTCTCCCCTCTGAACTACTTTTCAGGATCCCATCCCCCTGCCAATTTAGTTTAAATCCACCCCAACAGCATTAGTAAATCTCCCCGCGAGGATGTTGGTCCCGTTCCTGTTCAGATGTAACACGTCCAACTTGTACAGGTTCCACCTCCCCCTGAAACAGCCTCAATGCCCCAGGAATCTAAAGCCCTCCCTCCTGCACCATCTCTCCAGCCATACATTCAACATTCTGTTCCTATACTCACTACTGCATGGCACCGGGAGTACTCTGGAGATTACTACCTTTGAAGTCTTGCTTTTCAATTTCCTACCTAACTCCCTAAAGTCTGCTTGCAGGACCTCATTTCTCCTTCTTCCTATGTCATTGGCCCCAATATGGACCACGACCTCTGGCTGTTCACCCTCCCCCTTCAGAATGCCCTGTAGCCCTTCTGTGACATCCATGTCACTGGCACCCGGGAGGCAACATACCACCCTGGAGTCATGCCTACAGCCGCAGAAGCACCTGTCTACTCCCCTCACTATTGAATCCCCTATCACTATTGCCCTTCCACACTGCTTCCTCCTCCCCTGAGCAGCTGGACCACCCACAGTGCCATGGCCTTGGCTCTGGTGGGCCTCCACAGAGGAACCGTCACTCTCACCATTTTCCAAGGCTGAAAAACAGTTTGTGAGCGAGACCCACTCGGGGGATTTCCTCACTACCCGCCTGGTGCCCTTCTTCCGTCTAGAGGTTATCCTTTCCCTCTCTACCTGCACTTCCTTAAGCTGTGGGGCGACCACATCCTGAAACGTGCTATCCACGAACCTCTCAGCCTCATGAATGCACCATAGTGCCCTCAGCTGCCGCTCAAGCTCCAGTCTGTGGCACCTCCTGCATACATGGTTGTCCAGACTGCCAGGAGTGTCTAGGATTTCCCAAAAAGCGCAGGATGTGGAAATCATGGGACTGAGTTCCCCAGGCATATCTTAACTAAATAGAATATGGACCCTTGCTTTTATTTTACCCTTACTCCTACTTGAGAATAGACTAGATGCTAGATCCTCAAGATACACTAGATTTTTTAGGTGCTGCTGACTGCCTGTCCCAGGGTAGTTCTCTAGCATTCTCCTCTGGGTGCTGTTGACAGCCTGTCCTAGGATACTCCTTTCGCACTCTCTTCTAGGTGCTGCTTACTGCCTGGCCTAGGATCCTCCTCTTGCACTCTCCTCTAGGTGCTGCTGACTGCCTGTCACAGAGACCTCCTTTTGCACTCTCCTCTGTGCTAATGGAAGGTATCCTGGAACAACGTAGATGGAAATTCACATAAGAGGAATCTAAAATTATTGCCATTAGTATTAAGGGCAGCTCTAAGGTGATAAGGATCCAGCCCGTTAGTTGACAGTCACAGCTAGGAGCAGGACTGGGGCCTGAAGGATTGAATGGAAATAAAATGGAGACTGGATGACAATCATGCTTATTTAGTGTTTATTTTTTTCCAGATGATATATGGATGGTGTGGGGCTGTGGCACACCATGTTTGTGATCCTATGTGTTGTGCCATGGTAATGCATGTGTTCTACATGCTGACTTCACAGTTGTAACCAGCCAAATAAGGGAATGTGCCAAATGGCAGCCCAGTGCTTTCCAGAAAGTGAGGGCACATTTGGTGGTGTCAGTCACAGCTGCTGGGGAGATATTCAACAATGGAACTCTCTTCCCCTAAAAAGGTGTTGAGGCTAGGTCAATTGAAAACTGAGATTGTTAGATTTTTGTTAGGTGAGGGTATTAAAAGGATGGTTTGGACCAAGACAGGAAGTTAGGATTACGATACAGATCAGCCATGATTTAAATGAAAGGTGAAACAAAGTCAGTGGGCTAAATGGCCTCCTCCAGTTCCTTTATCCCTATGTTAAACAGTAAAATAATTTAAAGACTAAATAGAACATAATACAATGGATTGGATTTTGCTGTGGAAATAATATTGAGGCGAACAGCATTCACCGGTATTAAAACTTAAATTGCAACACAATTTTGCAGTAAAAAACAGAAATTAGGAGGTTGCTGGTTGAGTTGTCCCACCCCTCAACAACTTGTCGCTATGCCAATATTTCACCAAGAGAGTTGGCATTGAGATACATGGAATGTTTGAGGTTATTGTACTTACATGATATATAACTATCAAATTTGCCAGAAAAAAGTTTGGGCTTGTGCAAGCTTCATTTATAGTAGAAAGGTTTTATTACTGCCAAACAACCTTTCCTGCACTGAAAATTGCCTTTTACACGTCTAGAGTCTCATTCAAGATGAGCTGTCTCTTAAAGATGCTTTAGACCAGGTTTGTCCAACTTGCAGCCCCCGAGTCAGATTCCGGCCCCTGAGCTCTCTGGACTTGGCCTGCCAAATTTGTTGGCCATACAACTGAATTACATTTAAAAAATGCTATAAAGCTACTCATCTAATCACAGGCAGTTTTCTCGCTGCATTTACTCACCAAATAAGCCTATCAGCAGCAAATCCAGGGAGAAGGCAGCCTGTGATTGGATGAGCTGCAAACAGTGGGAAAGTAAGTTTTCAAGTTAAGTTTCAGGACTGGAGTGAGGGCAGTGGGGCCCAGAGTGAGAGCCGGGAGGCTTGGAGTGAGGTTGAGAGAGAGAGGAGAGAGTATGGGTTTGTGTGTGAGTTTGTGCATGAGAGTGAGAGGAGACTATGAATGTGTGAGATTGAGAGGAGAGTTTGAGTGTGAAAGGGGAACGAGTGTGTGTATGTGAGAGGGGAGAGTTTCAGGACTGGAGTGAGAGCAGTGGGGACCAGAGTGAGAGCCGGGAGGCTTGGAGTGAGTTTGAGAGAGAGGGGAAGGTATGTACATGTGTGTGATGGGGAGTGTGTGTGTGTATGAGAGAGGGGAGAGTGTGTGTATGTGCATGTGTGAGAGAGAGGGGAGAGTATGCGTGTGTGTGTGAGAGAGGGGAGAGTGTGTGTGTGTGTGTATGTGTGTGTGTGTGTGAGAGAGGAGAGAGTGTGAGTGTGTGTATGTATGAGAGAGAGGGGTGAGTGTGAGTGGGGTGTTTGTGTGTTTATGTGAGAGAGGAGTATGTAAGAGGGGACAATGTGAGTGTATGTATGTGAGAGGGGAGAGTGGAGAGAGGGAAAGAGAGTGGGCTGAATAATACACTCTCAAATTGCGAGTGCTCCCAATTCGCAGAGCGTATTATGAGATGTGATGATGTCAGGTGCCATTCACGATGTCATCACACTGTTTCTTAATAATACGATCAACAGGTGGATCAAAAAGTTGGAAACTGGCTCGTGTTATTCAAATACCAACTGAAATCCCAATTAAGGTAATTAACTACCCATCTCTGCCAAAATATGGTCAGGATGAGAATCATGACAGATGGAGAGTCCTTTTTCTCATGGGCAAGCTTGTTTGTGCATGTTACAAAACTGTAGCTGAGACAGGAGTCTCAGTTTTGCAGTTCAAACTCCATTGACTGCACTGGAGTGGACAGAGTAAACTTGTGGATTTTTTTTTCACGAGCAAGGCTCTACTCTGATTCAGAGGGCTGTCTTGATTATATATTTTCGTGTCCTTTACCCAGGTTGAGGGTCAAAAGTATCTGAGGCAGATGGGGATAGTTGTCTCAGGTGGAGACACAACCTCCAGCGAGGGGAAGAGGATTAGGAGGAGGAGGAGGAGGAGAATGGTGAAAGGAAGAAGGAACCACAGTGGGGTTCAGGATGTTGTGGTTCCTCCTGAAGGGGACAGAGCGGCGCCTGACTCCGAAGGTGAGGAGGAACCCAGGAACCATCAGCAGAGGCACAGACAAACATATACAGCCCCAAGGATATACAGGCAGTAACTTAGCTACCTGCAACTGAGTGAGACTCACTGGGGAAGAAGACTGTAGTGGTTGTAGGTATAACCTTTCCTACTGCCTTTAGGGGTCGTGTGATTGTACTGGTGAATGAGCCCTGAGCATGGGTAATCTTAGGGATGGAGTTTTCTAGTTGTGGACCTGGTTCGAGCATGTATCTTTACAAGAGCTCTGTAAATAAAGTTACCTGTTTCAAGTAAGAAACCTGTCTGGTACACCAAGTTTATTACAATTAGTGACAAGGACAAATAGCTCTGACGTTGCACCTCATATTGTGAATATGAGTACATCAGTTCTTAAGGAAAGAAAGAAAAATAGACTCATCAGTAATGCCAGTGCTAGGCAGATCCAACTCTTATGACTTGTCCATGTAAGACTGGAACTAGTACATAGAGCGCCAAGGTTTTTATTTCATGGTGAATGAAATCACAGCAGAGGAGAAGCAAAAAGCAATACTTTTAAGAGTTTGTGGTAGCAAGACATATAACCTCAACCATAGCCTGATGGTCCCGAACGCATCCAATTCAAAATCTTTTAATGGGTTGGTAAACCTCATGTAGATGCATTTTCAGCGAAGTCATTAATAAACATTCAAAGTTTTAAGTTTAACTCCAGAGTAAGGGCCCCGGGTGAGTTGATCGCAACTTATATTGTGAGGTTGAAGCAGTTGACTGAGCACTGTGACTTCAGATATACACTCAATGATATGTTATGGGACCGGTTGGTTTGTGCCATACACGATGACGCCATTCAGTGCTGTTTATTTGCAGAAGCTAACATTGATTTGAAGCACGCGATACAAATATCACTAGCAATGGAGATTGCTGACAGGGACTCGCAGGCTTTTCAGAGTGTTCAACATGGTGCCATTCTGCAGATGGGGTGGGAGAAACAGCAGTGAAGCGAGAGATAGTCTCTACATCTCAATATCACTCACCTTCAGGAAGAGCAGTGGGAGATGCAGACATGTGAGATAAGCAGTCGGAGAGGGGGCGCTGCAGGAAGAGCAGTCGGAGAGGCCGACCTGCGGGAAGAGCAATCGGAGAAGCGGAGCTGTGGGAAGAGCAGTCGGAGAGGAGGAGCTGGGGGAAGAGCAGTCGGAGAGGCGGAGCTGCTGGAAGAGCAATCGGAGAAGCGGAGCTGTGGGAAGAGCAGTCGGAGAGGATGAGCTGCGGGAAGAGCAGTCGGAGAGGCGGAGCTGCGGGAACAGCAGTCGGAGAGGCGGAGCTGGGGGAACAGCAGTCGGAGAGGCGGAGCTGGGAGAAGAGCAGTCGGAGAGGCGGAGCTGCGGGAAGAGCAGTTGGAGAGGCGGACCTGCGGGAACAGCAATTGGTGATCAGGACCTGCGGGAAGAGCAGTCGGAGACCCGGTTCTGCGAGATGAGTAGTCGCTGAGGCGGAACTGTGGGAAGAGCAGCTGGAGAGGAGGACCTGCGGGAAGAGCAGTTGGAGAGGAGGACCTGCGGGAAGAGCAGTCAGTGACCAGGACTTGCGGGAAGAGCAGTCGGAGACAAGGACCTGCGGGAAGAGCAGTCGGAGAGGCGGACCTGCGGGAAGAGCAGTTGGAGATGCGGAGCTGCGGGAAGAGCAGTCAGAGAGGCGGAGCTGCGGGAACAGCAGTCGGAGAGGCGGACCTGCGGGAAGAGCAGTCGGAGATGCGGACCTGCGGGAAGAGCAGTTGGAGAGGGGGTGCTGCGGGAAGAGCAGTCGGAGAGGCGGAGCTGCGGGAAGAGCAGTCGGAGAGGCGGAGCTGCGGGAACAGCAGTCGGAGAGGCGGACCTGCGGGAACAGCAATTGGTGATCAGGACCTGTGGGAAGAGCAGTCGGAGACCCGGTTCTGCGAGAAGAGTAGTCGGTGAGGCGGAACTGCGGGAAGAGCAGGTGGAGAGGAGGACCTGCGGGAAGAGCAGTTGGAGAGGAGGACCTGCGGGAAGAGCAGTTGGAGAGGCGGACCTGGGGGAAGAGCAGTCGGAGATGCGGAGCTGCGGGAACAGCAGTCGGAGAGGCGGACCTGCGGGAAGAGCAGTCGGAGAGGCGGACCTGCAGGAAGAGCAGTCGGAGAGGCGGACCTGCGGGAAGAGCAGTCGGAGATGTGGAGCTGCGGGAACAGCAGTCAGAGAGGCGGACTTGCGGGAACAGCAATTGGTGATCAGGACCTGCGGGAAGAGCAGTCGGAGATGCGGAGCTGCGGGAAGAGCAGTCGGAGATGCGGACCTGCGGGAAGAGCAGTCGGAGAGGGGGCGCTGCGGGAAGAGCAGTTGGAGAGGAGGACCTGCGGGAAGAGCAGTTGGAGAGGGGGCGCTACGGGAAGAGCAGTTGGAGAGTCGGATCTGCGGGAAGAGCAGTCAGTGACCAGGACTTGCGGGAAGAGCAGTCGGAGAGGCGGACCTGCGGGAAGAGCAGTCGGAGAGGCGGAGCTGCGGGAAGAGCAGTCGGAGATGCGGAGCTGCGGGAACAGCAGTCGGAGAGGCGGACCTGCGGGAACAGCAATTGGTGATCAGGACCTGCGGGAAGAGCAGTCGGAGAGGCGGACCTGCGAGAGGAGCAGTCAGAGACAAGGACCTGTGGGAAGAGCAGTCGGAGACAAGGACCTGCGAGAGGAGCAGTCAGAGACAAGGACCTGCGGGAAGAGCAGTCGGAGACAAGGACCTGCAGGAAGAGCAGTCGGAGACACGGACCTGCAGGAAGAGCAGTCGGAGATGCGGAGCTGTGGGAAGAGCAGTCGGAGACAAGGACCTGCGAGAAGAGCAGTCGGAGACAAGGATCTGCAGGAAGAGCAGTCGGAGACATGGACCTGTGGGAAGAGCAGTCGGAGATGCGGAGCTGTGGGAAGAGCAGTTGGAGAGGAGGACCTGCGGGAAGAGCAGTCGGAGACACGGACCTGCAGGAAGAGCTGTCGGAGAGGCGGATCTGCGAGAAGAGCAGTCGGAGAGGCGGACCTGTGGGAAGAGCAGTCAGAGAGGAGGACCTGCGGGAAGAGCAGTCGGAGAGGTGGAGCTGTGGGAAGAGCAGTTGGAGAGGAGGACCTGCAGGAAGAGCAGTCGGAGACACGGACCTGCAGGAAGAGCTGTCGGAGAGGCGGATCTGCGGGAAGAGCAGTCAGAGAGGCGGACCTGTGGGAAGAGCAGTCAGAGAGGAGGACCTGCGGGAAGAGCAGTTGGAGAGGTGGAGCTGTGGGAAGAGCAGTTGGAGAGGAGGACCTGCGGTAAGAGCAGTCAGAGAGGAGGACCTGCAGGAAGAGCTGTCAGAGAGGCCGACCTGCGGGAAGAGCAGTCGGAGATGCAGAGCTGTGGGAAGAGCAGTCGGAGACAAGGACCTGCGAGAAGAGCAGTCGGAGACAAGGACCTGCGGGAAGAGCAGTCGGAGAGGCGGACCTGCGGGAAGAGCAGTTGGAGATGCGGACCTGCGGGAAGAGCAGTCGGAGAGGCGGACCTGCGGGAAGAGCAGTCGGAGAGGCGGACCTGCGGGAACAGCAATTGGTGATCAGGACCTGCGGGAAGAGCAGTCGGAGACCCGGTTCTGCGGGAAGAGTAGTCGGTGAGGCGGAACTGCGGGAAGAGCAGGTGGAGAGGAGGACCTGCGGGAAGAGCAGTTGGAGAGGAGGACCTGCGGGAAGAACAGTCGGAGAGGTGGACCTGGGGGAAGAGCAGTCGGAGATGCGGAGCTGCAGGAACAGCAGTCAGTGACCAGGACTTGCGGGAAGAGCAGTCGGAGAGGCGGACCTGCGGGAAGAGCAGTCGGAGAGGCGGAGCTGCGGGAAGAGCAGTCGGAGATGCGGAGCTGCGGGAACAGCAGTCGGAGAGGCGGACCTGCGGGAACAGCAATTGGTGATCAGGACCTGCGGGAAGAGCAGTCGGAGATGCGCAGCTGCGGGAAGAGCAGTCGGAGATGCGGACCTGCGGGAAGAGCAGTCGGAGAGGGGGCGCTGCGGGAAGAGCAGTCGGAGAGGCGGACCTGCGGGAAGAGCAGTTGGAGAGGAGGACCTGTGGGGAGAGCAGTTGGAGAGGGGGCGCTACGGGAAGAGCAGTTGGAGAGTCGGATCTGCGGGAAGAGCAGTCAGTGACCAGGACTTGCGGGAAGAGCAGTCGGAGAGGCGGACCTGCGGGAAGAGCAGTCGGAGATGCGGAACTGCGGGAAGAGCAGTCGGAGATGTGGACCTGCGGGAAGAGCAGTCGGAGAGGGGGCGCTGCGGGAAGAGCAGTCGGAGAGGCGGACCTGCGAGAGGAGCAGTCAGAGACAAGGACCTGCGGGAAGAGCAGTCGGAGACAAGGACCTGCGAGAGGAGCAGTCAGAGACAAGGACCTGCGGGAAGAGCAGTTGGAGACAAGGACCTGCAGGAAGAGCAGTCGGAGACACTGACCTGCAGGAAGAGCAGTCGGAGATGCGGAGCTGTGGGAAGAGCAGTCGGAGACAAGGACCTGCGAGAAGAGCAGTCGGAGAGGCGGACCTGCAGGAAGAGCAGTCGGAGACATGGACCTGTGGGAAGAGCAGTCGGAGATGCGGAGCTGTGGGAAGAGCAGTTGGAGAGGAGGACCTGCAGGAAGAGCAGTCGGAGACACGGACCTGCAGGAAGAGCTGTCGGAGAGGCGGATCTGCGGGAAGAGCAGTCGGAGAGGCGGACCTGTGGGAAGAGCAGTCGGAGAGGCGGACCTGTGGAAAGAGCAGTTGGAGAGGCGGAGCTGTGGGAAGAGCAGTCGGAGATGCGGACCTGCGGGAAGAGCAGTCGGAGAGGCGGAGCTGTGAGAAGAGCAGTCAGAGAGGCGGAGCTGCGAGAAGAGCAGTCAGAGAGGCGGAGCTGCGAGAAGAGCAGTCAGAGAGGCGGAGCTGTGGGAAGAGCAGTCGGAGAGGCGGAGCTGTGGGAAGAGCAGTCGGAGAGGCGGAGCTGCGAGAAGAGCAGTCGGAGAGGCGGAGCTGCGAGAAGAGCAGTCAGAGAGGAGGACCTGCGGGAAGAGCAGTCGGAGAGGTGGAGCTGTGGGAAGAGCAGTTGGAGAGGAGGACCTGCAGGAAGAGTAGTCGGAGACACGGACCTGTGGGAAGAGCAGTCGGAGACACGGACCTGCGAGAAGAGCAGTCAGAGACACGGACCTGTGGGAAGAGCAGTCGGAGAGGCGGAGCTGCGAGAAGAGCAGTCAGAGAGGCGGAGCTGCGGGAACAGCAGTCGGAGAAGCGGACCTATGAGAAGAGCAGTCGGAGAGGCGGAGCTGTGGGAAGAGCAGTCGGAGATGCGGACCTGCGGGATGAGCAGTCGGAGAGGCGGAGTTGCGAGAAGAGCAGTCAGAGAGGCGGAGCTGCGAGAAGAGCAGTCAGAGAGGCGGAGCTGCGAGAAGAGCAGTCAGAGAGGCGGAGCTGTGGGAAGAGCAGTCGGAGAGGCGGAGCTGTGGGAAGAGCAGTCGGAGAGGCGGAGCTGCGAGAAGAGCAGTCGGAGAGACGGAGCTGCGAGAAGAGCAGTCAGAGAGGCGGAGCTGTGGGAAGAGCAGTCGGAGAGGCGGAGCTGCGAGAAGAGCAGTCGGAGAGGCGGACCTGTAGGAAGAGCAGTCAGAGAGGCGGAGCTGCGGGAAGAGCAGTCAGAGAGGCGGAGCTGCGGGAAGAGCAGTCAGAGAGGCGGAGCTGTGGGAAGAGCAGTCAGAGAGGCGGAGCTGCGGGAAGAGCAGTCAGAGAGGCGGAGCTGCGGGAAGAGCAGCCGGAGACCTGGACCTGCGAGATGAGCAGTTGGAGATCCGGACATGCGGGAAGAGCAGACGGAGAGGCGGACTTGTAAACTGCTTGGAACTGGCTTGTGCTGAGTTTGAAAGGGGAGAAAAAACACAAATTGTGACATCACAGGAAAGAAGCAATTTGATTGTCTGGAGATGGAGCTAGCTGTTTGGTGATTATTTGGTGAGCATCTAGTAAGTGTTTAAGGTTTGTTCTATTCCTTTATTTTAGAATAAATTAGGAATGGTACTTTTCGGTAAGCTGTACTACGTAGAGCCAACTGAAATAATCTTCAACTTGGATAAAACCGCGGGAGTTCAGGAGATAAAACAGCTAGAGTTCATGGGATAAAACAGCGAGAGTTCAGGAGATAAAATAGCGGGAGTTCAGGAGATAAAACAGCGGGAGTTTAGGAGATAAAACAGCGGGAGTTTAGGAGATAAAACAGCGAGAGTTCAGGGGATAAAACAACGAGAGTTCAGGAGTAAAGCAGTGAGAGTTCAGGGGATAAAACAGCGAGAGTTCAGGAGATAAAACAGCGGGAGTTCAGGAGATAAAACAGCGGGAGTTTAGGAGATAAAACAGCGGGAGTTTAGGAGATAAAACAGTGAGAGTTCAGGGGATAAAACAGCAAGAGTTTAGGAGATAAAGCAGTGAGAGTTCAGGGGATAAAACAGCGAGAGTTCAGGAGATAAAACAGCGAGAGTTCAGGGGATAAAACAGCGTGAGTTCAGGAGATAAAACAGCGAGAGTTCAGGGGATAAAACAGCGAGAGTTCAGGGGATAAAACAGTGAGAGTTCAGGAGATAAAACAGCAGGAGTTCAGGAGATAAAACAGCGAGAGTTCAGGGGATAAAACAGCGAGAGTTCAGGAGATAAAACTGTGAGCGTTCAGGGGATAAAACAGTGAGAGTTCAGGAGATAAAACAATGAGAATTCAGGCGATAAAACAGTGAGAGTTCAGGGGATAAAACAGCAAGAGTTCAGGAGATAAAACAATGAGAGTTCAGGGGATAAAACGGGGAGTTCAGGAGATAAAACAATGAGAATTCAGGGGATAAAACAGTGAAAGTTCAGGGGATAAAACAATGAGAGTTCAGGAGATAAAACAATGAGAGTTCAGGGGATAAAACAGGGGGAGTTCAGGAGATAAAACAGAGAGAGTCCAGGGGATATAACAGCCAAGTGGAGAGACAGCTGGGAATTGAAAACAGTGTGAGCATAGAAACATTTATTTCTAAACAAGCACACAGAAAGTAAGAATTTATAAGTACAGGAGAGGGAGCTGATATGTGAGTAAGGACGAAGAATTTCTACTTTCTACTCATTTCAGTTTATAGTTAATAGCACAAGATTAAGGTCAAAGTAAGTGAAAGGAACTAAAGTTTAAGCAAAAAAGTGATTTAAAAGTTTAAGTTACGGCATGGCAGGACAGCTCAGCCAATCAGAATGCCTGTCCTGTGGCATGTGGGGAGTTGTGGACACTTCTCGCGACCCAGACGAGCCCATGTGCAGGAAGTGTCACAAGCTTGAACTCCATGTTTCAGAACTTGAGCAGCGGCTGGAGTCACTGACGTACATCCGTGAGGCAGAGAACTACATGGATAGGGAGGTTCAGAGAGGTGGTCACACTGCAACTTAGGGGCAAGCAGGTAGATAGGGAATGGATGACTGCCAGGCAGTAAAAGAGAAACAGGAAGGTAGTGCAGGAGTCCCTAGAGGTCTCACTCACTAACCAGTTTCCCATTCTGGATATTGGTGAAGGTGATGGATCCTTGGAAGAGTGCAGCAAGAGCCAAGCTCGTGGTACCACAGGTGGCCCAGCTGTACAGGAGGGGAGGAAGAAGAGCGGAAGGGCAGTACTGACAGGGTATTCTTCAGTTAGGGGAGTAAAGAGGTGTTTCTATGGCCGTCAACATGACTCCAGGATGGTGTGTTGCCTCCCTGGTGCTTGGCTCAATGATGTCACAGAACAGCTGCAGGACAATCTTATGGGGGAGAGCGAACAGCCAGAGGTAATGGTCCACATTGGTACTAACAATGTAGGTAGAAAGGGGGATGTGGTCCTGCAATCGGAATTTAGGGAACTAGGTAGAAAATTATCAAGCAGGACCTCTAAAGTAGTAATCTCTGGATTACGCCCAGTGCCACATGCAAGTGAGTACAGAAATAAGAAGATAAGACAGATGAATGTGTGGCTGGAAAGATGGTGCAGATTCCTGGGACACTGAGACTGGCTCTGGAAGAGAAGGCACCTGTACAAGCTGCACCGGTTGCATCTGAACAGAGTTGGGACCAAGTTCCTTGGGGTCGTTCTGCTAGTGCTGTTGGGGAGGGTTTAACCTAACTCAGCAGGAGTGCGGGAACCAGGAGAGAATATTAGGAAGTAATACCAGGGTGCATGGAATACTGGAGAGGCAAATAACACTAAAATAGAGAATAGTGAGTTAATAGATGGAGTCGGAGTAAGGGAGCATGTAATGAAGTCTCAATCAGGGTTACACTGCATGTATGTGAATGCACAGAGCATAGTTGATAGAATTGGGGAGTTACAGGCACAGATTGCCTTGTGGGATTATGATGTTGTGGCGATAATGAGCCTGGCTTAAGGAAGGGCGGATCTGGTTGCTAAATTTTCCTGGTTACAACGTGTTCAGAAAAGATAGGAAAGGGAAAAAAGAGAGAGGGGTGTGTTTTTGGTTAAGGAGAGTATTGCAGTATTGGAGAAAGGGGGTATGTCAAAGGATTCAAGGACAGAATCCATTTGGCTAGAGCTAAGGAATAAGAAGGGTGAAATTACATTGCTCAGTATAATATTTAGACCACCACTAGTGGGAAGGATATAGAGGAAGAAGTCTGCAAGGAAATTACAGAGAGCTGTAAATATCAGAGAGTAGTTATACTGGGGAACTTTAATTACCTGTATATCGACTGGGATGGTGTTAGTGTAATGGGCAGTGAAGGACAAGTATTCCTGGATTGTGTTCAGGAGAATTTCCTACAGCAGTATGTGTCCAGTCCAAAAAGAAAGGAGGCACTGCTGGACCTGGTTCTTGGGAATGAGATGGGCCAAGTAGATCAAGTGACAGCAGGGAAAAATTTAGGGGACACTGATCATTGTTTCATAAGGTTTAGGATGATGGTGGAAAAGGATATTGGTCAACCCAAAGTAAGGATAATCAACTGGCACAGAGCAGACTTCAATGGGGCAAGAATGGAGCTGGGCCGTATAGACTGGAACCAAAAGTTGGTGGGAAAAACAATAGCTGAACAATGGGCTACCTTTAAGGAGGAGATGGTTGGACGCAATCAAGGTATGTTCCCTCAAAAAGAAAGGGTAGGACAAACAAATCCAGAGCCCCCTGGATGACAAAGGAAAAATAAATTAAGTTCAAGAAGAAAAGGTTTGCTTATGACAGGTGTCAGGTAGCAAATACAATTGAGAACCAAGCTGAATACAGAAGATTCAGAAAAGATGTGAAAAAACAAATACGAGAAGCAAAGAGGGATTATGAAAAAGACTGGCAGTTAACATAAAAGAAAATCCCAAAGTATTCTATAAACACATCATTAGTAAAAGTGTGGTAAAAGGAAGAGTAGGGCTGATTAGGGACCAAAAAGGGGATTTACATATAGAGGTAAGAGGCATGGCTGAGGTGTTAAATGAATACTTTGCATCTGAGGTAGATGCTGCCCAGGTCATGGTGACAGAAGAGGAAACTCAGTCACTAGAAGGGTTTAAAATTGATAAAGAGGAGGTATTGGATAAGCCATCAGTACTTAAAGAATATTGAAGGAAGTGAGAGTGGAAATTGCAGACGCACTGGCAATAATTTTCCAATGTTCCCTGGATTTGGGGGATGTGCCGGAGGACTGGAGAATTGCAAACGTAACGCCCTTGTTCAAAAAAGGTTGTAAAGATCTGCCCTGCAATTACAGACCAGTCAGTTTAACTATGGTGGTGGGGAAACATCTAGAAATAATTATCCGGGATAGAATTACTAGTCACATGGAAAAATGTAGATTGATTCGGAAAAGTCAGCATTGATTTGTTAAAGGAAAATTAACTTGCTGGAGGCTTTTGGAGAGGTAACAGATGGATGATGAGGCCTAGGCCATTGATGTGGTGTATATGGACTTCCAAAGGGCCACTTCCAAAAGATACAGTGCTACACAACAGACTTGTGAGGAAGGTTATAGGTCATGGAATAAAAGGGACAGTAGCAACGTGGATGCAAAATTGGCTCAGGGATAGGAAACAGAGAGTAATAGTTAATGGGTATTTTTCGGGCTGGAAGAAGGTTAGTAGTGGAGTTCCCCAGGGGTCAGTATTGGGACCCTTGCTTTTCCTGATATATATAAATGATCTTGGTATGCAGGGGACAATTTCAAAGTTTGCAGACGACACAAAACTTGGGAGAATTGTAAACTGTGAGGAAGACAGTGTAGAACTTCAAAAGAACATTGATACATTGGTGGAGTGAACAGACAGATGGCAGATGAAACTCAATACAGAGAAGTATGAGGTGATACACTTTGGTACAAAGAAAACGAAGAGGCAGTATAAAATAAAGGATACTATTCTAAAGGGTGTGCAGGAGCAGAAAGGCTTGGGCGTATATGTACATTAGTCATTGAAGGTGGCAGGACAGGTAGAGAAAGCTGCTTCTAAAGCATACAGTATTCTAGTTTTCATTAATAAGGGCATAGAGTATGAGAACAGAGAGGTTTTGATGAACTTATATAAGACACTGGTCAGACCTCAGCTGTTGTGTACAGTTTTGGGCGCCACACTACAGGAAGGATGTGAATGCATTGGAGAGAGTGCAGAAGAGGTTTACGAGAATGGTCCCAGCGATGAGACACTTCAGCTATGAGGAAAGATTGGAGAATTTGGGACTGCTTTCCTTGGAGGGGAGAAGGCTAAGAGACTTGATAGAAGTTTTCAAAATCATGAGGGGTCTGGACAGAGTAGATAAGGAGAAACTGTTCTCGCTCGTAAATGGACTGAGCACCGGGGGCACAGTTTTAAAGTGTTTTACAAAAGAAGCAAATGCGAGGTGAGAAAGAAACTTTTTCACATAGTGAGCAGTTAGGGTTTGGAATGCACTACCTGGAAGTGTGGTGGAGGCAGGTTCGCTTGAGGCATTCGCAAGGGCACTGGATGATTATTTAAATAGAAACAATGTACAGGAAAAGGCAGGAGATTGGCACTGAGTTAAAATGCTAAGAGAGCCAGTGCAGACATAATGGGCAGAATGGCCTCCTTCTGCACCATAACAATTCTGTGATTCTATGGAAAACGAAAAGGCATAATGGAAGCATCTCACCAGCAAATCGACAGCCCAGCTTCCAGTGATCATTGTAACAGGTGAAGGACCTAATCTTCTGGGCTGCGATTGGTTAGAAAAAATTAAGCTCAACTTGTTAGAAATATTCCAAGTGAGAACCGGAAGAGTTCCTGAGTTGATAAGTGAATATGACAGTGTATTTCAGAATGAGTTAGGTGAATCGAAGGACCTTCACAGGAAGCAAAGATCCCTCAGGTCAGAGTTGATTTCACAGGAAAATCATGAAAAGAAATTAAATGAATATAGGGCCATTCCAAAAAAACTGAAGAAACAATTGGCAGAAAAACTCAACAACGTTCAATGTTCCAGGAGGAAGCCAAAAGGCACAAGAAGGAGACAGAGGTGCTGAAGAATCAGCTGAATGAAACAAAAGAGGCATTAGAAGAAAAAGTCACAGAACTTTCCAAGATGTGAGTGGGTAATGCAGCCATGGGTAGCTTGACTACTGGGCTGAACCAAGTTAAGGTTTCACCAGAACTGTGAAATCAAAATGAAGGTTGAGACAAAACTCTGCGGCAAACAGAAGAAGAAAAAAACACAGAAGTCAAATCTGAAAGGCCAATCAGTTATGTCTTCAGAACCCTCTCCGCAGCCAAGAAGGGTTATTCACAACTTGAGAAAGGAGGTTTATCTGTAATATTTGAATTGAAGAAATTACATCAGTATCTGCATGGTTGACATTTCACGATAGTGGCGGATCACAAGCCACTAAAGGGTTTATTTAGTGAAGATAAAGCCATTTCGCCGATAGCCTTAGCCAGAATTCAACATTGAGCTTAGATTTTATCAGCAGATGTGTACACCTTATGCACCATCTGGGTGTGCATATTGCAAATGCAGATGCCCTCAGTCCTCTTCCGTTATCAGATTTCATTGTACATGAACCAGTGCCACAAGAAGTTGTACTTGTGTTGAATTTCTTGGACTCCTCGCCGGTCTGTGTGAAGCAAATAAAGAATTGGACAAACCGGAGTCAAATTTTGTCAAAATTCCAAGACCGGGTATTGCATGGATGGTCGAATTCACCAGTGTCTGAAAAGATAAGACCATTCTATGCCAGTAAAACTGAGTTAAGTTGTCAAGATGGAATCTTGTGAGGATCAAGAGACATCATTCCTTCGCAAGGAAGAGAACCACTCTTGACAGAGCTTCACAGTGCGCATCCAGGCATATCAAAGATAAAAACGCTTGCACAAAGCTATGTCTAGTGGCCAGTCATAGACAGTGTCATTGAAAGCATGGTCAAGCGCTGTCTCCAGTGTCAGCAACAACAGAAGTTGCCCATTTCAGCTCCACTGCATCCGCGGGAGTGGCCTGGTTGACTCTGGGCTAGACTACGTAAGGTCCATTTTTAGGTACTATGTTTTAGTTGATCATCGATGCATAAATGGATGGATGTATATGAAGTTATGTCACTGACATCGTGTGCAATTAATGAAAAGCTGCATCAATATTTTAGTATACAAGGCCTACCAGAAGTAATTGTTTTGGATAACGATACTGTCTTCACTAGTACGGAATTTCAGAGATTCATGAGTTTAAATGGAACTAAACATATTAAAACAGTATCAAATCATCCTTCAACAAATGGGTTAGCTGAAAGAGCAGTGTAAACTTTCAAATCAGGAATGAAGAGGTTATCCAAAGCTACTTTAGAAACTCGAATTTCATGTTTTCTTCTCAATTATCGTACGACTCCTCATGCAATCATAAGTTCAGCACTATCTGAATTACTGATGAAATGGCGCCATCATACAACATTAAGTCTGATGTTTAGGGAAGGTGGAGAAGGTAGATAGGGGAAGGTAGAGAAGAGTCATAGTAGGGAGAAATTGAATCATGATATTCATAGCAAAGCTCGAAGATTTACTGTGGGAGATACAGTTTTCGTGTGGAATTTTGGAAATGGTAATAGTTGGGCTCCAGGTATAATTGTCTCTGAAACTGGACCCTTGTCTTACCAAGTGGAAGTGGAAGACCAGATTGTTTGAAAACATGTGGATCACTAAAGAGTAGAAGACATTCCAACAACTAGCTATTCTGCCTGTGATTAACATTGAACCATTAATCACTGAGGTGACAGATCGACCAAGAATTCACATACCTGATGTCTCTGTTGAATTACCTAATCCTGAACTGCCATTGTCTAAGGGTGTCCCTGATGCTGCAGTTCTGGATCATGTCAATCCAGTGGAAGAATCTCAAATTGTAGAACTATGCTGCTCTAACTAAATTAGAAAACCACCTCAGAGACTTAATCTTTAATTGCATGTCCTGTGTATATATGTATATGTTGTGGATGAAGATGTTCTTTGTAAATATGAAATGTAAAAAAAAATTAAAGGGGAAGAAATGTAGTGATTGTAGATATAACCTTTCCTACTGCCTTTGGGGGGGTCACTTGATTGTGCTGACGAATGAGTCCTAGGCGCGGGTAATCTTAGGGGTGGAACTTTCTAGTCGTGTACCTGGTTCAAGCATGTAGCTTCTACAAGAGCTCTGTAATTAAGTTAACTGTTTCAAGTAAGAAACCTGTCCGATACATCAAGTTTATTACAAAGGCTCAGGCTTTCAAGGGTGACTGTGATATCACTTTGTGAGATGCTCGCAGGGGAGCTGTCATCCAACTGCCCTGGGGGCAACCCGATGCCTGTTGCCTTGAGGTGACAGTGGTGCTGAACTTCTTTGCGATAGACACATTCCAGGCAGCCTGCAGAGACCTTAGTGGGACAACACAGCCTGTTGCACGCCACTGCATCAAAGTGTTTACAGATACAATGTTCCGAAGGGTGGGGAATTACATCTCCTTCATGCAGGATGTCCAAAACCAGATTGATAGAATGTGAGGATTTGCAGCCATTGCAGATTTCTCCAGGCTGATTGTACACATGCTGCCACTAAGCCTCCTGCGGGATGGCCATGAACCTTCATCAACAGAAAAGGCTTCCACTCAATCAATGTCCAGCTGGTGTGCAACCAGAATCAGCGGGTCATGCATGTGTGTGCCAGGTACCCGGGCAGCAGTCATGACACATATATTCTTAGGAACTCACAGATTCCAGACCTCTCCACCCGTCTGGATGTGTTGGAGGTATGGCTACTAAGTCATAAAGGCTATCCATTCAGAAGATGGCTAAATACACTTGTGAGGGTGCCAAGATCTGACGCAGAGAGGAGGTACAACGAGTGCCATGCCAGCACCAGGACCATTGTGGAGCAAACCATTGGACTCCCAACATTGCATATCCAATGCCTGGACAGATCTGGAGGCACATTACAGTACTCCCAGATGGTCGTGGTTTTCTGCACACTCCATAAAATCATCATTCAAAGAGGAGATGCCCTGGAGAATTAAAACAGGCCAGATCGGACCAATCCTCAGAGGACAATGGCAATGATGATATGAGGGACCACAGCGATGCGCCTGCAGATGGCTCTGACTGTGATCGAATGGATGGCCATGACACCAGGGCTGCCTCAATATGGCAAAGGTTTCTTCAAGCTTCTTGCCACAGCTATAGAAATCTCACCCTTCGTTTTCCCAGTTCCAATGAGAGAGTCCTGTGGCCCTTATATCCAAACAATCTCCATCATCCCACATGGGAACACGTTTCCTCCTGCCCTTCCTCAACCTTTGATTTCTTCCCTCAACCTTCAGACGCCAGTCACACAGCCACAGCAATTAATAAGAACATCAGCACCAGGGAATGTGAGTTTTGTGTTTATCCATAAGGTTTAAAGGCCTAACCACATCAATAAATAATAACTTCACCTATGTGCCCCTTTTTGTGATTAATGTGGATAATTGTTTATATGTGCTTATGAGTGCTCCGGCGAAGTGATTCCCCCTTGCTTGTGGCTGCTCTGGAGAGAGGCATCTGATCTGCCACCTCCCTTACCCTGGATGACTTTGGTAGGCACCCTCTGTGTGGCTGTGCCCTTGAATGGCCAGCCACTCCAGGAGAATCTTGCTGAGGTGCATGTGAGTCTTCAGTTGCCATGGCAATGGTCAAGGCCTGCATCAATGGCAAATGGATAGAGGAGATGCCCCCATCAGAACTGCCATGAGAGGAACTTCCAGATGAGGGCAGCTGCTGCTCACCCTCCTCCACTAGGACCACAGGTCCTCCCTGCCAACTAGTGAAGTTACAGGAGCTGGGTTGGTGACCATGTTCCCAGTTCCCCTGTTGCCCTGGGTCTATGTCCCTGAGCTCAGGTCAGAGGGCATCCTGACGATTGCATCTGCAAGGCACTCGGTTGCCCCTCCAGGACAAGCGCCAGTCTGTCCATGGAGGAGAAGCTAGGTGATCTGAAGAGTGGATGATCACAGTACACATGGCCTGGATGGACACCTCCACAGTCCATGCCAGAGTATGAAAGCTCTCTCGTATACCAGCCAAATCTTCACAGACCTCGTGTTGGACATCCAGGATCTGCCGCCTTACAGACCACTCCAGAGGCTCATCATCCGACTTGGAATCAGTCTCCAATTGCCCAAGGCCTGCTCCACCATTCTCTCCGGCAGCTGTATTTGTGAATGCGAAGTGCCCTCAACTGTGTGTTCATGAGCCCTGTCCGACATGCTAAATCCTGCCAATATCCGTGATAGAGCTGGGTGCAGAGAGAGGACGTGACACTGCACCCTCTGAGGAGGAGGAGGAAGGTTGCTGAATGGCTTCTGGTTCAGTTTGTGCTGAAGTAGTTTCTCCTGTAACAGAGAGAAATCAGTAAGTGCGTAATCAGGTTTCAAATCACTTGACATATCAGCCCTATCGCATGGTGCACATAAATTGTCTCACGGTCTAACATGAGTGAATGATCCGCACAGACACAATGAACCCTTAAACGATAATCTGAAACTTCCGAACTTGAAGCTTGTCAGTCTTCCAGTGTGTGAACTCTATTTGCCAGGTACATAGCATAATTAAACCACTATTGGCCATCTCCTTTTATCCAACAATCTGATACTGTTGCCATTTCACCAGAACCAGGCCTCCCTCCAATCTTGCCACTGCCTATACTCCTGGACAAGTCGGGCTCCAGCAGGGCCAGCACCTGCTCCTCATAAGGAGTCAGGACTCCCATGTTGGGTATACCCCCACCTGTAAGGGCTCTCTCATGGGTGTTGTGGGCTTGCTTCTCCTGAAAAGATTTGTCACAGGGATTTCATCAAAAATTTAATGCTAGCATGTGTGATACCTCAAACCCACTATCAGGTCAGCACATGCCCGGCTGAAGCCTATGCTCATGCGTCATGAGGCGATCTTGCCAACCACCCGCTGTATAACTAGATCATTGCTTGTCCACTGATCTAGGACAGCTGTGCCCTTGTAGAATCATGCAACCTTTGAGGAGTAGCTAACCTCAATTACCTCCTGCATTCAGTAGCGAGACCTGTATCACACTGACCAAGATTGCTCATACTGATGCCATACTCGCCCTTGCTGACCTCATGAGGTTATTGAGCCTTTTGTGGTATTGTGGGACCAAGTCCTCCTCGTCACATTAACAGTGTTGACCTCGTCGGCCGCCTCCTCCCATGGGTGTCCTCACTTCCCAGCGCCTGGCAAGAGCTGGTCATATATTGCACGCAGGAGGGTACCAAGGGTGGCCTCACTGAACCGGGGGCAGCTTTGCGCCTTCTACAACCTTTCTACAACCCTGTGCTCTGACAGCACAGGCATCTGCACATGGAAATATGTAAAAACTGTACAACTTCTCAATGCCGAAAATTGGGAGACTTGCTGATTTAAAAAAAAAAAATGTGCTACCCTTGAAGGTTGACATGGTTGGTAGAGATTAGCTTGAATTTAAGTGGATTTGCCTAGCCTAGACTGGAAAATTCACAAATCTTCCCAATATACAGTTTCTGCTCTTGAGTGCTCATCTGATGGGTCACCTGACACTGTCCTGTGACAGGGGCCTCTTTAAAGTACATAACTTTGTTCCGGGCCACGGCCTGCAGCCTCTGAGACCATATGTTCTACTCCCCAGCACTCTTTAGGTGGGATTACGGTCTGTAACCCGCCCTTGCTGCTAATTAGACGCAATTAACATATTGCTGGTTGCACACCGACAGTGGGCCCGGAAGTCGGAATGCTATCTTCTTCTGGGTGCATGTGTGCGTGTGTGTGTGTGTGTGTGTGAGGGGAGAGCGTGTGATTGTGTCTGGCTTACTCCCAATCTTACAGTTCTCCCTCACCCTCACCCCCACACAGCAGCACACACCCTCGCCCACTCTCACGGTGGGTGAGCACCCTGTTACTAGGGCTCAGCCAGACGTACACACTCTCACTCTCTCACGGTACAACTTCTCAATGCTGAAAGGTGGGAGATTTGCTGATTTTTTTTAAAAAGTGCTACTCTTGAAGGTTGACATTGTTGGTAGAGATTAGCTTGAATTTAAATAGATTTGCCTGGCCTAGACTGGAAAATTCACAAATGACCCTCTAATGGTCATCTTTATTTCTTGCTCTTTTAAAAAATGATCAGTTTATTGCTTTGACATTTTCTTTTGCTTAGCAAGTTGTTTATTTTCATACCTCAGCTTTGTTTTGAAATTTGTGTTTGATGCTGAGCCAAACCTTATCTTGCTGAAACAAAAACAGAATTACCTGGAAAAAATCAGCAGGTTTGGCAGCATTGGCGGAGAAGAAAAGAGTTGATGTTTTGAGTTCTCATGACCCTTCAACAGAACTGCAGAACTCCAGTTCTGTTGAAGGGTCATGAGGACTCGAAACGTCAACTCTTTTCTTCTCCGCCGATGCTGCCAGACCTGCTGAGTTTTTCCAGGTAATTCTGTTTTTGTTTTTTGTTATTATTTGTTCTTATCTTGCTGAAATTTGTCCCTCGGGCCCTTGAGTGAGAAAAAAAATGAAATATGGCTCCCACTTCTCCCATGCAAAAATGTTGGCCAAGCCTGCTTTAGAGGCACCTGCTCTTATCCACCATTGGATGCTGAAGTGACCAACTGCTACTCTGATGCGAGGCCCAGGAACATGAAAACCCAATAAGGAATTTTTAACTCTGGGGTCAATTATTTTTGACTTGTCTAATTTTTGAAACTTCTACCCAGCCCTGAATGAAACTCACACCAGCCCTTAGGTTTCCCAGAGTATTTGGGGCCTTCCTCAGACATAACCTGAAGACGTGAAGAGGAGAGGGTAGAACTCTTGCTCATTTCCCCCTACCAGAATTCACAGTGGCAGTTAAACTGGACAGAATTCTGGTAGCTTTTGCCCCCTAGTGATCCTTCACAATTTGGAGCCACAGATTTTTGGAGGGCCCTAGCTGATTGGCATAATTGGTTAAAATGCTGCACTGTTAGCCCTAGGTTTTGGGTTGGGAATAGGAAAATTTTCTTTTCGACAGCTGTATTGTCTTAAGTGAAATGAGTCTGGGGCAATGTCAATCCAGCTCTTTATTCTCTGTAAGACAACCTTAAAAAATTGTAACTAATTCTACTCAAACAACAACCACAATGGCGACTGGTATAGGAAGTGTTACAGTGCTCCAGGGTGAGCAATCCTTTGAAGTTGACAATAAAGCACACAGTTGATTAAAACAGAGGGCCGGGGGGCTGAAATTGATTATTCCACAGGGGAGGTGGAATTACATTGGCCACCTGTTACACACTCAGCTCCAAATTTAGTTCAACTGGCTTCAATTGAACTGAAAATCCAAGGTGTCCTAAACAGGTGGCCAATATGATTCAGCTGCTTTTGCATCCACTCTCATGTCCAATTGCCCTCCCATTGCTCCTCGCAATTCGGTCTGTGGCCTGGGACCTAATTGATGCTGAAAGCATGTGCAACAATTCAAAATATGTTCTTTTTTTGTCACTTTTCAAATAATGCAAACAAAAAAAGCCAGACTGATGGCAAAAACACCTTGTTGTGTTCAAAAAATTCCAAAGTATCAGAAACCTGAGGAACCCAGAGGCATTAAAATAATCAATAAACACACTTCAAAAAAAATGATCTGGACAACCCCATCATTCTTTTTCTGCATGGCCTAAGTTGTGGATTTAGCAGTTTAGCCAGTGGGCTGATCATCAAGGGGCTTAAGAAGAAATGTAGTAAATGTCAGATTTAATGACTATGATAAGTGAAGTGATATATCCAGAAGCCTTAAGCTGTGCAGCCCTATGAATGTTTGCTTTTAGAGAGAAACAGAAGTCTATTATTATCCTATATTTGGCAAAGAACAATTTAACTATGTCATATTCCCATTTTTCAACTGCTGTAGATTCATAATGTGTTAAACTGAACATAGTACTTCAGATTTTCATTTATACATACTTGGCATGTTGCTGTTTTGAAGATGAAAATCACAAGAACAATGGCCATGGACATAAGTTCTATGATCCCAGAGGCAACTCCAAGTTGCAGTGAGACATTACACATCCCATCGTAAGACCATCATTCCTCATTTCCTAATAATAGACAAATAATTTTAAATCCAGAATGTGATTTGATATGTTATTAGTAATTGTCCAACACTGGCCAGTGACACATTTCACCATATTACAAAGCACCGCTGCTAGAGTGATCCGTGTGGAACACAAAGCTGGATATAATCGGTTGAAATAAGACATGGGACTGAATTTTCAGGTCCTGCCGGTGTCAGGAATGGAGGTAGCTCCATTTAGTCCCAGCCCAGTACTTTTTCTTTGGTGATTGTGATTGTTCTAAGCTCCTCCCTCTCTTTTGCTTCTTGATTTGCTGCTATTTTTGGGATTCTTTTTGTGTCTTCTACTGTGAAGACAGATACAAAATACTCCTAGTTGTCACTAGTAGCTGTCAAAATCACTTGAATGAGTTTGCTTCTGGCTCCTTCCAAGGATTAGCTGTGTACATTGGTGGCATCCTGCAAATGGCTGTATGCTGCTGTATCTCACAGGTCACAGATGCCCTATTTGCCAGTTGTCAAATACATTCAACTCCAGACAGTTATGGCCTCACAGGCACAGAGGGCAGTGAAATTCACTTCCACCACTGGATTGCCCCAGGTGCAGGGCATCATTGATCTCATCCATACGGTCATTATTGGCCACCCAGTGAGTTTCGTCACCATGAAGGGCTGCCACTCTCAACGTTCAGTAGGTCTGTGATGACAAGAGCTTCCTCCATATGTGTGCTCGCTTTCCTGGCAGCTGCCATGACTCCTCTGTCTTTCAGCAGTCCAGGTTGCCACAGCTCTTCACTCCACTCTCCAAACTTCATGGGTGGATTCTTGGGGACACAGAATATCCCTCGAAGAGATGGTTACTTACCCCTCCACGAGTCACAGAGGTGCTAACAGCCAAAGCTATCTGATCGTTAGGACAACTACTGAGCAGGCCATTGGAGTTGTGGTTCCAGTGCCTGTACCAGTCAGGTGGGCCCTGCAGTACACTCCTGCAAGGGTCTTGCGTATTGTGGTGGTCTAATGCATTCTCCAAAATGTGGCCCTCCAGAGAGTGTGCATCATCAAAGGAAGAGGAGTAGCAGGATGAGGCAGAAGAGGAGGAAGAGGAGGAGGAGGGGGTGATGCAGAACACCAAGGTACCCCAGCTGCACAAGAAGGAGGCCATGAATGTTAGGGATCATCTGACTCAGCCACAGTTCAGTTGAGCCGCCCTGACCCAGGATGAATGGAATGGTATGGAACTTACTCTGAGCTGCCTGTTAGAACACTTCCATTGAAGACACAGCCTGGAACATGTGAACTCTTACTGAGATTGAAGGATACACATCTGCCTAGAGATCACCACTGAAGTTGTTTTGCTCTCCTTCACTGTTCCACACCTCTGTTCTGGTTCCACCATTAATAAAAAGAGATTCGCAAGTCTTGCTTCAAGTGTCAATATTGACATGGTGCTCATAGAGGTACACAATGCATAGGTACAGGGAGAAGGACCACTCCATTACCTGCCCAACACCATAGCCTCTGTGCTCGACAACTTCAATATTCAATGCAGTGCTCCCCTTGTGGCCTTAGATGTGATGGTGACAGCCTGCTCACTTGTCCCTGCCTGTGGCTGAGATGCAAATGGTGGGCATTCTCACCATGGAGGTGCCAGTGGGGGCACACCAGAGGCTGATGCACCTGTATCCTTGTGGGGGCAGTACCTGTCACTGGGCACTGCTGCACAGATACTCTCTCTGTCAGAGGGACCAAGGAGGTGTGGCACCTCATCCTCCTTGGTGAGTGCCTCAGCTGTTGGCTGGTGCTCTCGGTGCCTGGAGGGGAGGACCAGCTGGGGTGAAACTGGCATCCTCGCCAGACATCCCTGTGCCTTCTATCCACGCCATTGTATGGCATGCATCCTGTGTACGTCGGTGTGTAATTCCTACATGCACTCCAAATCCTGCTGCATATGGCTCTCCATAAGTTTGGCTTGTCTCTCAGTGGAGGAGCTCATAGACTCAAAGCCCTGACGCATATTGTGGTGTGGCTCAAGAAGGCGGCTCACCATCAGCTTCTTAAGGGCAATTAGGGCTGGGCAATAAGTGCTGGCCCAGCCAGTGATGCTCAAGTCCTGTGAATTAATAAAAACAAATAAGCTGCATGAACCCATGACCCTACACTGCCTCAGGGAATTGCAGCATGATGGAACACATCCACTGCTGCTGGCCTAGGTAGGGCCTCCTTTCCTGTATTCCTGCATCTCTACCCAGCTGAGCAGGGCTGTGCCTGTCTTCTCTCCTCTGGCAGAAACTGCCTACAGATGCCTCTGCTTCTGGCACCTCCTCCTGCACATTAGCGCCATCCTCATTACTAAGTGCTACCCTATGTTCTGCTATTCTCTGTGGCTAATACCAGCTGCTCCTATACACTAGAAGATGCATTTATCAGCTCTGACATGTGCTCAGCAGCACTATGGCTTTGGGGGTCAGTAAGTTCCCTGGGCACATACTCATCCCATGCAGGAACAACATGCACCCTCAGGCTCCTCAACTGTTGTGCTGCTGGAGGAGAAATGAGGCCTCTCTTGAGGGTTAGGGGTTGCACTCACCTTGCCAGAGCACATCAGATCATTAATTCTCTTCTGACATTATATCCGATTTCTGAGCACCACATTCTTTCCACTGTGTGTATCAGCTACCTCCATTCACTCCTCCCTCCTCTTCCTTGCAGCCTAGAGGAGGGCTTCCAGGTCCACAGCAATGAATTGAGGGGTTGCCTGAGTTCCAGGCCTCTGGCTGTGTTGAGCTGTTCCAAGTTCCTCTCAATCTAATATCTTCCAAACTGAAATTAAAGCACTCAGTGCAGCCACTATAATATAGAATCACAGGATTGTTACAGTGCAGAAGGAGTCCATTCAGCTCCTCTTGTCTGCACCGACTCTCTGAGCATTTTAACTTAGTGCCAATCCCCTGCCTTTTCCCTATAACCCTGCATGTTGTTTCTATTTAAATAATCATCCAATGCCCTCGTGACTGTCTCAACTGAACCTGCCTCCATCACACTTCCGGGCAGTGCATTCCAAACTCTAACTATTCACTGTGTGAAAAAATGAATGACTTCAATGGCCTGTTTAAATTGGGCCTGCAACCACCCCCCCCACCTCCCCCGCCCCTGTGGCCTCCCCCTCTTTTCCCAGCTGCTAAATGGCTGCCAAACCTGTCGCCATGGCAATTAAGAAGGTGCCTCCATGAAACTTAGAGCTGATGACTGTTGCCCTGCTGAGGAGTGGGTTCACAACTTGGAAATGGTCCCGACTTCCATTTCTCACTCCCGGAGGAAAAATCTGCTCCTGCATAAATCTAAGCATTAATGCTGGATGGATAACTGATTTTATATTTAGAATGAATCAGAGAAGTCAGTTCGTTGTTGGGCTTAGTGTCTCAGTAAAGAAGTGTTGGAAAGTTAATGATTTAGCTTTAAGTGATGAGGGTCAGGGGAGGTCTTGAGCTTGAACAGGAAAGATCATGACAATTGCTGTTAACTTATAGCTCAAATGTGGCTGTATAATTGAAGACTTCCTCAATGTGGTTTTATGATTAGCACACTGCTGGCTAAGCTGTTAGTCATAGGTCTAACTATTCATTGATTTTATTTGTGGGTCTATTAGAATTTTGCAGTAGGAAGCAAATTAGCTTTCCTGTTATCACCTGTACATAACCACAATAATTCACTGGGTGATAACTCTATGAACAATAACCCTTATTAACCTGTTGAAGTGCATAGATGTCCTGCATGGTCCACAATTATTTTTCATTCTTGTTCTAATTTATTAATAATTCGTTAATTGGACACAATTTATGTTTAATTGCTCAGCTCCTCATAGGCATACAGAGGCCAGGCTATGGCTACAGTCAGAAATTGCTGAAGCATATAAATTGTTTTCTTTTGCATTCTGTACCTTGCACCAGACTTTTATCTGCTTGGAAAGGACTAGAACAGATCAAGTGCAGATTTTGCTCTCCATCTCCAGAGTTAATGCTGCTCAATCTGATCAAATGAAAGTAATGGCTTTTCCAGATATTCCTCCCCACCCCACCAATCTCCCCCATACTCACAAGGATAAAACCAATGGCGTGCCATGCTTGTCTGTCCACCACACCATTTAAAATTGAGTGAAGTTTTTTTTTCATTTGTTCATGGGGATGTGGGCTTCGCTGGCTGGGCCAGCATTTATTGCCCATCCCTACTTGCCTTTGAGAAGGTGGTGGTGAGCTGCCTTCTTGAACCGCTACAGTCCATATGGTGTAGGTACACCCACAGTGCTGTTAGGAAGGGAGTTCCAGGATTTTGACCCAGCGACAGTGAAGGAATGGTGATATATTTCCAAGTCAGGATGGTGAGTGACTTGGAACGGAACTTCCAGGTGATGGTGTTCCCATCTATCTGCTGTCCTTGTCCTGCTAGATGGTAGTGGTCATGGGTTTGGAAGATGCTATTGAAGGAGCCTTGGTGAATTCCTGCAGTGCGTCTTGTAGATTGTACACACCGCTGCTACTGTGTATTGGTGATGGAGAGAGTGAATGTTTGTGGGTGTGGTGCCAATCAAGTGGGCTGCTTTGTCCTAGCTGATGTCAAGCTTCTTGAGTACTGTGGTAGCTGCACTCATCTAGGCAAGTGGGAAGTATTTCATTGCACTCCTGACATATGCCTTGTAGATGGTGGACAGGCCTTGGGGAGTCAGGAGGTGAGTTACTCGTCATGTAATTCCTAGCCTCTGACATGCTGTTGTAACCTTAGTATTTATATGGCTAGTCCAGTTCAGTTTCTGGGCAATGGTAACACCCAGGATGTTGATAGTGGTGGATTCAGTGATGGTAATGCCACTGAACATCAAGGGGTGATGGTTGGATTCTCTCTTGTTGGAGATGATCATTGCCTGACACTTGTGTGTTGCGAATGTTACTCGCCATCTGTCAGCCCAAGCCTGGATATTGTCCAGGTCTTGCTGCATTTGGAAATGGACTTGAGGGTAGAAAAACAATCAGAGTTAGAATTTGAACTCACACCCCTCACAACTCATCTGTAAAAGCCTGCTCTGACAGGGTGCTTCTTAACATGCAGAACATGAATGTTTCAACAAATGTTTCCTTTTAATAATTCTAGCATCCAATGCCTATGCGAAATCAGAAATTAGATAAGCAGTAAGGATCTCACAGGAATAAATTAACTTCCAATTAAGGATTGGAAATTTGCATCTATGAAAAAGTGAATGTAAATCCTTCAAACAGGCAATGATGTGCTATACCACAGCATATCCAGCATTGCTATTTGATCATATCCTTACAGGAATCTTTTAAAAGCAGTTTTATAATTGGAGTGGTCTCTCTTTTGCAGGAGCGGCTTGAGTCCTAGTGAGTGGCCGAAATTTGACTAAATCTCTTTTAAGGGAGACTTAACAACATCAAATTTATTTTGATATTCTCAGAATCTGTGAACCCCTTTTCACTTCTGTCCCTTTCTCCACTTTTCTATTTCTGCCTGCCTATCCCTCTTCTTCAATTCAGCCTCTCTCTCAGCTACTTCACATCATATTTGACTCATTTAAATATTTTCTGTCTTATTTCATTAATTTACATTTTTTCTTATAAGTCCCATTATCTCTTGAAATAGGAATACTTACAATATACAGCACAGAAACAGGCCATTCGGCCCAACCAGTCCATGCTGGTGTTTATATGCTCCACTTGAACCTCCTCCCATCTTTACAACTAAATCTAGTATTGTAATCATCAATTCTCTTCTCCTCCAAACGCTGTTCTAGCTTATTCCCCTTAAATGCATCAGTACTATTTGCTTCAATCACACCCTGTAGCATCAAGTTCTATATTTTCACAACCCTTTAGATAAAAAATGTTTCGTCTGAATTCTCTGTTGGATTTCTTGGTAGCTGTGACATATTATGACTTTTAGTTACTTTCTTTCTCATAAGAGGAAATATCCTCTGTATCCACACTATCAAAATCTTTCATAACTTTAAAGACCTATTAGGTCACCCCTGAGGCTTCTTTTTCCAAGAGAAAAGAGACTCAGTCTGTCAGTTCTGATAAGTATACCCACACATTTCTGGTATTGTCTTGAATTTGCCTATGCATCTTTGGGTAACATCAGGACTAAGACAGGCAGATGAGTTAACATTAGCTGCATTGGGATTCAGCTGGATGAGGGGAAGTAGCAATGTTGGTGACAGAGGCGAGGGATTGTGGTAGAGACAGGAAACTTCTATCTTTAGGTGCAGCTTTTCTAGCTTATTCATTTGTTTCATGAAGAGATGGTCTAATGCCAGTGGATCAAGAGCAGAAGGCACCTGCTATGCTTTTGCTAAGAAAACTACAGAACCACCTGTCAGATTATTAAAACTGTCACAACACCAGCACCAGGTTTACAGTTTCTGCCAGTGGTTCTTTTTGGAGTGAAATACTTCTCACTGATAATGTTCACCTCAATTATGTAAAACTCTTTATGGAAAATAATTAGTTCAAAGGTTGATGTTGCAGCCCAAATAAAATTGGGAAAGACTAGATTCAAAAGCAAAATATTGCAGATGCAGGAAAGACTTTACTCAACCTGGGAGCCAGGACAAAGATATTTTCATTATAAAATGCTTTTGGAATGTTCTTAATGATATCTGAGGCATGTTATGAAGAGATATTAATGTCTATAATGTTATTGGAAATTATTTTAAAAATGGAATTGTAGTTGGGCCTGTGTCTATGTGTTTGACTGTATGTTTCTTAATTGGATTAAAGCCAGCTACTCTGGGTGCTTTGATGTATAGTAGTTTCGAGATGTTAATGTGATAAACATAAGGAGGATAGATGGAAAAGTGTAAATTTGCAATTGTTGAATAAAGAATTCAAGAGTGGGAGTAAAATCTTGCAGCTAGCTAGAAGACGTCTAACAATGTGTTTTTTTTTTCCAGCTTACTAGAAAAACTGGTGGAATGAAAGGATCTTATTGTTAGGTGATTTAACATTACCAGCCTTGTGATACAATGGAAAATTTACATTCAAAGGAAAAGCTAGGTATAAACAGAAAGGAGTTTGTGTGTGTAAGGCAGAGGCATTTTAGATCTAACCAGCCTGTAAGCCTATAACTGTGTCTGCAAAGGAACCAAATTGCAAGGAACCTCATTTTGAATTCATAAGGTCTAATGTGCTTTTTCTGGTGTCTGTTTAAAATCTATGTTTTAATGTTGCCTCGGTGAAGATTTATCTGGGGATGATTAATTTGGGGATTTGTTTAAAAGTTATTATGGCAGTAATTTGTAGATAGGTATATGTGTTTACTTTGTTGCTAAATTAATAAATGTTTAATTTAGTTTTATATGAAAAAGCTCTTGAGGTTCGGTGGTCTTATTCCTGAACTAAGAGTTGCATCTCAAACATACCAATTGAAAATATAGGTATGACAGTTGTTCAAGTTTCCTTCTGGGATTTAAACAACTCAGCCTTTACCAACTGCTGTGTCATAACAAGGCAGTTATTAGAAATGATAATTAAGCTTGCCAATTCCTTTTACTATTATTCTTCCATTTAATTTGTTGTTAAGAGCATATCTTTTTCAAATTGACTGAATTTACCCTTGAACATTTTTTGGCTGAAGTTAATTAAGGAGTGCTAGCTCTGTTTAATGAAATACTTTTCTAAAGCATAGACCACTGCAGGTGAAAGCTGTCCCAACTCTGCTTTAACAATGCCCATAGCCCCAGTCACAGAACAGCATTAGTGCAACTTCTACATTTCCCATATCCTGTAGTTTATATGAGTGAAATTGCTAATATAATGCCAATTAGTGCAAAATGAGAGACAGTTTTGAGCTCTGGGTCCACAACTATTAGGAATTGGGTTGAAGCTGTTCAAATGAATTTCATACAGGTCCCTTATAGCAAGCAAAGAGAGGCGACTTTAATTTTCTTGAGATTCAGCCAAACAGTGCAATGTAATTAAAATCCCCTTCATAGTTATTTGTATTATTATGCTGTTCTTGGACCACAAAGTGAGCCTAAGAAATTCTTGTAATTAGACAATAATCTCCATACTTCCTTTTCATATTTGCTGCTATTGTATTCCAGCCATGGTGTGCAATTGCATCTCAAGAGCAGTGGAAGTTAATTTGAAGGGATATGATCGAATGAGTGTCATGCTTGCTGTTTATTATGTTGATATCTAATTCCCTGTGTCATTTCTTAAGTTGCAAATACAGAAGTCTAGCTTATATCATTTGGGAACAACCTTTACTGGAAATATGGTCATGCAGCACACCACCATGGTCCTTGAGAGTCTTGCTGGTTCATACTGCAGGATGCTCCAGCCTGGTTCAAATAGCTGAAACGTACCTTCATGCCTATGTCAGGTTACAAGATGATTCTGATGAATGAATGTATCTTGTTTTAGTGCTGCTTAGCTGGGGTTGGAAAAGAGTGCACAGTCAATGTTCAGCTTTTAATTCCAAGAAGCCACCTCAAGACTTGTCCTTTTGGGTTAAGAATGCTGAAACCATGGAGGCTCCTTATAATAAAAGTTTGGGAACAGCTAGAGGAAAGCAAGCATTCACTTGAATGATGGTGTGCTGCTGATAGCATACAAGCTCTATATTGTATGAGCTGAATGCTTCCCTACTGATGCACATCTGGCCATTGATGAAGGGACCACATCTAATAATGTGGATACCCACGTTATTCTTTGAACCTCAGGAAATTCTGATGTTCAGTGAAATCCTAGCACCCTCTCTGTTGCTGGTGGTTGTCCATCCAAAATTTCAAGAACTTGGTAGTTTGTGATTTTGAACTCTGAAGACTTTCCGATTGCTGTTCTGGAACAGGAAGCCTGTCAGTTAGATCTGCAGCTGCTGACCTTTCAGCTCCACTGCCATGCTATTGAGTTCACCCCGACTTCCAGTGTAGGATCCTGTAAGGAGTTGGACTTCACCAGGAGTATGCCTGGGTTTTATTTGAGCACACCTCAACTTGGACAAGTGGATTATAAGCCTAGTGTGCTCTGTTTGTCTAACAATTGGGCGGCAAGTTCACAATATCTAGATAGATGTGACATTAAACCATTCCACTGGTACAGATGGACAGTAAAGGTCCCATAACAGAAGAGAAACACATAGTTCTTCTGTTGGAAAAGCAGAATACTGTGGATGCTGGAAATCTGAAATAAAAAGCAAATATGCTGGGAATATTCAATTCTGATGAAAGGTCACAGACCTGAAATGTTCTGTTTCTCTCTTCATAGATGCTGCCTAAACTGCTGAGTATTTCCAGTATTTTACGTTTGAGTCTTGGTCAACATTGTTTCCTTAATCCAATGCCAGTAAAAATAGGTTATTTTTTTTCTTATTGATGTTCGAGTTCTTGCTGTGTGCAAAATCAGCCACTGTGCTTCAAAAATAATCTTGCTTGCGTGTAGAGCTTTAAGATGGTCTGGGTAATGTGATGACATGTTGTTTACAAACAAGTTTTTCTTCTTTTTCATTATTTCCTTATATTAGTGGAACCTGAGTAAAATGAATTTGGCCGATGTGAGGACAATGGGGACCCTAACATGGTTCTGAGAAGGAGAGAAAGATGTGAGAGCGGGATGCGCGGGAGATGGGTCGGACATGGTTAAGGGCCCTGTCAACCGCAGTGGGTGGGAAACCTCAGTTAAGGAAGAAGGAACACATGTCAGAAATGCCGTATTTGGAAAGTGGCATCATCAGAACAGATGCGATGGAGGTGAAGGAACTGAGAGAATAGGATGGAGTCCTTACAGGAAGCAGAGTGTGAAAAGCTGTAGTTGAGGTATCTGTGGGAGTCGGTGGGCTTGTAGTGAATATTGGTGGACAGTCTATCACCAGAAATTGAGATAGAGAGGTAAAGGAAGGGAAGTGAAGTGTCAGAGATGGACCATGTGAAGGTGATGGAGGGATGGAAATTGGAAACATGATTTTCCCAAGTCACTTGACATTTTGCAGATCCCAGTAACGGATTAACTGTGAGAGCCATGGGGTTTATCAAGTTAATAATGGAATATTGAGGCATTTATTCAATGTTTATTTGATCAGAGTATATAATAAGCTTTTTCTTCCTTACTTCCATTGTCTATTGGGGAAGCTCTAACACCTCTCCTACACTGCTGAACAGGATACAAATAAAAGACAATCATCTGATAAATAATACTTCTCTCAGCTTCAGCTTCTAAACTCTCTCTGTGTTGCAGTCATTCTCATCTTTCCCTTTTGCCCCTCTGTGCTTTCTTACTTGTTCTTTCTACTCACCAAGATCCACTCACTCTTCCTCCTCCTTGGATACTTACTGTGTGGACTTTCCCCAGAATTGCACTAAGTGCAGATAAAATGGAGTACTACCGGCTGATGAAAATGGTAGGTTTTCATGCCGTATCATCCCAAGCCCACCTCGTTATATTTTCACTCCTGCAAAACATGCCGTTTCCCTTGCATGCAGGCTCTCATTCACCCATCCACCATCACCCTGCGGTTGCATCACATCAGATGCCATCTTTAAAAGGCAGCCCTCAGCAAAGCGCTCAATGCTACCGGCTCACCACCACCGTCTGGGAGACATGGCCAGCAAAGGAAGAAAGACAGCAGGCCCCTGCTTCAACGATGGGTCCCCCGAGCGGCTGCTGGATGCTGTGGAGGCCCACCGGGATGTGCTCTACCCCCACTCTGGCAGCAGGATGGGCAGCAAAGTCACCAACCTGGCATGGGAGGTGGTGGCTGTGGTGGTCAGCACAAACACCCTGCAGAAGAGGACAGCCACCCAGTGCCGCAAAAGGATGAATAATCTCCGTTCCGCCAGGGTAAGTTAATCTTTTCATCACTCCCAACTCATACTCACAAACCCATCACATACCCACAAGGCTCTCACTGCCAGTGCAAGGGACATCACCATTCACTTTTTCACACACACACCATCATTGTCCTCATCCCGCCCATGGGATCACTCACCACCCACACAGGCCAGGCATACTTATCATCGACTCCCTGACTTGCCCAGCATTTTCCTGCACAGCACTCCTCAGGTCAACACATCTTGCATCTCCACTGATTCTTCTCTCTACATACACCTCACATTGTTAGTTGAATAGCTAACACTCACATTTACCCTCAACCAATTGCCCTCTTACAAGCATGCCTCTGTAAATGGACCCTTCCTGCCTCTGCCCACAAGCCATTTTCAAGACTCACACCCCTCTGCTTTCTCTTCTTGCAGGAGAAGATGACACATAACTTGGCAAGAAGCAAAGATTTAGAGGAGGTCAGGATGCAGTCGCAAGCACTTTATCGATCACGGGCAATGTGTGCCTGCCTGCCCCACTGAGGAGGAATTCTTCTTCCATGAGGCTGCAGATGTCAGTAACAATCTGCTGTGAGATGCTGAACCACCTGAGGCACTGGCTCACACATGTTGAGAGGATTGATTGTCTGCCTGTAGACCTTATAATGGGGGGTCTCGCCTCCTTCTAGCTGGATCTGGATGGGATCCCCATCATACGTATCCTGTGGCAAGGCATGTGGTTGGGGAGAAGGCAGCTAGTGCTGCTGCTGGTGTTGTTGGTGCTGTTGTTGGTGCTGTTGGCAGTAGCGTGGCTTCTGCCCCTCAGCAGATGTGGAAGATGGAGCTCCATAAGATGTTCTCATGCTGTGGGTAAGGCTGGCAGCCGAAGGTGACTGAAGTGCTGGACAGATGAAGTTCATTCCAAGAAATTGGCAATTTTGGTGAAAGCTCCTTCTGAGAGAAGAAGTGCTTTGAACAGTAGCCACTCAACAACCATGGCTGGAGCTCTTCTGTATAACTGATTAAAGCCTTCCCAGCTTGTCAGTTTCACTGAAGAAGTTCATTCCACTATGCACTTACCAAGGTGACCTTGGTGAGGTGCAGACACAGTGGAAGCCATGCGCTGTTGGGAAAGAAGGAATTCATGGTTAAAAGGCTCTTAATCACCTCAATAGATTTCTCACCAGACCGAAGCAAGTTTTCCACAGAACTCGACTCCTTGGAACACTTGCTGGAACACCTCAGCATCCCAACCAGACTTCATTTTCTGGGACTTTTCCCTTCTTCAAGTGGAATCTGCCTCCACTTGGCTGGGTAAATTCTGCCCTAAGTGTGTACAGAGTACATTGACTATCAGTTCTCTTTGTATCTGATAACAGGCTGTCCAATTAAACCAGTATTATTTATCTTTATTAAACAGCTCTCGTCGACCTTGGACATATGCATTTTGATGAGCATGGTGCTCTGGTAGCTCACAATTAAGTATACATCCCAGATTCTGTGAACAAAGGTCTCTACTTATCTCAACTTGGGATTGAAACTGTTTCTAAGTATATATGTGGTGATCTTTTTGTATCTGAGTATATATAAAGTATGGTGGTGATGTGTGTTTTCTTCCTGCAAAGAATATATAGAGAGTGCAGTGAAAGTCTGTTCATTGTAACTGACTGTGTGAAGAATGTGGCCACAGCTGTCTCTGGACTCTGGAAGGTTCACAATATAAGCCTTTCATTTGAGTCATAGCATCGAGGGAGGCACAAAGTATGAGACAAGCATTCTCTCAGTGGGGGCTTGTGAAAATTAAAAAGAAGCGATGAGGACTATGGAACAGTATTGCCTGAAAACCTACTCCCAGGTCTCGACCTTTTTCTGACTGGATAAAGTACTTGATACACAATGACTCTAGAGGTTGCATACAAAAATATAATTAAAATCTTCCCCAATACAATTGCATATGTTGTAGTGTGTTGTAATGTGTCCCACATGTGTGTATAAATCTAATGGATGGCAATATGTTGAAGTTCCAATTATGAACAATATTGCAATTATATGATCAGTAATTGGATATGGAGGAATCGTGCAATGTTGTGAATTAGCTTTTTAGTTTTAAGGCTTAGCTGAGAAGGCTGTAATTATGTACTAGATGAGCACTTACATTTGTGGAGACAGCCTAATATGAATGTTAGTATAGTAGGCGACAATATTCAGACTAATTCCTTATACTGAATTATTGTGTGTTAAAAAGAAAGATTTGCATTTATATACCACTTATCACAACCACTGGACATCCCACAGCCACAGAAGTACTTTTGAATTGTAGTCACTGTTGTAATGTCACAAACGCGGCAGCCAATATGCACACAGCAAACTTCCACAAAGAGCAATGCAATAATGATCAGATAATCTGTTTTTGTGATGTTGATTGAGGGATAAATATTGGGGATCTCTCGCCTGCTCTTCTTCAAAATAGTGCCATAGGATGTTTTGAGTCTACATGAGAGGTCATACAAGGCCTTGAATTAACATATCATCTGAAAGCTGGGACCTTCAACAGTACTGCATTGGAGAGCAGCTTTGATTTTTGTGCAGAACCTTAGCTCAGAGTTAGAATACTACCAAATGAACCACAGCGAATACCATCCTCACAAGAGTTAACAAGAGTTAGTGATCATTAGCGTTAGTGATACTGCAGCATAGAAGATGCCAATAAGAACTTAATATTGGGAAAAGATACCACCAGACGAAAGCAATTTATAGATAGCAAACTTCTTTAGCTTCCGTTTATAATTGTGAATTATAACAATGTATTTGTTGTCTAGTTGAGGAGCACCACAGCCTTAAAATAATAAGGTTTATTGATTTGAACTGTATGAATCAGAATTACATAATATGGAATAAAACAAGCACAAGAGAGTAAGAATTGAATTCCATTATGTTCTGTGGAACAGACTTTATATAAATAATCTAATAGTTTATATAAAGTCTGAGAGACACATATTATTTTCTCCCTCACAAACTAAGCATTTAATCTGTCAATGTCCTTACATTGTGAAATACATTTCGGTTAAAGAATCTAATGTCTGTTAATGAACAGATTTAAAGCAGCAGAATGAATATGTATTTGCGAAAGAAATTAAGTTTGTAAAGATACATACGGACATACATGATCCAATAATCCAAAAGGCATTGTGACTCAATCTCTGTTGGAATGACCGAAAATATCATTTGAGGGAAGCAACTATTAGGAACAATTGCTACAGGGTAATGTTCAGTTGATAACCAGGAGATTTTGGGGATAGAAGACCTAAAACTACAAAGCCTCCTCTTGGACATTTTACTTGCAATGACTCACTTCCCTCAGGCAATTAAATAAGTTGTTTAGAGTCAATAACAATGGAAAGGTTGTATTAGAAATCCTGGGTTTATGGGCTATGGCCATTTTTCATCTGTCATTTCTGCCCTGGGACCTACCTTATACATCTGTAAAACAAGAATATACTGATAGCTAAGGAACCCTGAGCTGGAATCCTCAATGTTTAATTTTGAGTTTCATTGTACTGTTACATAGAGATGTATAGGTTTGGATTATCTTCCGCGAATTGCCTTTTGCTTTTGTTTCAGAGACTCATACCTTCATTCAAAATTCTCCTTGGAGATGTTTTTTTGTGTGGGAAATTTTATTTAAAAATACTATCTGAAGTATGGGTTTCCCAGTATGAATTATACTCTTTATAATAACTATGTTGAGGAAGGGAAAGGAGGAGGAAGGCAGGAATGGTAGGGAATCTAGGATAAAAACAAAAAACTGTGGATGCTGGAAATTCAAAACAAAAACAGAATTACCTGGAAAAACTCAGCAGGTCTGGCAGCATTGGCAGAGAAAAAAGAGTTGACGTTTCGAGTCCTCATGACCCTTCAACAGAACTGATACAAGTTAATGAGTAACATTGCAGAACTTACAGGTTTATTTGCAAATACCCAGGCACAAGGTATGTATATAGACCTGGAAGATGGTATTTGAAAGTCTCCCCAGGTTTTTTGTAAGGAGGATTTTCTTCATTCCAGAAAACCTGGAAGAACTTTGCACCATCCTACAGGGAGCTCTGCGAACTTCCTCAAGAAACAAAATGGCACCTACTATGGTTAAGAAAGTTGCTACCGTGCTTATTTATTACCACTGGGCTCATTTCAAGGGGCAAAGTATGATTTCATCCAGGACAGTTAGTTTGCTGCCCATTTCTCCAAGTTATTATTGCTCTGCTTGCCCAGGCAGTCCAGTGCATTACATTGTATACAGTAGGGTTTTCATGAGGCTTGATGGTATATATGCATGGACATGTGACCATACAAGCCCTTAATGTCAACACTCACCATTATATCAATTGAAAGGGAATTCATGTGCAACTAATGTGTTGCTATAGGCACAGTTTCTGCATGTCAAAGACCAGCAATTTACTTTTTAATAGACCGGAAATTGCAGTTTGCAATTCCTCAACCTGGACTCACTTCCCTCTGGGCATGTCAGATCATGAAATCAGCTTTGGGATTTGTGGCTTACCAGCTGGTACACCTGTGTAATTTTCATAAGGCCTTTGTGATGTTGAGACTCACTGAAGTCAAATGTACTTATTAACTGAGATTTTGGAATTCTAATATTCCTTTATTTCTTAACATGGCTGTGGAATGCAACCACATTTCGGAAAATATTGGTTTATGGAAAATAAATCAGTTATGACATGGATGATATAACCTTCTCATGCTTGTGACACTTTTGAATTTTGCCTCTTGTGTCACTGAATAGTTTACTTCCCATTAACCACTGTGCCTCACTGTGTATTTTCCCTCTGTCAGCTATTTATCCAACGTCACTGGAGTAATATTGAACTGTTTCTATTTTTGTTGTATTTATTTAAACCACATATTTAGTTTGAAATAATTGAAGATTGTCTGGGATTATTTGTCTGGCAAATGATCATGACTAATGACGTAAGCCCTTCATAATTCAAAACAGATTTTAGAGCAAGTGTCGGTTGACAGGAAGTAATGGACCAGAATGTGCTGCAGTAACTTATGGTGCGATTCATCACTGACCATTATAAGGATCCAAAAAATAATGTATCAATTGATAAATTAATGAAGATAACCCTAGCAATATGCTTATAACATTATAAAATACTCTAGAATTCCTCCAGTGTTTAGGTTTATTAGTACTTCTCAAAGTAATAAGTTGCCTGCTGTTTTTTGTTTATATGTCATGTTCAGTACATCATGTGTAGGTGACATTTCAATATCTTACACTTTATGCTGTAATACTTGCAGAATTTACACAATTAAGGTATAAACATGCATGAATTCAGCTTGGCCCAGTAAAGGATTAGCAGGAACACACTGTATGTGCATATAACTGGAAAGGATTGAACATGATTTCTCCAATTCAACTGTCAAGGAGGACGAATTAATTCAAATCAAACACAGGGACATCCACATCCACACCCACACCAACCACCCATATAAACACACCCACACAAACACACACATACACGCACGCACACACACCTGCCAGGGATCAGGTGCGTGATCACCATTAAACTGACAGTGGTTGGATACACTCTTCCAGTTAAACTCTCATGATTTGACACACATTCACAATAGATATTTAGGGAATATACTTCAACTTTTGCTCTTTCCACACCAAGATAACCATGGGTCAGATATGCAGATCTGTAAAATATCCCTATCATGGATTTTGTTTAATCTCATAGGATTAAGCTTCTTTTTCGATTTACTTAGAAAGACCCTGTGGATTTGTACTGTAGATAGAAACAATGAAACTGAGTGAAGTTACTCATTCCCTGATGCGCAGAATTTAGTGTGCCCAGGGTACATTTTAGCTAACTGTACTATTTTTCTTCTGATGAAAATGCAGGTTGTATGATTTGTGCCTGCTGACTTCCTTTTGTCACCTCATTGTGAAATGAGACAGCCAAAACAATCTTGAGAAAAGAAGATGGATCATTGGTCAGGATGCCATTTGGTGTTTTGCACGAGCTATCTCATATCTGGGTGTGGGGGGCAGGGAGGTGGGGTGGGGGGGGAGTGGAATTTTCTTGTTCGTAACAACAGTTGTCATGCCACAATGAATCAGCAAGAACTGTGCATGTGACTAGAGTCTTAAAAAGATCTTCAGCTTCCCATGATGATTTATAGAGAGAGTTGCGATTGGAAGGATTGACAAAGATAGTAGGGCATGTTTTGACACCAATACTACAGGTGGATTTGGTTGGGAGGTTAAAATGTCAAAATGTCATACAGCTGAATCCCAACCCTAAACCTACCCATCTTCAACCCATCAGCTTTCATTTTCAATGAAGCTGGAATGAGAAGGGACCATGGGCAACTAGGAGTAGGTTGACAATTTAAACATTATAAGAGTCTGGCAGTCTGTTCCAAGTTTCAGATTTACCAATGGTTGACCAGGTTTCCTGGGCTCAGGAAATTGGCAGCTAAAGGAAGATGCTGACTGCTGTATCCAAGAGGTAGCTATTTTTTCACTTAACTGGTAGACCCAACATGGCTGCGTCACTATCATCCCATAATCAGACACACATGCAACCCTCCCGATATCTGTCCAGCCTCTGCAATGAGGCTTCCGACCACCTCCATGAGACCTCTGGTCTCAACCCTGAGGCCTCTAAGCTCCTAACCACCCCTCTTGGCCTCCGATCTCACAAGCCTTTAATCTCTAACTCTATTCCCAAGTCTGTGGCCCCAAGTGTCAGACACCCCTTTCCAGCCACCAATCCCTCAGGCCTCCAATCTCTGACCCTGCCCAGGGCTCTGATCTCTTAGACCTCTGATCGTCGACAACCCCCACTGGCTCCTGATCCCTGACCCCCCTCACCCCACTCCACTTATCTCTGAACTGCCGGCCCAGCCTCAAATCCCTTGGGCCATTGATCTCTGTCACCTCGTACCACACTCCAATTCCTCTATCCCCTTTCTCACCGGTCCCTAATCTGTTTGTGTAAGGGCAGTGTTTGTGTGCAGAAAAGTGACTGCTGTGATGTCTGGCTGACTGCTGTCAGTCATGATGATGCAGTGAGCTCCTTGGGCTCAAATGCAGTAGACAAATGTGTACAGCAAAACCACAAACAGCAAATTAATGAATGAATCTGTTTAATATTGAAATAAAACCAAAAAATTCTGGAAAAATTCAGCAGATGTGGCAGCATCTGTGGAGAGAGAAGCAAAGTTAACCTTTTGAGTCCGTATGACTTTTCTTTGACTTTGGTGGTGGCCTTAATAGAAGGACAAATATTGGTGAGGACACCAATAGAACTCACTGCTCTTCTTCACATAATGCTCTGGGATCTTCCATGTCCACCTGAATAAGCAGGCCCTAGTTTAACATGTTGGGTGGAATTTAACGTTTGAGATGGGGTTCATGCCCACTGTCTGGAAAACTCTGCAGCTAGCATTTTCATGAGGCCCAAAACATCTTCATAAAAAGCAGGCCTGGGAATCATCGGGCCTCCCATTGTATTAAACCCCAAGCAGGGTGGAAATCCAGCCCCTGACTGCTGCCGACCAATCAGAGGCTGGCAGCTCTTCAGTATGGCAATAGCACCAGGACTGGTGGCCACAGGTGGGCATTGCACTCTGGCCTTCACCAGGGATCGCTCATGGATCTCTGGAAAGAGGTAGATATAGGTGGGATTCAGATGCCAGGGAGGAGGGTGCCAGTGAGTGGGGTGGGGGAGGGGGTCAACAGCAAGGGCAGGTGGGTGCCTCCAAGCGGGGTCCCTCCTTCCTGAAGTTGAATACCTCAATTGGGCACAAAGTGCCCTGAGTATTAGGGACCCACCCCCCAAGTAGGCAGCAGGCTAACCCCCGAGAGCGTTTACTTTGTGGTTAAATTATGGTGCCCAAACTTGAACCCATTCCTCTGATTCAGAAACAAGAGGGATATTGAATCGAAGTGGTATCTGGTTAGAAGAATATACCTTTTAAATCCTCCTGTCATGGACCGAATGTTTATGTTCCCTTACTGTCCATGATCAGTATATTTTGTGATGAAAGGTGGTGTGTGCCTCTTCCCTCAGAGTGTGTATCCCAATTAAATAATTCCAGCAACAAGCTTTTTGCGAGTTTTAAAATAAAGAAGGTTAGTTGTTCTCACATACTTACCACAAATTAAACACCACGTTTCACACACTCTCTCACACACACAGATTAGAACCAGGTGAAAGTAATATACTGTCACAGTTTACAAATATCTCAGCCTCTAGCTTATGATCTCCAGCTCCCATGTGCCAGGCCTGTAGCTTTTTGGATAGTTCTGATACTTTAAAGTTGACACATGACCCTTGTAAAGTGAAGGATTTACAGAAGTTTCTTGTAGTCAAATTGTCCAAGAGGTTGGTACTCAGGTAAACTTGAAGTTGCAAGCAGGTTAGGGGAGTCCTTCACCGTGCGTTGGGATGTTACTTTTACAAACTATTGCTGTTAATTACCTTGGCTGCTTCAAATACTTACAGCTAGTTTGATGGCTTTTGGTAGAACTGTCTTCAAACAGCCTCTAGCTTGATTTTAAAAGTACTAAAAACCCGACTGTCTCATCATGCGACTTTCTACCTGTTCAAGGCCTTTTCTAAGTAAAGGTTGTGCCCATGTTGATTCCCGTATGATGGTTCAACACCTTGAGGGTTTGAGATAGTCAGTGTCTTTGTTTTTGAATGACCCATTCATTTTTGATAATACCCTTCTGGATTTGTTTCTGGAAAGGACATTGATTCACATCAATCTGGAACGTTCCTTTTGTTCCCTCTTGAGATAAGGGAGTGGTTTCAATCCACAAAATAAGTCAGGTGATCCTTGGGTGGCCATATTTTCAGTCCTTTGGGTCCAATATTAAAATATTAATATTAGTTTGAAGTTCAGAATAGGACATGTGGGTACTGAGCATGACTCCTCTGAAACTGCATTGACCCTTTGTTCAAAATTCTGAATTAGCCAACTTATCAGGCTAGACGCTGGTCACCATTTTGGAAGTTCTCAGTTTAGTCTTGAAACATAAACCTTGAATGCGTCTGAATTTACATGTAAATCTGATGTTCTTTTTGTGTTCTGAAGAAAGCATCGAAGAATATTTTCCTATAGTTTGCTCACTGATCAGTTTACTGCAAACCCTTAAGACTGACAGGTGGACCAACTGACTTCAGATCTGTAGCACATGAGGATTTTTGAAGCTTTTCACAATGCAAATATGCAGTAACTGTTCTTCCAATTTATCCTCCCCATAACATCAATAGCAGAATCCTTTTTTGTAATCTTCCCAATTGCATAGCTGAAATCAGGATACCACTGCCTGAAGAGCATGGATCTAAACCCATATTCTATTATGCTGTACCAGAATACATCAAGGCTGCTCCTCATAAAGTGTGTTTGCATAAGTGAGGGCTGGCGAGACTATAATCTTAATCGCTTTTAGCAGGTCTGCCAGTCAAATATTTAAATGAACACTGGACCATTAATTACTGTGATAAGATGTTCAATTATTTTATTTTTTTAATATGTTAGATTTGTTTGAACAATCTCAAGAGCACTATTTTTAAATCCTTCAGACAGAGCCAGGCCTCATACCTAGGACATAATTCACTCATAATACTTAGGGAGGAGATGTTGTGGTAGATAGCTATATGTTTTATATGGTGCAAATTATCATGATCTCACACTACCATAATATCTAATAAGGATCTAAAATTTAAATGTTTTTTTTCATGCATGTTCTCCTGCATGATTCAGTGATTTGTGGTGGAGTTATCAGGAAGCTAACAAGAACTCCCGCCTGACTGCTCTTCTGGTGATGAATCAGAATCTTGGGGCCATTGCTTCTGCTTAAAAACAGATTGGAAATTAATTGGAACAGGCTGCAATACAATGCTACTGTTTCTCACATTCTGTCAGATCCTTTCTACCTACGTGTCTTTTAGAGAGCATAGTGCCTTTCTTTGATGACAACGCCAAGCTTCCTTTCCAAATGCACTAATTTGTAATGTGCTATCGCACTTTTATATAAATAATACCAATATAGAATATCATCAGTAGCAGTCCTTGTGGAATAGATTCTGAGATATCTACACACTCAGCTGCAATGCTATGAGGATTGTTATTGTTCATGTTTGGTAGTTATTAATGAGAGTATGAACTCTTTCCTTTACACCTCATTTTTCACTGTCCAGGTTTCCCTTGGTGGCAGTAGAGAGGGTGAGTGAGTGGTCTATTCCCACTGTTATTTCCAGCCGGTCACTAAGAAATACATTGCTAACTAATGATTCTCCAGTGAATTCTTTATTGTTTATGTGCTGAAGTAGATGGTATCTCTACAAAGAAACAAGATGGGACTGAAAAAGCATGGGGCAGAATTTTACGCCGGCAGGATTTTACAGTACTGCTGAAGCCAATGGAGTTTTGAATGGCTCACCGCATTTTACTGCTCTGCCCCCACCGTGTTGGGAGCATAAAATTTCACTCCATATTTAGGGAAATCAAACTTACTTATCTCCTGCCTGCAGTAGCATTCATTTACATGAATTGCATCACTTCTGAATCAGTATTAAAAAAATTTGGCTGGGGGCGCTGACGTTTAATGTACATTGAGCTAAGGGGTGCCAGTGCTAGGCAATCAAACCTGTTTCTATTTGAAGCAACCATTGTTAATACCTGAAGCCAGATACAGCCAGAACAGGACCAACATAAAGCTTCCTTAACTCTGTCCCAGCAATGCAGTTTAACATCTGTTTTCATGAAAACACCCTGGGGAGGATTTTTCCCTCATCGGACAGAATCGGCGGGGGCGGGCGGGAATGGTCGGGAAGCTGACCACGGCCCATGATCAGGGCCAGACCACAGGCCAATTAAGGTCACCCAGCAAGAAATGCGCTCGGCAGCTTGTGTTGGGGCGGGGGAGGGGTACGAGGAGGGCGAATGAGGAAGTTTGCGCATGTACACAGGTGTGTGCTGGAAAAGCTCCCTGAGGCACAGAGCTGCCTCAGGGAGATGAAGAGTTTAAAACATTAAAAATAAATATTTTTAAAATGTTATAGAACATGTCCCCTCTTGTAACCCTATCACATGAGCAGGGACATGTTATTAATGAAATGTTTTAATTTTTATTTAACTTTTAATAGCTTTTGGACACCTCATCCCGCCCATGGATGAGGTTCCCTAAAAAGTGCAAAGGCTGCTTGGTCTTTTTGCCTGCCCACCATAATATGCCTTTTAATTGTTGGTGGGCGCGCTGCCAACTCCCAGCTTGCCTGATGTCATTGCATGTCATTTTATGCTCAGTTGAATTGGGTGTGCGCCCGCCAATGAGTGTTACATTCTGGCTTCTATTTTGCACCAGTGGGATGCTTTCATTTTTCGCACTAGTCATTCTATGATCTTTTTGAGTGAGACCACCAATTATGTCAGTTAATTATGAAAACTCTTGTGCCATGCATTCACACCCAATAGGAGCTGAGTTGAATCTACTTCAAACTAATTTCCTTTAGGATATAGAACAAAAGAAAGACTTGGGTCTGAATTATTAGCTCGGTGTGCAGGCGAGAAACGGACCGCTGATTGCGATCTGCCCCGGCAGCAATTTCACGCTGGCTGACCAATTAAAGACCAGCCAGCGTGAAACGTACTCTGAAAAGCTCAGCACTACTGGGGGGGGGGGCGCGGGAGGAGGGTAGGCGATGATGTCAACATGGATGTGGGTGAGCGCTGAGAGAAAGCTCCCTGAAGGCAGAGACCGGAAAAGACCCAATAAAGTTTTAAAAAGCAGAAAAAAAATGTCCAAGCGTCACAATCAGGCACCTGAAAATACAAATGACAAAAATGTTGCCCACAGATTTTTATCTTTATTTCATTTCATTATGGAAACCTCACCCCACCCTCGGATGAGTTTTCATGAAAAATGCAAACCGTAAGGTTGGATGGGCGATGGAAAATAGCGGCCAATTGCACTGTTAATGGGCTCAATTGCCCTCTTAATTGTTACTGGGCGCGCTTTCAACTTTTGCGCGCACCCACCGAGTGAAATATCACGTATGTATGCGATGATGTCGGGGCGCTCACCCGATGCCATCTCACACGGTTTCATGACCCATTTTCGACTTTCGACTTTTGCGCGCGCTCACCCGTTCAACTTAAAATTCAGCCCTTGCATTTATATAGTGCCTTTCACAACCACAGGGTATTCCAAAGCACTCCACATCTAATGAAGTGCTTTTGAAGTGTAGTCACTGTTGTAACATAGGAAACACTGCAGCAAATTTGTGTGCAGCAAGCTCCCACAAACAGCAATATTATACCAACCAGCTAATTTGTTTCTGTGATGATGATTGAGGGACAAATATTAACCAATTATCCAGGGATAATTTCCCTGTTCTTCTTCAAAATTGTGCCATGGGATCTTGCATATCAACTTGAGATGGTAGACAGGGCTTCAGTTTAACATCTCAGCTGCAAGACAGCACCTCTGACAGTGCAGTACTCTCTCAGAATGGCATTGGAGTGTCAGCTTGGATTTTTGTACTCAAGTTCTGCAGTGGAATCAACAACCATTCTACTTAGAAGAGCAAGTGCTACCAACTGAGCCACAAAAAAATGAAAAAGGTAGTGTCTTTACTCCCTGTTTCACCCTGTCTTGTACACAAACATTCTTAAAGTGCAGTCCTCTGCTTGAACGCTAACTTTTCTCACCATGCACATGTCAAGTGTTCACAGAGCTGAGTTCTAAAGAAGAAAAGCCTCTTTTTATCATTTAATGTGTATCAGTTTGGAAGCAATCAATTCCTCCGCCCAGTTGCTGAAACTTCACTTCCCATTCTTTTCCCTGACAGGAGGAGTCCCCTTAAAATATTATTCACATAATTTTTGGCCATTTGGTTTTGTTGTGTGTTCTCCAGGGAGCCTATTCAATGCAAAAAAAAACCCACAAGTGAAAATCATTAGGAGTTGGCAGCAGCTGCATTTAAAATATAATCACTCTGTGTCCCACAGAGGCATCATTTTATAAATTCTGGCATGTACATGACATGGTGAGGCCAGTGTTATCACTGCAAGCTAGTTTAGCTGTCCTTATCTCTTCCAGTGTTTGCTTTGTGTAGGGTCAGCTGCAAGTGTGAAGCTTGGTTCAACTCTCTTTTTCTCTCCTCAGCAGAGCCTACACAGTCAGGAGCTGTGGTCATGCTAATGTCGATACAGTAAGTAGAATTGACCATACGATACACAAGCATGTTATGAGCAGTTTGGGTTGCAGACTTACAAATATATCAGGCATGAAGGGGTGTACTTTTAATATGAGGAAAGGCCAGAAAAACATCACGGTTTTGTTTGCATAAAAGGAGTTTCAAAATTGTAAAAAATCTGCAGTCTACTCTGGGTACCTGTTTCCATGGCAATGGAGTGATCAAGATACACATTTGAGCTTCTTTCTCAATATTTTTTGAAAGGTTTTAAATTTCTGGTATCAGCCAACTCTGATTGTGTTCATGCGATTCACCCTAGATTGCCAGGGAATGTAACATGTACTCACTCACCTTCTCCCTTACTATAAATAGATATATCACTGGCAGCAATTAGAACAAAGCATTACATTCCTGAGGCTAAACACCTCACTGGTTCTGCCAGGAACAGTGAGCTAATACATGCAGCTACTGGACTGACAAGGAATGAACATCCTTCCATCAGAACGTACATGAGTTGAATGGAGCAGTGGAATTGGTGGGAAGGCAAGCTGAAATATCATATCTCATCATTAAGGCTAGCCATCAGCAAGTACATTAATTTTTAAAATGTTACTTAAACTATAGAGGGGTGTTCAGTGCAGCTGGATAGCAAACTGTCCAGTTGTTAGACCTGAGCATGAGATCATAAGTAATGTATAATGCACAAAACATAATGGGCGGAATTGACCTGGACTTGCACTAAGTCTGATAGCGGGCGGGTAAAACAATGTTCCCTACATCGGCCGCAATGGCTGGTTTTCATGCTATATCATCCCAAATCCACCAAATTATTTATGCATTCCAGGGAAACACATCGTTTCCATGGCGGGCAGGCTCTCATTCGTCTGCCTGCCATCACCTTGCCACTTCATCACGCCATTCACCATATTTAAAGTCCAGCCACACGCACACATCTCAGTGTTTCCAGACCATGACTGCTGCAGGTAAGACATGGCCATGACAGGCAAAAAGACCGCAGCCCCCAGGTTCAGTGATGCCACACTGGAATGCCTTTTGGATGCCATGGAGTCCTGCTGGGATGTCCTCTACCTCACTCTGGTCACAGGATGGGCAGCGGCATGAACAACCAGGCTTGGGAGAAGGTGGCAGCAGTGGTCAACGCCAAAACCATTCCAAAGAGGACAGCCACACAGTGCCGCAAGAGGATGAATGATTTCTTCCGTTCCGCCAGGGTAAGTCACTCATCTCGTCACTCAACTCACACACTCAGAAACTCATCACACATCCACAGGGCCCGAACTCAATGCTGGTTCAAGGGGTATCACTATTCACATTCTCACACCCACTGTCATTGTCCTCACTCCATCCATGGGAACCACCCACACAGGCCAGGCATGCTTATCAACAGACCTGGCAGGCATCCTGCTTACATTTTCTCCATCTCTATTCATGCAGGACAAGCTGGCACATAACAATAGGGAGAGGTCGCAGACCAGTGGAGGAATGCCTGAAATCAAGGTCCTCATGGACTTTGAAAACAGAGCCATTGAACTGGCCGGTGATGATCTGGACCAGTCCTATGCTGACGGTGAGGTCGGCGGTGCTCTACCAAGTAAGAGTCCACAGCGTAACATCCATCAGACAACCATGCCATGAGTGATGTGTCCTGTTTCACAGGCCACTGCCATGCACTAATTATCTCTCCTTGGTTCTGCAGGCACATCTGGGAAACAGCCGAAGGAGTCCTTGAATCAGGGCCTCCAATCAAATCTCAAAGACACCTCTGAAGAGGAATCTGAAGGCATCCTCCTTGAAGCCCCATCACAGCGCTCACCCACACCCTCCACCAGCACAGAGGCACACTCCTCAGCGGGACCTAGCTTCAGAGTAGCCTCAGGATCACAATCTGGTGAATACATCGCACTGTCTGATCCATAGCAGGTGGCAGCAGGGGCTTGCCAGGCCCTGGCATTCGGATGACTGCTGGAGGCCAGAAATCTGCTGAGTCTGAGTCAGATGACGAGCCTCTGGACTTGGCCATGTCACAGTTGCTGGAGCTACAAAAGCAAGCTCGGGAACATCAGGAAGGGATGGTCGCTGCAGTCTCGCTGCAGTCCTCAGATTGAGACTCCTAAGAATCCATCTGCCTTCTCTCTGAGGTGACAGTGTCAGCATGCTGATGCACTGAGGTCAACACTGGTATGATGGCAGCCGCCATGGAGACCTTGGTCCAGGACATCAGACCTGCACTGCTGCGCGGGCTCAACTTCATTGCTGATGCCATAGTTGGCCTCCAACAATATATATGCGAGATGGGTGCCAGGCAGCTCGATCTCACTCCAGCTACCTTGTCTCCTCAAGGAGTCAGCCTGGGGCCTTCAAAAGGAGGAGGATCAGCAGGTGCACACTCCAGGCCCATCCATCCAGGTGACTCAGAGAGTGCTTGGCCCATCCGAATTCCCCCTTCCTGTGATCTCAGCAGCTCCAGCTCCACAGGCCAAGGAGAGTGCCATTGCCACATAGCACGACCCTGAAAGCAGGCTGGGGCCCTCCAAGTCTCAGTCCTACTTAGCCCGCAAGGTCATCACAGACAGGGCATTGGAGTCAGCAGGCTGTCTCCACCTCCGCTGTGGATGTCCAGGGAGCACCAAGATGTAGCAGCAGGGTTAGGAAAGCTAAGAAGAATTAGTTGCACAGCCTGGGCTTGGCTGTTGATCACTGGCACATAATGTTCACTATTGTCAATAAACTCCCAAGAATGTCTCCCTGCCTATGGCTCCTTGTTCTGATGAGCTGTGTTCATATCACTCAGGTGTGAAACCCTTCTGCACAAGATAAAGGCAGGTGTCTCAGTCCAGGGCCTCTTCCCCGTGCTTTGTGCAGCCTTCAGACCAAAGTGATGGTCCGGCCTCACATTTCCTGGAAACATTACTGATGCCTGCACCTTGGTGGTGCTTGTCATTGCTGCCAGAATGTAGCGGGCAGGCACCACAGAGTTCACTCATTCCCTCGGTGTACTCTCTGCACCTTTAAGGTGGGGCTGGCCCCCATCTCTTCAGCATCTATGACCAGTGATGTTGTGCTCCTAAAGGGCTCGGATGCTGAAGGCAGACAAAGGATCAGATGCTTCTAAAGTTTCATAGCTGCGTCTCCATGGTATGACCCTGATGACAGAGCGCAAGCGATCTGCCCTCAGGCAGAAAGGAGTCAGACATTCCCAGAGGCCATGTGAAGACCTATGGAGTGTCCTCACTGAGTGTGGTCATCATCCTACTGCAATTGAACGACTATTAAGGCCTCCAGTGCTTCTCAAGACAGGAGCCTTCTCTCAGAGGGTATTCGTGCTGCCATAAGCCAGAGTGGAGTCAAATATTCACAGATGCAATGTGAGGATCTATGGGGACATCTCAGTGCATGTCATCATCATCCTCCACAAATCTAGCAGCTATGAGGACCTCCTGAGTAAGCCTGCCTCGTCTCACCAGTGCCTCATTTCCGTCATCTTTGCCTTCGAGGACCTCCTCACACTCATTCCTGTAGGCATCCTTCTCAGTGGAGGAGACATCCTGTTCCTCTAGCTCCTCCTCAGCCAGCTCCTCTCCCCGATGCAGCGCCAGATTTTAATGGTCACAGCAGATGACGACGATGCGTGACACCGTCTGTGAACTGCATGCCAGGGCTCCACCAGACTGGTCCAGGCACCCGAACCTCACCTTCAGCATCCCAATGGTCTGCCCACCAAGTTGCGAGTTGCAGCTTGAGGTTCATTATACCGTCACTCTGCTGCAGTCTGAAGCCGCTGCATGGGTGTCAACAGCAACAGCCTCTGCGGGTAGCCCTTGGCCCAAGGAGCCAACCCTGCAACTTCTGTGGACCCTGGACGACATCAGGGATCTGTGATCGACTGAGGATGTAGGCACCACTCACACTCCCTGAAAACCATGCACACACCTGCAGGATGCGTTTCTGGTAGTGGCACACCAGCTGTACATTCAGTGAATGGAACCCCTACCGGATGATGTAGTTCACTGCGTGTTGTGACAGAGATCTGAGTGCAGTCAATTACACCCTGCACCTGTGGGAAACCCGAGATCTGGGCGAATCCAATCACTCCTGCTGGCCTGCTCCTGGGCGAAATGGACAAAGTTGTGTGCTCTCGCAAAGATGGCAACTGTGATTTCATTGGTGTATTTTTGGGTGGAGGCTTGTGATATCCCACAGAGATCACCTGTGGACTCCTGAAAGGGGTCACTGGTGTAGAAATTGACCATGGTCACTTTCATGGTCACTGGCAGTGGATGCCCTCCATGTCCCTGTGGTGCCAAATCCTGCAGTAGCTGGCAGATGTGAGCGATCAGTTCTCTGGACATGCGCAACTTTCGATGACACTGATTCTCAGTCATCTGCAGTAATGAAAGGCAGCGTCTATAGACCCTGGGTGTCTCTAGGCGCTGACTAGTGACGGCTCACGGTGACTCTTCGGCAGCCTGTGCAGGATCCCCAGCTGTTCCTTATTCCTGATGTTGCTACTCCTGCCTCTGCACCCCAGGAGCCTCAGTCACTCTCTCCTCCATCATCTTCACTCTCTATAGGCCATCAGGCATACAGCTAGTTCACCAGGCTCCAAGATCTTGATGTACTCCTCCTGCAGGGTGAAAGAGAGAAACATGTGGATTAGCATGGGTGTACTAAGAATCTGTCCTGGTTAAGTGTGAAGGCCTCTTAATGCATCCCAGAGAATGCTGGCCACCACCTGGATGGCCAGAGATTAATGCACTGCATGGCTGCCCAAAACCCCACCCTCCTCCGCCCCACTCCACCTAGCCGATTGGCAACAGCTTTGTCCACTGGACTGCATGCTGTGCTCTCAGCTCACAGGCATTCTCCTAACCCATACTGCAAGGCTATGCTGTTAGCTTGAACCATGCGGGAGACTGGTCCAAATCTGAATGCTGACATTGCAAGAGGCTATGAGTGCCTCCACCAGTGACTGCTACATGGCCAGCTTTAGCAAGGAGATTGTACAACGTGTGCAGTCCAGCTGTTCTGCAGTACCCTAAATGCTCATACCTTTGCAGTCTGTGCCAGGGGGACAAAAAGCTTTGGAGCATTTGATGGAACTTTGATGCCTCTGCGTTGCTTGTGTGGACAGATAAGCTAGAGGCCCGACTCCAATCATATCAATGTGGTTGCATTTGAACTGTCTCAGTTACAGAGGAATGGCCACTTCATACCGGTTTCCCTAATGAGTGGCCGCTTCCCTCACGCACCCTACTCCCCCCCCACCCCGAATGCTTCTGTGCATAGTCAATGGCAGGGCTGCTCTTAACGCCCCCCAGCCCACAAGTCTTCTCGACCGCAAGGGAACCCTTGCCCACACAGCCCACAAGTCGCCTCAACAGTAGGGCTGCCCTTAATACCTCGCCTCCACACCCCTCAAGCTTGAAGTCCAACAGGTGACCCTGGCAAGCACTGCATAATGTTATTGTGCACTCACCTCTGAGTTCCCCTCAAAGTTCAGACTGCCAAGTGCTCGCCTCTTATATGTTGTTGTGAAACACTTCAGTGTGCTTTCCCGATGACGTGGATGAACAATCTGGGGGCGGGGGGGTTGGGGGGGGCGGGGGGGGGGGGGGGGGGGGGTTGGGGGGGCGGCGGTGGGGCGGGATGATTCCAGTAGGCTGGCCTAATGATGATATGCACATGTATTACAATGAGGTTCTGATGGTGGAAAATATGGCTTTCATTGGTGGGCTGAGTGGACAATCGCGAACTGGTGATCACACCATATTGTCCACTCACGCCACTGAACATGCCCAACACCGGCGGGCACGGAAAACCCCGGCCAGTATTTAAGTTCTGTATTTATAACAGCAATGCCAATTTTGTCTCAGCTATGTAAATTTGCTTGAGAAAGGAAACTTCAGTTATGCAATGCTTATGATGCCAGGGTAGTGATATTCTACTTGTGATGTCTATTGGTGCTAGCAAGCCCTTGTCTCTATGCACCTGGGGAAAGACTTTAAGTCACATGTTGCCATGCAAAAACTAGTCCATTTAATATGTTATAGCAATGGGTTGTTTTGTGGATCAGCAAATTACAGACAATGTAACAAAGTAAGAATATCTTTCATGATAATCTGAAGCAAAGGGGAGTCTGATAAATAAGGGTCGAAATCCTATTGATGCTGGAAATCTGAAATAGAAATGGAAAATGTTGAACATACTCAGCAGGTCAGACAGCATCTGATAGCACATCATTAGCTTGAAGCTTTGGAGGTAATTTGAACCCCAAAAATAGGTAGGTTTGTATTGTGTGGGATGGTAAAACTTAAAGAATTTCAAACCGATCCTCAACCTGCCCACTTCTGGTTTTAATGGAAGCAGGACAATGGGGGGTGATGGGAAACCAACATACTCCTAGGAATCAGGTTACTCATTTAAATATTATAATGAGGCTGTGTGCCTCATACTTAACCTTTCTTCCAGGTTTAACCTGGGCTTTGGGAAACCCAGCAGCTAAAGAGAGTCAGGACCCCTTTGGGAAAGAGGTAAGTGCCTTTCCAGCAGTACTTGCATGCTTTTGGGTCAAGAAAAGCAGGAATGTTTTCCGCTGCTACACCACCATCCCCCAAGTTAACATTCATTCCTGTCCAACATCTGAACACGCCATCGCTGATTCAAAAGCCTCCCACTCCTCCAGTTGGAGGGATTGGGGACCAACACCCCTTCAAGATCTAGATCCAATCTCCTAATAACCCAGTTGTAGGTTCCCTAGCTGTTATTGGCCTACTACCAGCTCTGGAGTGTTTCTTGCATGACAGGGATCCAAGCCTGTCAATAAGGCTTGCATCAGTATGGGGAACCTGCTTAAAAGAAAACGACAGACATTGTAACCAAAACTCCTTACCTCCCAAAAACAAGACTCAACCCAGAAAATATTGGGGACTTTAACTTTGTTTCTCTCTCCACAGTTGTTGCCTGACTAGCTGGGTATTTCCGGAATTTCCTATTTTTGTTACAGGTTAGTTACTAGTTTTGCTGAGCACCTCCATTTTATCTTCCAGTTCAATCTTAAGTTACCTGCAGCTCACTATTTTATCTTGTTCCCCCACCTCCAATCTGACCTTGCTGCCCTTGACTTCAGACACTGTTCCAATCAAACTCAATGCAAGCTTCAAAAATAATTTTTCAATTTTCTCCTGGGCATCACACAATCCTCAAACTGAACACTGGCTTAACTAATTTCAGGATTCAGCTACCGGGATATTTTTACACCTCAATTAATTTCATTCGTGACATCTATGTTCTTTATGATTTCTATCTCTCCAATTGTGCTCATTAGCTTGTATTTCCCCAGTCCACTCTCCTCTTTTGCTATTTATACACTCTTTGTTTACTTAATGTCTTAACTTCTCTGTTCCTTGACTGTTATGATCTGTAACATATGGTTTGCCTGGGTTTATTTTCTATATAGTTAATCCCTCCCTTCTATTCCTGTTTGTATTGATAAGTCTATCTGCTTCTTATTTCTTAGTCTGAAGAAGTGTTAGCATCCCAATCCAAACCACTAACTTTTCTCTTAGTACGTCAGTCAAAATCTGTGGTGTGTTTCCAGCATTTTGGCTTTTTGGAACTTGATGTGACAGGCCTAAAAAGGTATAATGTTAAAAATATGCAGAGTGCCAAAAACTTGAGTGACTGGTAGCACAGCGTGACTGATGCTGAAAACCAAGTGAATCATCTGTTCTCTTGTGTCTTAAATAACTGGCTTTTACTTGGGCTACCATTCTATCCTGAAAAGATTTATGGTGGCCATGAAGGTGATGTGTATGACTGAGGCCTGCCCTGGACTATAGGGGGAGCGTAAATCAATGACACAACATTGCCAATAAGTCAATATAAATTAGAAAATATATTTGGAATGATCCAGTCAGTTGGACAGTGTCGCACCACCTATCCCTCATGGAAAAGTTTGAGCAGAAAAGCACTTTTGACCACAAGTCCATCAGGCAGTGCTCTGCACGTAATGTTATTGAGGCCTTTCGGAAAAGGAGATGGTGGATACTGTTGGTTGCTTCCCTGAGTAGAATGCCTGATCACCCGAAGTTTCAAACAAGCATCAAGACGTAACTTAGCTGGTGGTGAGAAAGGCTCTCCCTGTCAGAGCCCTCCTGCATGCTCAGAGTCTCAAATCCTTCACCTGCTGCCATTGAAGTGACTGTGGTAGTGAAGAGACATTCTTCTGGACTGTTTTCAGAAAGCTGGTCTGAAAAGAGATGGAGAGATGTTTTACTGCGGTTCATCCCAAGCAGGTCCATAACACAGGACTCTCTGCTCTATGGGCTGCTTCCAGTGATGCACACCAAGATAAACATCAACTGCTGGAGGACCATCAGCTAGGTGAAAAACCAAACTTGCTGGTCTTCCAGTGCAAAGAGCTGTCAATGACTAAATTTTGCAGACTAACATATTCCAAGGTTCAGGGCTATGTGCTGAGGGCTGCACTAAAGCTTGGGGCTGCTGCAAAGACTCAATGAACAAAAAGGCCACTGTTGAAGGCCTTCCCCCCCATAGGGTGCTGAGGCACTAGAAACCATGTGGAACTCTAACCGTATTGACATGAAGTGAATGTTATAAATGTAACCTTCTCATTATTAAGTGCAATGAGATGCCTCAAAGCGCCACATACTTTATTGAAAGAAACTGATGTTTTGCACTTTATGTAATATCATCTTTGAAATGTTATATAATAGACTTTTATGAATTTTATGAATAAAGTACATTGACAGAATCCCTCAGAGGCAAGCAGAAATGGTAATACCACACTGTAATGTTGAGGAAGGATGCTCCTTTCAGTTTGGTGTAAGGCCCATTGTTGGGGTAATGTACAAAGAACTTTACTCTGTATCGAACCCATGGACTGAATAAAACACTCCGGAAAAGGGAGTGAAACGCGTACGCACCAATGTATTATCGGGCACGATGACTTTAGGTCGCATTCCTGGTGTTATCACACCATTTTGGGATAAAATGGTTAGGGGATGGATCTGGAAACCGAGAGTCCCCTTGTGCTATGCATATGTAAGCTAATCGGCTGGTTTGCTGACTAAAAGGACTGTCATAATAAATTCAGAATGGTTTAAAGCACTTTCAGAATGGGATTCATGCTGGTTTATTTCCCTTTTTTTTAATCAGGCAGGCTGCAATGGTCAGTCTGAGGGCAGTGTTAAATTTTGGCTGTTCAGTGTTCTGTGGCTGCTGTAAGTGCTCCGTGGAAGAAGAAGATGGATAATGACTAAAATTTCTGATTTCAAAATCTGAGAGATCATGCAGAGAGGCCCATTTCTGCATTGGCCATGGCACCGCTATGGAGGCCAGACATGTGGATAGTTGTCTCTTTGGGAGAGACATCCTACAGTGAAGAAGACTGGAGTATGAGGGCGAGGAAGAGGAGATGGAGCACACAGGTGACCCACTTGGTGACCACTGTGGATATTTCTTAACACATTTCCAAGTACTCCTGCACAGTGATTCCCCCCTCGCTTGAAGCTGCACTAGAGAGAAGCATCAGATGTGATACACCCCTTGCCCTGGATGACTTTGGCGGTTGTCCTCTGTGTGGCTGAAGCCTTGATGGTTCCGTCACACTAGAATACTCTTGCAGAGCGGTAGGAGGATCTTCAATCGCCTTGGCAATGGACGAGGACTGTGTCATCGGTGAATGGATGGAGAGGCTGCCCCATCAAAAGTTTCCTGAGAGTGCCCCCACATGTGGGTAGCTGCAGCTTATCCTCCACCACTAGGCCTGTTTGGGCTTCCCTACCTTCCCATGAGGTGCCAAGAGCATTTGCTGTGTCCAGGCTCCCAGGCCCCCTGTCGCCCTGGCTCTGGGTCTCTAAGCTCAGAGCCAGGGTGATGGTGTGTAGCTTGGAGCACCTACAAACGAACGTGTCATCAACACGTTTGGCTTGTCCCTCCAGGACAATCTGTCCATGGAGGAAGCTTGGTGCTCAGATAAGTGGATGATCGTGGGTGCACATGGCCTGGATGGACACCTCCAAGTCTGGGCCAGAGCATGCAACTCCTCTGGTATATCTCCACAATGGATCGCCAGCATTTGCAGCCTCATGGACAACTCCAGAGGCTCATCATCCGACTCGAGCTGAGTCCCTTGGATGATCTCTGGACCCGTTAGACTGCCCAAGGCCTGCGCCACCACACTGTCTGGCAGCTGCATGCGTGACTGTGAAGTGCCCTCACCAGATTGTGACTTCTTCTGTGCCGGCACGCTAATCCCAGTTGAAGTACCAGTATCTGTGCTGGTGCTAGTGGAAGTAAAAGAATGTGATGGCGTATCCTCCGAGGCTTCTTCACAATCTTCAGAGGGAAATGATGGCCCAGCCTCAGATAATGGCCATCTGACGAGCCTTCAGCCGTGTCAGGGAGACAGAAAGAAGGGCGTTTGTGCTATTTCTGTACCTATCAACAGAAACACAGTAACAATGCTCAGTGTTGTAGGGTGGCCAAGTTATGCTATTAATGATAGAGTTGATCTGCAGACACTTCTTGGGTGGAAACTTTAAGTTTATTTATTGTATACTCAGTAGAACTACATGTGTGCTTTCAACTCCAACTCTATCTCTACACTGACTGCTGAGGTAGCCTGAGCTACTCTCCTATTGGTTACTACAGATCATGTGATCTTGCCTAATGAGTATTATTCTTAAAGGTGTATTGCATACTAAATAAAACCATAATTACTACATTCCTCCCCCTTTAACTCGGCTATACATATTATATTCACAAGTACATGTTTTTAAAGACAACACAATACTTAAACTGGGTAAGGAATTTATAATTCAGTCTTTCAGGTGGTTTCCTGGTATGTGTGGAACGTTGCAGCTCCACAACTTCAAATTCTTGGTCAGGAACCTCCTTTTCCAGAATTGCCTGAACATCAGGTGCTTTGATGGGCACTCGCAGTTCTGTATCTTCAACTTACAGGAACATCAGACATGTCAGTCCTGGGTTGAGTATGCTCCGGTCATGATCACTGGTGGAATCACATCTTGATGATTTGTCTCTCTCTCCCTTAAATGGTTCACATGTTTACAGATGATCTGGGCTTCCACCTCCATGTGGTAAGATAGAGGTCCAGTCACTGCACTTATTTCGCCTGATAACCACTTTGATCCTTCCCCAAAGTTTTTTCACATATATCAGCTCTCCCACCGTAAATTTCCTCTCATGGTTATGCCAGTTGCATCTATTTTTCTGGCTTCCCTGACTCCTTTCCACTTTCTGCTCTAAATTTAGCATTATTAAGCTCAATCTCGTCCTGAGACAGCGTTTCAGCAATAACACTACCGATGTGACACCTGTTGTTGAGTGAGGGGTAGTCCTGTAATGAAAAAGAAAGTGTTGCCAAGGAATTGCCAATTAGCTTTTTCATGCCTACTTTGAACATTTGAACCGCCCTTTTGACCAGTCCTTTTGAGGAAGGGTGGTACAGTGCAGTTTTTACATGAGTGATACTGTTGGAGGCTGATAAACTGTTGAAACTCAGCACTCGTAAATGCTGTGCCATTATCAAATACGTAGTTTGTGAATGGCAAAACTCTGCTATAGTTTCCCAATTGTAGCAGCTGATGTTGGTGACTTCGCCTCATATACATCCAGCCATTTTGAATGGGCGTCGACAATGAGAAGAAACATTGTTCCAATGAAAGGTCCTAAGTAGTCAATGTGTAACCGCACCAAACCTGGACACTCCCATGGGCGTAACGAAGCTGTCACTGGCAACTTTTGCAGTTACTGACATTGCACACAGTGATTTACTAAACTACCTATTTCGCCATCCACTCCAGGCCACCATAGATAGCTGTGTGCTATGGTCTTCATTCAGGAAATTCCTGGATGGGCACTGTGTAGTTCAATTAAAAGTGGCTCCCTTCCCTTTGGAGGAACTATCACTCATGCTTCCCACAATAAGATGCCATCCTGGCTGGTTATTTCATGCCTTCTGTTGAAGTGCGGTATCATTTCATCAGATACGGGCTCCTGTGACCAACCATGCAGCATTTGTTCTTGTACTTGAGATAGGACTGGGTCCCGACTTGTCCAGCCTCTGATCTGTCGAGCATATACCCACAAGGAATCTAAGAAATTTAACAGTAAAACAAGTTCCTGTGGAACTGCAATGTGCTCATCATTTTCTTGTAAAGGCAAACGACTAAGAGCATTGGCATTTGCAATTTGATTGGCAGGTCTATATACAAAAGTTTGTATGCTGCCAGAAATAAAGCCCATCGCTATATTCTTGCTGAGGCTATGGGTGGTATAGCCTCGTTCTCACGAAACATTCCTAGCAATGGTTTGTGATTTGAAACGATTATAAAATGATGGCCGTGTACGTACTGGTGAAATTTCATGACGACCATGATGGACAGGCCTCTCTTTTTCTATCTGCGAGTATCCATTTTCAGCTGTGGTGAGTGTTCTTGATATGTAACCTATTGGCTGTTCCATGCCGTCGTCCATCCGATGAGAGAGCACTGCTCCCACTCCATAGCGAGATGCTTCACATGTCAGCACCAATTCTTTCATCTGGCCATAATGCATTAATAGATTGGACAAGTGCAACAATTGTTTCACCTTTATGAAAGCTTCTTTCTGGGGCACCTACCAAGACCAACGTTGGTTATTTTTGCGTAGAGAATGCAGGGGGGGCTAGCACTGTACACAAATTAGGTAAGAACCACCCATAATAGTTGATCATTCCTAGGAATGATTTGAGCTGAGGTGTCCTTTGGCACAGGTGCCTCTTTTATAGCTCTCACTTTCTCCTCAGCCAGGTGGAGGCTATGTGAATCTACCCAGTGACCCAAATAGATTACCTCCCTCACTTGGAATGTGCACTTTTCTTTTTTTAAACGCACTCCAACTTGCAAGAAACATTTTAAGACTTCTTCTAAGTTTGCCAAATGCTATTTTCAATGAATTCTGTCACCAATACATCATCTAAATAGACTGCAACCTGGAGAAGTCCCTACAGTGATCTTTCCATTGTTCTCTGAAAGATGGCATAAGCACAGGAGGCACCAAAAGGCAATGGTGTATATTGGTACAACCCTTTGTGGATATTAATTGTGACAAATTCCAGGGATGCATTATCCAATCTACTTGTTGATAAACATGACTCACGTCAAGCTTTGTGTACATTGTCCTTTTTGCCAGCTTGGCATCCAGGTCTTTGATTTTTGGAATGGGGTGCCAGCCTAGCTTAGCTACTTTATTGGCCGTCAATTTGTAGTCTCTGCACATTTTGACACTTTGGTCGGGTTTAAGGATGGGGACTGTGGGTGCTGCCCATTCTGAGAACTGAACAGGTTGTATAACACCCAGTTTCTCTAGACTGTTCACTTCAATGTTGACTTTTTCTCGCATTCGAGGAATGGTTCCGGATCCACATGAATCTTGGCCTGCAGGCACTGGATTTTCCCTAGTTCATCCTTAAAAATGGTGCATACATTCTAAGTAGCTCTTGTAGTCCATTTGCTCTCAACTGGAAAATTTCAGCCCATTCTAACTTAATCTCCTTTAACCAATTTCGCCCCAGGAGGCTTGGCCCATCATCTGCTACCACCAACAAGGGTGGCTTTGCCGATTGGCTTCCATAATAGACAGTTACTCTGCTTATGCCTCTTAATTGAATGTCTCACCTGTATATGTTTTTAGTTTGGTGGCTGTTACTTCTAAACTTAATTGATGTTCACCATTATTCAAGTATCCGAACGTACATTCCTCAATTAATGTGTTGGAAGCTCCCTTTTCCACTTCCATTCTAATAGGTTTGCCATTTACTTTCACTGTGACAAATATTGGTTCTGTTTTTCTAATTTTCAGATTAAATAACGAGTAAATGTCTGAATTTGTTGATTCAGGCTCTTCTACATTGTAGATTTTATTAGGCTTTGTCTTTTGTTTACAATCCTGCTTGAATCTTTCCATGCACTGCCTCATCATATGTTCATTTCTATGACAATAGTAGCATTCAATTTTTTAAACTGCCAAGCACTAAAAGGCTGATTGTTTCCACCTCTATTAAAATTATTCTTTGATTTTGTTGCTAAGTTATTTTTCTTTATTCTTCAGCTAGCGGGGCTATTTCCCACTTCTCGGCGGAATCTTGCTTTCTCGCACCTCTTTTGGCTGAGGTTTCCCGCCTGATGTGGAGGACGGCGCCATTTTGTGCATCTTGTATTTCTTTTGAATCTCTTACTGTGCTTTCCATGGCCAGTGCTATCTCTAGCGCCTTCTTGAAATCCAGATTCGCTTTGGAGAATAATCTTTTCTGAATAGTGTCCTCTTTCACACCACACGCTAAGTGATCTCTGAGCATGTTGTTCAGAGTCGTACCAAACTCACAATGTTCTGTTAACTGCTTCAGATTTTCCATGTGGCATGCAATTGTCTCACCTGGGGCTTTAGTTTGCAAACTAAGCCTGAACCACTACATTGTGACTAAGGGCTTGGGTTGCAAGTGACCCAACATGAGGTCCACCAATTCATCAAAATTCTGCAAATCTGGGGCACTGGGTGCCATCAAACTTTAAATCAGACTCAGGTTTTGCTCCCACAAGCACTCAAGAGGCTCACATGCCTCTTCTCTTCCTCCATAATCTCGTTCGCTTGAAGAAAGAATGTGAGACGTTTTATGTGTTGAGACCAATCATTGGCAGGTTCAAAAGGATCAGTTCTCCCAAATTGTGGCATCTTGAGAGGGGATAACTTCTTCAATTCTAACGGAGCATGCTGTTTACAATCACTGGGCGAGGTACAGTGCTGATTTCTTTTTCACTTGATTTCTTTTATTTCTTCTATTCAATCCTGTTTTATCCTCATCACTAGTTTGTTGTAGGGTGGCCAAGTTGTACAATTAATGATAAGGTTGATCTGCAGACACCTTTTTCGTGAAAATTTTAGGTTTATTTATAATATACTCAGTAGTTACTACACATGTGCTTTCAACTCCAACTCTATCTCTACACTGACTGCTGAGGTAGCCCGAGCTACTCTCCTCATGGCTACTACAGATCATGTGATCTTGCCTAATAAGTATTATTCTTAAATGTACATTACACACTAAATAAAACCATAATTACTACACTCAGCAATAGTTCTGTCAGAACTGAAATGATGTGGACACTATGCAAACTTACAGTTCCATCATAAACTATGTGAACTACGAGGGTTTCAGCATTGAACAGATTCTTGTCACCCTCACTACAGCTTGACACACGTCAGCCCACCTCCCACTCTCCTTTTCCCCCTTTATCCACATATTTAATGTTTGCTTACTCTCCAGACCCATGCCTTCCTCAATCTTGCCTCTGCCAATGGACCCTGAGGGTTCCGAGGCAGACAGCAGGAGAACCTGCTCCTCAAAGGGCATCAGTGTCATCAATTATGGCAGTCCCTCCGCTCTAATATTATGGGCACACTTGTCCTGAAAATCGAGGAAACGCAGCTACCACTGCTAGGTTTCTGGATGTCATACCACCCATGCATCATCTGCACAATGCTTGCTTGACAATATGCTGTCAAGCGTCCTCTTTTGCACTGGCTCTCAACCCCCCACCCTTCACTTGCATCAAATTGAGGGGTACACACGGACATTGGCATGAAGGCAAATACCTTTCCTGTTCTCCTGCTTTCTTGGACCTTCAGTTAACCTCACATGCCTCCAGAATTCGAAATGATACCCTGCAGCTTCCCAGCACAGTAACACACATATTGAGGAGGTGCTTACCCTGGCCGACCTCCGGAGGTCATTGAGCATCTTTTGGCATTGAGTTGCTTTGTGCCTGATGCTGCTGACCTCAGCTGCTATCTCCTGCCCGGCTGCAAGTCTCTGTCAGGGATGTCTCCTCTTTCCAATGGCTGGCATAAGCAACTCTTGTTGCCTCGACACCAGCCCTGAGGAGGTCCTGTTTTCATCAAAGCTGCTTTGCCCCTTCTCCCCTGTCTTTCCCCTCACCAAGTGGCTTCAGACATCTATGTAGGGAAACAGGCAACAATCTGAAAACTACTCAATTTTGAGATCTGGGGAAGTTTCTAAGGTTTAAAAAGAATGCCAACTCTGAACAGTTGCAAGCTTGGCAAATTTCATAGCGAGCTTAAAAAAGTGCATATTTACTTTGAGTGCCTGCAGATATCTAGACTTCCAAAATGAAGCAGATGAGTGGGCAGTTGTCACATTTTCCTTCTGCCATATGGGCCTTTAAATTATGGACTGTGACCTCAATTCAGCTCCAAAGCCGGATATCACACCCTACTGCTCTGATTGGGTGGGATACTTTCAGTCTGTGGCTCTGAACCCACCCAGCGTTCTTAATTGGCCCAACTGATGCTTTATTCAACATCCTTGGGTGCCAGGCTCAGAAGTCTGAATGCCGGCCACTTCCCATGCCCTGTGCCTGTGCGTATTATTCAGCCCCATGTTAACCTAAACTGGGACTTCTGGATGTGGTAATGGACGAAAAATATGACAAAATGTCAATTGGAATAAAAAGCCTGATTTGGATAGGCTGGATCTTGTCACATCTGTCCAATGCAAAACAACTTAATGTCTGAGTTGGACAGCTTGTTTAAAAATAAGGACAAAAGTTGTGATGGATTGTTTTCTCTCAGGTGGTTTTGTTATGCTTTAGATATCTTAAATTTGTTAACAACTTTGGTATGATCTTTAAATATGAAGATGGACGAGGAATTTTTTTTTTAAAAGGATTTGTTGCCAAATTTTGTCTGAGAGTGCCCCTATTGAAGCGGCTTGGGATGTTTTACTATGCTAAAGCTACCATATAAATCCAAGTTGTTGTTGCAGAATCTTGTCCCCATTAATTCAGACACACCCTTGCATTAGCAGACTGCAGATTTGTAATAGGATCTCGACTGATAGTTGTAGGTGTTCCTCGTATCTTTGACGACAGTATGCATATACCTTGTATATCCATTAATAGGCTGTGTATGTGTCCAGTTATACCATTAATAGGTTATAGATGTTGTTCGGTATTCCGATTTACAGATTGCACGGGAGTCCCTTTAACAGATGGCAGTTGTGTCCTGGTTTCATATATCGAAAATCTGGTCTGGTTACTTCACCAGCAGTTGGTTGCTCTTCACTGATATTTGGCATCCTTTCATTCCATTGTTCTGTGACATCTCATGGTGCTGACATTACAGATGCTCAGGAGTAAGATGGAGAGAGAAAATTCTGGCATTGCCTTTGAGACTCCAAGAAAGGAATGAGGTATTTTCAAGAACTCCTTCTTCTTTAGCAGCATTGAGTCCAAAAATTGAATTTATAATGCTTTCATTTGATCTCCATCAAAATGAACACTATTGACCTATTCAGCAGCGCTGCTGTACACTACGTCAATACCTGAATCAATAGGATACCTTAAATACAGCAGCAACTGACTACATGGTTTGTGTGAATGTACGTTAAACACCTATCACACACTTATATTAACTGGTGTTAAAACAACCAGCCAGCAGGTGGCAGTTTAGCTATACTTAAAAGATATTTGATTACCAAGTTTAATTTTTTTTGTGAGGCAACTACACTTGACCACTCAGCTCCATTTTAAGAAATGCAGGTGTGCAAATAAGGGCATTTTACATGCAGACAGTTGGTTTCTGAGATGTCAGACATTTTGCTATTGCTGATTCTGATTAGCCTATGTATTTCAATACTTGGCCTGATAATGCTTTCTGAAGTTGCGTTTCCCCACTGGGTAAATCTCCTGCCTGTTTTCAATTCTGAGAACTTCAGCTCTGTTTGTTAACCAGCTTGTGAGAATTGGGATCAAGATTGACATTTAATTGGTAAGAGCAGGGTGAGGGGAAGCAGATGATGTGTCATAGAACAGGAATTGGTTAATGAGCCCCTCATGTCTGTTCTACCATTCAATTAGATCATGGCTGATCTGTACTTTATCTCCATTTCCCTGCTTTGATCCATATCCCTTAATACCCTTACCCACCTTATCCAACAAAATGTTTTGAAATATAAATGTCAACTGTCAGGATTCAGACTGAATTGAAGGTCACGTAATCAAGGCTTCAGGAGTACATCCAGGTTGAGTCGGTGATCCTATTCTCAAATCCTCTGATCGGGGGTGGGGTGGTGGGGGGTGCTGTGGGGGGGCGGGGGTGAGGGGGGGGTGGATGAAAGTGAGACAGGTGGAATACTGATTATTAACCCATACAAAACAGAAAGATGCCATTTTTTTTTCAAATTCATTTGTAGAATGTGTGCTCTACTAATAAGCTGACATTTGTTGCCCATCCCTAGTTGCCCTGAGGTGGGCCTTCTTAAGTACATATGAATTAGGAGCAGGAGTAGGCCATTCAGCCCCTTGGGTCTGCTCCACCATTTGATAAGATCGTGGCTGATCTGATTGTGACTTCAGCTCCACTGACTATCCCCTATACCCTTTGCCCTTGCTTGACAATCAAGAATCTATCTAACTCAGCCTTAAAAATATTCAATGACCCTGTCTCCACTGCTCTCTGGGGAAGAAAATTCCATAGAATAACGAACCTCTGAAAGAAAAATTCTCCTTATCTCTGTCTTAAACGGGAGACCCCTTATTTTTAAACTGCAGTCTCCCCTAGTTCTAGTCTTTCTCACAAGGGGAAATACCCTCTCAGCTTCCACCTCAGGATCTTATATGCTTCAATAAGATCACATCTCATTCTTCTAAACTCCAATGGATACAGACGCAATCTACCCAACCTTTCCTCATGTGATAAGCCCTTCATTCCTGGAATTATTTGAGTTAACCTTCACTGAATTGGGACGAATGCAATTATACCCTTTCTTAAGTAAGGAAAACTACATAGTACCAGTATCAAAACTAGACAAAGTACTGGAGATGTGGCCTCACCAAAGCCTTGTACATTTGTAGCAATACATCCCTATTTTAGATTCCATTCACTATAAGACCATAAGACATAGGAGCAGAAATTAGGCCATTCGACCCATCGAGTCTGCTCCGCCATTCAATCATGGCTGATAAGTTTCTCAACTCCATTCTCCCGCCTTCTCCCCGTAACCTTTGATCCCCTTACCAATCAAGAACCTATCTATCTCGGTCTTAAATACACTCAATGACCTGGGCTCCACAGACTTCTGCGGCAATGAATTCCATAGATTCACCACTCTCTGGCTAAAGAAGTTTCTCCTCATCTCTGTTCTAAAAGGTCTTCCCTTTACTCTGAGGCTGTGCCCTCGGGTCCTAGTCTCTCCTACTAATGGAAACATCTTCCCCACGTCCAATCTATCCAGGCCTTTCAGTATTCTGTGAGTTGCAATCAGATGCCCCCTCATCCTTCTAAACTCCATCGAATATAGACCCAGAGTCCTCAAATGTTCCTCATATATTAAGCCTTTTGTTCCTGGGATCATTCTCGTGAACCTCCTCTGGACCCTCTCCAGGGCCAGCACATCCTTCCTGAGATATGGGGCCCAAAATTGCTCACAATATTCTAAATGTGGTCTGACCAGAGCCTTATAAAGCCTCAACAGCACATCCCTGCTTTTGTATTCTAGTCCTCTCGAAATAAATGCCAACATGGCATTTGCCTTCCTAACTACCGACTCAACCTATAAGTCAACCTGTAGAGAATCCTGGACTAGGAGTCCCAAGTCCCTTTGCACTCCAGATTTCTGAATTCTCTCCCCATTTAGAAAATAGTCTATGCCTCTATTCTTTCTACCAAAGTGCATGACCTCACACTTCCCCACGTTGTATTCCATCTGCCACTTCTTTGCCCATTCTCCTAAGCTGTCTAAATCCTTCTGCAGCCTCCCCGCCTCCTCAATACTACCTGTCCCTCCACGTATCTTTGTATCATCTGCAAACCTAGCCAGAATGCCCTCAATTCCTTCATCTTGATCATTAATGTATAAAGTGAAAAGTTGTGGTTCCAACACTGACCCTTGCGGAACTCCACTAGTCACCGGCTGCCATCCTGAGAAGGACCCCCTTATCCCCATTCTCTGCCTCCTGCCAGACAGCCAATCTTCTATCCATGCTAGTACCTTGCCTCTAACACCATGGACTCTTACCTTACTGAGCAGCCTCCTGTGCAGCACCTTATCAAAGGTCTTCTGGAAGTCCAAGTAGATAACAGCTATTGGCTCTCCTTTGTCTAACCTGCTCATTACCTCCTCAAAGAATTCTAACAGATTTGACAGGCATGACCTCCCCTTGATGAAACCATGCTGATTTTGCCTTATTTTACCATGCACTTCCAAGTATTCTGAAATCTCATCCTTAATAATGGACTCTAAAATTTTACCAACGACCGAGGTCAGACTAATTGGCCTGTAATTTCCTGTCTTTTGCCTCACTCCCTTCTTAAACAGGGGGTTACATTAGCGATTTTCCAGTCCTCTGGGACCCTCCCTGACTCCAGTGATTCCTGAAAGATCACCACTAACGCCTCCACTATCTCTTCAGCTATCTCCTTCAGAACTCTGGGGTGTAATCCATCTGGCCCAGGTGATTTATCCACCTTCAGACCTTTCAGTTATCCTAGCACCTTCTTCTTGGAAATGACCACCATACTCACCTCTGCCCCCGACTCTCTTGAATTTTGGGGATGTTTTTCGTGTCTTCCTCCATGAAGATTGACGCAAAGTACCTATTCAGTTCCTCCGCCATTTCTTTGTTCCCCATTATTACTTCTCCACCGTCATTTTCCAGCGGCCCAATGTCGACTTTTGCCTCTCTCTTACCCTTTGTATATCTAAAAAAAACCCTTGCAATCTTCCTTTATATTACTGGCTAGTTTACCTTCATATTTAATCTTCTCCCTCCTTATTTCTTTTTTAGTTGTCCTCTGTTGGTCTTTGTAGGCTTCCCAATCCCCTGGTTTCCCACAGCTCTTCGCTGCATTGTATGCTTTCTCTGTAGATTTTATGCTGTCCCTGACTTCCCTTGTCAGCCATGGTTGCCTCGTCCTCCCTTTAGTATGCTTCTTCTTCCTAGGGATGAATTTTTGCTGTGTCTCCCAAATTACTCCCAGAAATTCCTGCCATTGCTGTTCCACTGTCTTTCCTGCTAGGCTCATCTCCCAGTCAATTCTGGCCAGCTCCTCCCTCATGCCTCTGTATTTACCTTTTTTGACCTGTAATACCGTTACATCTGATTCCAGCTTTTTCCTCTCAAATTGCAGGGTAAATTCTATCATATTATGGTCACTTCCTCATAAGGGTTCCTTCATCTTAAGCTCCCTTATCAAATCTGCCTCATTACACATCACTAAATCTAGAATTGCCTGTTCCCTAGAGGACTCCACCACAAGCTGCTCCAAAAAGCCATCTCATAGACATTCCATAAATTCCTTTTCTTGGGATCCACTACCAACCTGATTTTTCCATTCTACCTGCATATTGAAATCCCCCATGATCACTGTAACCTTGCCTTTCTTACACGCCTTTTCCATCTCCTGGTGTATCTTGTGCCTCACATCCTGACTACTGTTCGGAGGCCAGTACATAACTCCCATTATGGTTTTTTACCTTTGCAGTTCGTCAACCCTACCCACACAGATTCTACATGATCTGACCCTATGTTGTTTCTTGCTATCGATTTAATTTCATTTCTTACTAACAAAGCAACACCACCCCCTCTGCCAACTTGCCTATCTTTTCGATAGGATGTATATCCTTGGATATTAAGCCCCCAGTCCTGATCCCCTTGCAGCTATGTCTCCGTGATGCCCACCACATCATACCTGCCAATTTCAATGTGTGCCACAAGCTCATTTACCTTATTTCGTATACTGCGTGCATTCAGATACAACACCTTCAGTCCTGTATTTCCAGTCCCTCTTCTCATTGTCATCCCTTGAAGTTAGATTCCTAGCCCTTTCCAAACACTTAGTGCTATTTTGTGTTCTGGAGACTTTAATAGCCTCTCCGGGGCTCTCCTTTCTTTTCAGTTTTTTCATAATTTTCCATGAAGTTGAATCCACCCCCCCACATGCTAACCTGCTGCTTTGTTTCCCATTAGCCATACTGTTTGGAGTTTTACCCTTCCCCCCCCCCCCACCACCAATTTCTAGTTTAAAGACCTGTTAACCACCCTATTTACCCTTTTCGCTAGAACACTGGTCCCTGATTGGTTCAGGTGGAGACCGTCCCAACGGTACAGATCCCTCCTGTTCCAATACTGATGCCAGTGCCCCATGAAATGGAACCCCTCTTTCCTGCACCAATCCTTTAGCCACTTGTTTACTTCCCTTATTCTTGCGTCCCTACGTCAATTTGCACGTGGCTCGGGTAGTAACCCGGAGATTATAACCCTTGAGGACCTGTTCTTTAATTTAGTTCCTAGTTCCTGATAATCCCCAAACAGGTCCTCTTTCCTAGTCTTATCTATGTTATTTGTCCCGACATGGACCACAACAACTGGATCCTCCCCCTCCCTCTCCACAATCCTACAAGCCGGTCAGAGATGTCTCTCACCCTGCCATCGGGCAGGCAACATACCATGCGGGACTCTCGGTCCTGCTTACAAAGGATGCTATCAATTCCCCTAATTATAGAATCCCCTGCAACTACCACTTGTCTTTTTGCTCCCCCTTCTTGAATGGCCTCCTGTGCCACGTGGTCAGCTGGCTCATCCTCCCTACAGCCTTGTTCCTCATCCACACAGGGAGCAGATACCTTGCACCTGTTGGACAGGGTCAAGAGCTTAGGATCCTCTGTTCCTGAACACAGGATCCCTCTACCTGCCTCACGTGCAGTCACACCCTGCTGACCCTGACCACTGACCGAATTTGAGGTATTTAATCTACCGGGTGTGACCGCCTCCTGAAACAAAGCGTCCAGGTAACTCTCCCCCTCCCGGATGTGCCACAACATCTGGAGCTCGGACTCCAGCTCATCAATTCTGAGCCGGAGTTCCTCCAGCAACCAACACTTGCTGCAGATATGGTCACTGCGGCTCGCAATGGGACCTGCCAGCTCCCACATCATACAGCTACATCACAGTCATCTCTACTTAGTTAATTAATTTATTAACTAGCTTTGCAGTGATTTCTTTCAAATTTGGTGCAGATTGCCTACTAACCAATCAGGTCACAGCTTTCCTGTGATGTCTCATTATCAGTTTTATCCTGTGTCTCTGCCGCTCTCCTCGTGCTCTTTTATCCTGTGTCTCTGCCGCTCTCCTCGTGATCTTTTATCCTGTATCTGCACCGCTCCCCTCGTGCTCTTTTATCCTGTGTCTCCGCTGCTCTCCTCACGCTCTTTTATCCTGTATCTCCTCCGCTCTCCTCGCGCTCTTTTATTCTGTGTCTCCACCACTCTCCTCGTGCTCTTTTATCCTGTATCTCCGCCGCTCTCCTCGTGCTCTTTTATCATGTGTCTCTGCTGCTCTCCTCGCGCTCTTTTATCATGTGTCTCTGCCGCTCTCCTCGCGCTCTTTTATCCTGTGTCTCTGCCGCTCTCCTCGCGCTCTTTTATCCTGTGTCTCCCCCCGCTCTCCTCGTCTCCTCGTGCTCTTGTATCCTGTATCTCCACTGCTCTCCTCGTGCTCTTTTATCCTTGCAATAAGCAATAACATCCTATTTGCCTTCTGAATCACTTGCCACACATGCATGCTAGTACAGCCAGGCCCTGCAGAGTTCTGTAATCTCTTTGCATTTAAAAAAATGCTGATTTTCTATTCTTCCTGCCAAAGGGGATGAGCTTACTTTTTCCCACATTATACTCCATTGCCAATTTTTTGTCCACTTATTTAACCCACCTGCGTAAAAACTATTTTCCTCTGGTGATTTTGCTATAATCTTGATAGAGACCAGTTACTATCTTTTCAAAGTAGAAGAAATTCAAAATCCCAATTATTTACTAAAAGAATGAAGCCACAAGATTCCATGGTTTAACAGAATAATACTTTTACTATATAGGAGTCAGATACTAAATACTGGGCCATAGCTTCCATGGACTGGCAATCACAATCGCATTGCCTCTCCGCCCCTATATATTAACACTAAATTGCAGCTGCACATTGTTCACCCAACCTTCCAACTCGGACCAGGTGAGAAAAGTGCAGTACAGTTGGTTCCCGAGGCAGGTGAGTCGGGGGAAAGGAAGACACATCATTTTTTACAGCACGAGCTGCTGTAAAGCAGGTAGGTTTAAAGGTCCAGCCAGTTTGAGAAATCAGGGAGAAGGTAAGCGTGTAAAGTAAGTAAGTAGGCAGGATGTGGGGTGGGTGGTCAGGATGGGCGTGGCCCAGATGAGGGGGTTGGATAGGTTGGGGGCTCAAGTGGTCAGTGGGGGGGGTTGTCAGTGTGGTGGGCCAGGTGGTCAGTGAGGGAGTAATTAGTAAGATGGTTATTCTTTGGGGTGCGGATGGTCAGATGGTCAGTGAGGGGTTAATCATTGGGGGGTGGTCAGTGAGGGTAGTCAGGGCATGGGGAGGGGGGTAGTTGGCAGGCGGGGATAGTTGGCGGGTCCCACGAGAGGGTGGTTGGAAGGATGGGTGCATAGCCAAGGTGTCCGATGGGGCCTGAGACTTCACCACATATTTGCCATTGCCACATATCCCTTAATAATTTAGGACACTGAAAATCTATCAATCTCAGAATTAAAATTTTTGAATAAGCTAGCATTAGTTGCTGTTTGCAGAAGAGAGATCTGAACTTCTCCAACTCTTTGTTTGTAGAAGTTTCTTTCCTAATTCAGTCCTGACTATGCCCCCTAATCCTAGATACCCCAGCCAGCAGGAATAGGTTTGCTCTATCGACCCTATCTGTTGCACTTAATAACTTGAAAGCTTTGATCAAATCAGCCCTTAACCTTCTAAATTCCAGAGAAAACAACCCTTGTTTGTATAAATGCTTCTCATAATTTAACCCATGGAACCCAACCATCATTCAGGTAAACCTATATAGCACTCCCCCCAAGGCTGTTTATTCCTCCCTAAGGTATGGTGCCCAGAACTTCTCACAGTATTCCAGGTGTAGTCTAATCAGGGCTTTGTATAGCTGAAGCATAGATTTTACTTGCTTGCATTCTATTCGCCACAATATAAAGGTCAGCATTTTATTAGCCTTTTTGATTACGGTTTAGACCTATTCATGACCCCCAAGTTTCTTTGGATCTCCACTTTTTCTAAATTTTCACTATTTAGAAAATCATGTTTTTTTTAATTCATTGATGGGATGTGAGTGTTGCTGGCAAGGCCAGTGTTTATTTCCCATCCTTAATTACTCTTGAGAAGGTAGTAGTGAGTCACCTGCTTAAAATGCTGCAACCCTCCTGGTGTAGGTACACCAACAGTGCCATTAGGGAGGGAGTTCAAGGTTTTTGACCCAGTGACAGTCTATCACTCCTTAGATGGCGCGGCAGCTTCCTCACTGACACTCAGTGATAAAGACATCATACACATTTGCCATTAGTTCCCTTCTTATACTTTCAATTTGTATCTTCTTCATTCAACCATGTTATTAAAGTTTAAAGTTCCAATTTAAAGTTCAACGGTGAGTAAAATGTGTAAAATGGGCATTCAAGCAGATTAGGTTAAAATTGAGGTTTAAGATTGAGGCTCAGACAGATAAATGACAATGAAAAGAAGCCTTTACTTGCTGTCCTCAGGCAATGACACTTCGGTATTCCTTCATTTTGCTACACTGAGGACCCTGCGGCAGCTCTCAAATGAATGCTTAACTGCATGTTTATGCTCACCATTGTGCAAGGAGACAGCCAGTTTGAACACACGGCAAAGGTCAGGTGGGCAATTAAAACAAACCAATTGACAGACTCAGTCTATTACTGCCACATTCTGACCAATTGCACTTTTAAATTGCAGGAGGGGAGGACACATGCCAGACACCAACAGAGTCTTCTTTAAATATAGTGATTCAGCTGCAACAATGTCACCGATGCCTGATAGCTATTTTTACTGAACCTGAGCAGGGAAGCCAGGGACAGAAGTGACCCAATAAAATACATTTTTAACTGCTAGTAAGGTTCCAGGTAGGCCAGGAGAAATAGGGTAGCTCAATCCTGCCCCACAAGGACATCGTAGTTTTTCCCTTCCCTGGATTTTCTCCCCGTCCACAGGCTGTTTGCTCTGTGTTTGATTGTGAGTATGTTTATCACGAAAACATGCTTTATGTCAAACAATGTAATCCACCAGCTGGAAATAAACTTTTAAAAATAGACTTAAAGAAAAACACACACTAAGGTGACTTGAGATAACAGCCAAAGATGGTTACCCCAATTTGCATTACTATATATTCCATATTCTAATTCATTAGAATGGAGACAGTCTGTAACCAAAACCTATTAAAATCAATAATTTCAGGAGAGTGTGAAGGCCTCCCATCTCCTGGTCTATTATCAAGGTATTATGGCCATCACCTGAGCTTTCCAACTGTTGCAGACAGGCCATTAAAATTACTTAACTGGACATTGGCTAAGAGACCTTTCCAGACATGAGACAATTAAGTCACCCTTGGACTACATGGATCATGTCGTTTTTTGGATCCCTTGGCATTTGGTGAAGGAAGATCGCATTACAAGCCAACCCTTCGTATGTTTTAAGCACATATTTCCTCAGCAGAAATGAGGACAAGCAGCTCAGAGAGAAGACCCAAGTGCAGTGCCTCCTGCCTCCCTCTCTCTCCAACCCACCTGGTAAGTTTTGAGCCCTGTTTGCCATATGTGACCATACAGGGATACCCTGCTGCAGACAGAGATATCTTTAAAGAATCCAACCCACTACTGTCTCCAGAAGAACAACCAACTCAGCCATCTACATCTTTAAATCGGAAGCATCAAGACTATTGAATTCAACCTGAAATCAGCCGAGTGACCAAATACAGACTGTATAATCTTTTTACTTTTTACTCTAATTTGGCCAACCTATCCTTCCCCACACTATAATCTGTATTTCTGTGTGTGTGTGGGCTTTGAATCTGTGGGCGGAATCATACCATATTTGCACAAAAGTACGGTAGTGGGCGGGAAAAAGGATGTTTTACCCACTGGCTGCAATGGCGGCTTTTCATGCCATATCGTCCCATTCCTGGCGCATCCTGTCTCAATAATAATGCATTCCCAGGAAACACGGCAGAATGTAGCCTCTGATTCGACCGCTCTGCAATCACTTTAGGCTGTCAGTAATCCGGGTGCCATACTTAAAGGGTGCCCCTGCGCTAAGCTAGCACTTTCTAAAGGATTGGAAGCTGCTGCAAAGTCATGGCCGCAAAGGGAGGAAATGTGCTTCCCCCAAATTTAGCAATGCCTCCCTTGGGTGCATACTAGATGCAGTGGAGGCCCACCGTGAAGTGCTCTAACCCCTCTCTGGACAAAGACCGGCAAGCAAGGTCACCAATCCAGCATGGGAGGTGGAGGAGGTGATAGTTAGCACCAATATGTCACCCAGTGCTGAAAGAGGATGAATGACTTCCTCCGTTCCACGAGGGCAAGTCACTCTTCTCATCACTCTCAACTCACACACTCACAAACCCTTCACACATCCACAGGGATCTCACTCACTGCCAGTTCAAGGGACATCACCTTTCTCACACATGCCTTCATCTGCCCTGCAGATCGTGTCCTCATCCCATCCATGGCATCACTCACCATCTACACATGCCAGGCATCCTTTCATCTGACCTGGCACATGTCCTGCTTACACTCCCTCCACCTGTCTTCATGCAGGACAAGCTGGCACACAACAAAAGGGAGATGTTGCAGACTGGTGGATGAATGCCTGACATCAAGGTTCTCACAGACTTTGAAAACAGAGCCATCCAGCTGGCCAGCAATGACCTGGACCAGGTGGGGTCAGTGCTGCTCAGCCAAGTGAGGATCCAGCAGTGCAACATCCATCAGACAACAATGCTGTGAGTGAGCTCCCCTGTTCCACAGTCCCCTGCTGTGCACTAATTATCTCTCCTTGCTTTCATGGGCACATCTGAGAAGCAGATGAGGGGGTCCACAAACCAGCTCCTCAACTAAGCCCCAAAGACACCTGGGAAGGAGAATCTGACGACACACTAATTGATGACCCATCACAGCGCTCACCCACACCCTCCACCAGCACAGAGACACATTTCGGTGAGAACTAGTTCTAGAGTAGTCTCGAGGGTCACAATCTGGTAAGGATATCACACGGTCTGACCCACTGCAGGTGGCGGCAGGGATTTCCCAGGCTTTCCAGCGCTCAGAGGACTTCTGGAGGCCAGAAATCTGCTGAGTCTGAGTTAGATGTCGAGCATCTGGATTCGGTCATGCCTCAGTTGCTGAAGCTGCAAAGGCAAGCCCGGGAATATTAGGAAGAGATGTCTGCTGCACTTCTCAGATTGGAAGGAACAATGGAGGAGTCTGTTCGCCTTCAGTTGGAGGTAATAGCACGGGCATGCCAATGCACCGATGTCAACACTGGTAGGATGGCGGCCGCCATGGAGACCTTGATAATCTTTTAAATGAAAACCAAATCAACAAAATTGGGATAAATCAGGCACAGCCCCTAATTCAGGTCAGCTGTAAAACCAAGAACAAAGTTTAAAGGAAACTTACAAACTTTAAATCAAAATGTGATTAAAGGGGTCAACAAAACACCCCAGTCCCCGCGGTGCCCACCGAGCACGGAAGGCCTCGAGAGTGCCAGCAGACACCGCGTGCTCCTTCTCCAGGGACATCCGGCAGCGAACGTAGCCGCGGAAGAGGGACAAACAATCGGGCGGGACTCCCCCATCGATCGCCCGCTGCCTGGACCTGTTAATGGCCAACTTGGCCAGGCCCAGGAGCAGGTTCACGAGGAGGTCCTCCTCCTTCCCGACCCCCTTCCGCACCGGGTGCCCATAGATCAGGAGCGTGGGGCTGAAGTGCAAACAAAACATCAATAAAAGGTTTTTCAAATAACTAAAAAGGGAGTGCAGCCTACAACACCCTATGTATACATGGTCCACGGACTCCACAAGACCGCAAAAAGGGCACGTGTCCTGAGAGTCCGTGAACCTATGCATCCTCTTATTATAAGGGACTGCTGCATGCAACACCCTCCAACCCAGGTCCCCGATAGAAAGGGGGAGGACACCTCCGTAGAGGGCCTCCCATCGGGGGCCTCCGCCGCCGGACGGCAACAAGGCACGCCAGGGCGTGTCCGGGCGACGGACAAGGGCGAGAAAATGGAAGGTGTGCAGCAGCAGTCCGTACAAAAAGCCCCTCTTTGCCGTGCCAAAAGGTACAGAGGGCATGTCCCCGAGGCGGCTCATATTGCGGGGCACCAGCACCCGAGGGAGGGTTCGGGGCTTGGGGCCAATGTGGAATTCCGTCCGAACAGGGGAACGCTCAGACGGAAGACCACCGCGCACCTGGGCCACCTCAAGACCCAAAATAACGTCGGGTCCGAGCACGACCGTTCTCAGGTCTTGGATGGCATCGGCTGCGACCTGGACACTCACAGACGCGCGTCGCGCCAACTCCTGCGGGAGCATCCAGCCCAGTCCTCCGCCACCCAGCACGTCCCCGATCCTGGTCACCCCTGCGGCCACAGCCCTCCTCTCCACCAACCACTGAAAAGGACGGAGGGGCGGATTCCTGAGCAGCGGCTCTCTGACGATAGCCGCTACTCCTGACGGGGGAGAGCTGCGTCGTGAGGCGACCACTTTCCAGACTTTGATCAGGTCCTGGTAAAAGACGGGCAACGCCTGCAAGGAGCCACCGAGGCCCAGCTGTTCTATAAACAGGAGCTGCACGTCATAATTCAGGCCGTGCACCTGACGGAAGAAATACGTCATCAGGGCACACCATCTAGGAGGAGGCTCGACGTAGAGGTATCGCTGCAGGGTCTGAAGGCGGAAAGTCGCCACCTGTGTGCGTAGGCACACTAGCGCCTGACCACCCTCCCTAAGCGGGAGACTCAGAACCTCGGCAGCGACCCAGTGCAATCTTTTGTCCCAGAAGAAGTCGACTAACAATCTCTGGATTCTTGTGACAAAGTCCGGGGGAGGGGTCAAAGTGACCAGCCGATATCACAACATGGCGGCGATCAGCTGGTTTATGACCAGAACTCGACCTCGGTAAGATAGCACTCGGAGCAGTCCTGTCCAGCGCCGCAGGCGAGCGGTGACTTTCGTCTCCAGTTCCTGCCAGTTTGCCGGCCAGGATTCCTCAGCGGGGCAGAGATGGACCCCCAGGTAGAGGAGGCAAAAGCTCTCTGACACAGTCCATCACCAGAAACTTGTAACTCTTTCGAGTACAAACACGTTTTCATCTGTTCATATTCAGATGAAGTTACATTGTTTGCCATTGTGAGATTTGAACTCTTGATAATCTTTTAAATGAAAACCAAATCAACAAAATTGGGATAAATCAGGCACAGCCCCTAATTCAGGTCAGCTGTAAAACCAAGAACAAAGTTTAAAGGAAACTTACAAACTTTAAATCAAAATGTGATTAAAGGGGTCAACAAAACACCCCAGTCCCCGCGGTGCCCACCGAGCACGGAAGGCCTCGAGAGTGCCAGCAGACACCGCGTGCTCCTTCTCCAGGGACATCCGGCAGCGAACGTAGCCGCGGAAGAGGGACAAACAATCGGGCGGGACTCCCCCGTCGATCGCCCGCTGCCTGGACCTGTTAATGGCCAACTTGGCCAGGCCCAGGAGCAGGTTCACGAGGAGGTCCTCCTCCTTCCCGACCCCCTTCCGCACCGGGTGCCCATAGATCAGGAGCGTGGGGCTGAAGTGCAAACAAAACATCAATAAAAGGTTTTTCAAATAACTAAAAAGGGAGTGCAGCCTACAACACCCTATGTATACATGGTCCACGGACTCCACAAGACCGCAAAAAGGGCATGTGTCCTGAGAGTCCGTGAACCTATGCATCCTCTTATTATAAGGGACTGCCGCATGCAACACCCTCCAACCCAGGTCCCCGATAGAAAGGGGGAGGACACCTCCGTAGAGGGCCTCCCATCGAGGGCCTCCGCCGCCGGACGGCAACAAGGCACGCCAGGGCGTGTCCGGTCGACGGACAAGGGCGAGAAAATGGAAGGTGTGCAGCAGCAGTCCGTACAAAAAGCCCCTCTTTGCTGTGCCAAAAGGCACAGAGGGCATGTCCCCGAGGCGGCTCATATTGCGGGGCACCAGCACCCGAGGGAGGGTTCGGGGCTTGGGGCCAATGTGGAATTCCGTCCGAACAGGGGAACGCTCAGACGGAAGACCACCGCGCACCTGGGCCGCCTCAAGACCCAAAATAACGTCGGGTCCGAGCACGACCGTTCTCAGGTCTTGGATGGCATCGGCTGCGACCTGGACACTCACAGACGCGCGTCGCGCCAACTCCTGCGGGAGCATCCAGCCCAGTCCTCCGCCACCCAGCACGTCCCCGATCCTGGTCACCCCTGCGGCCACAGCCCTCCTCTCCGCCAACCACTGAAAAGGACGGAGGGGCGGATTCCTGAGCAGCGGCTCTCTGACGATAGCCGCTACTCCTGACGGGGGAGAGCTGCGTCGCGAGGCGACCACTTTCCAGACTTTGATCAGGTCCTGGTAAAAGACGGGCAACGCCTGCAAGGAGCCACCGAGGCCCAGCTGTTCTATAAACAGGAGCTGCACGTCATAATTCAGGCCGTGCACCTGACGGAAGAAATACGTCATCAGGGCACACCATCTAGGAGGAGGCTCAACGTAGAGGTATCGCTGCAGGGTCTGAAGGCGGAAAGTCGCCACCTGTGTGCGTAGGCACACTAGCGCCTGACCACCCTCCCTAAGCGGGAGACTCAGAACCTCGGCAGCGACCCAGTGCAATCTTTTGTCCCAGAAGAAGTCGACTAACAATCTCTGGATTCTTGTGACAAAGTCCGGGGGAGGGGTCAAAGTGACCAGCCGATACCACAACATGCCGGCGATCAGCTGGTTTATGACCAGAACTCGACCCCGGTAAGATAGCACTCGGAGCAGTCCTGTCCAGCGCCGCAGGCGAGCGGTGACTTTCGTCTCCAGTTCCTGCCAGTTTGCCGGCCAGGATTCCTCAGCGGGGCAGAGATGGACCCCCAGGTAGAGGAGGCTGGTCCTGCTCCAGGTGAAAGGCCTGAGCTCCTCGGGTAGGGGATCCATCTGCCACTGACCGACCAGGAGTCCGGAACATTTACCCCAGTTGATCCTGGCAGAAGAAGCGGCAGAGTAGACCTTCTGGCACTCGCGCATCCTCCGCAGGTCAGCCGGGTCACTAAACATAAGGAGCACGTCATCGGCGTAAGCCGAAAGGACCACCCCGATGCCCGGCCCGCGCAGAACCAATCCCGACAACCTCCTCCGCAAGAGGCGCAGGAAAGGCTCCACGCAAATAGAATACAACTGGCCAGACAGGGGGCAGCCCTGACGTACCCCTCTCCCAAAGCGAAGGGGCGCCGTCAGGGACCCGTTAACCTTCACTAGACACTCCGCGGCAGTGTACAGAAGTCGGATCCGGGCGACAAAATGCGTCCCGAACCCGAAAGCTCGCAGAGTTCCGAGTAAGTATTCGTGATCCACCCTGTCGAACGCCTTCTCCTGATCGAGAGACAGGAAGGCGCTCGACAGACCAGCCCTCTGGGAATGGTGGATGATGTCCCGGACCAGATGGATGTTATCATAAATGGTTCGGTCCGGGACGGTGTAGGACTGGTCAGGGTGGATCATGTGGTCCAGCACGGTGCCGAGCCGAGAAGACATGGCTCGGGCGAAGATTTTGTAGTCCGTGCTGAGGAGGGAGACCGGGCGCCAGTTTTTAAGAAGGCGGAGATCCCCCTTCTTCGGCAGCAGGGCAATCACGGCCCTGCGCCACGAAAGGGGCATCTCCCCGGTAGCAATGCTCTCCCCCAGGACCCCCGCGAAGTCGCTCCCCAAGACGTCCCAGAACGCCCTGAAGAACTCCACGGTCAGCCCGTCTAGTCCCGGGGTTTTGCCCCTAGAAAGACCGTCGAGTGCGCCGGTCAGCTCCCCCAGACTTATAGGGGAGTCGAGCTTTCCGGCGCACTCCGGGCCGACCTGCGGCAGGTCCTCCCACAAAACTCTGCAAGCTTCCTCACTGGACGGATCCGGAGAGAAAAGGGCAGTGTAGTAATCTCGGGCAATGGCCCTGATGCCCTCCGGATCCGAGACAAGTGATCCGTCGTCGGCCAGCAGCGTAAAGAGCTGCTTACGGACCCCGTGCCTTTTTTCCAGTGAGTAGAAGAAGGGAGAGCCACGGTCCATCTCCTTAAGGAAACAGATCCGCGACCTCACGAACGCGCCCCGAGACCCGACCAGTTGCAGGTCCCGCAGCGCGCCCTTCTTCTCATCGTACACCGACCGCAGGGCCGGGTCCGCGTCGGGCTGACGGAGACGTGCCTCCAGGTCGAGCACCTCCTTCTCCAACTCCTCGACCCTGGATTTGCGTCTCTTTGTCGACCCCTTCGCGTACTCTTGACAGAAAACTCGGACGTGAGTCTTGCCCACGTCCCACCATAGCCTCAAGGAGGGGAAGCCTCCCCGCTTCCTTCTCCAGCCGGCCCAGAAGCGACGGAACGAGTCCAGGAACCGCTGGTCTTCCAACAACAGGTTATTAAAATGCCAGTACGCGGACCCCGTCCGAGCGCAGAACGAAGTGAGCTCCGCCCACACCAGACGGTGGTCCGTGCACGGAACCTGCTGTATAGAAGCAGCCGGAACGCAGGACACGTACGCCTTCGAAACGTAAAGGCGGTCGAGTCTGGACGCTCCGACTCCAGGTGACACAAAGGTGAACACGCTGGAGTCAGGATGGAGATTTCGCCAGACGTCCACTAAGTCGAAGGACCTGACCAGGTCCCGCAACTTACTCACACCTCGCGTGCAGTGCGGGGTACCGTGACGGTCCCGGACCCCGAGGGTGCAATTGAAATCCCCCCCGAGGACGATGCACTCGCCAGCGTCGATGGAGCCGAGATGAGTGGACACTTCTTCAAAGAAGCTCGCTTGCTGCTGCGTGCCCAGGGGAGCGTACACATTCACAAAGTGAAGCACCGCCCCCCCCAGACGCACAGTCAGGTGCAGCAACCGGCCTGGCACTGGCTCCTTGACCCCCAAGATCTCCGGCTGAAAATGCGGGGCCAACAAGATAGCCACCCCGCCAGAATTGGAGGCTAGGTGACTCATGTAGACCCCCCCTCGCCACTCCAGGAGCCACGTGGCTTCGTCTCCCGGAACGGTATGGGTTTCTTGCAGGAAGCACAACGCGTACTTCCCGTCCCTGAGGACCGAGAAGTTCTGGAACCTGCGCTGTGCGGCCCTGCTGCCGCGGATGTTGAGGCTGGCTATAGTCGTCTTCATTGTCAAAGGTACATCAAATCTTCACCTTAAGTCATTAAAAAGAAGAAGAGGACTTTTTAGTCCTTCCTCTCCTTCAGGAGCCCAGCGAGAAACGTTTGGACCCTCCGCCGCGCGTTCCTATCCAACTCAGGAGACTTGAGAGCCTCGCGAGTGGACCAGAACACCAGCGGAAAAGAATGCCACCGGTCCAAGGCCAACTGAACCCTGTCTCGGCGACCGCGATGACTCGCCAAAAAGTCCCGGAGTTCCCTTGGGGGGATGAGGGGGGAGTCAGTGGAGGGCACCAGGGGATCCACCGCCTCGCTTGAGAGCGACTCAGCGTAATCTCCAGCGCTCACCACGGACACCCCGTCCTCCTCCAGGTCGTCGCCTCCAGCTTCCGACCCCTCCCCCGCATTGAGTACGGGGGCTGATTCGGAGCTGCCAGCTGGCCCCACCTGTACCTCGATCCCACCCCCAGGATCAAGGCCAGAGGGGTCCTCTCTGGTCTCCTCTAAACGTTTTGGGTCAGAGGGCAGCGGCAGTTCTGATGCCCGCTCTCCTCCCGGCACCGGGTCGTCCGGGGAGCTCAGGACAAGCTCCTGACCTAAAACTAGGACGCCCGGTGCTAAGGTTTGGGAGGGAGCGGGAAGGCCTTCCTTTTCGCCGCCACCCAATGACCCATTGACATTTTTTAAATTTTGAAAGTTGCGGTCCCCCGATGAGCCAGAAGGTACCTCGGGGGTATCGAGGGTCTCTGAGTCGGGCACCACCTCAAGGGAGGTGCCTTCAGTGACCCCCGAGGGGCCCTGTTCAGGGGACCGCAGCAGGTTGACAGGGGTAATAGTGGTGGGAGTCGGTGCAGGGGTTTTGAGTTCCCCCAGAGGACAGGGCGAGATTTTACTTGGTGGAGACGCCACCACCTCTTCATCGGGGGAAGGGACACACCCAACTTCTTCAGTTTGGGCATCACCCACCTCCTCCTCCGAAGCGTGACGTCTCTTCCGGGTCAGGCTGGGGGCTAGGGAGACCTCCATTTCCGAGGCCCCCTCCTCCTTGTCCAGCCCTCCCGGACACTCCACCCTCTGGGTTTTGGGTGTCAGATACCCCGGCTCGGGGTCCCGCGTCCCTTCCCCGCCGGCCCCGGGAGCACGCGCAGGGACGACGCCGGGCCCAGCACTCGGCGCCTTAGCACCCACGGGCCCGGGAGCACACGCGGACACGACGCCGGGGCCGGATGTTGTCTTTTCCCCCGAGCCGGTGCTTGCAGGTGTTTGGGGGTTTTGGGGCGTTTCAGGGGCCGCCTCCAGGTTGCGGGTCTTCCTCTGCGCCTTCTTACGGCGTGGGGGCTCTCCCCCCGCCTCACCGGCAGCCGAGATGGCAGTGGCCGCCGGCGTCGCTTCCCCTTGCGGGGAAAGCTCTCTGACACAGTCCATCACCAGAAACTTGTAACTCTTTCGAGTACAAACACGTTTTCATCTGTTCATATTCAGATGAAGTTACATTGTTTGCCATTGTGAGATTTGAACTCTTGATACTCTTTTGAGTAAACCTGTTTCCATCTGTTTCAGATGAAGTTACATTGTTTCATAGTTTGCCATTGTGAGATTTGAACTCTTGATAATCTTTTAAATGAAAACCAAATCAACAAAATTGGGATAAATCAGGCACAGCCCCTAATTCAGGTCAGCTGTAAAACCAAGAACAAAGTTTAAAGGAAACTTACAAACTTTAAATCAAAATGTGATTAAAGGGGTCAACAAAACACCCCAGTCCCCGCGGTGCCCACCGAGCACGGAAGGCCTCGAGAGTGCCAGCAGACACCGCGTGCTCCTTCTCCAGGGACATCCGGCAGCGAACGTAGCCGCGGAAGAGGGACAAACAATCGGGCGGGACTCCCCCGTCGATCGCCCGCTGCCTGGACCTGTTAATGGCCAACTTGGCCAGGCCCAGGAGCAGGTTCACGAGGAGGTCCTCCTCCTTCCCGACCCCCTTCCGCACCGGGTGCCCATAGATCAGGAGCGTGGGGCTGAAGTGCAAACAAAACATCAATAAAAGGTTTTTCAAATAACTAAAAAGGGAGTGCAGCCTACAACACCCTATGTATACATGGTCCACGGGCTCCACAAGACCGCAAAAAGGGCACGTGTCCTGAGAGTCCGTGAACCTATGCATCCTCTTATTATAAGGGACTGCCGCATGCAACACCCTCCAACCCAGGTCCCCGATAGAAAGGGGGAGGACACCTCCGTAGAGGGCCTCCCATCGGGGGCCTCCGCCGCCGGACGGCAACAAGGCACGCCAAGGCGTGTCCGGGCGACGGACAAGGGCGAGAAAATGGAAGGTGTGCAGCAGCAGTCCGTACAAAAAGCCCCTCTTTGCCGTGCCAAAAGGTACAGAGGGCATGTCCCCGAGGCGGCTCATATTGCGGGGCACCAGCACCCGAGGGAGGGTTCGGGGCTTGGGGCCAATGTGGAATTCCGTCCGAACAGGGGAACGCTCAGACGGAAGACCACCGCGCACCTGGGCCACCTCAAGACCCAAAATAACGTCGGGTCCGAGCACGACCGTTCTCAGGTCTTGGATGGCATCGGCTGCGACCTGGACACTCACAGACGCGCGTCGCGCCAACTCCTGCGGGAGCATCCAGCCCAGTCCTCCGCCACCCAGCACGTCCCCGATCCTGGTCACCCCTGCGGCCACAGCCCTCCTCTCCGCCAACCACTGAAAAGGACGGAGGGGCGGATTCCTGAGCAGCGGCTCTCTGACGATAGCCGCTACTCCTGACGGGGGAGAGCTGCGTCGCGAGGCGACCACTTTCCAGACTTTGATCAGGTCCTGGTAAAAGACGGGCAACGCCTGCAAGGAGCCACCGAGGCCCAGCTGTTCTATAAACAGGAGCTGCACGTCATAATTCAGGCCGTGCACCTGACGGAAGAAATACGTCATCAGGGCACACCATCTAGGAGGAGGCTCAACGTAGAGGTATCGCTGCAGGGTCTGAAGGCGGAAAGTCGCCACCTGTGTGCGTAGGCACACTAGCGCCTGACCACCCTCCCTAAGCGGGAGACTCAGAACCTCGGCAGCGACCCAGTGCAATCTTTTGTCCCAGAAGAAGTCGACTAACAATCTCTGGATTCTTGTGACAAAGTCCGGGGGAGGGGTCAAAGTGACCAGCCGATACCACAACATGGCGGCGATCAGCTGGTTTATGACCAGAGCTCGACCCCGGTAAGATAGCACTCGAAGCAGTCCTGTCCAGCGCCGCAGGCGAGCGGTGACTTTCGTCTCCAGTTCCTGCCAGTTTGCCGGCCAGGATTCCTCAGCGGGGCAGAGATGGACCCCCAGGTAGAGGAGGCTGGTTCTGCTCCAGGTGAAAGGCCTGAGCTCCTCGGGTAGGGGATCCATCTGCCACTGACCGACCAGGAGTCCAGAACACTTACCCCAGTTGATCCTGGCAGAAGAAGCGGCAGAGTAGACCTCCTGGCACTCGCGCATCCTCCGCAGGTCAGCCGGGTCACTAAACATAAGGAGCACGTCATCGGCGTAAGCCGAAAGGACCACCCCGATGCCCGGCCCGCGCAGAACCAATCCCGACAACCTCCTCCGCAAGAGGCGCAGGAAAGGCTCCACGCAAATAGAATACAACTGGCCAGACAGGGGGCAGCCCTGACGTACCCCTCTCCCAAAGCGAAGGGGCGCCGTCAGGGACCCGTTAACCTTCACTAGACACTCCGCGGCAGTGTACAGAAGTCGGATCCGGGCGACAAAATGCGTCCCGAACCCGAAAGCTCGCAGAGTTCCGAGTAAGTATCCGTGATCCACCCTGTCGAACGCCTTCTCCTGATCGAGAGACAGGAAGGCGCTCGACAGACCAGCCCTCTGGGAATGGTGGATGATGTCCCGGACCAGATGGATGTTATCATAAATGGTTCGGTCCGGGACGGTGTAGGACTGGTCAGGGTGGATCATGTGGTCCAGCACGGTGCCAAGCCGAGAAGACATGGCTCGGGCGAAGATTTTGTAGTCCGTGCTGAGGAGGGAGACCGGGCGCCAGTTTTTAAGAAGGCGAAGATCCCCCTTCTTCGGTAGCAGGGCAATCACGGCCCTGCGCCACGAAAGGGGCATCTCCCCGGTAGCAATGCTCTCCCCCAGGACCCCCGCGAAGTCGCTCCCCAAGACGTCCCAGAACGCCCTGAAGAACTCCACGGTCAGCCCGTCTAGTCCCGGGGTTTTGCCCCTAGAAAGACCGTCAAGTGCGCCGGTCAGCTCCCCCAGACTTATAGGGGAGTCGAGCTTTCCGGCGCACTCCGGGCCGACCTGCGGCAGGTCCTCCCACAAAACTCTGCAAGCTTCCTCACTGGACATATCCGGAGAGAAAAGGGCAGTGTAGTAATCTCGGGCAATGGCCCTGATGCCCTCCGGATCCGAGACAAGTGATCCGTCGTCGGCCAGCAGCGTAAAGAGCTGCTTACGGACCCCGTGCCTTTTTTCCAGTGAGTAGAAGAAGGGAGAGCCACGGTCCATCTCCTTAAGGAAACAGATCCGCGACCTCACGAACGCGCCCCGAGACCCGACCAGTTGCAGGTCCCGCAGCGCGCCCTTCTTCTCATCGTACACCGACCGCAGGGCCGGGTCCGCGTCGGGCTGACGGAGACGTGCCTCCAGGTCGAGCACCTCCTTCTCCAACTCCTCGACCCTGGATTTGCGTCTCTTTGTCGACCCCTTCGCGTACTCTTGACAGAAAACACGGACGTGAGTCTTGCCCACGTCCCACCATAGCCTCAAGGAGGGGAAGCCTCCCCGCTTCCTTCTCCAGCCGGCCCTAAACATGTTTCCATCTGTTCCTATTCAGATGAAGTTACATTGTTTCATAGTTTGCCATTGTGAGATTTGAACTCTTGATCTTGGGGTTACAAACCCAGTATCATAACTACTTGGCTATTTAGGCCAAGCATTAAGGAGATGTAACTCTTTCAAGTACAAACCCATTTCCATCTGTTTCAGATGAAGTTACATTGTTTCATAGTTTGCCATTGTGAGATTTGAACTCTTGATACTCTTTTGAGTAAACCTGTTTCCATCTGTTTCAGATGAAGTTACATTGTTTCATAGTTTGCCATTGTGAGATTTGAACTCTTGATACTCTTTTGAGTAAACCTGTTTCCATCTGTTTCAGATGAAGTTACATTGTTTCATAGTTTGCCATTGTGAGATTTGAACTCTTGATAATCTTTTAAATGAAAACCAAATCAACAAAATTGGGATAAATCAGGCACAGCCCCTAATTCAGGTCAGCTGTAAAACCAAGAACAAAGTTTAAAGGAAACTTACAAACTTTAAATCAAAATGTGATTAAAGGGGTCAACAAAACACCCCAGTCCCCGCGGTGCCCACCGAGCACGGAAGGCCTCGAGAGTGCCAGCAGACACCGCGTGCTCCTTCTCCAGGGACATCCGGCAGCGAACGTAGCCGCGGAAGAGGGACAAACAATCGGGCGGGACTCCCCCGTCGATCGCCCGCTGCCTGGACCTGTTAATGGCCAACTTGGCCAGGCCCAGGAGCAGGTTCACGAGGAGGTCCTCCTCCTTCCCGACCCCCTTCCGCACCGGGTGCCCATAGATCAGGAGCGTGGGGCTGAAGTGCAAACAAAACATCAATAAAAGGTTTTTCAAATAACTAAAAAGGGAGTGCAGCCTACAACACCCTATGTATACATGGTCCACGGGCTCCACAAGACCGCAAAAAGGGCACGTGTCCTGAGAGTCCGTGAACCTATGCATCCTCTTATTATAAGGGACTGCCGCATGCAACACCCTCCAACCCAGGTCCCCGATAGAAAGGGGGAGGACACCTCCGTAGAGGGCCTCCCATCGGGGGCCTCCGCCGCCGGACGGCAACAAGGCACGCCAAGGCGTGTCCGGGCGACGGACAAGGGCGAGAAAATGGAAGGTGTGCAGCAGCAGTCCGTACAAAAAGCCCCTCTTTGCCGTGCCAAAAGGCACAGAGGGCATGTCCCCGAGGCGGCTCATATTTCGGGGCACCAGCACCCGAGGGAGGGTTCGGGGCTTGGGGCCAATGTGGAATTCCGTCCGAACAGGGGAACGCTCAGACGGAAGACCACCGCGCACCTGGGCCACCTCAAGACCCAAAATAACGTCGGGTCCGAGCACGACCGTTCTCAGGTCTTGGATGGCATCGGCTGCGACCTGGACACTCACAGACGCGCGTCGCGCCAACTCCTGCGGGAGCATCCAGCCCAGTCCTCCGCCACCCAGCACGTCCCCGATCCTGGTCACCCCTGCGGCCACAGCCCTCCTCTCCGCCAACCACTGAAAAGGACGGAGGGGCGGATTCCTGAGCAGCGGCTCTCTGACGATAGCCGCTACTCCTGACGGGGGAGAGCTGCGTCGCGAGGCGACCACTTTCCAGACTTTGATCAGGTCCTGGTAAAAGACGGGCAACGCCTGCAAGGAGCCACCGAGGCCCAGCTGTTCTATAAACAGGAGCTGCACGTCATAATTCAGGCCGTGCACCTGACGGAAGAAATACGTCATCAGGGCACACCATCTAGGAGGAGGCTCAACGTAGAGGTATCGCTGCAGGGTCTGAAGGCGGAAAGTCGCCACCTGTGTGCGTAGGCACACTAGCGCCTGACCACCCTCCCTAAGCGGGAGACTCAGAACCTCGGCAGCGACCCAGTGCAATCTTTTGTCCCAGAAGAAGTCGACTAACAATCTCTGGATTCTTGTGACAAAGTCCGGGGGAGGGGTCAAAGTGACCAGCCGATACCACAACATGCCGGCGATCAGCTGGTTTATGACCAGAACTCGACCCCGGTAAGATAGCACTCGGAGCAGTCCTGTCCAGCGCCGCAGGCGAGCGGTGACTTTCGTCTCCAGTTCCTGCCAGTTTGCCGGCCAGGATTCCTCAGCGGGGCAGAGATGGACCCCCAGGTAGAGGAGGCTGGTCCTGCTCCAGGTGAAAGGCCTGAGCTCCTCGGGTAGGGGATCCATCTGCCACTGACCGACCAGGAGTCCGGAACATTTACCCCAGTTGATCCTGGCAGAAGAAGCGGCAGAGTAGACCTTCTGGCACTCGCGCATCCTCCGCAGGTCAGCCGGGTCACTAAACATAAGGAGCACGTCATCGGCGTAAGCCGAAAGGACCACCCCGATGCCCGGCCCGCGCAGAACCAATCCCGACAACCTCCTCCGCAAGAGGCGCAGGAAAGGCTCCACGCAAATAGAATACAACTGGCCAGACAGGGGGCAGCCCTGACGTACCCCTCTCCCAAAGCGAAGGGGCGCCGTCAGGGACCCGTTAACCTTCACTAGACACTCCGCGGCAGTGTACAGAAGTCGGATCCGGGCGACAAAATGCGTCCCGAACCCGAAAGCTCGCAGAGTTCCGAGTAAGTATTCGTGATCCACCCTGTCGAACGCCTTCTCCTGATCGAGAGACAGGAAGGCGCTCGACAGACCAGCCCTCTGGGAATGGTGGATGATGTCCCGGACCAGATGAATGTTATCATAAATGGTTCGGTCCGGGACGGTGTAGGACTGGTCAGGGTGGATCATGTGGTCCAGCACGGTGCCGAGCCGAGAAGACATGGCTCGGGCGAAGATTTTGTAGTCCGTGCTGAGGAGGGAGACCGGGCGCCAGTTTTTAAGAAGGCGGAGATCCCCCTTCTTCGGTAGCAGGGCAATCACGGCCCTGCGCCACGAAAGGGGCATCTCCCCGGTAGCAATGCTCTCCCCCAGGACCCCCGCGAAGTCGCTCCCCAAGACGTCCCAGAACGCCCTGAAGAACTCCACGGTCAGCCCGTCTAGTCCCGGGGTTTTGCCCCTAGAAAGACCGTCGAGTGCGCCGGTCAGCCCCCCCAGACTTATAGGGGAGTCGAGCTTTCCGGCGCACTCCGGGCCGACCTGCGGCAGGTCCTCCCACAAAACTCTGCAAGCTTCCTCACTGGACGGATCCGGAGAGTAAAGGGCAGTGTAGTAATCTCGGGCAATGGCCCTGATGCCCTCCGGATCCGAGACAAGTGATCCGTCGTCGGCCAGCAGCGTAAAGAGCTGCTTACGGACCCCGTGCCTTTTTTCCAGTGAGTAGAAGAAGGGAGAGCCACGGTCCATCTCCTTAAGGAAACAGATCCGCGACCTCACGAACGCGCCCCGAGACCCGACCAGTTGCAGGTCCCGCAGCGCGCCCTTCTTCTCATCGTACACCGACCGCAGGGCCGGGTCCGCGTCGGGCTGACGGAGACGTGCCTCCAGGTCGAGCACCTCCTTCTCCAACTCCTCGACCCTGGATTTGCGTCTCTTTGTCGACCCCTTCGCGTACTCTTGACAGAAAACTCGGACGTGAGTCTTGCCCACGTCCCACCATAGCCTCAAGGAGGGGAAGCCTCCCCGCTTCCTTCTCCAGCCGGCCCTAAACATGTTTCCATCTGTTCCTATTCAGATGAAGTTACATTGTTTCATAGTTTGCCATTGTGAGATTTGAACTCTTGATCTTGGGGTTACAAACCCAGTATCATAACTACTTGGCTATTTAGGCCAAGCATTAAGGAGATGTAACTCTTTCAAGTACAAACCCATTTCCATCTGTTTCAGATGAAGTTACATTGTTTCATAGTTTGCCATTGTGAGATTTGAACTCTTGATACTCTTTTGAGTAAACCTGTTTCCATCTGTTTCAGATGAAGTTACATTGTTTCATAGTTTGCCATTGTGAGATTTGAACTCTTGATACTCTTTTGAGTAAACCTGTTTCCATCTGTTTCAGATGAAGTTACATTGTTTCATAGTTTGCCATTGTGAGATTTGAACTCTTGATCTTGGGGTTACAAACCCAGTACCATAACCACTTGGCTATTTAGGCCAAAGGCAGTGGAAGTAGGGATTTGAATATTTTTAACTCTTTTGAGTACAAACCCATTTCCATCTGTTTCAGATGAAATTACATTGTTTCATAGTTTGCCATTGTGAGATTTGAACTCTTGATCTTGGGGTTACAAACCCAGTATCATAACTACTTGGCTATTTAGGCCAAGCATTAAGGAGATGTAACTCTTTCAAGTACAAACCCGTTTCCATCTGTTTCAGATAAAGTTACATTGTTTCATAGTTTGCCATTGTGAGATTTGAACTCTTGATCTTGGGGTTACAAACCCAGTACCATAACCACTTGGCTATTTAGGCCAAGCCTAAGCAGTAACTCTTTCGAGTACAAACATGTTTCCATCTGTTTCAGATGAAGTTACATTGTTTCATAGTTTGCCATTGTGAGATTTGAACTCTTGATCTTGGGGTTACAAACCCAATACCCAGTTGTACAGGTTGGGCACGGCTGTTAATCACTTGTATGTAATGTTCACTATTGTAAATGAGCTCCCAAGAATGTCTCCTTGCCTATGGCTGCTCTATGGAGCAGTGTTTGTGTCACTCGAAAGTGAAACCATGATTCCTCCATATGATAAAATCAGGTGTCTCAGTCCAGGGCCTCTTCCCTGTGTAGTGATGGTCTGGCTTCACACTCATTGGACCCATTAGTGATGCCTGCAACTCGATGGTGCTTGTTATTGCTGCCAGAATGTCATGGGTAAGCGCCAGAGGGCAGGCATCCTTTCATCTGACCTGGCATGTGTCCTGCTTACACTCTTCCATCTGTCTTCATGCAGACAAGCTGGCACACAACAAAAGGGAGATGTTGTCATTCTCCCTGGGTGCTTTCAGCACCTTTGAGATGGGTCTGGACCTCATCTCTTCATTATCTGTGACCGCTGACACTGTGCTCCTGAAGGGCTCAGGTGCTGAAAGCTGACAAAAGATCAAGTGCATTTAAAGTTTCATGGCTGTCTCCATGGAATGACCCTGATCACAGAATGTAAGCGAGCTGCCCTCAGCCAGACAGGAGTCTGACATTCACAGAAGCTATGTGAAGATCTATGGAACGTCCTCACTGCAGGTCATCATCATCCTCCTGGAATCGAGCAACTATTAGGGCTTCTGCTGTGTCTCCATGACATGAGCCTTAGCATTGATGGTATGTGCTCTGCCATCAGCCACACAGGAGTCATACATTCACAGATGCAAGGTGAGGATGTCAGCATTGTCCTCACTGCATCCTGTCATCGTCCTCCACGAATTTTGTGGTTATGAGGGTCTCCTGAGTGTGCCTGCCTCGACTGGCCAGTGCATCCTTGCCTTGGAGCACCTCATCATCATCATCATCCCCTTCGTCATCGGAGGATACCTGCAGCTTCTCCATTTTCTCCTCAGCCATCTCCTCCCCCCATTACAGCACCAGGTTGTGGAGTGCGCAGCAAGGTACTATGATGTGCGACACCCTCTGAAGACTGTATTGCAGTGCCCCATTGGGACTGTTAAGACACTGGAACCTAAGATTCAAAATGCATATCATTTGCTCCACTGAGGTCCATGTTGCTGCATGAGCCTAGTTATACTGCCACTCTGCTGCAGTCTGAGGCCACCATACGGCTGTCATCAGCTGCAACCTCTGTGGTGGCCCTTGCCCCTGAGGAGCCAACCCTGCAGCTTCCCTGGACCCTGGAAGATGCCAGGGATCTGAGACCTGCTGAGGATGTAGGAGTCATGGACGCTTCCTGGGAATCGTGCACAGACCTGTAAGATGTGTATGTGGTGGTTGCACACCAGCTGAATATCCAGCAAGTGGAAGCCCTTGCAGCTGACATAGTTGACTGCTTGTTGCCATGGTGATCTAAGCACCACATGAGTGCAGTCGATGGCATCATGCACCTGTGGAAAACCTGAGATCTGTGCAAATCCCAGTGCTCTTGCTTCCTGGCTTTCCTGATCCCGGCTGAAATGCACAAAGTTCTCTGCCTTCACGAAGATGGCACCCATGACCTCCTGGATATACTTGTACTTGGAGGCTTGTGAGATCCCACACAGGTCACCTGTGGAGCACTAGAGGGAGCCACTGGTGTAAAAATTGAGCAATGTTGTTACTATCATGGTCACTGGAAGTGAATACCCTCCATGTCCCTATGGCGCCAAATCCTGCAGCAGATGGCATATGTGACGACCATTTCCATAGATATGCGCAGTCTTCAGCGACACTGATTGTCAGACATCTGCAGGAATAACAAACGTTGTCTATAGACCCTGGGTCTAGCAATGTGCTTACAAGCGATGACTCTCCGTGGATCTTCAGCTGTGTGCACAGAAGGCCTTGCCGCCCCTTCACCTTGAGGGAGGTGCTCCTCCCTTTGCGAGCCAGGCACCTCTGTCACTCTCTTCTTCTCTGCTCCCTGTAAGCATACCACTAAATCACCAGGCTCCATGATCCTGATGTTCTCCTCCTGCAGGATCAAAGAGAGAGATGTGTGGATTAGCATAGGTGTACTAAGAACCTCTCTTGGTTAAGTCTGGAGCATTCGGCAGCACTTGCATGCTTTTGCGTTGCTTGAGTGGGCAGGAAAGCTTCAGAGGACCAACCCCAGGCATGTCAATGGAGCTGTAGCTGAACAGTCTCGGGTAAGGAAAAATTTTCACTTTTGACAAGCTTTTCCAAGTGTGTGGCTGCTTCCCTCAACCCCCCCACCCTGCACACCACCCCACAACATCCCTTGCATGTGCTTGAGTATTTCCTTCAGTTTGTCAATGCTGCCTTGCCCCCCACCCCCAACCCCTGGCCTGAACAACACTGGAGCTCTTACCCTAGCACAGCACAAGAAGTCAGCCGGCAAAAAGCGACTTGCCTGTGCCCCTCATGAGTGCGCCTCTTCCTTGAAGTCCTGTGGGTGCTGCTCGCGAGTGTAGCACAAGATTGTATGCACTCTCCTCTGACTTTCCCTCAAAGTTCAGGTCGCCAGGTGCATACCTTTTAAAGGCACTCATGAAGCACCCTGTTCTGATGCCACGCCGATGTGTGCAGTAAAATTTGGCTGGGGATGCGATTCCGGCGAGCAGGGCTTACAATTAGTTGCAATTGACGTCTCCGACGTGCGCCAATGGGAAACGCGTGGAGCGGACGATCGCAAACTGTCTCACGACCATGTAAAACCGATTTTTGGCCTTCTCGCCATATTGTCCCCCTCGCCCGACACAAAAGTCCAAGTGTATTTTATTATATGACCTTGATCAGTTTAAGTGTATTGAAGCTAACCTCTTTCTTTGTTAAACTCAAGAAAACCTGACCCAACAGTTCTTTCATGACCCCAGCACATAAACAGTAAAGTACTCATTAAATTGGTAAGTATATCCTTCTCCAAACATAAAAAAAACTATTGCAATCAAATGAGGAGAGGGCAAAAAGGGGAGACTTTCAACTCTTCCTCACCTGATCGGAACATTACCATTGACACTCACTGCGATTGATTAGTTCAGCCTGGATGTGGACTCAGAGAAAAGAAAACAATGCTATGGAAAGAGTGAAAGCTGGAGTTAAAGCATGGGATAAACATTTAAAAGCATTGCAAACAAAACCTCACACATAGAAACTAGTGTCATCTCTGCATGGATCAGAAATATAAAACATAGTGATACCCCTCTTTGAGCCCTATGATCATGGCAGGTTCATGGCTCCCTAGCAATGACGATGGTCTCCAAGGCATCAGATTTTAATGGCCAATCGGCCATTCTAAGGCTCCCTGGGCCTTTTGGTCAGAAAATTGGCAAACAGCATGATAATGAAGGCTGGTCGTTAAAATTGCCTGAGCCTCCTTATCAGACAGGCTGACCACTTGCTTCGCCGTGTTCCTGCCTAGGATTAAAAATCAACCCCCCTCCCCACCCAGTTTCTCCAACTCCCCCCATGAAAAACAGGAGACATAAACCACCTCCCTACCTGTTAAACACAAGCCATGGTATGTCAATATTTTGTGGCTCTGGCTTGACCAACTTGTTCACTTATGTCTTTAGTATCACAGAGACCAGACATATAATCAAATTTGCAACAGATTAGGCACAGACATCATGCAGAAGGAGATTATGAGCCTGAATTTTCAGCTTGGTGGATGGATGTGATCGGTGGGCCCAGGAGTTGTTGGGAAATGGACTGCCGACTGTGATCAGCCCCCGGCCACGATTTCATGCTGGCCAACTGGTCAATTAATGGCCAACCAGCATGAAACGATCCCTGAAAAGCTCAGCTCTGCTGGGGTGGGGGCTGGGAGGCGGGCAGGTGCTGACGTTTCCGTGGGCGGGGGCAAGCGCTGATAGAAAGCTCCCTGAAGACAGAGAGCCGCCTCAGGGAGCTGCAGACCCAAAAGCTATGAAATAAAATTTTGAAAATCAGGAAAAAAAATGTCCAAGCATCACAATCAGGCACCTGTACATATAAGTGACAAAAATGATGTCCATAGATTTTTATTTTTATCTTATTTAATAACGGAAACCTCATTCCATCCTTGGATGAGGTTTCATGAAAAATGCAGAGTCTGCCTGGCCGATTCACCCGTCCGACAGCTATAAGGTTGGATGGACCACAAAAAAATTGCAGACAATTGCACCATTAATGGGCTTAACTGCCCTCTTAATTGTCGGCAGGTGCGCTTCCAATTTTTGCGTGCGCCTGCTGAGCGAAATATCGCGCGATCGCGGGATGACATCGGGAAGCTCGCCCAACGTCTTCTTGGCCGGTTTTGTTTGAGTTTGGTGCGTGCCCACCCGTGGGATGTAAAATTCTGCCCATAAACCCCAGATATCAATATGATACAAGCTAAGCTGAAGAGAAACGCTACAGGTGAGTTTTTTCAGAAATGAGGGAGAGACATATTCCCTATTGGTTGTTGCCATGTGTCCCATTATGTGCATTTACCTCCACTCCTTATTCTTCTGGATTCCTTCATTCCCTCATTGACTACTGGCTCGTGTTTCATTCACTTCCACCTGCCATAGCACATACTTGCAAACATTTTCCTTTGTCCCTAGCTCTTTCACTGTGCGACCTGAAAGCAGAGATTCTGTCAGCCTACAATATTGGGCCATGGACACATAATCTCCTGAATACCAATATCTACAAAATTGTTATGATATTTTCTGTTGTGGTATAAATCCATGCTGGTGGTCAACATGCAACTGCAGTCTTTACAGCCGTTGTAAATAAAATGATAAAGGAACTAAGCCTATCAGAATTTCTTCACCTCAACTGAAGCAACAACACATCAGCTATGACTGCTGTGGTAATCTTCTTTCTTCTTCAATCCTGCCTGGACAACATTTTATGAGTTTAGGAGCTCTGAGGATATTTGGACAAAATAGGTCACGTTCTTTGCCTCTGATCTTGCCAGCAAACCACTATTGGCCGATTACTTTAATGGGAGAAGGAATTCATAGCAATTACAGAAGCAAATAATTCTGCCCAGTAAATCATTATAACAAACATCTTTGTCAAGAGAAGATTCAACAAACCATTTTTTTTCATTGCCATGATATAAATCACATTGAAATGTAACAGGCCATTATTTTGAGAGATGACATTATGACTCCTCTGTTTCCTATCAATAGAAAAATACTTTGCCAATTATTTTTTTACAAAGACAATTTCCCTTTAATGAAATCTTTTATAATGACATTTCTAGCTCTCCTTTGCATTTCGTCAGCATAGTAACCTGGTACGAATTTCTCAAAAGTAGTCACGACTGCTGCCAGTGAGTGGAAGCCTCCATTTTGAATTTAGAAACCTTCTCACGAGGGTAACATATTACATTCTTTTTTCTGACAAATTGTAAACTCCCATGTCTACAATGGATGTCTTCAAAGTGAAAGACTGTACTGAATTTCAGCTTTTAGCCACCTCCCATTTTACAATAAATGACATTTTCCATACACTTTACATACAAACATACATACCAACAAGGAGCAGGAGTAGACGATTCAGCCCCTCGAGCCTGTTCTGCCCTTTAATAAGATAATGGCTGATCTGATAGGGGAGAACTTTCTCCCTGTCGGAAGGGCAGGCCGGAATGGGCACGGGCGGGTGCAGAGCCGACCGCTCCCCACGATTGGCTCCATGCCACCATTTAACATGGGCGAGCCATTTAAGGCCCCTAAGGACAGTGGGAGCGGGCAGGCGGCGGCGGGACTGCAATGACTGGCTTGTCCAATGGCGACCCGGTGGCCTGTTTAAAGAGCGCTCCTGTAGCCTCGCAAAGGCTGTGAACCATGACCAGCCAAAGGGCTCCCGACAGCGCTGCTGGCCAGGCAGGAGGACAGGTCAGCGGGGCACTGTGCCCTTCGCTTTTCAGATGAGTTCCTTGCTGCCCTCCTCGAGGAGGTGGCAGCACGGCGTGAGACCCTCGTTCCCAGGGACAGGATGAGGAGGCCTCTCCACATGACCAAAAGTGCCTGGTAGCAGGTGGCAGAGATAGTGAGTCTCCACGATGTGGTGCGGCGCACCTAGGTTCAGCGTTGCAAGCGTTTCAACGACCTCTTGTGCTCTGGAAGGGTGAGTACCGTGTTAGCATAGGCCACTTAACACAGCAGTTAGGCTTCCACCTCGGGCCCATCTCCCTACCCCCTCCCCCCACAACTCTGAATGTAATTACTGCATTGAATCATTCACAGCATGTGTCCTTCGCTGGGTGGGCCAACAGATATTGCCTATGCCTAGTTCCACTCATTCATTACATCTTGCCAACCTGAAAAAGACCCACTTATGCCAACTCTCTGCTTCCTGTTAGCCAGTCCATCTTCTATCCATGCCAACATGCTACTAACTATACCATGAGCTTTTATTTTCCACAATAACCTTTGATGCGGCATTTTATCATATGCCTTCTGGAAATTTAAGTACAGTACATCCACCGGTCCCCCTTTATCTACAGCACATGTTACTTTCTCAAAGAACTCCAATAAGTTGGTTAAACACAATTTCCCTTTCACAAAACCACATTGACTCTGCCTGAAGACCTTGAGCTTATCCAAGTACCCTGCTATAACTTCTCTAATAATAGCTTCTAACATTTTCCCAATGATAGATGTTAAGCTAACTGGCCTGTAGTTTCTCGCTTTCTGCCTCCCTCCCTTTTTGAATAAAGGATGTAAGGGATGATGAAAAATACACAGTTGCCCAGTATATGGTATAGCAACACTGGATGACAGGATCTGGTAGGCAACCCTTACGTTCAACTGTGATTTTGGTCAAATGAAGAGTATTTCAGATGATGTGCTTCTGTAATTTGAATTACAGATGATGTACGATTTTGTAGGTTTATATAACATTTGAATATGCCTTGACCAGATTCCACCCAGCATCTAATGAAAGGAAGAAGATCCTTGTTTGTACATATTGAAACTCTGAAGCCATTTGCAATTTCCTACCGACTGAATCAAATAATGAATGTTACATGGCATCGAAATTCAGAATAGCTCATCCTGTAACCATCGGAGTGTTCTAAGATAAGATGCAGAAGAAGCAAAAATGAACATTTGATGTCTGGAAAACCAGCTTCTTACTGCTTCATGTGTTTTTCAGCTGAGTACTCTAAGCTGGTAAAATACAGATCAAATACAGTCAAAATGAAAAATTGAAATGTTAACCGGGAGTGCAGCCAGTGTACAGTTCTGCCAATTTCTAATCAAAACATCCCATTTACCAGCAAAATTAGAGGTGATGGTTAATCTTACCAGTAATAGAAAAAAAATTAAGAAAAATTGTGGCAATTATGAAATTTTATCATATCTCATTGCAAGGCCAAAGATATGAGAATGACTACAGTAATAACCATAAATCGTGGCATCTAATCAACCTGGCATATAAGCCAACCCCATTTTGCTGGCCCCAAAAATCATGTTGTGCTTATACTCTGCAGATAGGTCAGTCACCCTTTTCAGCCATGGAATGCTGTAGTAGTCAGCCTCAATTTTTCAACCCACAAATGCATGTCTTATTTACCAGTATCTTATAACCAGGAGCAAGGGATCAATCAAGTGATATGGACTGTCTTGTGAAGATGCATGGGAGTCTAAAACACACCCACTCTTTGTGTTGGATGTCAATGACATTTCAAAATGATGACTATCCACATCCATAGATTATTTTTATGCTTGGTGTATAAGTTGAGCCCCATTATTGGATGGATTTTTCAAGGCTTCAAAGGTCAATTTATATGCTAGCATTTATATGGTACTTCATTTGAAGAAAGGCACTAAAAACACACGATAGTCTTCAGCTCAGATAGATGAAGCCAGGACTGCTCCAAAGGCTGTTTTTAGGAAAATAGAACATTTCTTCTAAATTGATGAATGAAATCTACCAGAAATGCTAAAAAAAAACTCCTGAAATAGTCAGCAAATACTGTAGAGAATTCCATTTTAGAGAAAAAAATACTATCTTCCTTGGGGCCAGAAGTGTAGAACAATTTTTAGCCAAATCTCCATATCCCAACTAAAGTCAACAGTGACTACATAACTGTGGGTGAAAGTTTGGGACTCAAATATACATCTTATTTGCTCGCTTGAAGCTTTTGCATCATCAGAAGACCAGTGTGTGAAGAGATTATAAGACTGATTACCCTTTGTCCTGATCCCAAATAGAGAAATGGATGCAAAACTGAGGAAAAATGGCTCTTAATCCTTTGATCCCATTTTGTTCACTGTAATGATATGGCAGGTGGTATTTACCAGGCTGACCAAATCCACAAAGGAAACTTGGCCACACTACCACAACAATTTTGCAATTTGTATTTATTACGACAAGGCTTGTGCACTGAAATCGGATGTAATGTGTCCACTACCACCTTTAGAGCTTTTAAAGATTAAATTAAAGCACTTATTAACAAAAGAAAAATAAAAACTTAAACACAAGCACAAGATTACAGTTACACAGTTATAACGGTTCCCAAAATTTCTACTTAACCAGACTCCTAACTGCACAGCCCCTTAAAACAACAGTCCAAATAGATTCCAAATGTATAAAGTCATCTAGCAACTTTACCACAAGCACCCACTGCACAATGGACTTCCAAAGGTTTTTAATTCAACTTTGGTTACTGGAACAGCAAACTTCCGCAGGGTGGCTAGAGGCATTTTCCCCAAGTCCGTTTCACACAGTCACCTTTCAAGATCTCACATGGTCACCCTCACACAGACTTCCATCCTTCCTTAAATATATTTGACCCCTTTTTATCTGTAAATCCCATTGTTTCCACTTGCCTTTAGAAGTTACTTTTCCCAGAATATAAAAATCTTTCATGTTCTCATTATGGCCAGCATTTTTGATAAAAATCAACGTAATTACCTAGCCTTAGTTATCTTGCTAGTTGTAAACATTGTCTATGTCCCTTTGAAACCAAATACTTCTCCATTTATCTAAAAATGCTAATTTCATTCACACCCTAGCTTACTCATCTCCATTTCAAATGCTTGTTTTTCACCTAATTTTTTTTGATAATGTAAACCTTGCAGTCTAATTCTCTAATTTAATTAAATTACCCCTACAAACAGAACCCCCCCCCCAAAACACACACACATAAGCCTGCTTTAAAATATCCTACACTAATATCAGGAAGTATAGGATAGTTTCTTGGCATTATACTGCACACAAACTCATCTGTGACATTTTTGATGGCTGCACTTGACAATATCAGAGAAGTGTGCAGCAATGTAAATTTAATGCAAGTGAAGGTCAGAGGGTATTGTACCCAGATCTGCTTCTTAATGTCATCAGGTACAGTTCAGGAAAACCTGCTTCCATAAAAAATCTACTGTTGCTTATTCCTGAATCAGTCTTTAAGGGGCAGGCTGGTAGGGTCAAGCAAGGCCTTTATTTTTATTTTTAAATTTATGAATAAATTATGATTTTGTTGCTTCAGGATTTGTTGCAGAATCTTGCTAGTCTTTTGCACTTAGAAATAGAGGTAATGTTCAGTATTGTGCAGTAACTTAACAAGGCTCCTTTGACAGTACCTTTCAAACCTGTGACATCTACCACCTAGAAGGACAAAGGCAGCAGATGAATGGGTACATCACCATCTGGAAGTTCCCCTCGAAGTCACTCATGATCCTGACTTGGAACTATATTGCTATTCATTCACTGTTGCTGGGTCAAAATCCTGGAACTCCCTTCCTAACAGCACTGTGGGTGTACCTACATCAGATGGACTGCAGTGGTTCAAGAAGGCAGCTCCCCACCACATTCTCAAGTGCAATTAGGGATGGGCAATAAATGCTGCCATCCCATGAAAGCCAAATCCTGCTAATTTCCTGCAAAGATCAAAGGTCTGGAGCTGGATTTTCATCTTTGAGGTTGGTAGCGGGAGTTGGGTAAAATCCGGGCTCTGCATGCCCTCCTCGGGAAAAAAATGGCTCTGAAGGCACATTTCATTCCAGGGGTGCAGGTGCCATGCCCACTGGCCTGGAAACAGTTCAGAGACAGAAACTGGCCCAAATGTGGAGGTGGGCTTTTCATGACTCAGTAAACTTCTACAGGGTGGCTGGAGGCTTTTTCCCCAAGTCTGTTTCACACAGTCATCTGTCAAGATCCAACAAGGCCACCCTCACACAGCCTTTCTTAGAAGTTACTTTGCCCAGAATATAAAAATCTTTTATGTTCTCATTATGGCCAGCACTGTTGAGAAAAATCAACATAATAACCATGCCTTATTTATCTTCACTGTTGTAAACATTGTGCATGTCCCTTTGGGAACTAAGCACTTCTCCACTTATTTAAAAATGCTAATTTTGTTCACACCCTAGCTTACTCAACTCCATTTCAAGTGCTTGTTTTACACCTCTCTTTGATAATTTAAACCTTGCAGTCTATTAATTTAAATAAATTATCCCCACACACAGAACCATACACATACACACAAACACGCACAAGCCTGCTTTAAAATATGCTACAGTAATATCAGGAAAAATACGATGACATCATTTTGACATCAAACTTCCCACAAACTCATCTGTGACATTTTTGATAGCTGCACTTGACAACATCAGAACAGTGTGCACCAATGTAAATTTAATGCAAGTGAAGGTCAGAGGGTATTGTACCCAGATCTGCTTCTTAATGCAGATTAGAATCTGCATTAATTCATAAAGGAAACGAGTCACTGGGAGAGAAAGGAAGGTGAAGGATTCACAAGGCCGTGTAGGAGGAGACTTCAGAACGCTGTGGTGTGAGTAAAATTTGGAAGCGTTGGCCAAGTGGTTATTAATGCTACAAGAGACAGTCCACCATGGGCCTTCCACAGGAAAGTTTAGATTGTGAAGTCTGTCTATTGCACATGTGTAAAGAGTGTCCATGCAGCAGCCATTCACTCTTGGCAAAGATCCACCACACCCAACTATGTAGATGGAGTTTGATAGCTCCAGCAGATCACGACACTGAACGGCAAGTGAAATGAGCATTTTACCTCAGGGGCTGGTCTCCGGACCCTGCATGCAGATCCTTAATGTCCTGCCACACATCCTTTCACCTGTCACATTTCCAAGTGCGGACCTCCAACACTGCCTCACCATTAGCCTTTACAGCTGCATACTGTCATTGCAGACAAGGGAGCAGTCCAGCAGGGTCCTCTAAGCCCCAGAACACTCCATAACATTTTGGGGTGTTCATACTCAAACAGAGTCCACCCAACCTGTGCACAATGCCCCTCCAACAACATTAGCCCGTGCACAACTCCTTATTAAGGTTAGAACATATAATTGCATGCAGGGTTTGAGCAGCGCCACAGAAAGTGAAAATCCTTACAAATTTCGTCATTGTCAAAGCAGAATGTTCCAGATGAAAAGTGTGAGTGACTCACATGGAGACACAACACCCAGGTTCTGCGACCAGGAACTGAAATCATCGTGGAGGAGGTTGAAGGCCAGAAGGATACCTTGTATCCAGCAGAGAGAAGGAACCCTCTGGCCATAATGAAGAGAGCTTGTCAGGCAATTGCAGCTGTGATGGGCACAGCAGGGGAATATGATAGTCTTTGGATATACTGCCACAAGAGGTTCCATGACCTGCTGTGCTCAGGCAAGGTGAATTGTCTGACAGAATCACACAGTTCTCTCTGGCATGGGTGTGAACTGAGTGACACATCAGATGGGATACAATTTTTGCATTTTTCCCCTTCAACAAAGATGAATGAACAGGCATGGCACTATTGTATGTCCAGGAATTAATGGGGTGGCATCTGAATGCCTACTGTTATGACCCCAGCTGAGGTTACCAATGGACAAGCCTGATTCCAGAGTGGAACCCAGCTTTATAGATCCTAACTTTTAATTTGTTTGTTTATACATGGAAAGTGACCACTGAACAGAGTCACTAGAGTCAGCTAATGAGCTTTTAACAAAAGAATAAAACATTTATTTAACAAGAAAAGATGAACTATATTACAATACTTTTTCATCCACAACTATACCTTTACAGATATATACAGATTTGTAAGGAAAGCGCAAGTTACAAAAACCATCTTATACTCTAATGTTCGCAGTAAGCACACAGTCCATGAAAGTCAATTGGCAACCTGAGGTCAGACACACCACACTCTGAGCCCAAGTGGCAGACGCCACCCCAGATAAATGGTATGATCTCTCCTCAACTTACACCATGAGCCAACCGGTCTGATTGAACTCTGTCATTCACACAAGGGTTTCCAATCTCCATCCACCAAGAACTCGCTTTAGAATCTTCTCCCAAACCAATGCTTTCTCTCAGATACCTTCCGCAAAGATTCACCTCCAGGGTTTTGAACTCTCCCCCTGCTGTTCGCCTCCCCTGGGTCACCACATGCATTCAAGCTTTCCTCCACACACTCTCTCTTTCACTGACTCAGCTGTCCATTGCTTCACATACACATAGCAAAGAGCTATAGACCTTCAGCCACCTCTTTGGACATTCTGGCCTCTTGCATGCTGTTCTCACTTTAAATCTGCTTTCTGCAGCTTTTGTCTCTTTAAATCTGAAGCTTTCCCTCTGCCCCTCACTCTTAACTTCACATAACAGAAGTTTTTCTAGGTTCCTGTCTTTCCCGTGACTAGACGGTCTTCTTGGGACTTTCTCCTGTTTCATTCCCCTGGATTTTGGGGTCTTTTCTTTAGCTTGGGACTGGCTATCTGTCCCATTTTCTCCAGTCTCTCCTGGCAGATGTCTTCATTAGCTAGGCCAGAACTCAAACAGCTTCCAAATCAAATTGTTGTTTCTAGTTTCTTGTGTGTGTGTCTGTGGGAGGGACCTGCCTCTCTGGGCCCCTGTTGCTAGGCAACAACCCAGTTTCTCTACTATTGTTTGTTTAACTTAGCTGCAACAGTTGTAAAACTCTCTTTAAAAATGCAGACACCTTTTAAAGTGAAACTAATTTGACCTTTCTTAACATACAGATACAGAAATACAAATCAAACTTAAACTTTAAAGCTAAAACTCATTCCCAACACCCAAAAATACAAATATAACTTACTTAAACTATCACTATTTCCTAACACCTAGTCCTATGGAGAAAAGAAAACTTCATAACAGTGAAGGTTTCTTTACAATGGACTTCCACCCACCTCACACGAACTTAACATCATAAATCGCTAACAATAGCTTATTATATGCTACGCAAATAAATTTTCATCTCTTTTCACAATTACATATGTTATATCATACAATTATGAAGATTTAAGCAAAATGAAGTCAATGATGAGCAAAATTTGTCTACCATAGTATTATCATAACTCAACTCTATTGTTTTTTTTCTTATTCGTAGACTTTAACTCAGAAAAGAATGTTTCATTTAAGTCTATAGCCCAATTGTCTTTTTTGTTCGTTATAGTCGTAAGTCCATCTTCAATGCCATTTTCCAAACTCAAGTGTTGTAAATTTTTATTTTGATTTAGCAAAATCAAAATGGCATTTTTGTGAGTTAAGATCTCATTTCTTCTCTGATCAAAAGCTCTTTTCATCATTTCAGTGGTGTTGGATGCTTTTTATGTTCTCACAAAAGCGTTTTGTTTTCCAGTTTGGTTTGATCTTTAAACTTTTTTTGATATTGTTGCTTCTCCAGATCCCATTTTGAACAGGTCTTTCCCACTTCTTTTTGAGCAGTGTTAATTATATTCTCCGTGTGGAGTTTCATAGTTCGTTCATAACTCTTTTGCCTAATCCACGAACTAGATCCTTCCACTCCTTTCCAGGTTCTGGATGGTCTTTTGCAAACTGTCCACTTGCCTGGATTCCCACTGCTGTATTTTGTGTATTAGCACCAGCAAGCAATTGTAAATCAATGTCTCTGGTCATTGATTTTTCCAGGCCATTTTGCACTTTCAGTCCTTTTTGTTGACAAGTTTTGATTTCGAATTCTGCATGCATCTTTAGTTGTTTTTATATTGTTCATTACTGAGGTGGATACATCAGTAATTTTACTTGGACCAATTCTTTGCTCAACTGGACCACAATTCAGCAAATTTTTTATTTACAGGAACAACTTTCAAACTGTGACTCTCCATACTACACATCTTCACCTTTATTTTCTCCAGATTGTACTGAAGTTCAAGAATCTCATTGCTCTTTCCATGACAAAGTTCCAACAGTTCACTGGTTTTGGTTTTTAATTCTGCATTCAACCAATTATTCTGATTTACCAACAATTTCTTTCCTTGATCAAGGTATTTTCCCTGATATTTCATAGCAACTTCTGATGCTTGAAGTTTATCAAGTTTTAACTGAAGATTGACCTTTGTTAAGTTTGCTTCTGGAAGTTTATCATTTAGACACTTCAAGTCCTCAGTCAAGAATTCTATTTTCTGTGACTGATTTTCGATTGTTCTCACCAATACTCTTCTTTCATTAGCCAACTCTTCTTTCATACATAAAAATTAGTTTTCTCCATTAATCAGGTTTTCCTTCAATTACTTGTTATCTGCAAGAAGCATCTTATTTTTGGTCACAGTAGTTTTCTGAAGTTTGTTAAGATCAACATGACCAACCACCCGCTGTAATACTGTCATTGCCATATCACTGTCTCCACTAGCCAAATTATTACCCAGAATAAAATCTACCCCTTCATTTGGTGATTTAGGAATAATTCCCACCATAACAATTCCATTTACAGACTGACTTTGTAAGTTAGCTTTACACAAAGAAACAGGTATTTAAATCCATTAATGCCTCTTATCAATAATTTTTCTTTCATAAAGCTATCCAGAACACAAATGGTATCACCAGCCACCGTCAATGATTGATCCACCCCATATCTCTCAAAATTTTAATCTGTTTACTTATTTTGTTGGAGGATTAAGGGAACACTTTTCTCTTTGACACAAAACATCCAGACCCTCTAATAGTCTGACTTCCTCCACCAGTAGTCCAAGAAGAATTCTTTGGACTACCCTGAATAATATCCCCCTTTCCTGTATGTTATTTTTTTAACAATTCATTCACGGGATGTGAGTTTCACTAGCTAGGCCAGCATTTATTGCCCATGCCTAGTTGCCCTGCACTGCTGCTATAGTTTTAACAACTATTTATTTTCTGTCACAACCTTTCCCGATGATTCCTTATATGTTCTTATTACTACAAAAGGTCTACTATTTAATTTCCAGAAATCTGCCCGAACATGTCCCACCTTGTTACACTGGAAACATTTAGGCTTCTGAATGTCACTGCTACCCTCAGCATCTTCCTTTCCGGTCTGAGGAGAAATTTCTTGAGAATTCCCAGCTGTCCCTTCTCCTCACCTGGCTACTTGCCTTCCTTTTACCTTCCCACCTTTTATCCTTTTCGGATTTATGGGGATGACAGAAAAAGGATTTAGATCCATGGGCCAGTTCATAATCATCTGCCACCTTTGCCACCAGTCTAGCTGTTTTAACCCTCTGATCTTCAAGGTGGGTTCTAGCTAAAAGAGGAAGTGAATCTTTAAATTCTTTCAAGAGAATTTTTTCCCTAAGACCTTCATTTGTTGTTCCTACCTTCATTTCCTGTATCCAATGGTCAAAATTACTTTGCTTTACCCTCTCAAACTCAATATAGGTCTGCCCAGGCTGTTTCCTCATGTTCTGAAAATTTCTGCCTGTATGCTTCACGGACTAACTCATATGCACTCAGAATAGCCTTTTTTTTACTGCATCATAATCCATCGATATCTCTTCTGAAAGTGAAGCAAAAACTTCATGAGCTCTACCTACCAACGTATTCTGTAACAGTAATGTCCAGATTTCTTTTGGCCTCTTCATTTCCCTAGCTACCTTTTCAAATGAACTAAAGAATGTCTCTGCATCCCTTTCCTCAAACTTTGGGAGAGCTTGCACAAATTTAAACATCTCATCACTAGGTTTTGAGTTTGAGGATTTTTCATCATCAGAACATTCCTCAGTATCTGGCATCGCTTTGTTAAGGTCCAGCCTTTTAAGCTGGTATTCCCTTTCTTTCCCTTTTCTCTTGCCTGAAATCTCACTTCCAGCTTCCTAAATGTCCTTTTTCTTTCTTCTTTTTCAAGCCCTTTCAATTCCAGTTCTTTTTGCATCATTTGCAACTGGATCTTAGCTAACTCAATTGGCTCACCCCCTGGAGAATGTGATCTCTCTATTACTCCTTCCAGTTTCAAGTGCTGTGCTATTATCTCAACTATGCCTGCTTTTATCGTCCCTTCAGATAATTCTAACTCCAACTTATCCATCAATTCCATTAGCTTACTCTTGGCTAATTTCTGTAAACCGGTCAATTACTTTTTCCATCTATAATAAAGCCTTGGCAACTTCCAAAGCCATTCAAAATCCCAACAAGTATAATATACCTCACAGTAACTCCAATTCCTCTGTCTAGTACCTCTTTCCCTGCGTGTACACATTTTATAAGGATTCACAGGTCCCACCAATGTTCAAGGATTTCTAATCCCACCTTGTAACGATAATCCTGAACCAATTATTATTCTGCATCCAATCACCCACTGTCCATGTTTTAAATCCCGCAAGAACCTCAGCTTTATTATGATCCCAGCTAAGATTACCCCTGGATAAGCCTGATCTCAGACTGGAACCCAACTTGATGGATCCTAATTTTTAATTTGCTTGTTTAGATACTAAAGAAGCTCATCCCTGGATGCTGGATTCAATGCCCCTAAATCTGTCTTTATTTATTACTTGCAGATGAAGAGAAGACAGAATGCAAAAGAGATGGCCTGGACTGGGGGCTTGAGCGTGCAAACCTAAGGGTTTGGAGGAGAGGGCCATGCAGATTGTGCTTGTGCCTTTCGAGACCAGTGTAGGAGATGGCAAATCGCCCATTTCAGGTATCAAAGGTGTTGTTATGGATACTTTCAAACATTTTTTCATTGATGGGGTGATGGTTATTCAGCACGGGGAAAGTGGACCAAGCATAATGGGAATTAGCGCACAGTTGAGCATGAAGGAAAGTTGCAGGCCAAGGGTTATGCGTGTATGGTTGTTGAGAATGATGTGTAATTGCATGTGCATTCACATTGACCAAGGATTACACTAATTATCTCCAGTTGTTCCTCAGACAGATCACATCACCACAAGTCCTCCCCAACCCACCCCAAAGCTGGGGGATCATCCCTTGGGCATCAGAAGGAGAAGGAAGAGAGGTCCAGGAAAAACCATTCCATCTTACCAGTCCCCTCCCCACCAATACTGATACGAACACTGCAGAGGGATGTAGCACGCCTTTAGAGCTGGTTTCACAAGTTGAAAGACACGGCACCAGAGTGCAGGAGGAGGTGTCAGGATCAACACCAGGGGCACCACATAGGAGTGTTCATAAATACAAGGGAGGCCAATAACCTGGTCCATGAGTGCCCTGGTCTGGAGGTGACTGATGCTATAACACTGCTGTGGTCCCGACCCCATTGGCGCAATGGAGGAAGCAGCCACCTCTTCAATAGCTAAACTTTGTCCCTCAGTCGCCAGCCACGGGCCTGGGTTCTAGACTCAAAACGTTGAGGAAGGGTTGACTCCCTCAAGATGTCAGAGTCATGGCAGCTTCCAGGGAATCGTGCAATTACTTGGAAGCATACCTTACTGTGGTCGCACGCATGCTGCATGTTGATGGAATGAAATGACTTTCTATTCATGTAATAGTGCATAACCTGTGATAGTGCTTTGATGGTGGTTTGTGTGCAATCTATCACACATTGCACTTGTGGAATACCTGCTATTGACACAAACCCCACTGCTATTTGGGTCTGTGGCTCCCCATTTGTAGGGAAATTAATGTGCTACCCAACCCTAGCAAGTAGAGCATTGATGACTGATGTTATGCACTGGTGGGCAGCTGCTTGTGAGATGCTGCAGAGATCTGCAGTAGAGCCCTGGAAGGAGTTAGCTGCATCAAAGTTGAGTGCCACAGTAACTTTGGCTGCAATTTGCAGGCAAGGGCAACTGATGATTGAGGTGTAAAGTCTGCCTCCAATGCAGCACAGATGTCCCTGACCATATCTGGAGACATTCAAAACCTTCGCATACACAGCCTTTCAGTCATGTCAAAGAAGCTGAACTTCTTTAGGTAGACCCTTTGATCAGGGTAATATATCACCCTCCTCCTTCTTGCTCTCTGGGGGCTCTGCCACCTCATGCCTGGTACACTGGCTCTAGCTACTACTGCCCCCTTTCCTCTTTATGCCATATGTGGAAAGGTGCTGCACCCATTTCTTTAACCTTCTTTCCTTCTTGGAAAACTCACTCCTCACCCAGTGAGACTGGCAGTCTGTAATGTAACCCACTTGGTTGACGAAGCAAGGAATGATGTGCCCTTCCTCTCTTCCAGCCACCCCACACCCCCCATTCCCTGAGGTCAGACAGCAATTTCAATCTCAGAGGCAAGAACAGCTTTTAAGCTGCCACATAGCTCCATATAAGACTCTAAAATCTTTAACTGAGGCCTTCAGAGCTGCTATCTCCAACAACACCATTACGGAACACACTGCGAGTTGAGGATGTTTTGGGGTGCGAAAATCATGACTTCCTGTTCTCTGCAAAGTACCTAAATAGTTCAGCTGATTCATAAGTGCTGCATGTGTGCTTCTGTCCCGCCCCGCTTTCACACAGCTGCAAAAATTGGCAAGCCCAAGAATGGGGCCGTGACTTCCGATCAGGTCTGCCATTTTTTGACCTCCATGGAGTCTCCCTCACTCTATGAAAATCTTTCCTCTGGTTCTGTTTTGGGGTTTTGAATATTTGTTATGTTTTACTATGGGGTCGCTTTGCTTACAAACCGGTTGCACGCTTATCTGTTGGTAGGTGAGTCGATAACAATATACGGCAGATGCAGAGACCAATATTAAATGAAGCACATGCTATTTATTCACACAGACAGCAGAGCACTATCATGATGTGTGCTTCTCCAACCAGACCCTACTGTAGAATAACATTTACATGGTAGCATGCGTTACACAGCTATTGGGTTTTACAGTCACGTGGTCAATCTGCTCACAGTCTCTTAAAGGTGTTTTTTTCCTCAGATTACCACATCTCCCTCCCTTTCCTTGAAAGTGCATTTTACAATGTATTAACTAATTTACATAAATAAACTATTTACAAATTCCGTCTCTTTGGAGGCTTTTTCAAATGTGTCGACTGTCGTAGTTCTATGACTTAGGACCGTTTATCTGCGGCTTTCCTCTCAGGAGTTAACTGTCCATTAGGCTCCCCAGTAGGAACCTGTAAGTTTGCCTCTTCGACTCTCTCAAGCTCAACAGATCCTACAGGTACTTCCAAATCCTTTTACCTGTGGTGTAGGCTCCAACGGGAATGTTTTCAACCTCTTTCAGGCCCAATCGCATGCGCTTCTGCTGCCCCTCCCCTCCAAGTTCAAGATTATGAAAGGCAACCATAAGGCAAGGCTAAATTTAACATGAAATGATCAGCTTCCTGTCGTGTAAAAACAATTTCAAGGCCTTGTTAGTAATTCTGCTTTTTCTTCCTTTGTGTCTTGTTTTGATGGGTTTTCTTATTGGCAGCACTGACTTTAATTTTGGCTTTCTTTTCAAGTATATGCCTTTAATCTAGCACTTTAGTGAGCGGCCTCCTCCATTCAGATACTTAAACGTGTGCTCCCCTGTGACTGTCATGGCTGCACCGGTATCCACCGCCATTCGAGTGGGTTTTCTGTTGATTGGTTCTGTTTTACCCATTTTTAAGTTGTGTAGCGAGTAAACATCTCATTGTTTCTTTTGGTTCCTCCATTATATAAATTCCACGGCTTCTGCCTTTTTGTTTGAAATTTTGCCTCAGTCTTTCTTTACAATATCGCATAAAGTGCTCATTGTAATGGCAGTAGAAACACTCGATTCTTTTAAATTGTCATTTGTTTGCAGGCTGTCTGGCTCTAATTCTGCTCTTATTAGTGTGGTTGTTATCTGTTAAACCATTGCTTTTTTCTGGCCTGTTAATGGCGGCTATTTCCTGCCTTTCTGTGGAGCCCTGCAATTCCGCGCCATATCTAGCTGGTGCCTCCCTCCCAATGGGAACAACGACACAAATTTGTGCTCCCTTGATTTCCTCTGAGTCCCCAGCTGCGCTTTCCATTGTGAGTGCCAACTTCAGAGCCTTGCTGGAGTCTAAATTTGTTTCCGACAACAACCTTTTTTGAACAGCGTCTTCGTTAACCCCACACACAAATCAGTGTCTTAACATGTCATTAATCAACGTCCCGAACACACAGTGCCCTGTCAATTGTTTAAGGCTGCTACACAGCAAGCGACTGTCTCTCTGGGCGTGCGTCACCTTGAATTGTTGTTACTGAGAGTTTCGGCTGAAAGTGGCTTTTCACAAGATTCATCAACTCATCAAAGCTCTTGGAATCTAGGGCGTTAGGTGCTGTTAGACCACGAATTAGGCTGTATGTTTTACTGCCACATGTTGATAAGCGGATCTCCCGCCTCTTCTCCTCCCCCGATAGGTTGTTGGCCAAAAAGAAAAATGCGAAGCTTTCAATATAATGTGACCAAATGTGGTCTGATCAAAAGGTTCGACGCAGCCAGATTGTGGCAAATTGGGAGGAGATAACTTCGATGACTATGGTGAGGGGTTACAATTGTAATGTACTTACAATCGGCCTGCAAGCCTGGCTGATTCACTACAGTTGAGTTTTCGCAGCTTTCCTTGGTGTTGTCGATTGGTCATGTTTCGCCTTGTCGCCAGTTGGTATGTTCTAATATGGTGTTGCTTTGCTCATGAACTGGTTGCACACTTATCACAAAATTACAGAATTGTTACGGTGTAGAAGGAGGACATTCTGCATCGGCTTTCTGAGCATTTTAACTTAGTGGCAATCTCCTGCATTTTCCCCGTAACCTTGCACATTGTTTCTATTTAGATAATTATCCAATGCCCTCTTGAATGCCTCAATCAAACCTGCCTCCACCACACTTCCAGGCAGTGCATTCCAAACCCAACTACTTGCTGTGTGAAAAAGTTTTTTCTCATTTCACGTTTGCTTCTTTTGCAAAACACTTTAAAACTATGCCCTCTGATTCTTGATTCGTTTACCAACGAGAAGAGTTTCTCCCTATCTACTCTGTCCAGACCTCTCATGATTTTGAAAGCTTCTATCAAGAAGCTCCTTAGAGCTTCTTGATTTCTCCTTAAGAGAAATCCTCTTAGATTTCTCCTCTCCAAGGAAAACAATCTCAACTTCTCCAATCTTTCCTCATAACTAAAGTGTCTCATCCCTGGAAGCATTCTTGTAAACCTCTTCTTCACTCTCTCCAGTGCATTCACATCCTTCCTGTAGTGTGGCACCCAGAACTGTACACAATACTACAGCTGAGGTCTAACCAGTGTCTTTTATAAGTTCATCATAACCTCCTTGCTCTTGTATTCTATGCCCCTATTAATGAAGCCTAGAATAATGAATGTTTTAGAAACAGATCTCTCTACCTGTCCTGCCACCTTTAATGACTTATGTACATATACACCCAGGTCTCTCTGCTCCTGCACACCCTTTAGAATAGTACCCTTTATTTTATACCACCTCTCGATGTTCTTTGTACCAAAGTGTATCACCTCATACATGTCCACATTGAAATTCATCTGTCACCTATCTGTCCACTCCACCAATGTGTCAATGTCCTTTTGAAGTTCTACACTGTCCTCCTCACAGTTTAAAATTCTCCCCAGTTTTGTGTCATCCACAAACTTTGAAATTGTCTCCTGCACACCAAGATCTAGATCATTTACATATTTCAGGAAGAGTAAGGGTCCCAATACCGACCGTTGGGGAACTCCACTACAAACCTTCTTCCAACCTGAAAAACACCCATTAACTATTACTCTCTGTTTCCTATCCCTCAGCCAATTTTGTAACCATGTTGCTACTGCCCCTTTTATTCCAAGACCTATAACTTTCTTCATAAGTCTGTTGTGTGGCACTGTCTTGAACGCCTTTTGGAAGTCCATATACACCACATCAATGCCATTGGCCTCATTAACCATCTCTGTTACCTCTTCAAAAAACTCCAGCAAGTTAATTAGACACAATTTTCCTTTAACAAATCCATGCTGATTCTTCCGAATCAATCCACATTTTTCCATGTAACAATTAATTCGATCCCAAATAATTGTTTCTAGAAGTTTCCCCACCACCAAAGTTAAATTGGCTGGTCTGTAATTGCAGGGTAGATCTTTAGAACATTTTTTGAACAAGGGCGTAATGTTTGTAATTCTCCAGTCCTCGGGCACCTCTCCCGAATCCAGGGAACATTGAAAGATTATTGCAAGTGCCTCTGCAATTTCCACTCCCACTTCCTGAAATATTCTTGGATGCATCTCATCCGGTCCTGGTGCTTTATCAACTTTAAGTACCGACAACTTATCCAATGAGTCCTCCTTATCAATTTTAAGCCCTTCTAGTGATGTTTCCTCCTCTGTCACCACGGCCTGGGCAGTATCAGCCTCATAGGTAAAGACAGATGCAAAGTATTCATTTAACCCCTCAGCCATGCCTCTTGCCTCTATGTGTAAATCCCCTTTTTGGTCCCTAATCAGCCCTACTCCTCCTTTTACCTACCACCCTTTTACTAATGATGAATGATGAAAAATTCAATCAAATTTGTTAGACACGATTTCCCCCTGACAAAGCCATGCTGACTATCCCTGCCTCTCCAAGTGGAGATTAATCCCGTCCCTCAGAATTTTTTCCAATAGTTTCCCTACCACCGATGTTAGACTCACTGGCCTGGTTTATCCCTACAACCTACCTGGTTTATCACTACTACATTCTTGAATAATGATACCACATTCACTGTCCTGCAGTCCTCTGGCACATCTCCTGTGGCCAGAGACGATTTGAAAATTGGTGTCAGAGCCCCTGCAATCACTTCCCTTACCTCACATAGCCTGGGATACATCTCATCTGGGCCTGGGGATTTATCTATTTTTAAGCCCTATAAAACTGCTAATACCTCCTCTCTTTCAATGCTAATTTGTTCAAGTATAATCACAGTCCCCCTCCCTGATTTCTACACCTACACCGTCCTTCTCCATAGTGAACATAGATAAAAAGTAATCATTTAAAACTTCACCTACGTCCTCCGGCTCCATGCACAGATTGCCATTTTGGTCCCTAATTAGCCCTGCCCTTTCCTTGGTTATCCTCTTACCCTTAATATATTTATAAAATCCCTTGGGATTTTGCTTTATCTTGCCCGCCAGTGCTTTTCATGCCCCCTCTTCACTCTCCTATTTAATTTTTTAAGTACCCCTCTACACTTTCTATATTCCTCTAGGGCTTCTGCTGTTTTCAGCCCTCTGTATCTGCCATTAGCCCCCTTTTTTTGCCTTATCCAATCCTCTATATCCCTTGACATCCAGAGTTCCCTGGACTTGTTGGTCCCACCCTTCACCTTTACGGGAACATGTTGGCCCTAAACTTTCATTATTTCCTTTTTGAATGACTCCCACTGGTCTGATGTAGACTTTCCTACAAGTAGCTGCTCCCAGTCCACTTTGGCCAGGTCCTGTCTTATCATATTGAAATCGGCCTTCCCTCAGTCCATGACCTTTACTTCCGGTCCATCTTTTTCCTTTTCCTAAACTACCTTAAAACTTACAGAGTTATGGTCGCTATCCTCAAAATGTTCCCCCACCTTCACTTCTACCACTTGCCTTCCCTAAGATTAGTTCCAGTACCGCCCCTTCTCTTGTAGGACTTTCTACATGCTGGCTCAAAAAGCTCTCCCGGATGCACTTAAAGAATTCCGCCCCCTTTAAGCCTTTCACACTAAGCCTATCCCAGTTAATGTTGGGGAAGTTGAAATCCCTTACTATTATTACACTATTATTTGTACACTTCTCTGAGATTTGCCTGCATATCTGCCCCCTTATCTCCCGTTGACTGAAGGCTGATATTACACTCCAAGCAAAGTGGTTGCCCCGTTTTTGTTTTTAAATTCTACCCATATGGCCTCATTTGGGGAACTTCCTAAGGTACCATCCCTCCTTACTGCAGTAATTGACTCCTTGATCAATAGTGCAACGCCACCTCCTCTTTTACACACCCCCACCCCCTGTACTGTCATGCCTGCAGATTCTATACCCTGGAATATTGAGCTGCCAGTCCTGCCTTTCCCTCAACCATGTATCTGTTATAGCAACAATATCATATTCCCATGTGTTAATCAAAACCCTCAATTCATCTGTCTTACTTGTAAGACTCCTTGTGTTAAAGCAGATGCAATCCAGCCTTGCATTGTTCCCTTGTGCCTTAAAAGGTCTTTTTTTGCTCTGCCTGCCAGACTGGCTTAGTTTCCCTTCTATATTTGACTATGCATCACCCACAACTGTGCCTCCACTCTGTATCCCATTCCCCCTGCTAAATTAGCTTAAACTGCGCCACCCACCCATCCCTTGCAACAGAACTAGCAAAACCTCCCTGCAAGGATGTTGGTCCCGTTCCAGCTCAGGTGCAACCTGTCTGACTTGTACAGACCACACCTTCACCAGGATCAGACCCAGTGATCCAGGAAACGAAAACCCTCCGTCCTACACCATCTCTTCAACCACTCATTCATCCTCTCTATCCTCCTATTCCTATATTCACTAGCACATGGCACAGGGAGTAATCCAGAGATTACAACCTTTGAGGTCTGCTACCAAGCTCCCTAAACCCTTGTTGCAAGACCTCATCCGTCCTTCTACCTATGTAATTGGTACCAATGTGAACCACAAACTCTGATCGTTTGCCATCCCCCTTCAGAATGCCCTGCAGCCATTCTGTCCATCCTTGACCCTGGCACCAGTGAGGCAACACTCCATCCTGGGTTTATACCTGCAGCTGCAGAACTGCCTGTCTGCACCTCTCACTATTGAGTCTCCTACTCCTATTGCTCCTGCACTCTTACTCTGCCCCTCTTGTGCAGCTGAGCCACCCACAGTGCTGTGAACTTGGCTCTGGCTTCGCTCTCCAGAGGAACCATCACCCTCACTGGTTTCCAACACAGGAAAACGGTTCTTAAGTGACATGCACCCTGGGGCTTTCCTGACTACCTGCCTGCCTCCCTTCTTCTGATTGGTGGCCACCCATTCCCTCTCTGATCGCACTTCTTAAGCTGCAGAGTGACCAGATCTAAAAACATGCTATCCATGTAACCCACAGCTTCGCTGTGTCTCCAGCTGGCGTTCGAGCTCTGAAACCCATTGCTCAAGCTGGTCAAGCCGGTGGCACTTCCTGCATATATGGTCATCCAGACTGCAAGGAGTGTCTAAGAATTGCCACATGCTGCAGGCCATACAACACATGGGACTAAGCTCCCTTGCCATACTTTTTGTTTGTTTTGACTAAAAGACTATTTCCTTAAATTTAAGCCAAGTAGAAAACTATTTAGTTTTTCTTAAAAAAAAACAAACGCTGAAACTCTTACCTTCTGTTACGTCGCTTTGATGTGGAACAAAAAACGCTTACCTATTACCTAGCAATCAGCCCTTTCTCTTGTCCTGACGTCACTCCTTTCGAATCCCAGCACTGCTGAGTGTCTGGGTGAGAACCGGCTTCCTTGCAGGTGAACTCCACTGTCGTTCTTTATATAGCCCCTCTGCTCCCTCCCATTTAAACTCCCGTTCTTTAGATCCTCCTCTTGCACTTTCCTCTAGGTGCGTAAGCTATTGGGTCTTACAGTCATATGGTCAATCTACCTTCTCTTAAAGGTATATTACACCTCAGGTCACCACAATATCGTCTCCCTTTGATGGGACTACTGCTTTTAAAGCTCAAATTATTGCCGATATTCCTAGCCCAAGCCATCCAACATCTCTCTAGCTTTTAAGAAGGCCACAGGAAGTAGAAACATTTGAATAAGAGTGGGCTATTCAGCTCCTCAAGTCTATTCCACCAAATGTAAACCCCATGCCCCCAACACAAAAGTACACACCTGAACAAAATGGAGTGTAAAATACCAAGATATTTCCAAAAAGGAGGAGACAATCTTTAGCCTTCAAGATCCCACCTACACAACTGGCAACTAAGAAACTGCATCTATCTATTTATCAGAAAATAAATTAATGAGTTTGTTGATAAAAGATGCTAAGTTTGGGTTTCATTCCCATGATCAGATCTTGACTTTGCAATCATGTGAAATGGGTGATAATGAGTCGGCAGCCATGTTTTACATATCTCACCAAAGTCCCTGGAACAGGATTGTTAACCAGTCAATCCATAGCTGATGGATTTCCTGTATTAGACAGAGTAAAATTATTCAATGAATGTGTTTTGGTATATATTAGTTATACTGGATAAAGATTAGATGCTAACCATCTAGTTAACCCACCTGGGCAAGTGGCAGGATTAGATCTGGAGCCCGATTAAAACCTGCTTAATTTCATTTCCCTTTGAGTTCAATGGGAAGTAAAATTGGGCGAGTGTGAAGTAAACACCCTGATTCAATTCTGTCAGTTTCTTGCCGGGTGAGTGAATTTAAAATGACACTTTTGTCTCTTTATATTATAGCATTGTATTACTGCAAAGCCCAGGGGACAAAGAAAGGAAGGTGATTTCAATGTGAAACATGTAAAGGTTAGTATGAAAATGTGATTAGAATGTCTCCTTTGTTTTCTATCTTTAAATATTGCTTGCCCACAGTTCTCAATGACCTAGGCGTTGGTAATTCTGAAATATATATAAGAGTTGCTCATCTTGCATCCACAACAGGTCTGCCAGCAAATATCTCTCATAGAGATAACTGGAATTCTGAACGTTGGCTTGAGAGACATCAGTTATTGCTGAATAAAGAGTCATGTCCAAGCTTTTTGTCTGGCACTCATCAGGACATTCGCAAGAATACCAATATAAGAGGGAAAACAACAAGTTATACTGAATGTGAAGAGGGTGCTGCTTGGTTGGCAAGTGACATTGCCACAGAGAATGCACCACTGTTGGTGACTGACAGTTAATTGCCAACCATTGTTTTAAGTTTAATCAAGGCAGCTTGACCTTGGTCGGCCAAGGTATTGCCCTGAAGAATGAATCAGCAAATGGCTGTCACTTATCTTGTTTAGCTGAAACAGGCACAATGTGTGTAGATGTTCTTTCTGTCTGCAAAGAATAGGGCCCTGTGTATTAATATATGCAGCTTCCAGTACATGCACATGTATCACATTGTGAGCCTGGCTGACAATCTTAAATTGGTTGTCAGCGTATTTCTTAGTGCATTGAGGATTACTTAACAAATGTGGTCCAATCGCGGATTCACATCTAATGTTGGACATGATGTTTTGAGTTTTTCAAGTTCAGGCTGGTTGGGTACAATCTGTACCCTGCCCATTGTGAACAGCAGCTGGGACATGCTGTTTGATACGATCTGCCAGTCTTTGTGACATACGGCCTACGTACCTAGCGTCACACTGGCACTGAAATTCATATGCCATATTACTCATTTGTGTGATAGGCAGAACATCTTTTTGGCTTGACGGCAGCATCCTGATAGTGGCGAATAGCATTCATGTTGGTACTGCATAGCAGCAGCGTGGAACAGCTAGCTTCACCTGTTGCTCAAATTTTTGCGATACCTTGCCCTTCCAGGGTATCTGAGGTAGACTGGGCACTTTTCAGGGCTGAATGTAACGGCCTTCTGCCCATTCATGAGTTTGCATGATGTACACTGTGAAATGATCTGATCAGGGTAGCTACTATCCTGCAGGATGCCATCAAGCTTGCATGGTGAGCAAATGGCTCGGGCCCTTTTACAAGGTTGCTGATAAGACCAATCTTATAGCATGTGGAACTGTAAGAATCCCAATGCGTATATTGAGCAGTGAAGCTAGGCTTATGGTAGTCCATGGTAGAGAATCCCCTGGGAGATTCCTCAGCTAGTACTTCAAGGAAGGGAAGTTCATTTTACTGCTCCATTTCCTAGGTGAATTTGAGTGCAGGATGGAGCCCGTTAAGACATGTAATGAAATTGTTACATGAGCTGTGGATTTAAATGTAGCAAATGTATCATCCACATATCAGAAATGTATGAGGGATAGGAGATTAGGTATCATTCCATCGAAAACGTGTTTCTCATTGAAGGATTCAGCTTCTTCAGTGGACGCTGGTTTTGGTGGGATAGTTGGGAGTAGAGAAGTTCAAACTCAGCAAATATCTCTTCCCGTTTGATTTGGGATGAAGGCCCATAAAATTAAAACAACACGCAAGAACAAACTCCTCGCTTTCTGAGAGTATAAGGTCAGAGAGATTTATTACGCATTTAGTGGCATCATTAATTGCGTTGCCAAAGTGAGTTTATGGTGCGGACATGTTTCAAATAGGTACTGTTTATAATGCAGTCATCTATTGAAGCAATATGAAAGAAATTTGTGCACCTCAAACTAAGCACAGTGTAGGGCACAGTGTACATTACTAACCCTGCAGGATAATTGCTACACTGATCATATCATTTCACCCTGTATATCACGCAAACTCATGAACGGACCCAAGGCCATGACACACAGACCTGAAAAGTGCCCAGTCTACCTCAGATTACCGTGGAAAGGAAAGATACCTCAAAGATTTGAGCAGCAGGTGAAGCTAGCTGTTTCATGCTGCTACTATGCAATAGCAACGCAAGTGGTATTCGTCACTATCAGGATGCTGCCATCAAGCCAAAAAGATGTTCTGTCTATCACAAAAATGAATAATATGGTATATGAATTTCAGTGCCAGTGTGATGCTAGGCATGTAGCCCATACGTCCAAAGACTGGCAGATTGTATCAAACAACAACTCCTAGTTGCTATTCGCAACAGGCAGGGTACAGACTGTTCACAACCAACCCGTGCTGGCAAAACTCAAAACACAGTGTCCAACGTTAGATGTGATTCTGCAACTGGACAGAATTTGCTAAATAATCCTCAATGTGCTAAGAGTTATGTTGCCAACCAATTTAAGACTCAGTTGGGCTCGCAGTGTGGTGCATTTGCGTGTACTGGAAGCTACATATATTAATACACAGGGCCCAGTTCTTTGCAGACAGAAAGAACATGTACATACATAGTGCCTGTTTTAGCTAAACAAAATAAATGACAGCCATTCACTGACTCATTCTTCATGTGAATGACATGGGAAGGCTATACCATGTTTAAGTCAGTGTTTGTCAGGAGCAGCTCTCACTGTGTGAGAATGGTGAATGAATTTGTTTCTGTTGATGAGTTTTGACGTCGAGGCTTGATGTCATTGCAGAAAGTTAATCAAGAAATATAATGCAATAGATTCTTAACAGGTCATAGATCAATAAGCATCACTGAAAGAATAATAAAAGATTGAAATAAATTTTAAGTCATAAACCATCAAAGCAAATTATGATCACCAATGCTATTGCACGATCACATACCTGAAATCATTTTTTAAAATAATATATGCTGCAAAAATTTTGCTGTAAGTTTTATGTTAGCATGAAAAAAATTCATGACAAGAACTGGGAATGACGTGGGCTAACATACTTTAAATTCACCTTGGCTTCAAGCTGTTGTGATGACCCATCTATCTTCCAACTATAAAAAGAATTTGTGTTTTCACAGCACAGGTTCACTTGGCACAAACCTATAACACAAAACTCTCTACAATTAAGCACCATGTTAATAATACACTTAGAGATACTATATGCTAGGCCATTCAGCATAGATCTATATTGTGCTGCTAGGTACCTGTGCCTTCATCTAATGAACCCTGCTACCTGTTACTTCTCCCACTGCTCCTTGTCACCCTTTAGTCAGGAAATGACTATTTTGGTGCAGTGGTTATCAAGAGAGTGAGAAGAGACATTAGGGGAAATGTCTTAATGCGGACAACTTTTAAAGTATGAAAAATTTTGGCACAGGGAGTAATAGAATGGATTGTAGTGACATTGCATCTTATAAGGAGAAAGTGGGTAGACATTTGAACAAGAGAAAGATACAGGGCAACGGGGAGACATCTGGACGGTGGGTTAGTTTTGGATTACTCCTACAACGAGCTGCCACAATGTTGCAGGTGCGGTCTGCTCTAGGTTACCAATCTTCACCAGAAATTCCCATTGTTTTGGATGGTAATTTGCTAAGAACTGTTTTTCTACCAAATTTGTTGAATACTCCTCCTTCTAAAAAGAAAACATTTTTTTCTTTCCCCGTCTTAAATGGGGTCTGGGATCCATCACATTTTATGTGCAATGCCAGGATGAATAATTGGGTTCAGTATGTGCCAGGCTGTTATCACACCTTCAACTTACATGCATCTCTGGATATAATTTCCTACAGAAATGAATGGAAGTCTTACATGGCAAGAATTTTCCAGTCGGCGTGTGGGGGGCAGGGCCCACCCGCCGACGCGTAAAATGACATGGGATGATGTCGGGCAGAACTCCCAATGTCATGCCGCGTCGTTTGCAATTTCAGGTCGGCTGGGGTGCAGCTGAGTCAGCTGTGTGCCCACTGAACTGTCAATGGCCTATTGAGGCCATTCAAAAAGCAATTAAAGCAATGGATGGACCTGCCCTTCCAACCTTAAGGTTGGTGGGCAGGTCGGGAGCGCTGGCGGCCGCCTGAAAAAGCATGAAACCTCATCCACTGGCGGGATGAGGTTTCATGACTGAATTAAAAAATTAAGATTAACTTTTACTTAAAGTTATGTCTACGTCCCAACTCATGTGACATCGTCACATGAGGGGAGATGGATGGTTAATGAAATTTTCCAAAGATTAATTTTTTCCCTTTGGAAGGCGATCTCCCTGAGGCAGCACTTACTCTCAGGGAGATCGGAGCGCTCCATCGTGCACATGTGCGAAGGAGCACCCCTTCGCATTTGCAATCCCCCCCCACCCCCTGCCTGCACAGGAAGTGCACAGCATTTCCGTGCAGACATCATGCTGGGTGGGCCTTAATTGGCCCGCTCATGAAAAATGGCAGCACACACCCGATCGGGGATGTCGATCGGAGGGCTGCCAACCCATGCCCACTCCTGCACTTCCCCCCCCGATGGTGGGGGGGGTAGTTTTGCCTCTGTGTATAATCTTAAAGGGAAGTGGTTAAATTTTTTACACCTCAGTTTAGTATTTGTAATCTTAAAGTACTTAGCTGGTGTAAATGACTCCACAAGTGACTTTTTTCCCATAGCAATTTTAAAACCATTGTCTGGTTTTAGATTAATATCCATCTATTCTTGGTGTCCAATGCTAGAGCACTAAGTAGGCTAAGGGAATAGGGACCATATTAACCTTCAGAATTTGTTGTCATAGGCACAACTAATTCAGCTAACAAATAGTGGATTTTATAAGGTTGAACTATTTTAACCTTTATGCATTTAAGTGTCCAAGACTGTGATGATGCTATTCTTGTGGTGATGCCATTCTTGTGCTGCTGTGGAGTTGCTGACTCTAACCCACATTTGTGCTGGTTTCAGAATGTCTGTCATTGTGCATTCTCATGCAAGATATTGCTACAAATCCCAGAACAAAGGACATGAAAGCTACATTACTCATAATGACATTTAAGTGGTCAGACATTCACAGCATTCAAAATGGCACTAAAGACCTGCCAAACAAATATGTAATGTAAACAATTACACTTGATTCTTAATAATTAAATGGAATGGTTTGATCCATTGATAGTTCCAGACATTTTAACTGGATATCTGTTAGATAGATTCCCTTCTGAGGACAATAGCAGCAATTGATCCACATAAAACATGGCCTTTCTAAACTGAACCATCTTTCGTAAGATGGATATGCCAGTTTGGGGCAAGCATTGTCTGAAGCCTGCAGAAACAGCTGGTGGTAATCTACTTTAACTCTGCATGCACTGTGTCCTGTGAGAAGTAAAGAATCAGATAAATAATCGAATGCAAGCCATCTCAGATCAGCCTCTAAAATGGTTATATGGTTGTCTGCTTTGTGAAGTGGAGGTACTGAAGAAAGGATTCCTCTGATAATCCCAGGAAGAATTGGCTGGGCAATCCAACGTAGGCCCAAATTTTTGCAAAGCCGGAAGGGCTCCATGCCTAAGACAAAATAACTCCGGAGTCTGGGATACAGAAATCCCAAACCCTTATCCGGCATCCGTCATTTTTGCAGGGGGTGGTGGGGGCGGTGGGGGGGTGGGGGCGGTGGTGGTGGTGGGTAGGGGGTGTTGGTTGGTAGAAAGAGGCTGGGATATATTTTGCACATCCATGCTATAAAGAGCGGCACACGTAAAAGTGAAGTTGCCTTCACACAAAGGCAATTTTGGTCAGCCAGGCTTTTGAAAAATGTCTTGTGCACTTTAGGAAATTGAATGAAAGGCCTAACTCTATTGGAATTATTTGGTAAGGTCAGGTACCCTTTTGGGAGAGGTCAGGAATCCCTTGGGAGAGGCAAGGTGCCCCTTTGGGTTCATGAGGACATGAATGTGTGTAAAAAGTGGATAAGTCCTGTGGAACTGTCAAACTGTTGAGTAATTTAAATTTCCCGCCTTTGAGTTTTGGAAATAAAAGCAGCCAGACTGCAGTTGGAAAAAAAAATCATTGCTTGCAGTTTTAATAGATGTTTGTTGACATAAACCTGGGAGCTTTCATTACAGCATTGTTACTAATTGACTGCTTCCACAACATATCATTATTGCAGTGAGGGGTCCTGTAAGGTCATAGTTTGACTGATACCTCCAAGTAGTTATAAAGAGATCATCTGTCTCTGATGTGATGCTATGAATTCAGATATTTTGCTTTAGAAGCGATTAATTACTTGAAGGTATTTAAATGTATTGAATGGGCTTTTATCAATGAGAGTGTTTATTTTTTATATAGTGAAGTCCACAATAGATACTTAGAACTTTATTTTATTTCATCTCACCATGGCTCCTGAGATCTGCCCATGGTGGATACTGGGTGAGTTGGCATGGTATAAGGGAATAAGGTGGTAGATAGGAAGGCATGGGTTGGCATAAGTTAGCAGCAATTTAACATAGGGCTATAAAGGGCATGGAGATGAATGGGAGCCATGGGTTGGCATGGACCGTTTGAAGGATCATGTGAGGCAGATAGAAGGGCATAGGTTGGCATGGAGTGTGAGGTGTCATGGTTTTGGGTAGAAGGTCATATGTTGGCATGAAAGGTATGAGGGACCATGGGGATGAGTAGAGGGGCACAGGTTGGCATGGAGGGTATGAAGGTCAATGAGGGAGGTGGAGAGCATGAGTTGGCATGGATGGGGCACAATAAGTGTGTAATAGGGTGAGGGGTATGAGGGGTGAGGGCTAAAGAGCTGTTTTTTTGTTGTACTGTTATTATTCCAACTAGGACAAAGTCGCAGTATACAAAGGCAGAATTTTAAATAACCTGTCTCCAGACTCGGTGGCCCCTATGGCTGCCTTTGCACTGCTTCTGAAGGCAAAGAGCCTGACTCCAGTTAGCACCCAACCCCCAGAATGAAAATCCAGCAGGTCAGGGTAGTTTCTCCCGAGTAGGGATTGCAGAGTCGCGAGAGTTCCCAACTCTGCGTACCTGACTTGAGAGTGAAAGTTCGGATCATAGTTCTTAAGGTAGAGTGTAAAAACTGAGGCAGAGCACCTACTGTATTTCTTACCCCTGCAGATTATCCTGTTTCCCCCAAATCAGGAATACAACTGAAACTCCTAAATTGATTCCAGTTGACTCACTGTTTAAAGAAGCAGTCTTGGAAAACAAAACCCAGCAACGTGAAAATGAATGGAGCTAAATAGTTCATAAATGCACCAGTATAAATATAGATTACACAATAAAATAGGGTGAAAACGCTTTCCAAACACCCATAAAAAAGATACACTTAAGAAGACAAATTCCACCCACCTGCACCCAATGGCAATATTGACAATTAGGTGATGAGAAAGATATTAAAAAGTAGAATACTGCAGATGCTGGAAATCTGAAATAAAAACAGAGGATGCTGGAAAAACTCCCAAAGGCAGACAGCATCCACAGAGAAAGAAACACATTCAATGCCTCAGGTCAAGGACACTTCATCAGAAAAAAATCAGAGAAAGCTATTGAACCTAGAGCATGTTAGGAAATAGAGATAGTTTAAGTAAGTTATATTGGTATTTGTAGGTGTGAGGAATGGATATTAGCTTTAAAGTTTAAGTTTGATTTGTATTCCTGTATCTGTGTGTTAAGAAAGGTCAAGTGAAGTTTTAATCTCACTTTAAACAGCTGCCTGCATTTCTAATTAGGTATTTTTATGACTGCTGCAGCTAGGTTAAACAAACATGAGTGGAAAAATTGGGCTGTTGCCTAGCAACAGGGTCCTGAGAGGCAGGTCACTCCCATAGACACACATCGAAAAACTAAAGAAACAACAGTTTTAAGTTCAGTTTGAAGCCAGGACCCCAGAGAGACTGGACACTGGGAGAGGAAGCTGCAGATTTCCCAAAAGAACCAAATGATCCCAAGATCAAAGAAGTGAGACAGAAACAGGGAAAGCCCCAAGCAGACCTTCTAGTCAAAGGAAGGACAAGAACCAGGGGCAGAATTTTACGCTGATCGAGTGGGCATGTGCCCAACCTGATTGGACATGAAATCGTGCGAGATGATGTTGGGCGAGTGTCCCAACATCATCCCGTGCTCGCACAATATTTCGGTAGGCGGGTACACGCAAAAGTCGGACGCACGCTCACCAACAATTAAGCGGGCAATTATGCCCATTAATTGCGCACTTGTCTGTCATTTATGTTGCCTTACGGTTAGTGGACGGGTGAAGCAGCCAAGCAGCTTTTGCATTTTTCAACAAACCACATCCGCGGGCAGGATGAGATTTCCGTGATGAAATAAAATATGAATAAATTTCTGTGGACAACATTTTCATAAGCTAATTTTCAGGTGACTGATTATGATGCATGAACACATGAACACTATTTCAGCTTTTGAACCTTTATTTTTGCTGTTTCAGGTCTTCAGCTCCTTGAAGCAGCTAGCTGCCTTCAGGGCGCTTTCCCTCAGCACTGGCCTGTGCCTGCATTGAAGCCATCACCTGCCATCTCCCTGCCCCCACCCTGGCAGTGCTGAGCTTTTCAGTGTGTGTTTCATGCTGACTGGCTGTTAATTGGCCAGCCAGCGTGAAATTGCAGTCAAGGGCTGACTGCAGTCTGCGGCCCATTTCCCGGCTGATCCTGGGCCCGCCTGCTGAGCTGAAAATTCTCATCCTTGGAAAGGTCCTGTTAAGTGAAGTTAAGAGTGAGGGCAGAGAGAAAGGCTTCAAGCTTCAGATTTAAAGAGACAAAAGCTGCAGAAAGCAGATTTTAAGCGAGAACAGCTTACAAGAGGCAAGAAGGCCCAAAGAGACAACTGAAGGTCTTTGCTATGGGCACATGAAGCAGTGGTACTGTTGATGCATGAGTCAGTGAGAGAGAGTGTGTGGAAGACAGCTTGAATGCATGTGGTGACCTAGGGAAGAGGAACACTAGACGGAGAGTTCAAAACCCTGGATGTGAACCCTTGCACAAGGTGTCTGAGAGAAAGCGTCAGTTTAGGAGAAGATTCCAAGATGAGGTCTTGGAGAGTGGAGATTGGAAACACTTGTGTAAAAGACAGAGTGCATTGAGACTGGTTGACTCACAGTATGACAAGCATCTGGGGACAAGTTGTGGAGAGATCCATAACATCTGGCTGAGGTAACATGTGTCACTTGGCTTCAGATTGTGGTGTGTCTGACCACAGGTTGCCTATTGATACATGGACTGTATACTTACTGTGGACATTAGAGTGTAAGATAGCTTTTGCAACTTGTGTTATCCTTAGAAATCTCTATATATCTGTAAAGATATAGTTGTAGGTGAAGGCTTATTGTTAAATAAATGTTTTATTCTTTTGTTAAAAGTTCATATGTGACTCCTGTGTCACTATTCAGTAGCTGCTCTCCATGTAACCAAACAAATAAAAGTTAAACCTATCAAGCTGGGTGCCAGTCTGGGATTGGGCTTGTCCAAGGGTAGCCTCAGCTGGGATCATAACAGGGAGGACCAATGAAAATGATTTTTTCGGTTTAGTGGAGCTTGCTCTGCTCACCAGTGCAGCTCTGATAAAGATGGCATTTTACTTGCTCACAAAATACAAGATACTAGAAGTTAGAGAGCATGTACAATTGTTTTGACCCCTGCCCTCCCCTCTCCAAGTTTCACCCCATCAGTAAAACTGCAAAATCATGGATAACAGAGTAGATTCTCATCTTCATTATTTGTACAGAAATCTGGCAGAATGCATAACCCACCCTTGAGAGAACCTACTTGATCTATTCCAGCAGATTAGAGTCCAAACGATGAAGACGACAGGTTACCCCAAAGGATTTAATTTCCTCAGCTAATGCGACAACAACAAAAGTCTACAACCTTATCTTGGAAATATTTTCCTGTTACTGCTCTTTGGAGCTCTCTAGTGTTGATGGATGATGGAGCTGAAAAAGTTGTCATCTGTTGGCATGTTGAGAGTGACATATCAAACTACTTGTTTAGTTTATAATGAGGAATAGTTCAGTCCTAAATGTTATTATACTGCGGTATCACGTTGCTTGACAGGCCAGAACCTTTGAACATTATTTATCTCATGTTTTTTTTTCAAGGCCAAGAGAGATGCATTCATTGATTGATCAGAAGAAGTGACTGTTAGACTACTGCAATATATTGACTCTGAACATCAGGATTCTGTTTATACACAGGAATATGGGAATTTTCTCTTTGATGATTTGTGGTGTTAATTGAAAAATGTTCCAACAGTCTTAATTTAGTGAATTGGTGTAGAGAATGGCATAAGAGTGCCATTCAAGTTAGAATATAAGTAATTGACATCAGCCTACTAATCATGCTGAGTGACGGCATTGGGAGACAGACACACATTGAGTTACTGTAGGGAGGGCCCTCTTCTGTAGTTTTGAATAAGGCATGTTATTGGAAGCATACAACAGAAGTATTGCAACATATGAATAATATAGGGCAGGATTTTTGGGTCATTGGGCAGGTGTGGTGGATGGGCCCAGGGGCGCCAGCCAGCATGAAACGCATGCTGAGAAACTCAGCACTGCCAGGGTGGGGGCAGGAGGAGGGCGAGAGCTGAAGTCCGCGCAGGTGTGGGGGAGACAGCAATGAAAGCTCCCTGAAGGCAGAGAGCGGCCTCAGGGAGCTGAAGAATTTTAAATACAAAAATAAAGATTTTGAAATTCTGAAAAAAGGTCCCCATATCAGACTCACTCACATGAACATATAGAGTATAAAAAATTCTGTCAAAATACATTTTTTAAAATTAATATCAGAAACTGCATCCTGCCCATGGATGAGGTTTCCTCAAACGTGCAAAGGCTGCCTGGCCGATTCACCTGCCCGCCAACCATAACATTGGATGGGCAGCAAAAAAATCTCTTAATTAATAAATTAATGGCCTTAATAGACCTCTTAATTGTTAGCAGGTACACTGCCGATTCTCGCGCACGTCCACCAACTGAAATATCGTGTGAGTGCACAATGACATCGGGACGCTTGCCTGATGTCATCGCACATTATTTTATGCCTGATTGGGTCGGGCATGTGCCTGCCCACCCATGGGATGTAAAATTCTGCCGATAGTGTTATGACCAGGTAAGGAAGGGGTGAAGTGACTCCTTTCTTTGTCTCACTCCTGGGTTGGTTACAACAGAGTTTGAATTTAAAAAAGAAGTAATACCAATTCAATATATATGCTTAACTGTGTGTAGCTTGGTGTAAGAAATCAGCCAGACAGGTTCCTTAAGTTAACAAGTAAAGAGTCAGTTTTATTGTTAAAGCTCACTCAGGTAATGATGCTGAAATTACTAACCAAAGCTTTTAGATGTATAAATATGTCCATGTACCTACCAATGCAAAAACAGCACAGATGCCTCAGCCACCCCCAACCATCACCCACCCCACAACCCCAAGCATTCAAAGAAAAAGAAATAAAACTTTACAGAGTATCATATCTTAAAACTTGGCCAAGTAAAAAGGAAAGTTAGAAAAAAATATTATGGATTGTCCAGGTGCTTGTTTACAGCAGAAGGGTAACTTTTCAGAGCAGTTGCTGATACTGGGGTTTCTCACTGGAACAGTCACTCTGCAGTCATCACTCGTTGATTCACAGGGTGGATTGGGAGCGCAGGTGGGAAACCAATTACAATTAAAGTCAAATTAAAGCTTGGCAGTTAAATATTCCCTGGTGAAATATCCTTGGCAACACCTCTGCCAATCAGAGTCCACTTGCTAACAATCAGCACTCTCTGGTCATACAATGTAAATTGTTGTTCCTTTTACAATTGGTATTCTTGTGAATCTGTCCTGATAAGTGTAAGTTGAAAAGCTTCGACAGTATGTCATATTTTTTCAGCAATACTCAAGCTCTGTACTATCAAATGGTCAATTAAAGTAATTAGGAAGGTAAATAGGAACAATTTTGTGCATTGGTTTCCTCTTTCCCAACAGTGCAGGAAGTCTGCAACCCAGTCAATTGGAGAAGTAGAGTGCAGAGCAGAAAGAAATTCTTCAGTGAAACTGACAGGCTGGGGTAGCTTTGGTCAGTTACACTGAAGAGTTCTACCCATGGTCAGGTGAGAGACTGCTGCTCAAGGCACTCCTTCTGTCATAGAGTCCTTTCACTGCTTGACAGTTGATTTCCAACTGCTTGGAAGTCAGTTCACCTATCCAGCACTTCACTCACTTTCAGATACACTCTGCCACTTCTAGCTTTCAGAGCATCATGGGAGTAGCTTATGCAGTTCCACCTCCACCTTGTCTGAAGATCAAGGGCTGACAGCTCATCCCCGCTAACTGTACCAGCAGCAGCTGCACAACATCGGCAGGAGCACTATCTACTTTCTCCTCAGCCAGTGTGCTGTTCCACAGAGCAGATGAGATGGCCACCAAGATCCAGCTGGAACGAGCCAAAGACTCCAACACAGGGAATACAGGCAGAGGATCAGTTCCCTTAACATGTCTGAGCATCAGTGCCTCAGAAGGCTCACGCTGTCAAGGCAGATTGCTACTGACATCTGCAGCATCCTGGAACAAAACCTTTTTCTTAATGGACCAGGTGGGCATGCATTGTCTATGACCGACAAGTAACTGTCACTAGAGGCCCCGTCCTTGTGCCTGCCCCACCCTGTATCACTGCTCTTTTCTCCTGCACGGAAGGAAAGCAAAGGGATGTGAGTGGTCCTAATGGTTTGTGTGCAGAGGAGGAAAACTAGCATTTATGGAGGATGACTCTGAGGCATGGCTGTAAGAGACCAATAGGCTGAGGGTAAGTGTGAGTGTTGGCTGCTCAGATGAGGATGTGAGGTGCCTGCAGAGAGAGGAATGAGTGGAGCTGCAAGGTGGTTTGACCTGAGGAGTGTGGTGCAGGAGAGTGCTGGGAAAGTCAGACCATGGGAAATGGCATCTATATTTCTATTGCCACACACCTTTCATGCCCTCTTGAGGTCCTGGATCCTCTTGGTATATGGCCATCAGGTTGGAGGGAGCACACCTCTGCTGATGACTTTGTTGTCTGACAAGTTAAAATAGAGAACGAGGAGTTTCACTGATTAAAACAGTGAGAGCAGAGCTGGGAGTTTCACAGTTTAAAACAGCGAGAGGAGAGTTGGGATTTCTACAGTTTAAAGCAGTGAGAGGAGAGCCAGGAGTTTCACAGTTTAAAACAGTGAGAGGAGAGCTGGGAGTTTCACAGTTTAAACAGTGAGAGCAGAGCTGGGAGTTTCACAGTTTAAAACAGCGAGAGGAGAGCTGGGAGTTTCACAGTTTAAACAGTGAGAGCAGAGCTGGGAGTTTCACAGTTTAAAACAGTGAGAGCAGAGCTGGGAGTTTCACAGTTTAAAACAGCGAGAGGAGAGTTGGGATTTCTACAGTTTAAAGCAGTGAGAGGAGAGCCAGGAGTTTCACAGTTTAAAACAGTGAGAGGAGAGCTGGGAGTTTCACAGTTTAAACAGTGAGAGCAGAGCTGGGAGTTTCACAGTTTAAAACAGCGAGAGGAGAGCTGGGAGTTTCACAGTTTAAACAGTGAGAGCAGAGCTGGGAGTTTCACAGTTTAAAACAGCGAGAGGAGAGCTGGGAGTTTCACAGTTTAAACAGTGAGAGCAGAGCTGGGAGTTTCACAGTTTAAAACAGCGAGAGGAGAGTTGGGATTTCTACAGTTTAAAGCAGTGAGAGGAGAGCCAGGAGTTTCACAGTTTAAAACAGTGAGAGGAGAGCTGGGAGTTTCACAGTTTAAACAGTGAGAGCAGAGCTGGGAGTTTCACAGTTTAAAACAGCGAGAGGAGAGCTGGGAGTTTCACAGTTTAAACAGTGAGAGCAGAGCTGGGAGTTTCACAGTTTAAAACAGTGAGAGCAGAGCTGGGAGTTTCACAGTTTAAAACAGCGAGAGGAGAGTTGGGATTTCTACAGTTTAAAGCAGTGAGAGGAGAGCCAGGAGTTTCACAGTTTAAAACAGTGAGAGGAGAGCTGGGAGTTTCACAGTTTAAACAGTGAGAGCAGAGCTGGGAGTTTCACAGTTTAAAACAGCGAGAGGAGAGCTGGGAGTTTCACAGTTTAAACAGTGAGAGCAGAGCTGGGAGTTTCACAGTTTAAAACAGCGAGAGGAGAGTTGGGATTTCTACAGTTTAAAGCAGTGAGAGGAGAGCCAGGAGTTTCACAGTTTAAAACAGTGAGAGGAGAGCTGGGAGTTTCACAGTTTAAACAGTGAGAGCAGAGCTGGGAGTTTCACAGTTTAAAACAGCGAGAGGAGAGCTGGGAGTTTCACAGTTTAAACAGTGAGAGCAGAGCTGGGAGTTTCACAGTTTAAAACAGTGAGAGCAGAGCTGGGAGTTTCACAGTTTAAAACAGCGAGAGGAGAGTTGGGATTTCTACAGTTTAAAGCAGTGAGAGGAGAGCCAGGAGTTTCACAGTTTAAAACAGTGAGAGGAGAGCTGGGAGTTTCACAGTTTAAACAGTGAGAGCAGAGCTGGGAGTTTCACAGTTTAAAACAGCGAGAGGAGAGTTGGGATTTCTACAGTTTAAAGCAGTGAGAGGAGAGCCAGGAGTTTCACGGTTTAAAACAGTGAGAGGCGAGCTGGGAGTTTCACAGTTTAAAACACTGAGAGGAGAGCTGAGAATTTTACAGTTTAAAACAGTGAGAGGAGAGCTGAGAGTTTTACAGTTTAAAACAGTGAGAGGGGAGTTGGGATTTCTACAGTTTAAAACAATAAAAGGAGAATGGGATATTCAGAGTTTAAAGCAGTGAGAGGAGAGTCAAGTGTTTCACAGTTTAAAACAGTGAAAGGCGAGCCGAGAGTTTCACAGTTTAAAACGATGAGAGGAGAGCCAGGGTTTCACAGTTTAAAACAACGAGAGGAGAGTTGGGATTTCTACAGTTTAAAGCAGTAAGAGGAGAGTTGGGAATTTCATAGTTTAAAACAATAAAAGGAGAACAGGATATTCAGAGGTAAAAAAGTGAGAGGAGAGCCGAGTGTTTCACAGTTTAAAACAGTGAAAGGAGAGCTGGGTCTTTCACAGTTTAAAACAGTGAAAGGAGAGCTGGGTCTTTCACAGTTTAAAACAGTGAGAGGGGAGCCGGGAGTTTCACAGAATAAAACAGTGAGCAGAGAGCCAAGTGTTTCACAGTTTAAACAGTGAGAGGAGAGCCAGGAGTTTCATAGTTTAAAACAGTGAGAGGAGAGCCGTGTGTTTCACAGTTTATAACAGTGAAAGGAGAACTGGAATTTTCATAGTATACAACAGCGAGGGGAGAGCCAGGATTTTTACAGCTTAAAACAGCGAGGTGAGCTGAGAGCTTGGATACGGAGCTCGAGAAGGGCAACTGGGGCAGAGAGGCCCCTTCAATCTGTTTCTACCTTTCAAAGCCGAAGCTTGACATCAAAGAAAAACTGGGAGATGATTGGTGCGTATCTCTTCTGTGTGTCTTTTGATTGGCCAAGTGGTTTAAACCAGGAGACATTATTTACTGCAGAAGAGTACAGTTAAGCAATTCACTTTTAAAATGTTTAACGTCCAAATTAATTAATTAAATAGCATAGATAGGTAATGTGTTGCAGCTGTTGTATGTGGGTTGGTGGACGTCAGTGCTGTCCAAGGTGAGCACATCCGCAACAAGTGTTGGCTGCTCAAGGAACATCGGCTCAGAGTTGATGAGCTGGAGTCTGAGCTGTGGACACTGCAACACATCAGGGAGGGGGACAGTTACCTGGACACTGTGTTTAAGGAAGGAGTCACACCCCTTAGATTACTTACATTAAATTTGGCCTGTGGTCAGGGACAGGAGGATGTGACTGTGAGTGAGGCAGGTATGGGGATCCAGAGTTTAGCTTTGGAGGAGCCTCAGCTGGTGCCCTTGTCCAATCAGTATGAGGTTCTTGCTCCCGGTGTGGATGATGGCACAGAGTGCTAGGGAGGATGAGCGAACTGACCACAGCACCGTGGTGCAGAGTGCCATTCAAGTGGGAGGAGAAAAGAGAAATGTAGTAGTAATAGGGGATACTTAGCTAGGGGAATAGATACTGTTCTCTGCAGCAAAGACAGAGAGTCCCAAAGGCTCTATTGCCTACCTGGTGCCAAGGTTAAGGACATCTCTTATCAGTTGGAGAGGAACTTGGAGTCAGAAGGGGAGGATCCAGTTGTCATGGTCCCGTAGGTACCAATGACATAGGTAGGACTAGGAAATTGGTTCTGCTAAGGGATTACAAGCAGCTTGGGGCTAAATTAAAAAGCAGAACCACAAAGGTAATAATCTCCGGGTTACTACCTGAGCCACGTGAAAATTGGCGTAGGGTAAATAAGATTAGCGAGCTAAATGCATGGCTCAAATATTGGTGTGGGAGAAATGGGTTCTGACTCATGGAGCACTGGCTCCAGCACTGGGGAAGGAGAGAGCTGTTCCATTGGATCAGGCTTCATTTGAACCATGCTGGGACCAGTGTCCCAGATGAATTGTATAACTAAGGTTGTAGGTAGGACTTTAAACTAATTAGTGTGGGAGGAAGGTTCAATTGAAGGGAAGTTTAAAAAATCAGAAAGAAATGAGAGAGCAGTGGTGCAGGGTAGTGAAGAGTGGAATGATAATCAGAGTGTGACAGGGAGGGGCAGAAAATATAACCTGAAGAGTGCAGCAGAAATTAGAATCAGAATGAGTAATAATGGTAAAAAGTCAAAGCTTAAGGCACTTTATCTGAATGCATGCAGCATTTATAACAAGATAGATGAGTTGACGGCACAAATAGAAGTATATGGATATGACTTGATAGCTATTACAGAGACGTGGGTGCAGGGTGTCCAAGACTGGGAAATTAATATTCAAGGGTATTTGACGTCCCAGAAAAATAGGCAAAAAGGAAAAGCAGGTGGGTAGCTTTGTTAATAAAGGAAGGTATCAGTGCGGTGGTGAATAGTGATATAGGTGCCAGTGATCATGATGTGGAATCAGTTTGGGTAGAAATAAGGAATAGCAAAGGGAAGAAGTCACAAGTGGGAGTCATCTATAGGCCACCAAAGATTTGGCTCACTGTAGGACAAAGTATAAATCGGGAAATAATGGAGGCATGTAAGAAGGGCACTACACTTGTCATGGGTGATTTTAATCTGCATATTGACTGAACAAATCAGATTGGTGGGGGTAACATGGAAGATGAATTTGTAGAGTGCATCAGGGATTGTTTCTTAGAGCAATACGTTGCAGAACCTATCCGGGAGCAGGCTATTTTAGATCTAGTAATGTGTAATGAGGTAGGATGATTAAGAGATCACATAGTTAAGGATCCTCTAGGGGGTAGCGATCACAACATGGTAGAACTTCAAATGTAGTTTGAGGGTGTGCAATTTGGGTCTCAAGCCAGTGTCCTCAACTTAAATAAGGGCAATTACAGAGTTATGAAGAAAGAGTTGTCTAAATCGGGCTTGGAAAATAGATTAAGGGGAAGATCAGTGGATGAGTAGTGGCAGACATTTAAGCAGATATTTCATAACACTCAGCAAAAATTTATTCCGGTCAAAAAGAAGGACTCGATGAGAAGGATGAACCACCCATGGTTAACAAAAGCAGTCAAGGAGAGTATCCAATCAAAAACTAAGGCATACAAAGCGGCAAAAGCTAGAGGATTGGGAATGTTTTAGGAGCAAGCAGTGGATGCCTAAGAAGCTAATAAAAAGGGAGAAAAATGATAATGAAAGTAAATTAGCAAGAAATATAAAAACAAACAGCAACAGTTTCTACGAGTATATAAAAAGAAAGAGCATAGCTAAAGTGGACGTGGGACCCTTGGAGGATGCAACTGGAGAATTGATAACGGGGAACAGGGACATGGCACATAATTTAAACCAATATTTTGTATCGGTCTTCACGGTGGAGGACACCATAAACATTCCAAAGATATCAGATAAGCAAGGAGCTAATGGGAGGAAAGATCTTGTAACAATCTCTATCATGAGGGACAAAATATTTGACAAACTAATGGGACTAAAGGCAGACAAGTCGCCAGGACCTGATGGCCTGCATCCAAGGGTTTTAAAGGATGTGGCTGCAGAGATAGTGGAGGCATTGGTCGAAATATTCCAAAACTCTCTGGATTCCAGGAGGGTCCCAGAGAATTGGAAAACTGCCAATGTGACCCCCCTGTTCAAGGAGGGATAGAGACAAAAAGCAGGAAACTATAGGCCAGTCAGCCTAACTTTTGTGGAAAATGTTAGAGCCCATTATTAAAGAAGAAATAGCAGGGCATTTAGAAAATCTTAACACAATTAAATAGAGTCAACATGGTATTGTGAAAGGAAAATCATGTTTGAAAAATTTGCTAGAGTTCTTTGAGGATATAACAAACAGAGTTGATAAAGGGGAACCGGTAGATGTAGCGTATTTGGATTTCCAGAAGGCATTCGATAAGGTGCCACTTAAAAAGTTACTGCACAAGATAGGAGCTCACGGTATTAGGGGTAATGTATTAGCATGGGTTGAAGATTGGTTAACACACAGAACACAAAGAGTCGGGATTAATGGGTCTTTTTCAGGTTGGAAAGTTGTAACTAGTGGAGTGCCACAAGGATGAGTCCGAGGGCCTCAATTATTTCCTATCTATATTAATGACTTGGAGGAGGAGGCAGAGTGCAATGTACCCAAATTTGCTGACGATACAAAAATAGGTGGGAAGGCATGTTGTGATGAGGACATAAGGAATCTGCAAGGGGATATAGATAGGTTGAGTGAATGGGCAAAAACTTGGCAGATGGAGTTTAATGTAGGAAAGTGTGAGGTCATGCACTTTGGTAGGAAAAATCAAAAGGCAGACTATTATTTAAATGGAGAGAGGTTCCAAAAAAGTGCAACACAGAAGGAACTGGGTGTTCTTGTGCATGAAACACAAAAAGTTAGCATGCAGGTGCAGCAAGTAATTAAGAAGGCAAAAGGAATTTTTGCGTATATAGCTAAGGGGTTGGCATTTAAAAATAGGGAAATCTTGTTACAAATGTACAGGGTGTTGGTGAGGTCTTACCTGAAGTACTCTGTACAGTTTTGGTCCCTGCATTTAAGAAAGGATATACTGGCATTGGAGGCAGATCAAAAGAGATTCACTATGCTGACTCCTGGGATGAAGTGGTTAACTTATTAAGAACTACTAAATAGGTTAGGCCTTTATTCATTAGAGTTTAGAAGAATGAGGGATGATCTTATTGATACATACGAGATTCTGAGGGGGCTTGACATGGTAGATGTTGAGAAGATGTTTCCACTAGTGGGGGAATCACGAATTGGGGACATAGTTACAGAATAAGGGGACATTCATTTAAAACCGAGATCCGAAGGAGGCAGTTCAAAAAGATTCACTAGGCTGATTCCTGGGATGAAGGGGTTGACTTATCAAGAATGGCTAAACAGTTTAGGCCTTTATTCATTAGCGTTTAGAAGAATGTGGGGTGATGTTATTGAAACGTACAAGATTCTGAGGGGGCTTAACAGGGTAGATATTGAGAAGATGTTTCCACTAATGGGGGAATCTCAAACTAGGGGACATAGTTACAGAATAAGGGGACACTCATTTAAAACTGAGATGCGAAGGAATTTCTTCTCTCAGAGGGTAGTGAATGTAAGGAATTCTCTACCCCAGAGTGTTGTAGAGGCTAGATCACTGAAAGTATTTAAAGAGGAGGTAGATAGATTTTTTGAATTATTGGGGAGTTGAGGTTATGTGGAGCTGGCACAAAAAAGGAGTTGAAGCCTGGGGAAGATCAGCTGTGATGCTATTGAATGGCAGGACAGGCTTGAAGGGCCTAGTGGCCTACTCCTACTCTTATTTCTTATGCTCTTATCCATGCCTGCTTGGTTGGAGCGGCTGTCATCACCCTCCTGTCCTTGGGAGAGCTCACCTCACTGCAAACCTTCAGATCCTCCAGCTGCATTTCCCGGTAAGAGCAAGAGACCCTGGGGGCAACCTTCCCAGGTCTCCTCTTCATTCCCGTGTGTGCTGCAGCCTCAAAAAAGCTAAGCATAGCTGAGATTTTCTGAAACCATGGCCCTTTTAAACAGACATTCTTCTTCTGACAAAATGGCTGTGTCATCCTGTGAGCACTTGTCAATTGATTGGGGGGCCTGGGGGTGGGCTCTTAATTGATTTGTTCTGATAAAGAGCAACCTGAGGCCCGCTAATCAGGAGGTCATGCGCGTGGCCCAAAAATGGTCCCTGCATTGCACCACGGACTAAGGTAGTAAGAGTCTGCCCAATGTTTCAGATCGATGACCTTTCACCTGTTACTCCCTCCACAGATGCTGCCAGATATGCTAAGAATTCCCAGCATTTTCTGTTTTTATTTCAGATTTCCAACATCTTCAGTATTTTATTTTTGTCTTTATAAAAAGAAGTCTGTTTAGTTAATGAAGACCTATGAAATACTCATATACAGAGTAGATGAAGAAAAGTTTATAATTTTCACGTCAAAATGCTAAGATAAAAGCAGAATGCTACGGATGCTGGAATTTTGAAATAAAAGCAGAAAATGCTGGCAACACTCAGCAGGTCTGGAAGCATCTGCGGCAAGAGAAACAGAGTTAAGGTTTCGAGTCAGTATGAAGAGTCATACAGATTCATGAAGAGGCATACAGAGTTATGAAGAGTCATACGGACTCCAAAGGTTAACTCTGTTTTTCTCTCTCTACAAATGCTGCCACACCTGCTGAGTATTTCCAGCATTTTCTGTTCTTATTTCAAAATACTAATTTCATTTCTGCAGGTTTTCACAGTACATGAATAAGTAGAGTTCTCAGACACTTGCTGTTCCCTAGTGGCAGGCTTTAAAACAAGCATTGGCATGCATCTGGCAGGCACTAAGTGAAGTGAAATGAAAACTTTCTGCAGTATCTGAAGATGGAAGACTAAAATTGGAAATCAATGAAGACATTTTTTTGTTATTGGTTTAAAAGACCTTAAAGTGTTACTAATTTGAAATTAGGAGCGGACTGAAATCTTTTCTCATTGTCTTTACAATGTGAATCAATACTGTATGTTTAGCTGTGTTAAGATTTAAAAAGACTTATCGGTACAACATGCTGTGCACGGACCTTTAAACTAGCATGTATATTATTAAAATGGCCACTAGCTGAAATATCTCAACCAGAATAGTATCTCATTGAAGTGTTGTGTTGATGAAACAAAACAAAATAGAGATTAGAGTTTTCTTTTCAGTTCTGTGATCCTTCATTAGGCCTCAAAGGTCACTGACCTGAAACATTGGCCTAGATTTTCATCCTCAAGGTGGGTGGCAGGAGCCAGGAAAATTCCTGGCTCAGTCTGCCTGCATCAGGAGCAAGTGCCTGCAAAGGAGGGATCTTTAGCACAAGGGGGTAAGTGCAGGCTGGAGTTGGGCCAGCCGACCCAGAAAGAAGTTCGGAGGCAGCCACAGAGGCTGCTGAGTGCGGAGGTGGGCTGTTTGAAAGGCCAGCTCGATGCTGTGGGACTTTGTCCAAGTTAAATTAAAACCATAAAAGCCCTCCAGCCCACATCACCCCATGCCCCTCACCGCCCCCCACCCACCTCCTATGGCCCCTCATGCCCCTTATGCCAAGTTCTGCCCTTTCACCCAGTCATGGTTCATGGACCCCCAGAGGTGTTGTGACCCTAGTCTGTTTGAGGGGACCTTTTAAAAGGTAAGTTCAAAAGGTCCTCATGCCTCCTATTCCAACCGTGCTCTTCTATCCACTCCCTATGGTCGGTACTGCCCCTAATGCCAAGTTCTGCCCTTCCACCCAGCTTCTATGGCCCTCATCTTTCTTATGCCAACCTCTGTTCTTCCACCCTCTCCCTTTGGTTGCTCATGCCCCTTATGCCAAACTCTGCCCTTCCAGCCATCCCTAATGGCTCTTCATGCTCCCTATGCCAAGCTATGGCATTTCCATGCCCATTCACACACTATACACTTTTTAGAACCAATGGATGCCTGGGCTTTCAGCCAAGCATACATAATGAGACCTGGCTGAGAGCCCAGGCAACTATTACTTTTGTTGAAACTGCGGCTCCCAAGATAATACATTGTTTAATCGACAGTGCAGGCTCTCTGGTCTCTGCTGTCAATTTCACAATGTTTGTTTACACAAGTTTAGTGCTTTCAAGAGTTTGTGATTCTATTATTGATATTTTAAAGGGTATGAATGATTGACACTTTTATTAGCTTGCAGTGAAATAACTTTTCTTTCCAACATTGGAGAAAATTATGAATCAATTACTTTTTCCTACACATCTTACTGTCACTGCAGTATACATTAGTTCCAAACAGTATTTAGTGGATCAATGGACATCAAAGTGACTTATCTTGCCTTAGGAGACATGAGGGGCCATAGGGGGTGGGTTGAAGGGCAGAGCTTGGCATAAGGAGGACCTTTTGAGGAGGACCTAGTCTGCCCTCATGCTGACGAGGGTTCACAACTCCTATGAGGATCTGTGAACCATAACTCTTTAAAAACCTGGCCCGACTCCATGAAATTTGGGAAGGAATAGGACATACCTATCTCTGCAATGGAGTTGGCCAGGCTGGCTTTTGACATGAACTAGCCCACGCCCTTTAAAAGCACTCCCTAGATCAGACAGACTAGGAATGGGGTCAGGAATCCCAAAGTTGGGACTCGCACTCTATTTCTCAAGGGCTCCTGAGCCATCCTGACTTGGTGAAAACCCAGGCCATTAACTCGGTTTCTCCCTCCACAGATGCTGCCAGATCTGTTGAGCATTTCCAACACTTTTAATTTAGATTTCCAACATCCACAGTATTTTGCTTTTGTGAAAAAAGAGTTTACGTTCTGACAACAATTCGAACCTTTTTCTTTTCTTGATTTGACTCTGGTTTCATTGTACCGTACTTAAAAACTCAATTTAACAGATTGATATATATATATATATCTATTAGCTTAATGGATTAAAAAACAATGGTGGGGAACTCCTCTCTATTGTACGTAGTGTACATTGAGTTCCCATCCATTATGAAGTAAACAGGGCAGAGACCTGTAATGTTTGACCACATCTTCCTTTACATTGACCTGGGATTTTCATGGATTATTAAAGTTAAGATCATAAAGCAGCTGGATAGAAATAAAATCATAAATGATTGGCAATATGGGTTCATTGAACGTAGGTCTGAGCACCAGACTTTCTCGTTTGCTTTGAGGGAATGACAAAGGAACTCATTTTTAAGACAATGGAGGTTGTGCATTTGAATTTCAGTGAGGCCGATAATCGGAAAAGGCTGATACTGAAAATAAAAGTGGGCATCATTGTAAATATTTAAAATGAATACACAAATAGTTGACATTTTGAGGGCATTCATGTGTCAGATGTAAGGGCCCTGGTGAATTGGGAGTAAGGATGGCTGGTACACTTAGCAATGATTTGCTGACACAACACCCTGCTATCCTGATCTACTGATTCATCTTCCTACTTCTGCTCCTGGGATTTTACCTTCTCGGATGTCTCTAAGGGTTGGTGTTGTATTATCTGTAAAAGGACGGAATTTTCCCAGATTTGCACTAAGCACGGCAGTGGGCGGGGAAAACAACATTTTACCCGCTGGCTGCGATGGCGAGTTTTCACGCCATATCATCTGAAACACGCCACATTATTTATTCACTCATGGGAAACACACCGTGTCCATGCCTAGCGGGCTCTTATTTGCCTACCTGCCATCACCCTGCCACTTCATCACGCTGGGTGCCATATTTAAAGTCCAGCTGCAAGCACACACTTCAGTGCTTCCAGATCACAACTGCTGCATGGAAGACATAGCCCTGAAACTGAAGAAGACAGCAGTCCTCAGGTTCAGTGACTCATCCCTCAAGAGGCTTTTGGATGCTGTGGGGGCCGGCCGGATCGGACTCGATGTCCTCTACCCCTGCTCTGGCCGCAGGATGGGCAGCAACAGCACTAACCTGGCTTGGGAGGCGGTGGCAGTGGTGGTCAGTGCCAATGCCCTGCAAAATAGGGAAACCACCCAGTCCCACAAGAGGATGAATGATTTTCTCTGTTCCACCAGGGTAAGTCACTCATCTCATCACTCAACTCACACACTCACAAACACATCACACATCTACAGGGCCCTCACTTACTGCCAGGTCAATGGACATCACACTCACCGTCATTGTACTCATCCTGTCCATGGGACCACTCAACAACCACACAGGCCAGGCATACTTATTACTCTCTCTCTGTCTCTATCCATGCAGGGCAAGCTGGGACACAACAAGAGAGAGAGGTTGCCAACCGGTGGTCAAATGCCCAAAATGAAGGTCCTCACAGATATGGAAAACAGAGCCATCCAGCTGGGCAGTGAGGATCTGGACTAGTCTTGTGCTGATGGTGAGGTCGGTGGTGCTGTACCAAGTGAGGGTCCAGCAGTGCAACATCCATCAGACAACATGCTGTGAGTGGTGTGTCCTGTTTCACAGACCACTGCCAAGCACTAATTATCTCCCCTTGCTTTCACAGGCATATCTGGGAAACAGTTAGTTCACCAGGCTCCATGATCCTGATATACTCCTCCTGCACGATGCAAGAGAGAGAGAAGTGGTTAGCAGGGATGTATTAAGAACCTGTCTTAGTTAAGTGTTCAGGCCACTTAACGATTCCTGGAGAGTGCTGGCCACCACTTGGATGGCCAGAGATTAATGCACTGCATGGCTGCCCAAAACCCCACCACCTCCACCCAAGTCCAGATTGGCAGCAGAATTGCCCATTGCACTGCATGCAGTGCTTTGAGCCCCAATGCACGCATTCTTCTAACCCGCACTGCAAGGCTGCCCTGTTAGCTTGAACCATGGGGAAGACTGGCCCAAATCGGGATGCTGACATTGCAAGGGTTGGTGAGCGCCTCCAGCAGTGACAGCTCCATGGCCAGCTTTAGCAAGGAGATTGTACAACGTGTGCAGTCCAACTGCTCTGCAGCCCACTAAAGTGCTCATGAATTTGCAGTCTGTGCCAGGGTGTGGGGGTTTGTGTGCAGTGTTTGGAAAGCTCTGGAGCACTTGCTGGCACTTTGAGGCCTCTGCATTGCTTGAGTTGGCAGCTAAATTAGAAGCCCAGCTCGAATCATATCAATGTGACTGCGTCCGTCTGAGTTGCATAGGAATGGTCACTTTATACAGGTTTCCCTAATATGTGGCTACTTCCCTCGCCCACCCTATTCCCCATCTCCCATCCCGAATGCTTGTGCGCTATATTCAACGCAGGCCCTTGGCCCGCACCTCCACAAGTCGCCTCAATGGCAGGGCTGCACTTGCCCCCACTCTGCAGCACCCCTCCAACTTGAAGTCCAACAGGCAACCCTGGCAAGCATGCACAGCATTATTGTGTCTTCACCTCTGAGTTCCCCTCAAAGTGCAGGCTGCCAAGTACATGTCGCTTATGTGCTGTTGTGAAACATGTTGGCGGCTTTCCCGCCGACGTGGATGGATGATCCAGCAGGGGTGGGGGCGGTGGGTGTTGGGACGATTCCAGTGGGTTGGCCTGATAATGAAATGCTGATGTATGACAATGAGGTTCCCAACGTCCGAGGGCAGGTTAAATGCAGCCCACTATTAGCAGGCTGAGCGGACAATTGCGAACCGGTTTCACGACTGCGTGAAACCGATCGCGTTATATTGTTAGCTCACACCACTAATCACGTCCGATACCAGTGGGCATGGAAAATTCTGCCAAAACCTTGGAACTAATTGGGGAGAATTTTCTCCCTGTCGGGCAGGCTGGTCGGGAGCAGGTGCGGGCAGGCATGGAGCCAATCGCCGCCCGTGATCTGCTCCGTGCTGCCATTTCACGTGGGCAGGCCGATTAAGGCATGGAGCTGCCTCAGGGAGATTAAGTACATACTGAGATTTTTCAATAAAGCAACATAAAAATTATTTACATATGTCCTTCATGTGACACTGTCCCATGAGCTGGGATATGTTAATGGAATATGAAAAAATTATTTATTTGTTTAGTAAAACCTTCAGGAAACCTTATCCTGCCCGTGGGTGAGGTTTCCTGAAAAATGCGAAGGCTGCTTGGGCTCTGTGCCTGCCCGCCAACCTTAAGGTTGGACGGGCAGCATTGATAATTAGTTTAAATGGCTTTTGTAATGGCCTTAACAGGCCTTTGCTCATTCGGCGGGCACGCAGCTGCCCCCGGTGCGTGCCTGCTGAACGAAAGATCTGAATGATGCGCAGTGATGTTGGGACGCACGCCTGACATCACCACACGTCATTTTACATGTAGGTGTGCTGGGCCCGACCCCACACGCCGACATGAAAATTCCCCCAATTGTTATGTGAATGTAAAAAGCAAAGAACTGCGGATGCTGGAAATCCAAAATAAAAACAGAAACAGAAATACCCGGAAGAACTCAGCAGGTCTGGCAGCCTCGTTGGAGAAGAGCACAGTTGACGTTTCGAGTCCTCATGACTGAGGACTGTTGTTCTGAGTTCTGTTGGAAGGGTCATGAGGACTCGAAACGTCAATTGTGCTCTTCTGCAACGATGCTGCCAGACCTGCTGAGTTTTTCCAGGTATTTCTGTTTCTGTTTTTGTTATGTGAGTGTGTTCTGGGGCAATTTTTCGCAGCTGCACTAGAGACTCAAGTGAGGTGTAACAGAACCTGTTCAAAGTAGCTCTTCTTTTGTATAAGGCAGCATGGCAAATATTAAACATAAAGAACTCTCCTCTTTCCAAATGCAAATTGTAATTATTACCAACATTAATGATCCAAAAGACAAGAGCACATAGCAGTTGCCTTCTTTGAAGAACAGATGATTATGAAGTTAGAGACTGTGGCCGGAACCTTCCAGCAATCCCATCCCCCCCATCCCCACCGTGGCGGGGCTGGCGAGACATTGAAATCTCCCATCACATTGGCGGGACTGGAAGATCCTGCTGGCATGAGGGGCTTGAAAATTCTAGCCTGTGTCTGGGCTGTAAAACAGAAAACTGACCCAAGCAGAAAAATCTCTGCGTCAGAAGCTCGATGGTCTGTTCCATGAAAACTCTGTTGGAGGCCTGCTCCCGATTATAATACTCTTCAGCATCTGTGCCCAGGTTCCTGACAGGAGTGGTTAGGGAATATTTTTGTCCCCAAGCAGCTAGACCAACATTCGATAGTCTGGGTGGAAGAGAGCAGTTACTCAGAATTGGCGCAGGATAAAGGCTTCATGACTACTGCCAGGAAACTGGGCGCCAACCTTTTTAATAGACTACTAGGTGGTGAACATGAACTGGGTGATTAGGGATTAGAATCCCCTCCATTTGGGAATTCACATGGGCTTTCACATGGAACACACAAGCTCTTGAATACAGACTATCATACCTTGTACCGATAGTAAGCCCTTCAGAGTCTGCAGCTCTTTTATCTTGCTATGGTGCCCCTTTTTGGTGTAGGACATGAACTGAATGCTCTTGGATGATTTCACTTTTATCACATCAATGAAGCAATAGACAGTAAACCAGGTGATATTGCTTATGTCACCAGTTTCAGCCAGGAATGCCACAGGTGTGGCTGTCCACAACACCTTGGTGTGGGGCTCCAGAACTGCAAAAGTTGACGGAGCTCAGTAGCAGCTTTCCTGGTGAAGCAGAGGTGCCACACACAATGGACAACAGTCCAGTTGAGGTTGGACATGCAGTTCCCAAATACTCATTAAGTGTAGTGCCTGTTGTACCCTCCCATCCTCTCCCTCTTTTGGCAGCATCTCCAGGTCTATATGCTCTTCCTTGGTGGCAAAGCTGCTCCTCATCCTCCACCCGCAATGGGAGACCCAGCAGAATATCCACCATAAAGAGAAGTATTAAATGCAAAGCACAGAAACACTCTGGTCCCTCTAAAAACTTCTTGTGAGGATTTTCTGCACCCTGCTACTGCAACTAAAATTGACAAGAAGAGGCCACAAGTACCCAAGCGGCCTTAGATGATTAACCACTAACTTAGCGGGGATTGAAGATCCTTAAATAGCATGTCTGAAACATGTTTTTTTGTTTGGTTTCGCCATGATTCATTAGATCTGAGAAGTTAGTTTTCCGGGCCTCATGGGGAAAGGGCAAGATTTTTTTCTGTGTACCTTACTTCTTTCTGTCTATTCTCAGACTCTAACTAGCAAGAAAGCATGTGTTGTCTAAACATTGGCTGCTCTGAGAATGAGGTGGTAGGTCTTATTTCCTTGTGATTAATTGCAACTGAGTGGCTTGTTAGGCTACATCAGAGAGCAGGAATAATCAACTGCTTAGTGTGGGACTGGAGCTGTATGTAGACCAAACTAGGTAGATTGCCTTTCAGGAATGACACCAGTGAACCAAATGGATTTTAACAACAAGATGGCAGCATACAAACCCAAAAACTAGCATATTTTATTTCACACCCATTTATGATGAGATCTGGGATGGATTTTTGACCCTTCGTGGAGGTGGGAATGGAGTCAACATTGGCAAAAGTTTGTTTCTTTCACTGGAACATTGAATTTCCTGTGCCTTCCTGAAGCCACACCAATTTTGTGTGACCATTTTGTGGGCCGGGAATGGCTTGAGTCACAACCCTGTGTTCCAGTTCACTGATGTTGGGGTTGCCTTTGACAATCCTAGGGGAAATTTGTATTTCCTGACCCCCTTCATTTTCATTAGGTCAGGTGGGTTTTGGCCGGCTTCTGAAAACCCATCTTGTTTGACAGCTCGTTAACTTTGGGGAAAGACTGCTGATGAGTCAGAAACATTCCGAAAGGTAAGTGTTAAATAGTTTGACGGCTTCAAATGTCATTAGTAAATGCTGTGTTATATAGTTGGTTGTGTTTTTACTACAGTGATTGATTATAGAGCTCTGTCATGCAAAGGTAAGTTGACAATTACATTGATAGCATTGTATAAGTGTTGAGATGCATTAGAGCACTTTTCCCATGGGGGAAAGGTGCTATTATGTATTCAAAATTGAAGGAAACACTTCTTGGGAACACTAGAGCCATGATATGAAGCAGTTTAAATGCCCACAGCTAGTTAAATGTGCAAAGAATGGGTCTGAAGCTTTCACTGAGAGAAAAATACCTGCACCTGAACTACTTTGATTGACAGCACATCTGCTGTAGCTTATATAAATAGGCCATATTTTTGGGGTTTCAATAGGCTCCATTGTTTGCATTTTAATGGTTTGTTTTGATAGCTGAGGCCATTATGAATGCTTAACTGAGTTTCAAAAGTTACATGACCACTTATCTCAGCAGGGGCTGTGTTCACAGTGTCACAAATATGTAGTTATGATATTACATATTTTAAACAAAGCTAATCTTCCTTTTAAATGTGGACACAAGGAGCTTTAAAGTTTGCTTACAAAAGTCATGTGACCTTTTACGACTGCAATGTTGGTCAAGCTTCTAGAAAGCTCCAAGCGGCTTGCAAATTGACATATCCAGGCATGTGAAGATATTTGAAATTCAATGCGCATTTCCACAAGGGTAAACAAAAGCTCATTGACAATGGTTTCCTGGAGATATGAATATCTCTTACTTATCTCACCAAACTTGAAAGAATGGGAGCCATTCAGGTTAAAGGCTGAGACATTTAAAAAAGGTTAATTACCTCAGCTAAAAGATAATAGATGGTACCATGACCCAGACCTTGGCCTACCCAATACCTAACATGGAATCATGATTCAACAATTTGGGAAAGCAGCCACTTTGAGTTTTAAACTATAAAGTCTGGCTGAGAACAGCCATTTTGTGCCAAACCCAGAGAGATCTTGGACAGATATCATCTGAAATGTCAACTCTGTTTTTCTCTCCACAGATGCTGTCAGACCCACTGAGTTTTTCCAGAACTTCCTATTCTTGTGTCATCTGAGAGGGTTCTTGACCAAGGAAGGGAAAAGAGGAAGGTATTCAGAAATCAGAATTAAAAATCAACTGCTGCTTTGCCGAAAGAGTCCAGGCAATCTGCAAGTGCATTAACTGCAGAACTAGTGAGGAACAAGAAACCTTCTCTCCCTTCCAAAAACCTGCTGACCTGCTGAGTCCATCTACAAAGGCAATCTCTGACTATTCAACTAGAGAACCCATCACAGATGTCGAACACAACTCTTCAACTTCATCCCTTCACTCCAGACAACTAACACTTCGACTGCAAGATATGGGCTTGCAATGATATCTTAAAGGACTGACCTGAGTTTCATCTTTATAAATATATTTTATCCTTGTCTGCATATAGTCTTTGTATATATTTAGTTAGCAACTTTATTCCAAAATTACTACTGTAAGTTACTTAATTAAAAGTAATAAACAATTTTTATCTTATGTAAGACTAAAGCTTTGCTTCTGGCTATTTTAAAATTTAACTTGCAAATTAAAAGGGGACTATTTACACATGCACACGCGTGCGCACACACACAAATTCTTAGCTCGAGTGAGAAAACGCCTTTCACATGTTCATGACAACAGGCTGAATGACAGTTTTAAGAAATGTAATGAACAATGTATAATTTTTAGGTTGAATATATATATATATATATTTGTGTGCTAAGAAAGGTAAAATGGGTTCAGTTTCATTTCCGTTGTTTGTGAGTCTTGGTGCCTGACAGTCTGGGTAGACTCCTGACTAAAAGATCAGATCTTTTGAGTTTGTTTGTATATATACATTTTTAATGAGGTTTTACAATGCCTGAAGTTAAAGAGATGGGTTAAAAGTTTAGTGATTCTGGGGAAAAAAAACAAAATAGAAAAATCTTTATGCTGCCTAGCAACAGTGGTCCAGAGACATAGACACAAAAAAAGACATGAGTTAAGAGGGAGAGAGTTCAATGTGTGTTAGAGAGAGAAGACAAGAATTTTAAGCTCTCTGATGAGAACTACAAGGCCACTGGGGACAGTAGTTAACTGATTAGTCAGTTATCGAACACAGTAAAATATCAGTTTAGCAAAGGTGCTACACGAAGACTGCGTTTAGGGAACTCATTTGTTCACTCTGCAGTTTAAGAAACAGTGAGTTTAGAATGTAGTTTTTGGGCATCTCCTGGACAGATACAAGTTGAGTAAAAAGCATCGAGTGAATGCTCAGGAATTCATCAGATGGAAACTGTTTGGAACTATGCCAGTCCCAAGTGAGAAGCCTTTATGTCAAGCTAGTGGTAACACGTCACTGGCTTATGTGCCTGTAAGGATGTCACTGGGGTAAAAAAAGAAGTGTGAATTTGAATCATCTTCTTGTGTTTGTACTGAGATCTTTTCAACCTTCTTGCTTGGTGTGATAGAGTTCATTTTTACTTGTTTCAATAACTATGTTATTCTTTGTGTTAAAGTTCATCAGCAGACTCCTATGAATTATTTCAGTAGCTTTCCTTCACGGTTTCTAAAAAAAAAGTTAGGACCTATCAAGACAGATTTTACTCTGGGTTTTGAATTGTCCAGTATTAACATCAGCTGCAATCGTAACATAAGGTATTAAAAAATTATCTGTCTTTGATGTGGTTACAGAAAATAAATGTGTTTGTTTTTAAATCTGAATGAACACTACATGTTTTTTTATTGAGTCAGGATTTTTTTCATTATGAATGTCTGTTTATTTCACTGACAGCTCTATTAGGTTGTTAAAGCTGTACTTTTTCATATACATTTCAAAGGATACCCATTAGTATTACCTGGCTCCTGAGGACAGTACATAATGGATACTGGGTGAATAGCTATGGAGGATACATGGGGTATGGAGTGGTATGAGGGACACAGACAGGGCATGGAAAATATGAGGGGCTGGGCGGAATATGAGGGGACATGGGGGTATGAGGAAGCATGGGGGGCATGGCGAATATTTGGGGCCATGGACGGGGCATTACTATACCTATATTCCTAATTAATACATTCAGTATTTTATTATATATAATAGGATATGGTGTCCATGGTGTTTAAGATGTCTTTATTTTATGTAATTATCTTAACTGATGTAACCATGTCAAGATGCTCTGTAAGAACTTGCTGCTTCTGGTGGAACAATTCTACACTTCAGTGCTCATGTAATGAGCAGCTAACAATTATAAAGTTCACATGGTGAACAAACATTTGTTTCATTTAATTATCCACCAATTTAATAATACTAAAGGAGTGTTCCAGGTGTAAACACAGTCATTTAAAAGGCTGTGACTGAAATAATTGAATGAGGCTGCGGAGTTTGTCTGGTGTTGATGTTACTGAAACATATTGTTCTCTGTTTTTTATGACTTTATCTTCATTACCAAAATACGCTTTCAAGCAGCAAAGAGGCTGCACTGTCTTGTAAATGTGATAAAGCAGCATTGCAGTGAATACCAATCTAATTTTGCAAGGCAGACTCAGTTGGTGTGATAATAGAGAACTAGATGGATATGAGTAACTGGGACTTCACAGAGGAATGATTGATTTTACAAAAAGCAATTTCAGAAAGGGCAAAGGTGCAATTCCAGTAAGAAGTTTATTTTGAAATATAATGGGTATAGTGTTGGCAACCTGCCACTGCCATACAATTTTAAAACTGTTTAATTGCAGAATATATTACTGTTTATGTGCTAAATAGAGAGATAGATTGCTATGCAGAACCATTCAGATTAATATAGTGATGATTATGACCATTTTGAATCATTGGTGATTGTGTTTCTGAAGTACTTAATATGGTTCAGCTGATTTCAACACACTATGTACATTATTTATTAAAGTCAAAGGGTGAAAAAAGCAATGAATTGACACTGACAATTCTGCTGCCTTATCAAAAAACATAGCCATTCTACGTTCTATCATAAGAATTTATATGTAATGGTTATAAATTATGCATTCTCACTTATCCCTTCCCTGAGTCTGCTCTATCCTTCCACATTCAATTGCTGACCTAAAAGATGAGTTTGTGGTTGAAAGAGTGAGCTCAGGGCACCAAAAGAAAACTTTACAAATGGCATATGTGCTGCCCAGTGGAATTGGTACAATGCGCAGGAATAACTCTACTGACATGTCTTGCCTACCCAAAAGCAATTACTCTTTAACCAAACATATCACATTACTGCTGATGTAAAAATGTTTTGACGGTACTCACTGCTCACTGAATACAGTTTCTCCTTAACATGGCTAAAGAACGAGTCAATACCATGGAAGAAAGCTACAATCAGTCACAACTAATCAGATCCAGTTAAAAAGAAGAGCAAGGCAATAAAGAATGAACAAATGTGTTGATGTTGCTTATGAACTGACAAGTTGGGTTATTATCTTAAAGTTAGTCAAGGGCATATCATGATCTAATATTTGCAAGTGTCTAAGAAGTTTAAGCAGTTTGGCATGATCTGGGATTTACAAATTGTAAGGACCAAGAGTAAAATATATAAGTTAACCTAATGAATTCCATTGAAAATAAGGGAGCAGCTGAGGCAAATTGATTGACAAGGGAGTAGAAAACCATTGGAATATTTTTAAGAGCATAACTGGTAAAAATGCAGGACATATATAAATGTAGAATCAGCCAGCATTAAAATATGTGATCCTAAATGGATTAATAAATTAATTAAACACAAAATAAGAAGGAATAACTAACTCTAAACCTTCTGTAGGGTGAATGGGGAAAGGTTCAGTGGAATGTCTCTGTGAACATGTTAAAAGGGTAGTCAGAGTATAAAATGGAATCTTGGAAAAAGCATAGTACCAAATACAAAACATAATGGGTGGAATTTTCTTGCCCGCTGGCGGTGGCTGTGATAGGTGGTGTGAGTGGACAATATGGTGCAATTGGTTTCACAAAGGCGGGAAAGCAGGTCACGATTTTCCGCTCAGCCTCCTGACGGTGGGCCGCGTTTCCCACTGTTGGTCATCAGGAACCTCATTGTAATACATCAACATATCATTATCAGACCATCCCACCAGGCTCTAGGCACCCTTGATGGATCATCTGTCAACGTCAGTGGGAAAGTAAGCCAACATGTTTCACACCAGCACAGAGGCAAAGTGTCATTGGTGGCCTGCACTTTGGGTGAACTGGAGGTGAATGCACAGCAATGTTCTGCAGAGCTCACCAGGGTCGCCTGTTGCTTTGCAGGCTTCAGGGCTGCCGGGGGTAAGGGTGTGGGTCAGTGTTAAGAGCCGCCCTGCCTTGGGGGCAACTTTTGAGGGTGAGGAGGAGTGGGGGCGGTGGTGGCAGGTGCAGCCCTGTCATTGAATATAGCGCACAAGCATTTGGGTTGAGGGGGTAAAGTGGGCGAGGGAAGTGGCCGTGCATTCTGGAGAAAGTTCTCCAGATCTCCCTCCCAGCACAGCACAGACTGCAAACTCATGAGCTCAGTAGTGGGCTGCACGCGTTGTATGACTTCCTTGTTCATGGGGTGTGGGTGTCACTGGCTCAGCCAGCTTTTATTGCCCTTGTTCAGAAAGCATTTAAGAGTCAACCACATTGCTGTGGGTCTAGGGTCACATGTAAGCCAGACCAGGCAAGGACAGCAGGTTTCCTTCCCTAATGGGCATCAGTGAACCAGGTGGGTTTTTTATGACAATTGGCAATCATCAGATTTTTGTTGGATTCAAATTCCACTCTCTGCCATCGTGGGATTGGAACCCTGGTCCCCAGAGGATTACTGGGTTTCTAGGTTACCTGTCTAGTGACAAGTCCACTACACCACTGCCTCTCTATGTGGAGCAGTCACTGCTGGAAGTGTTCACAGCCCCTTGCAATGGCAGGACCTTGGTTTGGACCAGTCTTCCCAGAACAAGCTCTTAATCAGCCCATGCTAACTACATGTCTCTCTCTTTCACCCTGCAGGAGGAGTACATCAGGATCATGGAGCCTGGTGAACTAGCTGCATGCTTGATGGCCTACAGGGCACAAAGACGACGGAGGAGAGAGTGACTGAGGCTCCTGCCTGCACTGAGGCAGGAGCAGCAACCTCAGGAAGAAGGGTGGCCCAGGACCAGGACAACTAGGATGTAAGAGCGATTGGATTCACCCAGATCTCAGATTTCCCACAGGTACGGGGTATGATCAGCTGCAACTGTGTGGTGCTCCGATCTCTATTGCAACACATGGTGGACCACATCAACCGCAAGGGCTTCCATCTGCTGAATGTGCAGCTGGTGTGTGACCACCACAAACACGTCCTGCAGGTGTGCGCACTGTTTCCAGGGAGTGTGCGCAATGCCTACATCCTCAGTCAGTCATAGAGCCCTGGAGTCTTCCAGGGTCCACAGAAACTGCAGGGGTGACTCCTCAGGGACTCCGCAGAGGACATGGATGATGACAATCGCGCAGCAGCTTCAGAATGCAGCAGAGCGATGGTATAATGAGGCTCATGCTGCAACTCACCACTTGGTGGAGCAGACCATCAGGATGCTGAAGATGAGGTTCCAGTGCCTGAACCAGTTTGGTGGAGCCCTGCTATACAGTCCACAGAGGGTGTCACGCATCGTTGTTGTCTGCTGCGCCCATTACAATCTATTATTCCAACGGGGAGACGTGCTGTCTGAGGAGGAGCTGGAGGAGCTGGAGGTCTCCTTAGATGAGGAGGGTGCTGATGGGGATGGGACTGAGGAGGTCCTCGGAGCCACGATGGTGGGGATGAACCCTCACACTGGCTAGAAGCAAGCACACTCGGGAGGCCCTCATAGCTGCTAGATTCGGGGAGGATGATGACGACATGCAGTGAGGTAACCACATAATTCCTCACATTGCATTGGTGAATGTTTGACTCCAGTCTGGCTTATGGCAGTGTGAAAACTCTCTGTGAGAATGCTCCTGTCATAGAGAGGCAGTGGAGGCCCTAATAGTTGCTTGCTTGCAGGAGGATGATGATGACATACATTGAAGACACTCCATAAATCTTCACACAGCCTCTGAGAATGTCTGACTGAGGGCAGCTTGCTTGCGCTCCGTGGTCAGCGTCATATCATAGAGATGCAGCCAAGAAACTTTAGAAGCATCCGTTGCTTTGTCTGCCTTCAGCACCTGAGCCCTACAGGAGCTGGGGCACAGCATTAGCAGGCACAAATGCTGAAGAGATGGGGCCAGCCCCTGCACAACGAGAGACAGCAATTTGCGCACAACAGGCTTCCAGAAATAGCAAGGTGATGATGCTCAGGTAATCTGTTCTCATCATGTTAATTGAGGGATAAACATAATGCAGGGCACCAGGGATAACTCCCCTGCTCTTCTTTAAAACAGTACCATGGGGATATTTTACATCTATCAGAGAGGGCAGAGAGGATCTCAATTTAAAATCTCAAATGAAAGTTGCACCTTTGACACTGCAGTATTACACTGGAGAATTAGCCTAGATTTTTGCACTTAAGTCTCTAGTGTCGGACATGAACCCACAATCTTCTTACTCAGAGGTGAGTGGGCTATCAAATAAGCCACAGCTGACAAAAAGGGTAACAAAACTGACACAGTTAATGACAGACCTGGTAGTTTAACTTCAATATCATATCAAATATCCTAATAAACAATTAATTATCAGGTGTATAATTGGAGATTATCTATATAATAATAACCTTTGGTAACTACAGACAATGCACATTCAGAAGATGAAGATCCTGCTTAACCTCTGATTCTTTTTGAGGAAATGCTCTCCAAAATGAACAATAGAAAGGCCTATGGCTTTCAAAAATCATTTGACGAGGTTTTACATGAAAGGCTATTGGCCAAGCTAAAAACTCTGAGGATTCATTCTAGACCATGAAGATGGATAAGAAAGGCTTGAAGGATGGAAATCACCCAATACTTGCTAAAGGAAGTATGGCAGGGTGGAAGGGCTGGGTAGTGATGGGGGAATGCTCAGATGAATCATCCACTCATGACTAAATACTGAATTGAACAGCCAAAGCAATAGAGAACAGGTCAAAGGATGTCAAACTGAAATCAAACTGTGAAGTGCTCCAGTTGATCCAAATCTTGAGCACTGTGTTCATTCTGGTCACCAAAACACAAGGAAAATATTCAAAGAACATGACAGTGTTCTCTAGCGTTATATATTTGAGTAATGATTAAAAACCGGAGAAACTTGGACTTCTCAACATTGTAAAAATGGTGATTGAGAAGTGATATTTTTGAAGCATATATGGGATTTTAAATGGTATATAAAGGGTAAATAGAGAAAACTACTACCAACTAAATTGGGACAACTGACGTTAGGACAAAAGGTCACAAGTTCAAACTAGTAAAAGGCAAATTTAAGATTTATAGCAGCTAGTTAAAGAGTGATCAATTCATGATATGAATACCTGTATATAATGGTGGAGGCAAAAACCCTGAATTATATAATAAAGATCTAGATATTGCAGGGGAGAGGGATTGTCAGTTAATTCTAGATGGATTAACAAAAATAGGCTGAATGATCTTCTTCATCTGATTACCCTGTAATAAGCTGCACAATATTTTAACTAAGACACAAAACAACTAAATGTTGATGTTCAGAGAGACTTGTACAAGGAACACAAGAAAGTTAGTAATCAGGTACAACAAGCTATTAGAAAGGCATAAGGCATAATGGCTTTTATTGCAATGGAATTGAAGTACAAGAATAAGGAAGTCTTGCTACAATTCTATAGGAATTTGGTGACATCATACCTGGGGTACTGTTATGGACTTGATTTTCCAAACAGATTTATTATTAGAAACACTGAACTTTATTTACAGGCTGCAGCAGCAGTTACATGCTTCCATCAAGCTCCACAATTTGAAGAACTCCCAGTCTAAGGTTCCCTAAGCTTATAGCTGATTCGTTCACAGTGTCATGTGCAACATGTACAACACAGTAAGTTTAAAAGCTACAGTCACTACATTCCTTAAAGCTACAATTACTACAAATACTGAATGCAATTTTGGTCTCCATATTAAGGAAGGATATAATGCATTGGGGATGCTAGAGTGAAGCTCACTCTATGGATGAGAGGGTTGTTCTATAATGACAGGCTGAGTAAATTAGGCTTTCACTCGCTAGTGTTTAGTAGAAGAGGTGATCTCATTGAAGCATATAAGAAGGCATTTGACAGAAATTGTTTCCACTGGCTGGGGAATATGGAATATGGGGACAGAGTCTCAGGATAAGGGACTGAACATTTAGAACTGACATGAGGAGAAATTTATTCACTCAGAGGGGTGAATGTTTAGAATTGTCCACCCCAGAAAGTTCTGATTGTTCCATTGTTGAAAATATATAAGGCTGTGTGTGGCAATTATGTTTTAATTTAGTGTGCAATGTACCTTTAAGAATAATCCTTGTTAAGGAAGATTACTTGATCTGTTGTAACCAGTAGGAGAGTAGCGCAGGCTACATAAGCAGTCAGTGTAGAGAAGGGGCAGAATTTTATCCTTGGTGTGTGGGCGCGCACCCAACACGCCCGAGCGTGAAATAAAGCATGTTTACGTTGGCCGAGCATGCTGACGTCAATGTGCACTGTCGTGATATTTTACTAGGCGAGCGCGTGATAAAGATAGAGGTGCGCCCTCCATTAATTAAATGGCCAGTTAAGGCCTTTAGAAGACCAATTGTCTCCGTCTTCATGTAGCCCGCACGATTTTTAGGTCGTCGCAAGGGCAAAATGGGCAGGCGGGCAGGCCACAATTTGTAAAACTTCATCCAAGGGCAGGATAAGAGGGGCCAGTGGCCTTGTCAAAGCGATTAGTGAGGAGTGCAGGATATCACTTGCTGCTGGCTGCTTCTGTGAACAGGACAGATTTATTTCACTTCAGAGCTGCATTCAGAGATTTTAGAGGCTTCAGTTTAGGACTCAACTGTTGTTTTCCAGGCCCCCGGAGGATTCACACTGCGTGGGGCCTTCAGGCATCAGACAGCCTTCCCTTACTCTGTTAAGGGGATTGAGGAGGAAGAGAGGGCCAGAAGGGGGAAGGAGGCCAGGTGTCCCTATTCAGCCTCCAAGGAAGCGACCTGTGGGAGGAGAGGTGCAGGCACAAGGGGCGCAGGAAGGCCAAGGTGGAAGGGGCCGCAGAAGATGCCAATATGCTGCTGCCAGGGTATACAGGCTGCGAAGCAGTTACCTCAAAATGTCTGAAGTGCAGTGCCGAAAGATGTTCCGTCTCTCAAGGGAGACAGTCACCTCCATCTGCCAGGGGATTGGCTTTGAGATCAGCTCAGACTGTGTGGGTGGAAACCCCATGCCAGTGGTGCTGAAGTTCACGGTGCCCTCAACTTCTATGCCTCTGGCTCCTTCCAGGGGTCAGTGGGGGATCTGTGTGGAGCCTCCCAATCAGCTGTTTATGATTGTGTCAAGCTGGTGATAGATGCTCTGTTTAGGTGGCTATTGACTTTCATTCATTACCATACGGATGAGGCCAACCAGGCTGAGCGAGCCAGAGGCTTCGCAATGATTGCGGGTGTTCCCCCGCATCCAGGGTGAAATCGGCTGCACATATGTGGCCATCAAGGCACCAGTGGGTGAGCTCAGTGCCCTTGTCAACAGTAAGGATTCCACTCCATGAATGTGCAGATAGTGTGTGACCACAGGATACAGATTCTACAAGTCCGTGCAAGGTACCCAGGCAGCTCCCATGACGCTTACATCCTGAGACACTCCCAGGTGCTGGGGCTCTTCAGTGCTTCAGCCTGGCTGGATGGATGGCTGCTGAGTGACAAGGGCTATCCCCTCAAAAGGTGGCTTATGACGCCTCTCTGCCATCCAAGAACAGAGGCCGGGCACTGGTACAACAGGGGTTATGCCTCCACAAGGGCAGTGGTAGAGAGACCCATTGATCTTCTCAAGGTGTGCTTCAATGCCAGGACTGTTTGGGGGTGCACTTCAATACCCCCCAGATTCTTGGCCACTGAAAGTGGTTGCATGCTCTCCACAATCTGGCACTGGAGAGAAGGGAAGCAGTGGAAGAAGAAGATCTTGATGCAGCTACACAGGCAATAGGTGATGAATCCAATAGTGAATCTGAGGATGAGCACAGTCAGGAGAAAGCTGAGGGCAAAGGCACTGACCTGGGTAACCACCAGGGAGGCAAGGACAACTGGGATGCTTTGAATCAATGCTCCTTCAATTAGCCTACCAAATAAGAGGCACCACCACATGACAGGGCTGCAGGCTCCATATTCGATCCTGATGGGTCCAATTCCTTGGTCAACAACATACACTATGTGCCATTGCAATAAAGCTTAAGGAGTCACACGTCCATCATAACATCATGGCCTACCCTGCATCTACAGAACAAAGGAAGCATCCAGAGGCTCAAAAAAATCATTTACTGGTGACTGACAAACATTGCAGAAATTAACATTGACCTGTCTTTTACATCACACCATCAAAAAAACCCCATAAAAATGGGGGAAACAAATCACCCGTGTGTGTTGTGTTTAAGATGCTCTAAGTTTTTGCTTGCAGGCACTACATCTAGGTGCTCTCCCCTCGCTGGCCTGGTATTGGAGACAGGCTACTCACTCTGCTGTCTTGTTGGCCTTGCTGACCTTGGTGGGTATCCTTTGGCCCGTGGACCCTGTGCTGGCCCTGCCTGGGAGGGAGCGGCCAGTGCCACGGCTGGCATCTACCCAGTTGCCGCAGCCTAATCAAATGCCACAGTCGCTGGCAGAGGGATAGAGGAGCTGCTGCCTTCATCCGGAGCGCCCTGAGAGGAGCCTGCAGAGACAACAGGCAGCTTGTGTGCCAATGTGAGGTTGCTTTGGATCTCCCTATTCACCATTGATGGATGGGCACCTAGCTGGGATACTGGGTGCCCAATCCATCTCCCACACTGACGCTGACTAGCTGATGTCATTGCCGATGTGAGGGTGGAAGCATCCGCAGGGACCCAGGAATGAAAGGCTTAACATATGAGGAACGGTTGAGGACTCTGGGTCTATACTCGATGGAGTTTAGAAGGATGAGGGGGGATCTGATTGAAACTTACAGAATACTGAAAGACCTGGATAGAGTGGACGTGGGGAAGGTGTTTCCATTAGTAGGAGAGACTAGGACCCGAGGGCACAGCCTCAGAGTAAAGGGAAGACCTTTTAGAACAGAGATGAGGAGAAACTTCTTTAGCCAGAGAGTGGTGAATCTATGGAATTCATTGCCACAGAAGGCTGTGGAGTTCAGGTCATTGAATGTATTTAAGACCGAGATAGATAGGTTCTTGATAGGTAAGGGGATCAAAGGTTACGGGGAGAAGGCGGGAGAATGGGGTTGAGAAACTTATCAGCCATGATTGAATGGTGGAGCAGACTCGATGGGCCAAATGGCCTAATTTCTGCTCCTATGACTTATGGTCTTATGGTCTTATGACCCCTGACTGAATCCCTGGAGGAGCCTCTCCATGAGAGTTGCTACTCTCTCCATGGAGGAAGCATTGCGCTCGGTCATGGGGGTCAATGCAGTGCTTATACTCCACATGGACTCCTCTACATCGGACACCATGGCATGCATTCCCTCATTTATCTCCGCCAAATCCTCCCCCACACCCTGCTAGACACCCAGTATCTGCTACCTCATGGATGACTCCAAAGGCCCATCATTAGCCATCGACAAAGGATTGTCCTGGTCCCCAGCAGTTCTCTGACTGTCCACCCCCTAGGCACTCTCTACCTCCGCCTGCACCTCAAGTGAGTGTGAAGTGGCTTCACCAATGCGCACAGAGATACTAAACAGCGATCATATGCCCACCGAGGTGTTGGTATCTGCACTGGTGCCTGCTTGACAGATAGGTTATGAAGCTGGTACCTGGTGAGCATGGTGGTCCTTAGGGGTCAGGGGTGGGCCTTCAGGCTCCTCATAACGAAGGACTGCTGGTGAGCCTGAAAGGGAGAAGAAGGACTGCTCACCCTCCACATCTCCTCCTTTTCAGAACTGGTGGCCCAGTTATACTGCTTTTTTTCAAATTTCTCATTTGAAACCAAATCAAGTTTAGTTCTTTGTCTGATTTCGGCTTCTTCAGGTGATTGTTGTCTCGTTGTTTTTAATGGGCTCGCATAATGTTTATCGTTGTCTTCCTGTTCCCGTAACTAGTCTTGAAATGAAAACCATTGTATATTTGAAGTATTAATAGGTTCGCATAATTGAATTGACTGCGGCCTTCCCGCCTTAGTAGTTAGTAATGATTATTTATGCAAGATTTGGATGGGCTTTCGTTTCATGTAAGATGAAGTCTTTCTCTGGTTGATTGTTTTAAAGGGAAGAGTGTGTATTCTGTCTCCTCTCATTGTTTGGTTACAGGCAACAATCCACACTCCAATCAACAAGGCCAGGCATGTCCAGTCCAAGGCCTTCATGGGCTGCAGGATTCTACACTTAACGCAGCAGTTGGGTCCTCTGCCATAAAAGCCCAAAAGTCATACCCTTGTTGATGATATGAAAAATGTGGGAATTTCGAGTACCCTTCCCTCGCCCCCGCCAAACCGAACACCAAGGGCAAAATTCTGCCCCATGGATTTAGAGTTGAAAGCACACGTGTAGTTGCTGCTGAGTATATTGTAAATAAACTTAAAATTTCCACCCAAGAATTTTCTGCTGATCAACTCTATCACTAATAGCACAACTTGGCCACCTCACAACAAACTTCCGATGAGGATGAGATAGGAGTGAACAAAAGAAACCAAGTTAAAACGAAAGGAAAATATACGCACCAGGTACGCTGTCGCTTTTCGTTATAGAAGAAATGGGTGCCAATTCAAATGGCTGAGAAATCCCCCGAAGCCCTCACAACATTCAAAGAATAGTACCAGGGTTGCAGGAGCCCTGAGTCAGAATCCACAGGATGGGTGAGCAAAACCCTGGAAAATTGAGAGAACCTGCACTTGATTGTAAAATAGGCAGCAGCCCCATAGGCTCAGTAGGTTAAAGAATCTGGCACACAGCTTGCAAGTTAAAATAAAAAAATCAATCAGAGCAGAAAGCATTGCTGCCATCTTAAATTTAAACAAAGAAAAAAATGGCCCTATTGGACCATGAGGCCGCTGGGTCTCCCGAAGTGAGGGACGTCCAACATAAAAAGAACCTGCGGAGTAAAAGTGAAAAATCTTGCAAAATCGCCCAGAAAAGGGAGAGGAAATTGCTGCTGTTTTTTTTTCTGACCAGGAACAAAGTTTTGTTGAGTTGGAAGACAAGGCGGCCCATGACTGTAGGGACCCCAGCAAAACTGGAAAAACGCAGGAAACACACAGCACAGAAATGTCGACAGCTGCAGAGACAGCCTGGGTGACTGCTCTTAAAGCTAAAATACTTTTAAAGTGGTAAATACAAGAAAATGCCTATGGACAGAATATTAGAAGAGATCCCAGAGAGGGTGAAACTCTGTGAAAGGCAGCAAGAGGCCCCAGAGAGAGGGCAACTCCGTGGAAATCAACAAGAGACCCCAGAGAGAGGGCAAACTTGCCAAAGGGCATAAGACCCCAGGGAGAGGGCAACTCTGTGGAAAGCAACAAGAGACCCCAGAGAGAGGCCAACTCTGTGAAAGGCAGCAAAAGGCCCCAGAGAGAGGGCAACTTTGCAAAAGGGAATAAGACCCCAGAGAGAGGGCAACTCTGCAGAAAGCAACAAAAGATCCCAGAGAGGGGGAAACTCTGTGAAAGGCAACAAGAGACCCCAGAGAGAGGGCAATTCCGTGGAAAGCAACAAGAGACCCCAGAGAGAGGGCAACTCTACAAAAGGGAATAAGACCCCAGAGAGAGGGCGACTCTGTGGAAAGCAACAAGAGACTCCAGAGAGAGGGCAACTTTGCCAAAGGGAATAAGGCCCCAGGGAGAGGGCAACTGTGCCAGGGGTAAAAGGAGACCCAGAGGAAGGGCAACAAGAAATTAAACTGTTGAGAGAACAGTCCTTCAAGTTCAAATGCAAAAGGAATGTGTTACCATTCAGCAACATGAAGAAATGAAGACTGTCTTAAACAGTAAAATGGAAGCACAACAGAAAAATTGTGAAGAGGGTTCAGGGGAAGCCCTGATGATAAGAGAGGGCTCAGGGGAAGCCCTTGTAACCGGGGAGGGCTCACAAGAAGCCCTGGGAGTTGTGGGAGTTGGATACAGCCAGGAGGCAGGAATTCAGGTAAACTCCAGGGCAGTGCCAGCCCAGTGAAGCTAGCTGTCTAGCAAAAAGCTGAAGAATCAGCTGAATGAAATCAAAGAGGCTTTGGAAGCAAATGTCGCAGAATTTCCCAAGAAGCAGACAGATAATGACATTTTGGGAGACTCAGCCACTAAGCTCAGACAAGTTGAGCTTGTATCTGAGAGAAGCCTGTTCAACAGTGAAGTTAAAAAGAAGGCTAAGATTAGAGTCTGTGCTAGAAAGGTGATACAGAAATACTAATAGGGCTTTAATTCTGACAGCATATGAATACACTTTCATACAAAGACCTGGCAATCACATTGCAAAAGCCAATGCCCTTAGTGGTTTGCCTTTACAAGAAAATGATAGTACTGCTTCAGTGCCGTTAAATTTCTTACATTCCTCGCGGGTATGTGCTCGACAGATCAGAGACCGGAGAAGTCGGGACCCAGTCCTATCTTAAGTACAAGAACAAATGCTACATGGTTGGTCACAGGGGCAGTATCTGATGAAATGAAACCGTACTTCAACAGAAGACATGAAATAACCAGCCAGGATGGCATCTTATTGCGGGAAGCGTGAGTGATAGTTCCTCCAAAGGGAAGGGAGCCACTTTTAATTGAACTACACAGTGCCCATCCAGGAATTTCCCAAATGAAGACCATAGCACACAGCTTTCTACGGTGGCCTGGGGTGGATGGTGAAATAGAGTGTTTAGTAAAGCACCGTGTGCAATGGCAGCAACTGCAAAAGTTGCTAGTGACAACTTCGTTACATCCATGGGAGTGGCCAGGTAGACCCTGGGTGCGGTTACACATTGACTGCATTGGACCTTTCCTGGGAACAATGTTTCTGCTCATTGTCGATGCCCATTCAAAATGTTTGGACATATATGTATTGAAGTCACCAAGTCTCAACAGCTTATCAGCCTCAATGGTATCGCGCATGTGAAAACTGCACCATACCACCCTTCCTTAAACAGACTGTCCAAAAAGGCAGTTCAAACGTTCAAGACAGGCAGGAAAAATCTAACTGGTGATTCCTTGGCAACCAAGCCAGCACACTCTCTTTTACATTACAGGACTACCCTTTATACCACAACAGGAGCCACCCCTGTGGAGTTATTGTTGAAACGCTGTCTCAGGACGAGATTGAGCTTACTAATGCCGAAGTTAGAGGGGAAGGTGGAAAGGATTCAGGGAAGCCAGAAAACTAGACTCGACTGGCATAGCCGTGAGAGGAAATTTACTGTGGGAGAGCTGATATACGTGAAGAACTTCGGAGAAGGACCAAACTGTTTAACAGGTGAAACAAGTGCAGTGACTGGACCTCTGTCTTACCAGGTGGAGGTGGAAGGCTGGATCATTTGGAATCATGTGGACCATCTAAGGAAGAGAGAAAAATCACTAAGATTTGGTTCCACCAATGGTTGTGACTGGGCCTGTATTTCTTGTTGAGAATACTCAACCCAGGACTGACATATCTGATGTTCCTATAAGAATTGAGGATACAGAAATGCAAATGCCCACCAAAGCATCTAATATTCAGGCAACTCCAGGAAAGGAGGTTCCTGACAAAGAATCTGAAGTTGCGGAGCTGCGATGTTCCACATGTACCAAGAAACCACTTGAAAGACTGAACCTGTAAATCCCTTACTCAGTGTAAATATTATGTTGCCTTGAAAAATAAATATATGTAAAGCCGAGTTAAAGAGGGAAGAATGTGGTAATCATAGTTTGATTTAATGTGCAATGTACCTTTAAGAATAATACTTGTTAAGGAAGATTACATGATCTGTGGTAACCAATAAGGGAGTAGCGAGGGCTACCTCAGCAGTCAGTGTAGAGATGGAGTTAGAATTGAAAGCACACGTGTACTTGTTGCTGAGTATATTGTAAATAAACTTAATGGGCGGGATCTTCTGCTCGGTGAGTGAGGGCAGGTTGCTTGCTGATGCGTAAAATGACACATGATGATGTCGGGTTGAAGTCCCGACGTCACCCCGCACCATTTCCATTTTCAGGTCAGCGGGGGTGCAGCTGAGTCAGCTGCGTGCCTGCCGACCTGTCAATGGCCTATTGAGGCCATTGAGCAAGTAATTAAAATCATTAATGGACCTGCCCGTTCAACCTTAAGGTTCGTGGGCAGGCCGGGAGCGCGGGTGGGCTTCAGAAAAAGCATGAAACCTCATCCACGGGTGGGATGAGGTTTCATGGGGGTATTTAAATTTTTAATAAAGGTTTCAGTTAAAGTTATGGACATGTCCCAACTCATGTGACAGTGTCACATGAGGGGACATGTCAGGGAAATTTTGTTATCATTTTTATTGCAAATTTTAATTTGGAGCCGATCTCCCTGAGACAGCACTTAGCCTCAGGGAGGTCAGAACGCACGAAAAAGCGCACTCCCGGCTGAGGGAATTCCCCCCCACCCGCACGGGGGACGCATAGCGCCTCCTGGCAGACGTCACGCTGAGTGGGTCTTAACTGGCCCACCCACATAAAATGGCGGTGTGCCCTGATCGGGGGTGCCAATCGGAGGCATGCCCGTCCTTGCCTGCTCCCACTCCCGCACTTACCCACCAACAGGGGAACATTTTTCCCAATAACACAACTTGGCCACCTCACAATACTGAGATAGATAGATATTTGTTATCTTAGGGAATCAAGGGATTTGGAGAGCGGGCAGTGGAGTTGAGACAGACGATCAACCATGATTATATTGAATGGTGAAGTAGGCTCCAGGGACTCTCTGGTCTACCTATGTTTCTATTTATTACGTTCTTATGATGGTAAACTAGAAGCAAATGAATTGTCAGCGTTAACCTAATGAATACAGTGTGCACGTTTGTAATGGATATGTAACACTTTACATCTGAAAGACCTTCATTGTTCATTTGAATGAATGTGAAATGGACCATTATAGAAAACAATACCAAGCTACACAAAGAAGATCTGTTACAAATACATTTGGGTCATTTTGCTGCATGGATTTGGGAGGGAAACACTTTGTGTTTCTGAGCCTTTGCCAGATATAGAAAGTCTTCTGTTTCTCAGCATTGTCATTCATTTGCCTAATGAACAGGAAGAAAATATTAAATGCCTAATAATACATCAGTGGCAATGCTTGCACTTGTAAAATTGATGAGGTTTTATTGTGTTGTATATTGTAATCACTGATCTGCATCATGCTTAGTCTTAGCTGGTAGTGTAACTGAGTCTTGTTCAGCATAGCTTTGTGCTTTTGAACTAAATAGCTAACTGCTGAAAGCAAGTGGGCTGTTCCAGTTTGACATTTTGAGGGCTATTGCCTGTCACCATTTTTAACTTTTTTTCTTTCTGTTTTTATTCTTCTGAAGGGGTGGGTGTCATCCCACTGGAGCATTGGCCCTTTGGCTCCTAGCTTTATCGGCCAAGGGAATGTTGAGAAAACTAATTGCTTAGCAGGATTATGCAGTTAAGTGGTGACATAATGGATAACAATCAGGTGCAGGGAATCTGTTTATTCTCCCTCTCCCATTGGATGACAATCAGCTGTGGGGAATCTGCTTATTCTCCCTCTCCCATTGGATGACAATCAGATGTGGGGAATCTGTTTATTCTCCCTCTCCCATTGGATGACAATCAGCTGTGGGGAATCTGCTTATTCTCCCTCTCCCATTGGATGACAATCAGGCGTGAGGAATCTGTTTATTCTCCCTCTACCATTGAATGAGAATCAGATGTGGGGAATCTGTTTATTCTCCCTCTTCTTTTGTTCTTTTGCTGGTGCAACTCAAGTCTAATGTAGCAACCTTACTGGCACTGAACCACAAGCCTTTTTGTTTGGTTTGTATCCTTCAGTGCCAAAGCTGATTGCAAATTTACTGGTTTGATGATCCTATTCCTGATGAAAGCCAATTGGAATCGTGAGGACAATTCCCATTATTATTTGTGAGGGAATCAGGCTTTGGTCTTTTGCTTTTAATTGAAAATCCAGTGGCAGTTTACAAGATCCTGGAAAATTTGGGTCTGGGCTGGTGTTAAGTAAATATAAATAAGGTAATTTATTGCACACAACAGTATTCCAATAAATAAAAGTGCCAGCACTTAGGGGTCTTGGCAGAGTGAGCCCATCAATTTGAATTCTAGTCCCAGAGTTGAAATACTGCCCAATTTTTTCAGATAATGTACAAGATTACATTCTACTTCTTACCCCATGAAGTTACAGCATGATGATGTCTGGGGATGAATATAAATAAGACTTAATGTTAACCTTTTGTGCTTATGCCCTTTGGTGGTGTTACATTACTGTGGTGCAATATGGGGCTGGTGTATGAGTCAGTGAGGAAAATAAGATACCTGAAAACAATGTCCAATTCTTTTTCATTAAGGCTTTTGAAGATGGTTGTGTTTAGTAAGGTAAGTTTGTTCAGGGTGTATTGTCAAGGGGGAAGTTAATCCAACATTTATTATATATATTGCAGTTTTTCAAACTGTATTAATATAAGGTATTACAGAAACAGGATTCACTCCAGTAAAAAGGTTTTCATCAATTCAGAATCATCACAGCAGAGGAGAGAGATTATATGGTCTTTCTAGGTGGATTAACTCTTTGAGAACAAAATAAATAGAAGCAGAAGTGGGTTCATAAGCCAGCTTCATCACAGAATCAGATCATGCCTGAACTTTTACATCCAATCCACTTTGCCACCTTATTTCCATACCCTTTCATTCCTTAGCACCCAAGAATCCGTCAATCTCAGTAATGACTATACACAATGATTGAGCATTCAAAGCTCTTTGAGGGTCCTTTCCTCAACTGCAAACTGGCTTCTTAAACTCCTCTCCCTGTTCTTCTCCACATTCACCTCCAACAAGAGTGAGGAGCTCAGGACTTCCTTGTCACTAACAATTGAGACCATTAAATCAGCTGCCTCTGCCACTTCCCTCCTTTCTCCGAGTCCACCAGGCCAAACTCCTCTGTAGTTCCTCCCAGCCTGAGCACTGAACTTATACCTTTCTGTCGTTTCTCTATCTCCTGCTATGCCCTCTTCGATCTCAACTTGTTCATGAGACCCACTTCCTCCTCTCTTGACCTTATTCCCACTAAACTACTAATCACTTAACTTGCTGTCTAGGTGTCTATGTTAGCTGATCTTGTTAACAGTTTATCTCTTCAGGTACTGTGCCTGTCTCCTTCAATTCTGCCATTATCATCACTCTCCTCTTTGATCCTTCCACCCGTGCAAACTACCGCCCCCATAACTCCAACCTCCCTTTCCTCTGTAAAGTGCTTGAATATGTAGTTGCCTTCCAAATCCTTGCCCATCCTTCCTGGAACACAATATTTGAATCCCTCCAATCAGATTTCCTGCCCTGCCACAGTACCAAAATGGATCTCATCAAAGTTACAAATGGCATCCGATATGAAAAAGATAACCTTTCCTTCCTCGTCCTCTTTGACCTGCCTGTAGTCTTTGACATGGCTGATCACACCATCCTCAACCAACACTGCTGCCCTGCTGGCCTGCTTGGCGGGACAGCCCTCACCTTTTTTTTCTCATTCATTCACGGAATGAGGGCTTCACTGGCTGGGCCAGCATTTATTGCCCATCCCTAGTTACCCTTGAGAAGGTGGTGGTGAGCTGCCTTCTTGAACCGCTGCAGTCCAGGTGGTGTAGGTACACCCAGAGTGCTGTTAGGAAGGGAGTTCCAGGATTTTGACCCAGCGACAGTGAAGGAACAGCGATATATTTCCAAATCAGAGTGGTGAGTGACTTGGAGGGGAAATTCCAGGTGGTGGTGATCCCATCTATCTGCTGCCCTTGTCCTTCTAGATGGTGGTGGTCGTAGGCTTGGAAGGTGCTGTCTAAGGAGCCTTGGTGAATTCCTACAGTGCATCTTGTAGATGGTACACACTGCTGCTACTGTGCGTCAATGGTGGAGGGATTGAATATTTGTGGATGTGGTGCCAATCAAGTGGGCTGCTTTGTCCTGGACGGTGTCCAGCTTCTTCAGTGTTGTAGGAGCTGCACTCATCCAGGCAAGTGGGGAGTATTCCATCGCATTCCTGACTTATGCCTTGTAGATGGTGGACAGGCTTTGGGAAGTCAGGAGGCGAGTTACCCGTCACATGATTCCTAGCCTCTGACCTGCTCTTGTAGTCACAGTATTTATATGGCTAGTCCAGTTCCGTTTCTGGTCAATGGGAACCCCCAGGATGTTGATAGTGGGGGATTCAGTGATGGTAATGACATTGAACATCAAGGTGCGATGGTTTGATTATCTCTTGTTGGAGATGGTAATTGCCTGGCACTTGTGTGGCACAAATGTTACTTTCCACTTTTCAGCCCAAGCCTGGATATTGTCCAGGTCTTGCTGAATTTGGGCATGGACTGCTTCAGTATCTAAGGCCTTGCAAATAGTGCTGAACAATGTGCAATCATCAATGAACATCCGCACTTCTGACCTTATGATGGAAGGAAAGTCATTGATGAAACAACTGAAGATGGTTGGGCCTAGGGTACTACTCTGAGCTGCTGTCCTGGAGCTGAGATGACTGACCTCCAACAACCAGAACCATCTTCCAACAACACAACCTGCTTCCATTCTTCTCTATTTAAGCATAGCCAGAAAATCACCTGCAATATAAAGGCAAAATACTGCAGATGCAGGAAATCTGAAAAAAAAACCCAGAAAATGTTGAAAATACTCAGCAGGTTAAGCAACATCTGAGGGGAGAAAACAGAGTTAACAGGGGGAATCTTCTGCTCCCTCTAGTGGTGTGTTTGGAGGTGGGGAGGGCATTTAATCAAGGGACGGGTGTTGGGTGACGACCCCACCACCCTGTTGCCTCCACTACGATTAAATCTGGAGCAGGAAGGCATGTGGTCATCCTTCCTGACCAGCTGGTAATTGAGGATCTTAAATTGCCAATTAATAACACTTAAGGGCCTGATCCTGTTGCAGATATAAACCCAAATATGGACAGGCCTGTCGCCATAAGGCGTGCATGACAAGTAAACCTGGGTGGGCCGCATGTCTTCTCTGGGGTGGGAATTCCCTCCTTCAAAGGCACTCATGGGACCTGTCATCAGGATGGGGGATGGGGGTGGGGTGGTGCGGGGGAGGGGGGTGGGGAAGGGGGGGAGTGGGGTGGGGCAGGAAAGGGGGCAGAAGCTCTCCCGCCATTACTTATCTGGGCTGCTCCCTAATCCTAGGTCTATGGTGTATGTATTTCCTGCAGCAGCCACTATCTCCTCTGCTGCACTGCATAGCAAAAGGACTGCCGGCCTCTGGTTGGCTGGCAGCTCTCAGTAGATGGGACCTGCACCCCGGGGATCCTGGTGCTGGGGAAATGCCGTGCACTGCCCGGAAATGCCCGATGGCCTCTCAGCTACCTGATTACCTTGTGATTCAGGATCCTTCCCCCTTGGAGGCAACACAGGTCTCTCACTGGGGGTAATTTCAAAGGGTCATGAGGACTCGAAACGTCAACTCTTTTCTTCTCCGCCGATGCTGCCAGACCTGCTGAGTTTTTCCAGGTAATTCTGTTTTTGTACAGGTCTCTCACTGGTTGTCCAGCAGGCAGACAACACCCCTGTCACATCCACAAGGTTCCACATAGTGTTTCAGGTCTGTGACCTTTCATCATTATTTTATTAATCACCTGCATTGGCCTCTCTTCCACTCTGGCACTGTGACCTCCACGGTCCCCCAAACATCGATTCTTGGCCCCCTCCTACTTCCCATCTACATGCTGCTCCACGGCAATGTTATCCAAAAGCACATAATTTCCACATATAAGCTGATAACACACAGTTCTACCACACTGTCACCTCTATCAACCACTTGATAGTCTCCATATTGTCAGATTGCTGATCTGACATCCAGTACTGGATGGGCAGGAATATTTTCCGATTAAATAAAAGGAAGATCAAAGCCATTTCAGTCCCCACCACAAAAGTGGCTCACTGGCTATCGACTCCATCCTACTCCCTAGCAACTGTCTGAAACTCAGACTGTTTGCAACCTTGGTGTCATATTTGACCCCGAGATGAACATTAACCAATTTTTTCAATCCGTGCTAATTTATAACCCCAAATCCCACTGTTATATTTTACTATGGGGTCGCTTTGCTCACAAACTGGTTGCACGCTTATCTGTCAGCAGGTGAGTTGATGAAAATATGCTGCAGAAACAGAGACCAATATGAAATTAAGCAGATACTATTTATTTACACAAACAACAGAACACTAACATGATATGTGCTTCTTCAGCCAAACCCTTCTCTAGACTAACATTAACATGGGAGCCCGCACTACACAGCTATTGGGTCTTACAGTCACATGGTCAATCTGCTCACAGTCTCTTAAAGGTGTATTACACCTCAGATTATCACACCCATAAACCCTTTTTTGTGTAATAATCTCTTGTGCAGCATGCTTAATTCTCCATTTCACCCTTCCAACAAAGTTCAATGCAAAGAGATAAAAACAAAAAAACTGCGGATGCTGGAAATCCAAAACAAAAACAGAATTACCTGGAAAAACTCAGCAGGTCTGGCAGCCTCGGTGGAGAAGAAAAGAGTTGACGTTTCGAGTCCTCATGACCCTTTGACAGAACTTGAGTTCGCGTCCAAGAAAGAGTTGAAATATAAGCTGGTTTAAGGTGTGTGTGTGGGGGGCGGAGAGATAGAGAGAGAGAGAGGTGGAGGGGGGGTGTAGTTGTAGGGACAAACAAGCAGTGATAGAAGCAGATCATCAAAAGATGTCAACGACAATAGTACAATAGAACACATAGGTGTTAAAGTTAAAGTTGGTGATATTATCTAAACGAATGTGCTAATTAAGAATGGATGGTAGGGCACTCAAGGTATAGCTCTAGTGGGTTTTTTTTTATTTTTTTTTAATAATGGAAATAGATGGGAAAAGGAAAATCTTTATAATTTATTGGAAAAAAAAGGAAGGGGGAAACAGAAAGGGGGTGGGGATGGGGGAGGGAGCTCACGACCTAAAGTTGTTGAATTCAATATTCAGTCCGGAAGGCTGTAAAGTCCCTAGTCGGAAGATGAGGTGTTGTTCCTCCAGTTTGCGTTGGGCTTCACTGGAACAATGCAGCAAGCCAAGGACAGACATGTGGGCAAGAGAGCAGGGTGGAGTGTTAAAATGGCAAGCGACAGGGAGGTTTGGGTCATTCTTGCGGACAGACCGCAGGTGTTCTGCAAAGCGGTCGCCCAGTTTACGTTTGGTCTCTCCAATGTAGAGGAGACCACATTGGGAGCAACGAATGCAGTAGACTAAGTTGGGGGAAATGCAAGTGAAATGCTGCTTCACTTGAAAGGAGTGTTTGGGTCCCTGGACGGTGAGGAGAGAGGAAGTGAAGGGGCAGGTGTTGCATCTTTTGCGTGGGCATGGGGTGGTGCCATAGGAGGGGGTTGAGGAGTAGGGGGTGATGGAGGAGTGGACCAGGGTGTCCCGGAGGGAGCGATCCCTACGGAATGCCGATAAGGGGGGTGAAGGGAAGATGTGTTTGGTGGTGGTATCATGCTGGAGTTGGCGGAAATGGCGGAGGATGATCCTTTGAATGCGGAGGCTGGTGGGGTGATAAGTGAGGACAAGGGGGACCCTATCATGTTTCTGGGAGGGAGGAGAAGGCGTGAGGGCGGATGCGCGGGAGATGGGCCGGACACGGTTGAGGGCCCTGTCAATGACTGTGGGTGGAAAACCTCAGTTAAGGAAGAAGGAGGACATGTCAGAGGAACTGTTTTTGAATGTAGCATCATCGGAACAGATGCGACGGAGGCGAAGGAACTGAGAGAATTGGATGGAGTCCTTACAGGAAGCGGGGTGTGAGGAGCTGTAGTCGAGATAGCTGTGGGAGTCGGTGGGTTTGTAATGGATATTGGTGGACAGTCTATCACCAGAGATTGAGACAGAGAAGTCAAGGAAGGGAAGGGAAGTGTCAGAGATGGACCACGTGAAAATGATGGAGGGGTGGAGATTGGAAGCAAAATTAATAAATTTTTCCAAGTCCCGGTGAGAGCATGAAGCGGCACCGAAGTAATCATCGATGTACCGGAGAAAGAGTTGTGGAAGGGGGCCGGAGTAGGACTGGAACAAGGAATGTTCCACATACCCCATAAAGAGACAGGCATAGCTGGGGCCCATGCGGGTACCCATAGCCACACCTTTTATTTGGAGGAAGTGAGAGGAGTTGAAGGAGAAATTGTTCAGTGTGAGAACAAGTTCAGCCAGACGGAGGAGAGTAGTGGTGGATGGGCATTGTTCGGATTGTTCAATGCAAGTTTGAAGAGTAGCACCTCATCTTTTGATTCAACACTTTACAGTCTTCCGGCCTCCACATTGAGTTCAACAATTTCAGAAGGTAAGCGCCGCTCAAATTTTCACAGAAAGCAGGTGCGAGTTATTGTTCAGCTACCTTTCGTCTCCTCTGGGCCCATATCTTGTCCCATTACCTTCCCTTTTTGTCTTGCAATATTGATGTTCTCAATTGCCAGGGAATGTCCCCAGTCTTCTCAAGCTGCTGTTGTGTACCACTGGCTAACTGCTGGGAGGGAATAAAAAAATATCAGTATTGTCAAGTTCCCTGGATGCTGACAGACACCTCAAGCCCCTCCTTGCCTCCCTGTAATTATCAGGGCCACTAATTCTATTTCTCTCTCCACTGATCTTGCCTCATCTGCTGAGTTTTTCCAGCATTTTATTTTCTTATTTCAGATTTCCAACATATTTTGCATTTGATTAAATATAGCACTAGCTGACTGTAAATGACTTGAATTGGCAGTGAAAGCATTGATCTATATTTGTGCTTATAAGACCATATATTATATGCTAGACTGTTTCGGGAGCTGAGCTAAAAACAATGTGTCACTATCAATTTGCTTAAAAAAAACAAATGACTTAGCATAAGCAATGAACATGCTGTTATTTTCTTTTTTCCCAACCTAACCCAAGAAAATAACAAATTTTAACATCTAACATCTACTTGACTGGGATTGAAAACTCAGCATGTTACAGAAAATGTACCAATAATCTTTCACGTCTCTATACATTTTGAACAATGAATAAATATCACGGTATGGAACTAACTTAAGTATCCATATTGCGAGTCCCTCCAAGAAATACCTCCCACATTAAAAAAATATATTTATATCACTTTTTTAATTCAACATTCTGTGTTTAATATGTAATTGGTTGCAATTATACCTTCTGCTCGCTTCCTTCAGAAATCAATTCAAATACAACCCTCCATAGAGGCAATGGACCGATCCACAACTAAACATCCCCATAGAGACAATGGACTAGCCTGATCTGTGGTGGGAGAGAATGTACTCTGAAATGGCTATTTTGACTCTCACTTATGCTGCTTCAAACCTACACACATGTCTCCCGTTCTTTCTTTTGTTTTAAGCAAATGCAATGCATCGTCACATCGCCACTCCCCTTCTGGGTGGGTGCAGCAGTATAGTTAAATATTTTGTGATCAGTGTATATTCATCACATGAATGAATAAAACAAAGTCACAGCCCTCAAAGGTGCCGTGGGCCTGAGAATCATTCTTATCCTGGGTCGTTTATAATGTTTATGTCCAGCGTTGGCCTCTGGCATAGAAGCCTTGGAGTATGAGGGATCAGTGAGAGTTCCCCAGCAAGGGAGCTGTATTAAACATTGAAATAAATTTTTATGTTCTTGACCTTTGGGAGTCCAGTGATGTATCTCTGGTCCCATACAGGACATTAGCGAGGCCACATCTGAAATATTGTGTGCGATTTTGGTCTCCTTACTTAAGAAAGGACATATTTGCCTTAGAGGGAGTGTAGCGAAAATTCACTAGACTAATTCCCAGGGTGAGAGGATTATCTGATCAGGAGAGCTTTAGTAGACCAGGTCTATATTCCTTAGAGTTTAGAAGAATAAGGGAAGGTCTACTTGAAACATTTAAAATTCTTTAAGAGGCTGACAGGGTAGATGCTGATAAAATGTTTCCCTGGCTGAGGAATCTAGAACGCAGGGTGTCAAATTCAGAGTTAGGGGTCAGCTATTTAGAGCTGAGATGAGGAGAAATTTCTTCACTCAAACTGTTGTGAATCTTTGAAATTATCTACCCCGGAGAGCTATGGATGCTCAGTTGTTGAGGACATTTAAGACAGAGGTCGTTAGATTTTTGGTCACTAAGGAAATTAAGGAAACTTAGTTGGAAATTTTAATGTTGGAATCCTGTCACACTGAAGTGCATGCGCTAGCTGTAAGTGAGAGCAGCTGTTACTAAATGGGGAAAAATTAGGGCATTATTTTTCAGTATCTATAGGAACCTGTTTCCACATATGCGGGGACAAGGAAATGGAAGCCTGTGTCTGCGTTCACTGGGTTTTGTGAATAAACATAAGTTAAGGAAAGACTGGCTCCAGATTCCTCCTTTACTCAGTGAATGAGCAGTGGGTTATAACAGGAGGCTACCATAGGAAATTAGGCAAAGAATCAGGCCATTCAGCCCAACCAATCCATGCTGGTATTTATGCTCCAGTTGAGCTTCCTCCCGTCTACCCTCATCTAAATTTATCAGCAAAATTCTCTATTCCCTTCTCCCTCATAAAATTGTCTACCTTCCCCTTGAATGCACCTATTCTACTCACTTCACCTATTTCCCGTGTTAGCACATTTCACATTCTCAACACTCATTTGATTTGTTTGAAAAGGTACATATCCTAAATTAGTAAGTAATAGAGATAACCAATCACCATCTTGAATTTTTCATCTACCTGAAAATTTGTCAGTAAAAGTAGTATAAACTGTAACCTCTCCAGCCCAGAAACCTATTGTTCAGAAAAAAACAGTTGTCTGAAAATATTTTGAGCAGAACCAAACAACTCACAGACTCACCACTCGACAGTTTGGCATCATTTTAGTACAGTACTTTGGGAGCAAAGCATGGAAGATATATTATTTGGATAAGTGAAACAAGTTTTATTACTGTTTTATAATATTTTATCAATGTTTTATGGTTCAGGTAAATATTTATATCTGTGGTGCTTTCCAGTTCACACACTTGTGGTCAGATATCCTAACGTTATTCCAGAACGCACAAAATTTCGAGATCCAGAAATGACGTGGTCCCAAGGATTCTGGACTGGAGAGGTTACGGTGTATTTAAAAAATGGTGGCACAGTTGAAATAGCTGTGAGCATGTTTTTAGATAGGGGACTGACCAGAGGTGATAAAGGTGGGTGAGAAAAGTGTAAGCATTTCATCCCTTAGGAGGGGTTGAAATTGTGCACTTCATTTAGTTAAAACAAAATCCAGAAAAAAATATTTTCACCTGGAATTTCTGTGGGGGTTCTCTGGCAGATGATCAGCAGAACCACCAGAGAAACTGGAGGCAGAATTTTGCCCTTGGCGGTAGTGCTCGGCAGGGCTGGGCGGGGACGGTCAGGAAGCCGACTGCCGCCCGCGATTGACACCGCACCACGATTTCACGCTGGTGGGCGAATTAAGGCCCGCCCAGCATGGAATGCGAGTGGCAGCGTTGAGCACTGCTTATGCAGTCGGGGGAGGAGGGTGAGCAGGCCTAATGTGAATTTCATGCATGCGCGTGAAAGAGTGCTTCAATCTCCCTGAGGCATGGAGCTGCCTCAGGGGAATGAAGCACTGTTTAAAAAACTAATGAAGAAAATAAAAATGTCATAAAACATGTCCCCTCATGTGACTCTGTCACATGAGTGGGGACATGTTTTTAATTCAAGTGTAAAATTTTCATATTTTTTGTATTTGCTTTTGGAAAACTCATCCCACCCGTGTTTGAGGTTTCCTAAAAAGTGCAAAGGCTGCTTGGTGTTGCATTAAAAAACCTTTCAGTCTTATGTCATTTGAGCTAAGGATAAGGGTACTGGTATATCTCTCTCTCCCTCTCAGTGTCGCATTTTTTTCTTCTCTTGTACTTGACTTGCTTCCTTTCCTCTTCCATCCTGCATGTGTTGCTCTCCCCACTCTCCTCCACTAATTGTTACAAATACAAAGTGCATAAGATTGTTATTCTTTGAGACTGTCTCTTTAATTTAGCGTAAAAAAGGAGGGATGAAGGAGTTCATGTGGCCTGTTCTGAATTCTGCCTGACAACAAGCCTTGGCATCTTAAGGATAAAAGGAGGGGGGAGCGGGGGGGGGGTGGTGGGTGTGGGGTTTGGTTGGTGTTGTGGGGGTTGTTGTACTGGGATGAAGTTGCAAGGTATTCACACTTGTAAACAATAACCAGAGCAGCTGTGCTGACTGTCAGTCTCCAAGTCCCAGGAAGATGTTAGGATTGTCAGGTTTTGTAAATGGTTATACTTTAAAGTCTATTTAATTCCAGGATGAAATGAAGTTGGGAATCTAGAGGATAGCTAATGAGCACGTTTACATGGATATGAGGCCCATGTGATACATGCTGCCATGGAGATGGGCTTTAAGAGGGGAGGAGTCCATAGGAAGCTGTTGTAGGATTAAGTTGCAGATTTCCCAAAAAATATCACTGAACCTCAGAGACATGGTCAGTCTGCAAGAATCCCAGGAAATAGAGAGTTAGAGGTAGTAAGCCTCTATTGTTCATCACAGGATGTGGATGGGAATTTGCACTTGGTTTGAAGACACCGAATTCATTAGGATTTAAACAAGGCTGGAAGATTTTCCTAGCTTTGGCAAGAGGTGAAAATCTCCAAATTGACCCTCACCATAAAAGTCAGTTCTGGGATTAGGTATGCTAAGAATTACACTGATAAACAATTTAAGATTGTTAGCTGGGCTCGCAGTGTGGCACATTTGCATGTACTGGAAGCTATATATATTAATACACAGGGCCCTGTTCTTTGCAGACAGAAAGAATGTGTACATACATTGTACCTGTTTCAGCTAAACAAAATAGTGGCAGCCATTCGCTGGTTCATTCCTCAGGGCAATGCCTGCATGGTTTAAAGTTCAAATAATGCTTGGCAGTTAACTATCAGTCACTATCAACTGGTGCATTCTCCAGGGCGACACCTCTACCGATGAGAGTCCACTCGCCAAACAATCAACACTCTCTTCTCATATTGTATAAATTGTTGGCCCCTTTAAATGTTGCTATTCTTGTGAATTGTCCTGATGAGTGCAAGATGAAAAGCTTGGACAAAAAAAGTCTCTACAGGAATTGTAGCATAAAGTTTCTTTCTTCACTTCTGCCTATCTCTGCCTCTTTTTCCAATTTTATCTCTCTGTCTCCTCCTCCAAAATTTTGGTCTTTATTTTATATGAAATATTTCTCTCATCTCCTTAACTTATGGCATCTGCCACTGTAGCATTTTGTATCCTTTGACTTGCTGTGAACAACACCACAGGATATCCACTGATTTTTATATAAAACATAATTTGTTCTGATGTATGATTCTAAAAATTAAACACAATCTCAGATGTATCCAATCTGCATCTATCTTGCTGGTTATGTATTCCCACTGCCATCAATTTACTGATTTTGACAGTTTTGGTTCAGTGCTTCCCAATTCATGTAGAGTTAAGCACAGGCTACTTTACGTATGGATTACTTGTTCCCATGTTAATTTAAACACAGCTTATGTATCAACAAATACCTTCAGGCCCAAGGCAAAATCCTCAGGCCTTGATCTATTATATTCAGCTCACGCCAAAAGCCTGTCACAGATATAAAATAATAATGAGACATTCTTGTTTCTTACCCATCTTCCCAGTTGGCAAACAGAATTTTCAGAGCGGACATTCACTTTAAGCAAATCCGAATCTAATAAGTGTCATGGCCATGAAAATGGGCTCTGTAGCAGTGATGTGAAATAATGGCAGGTGAAATGCTATCCACTGTCTCTGGCATGAGCCGTGCATGCATATGAAGCAATGCAGAGCGAGCATATTGTGATGTCAGACAGACTCATACTGATTTGATGCACAATCGGCCATCTTGTACCACACCAGTCCAGTTAACATCCTCTCTCAATCAATTACAGCCACCTGATTGATTTCAAGGGCAAAGCATCCAACCTCAAGTGTAGTGTTGATTGTTTTTGGAGGAGTATTGCAAACCTTTTGGATTTTCAATGGAATATTGCTGGGTCTTGACAAGAAGGTCAAAAAATTTGGTTGGCCTTCTGTTATTGTCGTTTTGTCTCAGGATTCATTGGCTTCTTACTCTAGAAGAGATCATGCTGGAGACAATGGTCTTGTATTCAAAATACCTTTATTTACAATATTAATTATTTACAAGGTTATAGAATACAAAGACATAGCTACAGTTACTCTCTGAGGTGCTTCTCACTCATCTTCTCTCAGTGAGTGACATCACTGTGACACAGATACTTATGGACATGCTCAGTAGCTATTATTTGAGTTCACCCTTTTCTGGCTCAGAGCTGAGGAGCTATCGACTAAGTCATGTTGACACTAAGTATATTTCCTCACTTGATGAAACTTCTCTTGTTAGGCTTAGTTTCACCAGCCTAAGGAAAATATAATCATGGTAATTTAAAATAAAACAAGTTAAAATGTGAATAAGCACAGAGTCACTAATAAGAGGCACGTTAGAATAACCTCACTTTCCTGCCTATCCTATATCTGTATGGCTGGCATTCAAAACTCAATAAGAAGATCTCATGTGTGGCCTATAATCCACCATTTAGTTACAATAGCTAATCGAGGGATGCCCAGATCACACTAATATAATTCCCAACCTTTATTAATGAATTGCATTTGTACCAAACCTTTTTCCAACTTAAAGCACATGTATACATTAAGTTCAGCTTATTCACATTTTTTGAATTCATTAATTCCTTCCAGTCATTTCTGCAACAACCATCATCCTCTGGTATCTTACTCATATGGAAACCAAAAGTCTTCAGAATTTCTCCTCTACAGTCAATTATTTTTGCCAGTGGTTCTAAACTTTGAAGCTTCTGGTAAATATTCTTGCCTTTTGCCCCTACAAACTACAGGGTATTAAAACCCATGGTTGGTGCCATCTTACATATTGACTTGCTTTCTAACATACTACTCTCAATCTTACACTTGTTGTTTCCTCATTCATGGGATTTTGGCATTGCTGGGAAGGCTGCATTTATTGCCCAACCCTAATTGCTCTTGAGAAGGTAATGGTGAGCTGCCTTCTTGGACTACTGCAGTCCATGCATTGACAATAGTCCCACAAGTGTTGTTAGAGAGGAGCTTTTGGATTTTGATCCAGGGTCAGTGAAGGAATGGCAATATATTTCCAAGTCAGGATGGTGTGTGATGAGGGGAACTTGATGGTGGTGGTGTTTCCATGCGCCTAGTGCTCATGTTCTTCTAAGTGGTAGAAGTCCTGAGTTTGGAAGGTGCTGTCAAAGAAGCCTTGGTGAGTTGTTGTAGTGCTTCTTATATATGGGGCACACTGGAGCCATGGTGTGCCATTAATGGAGGAAGTTAGTGTTTAGGCTGGTGGATTAGGTACCAGTTAAGCAGGCTGCTCGGTCCTGGACAGTGTTGACCTCCTTGAGTGTTGTTGGAGCTGCACTCATCCAAGCAAGCACAGAGTGTTATCTCTTCTGTGCAGTGATACTATTGCCTTTGTGGCTAGATTTCACATTGATAAAAAGCAGTTCTATTTAAATGAAAATATTTTTAAGAAATATAGAGCTTTTTGAAAACTAAAATCTAAAGAGGAATTATATTCTACCAAACTGCATCATAATTCTGAAAAATTACAGACAACTGAACCCTCATCACTATCCTTCAGGATAGTTTGTGTTTATGTTCGAAACTGTTAGAAGCAGAAAGCAAAGCAAAGTTTCAAATAGAAATCTTGCTAGGGTAAAAACTGAACATTTGCTTCAGCATGATGAGTAGAAGGAATACAAGAATAGACAGAAGCAACCACATGGAACAGGCCGAACCAGTCACGAGGAACAGGTCGAACCAGTCACGAGGGACGGGCCGAACTAGTCAAGAAGAACAGTCGAACCAGTCACGAGGGACAGGTTGAACCAGTCATGAGGGACAGGCCGAACCAGTCATGAGAGACAGGCTGAACCAGTCATGAGGGACAGACCGCAATAGTCATGAGAGACAGGCTGAACCAGTCACAAGGAACAGGTTGAACCAATCATGAGGAACAGGCTGAACCAGTCATGAAGAACAGGTTGAACCAGTCACAAGGACAGGCCGAACCAGCCGCGAGGGACAGGCCGAACCAGTCATGAAGAACAGGTTGAACCAGTCACAAGGACAGGCCGAACCAGCCGCGAGGGACAGGCCGAACCAGTCATGAAGAACAGGCTGAACCAGTCACGAAGAACAGGTTGAACCAGTCACAAGGGACAAGCCGAACCAGCCACGAGGGACAGGCCGCACCAGTCATGAAGAACAGGCTGAACCAGTCACGAAGAACAGGTTGAACCAGTCACGAGGGACAGGCCGAACCAGTCACAAGGGACAGACCGAAATAGTCTTGAAGAACAGGCCAAACCAGTCACAAGGAACAGGTCAAACCGGTCATGAGGGACAGACCGAAATAGTCTTGAAGAACAGGCCAAATAGGTCACAAGGAACAGGTCGAACCAGTCACGAGGGACAGGCCAAACCAGTCACGAGGGACAGGCTGAACCAGTTATGAGGGACAGGCCGAACCAGTCATGAGGGACAGGCCAAACCAGTCACGAAGAACAGGTCGAACCAGTCACGAGGGACAGGCTGAACCGGTTGCATGGAATAATCCGAACTTGTCACGGGGAACAGGCTGAACCAGCAATCAAGAACTACCTGGCAGGGACTGTAGGGTTTCTGGTGCTGCAACAGAGATGAGGAACTCAGTAATATGGGAGGTGGACACATGTACAGTACACGATACCATACATTGATGTTCTGTCAAAGTATGAATAACAATTTTTTCAGCTTTAATGTAGTGCGTTATATTTTGAAACTCTGTTGATATTATAAAGAACATTTGTTTAAAACGTGTGCAGTGATGACTTCATTAGGAAAATTACTCAGGGGGTGTGCCTATTTGAGAAATTTAAATTAAAATCAGCTCACAGCTTTGGTATCCTGTAAATTTTAGTGCATATGTTAATTCAGCTCCTTCATACTTGCTGTCATGGAACTGATTTCTAGCAACTTCCTCTAATGATGTAATTAGCATTCACTAATTAATTTGCACAATTTTTAAAAACATGATGGAACTAGATTAAAAACAGAAAAAGAGATATTAAAAGTTAATCATAATTCTTTGTTAGATTTCTCTAAAGGAGTCACTGATGGCAATACCCCTTTAAATAAACAAGATTAACCATCTGTGCACGGCTCAATGAAACCTGGTTATTTGGCCAGCAAATTGCCTCTGAAATGGATTTAATGCATGGATGGGAAGTGCAGAATTTGAATATTTAGAAATGAGGTTATCTGAAACTGAATCAGAGCCTTCTTACGTTGCTGATATGAATCATATCTCTGAGAGAAGTTAACCCCACTGTGTTTGTGCTTAATAGTGATATTTATCTGCAGAGAAGAGACTCACATTGAAACACTCTCTCCCCTTTAACCTAGACTTTGCATAATATTTCCCTAATTTCTGCAAATATTGTGACACAGTCTAGAATTTCCTGAAGCTTTAAACACTTTTACAGTACACACAAGGGAATAAATGACAGTTTGCTCACAGCTGGTGTTGAATATATTTACATGTACATATCGGGTAAATGGGAATTGCTTGCTCACTTATATAGGATTACATGGGATATGCAGGTAGGAGTGACCACTGCACAGTAGCTGAGGAGACGAAGTCCAGCCTTCACATTGGGTATACCCTCCGTCGTGTTGTGTGGCACTACCACCGTGCTAAATGGGATAGATTTTGAACAGATCTAGCACCTCAAGACTGGGCATCCATGAGACGCTGTGGGCCAACAGCAGCAGCAGAATTGTACGTGAATACAATCTGTAACCTCATGGCCCGACATATCCACCAATTTACCATTACCATCAAGCCAGGGGATCAACCCTGGTTCAATGAAGAGTGCATCCCTGCGTTCTGCTGGACCAGGGTCTCCATGGTGTCCGCCATCCTTCTCATGGAGATCTCCATACGCACACATGTGGGCACCACTTCAGAGATCTAGTGGACGCACTCATCTGAATTGCATGCCACTCTGTTGAGGGCTTCCAACAGCTCTGCGTGATGTTCCCCCACCTCCTGCTGACTCTCCACAATGAATTGGAAGGCTGAACCAAGAGGCTTGTCATCTGACTTGGGCCTCAAAAATGCATCTTCCTCAGCAGTCCTCTGAGTGCTAGGGAGCTCAGCTGAACTTGCCTCCTCCTTCTGCGGACATGTGTTCATGTGGTGACTACAGATTGTGAACTCAAGCTTGCTCAAGATCTAGGTCCCATTGAGGTGTGTGTCTCTGCGCTGGTGCAGGATGTGGGTAAGCGCTGTGACGGGTCTTCCAGGCTGTTTATTTACAGCTCTTTAATGGAGGTGTCCTCTTGGCTAGAGATGAGGATCTGGATGGAGCTGAGGGATTGGCTGGCTGAGGGCATTGGTCACTTGGCAGATCTCCCTGTGAACCAAAATAGAGATGATTAGTACATGGCAGCAACATCAAAAGCACTCACATTTGGGTTGAGAGAGGGATGATGTGGTGTAGGATCCTCATGTGGGTGTTCACTGCGGACCTCATCGCAGCTAGAGTCCACATCCTCACCAGTCAGTGTGATGGCACATTCCTCAAAGTGAGTGAGGGGCCTAATGTGAGCCACTCCAACACCCCTAGTCTGGGACCTCTCTCTGCTGCTGTAAGCCAGCTTCTCCTGCATGAAAACAGATGGAAAGAGTGTGAGCAGGACATATGACACTGCGTGGAATATTTGTGTGGTGAGCGGAGCCATTGACGGAATGAGGATGTGGTCTCGAGAGGATGGGAGTCTGATGGAGATGTGAGGGTGTGTGTGTGAGAGTTAGTGATGTTGTCCCTTGAGTTGTGAGGTCCCTGTGGATGTGTGATGGGTTTGTGAGTGTGTGAGTTGAGAGCGATGAGAAGAGTGACTTACCCTGGCAGAACGATGAGATTATTCATCCTCTTTCAGCACTGGGCAGCTGCCCTCTTTTGCAGGGCATTGGCATTGACCACTGCTGCCACCGCCTGCCAGGCAGGGTTGATGTCCTTGCTTGTTGGCCTTCGCCCAGAGCAGAAGAGAGGACATCGCGGGGGCCTCCACGGCATCCAAAAGACTTTCCGGTGATGCGCTGCTAAATCGGGGGGGGGGCTGCAGTCTTGTTGCCTTTCAGGTCCATGTCTTCTGTGCAGCAGTCCTGGGCTGGGAGCGCTGAGAGGTGTGCGCACAGCTGTACTTAAAATATGGCACCCGGCATGAGGATGCAGCGTGGTGACGATAAGGTGGGCAAATCGAATTCCAGCTGCCAGCAAAACGAATGCATGACCAATGAGGCGGGATTGGGACGATATGGAGTGAAAAGTCGCCAATTATGGCCAGTAGGTAAAATGACCTTTTCCCTGCCCGCTAACACACCTAGTGCAAATCTGGGAGTCTGGCATCAAATAAGTGCTCTCATGGCGGGGAGTGGAGGTGAGGCCTAGTAGTGAGAGTTGGGGTCTTGATGGAGAGGCCAGGAGGGGAGGGAGAATCCATGGGGGACTGACTTGGGGTGAAGGGGTTCCCAATCAGGAAAAGGGGCCCTTGAGGGAGACACCCCCCACCACCCCCCCACCCCACCTAATCTCACCCAAGGCCCGAGCAGGGTGATGTGTTGGGCTTCCATCCTATCCCTGAACTCCTCTCGTCAGTCTCAAAGTTGAGCACTGTTAGGGAGTGGCCCATAATTGGCCACCTAAGGGCCTTAACTGGGGCAGGAGTGTGGGCTGCCCCAGGCCTTCCCATCTCCCCCCCGCCAGAAAATTGTAGACAGGTTGGAAGCGAGCGGAAGGACAGCTGGGAGATTTTATGGGACTCCCCAGCGCACCCCCACCACCATTCCCGCCCACCACCTGCAAACCCAAGAGCCTGTTCCCATAAAACTCTGCCCACTGGGTTAGAAAGCAGTTCTGTACGCATTGCATCCACTCCCTTATCCCTTTTACTGACATCTTCAATCCAATTTATATCAGGGTAGTTGAAATCCCCCAAGATTACTGTTTAATGTTTTTTGTAAAACTCAGTTTGTGTGCATATTTCATCCTCCACCTCACTTCAACTATTAGGTTGCCTGTAAGCTGCACCTATTAGTGTGATTGATCCTTTATCATTTTTTTATCTCTGTCCATATGGACCCTATTTCTGTCTTGCTGATTGCTGTGTCCCTTTTCTCACTGTCATCCTGTCATTTATCTTTAATAAGTACAGGTACCCCAACTCCCCCTTTCCCCCTCGCTACCTTTAAATATGGGAACATTTACATTTACATGCCTTAATGAATAAGTGTACTGTAAATTGAAGAAGCTACATAATCACCACTGTGCATATTAGATAGCAGAATAACAGAGTGAGGCTGGAAGCAATTGGAACTAATTTCTCATGAATTTTACTTTGATGGTCACCAGGGAAATCGAAAGGCTTGAGAGAAGATTCCATTGGTTTCCCTTAAATAAATCAGAATTTGGGAGCTGACAAAGCTGCATATGTGACAAAAGGTTCAATATTTATTTTTCGAGCTTCTCAGATATGCTGGTTATGGCTGGCATCTGCACGTTTTGTACTTGTGAAGTGGATTATTTTTGTCTCTCATCCAGGGCAGGCTTTGACTTCATCACCTAGCTTTGTAGTTGACATTGTCCATCTCCTGGATATTATGTTGTATGTGTAGGTTAATATAGATATAGGGGCCCTGAATATCTGCAGAGGTCCTCTTAACTTTATTTACAGTTTGGAGGAACCCCAGGTGAACTAGTGTAAATGGCTTAAAGTATAATTTACATTGATCTCCAGAAAATCTGCTGTTCTTCTGTTAAAATTACAGCAGAAAATTGGGATAACTCCTACAGAACATAGAGGCCAGACAGTTTTTTAATTCATTCATGGGATGTGGGCTTTGCTGGCTGCACCAGCATTGATTGCCCATCACTAGTTCTTTTAAGAAGGTGGTGATGAGCTGCCTTCTTGAACCACTGCAGTCCATGTGGTGTAGGTACACCCACAGTGCTGCTAGGAAGGGAGTTCCAGGGTTTTGACCCAGCGACAGTGATATATTTCCAAGTCAGGATGGTGAGTGGCTTGGAGGGGAACTTCCAAGTGGTGGTGTTTCCATCTATCTGCTGCCCTTGTCCTCCTAGGTGTTAGTGGCCATGGGTTTGGAAGGTGCTGTTGAAGGAGCCTTGGTGAATTCCTGCAGTGCATCTTGTAGATGGTACACACTGCTGCTACTGTATGTCAGTAGCACCACAACCACAAACATTCACTTCCTCCACCAATCAAGCGGGCTGTTTTGTCCTGGATGGTGTCAAGCTTCTTGAGTGCTGTGGGAGCTGCACTCAACCAGGCACGTGGGAAGTATTCCTTCACATTCCTGACTTGCGCCTTGTAGATGGTGAACAGGCTTTGGGAAATCAGGAAGTGAATTACTCGCCACAGGATTCCTAGCCCCTGACCTGCTCTTGTAACCATAGTATTTATATGGCTAGTCCACTTCAGTTTCTGGGCAATGGTAACCCCCAGCATGTTGATAGTGGGGGATTCAGTGATGGTAATGCAGCGATGAAGCAGCTGAAGATTGTTGGGCTGAGGACAGTACCCTAAATAACTCCTGCAGAGAAATCCTGGAGCTGAGACGACTGACCTCTAACAGCCACAACCATCTTCCTTTGTGCTAGGTATGACTCCAACCAGTGGAGAGTTTTCCCCCTGATTCCCATTGACTCCAGTTTTGCTAGGGTTCTTTGATGCCACACTTGGTCAAATGCTGCCTTGATGTCAAGGGCCGTCACTCTCACCTCACCCTGTGAAACATTTATTTGTTTAGTTTGCCTCCAACCCATGCTGTGCTGAAGTTAACAATGCACATCATTATATCTGTGGTTTAACATAGTTACACTGAAATCCACTCCAATAAATCACTGATCCCAAAAACTCTGTCTCAGCCTCTGACCACTCTCTCTTACTCTAGGTAAGCTTGACCTAAACCATGGTGCTGGACCTATGGAAGCCCTGAAGGCATATGATGGCACAGTCTGCACTGCTGGCAACTGCTGGTATGTTCTGCTTGGAGCCCCTTGCTGGGCTTAGTGCTAGAATGGACGTGTCTTGCATATGCCTGTAGCCTGAGGAGATATCTAATAGTGACGTCAAGCAGTTGTTCCCCTGATGTGGCTCACATCTTTCAGACCATGCAGGTTCAGTGAACGCCTGTGGCAATTATGCTCAGGTTATTGCAGGTGAGCTGCTTTTGACTTACATCGGCCATGGAGGAGTTACTGTGGATTGTTTTTGGAGGTCTGTTGGTGAGCTGGTGAATCCAGTCAGGGAGGGCAGAGGATTTTTTCAACTGTAGGAGTTATGGGGGCTGTAGTTCCAGTACTTTGATCTGGGTATGCGACACAGCAAATGGAGCAGAAGCTGCAGAGATGGGCGGTGGGGAGCTCCCCAAACTGGGAGAAGGAGGATGTCTCTCCACAGAAGGAAATATCCTTCCAAGGGTTTTCAGAAAGCACCTATCATACCTCTATTTGATCTAGGAGCGATACCTGAAGTGTCTCAGGTTCACTGAGGAGGCGATTACAAAATTATGCCACCTCCTTTATCAAGACCTTGAGCCGCACACCAGGATGAGGATAATACTGTCAGTGGCCATCAAAGTCACAGTGGCATTAAACTTCTATCTGACTTCATTTTTACAGGCAGAAACTGGCAACATATCCCATGTCTCCTGGTATGCCATCCATAGATGTTGCCGAGAGGTGACGGAGGCCCTATGTGCCAGGAGAGGCGATTGCATCATGTTCTCTCTAAGGAATGGGAAGCAGGATAAGCAGGTATGTGGCTTTGCCAGAATAGTATAACTGCTGATGGTGAAGGGAGGCATCGACTGCATGATTGTGACTCTTGCAGGCCCCATATGTCAACAAAGAAAGCAATAGGAACCACAAGTGCCACTGCTTTATCAATATGCAGTTGATGTGGAACCCTGCACTGTATATCATGTTGGTGAATGCCCACTATCCTGGCAGCAGCCGCAATGTTTTCATTCTGAGGCAGTCTGTCACTTCTGTCGCCTTTGTAACTCCAGGAACAATCAGAGGGTGGCTAACTGGGGATAAATGTTACCCCCTCTACTTGTGGTTGATGACCTCCCTTCCGCTATCCAATCATGTGAGGACAATGAGAGTACAATGAGAGCCATGGAACCACCAGGAACACCACGAGGCAGTCCATTGGCATGCTGAAGCAACACTTCGAATGCCTGGACTAATTGCGAGGCATGTCTTTGTGTTTGTGGTGGTCTGCTGAATTCTATAAAATATCACAATCATGAGAGCACAGCATTGCCACATGGAATCTGGAGGCCATCTCAGGAGGAGGAGGAAGAGAAGGCATCCAGTACACTTCACCTGGACAGGCTATCCAAGTGTTGTTGCTCAGACTCCACTTCCTAACTTCCCTCTTCCACCACCGCTCCACTATTCCCCACCATGACAAGGTCCCACCACCTTGGCCAAGGTCCTACAATAAAAGCCACCAACAATGACTATTCAATAACGATGTTATCTAGAAACATATCTACTTATATAAACCAAAATGAACAATTCAACCATGTGCTCAACCATGATGCATGTCTTGTGGATGTCTTTGCCAGTCGAAGTGCTCCTTCGCAAGAATGAATCTGATGATCTCTGCCTGAGCTTCCACTGCAGCACTGAGCTGTTGGGTGGCTTCTGTTTGTGCTGCAGGGTAACTGGGAGCGGTCACCAGACACTGCATCACAGCTGGATCCACAAGTGTTGTCATGGAGTTGGCCCCCTACCAGGGGAGGTTCTAAGCTCTACAATGATGTCCTCTACAATACTGGGGCTGTACTCCTTCATGAGCCTTAACAGTGAATACAAGCTGTCTAGCCAGCTGCTTCATCGAAGTCCTCAACTGAGTTCCCTGCATTAGAATTGTCCTTCAACCTTGCCCTCAAGTGAGGTGACCCACAAGTTATCCTTTCCCTCTGGCTTGGCTGCAACCTGCTGCTGCCCGGTGACTCACCTGATTCTATAATCGCCTCAGAATTCACACAGTGTCAGTATCTGTGCTGGTGGAGTGTGAGATCAAGTGACAGTGTTTCTTCATCAGTGTTTCTTCAAAAGGTTGTTCCCTCTTCTCCTCCTGAGGCTTCTGTGGTTGGGCGGGCTGCAGTTCCTGGGTATTTGAAAGCATAAAACCAGAAGGGGGGAGTTGAGGCGAGAGATTTAGGGTTGCAAAGTTTGCATGCTGCCTGCATCACTTTGAAATGAGTGCAGGTTAATCGTACGTCATTATCCCCTACATTTGCTTTCAAGAGCAATCGAGTCTTTAGTCACAGATCCATAAAAGCTAGCATCTTCTCATTATACTAATCAAACAAATGTGACATGTGTGCCTGAATACATTGATTTGACTATGGCATTTAACAAAAGATCAACATGTAAGATGAAGAGCAAACCTGCATGTTTTCAAATTTCAATTAGTCTCATAGGCTGGGATCTTCCATGCCCGCTGGTGTTGGGTGTGTTTGGCGGCGTGAGCAGACAATATGACGAGAAGACCTAAAATCAGTTTCACGATATTGTGAAATCAGTTTGTGATCATCTGTTCAGCTTACCAATGGTGGGCTGTGTTCCCCATCATTGGACGTTAGGAACCTCATTGTAATATATTAGCGTATCCTTATAAGGCCAGCCCGCCAAACTCATCCCCTCTGCTGGATCATCCACCCACATTGGCGGGAAAACACACTGACATGTTTCACAACAGCATATATAAGGTGTGCACTGGGCGAGCTGCACTTCACTCGGGACTTCAGGATTTGTTGGCCTACCTTGCTTCAGGCAGCACTCGCAGTCATCAGCACCAGGCTTCACAGACAGCACCACATCACTTTTAGAGGCGCTCACAGGCAAGTCTTTACTACCAGATCAGCCATATGTGGGTGGCTCTTCAGCAGCTGCAGGGCAAGTTCTTGCTTGGGGAATGGGGAGAAGTGACCTCAGGCAAGGGAAGAGGCTGCAGGACAAGGGATGTACTGTGGAAGGAGGGTATCCCAGGGTGTGTGTGTGGTGGCACATGTTGACTGTGCAAGTGGCCTAAAGATGGTGAGGGCTGAGGAGGCTGTCCCCAGAGGAAACGGGGCCAGATGGACATGTGAGGATGTATGTGTGAGAATGGGTGGTGATGTCCCTTGAGCTGGCAGTGAATGAGATGCCAATGAATGAGTGATGAACCTGAGTGTGTGAGTTTAGAGTGATAAGATGGTTGCCATACCCTGACTGCATGGATGAGAACATTCATCTTCTATCTACACTGGATGGACAATCTCTTCTGTGCAGCAATGACACTGATAACCACTGTCATTGCCTAACAGGCTGGGGTGGTAATGTAGCTGCCCCTACTGCAGCCAGAGCTGGATAGAAGACATCACAGTGGGCCTCCAAGGTGTCCAAAAGGTGCTCAAAGGCTGCAGTCTGCTTGCCTTTCAGGGCCATGTCTTCTTTGCTGCAGTCTTGGACTGCAAGCACTGAGTGCGGCTATAGTAATTATGGTTTTATTTAATGTGTAATGTACCTTTAAGAATAATACTTGTTAAGGAAAATCACATGATCTTTAGTGACCAATACGAGAGTAGCGCAGGCTACCTCAGCAGTCTGTGTAGAGATAGAGTTGGAGTTGAAAGCACAATTGTAGTTGCTGCGGAGTATATTGTAAATTAACTTAATGTTTGCATTCAAGAAAAGTCTGCTGATCAACTCCAGCATTAATAGTACAACTCAGCCACCCTACAACAAACAGGCAATAAGGATAAAAAAAGGATTGAACAGAAGAAATCAAGTTAAAGAGAAAGGAAGATATACTCACCAGGTATGCTATTGCTTTAAGTTAAAGAAAAAATGGGCACCGATCCAAATGGCTGAGAAATCTCCCAGTGCACTCTGCACATTTAAAAACTAATACCAAAACTGCAAGACCCCTGAGTGAGAATCCACAAGACGGGATGAGCAAAACAAAAAAAAGGACAATCTGTCCTTGAATTATAAAATAGGTGGCAGCCCCGCAGGCTCAGTTGACGAGAGAAGCGGACACACATTTTGCAAATTTAAAAAAAGGGGCAATTAGCAGAAAGCAATGCTGCAGTTTTAAATTTAAACACAAAAAAATGGCCCAATTGGACCATGAGGCCGTATGAGACCATATGAGACCATTGGGTCCCCTGAAGTCATCAAAAGAACCTGCAGAGTTTTAAAAAAAGGAAAAACCCTGCAGAATTGCCCAGAAAAGGGAGAGGAAATGAATGGTTGGGTTTTTTTTTGAACAGGAACCAAGTTTTACAATGTTAAAAGGGAAGAAGGCCCACAAACACGGGGATCACACGAAAACTGGAAAAGCGCAGGAGACACAGCACCAAAAAGACGACAGCTACAGAGACAGCCCGAGTAAAAAAAATGACTGCACTTAAAGCAGCAATACATTTAAAATGGCAAATACAAGAAAAATGACTATGGGCAGAAAATTAAAAGAAACCCTGGAAAGGGGGCAAATCTACAGGAGGGAATAAGAGTTTCCAGAGAGAGGGCAACTCTGCGGAAGGGAATAAGCAACCCCAGAGTGGAGGCAACTCTGTGGAAAGCAATAAGCGACCCCAGAGAAAGGACAACTTTGCAGAAGGCAACAAGAGGCCCCAGAGACGGGGCAACTCTGCAGAAGGCAATAAGAGACCCCAGAGAGAGGCCAACTCTTCTGAAGGGAATATGAAACTCCAGAGAGAGGGCAACAATGTCGAAGGGGGCAAGAGACCCCAGAGAGAGGGCAACTCCACCAAGAGCAACAGGAGACTCCAGAGAGAGGGTCACTCTGCCAGAGGGGACAAGAGACCCCAGAGAGAGGGCAATTCCACCAAGGGCAACAAGAGACGCCAGAGGGAGGGCAACAAGAAATTGAACAGTTAAAAGAACAGTTGATTGACCTTCAAGGTCAACTGCAAAAGGAATGCACAACCATTCAGCAACATGAAGAAATGAAGGCTGTCTCAAAGGGTAGAATGAAAGCACAGCAGAAGAAACACAAAGAGGGCACAGGGAAACTCTAGTATTCAGAGAGGGCTCTGAATATATAGCTGGATACAGCCAGGAGACAGGAGTTCGGGTAAACTCCAGGGCAGTGCCAGCTCAGTGAAGCTAGTTGTCTAACAAAGAGCTGAAGAATCAGCTAAATGAAGCCAAAGAGGCTTTGGAAGCAAAAGTCGCAGAATTTCCCAAGACGCAGACAGATAATGACATTTTGGGAGAGTCAGCCACTGAGTTCAGGCAAGTTGAGCTTGCATCTGAGAGAAGCCTGTTCAACAGTGAAGTCAACATGAAGGCTGAGGTTAAAGTCTGCACTAAAAAAAAAGAAAAGTGCACATTCCAAGTGAGGGAGGTAATCTATTTGGGTCACCGGGTAGACTCACAGGGCTTCCATCCGGTTGAGGATAAAGTGAGAGCCACAAGAGAGGCACCTGTGCCAAAGAACGCCTCAGAGCTCAAATCACTCCCAGGAATGATCAACTATTATGGGCGTTTCTTACCCAATCTGTCTACAGTGCTGCCCCTCCAGTATTCTCAACTCAAAAAGAACCAACGTTGGTCTTGGGAGGTGGCCCAAAAAGAAGCTTTCATAAAGGTGAAACAATTGTTGCGCTTGTCCAATCTATTAGTGCATTATGACCAGGTGAAATAATTGGTGCTGATATGTGACACATCTCCCTACGGAGTGGGAGCAGAGCTCTCTCATCGGATGGACGACGGCAAGGAACAGCCAATAGGTTACATGTCAAGAATGCTCACCACAGCTGAAAAGGGTCACTCACAGATAGAAAATGAAGGCCTGTCCATCATCTTTGGTGTCAAGAAATTTCACCAGTATGTACACAACCACCATTTTACAATCATTTCAGATCACAAACCATTGCTAGGATGTTCTAGTGTGGACAACGTTATACCACTCATAGCCTCAGCAAGAATACAATGATGGGCTTTAATTCTGACAGCATACAAACACGCTTCCGTACATAGGGCTGGCAATCAAACCGCAAATGCCGATGCCCTTAGTCGTTTGGCTTCACAAGAAAATGATGAACTTGCGCCAGTTCCATAGGAACTTGTTTTACTATTAAATTTCTTATATTCCTTGCCAGTATGTGCTCAACAGATCAGAGACCGGACAAGTTGGGACCCAGTCCTATCTCAAGTACAAGAACATGTGTTGCATGGTTGGACACTCAAGCCCACATTTGATGAAATGAAACCTTACTTCAACAGAAGGCATGAAATAACCAGCCAGGATGGCATCTTATTGTGTGGAGCATGAGTGATAGTACCTCCAAAGGGAAAGGTGCCACTTTTAATTGAACTACACAATGCCCATCCAGGAACTTCCTGAATGAAGACCATAGCACGCAACTATCTATGGTGGCCTGGGATGGATGGCGAAATAGAGAGTTTAGTAAAGCACTGTTTGCAATGTCAGCAACTGCAAAAGTTGCCAGTGGCAGCTCCATTACACCCATGGGAGTGGCCAAGTAGACCCTGGGTGCGGTTACACATTGACTATGTTAGAACTTTCCTGGTGCCCATTCAAAATGGTTGGACATATATGAGGTGATGTCACCAATGCTGGCTGTTTTGAGAAACTATGTCAGAGCTTTGCCATTTAAGGACTACCAGAAGTAGTCATTTCTGATAATGGCACAGCATTTACGAGTGTTGAGTTTCAATGGTTTATCAGTCTCAATGTTATCACTCATGTGAAAACTGCACCGTACCACTCTTCCTCAAATGGACTGCCTGAAAGGTCAGTTCAAACATTCAAGGCAGGCATGAGAAAGCTAACTGGCGATTCCTTGGCAACCAAGCTAGCACACTTTCTTTCTCATTACAGGACTACCCCTCATACAACAACAGGTGCCACACCGGCGGTGTTATTGTTGAAACGTCGTCTCAGGATGAGATTGAGCTTAATAATGCCAAATTTAGAGGGGCAGGTGGAAAGGAGTCAGAGAAGCCAGAAAACTTTACATAACTGGCATTGTTACAAGAGGAAATTTACCATAGGAAAGCCGGTATACGTGAAAAATTTTGGGGAAGGACCAAAGTGGTTACTGGATGAAATAAATGTGATGACTGGACCTCTATCTTACCATGTGGAGGTGGAAGGCCAGATCATCCATAAAGATGTGGACCATCTAAGGAAGAGAGAGACAAATCACCAAGATTTGGTTCCACCAGTGACCATGACTGGATTTGCGTTTCCTATTGAGGATGCTCAACCCAGGACAGACATGCCTGATCCTCCAGTAAGAGTTGAGGATACAGAACTACATGTGCCCACCGAAGCACCTGATGTTCAGGCAACTCCAGGAAAGGAGGTTCCTGACAAGACCCTGAAGTTGTGGAACAGGGACATTCCACATGTACCAGGAAACCAGCTGGAAGACTGAACTTGTAACTTCCATACCCAGTGCAAATATGTTGTCATGAAAAATATGTACTTGTAAATATGATATGTATAGCCGAGTTAAAGAGTGAGGAATGCAGTAATTATGGTTTTCTTTAGTGTGCAATGTACCTTTAAGAATAATAATTGTTAAGGAAGATCACATGATCTGTAGTAACCAATAGAAGAGTAGCATGGGCTACCTCAGCAAGCCAGTGTAGAGATGGAGTTGGAGTTGGAAACACACATATAGTTGCTGCTGAGTATATTGTAAATAAACTTAATGTTTCCACCCAAGAAGTGTCTGGGGATCAACTCTATCATTAATAGTACAGCTCGGCCACCTTACAATAGTAGCTGTACTTTAAATGTGTTGCTTGGCGTGACGAAGCAGCGAGATAATGGTGTGGCAGGCAAATCAGAGCCTGCCCGCCATTGAAATAGGGTATATCTCAGGAATGCATAATTAGTGCACAGGGTTTGGGATGATATGGCGTGAAAAGCCACCATTGCAGCTGGCAGGTAAAATGCCACTTTTTCTGTCCACTAACACGCTTAGTGCAAACCTGGGGCGATCCCTCCACAGACTTTATAAAATATAATTTGACTCAATCCTCTGACTAACCACTTGATTATTGTAATGTGTAATGATAGCCTCTCTTTTCATTCTGTAGCACAGGAAAGTACTTCCGCACTGTGGCTTTAAGATGGAGAAGATTGGTGATCAATCAGCAAAGTCAGCAGTTCTATTTAAATGATTGGAAGTGGTCAGATATTGCCTTCTGTGATTGCTATTCAATAAATAAAATGCCATAATCAGTGATTACATTACTATGTAACCAGCCCAGGGGACTGGTGTGTGTGCCACGCTGATGTGTACTTAATCTTTTTTATATATTTAATCCAATAAATTTACAGAATGAAAAACTTTGAAGTTGCTGAGTATCTTGATAATGCAAACAAAACCACACAAAATAAGACAAATCAAAATCAAAGCTGGGTATTTTCGGCTGGATCAAGGTTTACCTTGTTAAATTTGTGATAATTGTACTCTCTTTAAAAGAAAATGGTTGACCCAGAAATTCTGGGTTTCAGGGGCTTTGGCACAATCCCAGCACTAACAGCAGGATTGTTCTTGCTGCAGAATTTTGCCACTGACCCCATTGAAGACCAAGAGAAGGGTTTGAAGGGTCAAGCCTTCGAAAGTATTTCCTCCTCCAAAGTCGCTGAAAACACTAATGGGAGCTGAGTCATTAAGGGGCTGGAAACTATGTCCGCACCTACCTTGTGATAGGATATTCTGGGTGCCTGAGGTACCCCTTCATAAAGGAGGCCAATTCATCTAGAGTTATGTTGGAACTTTGCCAGAAGCATGCAGCAATTACAGCCCTGTTACCTTACTTAGCAAAACAGATATATAGAAGGCTTGTTGGCTCTTTATCAAATAACATTCAAACTATTCAATCAGGGATGAAAGAAAATGAACTAAAAAGCACCCAATCTGGGATGAAAGAACACTAAAGCTACCCACACAGAGATGAAAGAACTTGTCCCTATTTTGTGTAGCCGGAGAATCACCTGCAATGCCTACTCTCCTCTCACTATTACCTCTGGTATTCCCCAAGGATTTACCCTTGTCCCCTCATATTTCTCACATATGTGCTGTCCCTCAGCAACAACATCCTAAATCACAACATCAGGTTCCACACGTACACTAATGACAACCAACTCTATCTCACAACCCCTATCTCTTGAAGGCATTCCTGCCTTTAAGATGTCAGACTGCCTAACCATCATCTAGTACAGGACAAGCAGGAATTTCCTCCAACTAAATGTTGGGAAGACCAAAGCCATTGTCTTCAGTCCCTACCACAAATTTCATTCCCTAGCCACTAAATCCATCCCTCCCCCTCACAATTGTCTGAGGCTGAAACAGACTATTCACAATCTTGGTATTATATTTGATCACAATATTAGCTTCTAACCACATATCTTGTGATGACCCAAGTGCTGGGAAGAGCCTGTATTTTCTTTTGTGTGATGGCCCTTTAAGACCAAAGTGGGCTGCAGAGTTTTCTGAAAGAGGGTTAATTACTTTCCTAATTATGATATCATTACTTTCCAAGAAATGTCCATGTGACCTGAAGTTGTCATGGGGATGAACAGATAAGAAGCAAAAGGTAAATTGAAAGCTAATTACAGTGGGTCTGGGTCAGTCAGTGTTTCCTGTTTGGCAGTTCAGGACACACTGAGAATTTGTGAAAAGAGGAAATAACAAAGTTTTCCCCAAAAGGAACAGATTTCTGTTTGGCAGTCTTCAAACAGATCCTGGTGTTGAAGCAGTTCTCTGAGAATAGCGCAGGGAACGTGTTACTGAGTAAACTATCTAGTTGGAAGAAACAGCGAGAAAGTGAAAGGGTTGCGGATTGGACAAGATCCACTGTTGCTTTACAGTGTTGTCAGAATCCACCAAACTGTTTAAAGTGATCAGAGAAGGAAGTTTCTGGGGATTCTGGGCCATCCGGACTGGCGAAACCTAATGAGAGAGCTATTTCATAGGCGTGCGCCTTGTTAGTGTTGACTGTGTCAAAGGGCATTGGATAGAATATGCTGCTGGTGAATGCAACTCAAGGGCTGAAAGGATTGAGTGGGAAGTGAGAGATCCTGCATAGTGGAGGCCGAGTTGGAAAAACTGTGAGCTTGCCCATGATGCCACATTGGTGCGAGAAGTAATGTGAGTGCTTACAACTACATGACATGGATCTTTGTTGTATTGACTATTTAAATTAAAATTTACCTTTTTGTTTGAAATATCCTTCATCCGTTAATGTTTGAAATTGTTTATTTTAGTTGGTTTGTTGCAATAAAAGTTTTAAAAAGTGAAATCTTGTCCGGCACTTTTCTTTCCCTTGGCTTTGTAAGGATTCAATTCTTTTAAAAGTTACCACTCTCTATGGGGATCATAACAATCCATGCCATTACTAAGACCATCTATTTTTACCTCTGTAAATTCACCTCGGTCCCCCTCTGCTTCAGCTCATCTTCCTCTCTCCATAAACTTAAAATTCTCCAAATATATGCTGCCTGTAAACTCAATCACACCAAATGCCGTTCAACCATCTTGCTTGTGCTCACTGACCCACACTAATTCATCGTTAAGCAAAGTCTCAATTTTAAATTTCTCATCACGTTTTTCAAATTCTCCCATGGCCTCACCCTCCCTATTTTTGTAATATGTTCCAACCTTATGATCCCCTCCATGATCTCTGAGCCACTCCACTTTTAGCTCCTTTTACTTCCTCTATTTAATTGGTCCACCGTTGATGGCCATGTTTTCAGTTGCCTACACCCTAAGCTCTGAAATTCCCCTCCTAAATGTCTCTATTTTTTTAAGCTGCTCCTTGAAACCTATCCCTTTGACCAAGCTCTTGACCATCAACCCCATTATCTCTTTTTGTGGATCTCCTAATTTTTTCTTGATAGTGTTTCTGTTTTATTATGTTAAAGGCACTAGATAAACTAAATTTGTTGCTGTAAAAAATACTTAATCATAGACTAAATATTACTGAAAAACTACCCAAATGGGCTGAAACAACACCAGAACAACTAATAAAGGAGTGAAAAAAATCAAATTACCCATTTTAGATGAAACATCAATATTTTTACATTCTTGCTGCACTCTATTTTACTCCAGATTTATATTTTTAGTAAAATGTGGAAAGTACTAATAAAACTTGGATTTATTGCAAACATAAGCAGAGCTAAAACAAGTATTGGGAAGTGTTAAAAGTAAGCATCAAAGGCTGAAATCTGTAGATCAGTCATCTTAGTGGCACACTGTCAGCCAGAAAATTAGTGTGCAGAGGCCAAGGCAGACTTTGTCTAATTATCATTATTGATTGCTCCTTAGTTTTTGCATGTGTTGTAGCTTAAAGATGCTTGACTATTTTGACTCATCTGCCAATCAACAGAACTCATTTCCTTTAAGTGACTGATGAAACCTGACCGCATCTTGTACTTACTATATAGTGCAGTATGTTAATGGAATCGCATCAAAGTGAACCATTGTTTGAAGATGATGTTTGCTCACTAAAAAAATCCTGCTTATATGTTTCATAGGTTGATGCACAGGTGAAATATTTTAAGCACAGTGACTGATGTTATTGCAGTTTTTTTGCATGCAAGATTTCACAGACAGCAATGACATGAATGACCAGTTAATCTAATTTTGCTACTGTTAGTTGAGAAATTATTAACCCAGGATACAAACATTCACTGTTGTTCTTTAACTTTTACCTGAGCCAGCAGACAGGTCTTGTGAATTTACGTTATCCAAAGGATAATGCACTTTTCCGCGACACTTGGAGGAAACGGAGAAGAATGTTCAAGTGGATCATGCAATTGTTGAACCTACAATAGGTCCTCAAGCACTGCCTGTTTTCTTGGTTAAAGTTAAACCATGTCATAATCTTTATTTGCGGTTAATGGTTCTCTATGATTCGTCTGTTAATTTGCAACATTGGATAAGTTCAGTGGACAGTGACAAATGGGAACTACTTAGGAAAATCAATTAAAAAGTACTTTAACACCAGGAAATGATTATTTATGGTTGCTCCATTGCATCAATCAAATTCTTGAGCATATGATTCCTTGGGATCCTAGTGGACCCCAACCTGCTGTATGTCAGCAACAAATCTGCTTCTCTCATGTTCCTTTTGGGCTGTAACTTAAAATCTGATGATCTTAATCCTGAACTTTATTTTTTAATTTTTTTAAACAAAATCATGCTTTGCTTTCTGATAATTCTAACTTGTGCATGATCAAGAATGAACATCAAGCTGCCTGTTGGTAAAAAAGGACAGTTGATCACTTATGACATACTACTTGAAAGATCTTACTTGGTAAGCAGGGATGAGTGTACTCAGGTGATATCATGATTTACATCAATTATTTTGCGAGTGCAGTTACAAGGACTCCATGCTTGACCTGAATAGCCAAGTGGTTATGGTACTGGGTTTGTAACCCCAAGATCAAGAGTTCAAATCTCACAATGGCAAACTATGAAACAACGTAACTTCATCTGAACAGGAACAGATGGAAATGTGTTTGTACTCGAAAGAGTTACAAGGACTCCACAGGTTTATGGCATTTTGCATCAAGTTGAACTCAGTAACCCATTTATATTGGCAATCTGTTCCTAGTTATTCTTTTCTTTATTATGTGCAGATGACTAAGCACTTGATGAAGTCCTAAAGGCGGAAGAAGTGAAGTCAAAAATTGCAGGCTGAGTTTAATCGTTACAGGGTTGAGATTAAACTTTACATAAAATGGTTACATAAATTTCAATTTACCACTGATAAGAATCATATTACATGATTTTTTTTATAGGGGCTGATTTTTCTATCATGTTGCATCTTCGGATTGCTTTACGATTCTGGGCTTTTCTTTGGCTTGTATTCTACTGCATTGGCCTGGAAAATTGTACAAGGCCAGACAGTCACTGAATGGGGGGCTGTGGGAAAGATAGAGGATTTGGTATTCTTTTCCTCTCTTATTTTCTTTTTTCCCCACTATTCTTTCATTGTTTCTATTATTTTTATACCTAATGAGCAATAGTCTTGTTAGAAAAGGAAAAATAAGCTCACAGTTATTTTTAATGTCACTATAATCTTTTCACAGCAAAATCCTAGAGAGTAATTTATAATCCTTGGGGACTCCAGGACAATCCTGGAGTAACAATTGCCACCCTCCTCCATTTCTAAGCCTTGTGAGGGAGTGGCATTATACATTTTGCATCTCTGAAACTAGTCTCATCTCTGCATAGCTCTACACCTATTAAGGTGTTATCACAGTGCTTTAAAATGCCTGCACCGTGTTTCCAGCTTTTTGTTTCCAGCAACTTCTACAGTTTTTTTTAAACTTTTCTTTGAGTCTGCACCTGGGCTTAACCAATCCACCATGGTGAACATCAATAGTAAACTGACCCACTTAATCAAACACAGAACAATTGAAAAATTGAGCAACACAAGTGGGACTGCAGCAGTGATGCCACCAGGGCCATGCAAATGATCAGCCAACAATATTTAGGCGTTTGAAATTTGGGCATGCACTGTACGTTTTGGGTTTACTGACCGATCTGACACCCAGACAAAGACATAAGTGAGAGATCGGTCCTTCTTGGGTTTTTTATTTTATAACAAAAACAGAAATATGTTTACTGACATAAGTCAGCTGAAAACAATAGCTAGCATCTGTAGTTTTTAGAAATTTGCAGTTCTGTATGATTATTCCATTTGGTGATGCAGTGTGACTCCAAGTATAATACCTCCGTTCCATTCTGGTACTTTGACTTAGAAAGTCTAAAGGTTAACTGGACTATTTTCATATTGCATGCAGACCGGTTGGCAAGCGGTTAGGGAATCCTTGATACCAATTATGCTGACCTTGGCTGGAAGCCAAAACCATTTCCATGGTCAGACCAAGCTCTCTACACTATCCACACCTTATGATGTGGAAATTCTGGCACTATTTAAATGCAGCTTGCACCCCTTAAAGGAGAAGTGCAGTTTTTTTGTATGAACAGTAGTGCAGTTGGTGTTTCAGAATCAGTAGAGAAGATACCAGGGCCCCCAGGTTTTCAGATGGTGCTTTGGAGGTGTTCTTTGCAATGGGATTTCTATACATCATGCACACCTGCTGACCCTTGACCCAGGAAAATGGGCTAGGCTGACACAGATGTACAGGGACAGTTAGAAATTTGAGCTCAGTGGAAGTTCTTTAGAAAGAGGAGTTTTCATGAATCTATCCAATTATATTTACAAGCATTGTGAAGCATTTAATACAAGAATTGGGAGGGCAAGCTCTGGCTTAGAAAAGAAGGCTGGACATTTCAAGAACAGTTAAAAGCTGGTAATCAGAACATTTATTGCAGGAGAAAAGCTATTGCCTCTATCTATGAGAAATTTAACAGCTGAAGGAATCTTACTGCTCAGCACAGAATGTATGCTATGTAATGGTGACTACTCAATCTTCAAAAATTGTATTGGGTATGATTAATAATAAAAAAGGAGCTGCTGTGAAGCTGTGATGATATACTGATGTGTAAGCGTTCATAGAAACTGTAGAAGCATATTTCTATCTCAAATGGGTTTATTGGTCTCCTACATTGTATCCTGTTTGTTATGGTGGATTATTAAAGTTTGCAGACAGTAACAGGTGCATAATTTTATAGTAGGTAGCACAAACCTCATGAAAGATTTTACCAAGCACATCCATTTCACTTACCACACAGCACAGATGTTTACAGAAGAGAAGAGGACTGTGCAGCCAAACATGCCTTTGTCAGCTTTTCAGTCAAGTAATGGGGAGATGGTGGCATTGTGGTAATGTCACTGGACTAGCAATCTGCGGACCTAGGTGAGTGCTCTGGGGATGTGGGTTCAAATCCCACCATGGCAGCTGGTAGAGTTCAAATTCAGTTAATAAACCTGGAATATAAAACTAGTCTCAATAATGGTGACCATGACAACTATTGTTATTAAAAACCCATCTGGCCCTTTAGGGAAGGAAATCTGCTATCCTTACCTGGTCTAGCCTGCATACGACTCCAGACCCACAGTAATGTGGTTGACTCTTAACTGCTCTCAAGGATGGGCAGCAATTTCTGGCCTTGCCAGTGATCCCCAGATCCCATGAAAGAATAAAGAAATTCAAAGTTAATCCTAATGGCCTGTTCTCTCTTGCCATAATCTATACCCTATATTTTTCACTGTTTGATACATATCTCTATTCTTAAAATATGCAAATTTTCATACTTAAATATCAAATATTAAACAAGGAAAAAATCTGAATTCAGACAACCAGCAACCAATGTTACATATTAAACATAATTTAATTCATAATATGTGGATTTCACCCTATTAGTGTTCATTATCATTAGACTTCCAGCCTTTGTTTAACTTTTCAGACTCAAGGGGCTGTGGGGTTGGGATCCAGTTTGGCTGGGCTTTGAAAATTGCAGCCCCGGAGGTGGTCTTGGGACCCCGACATCAGGTTTTGAGGCCGGTGGGAAATGTGGTCGCCACCAATTAACAGCCCCTTAAACTCATTAAGGAGCTTGTTAAGGGGTCTGCCAGTTTGAAATTGGAATTTTGAAATGTTTTTCTGGCGAGCCTGAACATTCTTGTGCACTTCTGTGCACAGCTATGAGTCCGCCACAGGACCCTGTTAAATTGCTTTGCGTTAGTTTTTTAAAGTTTACTCTGCGGGTCCAACCAGCGCTGGCACGAGCGTTGCTCCTACCCTTATAGTCCATGGCTGCTTACTGCTGAGTTCCACCTTGAGGATGTGCCTGTGTTAATCGACAAAGCAGTGGCAACCCTGCCTTTGCGGCTGGCACCAGGCAGGCCTCCTGGAGGTGCTTGGAGCCACTATTTAGACACTTAACTCACCTTTTAGACTATTATCCCATTCCCAGGATGAAAAAAAGCAGTAAAAACTGGGAAACAAGAATACTGGCCCAATCTAGACTTGAATACCTTAAAATGGAACTCAAGTAAAAACTGGGAAATAAGAGTACTGGTCTGAATATTTTTTTTTCCCCCTATTGGGTTTGCATTTTAAAATATGGACTTTGTACTGGTGATTATGTACAGCAATTCTGATCTCCATATAAATTTGATAGTGAAAAGCAGGTATGGACCTACCTTGAGAAAATCTGCTAAAACGCTTATAAATATCCCTACTATGCAAGTTTATGTATTTCAAAGGGAATTGGTTCATTACTTATAATCATGTAGAATTGTTACCATTTTTAAAATTCATTCATGGGATGTGAGCTTCATTGGCTGGGCCAGCATTTATTGCCCATCCCTAATTGCCCTTGAGAAGGGGGGAGGTGATGGTGTAGTGGCATAGTGGTGCTGTCATCCAGAGACCAAAGGTGCTGTCATCCAGAGACCAAGGGTGAAGGGTAATGCTCTGGGACCTGGGTTCACATCCTGCCATGGTAGATGGTGGAATTTGAATTCAATAAAAATCAGGAATTAAAAGTCTAATGATGACCATGAAATCATTGTTGATTGTTGTAAAAACTCATCTGTTGCTCTTACCTGGTCTGGCCTACACGTGACTCCAGAACCACAAATGTGGTTGACTCTTAAAATGCACTCTGAAATGGCCTAGCAAGCCACTCAGTTGTAACAAAGCCACAAAAAAGGAATGTTTGTACTAGTCCAATAAGACTATATAATTTTCCAATTTGAGGAATGTAATCAATAGTATTTTGTGAAATATTGGAATCTAGGAAGTAAAAGACATTGTCAATTTTGAAATGAGTCTCACCTGGATAAATTGAATAAGTGCATATATGTCACTCAGTCATTCACTAGCTACTTTCAATGGTGTCAGGCACTGATCCCTTTGATATCATTCCTTTCATTCACACATCAGAATTCTCCAATGTTCAGAATGAATGGCACCAGTAGAAAGAGATAAATACTGAGGAGGCAGAATCCCTTCCTGGGCTGTGGAAGTAAACATCTGCCAAAATATATGAAGAGTGTATTTTCTGTTTAATATATTTCATTCTCAGCTTCAACTTTACAATATTGACTGAAAAGTTTAGGCAAAGGGTGAGATGAGAACAGCCCAATGGAAAGCAAACAACATCCTCATTTCAGGCCTCATTAAATTATAATTTACAGTGTTCAACTCTTTTGATTTTATTTTGCTGGAAGTGCAAAAACGGCATATCATTCCGGGAGACTCTTCTCATGGCCATCATTTGTGTGATTTATTTTCCTCGCTCTTTTTAATGCCTCCTGTTGCCATGTAGTGAGACAAATGGAGCTTACTCCCAAGCCTCTGCCAATATTAGACTTAAATTAGAGTGTAAGTGAATGCAATGAATTGACTTTTGCCCTGATTTCACTCATAAAATGGCCCAGTGCGTTTGAGTTCGCAGCATTAGGCACAAATGACAAGGACAACTGGTGTGAGAAATTATGGGGGACAGCTTGGAGAGTTGCTCCTCTAAGGATGATGTTAAAATTGGGATAAAATAGAAGCTACTTCTGCACTTGTCCTATTTTATATGTACTGAAGGACAGCTGGACCCTGAGGCTGGGTTCAAAAAGTGGAAAACCCTCTTCAGATGATTTTCCATCTTGCTTCATAGATATTTAATTGAAAAGCAAGCTTGTTTCTAATAGTAAAACTCTCTATCGAATATTTGTTGCAATTATGAATCATTAGAATTGTCAATGCACCAAGTGGATGTTACCAGAATGACAATACTTTGGGCCAAAAATATCACACTACCATCACAGAGCTGCAACTGTAAATAAATACATCAACTGCTGTGGCATGTTCTTCAGTCATTAGTAGGAATTGGATGTCCGTTTGCTTTCTCTCTTGCTTCCAAATTATAATCATTTTAGGAAATGTTCTAAATTAGAATATAATAACTTTAAAGCAGCTTTAATTTGCATAATATGAAAGATTTCTTTAACTGAACAGAAATTAGTCCGATGTAATTTTAAATGCTTTTTAATCAGAATGTCACAAAGATTGAAAAGTATAGTGATTGAACTGTGACGGCATTTTGCAAGGAATTACATTCGCAGGGCATTTTTCAAAATAAAGTAAAATTGATTAAAATTAAAATACAGCGGATGCTGGAAATCTGAAATAAAAACAGAAAGTGTGGGAAAAACCCAAGAAGAGCACCAAAGAAGAGTCATATTTGACTTGAAACATTAACCCTCTTTGGTTCCCAACAGATGCTGCCAGGTTTTTTGGGTTTTTCCTGGGCTTTCTGTTTTTATTAAAGCAAAGCTGACACTTCTTTTGACACTTTGCTGAAGTACATTGTTGCTAATAGCATAAACAAGTATTTTGTTTCCATAATTATTTTTGTATTTTGTATCTTAGTGTAACCACCTCAAAACAGATGAAAGTGGAAGAAAATTAATTATTGGCTTTCCTAACTATAGGCTGAAATTCTCAATGTTGGGAGGACATAATCAGCACATTAGTGTTAGAAAGAAGGAAAAAAGGCTATGGAATAGGGGAACAGCACACGTAGAAGTTTCAACTGGCCAGTGACATCTAACAATTCCATCACAACTAGGCAGATCATTGTTAGCTTATTGAACCTAATTAAGAGAATTGGCTTCATTAATAGAATTAGAACGATTAGAGAACAGAAACACGTAATCCCATCCAGAGTAAAGCAACAGCTAACCCCATCCAGAGAACAACAATAACTAACCCCATCCAGAGAACAGCAAAATCTAACCCCATCCAGAGAGCAGCAATAACTAACCCCATCCAGAGAACAGCAATAACTAACCCCATCCAGAGAACAATAACAACTAACCTTATCCAGAGAACAGCAAAAACTAACTCCATTCAGAGAACAGCAACAACTAACCCCATCCAGAGAACAACAACTAACCCCATCCAGAGAACAGAAACAACTAACCCCATACAGAGAACAGAAACAACTAACCCCATCCAGAGAACAGCAATAACTAACCCCATTCAGAGAACAGCAACATCCAACCCCATCCAGAGAACAGCAACAACTAACCCCATCCAGAGAACAACAACTAACCCCATCCAGAGAACAGAAACAACTAACCCCATCCAGAGAACAGAAACAACTAACCCCATCCAGAGAACAGCAATAACTAACCCCATCCACAGAATAGCAATAACTAACCATTCAGAGAACAGCAATAACTATTTGCGTAGCATCTTACTTTTGATGTGGCACCTTATTAAATGCCTTCTAGAAATCCAAGTACACCATATCTACTGGTTCCCCTTCACCACCTTGAATGTTATTTCATCAAAACATTGTAATAGATTAGTTAAACACAATTTCCCTTTCACAAAGCCATATTGGGTCTGCCTGATCACATTGTAAATTTTTAAGTATCCTGCAATAACTTCCTTAATAATGAATTCTAGCACTTTCCCTGTGATGGAAGTTAGGCTAACTGGCCTATAGTTTCCTTGCTTTCTGCCTCCTACCTTTCTTGAATAAAGGTATTAGCTATTTTCCAATCCACTGGGGCCCTTCCAGAATCTAAGGAATTTTGCTGCTACTTCTTTTAAGGCCCTAGGATGTGGGCCATCCGGTCCTGGGGACTGTCAGCATTTAGGTCTAATAGTTTTCCTCCCACCTTTTTCCTGATGATGGTGATTGTTTTAAGTTCATCCCTCCCTATCACTTCTTGATTTTCAATTATCTTTGATAAGTTTTCTAAGTCTTCTACTGTGAAGACAAAAACAAAATACCTTTTCAACGCCTCTGCCATTTCTTTGTTTTCCATTATCAATTCCACAGGGTCACTCTCTAGAGGCCAAAACTAGCATAAGATAGTTTTTTTTATTATTCAAATACTCCTAGAAATTCTTACTATATTACCAGCTAGCTTTCTCTCATACTCTGCTTTATACTTTTTTATTATCTTTTTAGTCATTCTTTGCTAGTTCTTAAAGCCTGCCCAATCCTCTGGCCTACCACTATTATTTGTGGATACGTACAGTGTTTCTTTCAGTTTAGGATTATCTATCTATTTATTTAGCTATAGATGATGAATTCTTCTCAAACAACCTTTCTTTCTCACTGGGGTAAATCTTTGCTGAGAGTTATTAAATATCTCCTTAAAAATCTGGCATACCTTTTAACCTAGCTTCCCAGTTCACCTTAGTCAGCTCTGCCTTCATACCCTCATAGCTACCTTTATTTAGATTTAAAACAATAGTCATGTGCCCATACTTCTCACTTTCAAACAACATGAATTTCTATCATGTTGTGATCGCTGTCTCTTAGGCACTCCTTTACCGCATGGATAAAGGATTGGTTAGCTAAAGGAAGCAGAGAGTAGTGATAAATGTGTCTTTTTTGGATTGGCAAGCTGTAACTTATGGAGTGCCATGGGGACCAATGCTGGGTTCTCAACTATTTACAATCTTATCAATGACTTGGATGAAGGGAGTGAATGTATGGTAGCTAAATTTGCTGATGACACCAAGATGGGTAGTAAGGTAAGTTGTCAAGATGAGGCAGAGAATCTGTAAAGGGATATAGACAGGTTAAGTGAGTGGGAAAAAATTTGGCAGATGCAGTATAATGTGGACCATTGTGAACTTGTCTACTTTGGCAGGAAGAATAGAAAAGCAGTATACTATTTAAATGGAGAGAAATTGCAGAACTCAGTGGTCCTGGTTTATGAATCACAAAGTTGGTATGCTAGGTACAGCAAGTGATTAGGAAGGCAAATGGAATGTTGGCATTTATTGCAAAGGAAATGGAATATAAAAGTAGAGAAGTTTTACTGCAGCTGTACAGGGCCTTGGGCACCAGGATGTTGCCTGGGCTGGAGCACTTCAGCTATGAAGAGAGACTGGATAGCCTAGGGTTGTTTACCTTGGAGCAGAGAAGGCTGAGGGGGGACCTGATAGAGGTATACAAAGTTATGAGAGACATAGATAGGATAGATAGGAAGAAACTTTTCCTCCTTGCGGAGGTGTCAATAACCAGGGGCATCAATTTAAGGTTGGGGGCAGGAGGGTTAGAGGGGATTTGAGGAAAAATTTTTACACCCAAAGGATGGTTGGAATCTAGAACATACTGCCTGTGGGGGTAGAGACAGGAATCCCCACAAGATTTAAGAAGTATTTAGATGAACACTTGAAACACCATAGCATACAGGGCTACGGGCCAAGTGCTGGAAAATGGGATTAGAATAGATAGGTGCTTGGCGGCCGGTATGGACAGAATGGGCCGAAGGTCCTCTTTCTGCGCTGCATAACTCTATGACCTTATGACATCTGGAGTAATGTATAACTAACCCCATACAGTGAAAAACAACAAATAACCCCATCAAGAAAACAGCAGTAGCTAACTCCATCCAGAGAACAGCAACATCTAACCCCAGACAGAGAACAGCAATAACTAACCCCATCCAGAGAACAGCAATAACTAACCCCATCCAGGGAACAGCAATAACTAACCCCATCCAGAGAACAGCAACATCAAACCCCATCCAGAGAACAGCAACAACTAACTCCATCCAGAGAACAGCAATAACTAACCCCATCCAGAGAACAGCAACATCTAACCCCATCCAGAGAACAGCAACAACTAACCCCATCCAGAGAACAGCAACATCTAACCCCATCCAGAGAACAGCAACATCTAACCCCATCCAGAGAACAGCAACATCTAACCCCATCCAGAGAACAGCAACATCTAACCTCATCCAGAGAACAGCGAGATCTAACCGCATCCAGAGAATAGCAACATCTAACCCCATCCAGAGAAGAGCAACATCTAACCCCATCCAGAGAACAGCAATAGCTAACCCCATCCAGGGAACAGCAACATCTAACCCCATCCAGAGAAGAGCAACATCTAACCCCATCCAGAGAACAGCAATAGCTAACCCCATCCAGGGAACAGCAACATCTAACCCCATCCAGGGAACAGCAACATCTAACCCCATCCAGGGAACAGCAACATCTAACCCCATCTAGAGAACAGTAACATCTAACCCCATCCAGAGAACAGCAACATCTAATCCCATCCAGAGAACAGCAACATCTAACACCATCCAGAGAACAGCAACATCTAACCCCATCCAGAGAACAGCAACAACTAACCCCATCCAGAGAACAGCAATAGCTAACCCCATCCAGAGAGCAGCAACACCTAACCCCATACAGAGAACAGCAATAACTAACCCCATACAGAGAATAGCAATAACTAACCCCATCCAGAGAACAGCAATAACTAACCCCATACAGAGCACAGCAATAGCTAATCCCATCCAGGGAACAGCAACATCTAACCCCATCCAGGGAACAGCAACACCTAACCCCATACAGAAAACAGCAATAACTAACCCCATCCAGAGAACAGCAATAACTAACCCCATACAGAGAACAGCAACATCAAACCCCATCCAGAGAACAGCAACAACTAACCCTAGACAGAGAACAGCAATAACTAACCCCATCCAGAGAACGGTAACATCTAACCCCATCCAGAGAACAGCAATAGCTAACCCCATCCAGGGAACAGCAACATCTAACCCCATCCAGGAACAGCAACATCTAACCCCATCCAGAGAACAGCAACATCTAACCCCATCCAGAGAACAGCAACATCTAACCCCATCCAGAGAACAACAACATCTAACCCCATCCAGAGAACAGCAACATCTAACCCCATCCAGAGAACAGCAACATCTAACCTCATCCAGAGAACAACAATAACTAACCCCATCCAGAGAACAGCAACATCTAACCCCATTCAGAGAACAGCAATAGCTAACCCCATCCAGAGAACAGCAATAACTAACCCCATCCAGAGAACAGCAATAACTAACCCCATACAGAGAACAGCAATAGCTAACCCCATCCAGGGAACAGCAACATCTAACCCCATCCAGAGAACAGCAACATCTAACCCCATCCAGAGAACAGCAATAGCTAACCCCATCCAGAGAACAGCAACATCTAACCCCATCCAGAGAACAGCAACATCTAACCCCATCCAGAGAACAGCAACATCTAACCCCATCCAGAGAACAGCAATAGCTAACCCCATCCAGAGAACAGCAACATCTAACCCCATCCAGGGAACAGCAACACCTAACCCCATACAGAGAACAGCAACATCTAACCCCATCCAGAGGACAGCAATAACTAACCCCATCCAGGGAACAGCAACATCTAACCCCATCCAGAGAACAGCAGTAACTAACCCCATCCAGGGAACAGCAATAACTAACCCCATCCAGGGAACAGCAACATCTAACCCCATCCAGAGAACAGCAATAACTAACCCCATCCAGGGAACAGCAATAACTAACCCCATCCAGAGAACAGTAACATCTAACCCCATCCAGAGAACAGCAACATCTAACCCCATCCATAGAACAGCAATAGCTAACCCCATCCAGGGAACAGCAACAACTAACCCCACCCAGAGAACAGCAATAACTAACCCCATCCAGGGAACAGCAATAACTAACCCCATCCAGGGAACAGCAATAAGTAACCCCGTCCAGGGAACAGCAACAACTAACCTCATCCAGAGAACAACAATAACTAACCCCATCCAGAGAACAGCAACATCTAACCCCATCCAGGGAACAGCAACAACTAACCTCATCCAGAGAACAACAATAACTAACCCCATCCAGAGAACAGCAACATCTAACCCCATCCAGAGAACAGCAACAACTAACCCCATCCAGGGAACAGCAACAACTAACCCCATCCAGGGAACAGCAACATCTAACCCCATCCAGAGAACAGCAACATCTAACCCCATCCAGAGAATAGCAACATCTAACCCCATCCAGAGAACATAAACAGCTAACACCATCCAGAGAACAGCAACAACTAACCCCATCCAGAGAACAGAAATAATCAGCCCAATCTAGAGAACCGAAACATCAAATCCAATCCAGAGAACAGCAATTTAGGTTTAGGGTAGTTATGGAAAAGGATAATGTTGAGCCGGGAATAAAAGTTGTAAACTGGGAAAAGCTAATTTTACTAAAATGAGATATGATTTGGTCCAAGTGGACTGGGAGCAGCTACATGCAGATAAAACTGTGTCAGAGCAGGAGGAGGCATTCAAGGAGGAAACAGCAAGAGTGCAGGGCAAATATATTCCCATAAAGACAAAGGGTGGTGGGGTGGGGGGGGGGGGGGGGGATGGGTGCAGAATCCAAGTCCCGCGAACCCTGGATGTCAAGGGACATAAAGGTTAGGATTAAGGAAAAAAGAAAAGCTTATGGCAGATACTGAGTGCTCGATTTGGCAGAGTCCCTAGAGGAGTATAATATGTGCAGGGGGAGCTTAAAAAGGAAATTAGAAAAGCTAAGAGAGCACATGAGAAAATATTGGTGGGTAGAATAATGGAAAATCCAAATGGGTTTTTTTAAATATATAAAGAGCAAGAGGATAACTAGGGAAAGACCAGGGCCAATTAGGGACCATAAAGATAATCAGTGTGTGGATCGGGAAGACGTGGGTGTTATCCTCAGTGAATACTTTGTGTCGGTCTTCATAGTGAAAAAGGACAACGCAGGTATAGACATCAGGGTGGAGGACTGTGAAATATTAGATGAAATTATCATAGAGAGAGAGGAGGTACCAATGGGTTTAGCAGCCTTATAAGTGGATAAATCCACAGGCCCGGATGAGATGTATCCCAGGCTGTTGATGGAGGCAAGGGAAGAGCTATCAGGAGCCCTGGCAATAATTTTCAAATCCTCTGTGGCCATAGGTGAGGTGCCAAAGGACTGGAGAACTGTTAACATTGTCCCATTATTAAAAAAGGGAGGAAGGGATAGACCAGGAAATTACAGGCCAGTCAGTCTAACCTCAGTGGCGGGGAAGTTACTAGAAAGAGTTCTGAGAGACAGAATATATCTGCACTTGGAGAGACCTGGATTAGCCAGGGATAGTAAGCATCGATTTGTTAAAGGAAAGTCGTTTTTGACAAATATGATCAAATTCTTTGAGGAGGTAACCAGGAGTGTTGATGAGGGTAATGCATTTGATGTGGTCTACATGGACTTTAGCAAGGTTTTTGATAAGGTCCCTCATGGCAGACTGGTCAAGAAAGTAAGAGCCCATGGGATCCAAGGCAAAGTGGCTTGTTGGTTCCAAAATTAGCTGAGAGGCAGGAAGCAGAAGGTGATGATAGAGGGGTGTTTTACAGTGAGGTTCCACAGGGCTCAGTGCTGGAGCCCTTGCAGTTTGTGGTGTACATAAATGATTTGGACTTAAATGTAGGGGATATGATCAAGAAGTTCGCAGATGACACAAAAATTGGTAGAGTGGTAAATTGAGAGGACGATAGCCGTAACTACAGGCGGATATTAATGGACTGGTCAGGTGGGCAGAGCAGTGGCAAATAGAATTCAAACCGGAGAGGTGTGAGGTAATACACTTGGGGAGGGCTAACAAGGCAAGGGATTACACTATGAATGGTAGAACCCTGGAAATTGCTGAAGATCAGAGGGACCTCGGTGTGCATATCAACAGGTCCCTGAAGGTGGCAGGGCAGGTAGATAAGGTGGTTAAGAAGGCATATGGGATACTTGCCTTTATTAGCCGAGGCATATAATACAAGAGCAGGGAGGTTACGCTGGAATTGTATAGTTCTGGTCACCACATTATAGGAAGGATGTGATTGCACTGAAGAGGGTGCAGTGGAGATTTACCAGGATGCTGCCTGGGCCGGAGGGTCTGAGCTATGAGGAAAGATTGGATATGCTGGGGTTGTTTTCCTTGAAACAACAAAGGTTGAGAGGGGATCTGGTAGAGGTATATAAGATAATGAGCGACATGGATAGGGTGGATGGGAAGGCACTTTTTGCATTAGTAGAAGGGTCAATAACCAGGGGGCATGGATTAAAGGTAATAGGTAGAAGGCTAAGGGGGGAGTTGAGGATCAATTTTTTCACCCAGAGGGTGGTGGGAGTCTGGAATTCACTGCCTGGAGGGGTGGTTGAGTTAGAAACTCTCATAACATTTAAAAAGTATTTAGATATTCACTAGCATTGCCTTAGCCTCCAGGGTTATGGGCCATGCGCTGGAAAATAGTATTAATGTAGTCAGATCATTGTTGACCAGCGCGGACACGATGGGCTGACTGGCCTCTTTCTGTGCTGCAACCATCTATGAGTCTATAAGTCTCCAACTAACCCTATCCAGAGAACAGCAACAACTAAACCTACCCAGAGAAATCCAGAGAACAGAAACAACTAACCCCATTCAGAGAATGCAACAATTAACACCATCCAGAGATCAGCAGCAACTAACCCCATCGAGAGCACAGAATCAATAAACCCCAGCCAGAGAATGGCAACAATTAACCCCATTCAGAGCACAGAAACATTTAACTCAGCCAAATCACTGTAACAATTAAACTGAGCAGGAGAGCTGCAATTAATTGCAGCCGGGGCATATCTCTGATGTACACCCAGTATATGAAGCTGTGAAAAATGTTATCTAACCAATAATTTATAACTTATAAACAGGCATTAAAGACCATGGTATCCCAGGTACAATACAGGGAATGTACAGCACTACATCTAGCTGTCAAAACTTGTTCATGAGGGAAGAAAATTTTTCAACCCACAAATAAGCAGTACACAAATAACAAAAAAATCTTTTGGCTTCAAACTGTGGCCTCAGAGCCCATCCTTGCCACAATTGCCACTTATAATGCAAAACTCCCCTTTTTAACCTCCAACTTTTTGTTCACAGTCAACAATTTTTTTCAGGAAGAGTTTGTTTGAAATTTAATGATGCAGCATATAATAAATAACTGCTTGTCATTCTGGATCTATAGACATCCAAGTCAGATGAGATCTCAGGGGAAAACACACTGTGCAGACTGAAATAACCCAAGATGATGTCAGGTTATTAAAAGAGGTATCAGCAGTGCCTTCAACTGATTGAAATTAGATGGCAATGGGAATGCAGAAGGGGAGAGGGATGCGTGAGAAACTTCAAGGGCAAATGTGTGACAGTATTCTGAAGTTAGCTTTAAATGTTATGAATAGGAATGCTTTCCATCAGTTTTAAGTGACAGCCGTGTCCAAATAATGCTGAGAAAATTGAGTTAGACTGTGTACACACATTACTTACCAACTGGGATGATCGCATTCAGCTCAAACACAGATTTCACTAACTGAAATCATTTCCCTAGTTCTTTGCATGTGGATGAGGTTAAGGACATCTGGAATTAAATCTAAAAGTAGGATTGTCAAACCTGAGTTAGGACTCTGTGCTGGTAATGGAAGAAGACTATTGCAGATAGCGCATCAAGCACTGGCCTGTTTCCTGTTCCAATGCTAATTTGCCTCCAATTATTTGATATCGAAATCTGAATCAAAAAGTTACAATTCCTACTCAGGCAAACTGCAAATGCAGTTCTTTGCAAAGTAGATCATCTTTCATCCTGTAGGCTGGTGCAAATGACCTTTGTGAAGAGTCAACTCTCATTCTTCACTCTTCACACAAAGATAATTGTGACAGATCACATTATTTATTGTGAAATACAGATGCCCCACAACTGTATAATGCAGAAGGGAATTTATTAAGATTATTGCAAATCTCTTTATCTGCATTTTATTGAGTAATATTATATGTAACCCTCTAATTTGCAGGATATAGATTTAAGTGTCAATGCTAATTTTGTATAGGCCTGAATGTTACCTTTGCTGGGATCGCCCTATCGCTAGGCCCGGGAGCAGTCGGAAAATGGACCGCCGACTGTGATCAGTCCCCGACTGCGATTTCACGCTGGTTAGCCAATTAACAGCCAGTTAGCGTGAAACGTGCGCTGAAATGCTCAGCGCTACCAGGGTGGGGGTGGGAAGAGGACGGGTGATGACATCACTGCAGGAGCAGGTGAGCGCTCTGAGAAAGCTCCCTGAAGGCAGGCAGCTGCCTCAGGGAACTGCAGACCTGAAAATCAGCAAGTAAAGGTTTTAAAGCTGAAAAAAAATGTCCATGCATCACAATCAATCACCTGAAAATATAACTGATAAAAATGTTGCCCACAGATATTTATTTCTATTTTATTTCATACTGGAAATTTCATCCCACCCTTGGATGAGGTTTGATGAAAAATGCAAAGTCCGCCTGGCTGATTCTCCCATCCGCCAACCGTAAGGTTGGATGGGCCACAAAAAAATCCAGAGACATTTGCACCAATAATGGGTTTAATTGCCCTCTTAATTGTGGGTGGGTGCACTCCCAACTTCTGCATGCGCTCGCCGAGAGAAATATTGCCCGAGTGCGCGATGACATCGGGAAGCTCGCCCGACATCTTGTTGGATTCAATGTAAAAGTTTTGAGTAACATCACTTGATATATTATTCTGTGATACTGCTCTTTAAAAATAACTTGGGACCATACCATAGTTATAGTTATGACTTATGCTTCATTTTAAATTGTTTATTTAGTATAGCTGCAATTAAATTAGATTGTATGAGCACAAGGCTGCTGTTGAGAATGACAACAGGTGAGTGTGCAATCTGAATACAGTTGTCTTTTACACAGGTGGATGCTATGTTGGTTTAGACTTAAATCATCTCCGAGATTGTTTAATGTCCATGCAGTGACCTTGATGGCTGCTAGAGGTGAAATCTTTATTTTAAATGGCTTGTTCTTTGGTGCTGTTAGTTAGCTTTCTTTCGAGTGCTGTGTTGAGTTCATATTAGGAATTTTCAAACAGCACTGCCATAGTAATGGTCCTTTGCTTAGCAACCAGGCAATATTTGGTCAATGATTATTTTACTTTGTTTTCACTAGTGTTAAATGTTCATGTAGTGCTGTCACGCTTTACAATGTTTATATACTGCACAGCATGTGATTGCTTGTTGTTTTCACTGTTACAAATTAATTATTTTCATTACAGGTTACTTTTTGAGGAGGGTGGCAGTGAATGGAGACTGAACTTTATGGTCATCAGGATAATGATGTCAATGCTGGAAAATGGAGAATTTGCCCATTTCTCTGGTTAGAAATTGGACCTAAGCTCGTTGGAGGACCCTTTTGTGAAGTTGACCTATCCCAGTACCTTACTTGCCACATGATGAACTCACTCAGCAACTCATGGTGCTAACAGTCAGCAAAGACCTCGCAGTCTTGTTATTTAAAGGACTCATTCACTCCATAGAGGTTAGTTGCTGCTTTGTGCTTTAACCTGCTGATTTACTTCTTATGGGGCTTCATAGGTTAATTTCTGCATTCCACAACTAATCTGTGACTTCTGCTAGCAACTCTTGTCTGATGCCAGACTGCTTTTGCTTGCCTTCAAAACAGTTTTCTTCTCATGTTTACCAAAGAGCAAGGTGCTAGGTGTTAGATTTCTGGTTACCTGCTGTATGCCGCATAACTTTGTGACCATGAGGGATCAGCCTTTGTATCAAGATGTGAAGGAGAAATGGAAGAAACTTCAGCACGAAGAACAGGAAAAGCATTGGCCTAATTTTACCATGTGAAAACGGGACTGTTTTTGTCCTGCAGTGACATAATATCTGGCGTGATGAAATCGGGTCGTGTCTCCCACATCATTATGTTGGTTGGCAATAATACAGTGGTGGGCAAGTTCCAAAATTAGGATCCCGTCCGCCATTTTGAAACAAGCAACTAAAGGCCATTTAAGCTCATTAGCAGTCTAATCGACTGCAATAATACTTCCTCGGTGCAATAATATGGTCCCAGCACATGAAGAACACCAGGTGGGAACATCGTCTTTTCTCATGGTTGGTTGTAAGGGAGGATATAAAGGCTGGAGTTGGGTCTGTGCCTGACTTTAGGAGGAGAGCCTGCAGACAGGCTTTTGGTTAGCTACTCTTGGAAGTTCCCGAATCCCAGGGTATTATCAGGGGTCTTATGCATTATTGTCTTTAAACAAGTAGACTTTGTAATTTACCATCACTGGGGCATTGCTGCTCCATGCAATATGGGCATAGTTATTTCTGTTGGTGATATATCCTCCTCCAGTGAGGAGGAGAGGAGGAGGAGGAGGAGAATAAGAAGGAAAAGGAGGGGACCAGATGAGCAGGGGGAGTAAACGCAGGAAGTATATGAAGTAGCAACCTGCTGAGGGACAAGACAGCTGCAGCAGCTGCAGAGGTTTGGGTAGGGGCCATATACAGCCAATCATGGATACAGGGCATTCCTGATTTATCTGCAGATGACAGAAGGACAGTACCTGAGGATAAACTATGATTTCTCTGTGTGACAAGGTGGCTGAGGAGATTGCACCCGACTGTGTATGGTCACACCCAAAGTAAATCACATTGAAAGTCACAGTTGCTTTGAATATTTTTTTGCCTCAGGCACATTTCAAGTCATGATTGGAGACCTGAGTGGCATTAGCCTGCCTGTAGCGCATCACAGTACAGAGATGCCATGTTAAGATGTGCAGGCCAATTCATAGACTTCACACCACTGACCCGAAAAGACAGATGGAAAGAATCAGAGGCTTTGCAGCCATGGCATTTTTCCTAAGGGTGCAGGGCATAATTGACTGCACTCATGTCTCCATCAATAAGGCACAAGCAGGGCAGCCAGTTGGCTTTATTAATGGGAAGGGCTACCACCCAATCAATGTACAGTTAATCTGTGACCACCAGCAATGCATCCTGTAGGTCTGTGCATTGTACCCAGGGAGCAGCCAGGATTCCTACCTCCTCAGGAACTCCAAGGTCTCTGATAAGTTTAGTGGGCCTGATGCTTTGGAAAGATGGCTGTACCTGACAAAGCGTACCCATTGAGGAAGTGGCTCTTGATGCCAGTCTGATCTCCCAGGATGGATGCTGAGCGCTGATATGAGAGCCACGGCACAGCCAGGGCCATCTTCAGGCAGATAATTGGTCTCCTCAAAATGAGGTTCCGATGTCTTGACAGATCTGTAGGAATTCTCCAGTGCCTGCCTTCCAGAGTGTCCCTGATGTGGTTGTTTGCTGTGCTCTCCACAACCTGGCGCTGCAGAGGGGGGAATCTTCTATCAGAGAAAGAGCCAAGTGACACCATCCATTCCTCTGATGTGGAGATAGAGGAAGAGGAGAGGATCTGGCACAGGCAGACGTGTAAGGCACTGTCAGGGATCATCTGGATGCCCAAGAAACAAGGGAGGCTTTAATTCTCTGGAGATTACAGCAGCTCTGCCTAGCAAAACTTCATCTGACCTTGTCTACTGTTTCCTTCTCCTCCCTCCATCCTCATCAGAAAACCAGGTCCCCATCTCTTACAATCACAAACATCCAACTGTGTTACTCCCCTGGTTGCAATCTGAAACACATTCATCCTTAGGTTCTGGAAAAGTCCCAGAAGATTGGGAAACTGCCAATGTAACACCCTTATTTAAAAAGGGAGGGAGACAAAAAACAGGTAACTATAGGCAAGTTAGCTTAACATCTGTCATTGGGAAAATGTTAGAGGCTATTAAAAAGGATTTAATAGCAGAGCATTTTGAAATGCATAATATAATCAGGCTTCATGAAGGGGAAATCATGCCTGCCAAATTTATTAGAATTCTTTGAGGAGGTAGCAAGCAGGATAGATAAAGGGGAACCAATAGATATAATATATTGGGATTTCCAAAAGTGTTTGATAAGGTACTGCACATAAGGCTACTTAATAAGATAAGAGCCCAATGTGTTGGGGGTAGTATGTTAGCATGGATAGAAGATTGGCTAACTAATAAAAGACAGAAAGTTGGGATAAGGGGAGCATTTTCAGGACGGCAACCTGTATCTAGTGAAATGCTGCAGGGATCAGTGCTGTGGCCACATTTATTTACAATATATATAAATGACTTAGATGAGGGAAGTGAATGTACTATTACCAAGTTTGCAGATGACACAAAAATAGATGGGAAGGCAAGTGGCGAGGATGACACAAAAAGTCTGCAGAGGGATATGGACAGGTTAAGTGAGTGGCCAAAAACCTGGCAGATATAATGTGGGAAAATGTGAGGTTATGCATTTTGGCTGTAAGAATAGAGGAGCTGAATATTATTTAAATGGAGAAAAACTGCAGAAAGCTACAGCACAGAGGGATTTGGGAACCCTTGTGCATGAATCCTGGAATATAAAAATAGGGAAGTCTTGGTAAAACTATACAAGGCACTAGTTAGACCACTCCTAGAATACTGTGAATTATTTTGGTTCCCGTATCTAAGGAAAGAAATATTGGCATTGGAGGCAGTCCAGAGGAGGTTCATTAGGTTGATCCTGGGTATAGAGGGATTTTCTTATGAGGAGAGGTTGGCTAGGTTGGGCCTGTACTCATTGGAGTTTAGAAGAATGAGAGGCAACCTTATTGAAACATATAAGATTCTTAGGGGTCTTGACAGGGCAGATGCTGAGAGGTTGTTTCCACTTGTGGGAGAGTCTAGGACCAGAGGGCATAATCTCAGAGTAAGAGGTCACCCATTTAAAACAGTGATGAGGAGGAATTTCTCCTCTCCGAGGGTAGTCAACCTGTGGAATTCTTTATCTCAGAGGGCTGTAAAAGCTCGGTCATTATGTATATTAAAAGCTGAGATAGATTTTTAATCAGTAAGGGAATCAAGGGTTATGGGCAAAAGGCTGGAAAGTGGAGTTGAGGATTATCAGATCAGCCATGATCTCATTGAATGGCAGAGCTGACTCGATGGGCCAAATGGCCTACTTCTGCTCCTATCTCTTATGGTCAAATAAGATCATCCATGGAACACATCCAAATCGATTATTACACAGAAAAAATAAACCAGTGCTCTTCTCGGGGATGTTCAAACAAGACATCATTTATCTACACAGAATCTTATTGTCTTTTGCAAGCAATACCAATTATAAACTCATCTAAATGCACTGGAGTGATTAGTGTGCATATGTGTTTTTTTCATTCTTTTCCAGTGCTGCAATGTGATTCTCTCCCCTCACTGCCAGCTGCTGTGGAGACAGGCTGCTGATCCTTTTGCTCCCTTGTCTGTGATAACTTTGGCAGCCAACCTCTGGTCACTTGAGGCTGTGAGGGCCTCGCGTGGTGGGTGTATCCTGCAGGCCCTTCTGCTGCCGTGGTACTTGAGGGTATCTGTGCCAATGGCAGAGGGGCAGAGGAGACAGAGGCTGTCCTCATTTGAAGCGTCCTGAGAGATGCCTCCAGATGTCATCAGCTGCTGCCCACCCTCTGCCATGATGCCCAATTTGGCCCTCCCTGCTTTTTGAGAGTAACCAGGAGATGGATGTGACTCCAGGCTCCTCACCCCCTATCACGATGGTTCTGAGTCTCTGAGCACAAAGAAGGGTAATGGGGTGCAGGTTAGAGCACATACCCATGATTGTTTTTGCAATCTGCTGCGTTTGGCCCTTCAAGACAGTCACCAGTCCATCAACGGAGGAAGTTCTGTTGAATGGGTATTGCAGTGATCATGAATGGACACCTCTAAACTCCCTGCCAACCCTGATATCTCTGACACAGCTCCATCCACCTCGTGCTGGATGGCTAGAATCTGCCACCTTATGGACAACTCCAGAGGCTCATCATCTTGGCTGGGACTCAGCATGTGGCTCTGTTCTAGTGCTCCTCCGACTGCTGGAGGTCTGTTCCATCTCTGGCAGCTGCACATGATGTGTTTTCAGCTTAAGGTTCCCTTCGTTCCAAGGTCTGATTCCCCACTGAACTGCTTGTATCTGTGCTAATGCTGGATGCAGAATAAGGATGTAACGCTGCACTATCTGATCAATGGGGAATCCAGTTTTGAGGCTCCCATCAATGATGAGACCACACAAGAATGTTTGCAACATCCAAAACACTCACCTCTGTGCACTGCACTCTTAGCTTCATCTGACATCCTGGCCTCCATGGCTGATTGACTGATGTGTGTGGCATCTCTCCAGCTCCAAGGGATCCTGCTCGAATCTGGGTAGGGTTAGGAGGTTTGGGGGACCTCCGCGTGTCCACGATCTTTCAATGTTGTTATGGGTCATCTTCTCCTGAAAGCACAGAGGAGCATGGATTAGTTCACTATCTATCTGCAGCACCATTGCAGCCTGGACAACCCCACCTGAGGAGCACCTTGCAGGGCACATCTGAGTTGTGGCCCTCAGCAAGGCACTCAGTCCAAGCAGCCAGGGCTGACCCCCTTGGCAATCTCTGGCGTCATTGGCAGTTGGCACCCAAACTCTAACACCCATGAGTTCCATGGGGGGATATCCAGACCTTAACACTTCACCATACTGATCCATGCCAACATGGCACTCACCCTTCCCGAGCGCAGCAGGTCGTTAAGCCTTTTGCGGCACTGCACCCATGTACACTGCACAATGTCGTGGCTGTTGGCCTGTGCTGCCTCTTAAGCTCTTTTAGTTAGGTGCAGTGGCCCCCTCCTTCCAACTCTTGGGACAAGGGTGTCCCTCCTGGCAGCCACCTCCTCCAGGAGGACCACGAGTCACTTATTTGAAAACCGGGGGTCCGAATGCCCACCCAACCTGCCCCCCAACTTGGCGTCTTCAGTGCCATATCTTCAGTGTTCCAGCACAAAAGGTATGTTCCTCCCTGCCAGCCTTCAAGGAGCTGCCTGTGCAGTTTTTAAACCAGCCGCCAGGTTGCCATTGGACCCGGCGACCAACAGGCCCCTGCCCGCCCCTTCCCGACCGTTGGGAGGACGCGTTTCACACTGGATGGGCTGTAATGGGCGTGAAACCGTGGTCGGGGGTTGATCACGGGTGGCAACCCATTTTTTGACCGGTTGCGAGACCGTCGATCATGCCCACCCACCAAGGGTAAAATTCAGGCCACGGATTCCCTCATTCTCCTTCTAAACTCCCTCTGCTGGTATATGGAAATGGTAGCCTTAAGTGGACCAACTGCACTTAAGGCTACACTATCCATTTTTAAAATTTAGTCTTAAAAATAAACACTTATACAATTTGTTTCTGCTAAATATATTAAAAGATTGAATTCTCCAGCACTGTTCTGAGAGTCAATCACGGCTGCTGTTTGTGCTAAAGCTACATTTGTACCCCATGATTACAAACATTTTGAAACACATCCGTATCTACCAACCTCTTTGAAAGCTCTAACTTTGCCCATGTGACAAGAGGGCTGTGACCACAGGAACACAAAGCAACCAGCATCCTTTGGTTTTACAGTCTTGCATCAGTTTGCATTGTTGAGATGCAATAAAACACTGACAGGTAAACACTTCTTTCTAATGTACTTAATATTACATTCACCACTGCCAGTGTTTTAGGACAGAGCATCTAAATATATTTTTTAGTATTTCACGGAGCATTGCTGACTATAGGCCAGCATTTAGGAACAAGGGAGGAGCATTTGGACTTAATTGGAATTTAGATCCTCAAAGCCTGCAGTTTCAGTGCTGGGGCTGACATGAAAGTGGGGCAATGGCAGTTTGAACTCTTAGACATGCTGTCACAAAATTAGTCAATATTTAGACATATGACTTTATCATCCTATATTTAAACATGTACACCATTCGATTACAAAGTATCCAACACATTCAGACATTGAAGAGGCATTATTAATGTCTACCATTTCTCCTCCTCACTTCACACCCATTCAGGTCACTGAGCTAGAAAAGAAACCAAAGGCAAAAAGATAATTGGGTAGCTACTTTTGTTGTAGTGATGAAGCTAATGGCATTAGACATTTACAGAGAGATGTTGTGACTCCACAGACATAGAATGATCTAAATTCAGCTTTCACAGTAATCAACCCAAAAGATGACTGTAGCTTTTTTTAATTTGTTCACTGCATGTGGCTGTTTATTCCCCATTACTACTTGCCCTTGAGAAGGTGGTGGTATGCTGCTTTCTTGAACCACTACAGTCTATCTATTGTAGGAACACCTTCAGTGCTGTTCAATGCTGGGTGCTCCATTCTGTTTCATTCCATTTAGACTTCATCGTGGTTTAATACTACTGAGTGGCTTGCTAGGCTATTTCAGAGGGCATTTAAGAGTCAACCTCATTGATGTGGGTCTGGAGTCACATGAGACCAGGCCATGTAAGGATGGCACATTTATGAACAAAAGTGAACCAGGTAGATTTTACATAACAATGGTTCTGCGGTCACCATTACACCAGATTTATTAATTGAATTTAAATTCCATCAGCTGCCAAGGTGGGATTCAAACTCACGTCCCCAGAGCATTAGGCTGGGCCGCAGTAGTCATGACCACTACGCCACTGCCTCCTGCTATGTGTGATGTTTGAATCCAGTCACATAAAACCATCAGTACTGAGAATGCTTCATAGGCTATGCTATGTCACTCACAAAGGAGCCCTTTAAATACAAGTTATTCCAAAACTAAATCTGGAATTTCCTGAAAAAGTATATGTAGCACAATTCTCAGGGGCAGAATTTTGACGTCGGGTGCGGGCCCGATAAGCCGACGTGTAAAATGACGCGCGATGATGTTAGGCATGCGTCCCAATGTCACCGCGCACCATCGCGATATTTCGGAGGGTGGGCACACCATGAGTTCCGAGGCATACCCACCATTAATTAACAGGCCACTTAAGGCCCTTGAGGCAGTGAAACACAGCAATTTTTCTCAGCCCGTGCAATTTTCAGGGCATCGCACAGGTGCAATGGGCAGGTGGGTAGGCCACATTTTTAAAAACCTCATCCACAGGAGGGATAAGAGGGGTGAATGGGCTCGCGAAATCTCTTCAGAGCTGCTTTTACAGGAATAACAGGCTTCAGGTCAGGACTCTGGAGGAAACATAATTCTTGGGGCCTTGCAGGTTTCAGGCAGCCTACCCTTAACCTGGGAATGGGAGTTGGGCTCTCCACTAGAGGCACCTCCTCTGAGGAGGAAGAGAGAGCCAGAAGGGGGAGGAGGCCAGGAGTCCATATTCAGCCTCCATGGGAGCCACCTTTGGGAGGACAGGCACAGGCACAAGGGGTGCAGGGCCAACAGGAAGTCCAAGGCAGAAGGGGCAGCAGAATTCACCTCTATCCTGCTGCCAGGATATACAGGCAGCGAAGCAGCTACCTCAATATGTCTGAGGTGCTGTGATGAAGGAGGCTCCATTTCTCAAGGGAGGCAGTGATCTCCATTTGTCAGATGATAGGCCCTGAGATCAGCTCCAACTGTGTGGTGGACACCCCATGCCAGTGGCTTTGAAGGTCATGGCTGCCTTCAACCTCTATGCCTCTGGCTCCTTCCAGCGGTCAGTGGGTGATTTTTGTGGAGTCTCCCAATCAGCTGTCCACAGTTGTGTCAACTGGTGACAGACACTCTGTTCAGGCATGCTTGACTTTCATTCACTACTGCAGGGACAAAGCCAGCCAGGTTGAGTGAGCCAGAGGCTTTGCAGCAATTGCTGGGTTTCCCTGCACCCTGGATGCAATAGACTGCACACATGTGGCCATTAAGGCACCAGCGGGTGAGCCGAGTTCCTTCTTCAACAGGAAGGCCTTCCACTCCATGAACGTGCAGATAGTGTGTGATCACAGGATGCAGATTCTACAAGTCTGTGCAAGGTACCCAGGCAGCTCCTGTGACGCTTACATCCTGAGACACTCCCAGGTGCCGAGGCTCTTCAGTGCTCCAGCCCGGCTGGATGGATGGCTGCTGGGTGACAAGGGCTATCCCCTTAGAAGATGGCTCATGACACCTCTCCACCATCCAAGAACAGAGGCCGAGTAGCAGTAGAATAGGAGCCACGCCTCTGCAAGGGCCACGGTAGAGAGAGCCATTGGCCTTCTCAAGATGCGCTGCCAATGCCTGGACCATTCAGGGGGTGCACTGCAGTACCCCCAAGATCATGTGTCACTGATATTGGTTTCATGCTGCGCTCTCCACACTCTGGCGCTGGAAAGGGGGCACGCAGCAGAGGAAGAAGGTGTAGACGCAGATGCTCTGGCTGCAGAAAATAAGTCCACTAGTGAGTCCGAGGATGAGCATGCTCTGGGGAATGCTGAGGGGATAGACGCTGACCCGGACAACTTCCAGGGAGGCAGGGACATCTGGGAGGCTTTGATCCAATGATCCTTCAGCTAACCTACCAAAGATGGACCTCCAACACAAGGCAGGGCTGCAGGCTCCATACTCGATACCTCGATGCCTGGTTAGGAACATTAACTATGTGCCTTGTCAATAAAGCTCAATGACAAACAAGTCACTCATAACATTATGGGTTCCCGTGCACCTGCAGGAGCAGTGAAGCACCCAGAGGCTTGTTGAGAACTAAAACATTTAATGTTTGCATACTTGCACACAGAAATGAAAGGTGTTGAGCATTACAATGAATGAAAAGCAACTAATACAGGGGGAAAAGAAAACCACCAGGATATGCCCATGTTGTGCCTAAGGTGATTCATGCCTACATTTTCAGGTGCTCTGCCTAGGTGCTCCCCCCTCGCTGGCACCAGCATTGGAGACAGCCTGCTGACTCTGCTGTCCTGTTGGCCTTGATGACCTTGGCGGGTGTCCTCTGGCCCATGGAGCCTGTGCTGGCCCCGCCTGGGAAGGAGTGGCCAGTGCCACGGCTGGCATCTCCCCAGTCATTGCAGCCTCATCAGCTGCCACGGTCACTGGCAAAGGGCGGAGGAGCTGCTGCCCTCATATGGAGCGCCCTGAGACGAGCCCGCAGAGATGACAGGCAGCTCATGCGCCAACGTGAGTTCGCTTTGGACCTCCCTGCTCACCACTGATGGATGGGCACCTAGCTGGGATACTGTGTCCCCAATCCATCTCCCAAACTGGCAGTGACCAGCTGAAGTCATTGCAGGTGTGAGGGCTTACAAATCCAAGTGCAGCCCCAGGAACCCTTGATTGTTCCCCTGGAGGAGCCTCTCCATGAGAGTCGCCAATGTCTCCGTGGAGGAGGCAGTGCGTTCGGCCATGATGTCATTGCATTGCTCATGGTCCACATGGACTCCTCCATCACGGAGACCATGGCACACATTCCCTCATGTATCTCCGCCAGATCCTCCTGCATACCCTGCTGGACTTCCAGCATCTGCTGCCTCAGGGACGACTCTGGAGGCACATCATCAGCCACCGACTGAGCATGTTTCTGGTCCCCAGCAGTCCTCTGACTCCCGGCACCCTGGGTACTCCACTTGCACCTCAAGCAATTGTGAAGTCCCCTCACAACTGTACCTTGGAATATTAGCCGATAGTCTTATCCCCACCGAGGTGCTGGTATCAGTGCTGGTGCCTACCGGCTGAGTTGGTGTGACGCTGGTGCATTACATCTTCAGGGTCCTCAGGGGTTAGTGGCGGTCCCTCTGCCTCCTGAGACTGGGCGTGCTCCGTTGAGGCTGAAAGGAAGAACAAGGACACTTGATTAGTTGAAGTTGTTACACTGTTAATGTGCACGCCTGGCACCCGGATCAGGGTGCGCTCCTCCTTCCATTATCAATGGGGATCCTATATTGGATGCTGAAATCAATATATAGTCAACAGTGGAATGTTTGCCCTGACATACATTATGACCTCAGTGCATAGTACTCTTACCTCCCACTGGCGCCCCGACCTCATCTCTATCAGTAGACCTGGGTGCATGGCGTCACTCCAGCACGAGAGCCTCCTGCTCGTATCTGATGAGTATGAGTAGGTGGGCCTGCTTTCCGCTGGTCTGCATCCTGTACCTGCATTGCCATTGCAGCCTTGCCACCTCCACCTGAGCGTAACATTGCAGGGCTCATCCAATTCATGACCCTGGAGCTGCTATACACTCACTCCAAGCAGCCAGGGCTGACCCCCTTGCCCAGGTGTTGCCTCCATCACATTTGCCACTCACACTGTCAGACCTTCCAAACCAAGGAGCATTACCACCTAGAAGGACAAGAGCAGCAGATGGATGGGTGCCTCGCCACCTGGAAGTTCCCATCCCAGTCACTCAGCATCCTGCCTTTGAAATGTTTTGGCGTTCTACCACTGTGCCTAGGTCCAGATCCTGGAGCTCGCCCCCAAAACAGTACTGTGGGTGTACTGCAGTGGGTACGAAGCATAACAACTGATAAATAGTAACTGATGGCAATAGGTTGTCCCATCATTAGCTCAGTTGATAGCACTCTTGTCTCAGGGGCAGAAGAGTTATGGGTTCAGGTCCCATTCCTCAATTAAACACAAAAGTTGATGCTGACATTTCAGGGCAGTACAGAGGGAGTTCTGCACTGTTAGAGGTGCTGTCGTTGGATGGGTTGTTAAATCAAGGCTTTATCTACTCTTTTAGATAGACTTAAAGAAAAAATCCCATGCGCTATTTTGAACATTTATTCCTCAATCAACATCCCATTCCTTGTCACCTTGTTAAAAGCAAAATGCTGCAGATGCTGGAAATCTGAAACAAAAACAGAAAATGCTGGAAAAACTCTGCAGGTCTAACAGCATCTGTGGAGAGAGAAACAGAGTTAACATTTCGAGTCCATAGTGTATCTGGCATTTTCTGATCTTGTCACCTTGTTGTTTGTAGGAGCTTGCTGTATGCAAAATGACTGCTGTGTTTCTTACATTACAACAATGACTACACATAAAAAGTACCTTGTTAGCTGCAAAGTGCTTTGGGAAGTCCTTGGTATATGAAAGGTGCTATATGCACATGCAAGTTTTTTATTTTTTTTATCAGACAAATGTATATCGTCTAACAGACATTTATTGATGAAATGCAATGATCTGAAAATATCCATATACACTTTTATTTGCTTTTATTCATCATGTAAATAGGAGCATTTGAATTAATGCAATATAAAGACAGTAAATCTCAAAGAAATTGCTCTGGGATTGTATAAGGTCAGGGATTTGTATGTTAAGGAGATCAGAGGCAAATGTCAGAATAAACGACTTACAACTGATTAAAATGCTTCCTACAAGTATTGCATCCTTATTAGAAACTAGCAGACAGAGAAGATGGATGGAGAAATAAGTAATCATGTATAATATTTCCATTTCATTTCATTTATAATCCTATGAATCTCCATTTTCCTTTCCTCTTGTCACTTTTGACTCCATCAGTTCCAATTTCCCTCCCTCCTTTATGTAAGTCAGTTGTAGGAGAGAATGGAGAAAGAGATTTTTAGAAGCAAGTCTCACATATAAAACCCCATAAGGTTTACTATTAATTTAAAAACTGGTAAATATGCCTCTCTTAGGATCCCTTGGTTCATTTAATTCTTACAAAAGGGAGATAGTAGAAGATTTAGGACCTAAGAAAGTAGATAAGATAAAGCAAGCAATGTAATTAAAGCATGGAATGGAAACAAAAGAAACATTTAAATTTATGCACAAAATTTGAAATAAAATGAAACTGCTGGAAAATACCTCAAAGTTTGCAACACAATTTAGATCAGTGAAGATCATAAATAAAAATCAATAAAAACCTGACAACACTCAGATGTCAGATCAGATATAAATGTCAACAGCATGTTCTTTGTAGGCTTCATTTTCTTAACAATTGGAGGGTGCTGATCTAAGCAGAATAAGGGGGAAAAATTGGATAAGGGTCATTTTGGGGCATGAGGATCACATAAGATTACCTGGTGTCCAGCACAGTTGAGGCAGGTAGCTTATAAAATTCACACTGCCTCCTTATCTAAATGATTTCACTGTGCAGCCCAGCTTGGAATGCATTGCTGACTGGCTACAGGCTCGACAGGAAACACAGCAGCATATATGGGTAGCGCATCACACAGCTTACTCCTCTTGAATGCAGCCTGCCCCTCCTAAAGGGAAACTGCAGTCATTGAACAGTAGTTGCTTCTGACTATCTGTGGAAGGAAGAGCACACTAATGGGACAACAGGAAAGGGAAAGGGCTCCCAGGTTTTCTGATGTGGCCCCAGAGGTATTAGTGATGGAGCTGGGATGGATGCCATGTTCCTGAAAGAGGGTGAGAAGGCACTCGAGGCATACTTTGAAAAAGGAATGTGAGCTGGCATTCATGAGAGTCAATTCTCAAGTCTGACCATAATGGCCTGGCTGCAGTGCTGGAAAAAAGTTCAATGACATCACATGGATGACTAAGGTTAGTGAATGCATCTTTATACAACATCCCCTAACCACCACTTCACCAACATCTCACACAGCTGAATATACCATACCAACAATTACTCACATAACTGCAGTCATGCTAACATTCAGATATTCCACCTCACCCTGACAAAATACTAATATTGCCATTCTCACATCCTCCTCTCCCAGCTTTCATATATGTCCAGCTATTCAGCAATGGAAGGCTCATCACCCAACCATGTTGCAACACACTCAATGACATATCTTTCATCTCTTTTGGAAAATGAGGAGGCTCATGAATGTAGGAAGGAACAGGGAACTGGTGGAAGACAGGCATGTCTGAATCAATAGGGCCCCTTGGAGGAGAAAGTGGGCATGATGGGGCTGGCTGTGACTAAGGCTTTGCATTTGGTGCTGCCAAGTTCATTCAGGATGACAGTCCTGCCTTTAGCCCCTTCTCAAATTACACCTTACCCTCTTCCTGCTAACTAACATGAGGTACAAGCTACAGTTCTTGTGACACATGAACCTCTTGCCTTCCAACCCAGCCCTCTTCGCTCAGCCAAACTTACCCCTTTTGCATTTGTGCTTTCAGCTCCCCAAGAATTTCTTTCACTGCAACCTCAGTACGAAAGGCAACCCTCTGTTGAAGAAACATCATTCTTGATCTGAAACTCATAATCGCCAGCTCAGATACTGGCAATGTGAGAAAGTTTAGAAGCCAGTATAGAGTTGTAATCTGCATGTAGTGAGTCACTGGGATTCAGTGGGGTGCAACAAGACCAGGGGAAAGGATAGTTGGTGTACAAGCTCACCAAGAGGTGAGGTTGTAGATCGGTTCTACTGCAAGGGACTTAAATGAGAACCTTGATAGGGCACCTGTAGTAAACTGATATGTAATATACCTTCAAGATAAATATTGTAATGTAAGGTCACATGATCTTTATATCCAATAGCAGAGTAGTGCGGGCTACCTCTATGCATGAGAGTCTTGAGTTAGTCACTGATGAGTAAAGGTAGAGTTTTACGTTTTGAGCAAACAAGTGTAGCTGCTGAGTTTAGTTTGTAAATAAACAGCATGCGTTTATTCTAACAATGATCTCCTGATGTCTTCTGTCTCTGTACCAACCAAATCAAGCATGCAATCCGGATCCTTTAGCCCAGCAAACCAAGGGCACTGGATCCAACAAACTGGCAACGAGAGTACAAGCATGAAAAATCACAGCAAAAACGAGGTAAAATGCAAGAAAGAAACAAAAGAAATCAGAAGAACCAACTTTGCACAGTAGTTGTAAGTAAAAAAAAAATTCTTTCCGAGCGTCGAAGTAATCCCCTCAGAGCATGCCGCAATTTGGAAGAGTGGAGCCATTCGATCTAACCTCGGACAACTAGTCTCACTATGTTGAATGCCTCGCATTCTTCTACCAGGCGAACAACATTGCAGGGAAGGAGAAGAGGCACATGATCCTCTTGTCCACGTGTGGGGGTAACACATTCGGATTAACTTGGAATCTGTTGCCCCAGATGCTAAAAGTTTTGATGACTTAGTGAACCTCATAAAGAATCATTACCAGCCCAAGCCATTGGTGACGATGCAATGGTCTAAATTTAACTCGGAAGAAGGGAGATGGCCACTTGTTATGTGACAAGTCTGAAGCAATTAAATAAATATTGCAAGTTGGTGTGCAGTGTAAATGAAAATGCGATTCAGGAGAGATTGTTGGTTGAAACAAATCTAGGTTTTCAGAAGGCAATGGAAAATGCAGTGTGAGACTCAGAAGCCATTCGAGAAGCGCAAAATGGCGCCATCCTCCATGTTCAGCTGGAAGCCTCAACCAAAAAGAACGCAAAAATCCAGAGCTTTGTTCCAAAGTGGGAAGCAACCACCGCTAGCACACAAATTAAAAAGGAAAGCTTAGCAGCAAAAACATGGCATAATAGTAACAGAGGTGGAAGCAGACAGCCCTGTAATGAAGCACAGTTTAAAAAATTGAATGTTTCTTCTGCCATCGATATGGACACCTCATGAGACATTGTAAAGATAGAATCAGGCAGAATGTCAGACAAAGGCAAAAGCCCAATGAGATAAACAGCACTGAAAAGCCTAAAGTAATAGATGCTGATATCTATTTGCTATATAATTTTAAAGTAGGAGGAACAGAGCCTATCTATATAACCATGAGTCTGAACGAGAAGCCCATCAGACTGAGGTGGATACTGGTGCATCCACTACGGTGATTGGTGAGCATACTTTTTAATACCTGAATCATGGAGAACAGAAGCTGAATTTAGAAGAAACTGATGAAAAATTAAAGACTTACACAGGAGAAGACATATAAGTCAAGGGCATTTGTAAAGTCAAGGTACACAATAAAAGTCAATCGGTGAGATTACCCTTGATGGTAGTAGCAGGCGAGGGACCTCGTCTCCTCGGATGAAACTGGCTGAAAGACATTAAATTGGAATGGAATGAAATCTTCCAACTAAAAACTAATAGGCTTTTACAGCTGCTATAAAAAACATGCCTCTGTTTTCAAGGAAGAACTTGGAAAAATTGAAGGGCTACAAGCAAAAAATTCATGTAGAACCAGAGGCAACACCAAGATTCATGAAAGCAAGACCAGTACCTTATGGAATGCAGGACAAGGTAGATGCTGAACTGGACAAATTAGAAAAACTGGGAATGATACAAACAGTACAATTTTCAGTGTGGGCAGCTCCAATTATACTTGTTCCCAAACCTAACCAAAGCATTAGAATATATGGGGACTATAAATTAGCAGTTAACAAAGTGGCAAAATTGGATAGACACACCATACCTAAAATTGAAGATTTATACACTAAATTGGCAGGTGGAAATTCTTACACGACATTAGATTTGAGTCATGTCTACCAGCAATTGGAATTAGAGAAGGCATTCTGGACATTTGTCACCATAAATACACATAAGGGATTGTACCAGTACACCCATTTACCATTTGGGGTATCTTCCGCTTGCGCCATATTCCAAAGAACCATGGAAAGTTTATTACAGGGATTGCCCCATACTGTAGTTTATTTAGATGACTTTCTCATGACTGGACTCAAGAAAAAGGAACATTTGACGAACTTGGAAGAAGTTCTGAAATATTTTTTGCGGGTTGGAGTGAAATTGAAAAAGGAAAAGTGCACATTCCAGGCAAAAGAGGTAACTTACCTAGGTCACAAGGTCGATTCACAAGGCTTACATCCAGTTGAAGATAAAGCGAAAGCCATTTAAGAAGCCCCAGAACCAAAGAATACATCTGAACTGAAATCATTCCTGGGGAAGATCAATGACTTTAGATGCTTCTTGCCTAATTTATCGACAGAACTGGTGCCACTATATTACTTGCTCAAGATAAACCAGAAATGGTCATGGCAAACACCACAAGAAGAAGCTTTCACAAAAGTGAAAAAGTTGTTGCAGTCATCTACATTTCTAGCACATTTTGATCCAAAGAAAGAGTTGTTAATGTGTGACACATCACTCTATGGAGAGGGAGCAGTGCTTTCCCATCGAATGGATGATGGATCAGAATGACCTGTATGTTAAGTGTCGAGAACACTTAGTACTGCAGAGAAAAAGTACTCACAAATTGAAAAATCAGGCCTGGCAATCATTTTCGGTGTTGAAAAGTTTCATCAATAAGTGCAGGGCTGCCATTTTCCTATTGTAACAGATCACAAGCCATTATTAAGACTATTCAGTGAAGACAAGGCTATACCCACTATAACCTCAGCAAGAGTACAAAGATGAGCGTTGATCTTGACAGTGTATGAGTACGCTTTTATTCATAGACCCGAAAGTCAAATTGCAAATGCTGATGCACTCTATTGTTTACCCTTGCAAGTAAAAGATGAGCATGTTCCAATTCCTCAGGAATACGTCTTGTTATTAAACTTCCTGGACTCATCACTGATATGTGCTAAACAAATTAAAGATTGGTCAAACTGAGACCCAGTCGTATCCGAAATGAGAAATCAAGTTCTTCATGATTGGTCACAAACACAAGAATCCGATTAAACGAAGCTGTATTTCCAGCAAAGATACAGATGAACCAGCTAAGAAGGTTTTTTTTATTGTGGAGAATGTGTGATTGTTCCTGCAAAGGGATGAAAGCCATTATTATCTGAACTTCAGATTGCACATCCCAGGATTTCCAAAATGAAGGCGATAGCACGCAGCTATATGTGGTGGCCAGGAATGGATGGAGAAATAGAAAACCTAGTGAGAAGTTGTATGCAATGTCAACAAGTACAAATATTACCTGCAACAGTCCCGTTACACCCCTGGGAATGGCCAGCAAGATCATGGGTACGAATACACATCGACTATAAGCGGCCTTTTATGGGAACAATGTTTCTCCTTCTCATAGACGCTCATTCACATAGATGGATATATATGAAGTAAGGTCATCCACATCTTCAGCGACAAAAGACAAGCTACGACAAAGCTTCGCTATAAATGGATTACCTGAAGTGTTAGTATCAGGTAATGGGACAGCATTCACAATGCTGATTTAACCGATTTACAAGCCTCAATGGTATCGTACATGTGAAAACATCTCCATACCACCCTTCTACAAATGGACTCGCCGAGAGGCTATTTCAGGCGTTCAAATCTGCTATGAAGAAATTGTCTGGAGGCTTGTTAGAGACTAAACTAGCATGATTTCTCTTCCATTATCGAACCACCCCTCATTCGACAATAGGTGCCACACCTGCTGAACTGTTGATGAAGTGCCGTATCCGATCGAGACTGTGTCTAATTATTTCAAACTTGGGGGGCAGGGAAGGTAGAAAGAAGGCAGGAAAATCAGAAAATGAGTCCTGATTGTCACAGTCGGGACAGAACATTTAATGTAGGGGAGAAGGTAGTTATGAAAAATTTTAGAAAAGGACCAGCATTGTTGTTCGGTGAAATAAATGCTGAAATGGGACCTCTTTCCCATCGAATAATAGGAAGACATGTGGATCACATACAAAGTGGAAAAAACAAATATCCAGAAGTGATTCCACTAGTGTTCAAGACTGAATCAACATTTCCTGTTGAAAGAACCCAACCGAGTACAAATGTATTTTTGAAGAGCCGATTGTACCTGAAAGAGTCGAAGAAACAAATTTACAGGTACCTGCTATAGAACCTGATGCTCAAACGACTTCAGTACGGGAGACTCCAAAGCAAACTTCAGAAACTGTGGAGCTGAAATGTTCTACATGCATAAAGAAACCACCAGAGAGGCTGACTTTGTAAATAATTGAACTGTGTAAAAAACTTGATATACTGAAAATTTTTTTAATGTATTTTTCAGTAAAAGGGGAGGGATGTAATAATCTGATATGTAATATACCTTTAAGGCAAGTATTAGAATGTAAGGTCACATGATCTTTATATCCAATAGCACAGCAGCGCGGGCTACCTCTATGTGAGAGAGTCTTGAGGTAGTCACTGAGGAATAAAAACAGAGTTTTATGTTATGAGCACACAAGCGTAGCTGCGGTGTTTAGTTTGTAAATAAACAGCATGTGTTTATTCTAACAACAATCTCCTGATGTTCTCTGTCTCTGCACCAATCCAGTCACCCAAATCAAGCATGCAACCCGGATCCTTTAGCCCTAACAAACCAAGAGCATTAGATCCAACAGCACTGTACAGGAGACTGCTGAAGGCCATGCACACAGAGATGTTTGTTGCATTTGGCTGGCTAACTGCAGAGCTTCTTGTCACTGTCAAGGAGCATGGAGGACTTCGGCTCTAACTCGGCACAAGGCTTTGTGTAGTGCTTGGGAGCCCAGCCTTTCCACCGTGAAAGTGGTGGCCAACACCATGACAGTGTTTATGGACCCACCCATAATTTAGCATTTGTGGCCGACATCTCAACTTCAACTGCAGCAGGCAGAATCCACTCAATGTCTCAGTGCTTCAGGGAAAACTCAGACTGAAATAATGAGAGCCAAGGTTGCTGCCATGTTGACTCTGGATGCCAGTGTTCAAAGGCGTATTCAGGTTTCATTGCACTCCAGCAATCTGTCCTCCATCAGATTACTAGGATTGATAAGGCACTGTCCTGGGAGAGTGACAGTGGTTCCATGTTGCATTAACCTGCTGGCCTCTGTCAAGGTGACAACATTCATGCTTCCATCCTACCACTCCACTAGAGCTGTTGTCTCTAGCAAGCCAGCACATACTGCTGTCACCCATGCCAAGGTAGTGCTGTGTGAAATCAGGCTCTCAAGGACATCCTGCAAGGCTATCTGTAGTCTCCCCCAGTGAAAGTTAGCAGCCTTCCACCAGCCATTTTGAGCCACTGGGGTAGCACTGTGTACGAGAACTAGGCCAGGTAAAGGCGCCCAAAAGAGTAGCCCTAAGGTAATACACAGGGGTGAATATTTCAGTTTTGTGTGTAGCATGGGAAATGGTGTTGGATGAAGTTGTTCTGGAATGCTGGCGGCTTTTATTTCACAATTTTGGCTGACAGAATGCCGTGGAGTTCCTTAGCAGGTGGATTGTGAGAATAGGGAATTGTGGGACTACTCTGATCTGGGGATGATATCTCAGGGGAACCAGAGTCTAGGTATCTGCTCATAGACAGTCTGTTGGAAGAGAAGGGCTCCTGGCTGCCTTCATCCTTCTCTTCCTCCTCCTTCACCTTCTCCTCTTAAGTTGGCCTCAGTACACATGGCAAGGGCACCACCCTCATAATAGCAAATTTATGGAGAATGCAACAGATCACCACTGTCCGAACAGTTCAGCAGTTCCCAGAATGCCAATAGGTCACTCCATGATGTTCTTTCTGGCTGCGTGGTTCTCATTATAAGCACACTATCCATGTACAGTCAGGTGGGGAATGGTAATCATTTGTCAAGTACAGAGCGGTTAGTCCTTGTCATCCAGCAGCTAGCCTCTGGTTCAAAGTTGGCAAGAATGACTTACTTCAGCATCCCAATGGCTTGTTCAATGGATTCAATTTTAACTTTCTTGGCCATTGATGGTTGGGCTCCTCAAAGATGAAATCAGCCATGTCATTAGAGAGTAACCCATGTTTCCAAGGACCCATCTGCTGACTCTACCTGGAGGTGTGAATATCTCTGGTAGACGTGACTGGCATAGGATGAATGCACCATGGCAGTTTCCTAGGTATCTTGTACATGTATGCACATGTATGATAATCTTTCAGTGGTTGCATACCAGCTGAACATTAATGAAACAGAATCCCTATTGGTTGACCAATACTGGTGGGTGATCTTGGGGCACCTTGATAGCCACATGTATGCAATTTATAGCTCCTAGCACATATGGGAGTTCAGCCAGAGAAACAAGTCTGTGGGCCTTCTCATTCAGGCTGGACTCATCAGCAGCAAAACGGATGGCCCTGGCAAACACAGCATCTGTCACCAGACTGTGATATTCTATAAATGCCATCAGCAGATCCCTGGAAGGATCAGGAGATAAGGAAATTCAGGGCTAGTGATCTTGATCATTGTTAGCATTGCGCGCCCATCTGGTCCACAAAGCTGAAAATGTTAGCAATCACCTGACAGGAATGTTTGACCCTCCTGAGGCACTGGTGTTCAGGAAGTCATATCGTAGAAGCTAATCCTCTGCATTTATATTCTGTGCTGAGGGTATAATAGGAGCAGAAATTAGGCCATTCGGCCCATCGAGTCTGCTCTGCCATTCAAAATTGGCCAATAAGTTTCTCAACCCCATTCTCCCACTTCTCCCTGTAACCTTTGATCCCCTTACCAATCAAGAACCTATCTATCTTGGCCTTAAATACACTCAATGACCTGGCCTCCACAGCCATCTGTGGCAATGAATTCCATAGATTCACCACTCTCCGGCTAAAGAGGTTTCTCCTCATCTCTGTTCTAAAAGGTCTTCCCTTTACTCTGAGGCTGTGCCCTCGGGTCCTAGTCTCTCCTACTAATGGAAACATCTTCCCCATGTCCACTCTATCCAGGTCTTTCAGTATTTTGTAAGTTTCAATCAGATTCCCCCTCATCCTTCTAAACTCCATCGAGTATAGACCCAGAGTCCTCAAACGTTCCTCATATGTTAAGCCTTTCATTCCTAGGATCATTCTCGTGAACCTCCTCTGGGCTCTCTCCAGGGCCAGCACATCCTTTCTGAGATACGGGGCCCAAAATTGCTCACAATATTCTAAATATTCTAAAAAGCCTCAGCAGCACATCCCTGCTTTTATATTCTAGTCCTCTCGAAATAAAAGCCAACATGGCATTTGCCTTCCTAACTATCGATTCAACCTGCAAGTTAAACTTAAGAGAATCCTAGACTAGGATTCCCAAGTCCCTTTGCATTCCAGATTTCTGAATTCTGTCCACATTTAGAAAATAGTCTATGCCTCTATTCTTCCTATCAAAGTGCATTACCTCACACTTCCCCGCGTTTTATTCCATCTGCCACTTCTTTGTCCATTCTCCTAAGCTGTCTAAATCCTTCTGCAGCCTCCCCGCCTCCTCAATACTACCTGTCCCTCCACCTATCTTTGTATCATCTGCAAACTTAGCCAGAATGCCCTCAGTTCCTTCATCTAGATCATTAATGTATAAAGTGAAAAGTTGTGGTCCCAACACTGACTCTTGTGGAACTCCACTAGTCACCGGCCGCCTTCCTGAGAAGGATCCCCTTATCCCCACTCTCTGCCTCCTGCCAGACAGCCAATCTTCTATCCATGCTAGTACCTTGCCTCTAACACCATGGACTCTTATCTTACTGAGCAGCCTCCCGTGCGGCACCTTATCAAAGGCCTTCTGGAAGTCCAAGTAGATAACATCCATTGGCTCTCCTTTGGCTAACCTACTCGTTACCTCCTCAAAGAATTCTAACAGATTTGTCAGGCATGACCTTCCCTTGATGAAACTATGCTGACTTTGCCCTATTTTACCATGCACTTCCAAGTATTCTGAAATCTCATCCTTAATAATAGACTCTAAAATCTTACCAATGACCGAGGTCAGGCTAATCGGCCTGTAATTTCCCGTCTTTTCCCTCACTCCCTTCTTAAACAGGGGGTTACATTAGCGATTTTCCAATCCTCTGGGACCCTCCCTGACTCCAGTGATTCCTGAAAGATCGCCACTAACATCTCCACTATCTCTTCAGCTATCTCCTTCAGAACTCTGGGATGTAATCCATCTGGTCCAGGTGATTTATCCACCTTCAGACCTTTCGTTTTTCCTAGCACCTTCTCCTTGGTAATGACCACCATACTCACCTCTGCCCCCCGACTCTCTTGAATTTTGGGGATGTTATTCATGTCTTCCTCCATGAAGACTGACGCAAAGTACCTATTCAGTTCCTCTGCCATTTCTTTGTTCCCCATTATTACTTCTTCAGCGTCATTTTCCAGCGGCCCAATGTCCACTTTTGCCTCTCTCTTACCCTTTGTATATCTAAAAAACTCTTGCAATCTTCTTTTATATTACTGGCTAGTTTACCCTCATATTTAATCTTCTTCCTCCTTATTTCTTTTTTAGTTGTCCTCTGTTGGTCTTTGTAGTCTTCCTAAGCCCCTGGCTTCCCACTGCACTTCGCCGCATTGTATGCTTTCTCTGTAGCTTTTATGCTGTCCCTGACTTCCCTTGTCAGCTATGTTTGCCTCATCCTCCCTTTAGTATGCTTCTTCTTCCAAGGGATGAATTTTTGCTGTGTCTCCCAAATTACTCCCAGAAACTCCTGCCATTGCTGTTCCACTGTCTTACCTGCTAGGCTCATCTCCCAGTCAGTTCTGGCCAGCTCCTCCCTCATGCCTCTGTAGTTACCTTTATTCAGCTGTAATATCATTACATCTGATTCCAGCCTTTTTCCTCTCAAATTGCAGGGTAAATTCTATCATATTATGGTCACTTCCTCCAAAGGGTTTCTTCACCTTAAGTTCCCTTATCAAATCTGCCTCATTACACATCACTAAATCTAGAATTGCCTGTTCCCTAGTGGGCTCCACCACAAGCTGCTCCAAAAAGCCATCTTGTAGACATTCCACAAATTCCTTTTCTTGGGATCCACTACCAACCTGATTTTCCCAGTCGACCTGCATATTGAAATCCCCCATGATCACTGTAACCATGCCTTTCTTACATGCCTTTTCTATTTCTTGGTGTATCTTGTGCCCCACATCCTGACTACTGTTTGGAGGCCTCTACATAACTCCCTTTATGGTTTTATCACCTTTGCGGTTCCTCAACTCTACCCACACAGGTTCTCCATAATCCGACCCTACGTCGTTTTCGCTATCGATTTAATTTCATTTATTACTAACAAAGCAACCCCAACCCCTCTGCCAACCTGCCCATCCTTTAGATAGGATATATATCCTTGGATATTTAGCTCCCAGTCCTGATCCCCCTGCAGCGATGTCTCACTGATGCCCACCACATCATACCTGCCAATTTCAGTCTGCGCCACAAGCTCATTTACCTTATTTCGTATACTGCGTGCGTTCAGATGCAACATTTTCAGTCCTGTATTTCCCGTCCCCGATCTCATTGTCGTCCCTTTATCTGATGTGCTTGAAGTTAGGTTCCTAGCCCCTTGCAAACACTCTGTGCTATTTTGTGTTCTGGAGACTTTAATAGCCTCTCCTGGGCTCTCCTTCCTTTTCAGTTTTTTCATAATTTTCCATGAAGTTGAATCCCCCCCCCCGCCAGTCCCCACGCCACCACATGCTAACCTGCTGCTTTGTTTCACATTAGTCATACTTCTTGGAGTTTTACCCTTCCCTTGCCCCCACTTCTAAGTTTAAAGTCCTGTTGACCACCCTATTTACCCTTTTTGCTAGAACACTGGTCCCAGATCGGTTCAGGTGGAGACCGTCCCAATGGTACAGGACCCTCCTGTTCCAATACTGATGCCAATGCCCCACGAAATGGAACCCCTCTTTCCCTCACCACTGCTTTAGCCACATGTTTACTTCCCTTGTTCTCACTTCTCTATGCCAATTTGCATGTGGCTCGGGTAGTAATCCGGTGATTATAACCCTTGAGGACCTGTTCTTTAATTTAGTTCCTAGTTCCTGATAATCCCCAAACAGGTCCTCTTTCTTAGTCTTACCTATGTTATTTGTCCTGACATAGACTACAACAACTGGATCCTCCTCCTCCCTCTCCAAAATCCTTTCAAGCTGGTCAGAGATGTCTCTCACCCTTTCATCGGGCAGGCAACATACCATGCGGGACTCTCGATCCTGGTTACAAAGGATGCTATCAATTCCCCTAATTATAGAATCCCCTACAACTACCACTTGTCTTTTTGCTCCCCCTTCTTGAATGGCCTCCTGTGCCACGTGGTCAGCTAGCTCATCCTCCCTACAGCCCTGTTCCTCATCCACACAGGGAGCAGATACCTTGCACCTGTTGGACAGGGTCAAGAGCTGAGGCTCCTCTGTTCCTGAACACAGGATTCCTCTACCTGCCTCACTTGCATACACACCCTGCTGACCCTGACCACTGACCAAATTTGAGGTATGTAATCTACTGGGTGTGACCGCCTCCTGAAACAAAGCGTCCAGGTAACTCTCCCCCTCCTGGATGTGTTGCAGCGTCCAGTGCTCGAACTCCAGCTCATCAATTCTGAGCCAGAGTTCCTCCAGCAACCAACACTTGCTGCAGATATGGTCACAACGGCTCGCAATGGGACCTGCCAGCTCCCACATCATATAGCTACATCACAGTCATTTCTACTTAGTTAATTAATTTATTTATTAATTAGCTTTGCAGTGTTTTTTTTCAAATTTGGTACAGATTTCCTACTAACCAATCAGGTCACAGCTTTCCTGTGACATCACTTTTTCAGTTTTATCCTGTGTCTCCGCCGTTCTCCTTGTGCTCTTTTATCCTGTGACTCTGCCGCTCTCCTCGTGCTCTTTTATTCTGTATCTCCGCCGCTCTCCTTGCGCTCTTTTATCCCGTATCTCCGCTGCTCTCCTCGCGCTCTTTTATCCTGTGTCTCTGCCGCTATCCTCGCGCTCTTTTATCCTGTATCACCGCCGCTCTCCTCGCACTCTTTTATCCTGTATCTCCGCCGCTCTCCTCATGCTCTTTTATCCTGTGTCTCCGCTGCTCTCCTCACGCTCTTTTATCCTGTGTTTCCGCTGCTCTCTGTCTCCGCTGCTCTCCTTGCGCTCTTTTATCCTGTGTCTCCGCTGCTCTCCTCGTGCACTTTTATCCTGTGTTTCCGCTGCTCTCTTCGTGCTCTTTTATCCTGTGTCTCTGCCGCTCTCCTCGCGCACTTTTATCCTGTGTCTCCGCTGCTCTCCTCGCGCTCTTTTATCCTGTGTCTCTGCCGCTCTCCTCACGCTCTTTTACCCGTCTCCGCTACTCTCCGTCTCCACTGCTCTCCTCATGCTCTTTTATCCTGTGCCTCCGCTGCTCTTCTCGTGCTTTTTTATCCTGTATCTCCTGCAAGTTGGAGCTCTGTGTTCATCCTCATTCTCCTGTCCAACACAGAGTTGCATAAGCTGGTCCCTTGCTGATCTGAAGGCCTGACATGTGGGAATTGCAGATCAAAGTCCAAAAACTCCAGGTGGTAGAAATTACCTTGAAAGTGTTAGAAGAATTCACCTCCAAAGGAGGGGAAGCACAGTCTCAGAACATGTCCCTTAAGCAAAAGCTTTTCACTTAGGCGAAGAAGCAGCTGTCATATCTCAGCATTTAAAAGCTTTCTTGCCTATCAATTACTCAGCTCCCTCAATCTCCCCTGTCCACTCACATTGTTTCACCTGGCGAGTTTCAGGGAGCCTGGGAAAGCATGCACTGAGAATTAAAGACAGGATCCAGGGTTAAAAATGCTTTTTAACATATTCAATTGTCAGACTTGTCTCAGAGGTTTCCTTTGCGTTAACAAGTGCACTCTTGACCTCTTGCATTTTTTACTCTTTCAATCTGCTGCCTGCAGAGAGATCACTGCCCACTCTGGCAGTTTAAGATTCCTCCCTTTGTGTCTGCATGAATATATAATTGCATGGATTCAGCATGCCAAATTGGTTTCTGATTGTCTATGCTCATCATGTGGTGTTATCAATCGCAGATTAGCAAAGAACAACCAGATTGGAGAACTACAGTCCACAACAAACATTCAAAGTAGCCAATCCATTTCCATATCAAAGCTGTAATGTTAAGAAATAAGCTGAAAAACGTAAATAATTTAAAAGTTGTAACTGTAAATTCAATTTATAAACAACACTAAAGCATTCAACTTCTCCCTAAACTATATGCGCATATCTAAAGACCCAGGTTCGAACAAGTCCGAGGCTTTTGGATAACATTTGCGACTCAGTTTATGAGCAAGCCCAGCTAGAGATGTTAAATGCTGACACCTCATCACTTCCTAATACTTGTTTTAAAATGTCTGTGGGCAGCACCTTGTGACATCAACTAGTATATCATAAAGACCTGGGAGGTGCTCCAAGGCAGTGACATATATTATGGTAAAATAAGAAATAATATTGATAGCCTTTCAAGGTTTACTCTTGTGATTTCTGATGTCACAGAAAGAAACACTTTCATTTATATAAAGTATCCTTCACACCCTCAGGTGTCCCCAAGTGACTGAATTACTTTTGAAGTGTCACCACTGTTGTTTTGCAGACAAACCATGGCAGCCAATTTGTATGTGGTAAAGTTCCATAAAGAGAGGTGAGATAAATGATGAATCAATCTGTTCTTGTCATGTTGGATGAGGGATAAACGTTGATTGGGCAATTCCCTCTTTTTCTTCTTTTATGTCCACCTGAACAGGCAGATGGCATCTCAGTTTAAAGACAGCACCTCCAACAATATAGTACTGCACTGAAGTGTCAGCTCAGATCATATGCTCAAACCATTGTGTGGGGTTTGAACTGAAAACCCTTTGCCATCAGAAGACAGTGCTGTTCTGAGTCAAGGTGACATGAATCACATTCTTCCCAGGTTCCTATCTTGCAGCCCACTGAGAACTGTATGTTATCAATTAGAATGAGTGTATACAATCCTGATCATTCAATAATAGGCTGCTATACTTGTGTTGTTGCAACCCCTGTATAAGGTACATAGACCAGATGGTCTCAGATTTGACTCTTGGTCTATGCTGAGTTAGTTGATCTCAGTTGCTGTGCTACTACTGGTTGGGAGAGAAAACGAGAAGGCTCTGATGTGAAAGCTTCCACAACAGACTGTTGACTCAATGAATAATGGCTACATTGGTAAGTGCCAGCCCAGTTGTATATCAACGATCAGTGCTATCAGGAAAGGAGTTAACAAGAAGGCAAAGTGAGTTTCATCAACCAGCTACAAAGACTTATGACTTGGATGGGCTTTTTTTCTGTTTATTGTTGCCTTTTGTTTTAATTGTTTCTGTTTAATTATACAGTGATATCACTAGAGAACAGGCCCAATAAAAATGAGAGAGAGCTCAATTAACATTAAATACAAAATTAAAATGGCAAAATTGATGAGGCCTTTCTGGTTTAATAGCTCGATAAGTTCTTCATCCACCTGCCTTCCCGTAGACCCCAGTAATTTCTTCAAGCCACTTCTTCTAAGTTTGTCAACACTGTTTAAAGGTAGTTTTATTTTAACATTAGAGGAAAATTATGGAAATTGAACTAATGATAGCTATTGGGGTCAGCCTTCTGAGTCAAAAGATTGTGGTTTTAAATACCACTCCAGATCTTGAGCACAACATCTAGGTTGACACTCCAGTGCAGTACTGAGAGAGTGCTGCACTGTCGGAGGTGTTGTACTTTGGATGAGCTGTTAAACCAAGGCCCGTCTGCCATCTCAGGTGGATGTAAAATATCCCATAATGCAATTTTGAAGAACAGCAGGGGAGTTTTCCCTGGCCTGCTGGTGACATTTATCCCTCAACCAAAATCAGTAAAAATAAATTGTCTGGTTATTACCTCATTGCTGTTTGTGAGAGCTTGCTGTGTGCAAATTGGCTGCCAATTTTCTTACATTAGAACACTGCAAAAATTGGCTGTAAAGCACTTTGGATGTCCCAAGGTCATGAAAGACACAAATCTTTCTTTATTTTAATGATAACTGTTTGTAAATAGTGAGAATTTATTTTTAAGGTACAGTAGTTATAGTAACCAATGGCTAAAGTATACATGATCTAATAGATCCACCTCGCTTGCATGCCACCTTTAATGCCCTTGTCCCCATTAAAACCAAAACTCTCTCTTATCTTGATCATTCCTATGGTACAGACCCAATCTCCACTTCCTCAAGTCCAATGGGCACAAACACGGCAGACAACTTGTATAGCCGCTCATCAGCAGGTCTGATTGGGCCACATAAAAGCACTACGGGGCCCTGCTCTCCTCTGCCAAAGCTGTTCACCGTTCCAGCATCAACTTGGAAGGTAAAGGTAACTAATACAGTTTCTCAACAGCAACAATTTTTATTCACATAGCACTTTTAATGGCTGCCAAGTGGAGCAATTTAAATTGGGGATGCTCAAGGGGCCAGAGTTAGAGGAGTGCAGAAATTTCAGAGGGTATAGGGTTCACCATTCCAAATAGACTTCTTAAACTGCTTTCATGTCTCTTCTAACCTTACTTCCAATAATAAGTGCAAGGGACTCATGGACACCTTTGTCACTAAGGTTGAGACAATCCTTTCAGCTGCCCCTGCCGCTTCCCTCCATTTCTGTAGCTCACCAAACTTCCCCTTAGGTCCCATCCTGCACCAGCCCTGAACTCGCATATTCCTCTAGTTTCTCCTCCATCCCCTACTTGCTCCCTCCAAGCTCTCCTTATCCAAGAAGTTCACCTCCTGCTCCCTTGATCCCATTCCCACCAAACCGCTGACCACCCAACATCTTTTCTTGGCCCCATGTTAGCTGATATTGTTAATGGTTCTCTCTCCTCAGGTACCGTCCCTCCCTTTCAAAGCTGCCATCATCATCCAGCTCTCCAAAACAAACACCCTTGACCATGCTGTTCTTGCAAACTACCACAACCATGTCCAACCTTCCTTTCTCCTACATTGTCCTTGAATGTGTTGTCGCCTCTAGAGATCAGGACATGGCTCAGTTTCCATATACTGCCAGCCTATCCCCTGCCTGTTCCTAGCTACTGCCTCTTGTTATGTGCCACCGTGTTCAGCAAAAGAGAGGGAAGAGTGTCAGTGAGTGTATTGCAATGTGTTTGGGTGATGTGCCTATCATAGCTGAGTATTTTGAAGTATGTCAAAGCTGTGAGAGTTGGGTCAAACAAAAACAGCAAAATTCTGGAAAAACTCAGCAGGTCTAACAGCATCTGTGGAGAGAAAGGCAGAGTTAATGAGCTGAATTTTGCTGTTGGTGAGCAGGGGGTGGGGCCCACTCGCCATCACGTAAAATGACACAGGATGATGTCGGGGGGAACCCCTGATGTCATCCCGCCCCTTTTAAATCTCCAGGAAGGCGGGGGCGCAGCAAAATCAGCTGCGGCCCACCGACCTGTCAATGGCCAATTGAGGCCATTGACAGGATCATTGAAACAATTAAAGGACCTGCCTGTCCAACCTTAAGGTTAGTGGGTCGGCCAGGAGCTCCGACGGCAAATAGAGAAAACAAGAAATCTCATCCACCGGCAGGATGAGGTTTCATGTAGGGATTTAAAAAGTTTAATAAAGTTTTAATATAATTTGTGAACATGTCCCATCTCATGTCATGACATTGTCACATGAGGGAGACATGTTAATGAGTTTTATTTTTTCTATTTTTAACGTTTTTAAAAGTGTCAGCGATCTCCCTGAGGCAGCACTTAGCCTCAGGGAGATGTGCGCTTTTTCGTGCCCATGCGCAAAAGAGCCACTCTTGCTTTTGGGGAATCCCCCCGCCCGCACTGGAAGCGCATAGCACTTCCCGCCGGACGTCAGCTGGGTGGGACTTAATTGGGCTGCCCACTAAAAATGGCGGCGGGGCCCGCTTCTCCGGTGGGGATCGGCTCCCTGCCGCCAGAGATTGGGTAGGGCCCACCTGCCCGGCAGGCAGAAAATTCTGCCCAATGTTTTGAGTCCGTATGACTCGAAAGCCTTCTCTGAAAAAGAATCATATGGACTCAAAACGTTAACTTTGTCTATCTCTCCACAAATGCTGTTAGATCAGCTGAGTCTTTCCGGCATTTTCTGTTTCTGTTTCAAATTTCCACCCTCCACAGTATTTTACATAAGATAAAAGTAATTCTCACATGAGAATTGAGTGTAAGGCTGGCAGCAGTGGTAAGTGTGCGAGGGTGAGGTGGAACATATGAATATTAGGCATGAGCCCTGATTGCTTGAGATTGTTGTTGGGTGAGTGATAGGAGTGCGGTTCATTTAGCAGTGTGTGAGGTTGGTAGTGCAATTGGTAGGATATGGTTTTAAAGATGCATTCACTGACTTTGACCATTCGTGTGAGGCAATTGAACCTCTACTGGAACTTTATCCTGGTCCTCGGGGCAAATTAACCTCCGTGACCATTCTAAGTGTTTATCTGGAGGGACTCCTGGCTCCATGCAGAAAGATGACCTCTCTCCTCCTTCCCAATTCCGTCAGTAAGGCCTCCGGTGCTGCATTAAAATGAATTCAATTTCTCAAAATGATATGGTATAAATATACAGCACAGAGGCTATTCACTTGCATTGCCACAGCCTCCAGGGCTATGGGCCAAGCGCTGGAAAATTGGAATAGTGTAGTCAGATCTTTGTTGAACGGCGCACATTGTTGGACACTGAAGACAATGGGCCGAATGGCCTCCTTCTGTGCTGTAGACATCCATAAGTCCATGAGAAGCAAGCTATTTGGCCCAACCAGCCCATGCCCAAATTTAAGTTCTACTCGAGCCTTCTTCCATCCTTCCAGAATAACACACTATTCCCTTATTCCTCATATACTTATCTAGCTTTCTCTTAAATCCAGCTACACGATTCACCTCAGCTGTTCTCTGTAGCTTTGAGTTCCACATTTTCATCACCGTGTAAGTTAGGAAGTTTTTTTCTGAATTCCCTATTTGCTTTCTTGATGCTCTCTAATTTTGCTCTTCCCTACACATGGAAACACTCACCATGATTATGAACTCATGTTCTCTGGATGATTAGTCCAAACTTAACCACATTGCTATTGAACTATTAGCTTGAATGAAGTCCTCAATTGATGACATGGTGAAAAAATTTGAAAAGTTTCCTTTTTGTCTGAAAATCTCTCTGACACATCATTGGCATTCCAGCCCAGAAGGTACAAACAGTAAAAACTAGAAAATACAAATACTCAGTCTGAACTGTTTCTTCCTTCTGGGAAGAAAATAACAGCTAGCTGCTAGAAATATCACTTTTCAAATAACACAGGAGGACTTTTTTTTATTATTTGTCTCCAACTATTATCGACATGTTTGTGTGATGGTAGAGACATTGTCCAAAGTTAAAATTATTCTGACTGTCACTTACCAAAGTACTGGTGGATAACATCAAGCATTCAGTTACAATTAACATACACATTCATCTTTCAAACAAGCAATTTCATAGCATAAATTGTATGGTACTTATAAAACACTTTTTAAAAAATGTTGCTTTAAAGAAGTAAAGCAATGGAATATTAGATACTTCAACAAGAGTGTACCATACTGCTGATATGGTCTACTTTAGATATTTCTATGGTTCTGACAAATTATTGCTCTCTTGAAATAAGAATGTCCTAGCTATTGCAACATTGAAACGGATGATTTGGCAGTGAGAAAAGAGTGATATTTGGCATTGGACACTGAAGACAAACATTCTGAGAATAGTGATAAAAACAAAAAACTGCGGATGCTGGAAATCCAAAACAAAAACAGAATTACCTGGACAAACTCAGCAGGTCTGGCAGCATCGGTTCTGTTGAAGGGTTGCCAGACCTGCTGAGTTTGTCCAGGTAATTCTGTTTTTGTCCTGAGAATAGTGTTTGCCATGTTTGTATACCTATGACCACCATTTAAAATTCCTGGCACTTCAAAATGGAAGAAAAACAAAGCTCAATAGTAACTGTTTATGTTGATCCTCCCTGTGGAGCTACTTTTATATGGAACACACGAAGAGGAGAAGCCCCTCCAGCTTGGTCTGCCATTCATTTAGATCATGCCTTGATTCATTATCTCACCTTTGTACCAAATTCCTTGGCATCCTTACCTAACAAAAATCTACTAAATCTACAAATCTCAGTTTTGAAATATTTTAAAAATCTTTGCTAACAATAATGTAATTTGAGGTGACATACACTAAAAAACTGGATGTGGGGGTGGGGGGTGGGTGGCAGTGATGGTGGGGTGCAGCGGTGGGCTGGGTGAGTGGTTTCACATGAGGGGATATTTGGAATGTTGATTGAGCCAATTGAATTCCAGTTGGATTTCCCAGTTGTTCCGGTTGCTCCCAGTGCATATCAAACATTCTGGCTAGAGGCAGGTTAGATGCAGCTGCGGTTTCTAACTGGGAATTTTCCTTCTGAGAAGGGCAAGGCAATAATGCAGGGTAGTGATGTGGACATTGATAACCAGAATGTGACAGGAAGGGACAGATCCTACAGTCATAAGAGCCTACCAGCCAATAAGGTCAGAGTAGGGAAAAAGACAATTAAAGGTTCTTTATCTCTATGCACACAGCAGTTTTAACAGGATGAGTGAATTGATAGCACAAATAGAAATAAATGAGTATGAAATGACAGCCATAACAGAGACAAGGTTGTAAAGTGACCACAACTAGGACCTGAATATTCAAAGGAATTTGACATTTTGGAAGGACAAGAAGAAAGGAAAAGGAGGTGGGGTAGCTCTGTTAATAAAGCATGAGAATAGTACAGCAGTGAGAATGATCTTGTTTGGAAGATCAAGATATAGAATCAGCCTGGGTGGAGATAAGAAATAGCAAAGAAAAAGTCACTGGTGGGAGTAGCTTTTAGGTCTCTGACAGGAGCTACAGGACAGAGTATACATTTAGAAATAATGGAGGTTTGTAAGAGTGGTACAGCATTAACCATGGGAGGTAGTAATCTTCATATAGATTGCATGAATCAAATTTATAAAGCTAGCCTGGATGATGAGTTCATAGAGAACACTTCGGATAATTTCTTTGAAATATACATTCTGGAACCAAACAGGAAACAAGCTATTTTAGACCTGTCAGTGTGTAATGAGACAGGATTAATTAATGACCTCATAGTAAAGGATCCTTGAGCTAAGAGTGATCGTAACAAAACAGGATTTCACATTCAGTTTGAGGGTGAGAAATCTAGGTCTGGAGCTAGTGTCCTAAGCTTAAATAAAAGTAATTATAAGGGTATGAAGACAAGATTGGTTAAAGTGCAGTAGGAAAATAAGTTAAAAGGTAAGATGGTAGAGAAGCAGTGGCAGACATTTAAGGAGATATTTCATAACTATAAACAAAAATATATTCAATTGACAAAGAAATACTCTATGAGAAGGATGCACAATCCATGCTATCTAAGGAAGTTAAGAATGGTGTCAAATTGAAAGGAAAGATGTACAATGCTGCAAAGATTAGTGGTAGGCCAGAATATTGGGGAAGATTGACAAAAAAATGACAAAAAATTGAGAAATTTGAATAGAAGAGAAAACTAATAAGAAACATAAAAACAGACAATTGAAGTTTTATAAGTAAAAAGGAAAAGAATAGCGACAGTGAGCATAGGTCCCTTAGGGGATGAGACTGGGGAATTAATAATGGAAAACAAGGAAATGGCAGAGACTTTAAACAAGCATTTTGTATCTTTATCCCCAGTGGAAGACACATAAAACATCACAAAAATGCTAGAAAGGCAGGGGACAGAAGGGCAGGTGGAATTTAAAGCAATCTCGATCATTAGTGAAAAGGTACTAAGGAAACAAACTAAAGGCTGACAAGTCCGTTGGACCTGATGGCTTGCATCCAAGCGTTTTAACCAAAGTGGCTGCAGGGATAGTGAATGCATTGGCTGTAATCTTCCAAATTCCCTCGATTCTGGAAAAATCCCAGCTGGTTTGAAAGCTGTAACGCCGCAATACAAGAAAGGAGGGAGCCAGAGAGCAGGAAACTATGTGTGGAATCATCCAAGATTTGCACTAAATGTGGTAGCAGGTGGGAAAAACTAAGTTCTGTCTGCTGGCTGCGAAGGCTGCTTTTCACGCTGTATCATCCCACAACCGCCATATTATTTATGCATTCCTGGGAACCATGCCGTTTCTATGACTGGCGGGCTCTCATTTGCCCGCCTGCCATTACCACGCTAATTCATCACACCAGACACTACTTTTAAAGTCTAGCTGCGTGCACACATCTCAGTGCTTCTAACCCACAACTGCTTCAAGGAAGATGTTTATGAAAGGCAAGGAGACTGCAGCTCTCAGGTTTAGCGACGTGTCACCATGGAGGCCCGTTGGCGTATCCTATACCCCCGTTCTGGCCGCATGATGGGCATTGGCATCAACAACCAGTTGTGGGAGGCTGTGGCAGTGGTGTTCAGCACCAACGCCCTTCAAAAGTGGACAGCCACTCAGTGCCGCAAGAGGATGAATGATCTCCTCTGTTACACCTGGGTAAGTCAGTCTTCTCATCACTCTCAACTCACACACTCACAAATCCATCAAACATCCACAGGGCCCTCACTCACTGCCAGTTCAAGGGACATCAGCATTCACATACACCATCCTTGTCCTCATCCCATCCATGGGACTAGTCACCCCCCACACATGCCAGGCATATTTATCATCCATTCTGGCAGGCCTCCTGCTTACACTTTCTCCATCTCTGTTCATGCAGGACATGCTGGCATACAACAACAGGGAGAGGTTGCAGACTGGTGAGGAATGCCTGAAATCAAGGCGAACATGGACTTTGAAAACAGAGCCATCTCGCTGGCCATTGATGATCTGGTCCGGTCCTGTGCTGACGGTGAGTTCGGCACTGCTCTACCAAGTGGGAGTCAACCAGTGCAACATCCATCAGCCAACCATGCTGCGAGTGATGTGTCCTGTTTCACAGGCTACCGTCATGCACTAATTATCTTCCCTTTCTTCCACAGGCACACTTGGGAAACAGCCAACGGATTCCATGGCTCAGGGTCTCTAATCAAGCCCGAAGAAACGTCTGAAGGGGAATCTGAAGGCACCGTCCTTGAAGTCCTATCACAACGTTCACCCACACCCTCCACCAGTGTGGAGACACACACCTTGGTGGGTCTCAGCTTTAGAATAGCCTTGGGATCACATGGTGAGCCGCCCATCTCTGAACCACAGCAGGCGGGGGCAAGGACTTCCCAAGTGCCCAGAACTCAGAGGACTGGTAAAGGCTGGATATTTACAGAGTCTGAGTCAGATGACATGCCTCTGGACTCGGTCATGTCACAGTGGCTGGAGCTGCAAAGGCAAGCTCGGGAACATCAGGAAGGGATGTCCGCTGCACTCCTCAGATTGCAAGCCACGATGGAGGACTCTGTTCACCTTCAGGCTGAGGTGATAGCACTGGTATGCCAATGCACTGAGGTCAACACTGGTAGGATGGAGGTTGCCATGGAGACCTTGGTCCAGGACTTCGCTCCTGCACTGCTGTGCAGGCTCAAATCCATTGCTGTTGCAATAGTTGACCTCCAATAGTGTGTATCTGAGAGGCAGATCGATCTCACTCTGGCTATCCCTTCTCCTCAGAGAGTTAGCCAGGGGTCCTCGGGCACCCAAGGGAGGAGGATCAGCAGTGCACATCCTGGGGCCTTCCATCCAGTTGACTCCAGGTGTGTCCGGCCCATCTGAATCCCCTCATCCTGTGACCCTAGCAGCTCCAGGTCCTCAGGCCAAGAAGGGTGCCACTGCCACACAGTAGGACCTGGAAAGCAGACCGGAGCCCTCCAGGTCTCAGTCCTCCAGAGGACGCCTGCTGAGGCCATCACAGACAGGGCATCACAGTCAGCAGGCTGTCTCCACCTCCGCTGTGGATGTCTGAGGAGCATCAAGACGTAGCAACAGGGTTAGGAAAGTTAAGAAGAATTAGGTGCACAAGCTGGGCATGGGTATTAATCACTTATAGATACTGCTCACGATTGTCAATAAACTCTCAACAATGTCTCCCTGCCTATGGCCCCTTGTTCTGATGAGCAGTGTTCTTGTCATTCAGATGTGAAACCTTTCTGCATAAGATAAAGGCAGGTGTCTCAGTCCAGGGCCTCTTCCCTGTGCTCTGTACAGCCTTCAAACCAAAGTGATCATCTGGCCTCACATTCCCTGGACACATTACTGATGCCTGCACCTCAGTGGTGCTTGTCATTGCTGCCAGAATGTAGTGGGCAGGCGTCACTGAGTTCTCTCATTCTCTCTGTGTGCTCTCAGCACCTTTAAGGTGGAGTTGGCCCCCATCTCGTCAGCATCTGTGACTAGTGACACTGTGCTCCTGAAGGGCTCAGGTGCTGAAGGTGGACTTAGCATCAGATGCTTCTAAAGTTTCATGACTGCGTCTCTATGATATGACCCTGATCACAGAGCGCAAGGGAGCTGCCCTTGGAAAGAAAGGAGTCAAACATTCTCAGAAGCTATGTGAAGATCTGTGGAGTATCCTCACTGTATGTCGTTATCATCCTCCTGCAATCGAGTCACTATTAGGGCCTCCACTGCATCTCCATGACAGGAGAATTCTCACCGAGGATATTTGTGCTGCCATAAGCCAGAATTGGAATCAAAAGTTCACAGATGCAATGTGAGGATCTATTGGGACACCTCACTGCGTGTTGTCATCATCCTCCACAAATCTAGCAGCTCTGAGGGCATCCCTAGTGCGTCTGCCTCATTTAGCCAGTGCAACAGCCTCATCCCTGTCAGCGTCGCTTTTGAGGACCTTCTCACCCTCATCCTTGTTGGCATCCTTCTCATTGAAGGAGACCTCCAGCTCCTCCATCTCCTCCTCAATCAGGTCATTTCTCCATTGCAGCGCCAGGTTGTAAAGAGCACAGCAGACAATGACAATGTGAGACACCTTCCGTGGACAGTATTGCAGGGCTCCACCAGATCAGTCCAGGCACCAGAGCCTCATTTTCAGCATCCCGAAGGTCTGTTGCATCAAGTTGCGAGCTGCAGCATGAACCTTGTTAAACCGTTGCTCTGCTGCAGTCTGAGACTGCCACAAGGGTGTCATCAGCTACATCCTCTGCGGGTAGCCCTTGTCCCTGAGGAGCTTTCCCTGCAGTTTCTGTAGACCCTGAAAGACTTCAGGAATCTGCGACTGACTGAAGATGTAGAAGTCAAGCACACTCCCTGGAAACCATGTGCAAACTGGCAGGATGCGTTTGTGGTGGTTGCATACCAGCTGCACATTCAGCGGGTGGAACTCCTTGCAGTGGATTTAGTTCACTGCTTGTTGCAACAAAGATCTGAGCGCCATGTGAGTGCAGTCAATGGCACTCTGCACCTGTGGGAAACCTGATATCTGGGCAAATCCAATCGCTCTTGCATCCTGGCTTCCCTGGTCCTGGACGAAATGCACAAAGTTGTGTGGAGATGGCATCCGTGACCTCATGGATGCATTTGTGGGTGGAGGCTTGTGAGCTCCCACAGAGATCACCTAGGGAGCTCTGAAAGAAGCACTGGCATAGAAATTGTGTGCCATGGTCACTTTCATGGCCATTGGCAATGGATGCCCTCTATGTCCCCGTGGTGCCAAATCCTGCAGCTGATGGCAGATGTGAATGATCAGTTCCCTAGACGTGCGCAGTCTTTGGCAACACTGGCTCCCAGTCATCTGCAGGATTGAAAGGCAGCATCTATAGACCTTGGGTATTGCTAGGTGCCAAACAGTGACGGCTCGCTGTGACACTTCGGCGGCGTCTACAGGAGCCCCAGCCGTTCATTCATCCTGAGGTTGCTGCCTCTGCACAGCCAGGATCCTCTGTCACTCTCTCCTCCATCGTCTTGAGTCTCTGCAGGCCACGAGGCAGACAGCTAGTTCACCAGGCCCCATGAATCCTGATGTAGTCCTCCTGCAAAATGAAACAGAGAGACATATGGGTTAGCATGGGTGTACTAAGAACCTGTCCTGGCTAATCGTGAAGGCTCCTTAAAGCTTCCCGGAGAGTGCTGGCTACCACTTGGTGGCCAGAGATTAGTGCGCTGCATGGCTGCCCGAAACCCCACCAATTCCACAACAGTCCACCCGACCGATTGGCTGCAGTTTTGCCCATTAGACTGTATGTGGTGCTCTCAGCTCAGGCACAGGCATTCTCCTAACCCACGCTGCAAGGCTGCACTGTTAGCTTGAACCATAGGGGAGGCTGGTCCAAACTGGGATGCTAACTTTGCAAGGGGCTGTGAGCGCCTCCAGCAGTGATTGCTCCATGGTGAGCTTTAGCAAGATGATTATACAACATGTGTAGTTGTCCAGCTGTTCTGCACTCCATTAAAATGTTCATTACTTTGCAGCCTGTGCCCAAGGGGTGAAAAGCTTTGGAGCACTTGATGGCACTTTGATGTCTCTGCGTTCATTGCTTGAGTGGGCAGATAAGCTAGAAGCCCGACTCAAATTATATCAATGTGGATGCGCCTGAACTGTCTCAGCTGCAGAGAAATGGTCACTTCATATAAGGTGGCTTTACCTCAACCACCCTACTCCCCCATCCCAAATGCTTATGCGCTATCTTCAACGGCAGGGCTGCCCTTGCCCCCCACCACATGTCGCCTCACTGGTAGGGCTGCCCTTGCTCTCCCCCCCCAACAAGTCACCTCAAAAGCAGGGCTGCCCTTGTCCAACACCCCCCCCCCACCCCACCTGGCCTGATCCGGCGTAAAATCATGTGACATGACATTGGGCGAGCGCAATATTTTGGTTGGCAGGTGTGTACAGGTGTCGGAGCTGTGCCCACCATCGATTAAGAGGCCAGATAAAGCAATTAAAAAGGCAATTGATACTGATTATTCATTACCCGTGTGATTTCCAGCTCATTGCATGGGCAAAACATGGACAGGCAGCTGACAATTTGCGAAATCTCATCCAAGGGCAGGATAAAAAGAGTCAGCAGCATTGCCAGTCTGAGTGGTGAGAAGTTTGGGAGATAGTTTGATGCTGGTAGCATACTTGAACTTTATAGCTTCATCTCTATTCAGGGCTTCATTGTCAGCATTTCCAGGCTTCAATTCAGGACTCATTGGTGTCTCCAAGGTCCCCGGGGGATTCAGCCCGTGTGAACCCTTCCAGTTATCAGACAGCCTACTGTCACCCTGGTAATGCGGATTGGAGGCAGCTCCTCTGAGGAGAAAGAGAGGGGCAGAAGGGAGAGGGGGCCAGGTGTCTCAATGCAGCTTTCAGGAGATCAACCTGTAGGAGGAGAGGTGCTGGCACAAGAGGCTCAGGACTAACAGGTAGTCCAAGGTGGAAGGGGCAGCAGAAGACACTATTATCATTCTGCCAGGGTTTACAGGCAGCAGTGCAGCTACCTCAATATGTCCGAGGTGCAAAGCCATAGGAATCTCCGCCTCTCAAGGCAGACTGTGACCTCCATTTGTCAGATGATTGGGCCTGCGGTCACTTCTGACTGTGTGGGTAGACACCCCATGCCAGTGGCTCTGAAGGTCACAGTGGCCCTCAACTTCCAAGCATTCGGCTCTTTCCAGGGGTCAGTAGGGGACCTGTGTGAAGTCTCCCAATCAGCTGTCCATAGTTGCATCAAGCTGGTGACTGATGCTCTGTTCAGGCGGGTATTAATTTTCATTCATTTCCATACGGACGAGTCCAGTCAGGCAGAGCGAGCCAGAGGCTTTGCAGTGATTGCTGGGTTCCCCCACACACAGTGGGTCAGCCGGTGCCTTTGTCACCAGGAAGAGAATCCACTCCATGAATGTCCAGATAGTGTGTGACCACAAAATGCAGATTCTGCAAGTCAGTGCAAGGTATCCAGGCAGCTCCCATGACACCTACATCCTCAGACACTCCCCGGTATTGAGGCTCTTCAGTGCTCCAGCCCGACTGGTTGGATGGCTGCTAGGTGACAAGGGCCATCTGTTGAAAAGGTTGCTTAATCGCCTCTCCACCACCCAAGAACGGAGGCAGAGCAGCGTTATAATAGGAGCCATACCTCCACAAGGGCAGTGATAGAGAGAACCATAGGTCTTCTGAAGATACGCTTCCGATGCCTGGACCATTCAAGGGGAGCACTACAATACTCCCCAGAGCGTGTGTCACTGATCATGGTCACATGCTGTGCTCTCCACAATCTGATACTGGCAAAGGGGGATCCAGTGGAGGAAGAAGATCTTGACTCAGCTCCACAGGCCACAGGGGATGAATCCAGTAGTGAGTCATAAGAGGGATACGGTGAGGAGAACGCTGAGGGCATAGAGGCAGGCCTGTGTAACCTCCAGGGAGACAGGTACATCAGGGGCACCTTGATCCAATCAGCTAGGCTGCCAAATAGCCACCCCACCTCATGCCAGGTCTGCTGCCTCCATTCTGGATGTCTGAAATGACCCTTTTGTTTGAACCCAAAGACCACTCGGTGCCTCTGAAATAAAAGTTAGAGCCACTCACATCCAGGTTATATTCTGGCATCACCTACACCAAATAAATAAAAAAGGTGAAGCATACTCGGGTCATTCTGAAAAAAGAAATCTCATATTGACAGTCCAAACAAATTAAGAGAACCTTCGCTGGTCTTCATTCCCAGACCAGTACACATAAACAAAACATTACACAACAGAAGATCACCCGTGTCCAGTCCCTCTTGTGTTCATGGTACCTTAAACTTATGTTAGCGAGTGCTGTGCCTTGGTGCCCCGCCCTCGCAGACAGCAACACTGGAGACAGCCTGCTGACTCTGGTGTCTTGTTGACCTCGATGACCTTGGCGGTTGTCTTCTGGCCCGTGGAGCCTATGCTGGCCCTGCCTGGGACCCTCATCAGATGCTATGGTGACTGGCAGAGGGGCGAAGGATCTGCTGCCATCATCCAGATCGTCCTGACAGGAGCCCGCAGAGATGGCAGGCAGCTCGTGCGCCAATGTGAGGTCACTCTGGGCCTCCCTGCTTGCCATTGATGGACAGGCACCTAGTTGGGATACTGGGTGCCTCATCCATCTCCCACACTGGCACTGACCACCTGAGGTCAGTGCCTGTGTGAGGGCTTGCAGGTCCGAGTGCAACACCAGGAATCCCTGATCCTGTCCCTGGAGCTGCCTCTCCATGAGATTCGCCACTCTCTCAATGGAGGAGGCAGTGCGCTTGTCCATGAGGGTCACGCAGTGCTGATACTCCGCATGGACTCCTCCATCACGGATACCATGGCACGCGTACCCTCATGGACCTCTGTCTGATCCTCCCACACATCTCACTGGACATCCAGCATCTGCCTCCTAATGGATGACTCCAGAGGCTCATCATCTGCCTTTGACCCAGCATTGTCCTGGTCTCCAACAGCCCTCCGACTGCCAGCACCCTGGGCACTCTCTACCTCCGACTGCACCTCAAGCGAGTGTGAACTGCCCTCACCGTTTTGCTCCGACATCCAAGCTACTGATCTAATGTCCACTAAGGTGCTGGTATCTGCGCTGGTGCTAGGTTCAGAGACCGGGTATGACACAGGTGCATGTGAAGCTTGGCGGTCCTCTGGTGCTAGGTGTGGTTCTTCGGGGTCCTGCAATTGGGTGTGTGCTGGCAAATCTAAGGGAGAACAACATCATATCGTTAATTTAAGTCATCACACTGTCGTTGTGCATGCCAGGCACCCTGTTGAGATAATGGAGATCTGCATCATGGTGCCATCAGCTTTCAGTGAATCTGGGAAATTCTGTTTTGAGGCTTCCATCAATGATAGGACTGCACAAGAATATTTGCACCATCCAAAACTCTCACCTCTGTGCGTTGCACTCTTACCTTCGTCTGACACCCCAGTCTCTCTGCAGCTGGCTGACCGAGGTGCGTGCCGGCTCTCTAGGGCATCCTGCTCGTACCTGGGTAAGATTAGGAGGTTTGGGGGCCTCTGCTGGTCCGCGACTTTTCAATGTTGTTATAAGACGTCTTCTCCTGAAAGGACAGAGGAGCATGGATTAGTCCACTCTCTACCTGCAGCACCATTACAGCTTGGCCAACCCCGCCTGCGGAACACCTTGCAGAGCACATCCGATTCATGGCCCTCAAGCTGCAAGGCACTCAGACCAAGCAGCCAGGGCTCATCCCCTTGGCCAGCTCAGGTACTATTGGCAGTTGGCACTCAGACTTAATACCCCGGAGTTCCACGGAGAGACGGCCAAACCTTAACACTTCACCACACTGATCCATGCAACACGGTACTCATTTAGTTAGTTGTTTAATTATCCACCACCATCCCCAACTGGATGTGGCAGGACTGCAGAGCTTTGATCTGATCCATTGATTGTGGAATCGCTTAGCTTTCTTCATCTCTTGCTGCATCAGCTGTTTGGCATGCAAGTAGTCCTGTGTTGTAGCTTCACCAGGTTGATAACTCATTTTTAGGTATGCCTGGTGCTGCTCCTGGCATGCCCTCCTGCACTCTTCATTGAACCAGGGTTGATCTCTGGCTTGATGATAATGGTAGAGTGGGGGTATGCCAGGCCATGAGGTTACAGATTGTGATTGTATAAAATTCTGCTGCTACTGATGGACCACATCGCCTCATGGATGCCCAGTTTTGAGTTGGTAGACCTTTTTGAAATCAATCCCATTTAGCTCAGTGGTAGTGCCACACAATACGATGGAGAGTATGCCCAATGTGAAGAAGAGACTTCATCTCCACAAAGGACATGCAGTGGTCACTCTTACCAGTACTTTCACGGACAGATGCATCCGCAACATGTAGATTGGTGAGGATGAGGTCAAGTACTTTTTACCTTTTTTTGGTTCCTTCACCATCTTCCAGAGACTCAGTCCAGCAGCCATGTCCTTTAGAACTCAGCCAGCTCAGTTAATAGTGGCACTATTGAGCCACTTTTGATAATGGACATTGAAGTTTTCCACCCAGAGTACATTCTGTGCATTTGCTGTAGAATAAGGGATTAACTTTAATAATAGCTACTAGGTATGTGCATAAGCAGCTATGTCACAGTGATGTCACTCACTGAGAGAAGGTGAGTGAAAAGCACCTTAGTGTGGAGCTGTAGCAATGTCCCAATGTTCTATTACCTTGTAAATAACTAGTGAAATAAACATAAGTATTTTGAACAAAAGACCATTTCCTTTAACAAGATCTCTTCTCAAGCAAAAAAACAAGGGGGAGAATTTTCTCCCTGTCGGAGGGGCGGGTGGGGGGTGGTGGTGTTGGGCAGGAAAGGGCACAGGGGGCACGTAACCGAGTGCTGCCTGCAATTGGCTGCGCGCTGCCATTTTACTTGGGCAGGTCAATTAAGGCCCGCCCAGTGTGACGCACACCCGGAAGTGCTGTGTGCTCTCTGTGCGGGCGGGGGGAGTAGGCGGAGTTGGGGCCTACTGAGTCACATGTGTGGGAAAGAGCGCAGAAATCTCCCTGACGCACAGAGCTGCCTCAGGGAGATTAGTTTGATTTTGGAAAAGTGTAATAAAGAAAAAAAATTGTAAGACATGTCCCCTCATGTGACAGTGTCACAAGAGCTGGGACATGTCAATTAATTTTATTAAAAACTTTTGTTAGACTTTAAAAACCTTCATGAAACCTCATCCCACACGTGGATGACGTTTTGTGATAAATGTGAAGGCCGCCTGGGCTCTTTGCCTGCCCGCCAACCTTAAGGGTGGACGGGAAGCTCCGTTAATTAGTTCAGTCGGTGCTTAAATTACCTTAATAGGCCTTTGAAGTTTGGCGGAGTCGGCTGCACCCCCACCAAACTCAAGATCTGAATTACGCACGGTGCTGCTGGGATGCACGCCTGACATCACCGCGCGTCATTTTGCGCATCGGCGAGTGGGCCCAGCCCCCGCTTGCCAACCCGAAAACTCTGGCAAAGGAATCCTGAGACAAACTCATTGAGTTCGGTGGGCAGGCCCGGTCTGCGGGCCCAGGTGCGGCCGGGAAACAGTTCGTCACCCGCGATCAGCCTCCGAGCGCAGACCAATTAAAGCCAACCAGCGTGCAAGACAGGCTGAGCGCTGCTGGGGTGGGGGTGGGAAGTCGGTGAGCACTGAAGCCAGCGTGGGCGTGGGGGATCGCGCAATGAAAACTCCCTGAAGGTATGGGGCTGCCTCAGGGAGCTGAAGAATTTAAAACCATCAGATAAAGATTTAAAAACGCAGCAAAAAATGTCCACATATTGGACTCGCTCACCTAAACATGAGGTTTCCTCAAAAATCCAAAGGCTGCCTGGCCAATTCACCTGCCCGCCAACCATAACATTGGATGGGCAGCAAAAAATCCAGGTTAATTAATACATTAATGGCATTAATAGGCCTCTTAATTGTCAGCAGGTGCCCTGCTGACTCTCGTACACGTCCGCCAGCCAAAATATTGCGCGATGATGTCGGGACACTCACCCTATGTCATCGCGCGCGATTTTACGCCCAATTGGGTCGGGCGCACACCCACCTAGGCGTAAGAGTCTGCCCATAATAATGGATGTGCCACCCTGAATGCTTCCTCCAACAGCTGTTCAACATGGAGGGGTAAGATTCATCAGCTGAGTGGTGTGATAGGTTGTAATTAGCAGGAGGTTTCCTTGCCCATGTCTGACCTGTTACCATGAGACTTCATGAGGTCCACAGCTATTGTTGAGGACTCCCAGGGCAGCTCTCTCCTGACTGTATACCGCTGTGCCACCACCTCTACTGGGTTGGTGCTGCTGGTGGGACAGGACATACCCAGGGATAGTGATGGTGGTGCCTGGGACATTATCTTTTAAGTTACTATTCTGTGAGTATGACTATGTCAGGCTGTTGTTTGACTAGTCTGTGGGAAAGCTCTCTCAATTCTGTCACATGCCCCCAGATGTTAGTAAGGAGGACTTTGCAGGGTCAACAGGGCTGGGTGTGCCATTGTTTTTCCAGTGTTGGATGGTCCATCTGGTTTCAGTCATTATTGACTTTACTGTAGTGGTTTGATACAACTGAGTGGCTTGGTGGCTATATTTGAAGATGGGTTTTTCAAAAATATTTTTGGGGATATGGTGGTATTCTGTAAAGAAGGGTGTGTGTGTGTGTGTGTGGCTGTGTGTGTGTGTGTGTGTAGCCCCATGATTCATTAAACTGGGGGAATGTTATTAAAGACAGCTTGCCTGTGGAACTGAGGGATGAAAGGTAAAGGTGCTAGATGCATGCATTTGTAATGTGAGGCTGTAGTGAAGTTAGATTTCAATTAAATAGGTTGGGTTTGAAACTTGCATTATAAGCTAAATGGGAGCTGGATTTTTCAGCTGTTAAATTTCAAAAGGGAGTTTAGAAGTGACAAGGGACTTTTACGACTTACAAGGGAGGGTTATTAAATTTTATTTGACCTGAAAGTGGAGGCAATAGGAAAACATGAAAGATTTTTATATTTTGGAAAAGTTGAGTTCAAAGAGGTGCTTAGGATAATGGGACCTAAGATGAAAGGGAAAAAGGATATTTAAGGAAAGATGCTTAGTTGAGTTGTGTTGGCCGAATGGGGGAGATATCCTGGGACCAGCTCTGTGCTGTGAGAAGCTGCAAAATGTAAAGCAGACATCCAGAAACCCAGAAAGTCTTTGTTTCTGAATTCTCTTGGATTTCCGTAGTGGAGTGGAAGAAATCAGGTGGTATACCTTTACTAAAGCGACAGTAGTTTTGCATTAGATAATGTTACTGGGTGTTTAATGTTAAAAATCTATAAGGGAGTGTTCCCAAGAAGGTGTTTACTCGTATGTTCTGACCAAGTGGGTTCTTTTGGGGAGGTTTCGTAAGACTGTTTAAACTGTGTAACTTTAATCTTTTGGACTTAAGTTTTATTTTCTTCTTGTTAATAAATCTTTTAATTTTTAAAATCCCAAAAGTGTTACTGGAATTCTATGTTTCTCCTCTTTTTTAAAATGTAAAAGAAAATGTTATGATTAGTAAGGCAAGTTTCCCTCGGGGATTTGGCTTGCTCAGCAAATGACATCTGCTATGGTCGTAACACACTTCAGAGGGCACTTAAGAGTCAGCCACATTGCTGCGGTCTAGAGTCACATGTAGACTGGACATGGTAAGGAAGGCAGATTTCCTTCCCTAAAGGACATGAGTGAACCAGATGGGGTTTTATGACAACTAGCAATGGTTTCATGGTCACCATCTTATTGAATGGCAGAGCAGGCTCGAAGGGCTGAGTGGCTTACTCCTAATTTTTAGGCTCGCGTTGCTGAGAATGGCTTTTAATTCCAGATTTATAAACTGAATTTAAATTCCACCAGGTGGGATTTGAACTTGTGTCCCCAGAGCACCAGCCTGGTGCTTCTGGATTACTAGTCCAATGACTTTACCACTACACCACTGCCTATGCAAAACAATACAGATAGGTCCAGTGAGAGGGTAAGAATTTGGCAGATGGCGTATAATGTGGAGAAATGTGAGGTTGTCCATTTTGGCCTGTAAAACGGAAAAGCAGAATATTATTAAATGGAGAGAGATTGCAGAAAGCTGCAATACAGAGGGATCAAGGTATCCTTGTACATGAATCACAAAATGTTAGCCTGCAGCAAGTAATTAGAAAGGTAAATGGAATGTTGGTGTTTATTTCACTACAGGTGGAGTATAGAAGTACAGGGTGTTGATGAAACCACTCTCGGAATACAGTTTTGGTCTCCTTCCTTATGGAGGGATATACTTGCAGAGAAGCTTCATTAGGCTGATTCCTGGGATGAAGATGTTGTCTTATGAGGAAAGGCTGATGAGGTTTGGGCCTATACTCATTGGAGTTTCGAATAATGAGAGGTGATCTTATTGAAACATATAAGACTCTGAGGGGGCTTGACAGGGTGGATGCTGAGGGGATGTTTCCTCTCATGGGGAAATATAGTGTTAAGGGCCACAGCTTAAAAATGAGGACCCTCCCATTTAAGACTGAGATGAAGAGGGATTTCTTCTCTAAGTGGGTGGTTAGTCTTTGAATTCTCTTCCATAGAAAGCAGTGGAAGCTGGGTCATTAAATATATTCAAGGCCGAGTAAGACAGGTTTTTGATCGACCAGGGAGTTCAAGGTTTTGGAGGAATGGCAGGAAAGTGGAGTTAAGGCTGCAATCAGTTCAACCGTGATCTTACTGAATGGTGGAGCAAGATCAATGAGCCAAATGACCTACTCCCACTCTTATTTCTTATGATGTTATGATCTCATGATGGACTTATGATTTCCGTGAATTAAGTGGCTATTGCATAGTCCTACATAATATACTTTGCTGTTATTGTATTTGTCTGTTTCCGTGCAACTTAAATGTGAGACTATAATGCAGATACTGATAACTTATTAATAAATTACAGAAGTGAACTGAGGAGTACAATGAATATGAACAATGCCCATTCATTTCTGTGGGCTGGAAGTTGAGATTAAGGTACACTGTTCTAATTCATGTTAGCTGCCTCATTGGGTTCAAGAACACTACTTGGTGGGGCACTGAGTTAGATAGAGCAAAGGCCCCATGGACTGTTTTCTGCTGCAGTAATTGGTCTCAAGTACAATTGAACACATTGACCATAGCCTAGGCTTTGGAAAAATCCACAACGTTTCCTCCATCTGATTGCTATGCAGTGACTTCATGCTGGAAAATGGATATGGTGGAAGGACAGTTTTACACATTTGCTCTTCACAATTCTACATTGTCATAGATGTGAAATGTTTCTATTAGCCCTGGTTGTAAAGTGGATTGGAGCACAGAGGGGATAATTAGGTGGGAAGTATCGCAAAGCTGTAACAGAGCTGCCCAACTTTCTGTCCATTTAAATGAAGGGAAGGAAAATTGTGTGAACTCTGTTATTTATGTGAAATCCTTTCAGCCAGATTTTCCTCATTACTCCACGCAGGTGATGCTTTACACTCAGACAGTGCAGAAGAAGAACTGTTCCTCCTGGCCCCACAAGGAAAGTCAGGAAATCTGAAAAAAAAAAACACTTAGATTTGTTGGCATTTTCTGACCTTAACTCTTCACCTCAATTGGTTTGATGAAAAAGCCACAACAGCTCTCCGTGCAGGCCTCTGGTTAAGATAGCAATGAGGCTGCAATGACATCATTGGAGCTTGTTCTGCATACTTAAAAAAAGAACCCCACCAGTTTCCAGAGGGAATCATTGCACAGGAAAAGCGAGCTGAAATCGAAACCCATGGAAAGACGGAAGGACATTGGGGAGCAGGCTCGTGGAGTTTTGACTGCCTTCCCACTTGATTTCTATGGACTGGCAAGGTTTGAATTGGCCTAGGAGAGGGAGATATTATGTTTCTCTGTCAAGCAGTGACCATGATGCATTAAATGACTTGTAAGAATGTAGGAATACTCATGCAAATAAATAATCAGTATTTATAAAGTGAAACACAGCATTTTGCTGATGAGAATGATTCAAGAATATTAATGAGAGGTTTATGGATTATTTTAGGGCAATTAAAGATGCGTTCAAGCAGCATGAATATGGATGAGTTTAGGAGCTATGAATATGAATGAGTTCAGGAGCTAGGAATATTATTAGTTAATTCCTATAGGGTATGCAAATTTTGCTTAACTATAGCCTGATAATGTTTGAATGAGACAATAATGATAAATCCAGCATATTTGACATATCCGTATTTGTCGAAAGAACTTTATGTTTCTCCACATTATGGCCTCAGGGTTGCCTTGTTTATTCCGTACAGCCTATACAATGACCCTACCTTCAGCTGTACCAATGAAGTACATCAATTTCCACAACAACTCTCCAAGCGTGTTCTCTGAGATTGCCAATTTAGGCCTGGATTTTGTGCCCCCACTGCTGGCCTATATGAAGGCAGCGGGAGGGGTGTGTGGGGAGGGGTGGGAAATGGGGTGTCTCGTAAAATACAATATGTGGCCTTCCCACCACTGTCCTGCCCTTCTGTCTCACATTTTACTGTGGGTGAGGGAAGTGTTATGCAGTCTGCACACACTTGGGCCTATTGAGGCCCTTAAGTGGCTGATTAATGGCTACTCAAGGGCTCCATTCTGCCTCTGCTGTTATCTTACCTGTGGCAGGGAAAGGGCCAGGCCAAGCAGTTTTCACTGTATAGGTAGGTGTCAGGCATGAAGAGGGGGACTTCCTTTGGGGGCGGGTCCAATTGGAGGTACATCCCTACAAAGTCTATAGCCCTAATCCCCTAGCCTCTCAAATCTGGTCCCCAACCCCTCTCACTGGTTTCTGCCAGTTAGACCCCGCCAATACTCCGGACTTACCTTGAAGCCTGGCTGCGTAACCTCTCCGTCTTTGGGACTGCCTGTAGTCCCAGCAGCAGCCACCACTTGTACCTGGTGCTGCAGGCACTGCAGAGTTGATAGCCAATCCCATCGAACATAATATGGCTGTAGGGCAGGCGACATTTTGGTGTGTGGGCTCATGACTGAATTTTCACTTGGGGGTGGGGGGAAGGGAATACGGCGCCCCATAAAATCTAATTCTCATTTGTACCCAGTTATAGTACGTTTATGACAGTGCTGTTAATAGAACAATAAAACATTTGTCACACCAGTTGGGAATAAAATGAACTGAAATAAAATTAATAGGCGTTTGTGGTTGTCTTTAAATTTGACATACATTTAACAGGTCTCCATGTTAAGAGGACTATTTCTTTTACTGAATAAACAGGATTTTACACAATGAAAGAAAAACCTCTACATGTAACATTTAAACAGTCAATAGTACAACACAGTCACAATAAATGCTATGTGAATGGTGATAATTAGCTTCCTTTAACTTAATATTTGTGCTGATGTTGACATATTTCTGATTCACAATGACATCTGCACCATAATAAGGATTATAGATGTCTGCTGAGCCTGATATTATAAAACACAATTTTAGAATGCCCTACTGTAATTAAAAGACTCCTACTGGTCTGTGGTATTTGTTCATTACACTTATTCTTCCACATTGCAGATTTTATTAGTTGGATTTCCCACACTGTTAGCTTACACCAGAGCACCTGAGAAAATGTTCTATGGCCATTACAAAAACAGGTTTCTTACCCTATAATATGACATCTACAGGGTTGGACATCATCAAAGTGGTAGAACTGGATGTGAGACCCTATTTTAAGGCCCTCTGTTGGTTTTGTCAGAGATGCTCACATCCCAAAAAATAAATATAAAAAGGTCTTAATTTCAGTAATAAACTTGGAGCTTAAAATTCCAGTTCTCCTGTTTTGTTACTGGAAGTGAGCCAAGGTGAGCTTATAGCTCCCAGAAAGTTAGGACAGTGATCCCATCCCACATCCTGGGGATATGATCAATTTAATAATTTGTTAGGCACTTTTAAAGTAGGCCAAATTTTGCTGTTGTAGGGAACCTAATGGCATCTGTTGTTGGTTAGATTTGCCCATGCATGTTTGTGTTATTAAATATTTTTGCCTGGTAAGTTGCGGAAACTGTGGACTGATAAAAACATAATGAGACAAACCAGGCATCTGGGACCTGAGTGAACAAGGCAAGCAAGAAGGTATCATATTAACCAATCAGATTGAAGGGTTGTTAAATTAAAGGAAATTTAAATTAGAGTGGGTGAATTCAATGCCAGATCGGGTACAGACAGATAAATAAAGAGAGAGAAAGATAGGATTAAAAGAGAGATGAAGAAAGAAAGAAAAATTAATTGAAACATTTTAAACATTTTTGAATCTTCAACAACAGTCAATAGCTGAAGGAATGAGACCATACACTTATAATAGCTAATTACAGTACCAGAGAAATTGATTGACAGCAACTAATACTTTTCACATTATTAAGTTATATTTGCAATGATGAAACTTAACTTTCCATCACAAATTTAGTTTGTATCTATTGAGCAAGAACAGCAACTTCACACTGTTCAATGCATTTCAATGACTAGCGAGATTATATTTTCACAAAATTAATGGTGGAGTGGCACAACTCAAACAGCAATTTTTCAATTTCCACATTTCTGTGCACAGCGATCTCTTGCCTGAAGCCACTGTACAGATAAATAATGGTGAGCACCATTGGCTTCACCATTTGGCAACAAATTCTGGCTCAACATTTTTTATGACCTCTGGACTTCCCAAAATAATCCAAAGCCAATTAAATATTTTTGAAGTGTAGTAATGTAGGGAAATTAAGCAGTCAATGCATGCATAGCAAGGTTTGACAAACTTCAATAAGAAGTGTGAATTTAATAATTTAAGTGTTTTAATAATGATGGTTAAAAGAGAACTCTATGACTCTTGTTTGATTGCACTACAGAATATTACACATCCATACAAAAGATGGCACCTCCAGCAGTGCAGCAGTCCCTCAGAACTGCACAAGAGGCTCAGCCTGATCCCTTTCTCCTTTTTTTGTTAAGCAAAGTAGAGTAGTTCCAGTTTCACTTTGGTTTTTTAATTAGCCTTAGTGCCTAGAAGTCTGGATGAACCTATGGCTGATAGGTCAGTCTTTTGGGTTTGTTTATATATATATATTTTAACGAGGTTTTACGATCCTTGAAGTTAAAGAGATAAATTAAAAAGGGGTTAGAAGTTTAGTGATTCTGGAGAAAAAACAATAAGTAGAAAAAACTGGGCTGTTGCCTAGCGACAGTAGTCAAGTGACACAGAGATACAGGGAAAGACATGAGGGTGTTCAGTGTGTGTGAGAGAGTGAAGACAGGGATTTTTCAGCTCTCTGAGAGGAGAAAAGTGCAAGGCTAATGGGACAGTAGTTAACTGAATAGTCAGTTATAGGGCTCAGTAACATGATCAGTTTAGCAGTGTTGCTACTGAAACAGTGTGTTTAAAGTACGGTTACTTTTGGGTGTCCTGGGGAGAGATATGAGTTCAGTAAGAAGCGCCAAGTGAATGCTCAAGAATTCACTGGGACAAAACCATTTACATGTGTGCCCGTCCCAAGCAAGGAGCCTTTGTGTCAAGCTAATGGTAACTCTTCACTGATTTATGTGTCTGTAAAAATATTGCTGGGTAAAGGAATATTGGGAAATTGAATCATTTTCTTGGGCAGACTCTTCTGGTCGGCGTGCGGGGATGGGCCCTGCACACTGATATGTAAAATGATGCACAGTGACATCGGGCGTGTGTCCTGACGTCACCGCGTGTCACTCTGATCTTGCATTCGGTGGCTGTGCACCGGAGTCAGCTGCGTGCCCGCCGATCTGTCAAAGGTCTGTTAAGGCCATTAATAATCTAATTAAAGCAATTGTCAGGGCTTCCTGTCCAATCTTAAGGTTGAACAGGCAGGTGAAGAGCCCAGGCGGCCTTTGCATTTCTCATGAAACCTCATCCATGGGATGAGGTTTCATGAAGGGTTTATTAGTTAGATAATTTTTTTAAATATTCATAAACATTTCCCAGCTCATGTGACACTGTCACATGAGGGGACATTTCTGAATAATTTTTTATTTTATTTTTAACATCTTTTGCACTGAACAGCATGGAGCTGCCTCAGGGAGATTTCTATGCTCTTTCGCGTGCATGCATGAAAGAGTGCAGGCTCTGACTCTTCGTCCTTCTCCCATCCACACAGGTAGCGCTGAGTGCTTCCAGGTGCCGTCACGCTTAAATGGCCCACCCATGTAAAATGGTGGTGTGCGGCCAATCGTGGGCGGCATCGGCTCCATGCCCGCCTGCGCCCGCTCCCAACAGGTCTGCCCGATGGGGAGAAAATTCTTTCACTTGCATTTATATTGAGATCTTACCAACCTTTTTGTCTGGTGTAATATAGTTCATTTTTCTTGTTTTAATAAATAATTTATTTTTTGTGTTAAAAGTTCATCAGCAGATACTTGTGAATTTGTTCAGTAACTTTCCTCTATGGTTTAGAAAAGAAAAAGTTAGGATTTATCAATCTGGGATTCACTCGGGGATCTGATTTGACCAGTGGTAGCATCAGCTGGGATCACAAAGCAAGGCAGTCTCCAATATTACAGAAGGCGCCTGGGTGCTATAATTGGAAGCTCTTCCATCATTTTGAAATTAAAAAATTAACAAACTATTGTGCTTGTTAAAGACCCACTTGCTTGCAATTGTCCATTTTTTGGTACACAGACAGGAAAATGTTTGGGAGTGATTTACGCCAGGTATGTTGAGACGGCACAAGGATGGTGAAAAGGCTTGGAAATGGGGCTATGGCTGCATATGGCAGCAGTGTCTGCTGGTGAAAGAGGTAGGGTTTATTTATTTACCATTTTTAGACTTCCATAACAAATAAGGAGAGAGTGAGAGGGAAGGGGGCCTTTAAATTGGTGCCCGTGACCGACTTCTGGTTCATAGCATAACCTTCTCCCACCTGGATGCCCAATTTGGTGTGGAGTCCCCCTTCGCATCACTAGTTGGCTGCCTTCCCACTGGGTGGCTGCTTCTGGGCTGCCCATCGCTTGCTTCGCCGTGTCGACAGCGGTCCACACACTTTCTGTTCCGCCTCCCTCACCCTGGCGGGAACCATAAAATCCGACCTACTGTTTAAACTTTGACCCAGGAACTATCCAGAATGGGTAGAAACCCCCTCATCTGCTTCAAAGCCAAAAAAAAACCAAATACAAATAGTTACAATAGTACCTGAACAAAATCAGCAAAACTCTTTTGACAACCAGAAATTCAAAAGCATCATATCTACCTTGATCTATTGACATTGGCACTTACACTATCTTTATATAATATGAGTTAAAGGTTGAGTTCAATACTGGTGGAAATATGGGATGATGTTGAGATGGATTCCATCTCACCATTATTCCATCATTTGCATCCATTCATTGAATGATGGGCACTTCACGGAATCACAGAATTGTTACAGTGCAGAAGGAGGCCATTCAGCCCATCGTGTGTGCACCGGCTCTCTGAGCATTTTAATCAAGTGTCCTCTTGAATCCCTCAGTTGAACCTGCCTCCACCACACTTCCAGACAGCGCATTCCAAACTCTAACTATTCGCTGTGTGAAAACATTTTTTCTCATCTTGCATTTGCAAACACTTCTTACTGCATTGAAGGATTCTGATAAAGAAACTATGAAGGGCTATGATAAATAAAGAATTGAATTATGAAGGGTTATGATAAAGAAAGAAAGACTTGCATTTATATCACACCTTTTATGCCTTCGTGACATCCCAAAGTGCTTTACAGTTTATGAAATACCTAGAGAAATAGGAATCATTTGTTTCCACTAGTTACCAAAATTATTAGGGGAAGGAACACCTTTAAGATAATTGTATAATTAATAAAATAGGCGGTTAGAATAAAGTTAGTTCTAGATTCTGCACAAACTATTGTTGAGACAGAGTTTATAAATTATTTTAAGTGGGAGTTATGGGAGTGAGCAGAATATTGGGATTTGAATAAATGGTTCAAGTAAAGAAAAACACCAGCACAGACTTGATAGGCCAAATGGTCTTCTGTGCTGTAGCGTTCTATGATGCTATACTGCAGTAGCCATGTAGCTGCTTCAGGAATGTTAATGGGTCATATAGATATGTGGTTATTAGTAATGATATCATATTCAATAATGCTAAGCTTTTCAAAATAAATATTTTAGGAAGTCAGTAATAATGATGCAAACAGGGCATCATTTGCCTGTCAGGACAAATCTTTCAACAAGACATAAAGGGCTTGCCTTAAAGAGAGAATCAAGCTATAAACTAGAAGACATGAATTCTTGTTACACAACATACTCCCAGGCATTGTTATCATATTGTACCATGTCAATTGTGGGCAGAAATTTAAACATCATGTGAAAATTATAGGATTGTTAGAGTTTGTGTTGGGTTATGGGAAAGGATCTGGATTTACCTGAAGGCACTTGAGCATAAGTTAACTAGGTGTTTTGTACTGACAATTTCTGTTAACATCTGTCCTTATTGCAATAGTTCTCATCAGGTTATATTAGATGCGTCTACTTGGCTAGACGAGAGAAAATTTAGTCTCCATTCATTAATTATGTTACCAGTCTTCCCAGTTGCAATGGGCTTAATTGGAGAAAAAGAATAGTTTCTGGCACAGGAGGGTGGAAAACTTATTCACCAAGTTTCAAAGGCATTACCTGATCTTGAGATGGCCAAGACAAAAATTACATGCAGGCAAATATTCTTTTCCTGAAATGCTGATATGACTTGGAGGAACAGTATCAGTCTGTAAAGCTACATTGATACTTAAAAGGTATAAAACAGCATTTCAGTAACTGCCATAGTCTACACTAAGCAAATAACCCCTGACAGCAGAGCAGTAAATTGGTTAAAATATAGCTGTTATTGTTGGATGGCTTCTTGAGTACTGACCATTAATGCTATCCAATTTCCCCTAATATAAAAACATCACTTTTTATTTATATTTTCTGCTAATCAAAAATTCATTGTTAGTCAATAAACTTGCAATTATTATATCGTAATCATTAATACCTCAATGTGGGAATAATAGATAAAAAGAATATAATGGCAACTGCTCTATAAAAGTGGACCAGAAACAAAAAAAAATTCCCTTTTTAACGCTGTAAGGAAAAACAGGTACAACAGGCTGATTTCAAGGCATTGAGATCAGGATAATGAGAAACAGCCCAAATAATCCTCGCAGCAAGATCTTGCCTGATGTTCCTCTGCTCCACTCCCTTGATTTCACCACTTTTTATTTTCATTCCAATACACCAGCTCAGACACGTTACCTGCTGTAGGAGTATATAATGAATGTGAAGAAGTGATTCAAAGAGCTAGAGAGAAAGAGAGTGAGAGAGGGAGATAGAACCATTGGAATTTGAAAGAGGTGCAGATGTGCTACCATCTCACTGAGGCATAGTAACAGAATCACATAATGTAAATGCCATAGGTGTTTTGTCTTAAAAGAAATATCTTTGAGGAACATCACACCATTCATTGTTTAGGTACTCAGGACAGTGTCTCAGAATAGGTGGCAAGTGATGTTGTGGTCAGGCATTCAGTAATGTACAGCCTTCGTTTGTGGTAACATCATGAAATTTTGCCTTGTTGCAGGCGTCAAAAGAATGAATGACAGCTTCATCCCAATTCAAAAGACTTCAAAAGTGACCCAGAATCAGTTGGTATGTCCTCCTCCTCCACAGTAGCACAGCCACTTTAAAAACATTTTCATGGCGTGTGGACATCGTTGGTGAGGCCAGCATTTGTTGCCCATATCTAATTACCCTTGAGAAGGCAGTGGTGCCACCTTCTTGAACTGCTGCAGTCCATCTGGCGTAGATGCACCCAACGTGATGTAAGTTCCAGGATTTTTACCCAGCGACAATGAAGGAACAGTGATATAGTTCCAAGTCAGGAGGGAAACTTGGAATGTGGTGTTCTTCCCATGCATCTGCGGTCCTCATCCTTCTAGATATAAAAGAAGTGGCTGTAGAAGGAGGCTTTTTGAGTTGCTGCAGTGTACCTGGTGAACACTGCTGCCACTTTGTGCCAGTGGTGAAGGAAGTGAATGTTTATGGTGGTGGATGGGGTGCCAAACAAGCCAGCTGCTTTGTCCTGGATGGTGATAAGCTTCTTGAGTGTTGGAGCCACACTCATCCAGGCAAGTGGAGAATATTCCAAGGCACTCCTGCCTTGTATCTTGTAGATGGTGGACAGGCTATGGGTAGTCAGGAGGTGAGTTACTGTCTGCAGAATTCCCAGCCTTTGACCTGCTCTTGTAGCCACAAATTTATACTGGCCCAGTTCAGTTTCAAGTCAATGGTAACTCCCAGGTTATTGATAGTGGGGACTCAGTGCTATTAATATCCATTGAATGTCAACAGGAGATAGCTAGATTCTCTCTTGTTGGAGATGGGTCATTGCTTGGCACTTGTGTGATACAAATGTTACTTGCCATTTATCATCCCAAGCCTGAATGTTGTCCAGGTCTTGTTGCGTATGGTCATGGGCTGTTTCAGTATCTGGGACGCAAATGGTACTAAACACCATGCATTCCTCAACAAATGTCCCCCTTCTGACCTTATGATGGAAGGAAGGTCATTGATGAAACAGAAAAGCTGGCTGGGTCTAGGATACTACTCTGAGGAACTCCTGCAGCAATGTCCTGGGACTGAAATGATCACAACATCCACAACCATCTTCTTTTGTGCTAGGTATGACTCCAGCCAGTGGAGAGTTTTCTCCTGATTCCCATTGACTTCAGTTTTGCTAGGGCTCCTAGGTGCCACTCTCAGTGAAATGCTGCCTTGATATCAAGGTCAGTCACTCTCACCTCATCTCTTGAGTTCAACTCCTTTGTCCGTGTTTGGACCAAGGTTGTAATGAGGTTGAGAGCTGATTGGTACTGGCAGAACCCAAACTGACTGTCAGTGAACAGGCTATTGCTGTGCAATTGCCACATGATAGCACTGTAGATGGCACCTTCCATCGCTTTCTTGATGATCAGGAGCAACTGATACTGGCTGGGTTGGATTTGTCCCGCTCTTTGTGGACAGGGCACACCTAAGCAACTTTCCACATTGTCAGGCAATATTGCAGCTGTACTGGAACAGCCTGGCTAGGGGCGTGGCTAGTTCTGGAGCACAAGTCTTCAGTGCCACTACTGGAGTGTTGTCAGGCCCACCGTCTCAAAGGACTTTTGGTATCTGAACACTAAACATGTCATTCTGTTGATCAATGGGTACAGAGACTGGGCCCAGTAGAAAGGTTATGGATGGAGTTGACCTGCCTGAGTTGGCCTTCCCAAACCCCTCCAGTTCAGTCTCAAGGATGGCCTTCATATCTGGAGATCAATTGAAGCCTGAAGTGGCTAAGTAAGGGCCACATAATAGGTTTTCCAGTCAGTAATGGGCCCTCCACCGCACCCTTAAAGTCCCCTCTAGGTATCTGGCCCTAAGCACTTTGTGCAACTGGCACAAAGAAACTCAGCTTACTGCAACACCTTTCAGGAATAAACTATGATGGATGTTGCTCAGCTCAATGAATCTTTTGTCCCACAAGTGCAGTTATTCGTCACTTATGATATTGAGTCAGGTTGCATCTGGGAGAAGCACAGAAATAGGAGAAAAAAATAGCATGTTATATGTACCCAGAGAAAGACAGTAAGGTGTGCAGTTTCCATGGGCAGAATTTTGCGTTGGATAGGCGGGTGGGCCTGACCGACTTGGCAGTGGGTGGGGAGCCGATCCCTGCTGCTGAAATGTACCGCGCCGCCATTTTGCATGGGCGGGCCAATTAAAGCCCGCCCAGCGGGGTTCTGACTCCCGTGTTCATCGGGAAAATTAAATCGGTGGCGGGCGTGTTCAGACCGTCGGTTCCGATGGGGAATCAGCAGTCTGTATAAAGAACAGCCAGGCAGCCTCCTTTAGGCTGTTCACCATGGCCAGTTACTGGGCAGCACAAGAGGTGAGGGCAGAGGAGGAGGAAGGGGGCAGGCTGCAGGATAGGCCAGCGGGGTGCCGCTGTGCCCCTTGGTTCTCTGATGCCTGCCTTGCTGTCCTCCTCGAAGAGGTGTCACATTGTCGGGAGGTGCTGTTTCCAGAGGATAGGAGGAGGAGGACCCTCAACGTGACCAGACAGGTGAGGCAGGAGGTGGTGGAGGCTGTTAGCTCTCAAGATGCTGTGCGGCGCATCGGAACACAGTACTGCAAACGCTTCAATGATTTGCTGCGCTCTGGATGGGTGAGTACCATGTCGGTCTTGGCCATTTGACCCAGCAGGTAGCCTTAGCCTTTGAGCTCCCCGTGGCCCCCCTGACCCACATCTTGCTGTCGTTACTGCATTGGGCATTTGGCATACACTGGGTGGCAAACAGATAGTGACCATGCTTACATCAGCCTTAGTGGTTGAGGAGAAGATGGGTTCTCCCCATAGCATATGTTGCCCCCAGACTACTCACATTTGAGTAGTTTGGGGGCAACCTGCAGGGGAGGCATCTAGACACATACTCAGAACTCCAACACATGTCTTATTGATGGTGATGAGATAGTGGAAGGGGAGCCTCAAGGGGTCGTGGCCAAGAGCCATCTGCTGGCCTTGGCGCCGCACCTAGTTGTGCCTCCTTGCCATGGGCGCTAACACCTGTGTGTTATTTAAAGTGATGGATGCCGAATGTGTCCAAGGTGTCCGTTGGGGGAGGGGTTTGGGAGCAGCCGTACTATCTTCTGGGGACTGATCACCAGTAGTGTGGACAGGAGCCACTGGAGGCCTCAGATGGGCCACTGTGGTTAGGGTGTAGTGTGCACGTGCAGAGTACATGAGCAATTAGCCCCAATAAATCCTCTTCTCTGTTCTGCAGGCAAAAACAGAGAACAATAGCTGGGAGCGTTTGCGGACTGGAGGTGGGCACGCCATGTTGCAGCACTTCGCCACTTATGAAGAGCAGGCCATGGAGCTGGAGAGGAGGCAGGTGGCCAGGGCGACAGGTGTTGGTGAGGCTGAGGTGCAGCGGGCAGGTATTTGAGGCCCACAGTCCCATCCACTCTGTCTGCCCACCATCCAAAGCACTGATGATTGCTGCAATCGTTAATGGTGCAACACTGCTCATTCACAGACTGATACAGTCAGACGTGTGGGTCATACACAAAGGTCCCTCAGCCCCTTGAGGATGCGCATCTCTAGCACCTTCCAAAGTTGCCTTATCCCATTTGTGACCACAATCTTCAAGGTTTAACATGCCATGGCATCAGTGCTGCACATCCAAAGACTTATTGCATCTTCGGAGGGTTTGTACCTCCACCGCCCTTTCAGCCAATGCATCCTACATTACTCTGATCCAAAGGTCCTCAGCACTTCACCTGTCAACCTCATGGCACTCAACTTAAATAAATGCCACCATGTTAACCATCCCTGTACCAAGGGGAAATGTTGCCTTCTGTCCACCCATTCTATGCCCCTCATAATGGTATGAAGGTAAATAATGTGAGCTGTCAATCTCCTGCGCTCCATGGCAAAAGTCGCAAGTATATGCAATGTTTCCTCATCACTCCAACTCTCCAGGCCAGCATGCATCCAGGTCAGGAACCTCTGCACTCTCCCCACGCCAATGCCATCCCTCCCATGAAGCGCAGGTCACAACTGGACGCAGAAGTGTAGATGTGGCCTCGACAGCGTTTTCTGCACTTGCATCATGATCTCCCTTTTCCTATGTTCTATTCCTCAGCTAATAAAGGCAAGTCTGGCTTTGACCTTGTTAAATGCCTTACGTTCCTGTTCTGCTACCTTAACGGTTCTGCCCAGCAAGGTCCCTGTACTCGTCGTAACTTCCCATGGTCCTACCATTACTCATGTATTCCCATACCTTGCTTGTCTTGCCCAAGTGCTTAACCGAATACTTATCCACATAACATTCCATGTGGCATTCCTTAGGCCACCTGACCAGCCTGTCTGTATGCACATGTAATGTTTTAGCCTCCTCTTGACTATTTACCACCCCACCAATGTTCGTCTCCTTAGGCTCTTGAAGGATGAGCGATTTATGAGGCTGAGGGCAAAGGGATGAAAGGTGTTACTGACTGAACACTAACTGATGCACTGTCCTTGTTGTTAATTTCAGCATCACCACCGCATGGCCGCCACCAACAAGTCCAGAGCCCCCCTCCACACCTGAGGGCCAAGGCTTGCAACTTGCGTCACATCCTTTCAATGAGCCAGGCACCAGCAAGGCAACAAACACTTTGGTGGGGATTATGACGTCGGCTACTGTCCCGGGGAACAGTGGAGAGGGCACTTCACAATTGCTGGAGGAGATGGCAGGGACAGAGAGTGTCAATGGCGCCAGCAGCCAGAGGACTGCAGGGGACCAGGTACATGCTGAGTCTGGTAGTGATGATGTGCCTCTGGAGATGTCCGTCATGCAGCAGCTGCAGGACAAGCGGCTGGGTGCACGGAAGCATCTGGCAGAGTTGCATGAGGGTGTGCTTCACTTGGTCTCTGTGGTGGAGGAATCCAGGCAGAGTGTCAGTGATGGCATGAACCTCAGGACAGAGCTTCAGGCTTCCTCCACTGAGAGATTGGTGACTCTGATGGAGAGGGGCTTCCAACAGATTGAGAATCATCTGACTGGGTTGTGCTCTGACCTGCAAGCCTTCACAGCGCTAATGGCCATAGGTAGTCATTGGCAATGTGGGAGATGTTCTGGGCACCAAGTGTTGCCCATCCATCTGCGGTGAGCAGGGAGGTCCAATGTGACCTTATGTCGGTGCAGCAGCTGCCTGCTGTTGCTGTGAGCTCCTCTCAGGGAGCTCCGGATGAGGGCAGCATCTCCTCCGCCCCTCTGCCAGTGGCCATTGCATCCATTGAGGTTGCAACAACTGGGGAGGTGCCAGTCTCCCTCCCAGGCGGGGCCAGCACAGGGTCCATGGGCCAGAGAATGGCCGCCAAGGTCATCGATGCCAACAGGACAGCAGAGTCAGCAGGCTGTCTCACAAGCCACTCTGAGTGATGGGGTGGCACCTAGACATAGCATCCGCAAACATAAACATAAGGCACATTAGGCACTCCATGGGTATATCACTGGTGATTTTGTGTTGGCCCTAGATTAGGGAATATATCATTATGTGTGTCAGAGCGATGTTTGTGCTTTATTCTGGTGGCAAAAAGGTCCACATTTCTGACCATGGCTGAGGGTGTTTCCTTTGTGCTGCATTTGTATGTTTCACAGACATATCATGAGTGTTTGAGTGGACATTGATGTTCCTGTACTAAGCCCTTAGTTGCAGCTGATGCGGTGGAAGATGTAGCACCTAAGTGCCACGTGTGGAAGTGCCAGGTAATGCTGGTCCTGTTGATCCATGTGTGTGGAGCTAGCTGAAGGTTCATTGGATTAAAGTGTCCCAGATGTCCCTGCCTCCTTGGTGCAGTCGCGGGTCGGCGTGCTGCCCCTCATCGTTGACTTGTGTTTCCTCATCCTCTGAGACTCTGCTGGATTCATCATGTGTAGCCTCATCTACTGCGCAAAGGTCTTCATTGTCAAATGCATCCCCTCTTTCCAGTACAAGTTTGTGCAGAGCGCAGCATACTCCCACTGTCAGAGAGATGCGATCTGGGGGGTACTGGAGTGCGCCCCCTGAGCGGTCCAAGCAAGGAAAGTGCATCTTGAGAAGACCGATGGCTCTCTCCACCATCGTGGCTCCTATTGTAGTGTTTCTCAGCTTCTGTTCTTGGATGGTGGAGAGGTGTCATGATCACCTTCTCAGGGGATAGCCCTTGTCCATCAGCCAACTATCCAGCTGAGCTGGAGCATTGAAGAGCGCCGGCAGCTGGGAGTGTCTGAGGATGTAGGCATTGTGGGAGCTGCCTGGGTACCTTGCACAAACTTGCAGAATCTACATCCCGTGATCACACACTATCTGCACGTTCATGGAGTGGAAGCCCTTCCTGTTGACAAAGGCATCGGGCTCACCTGCTGGCGCCTTGATGGCCACATGTGTACAGTCTATTGCACCCTGGACGCGGGGGAAGCCAGCAATAGCCACGAAGCCTCTGGCTCACTGTGTCTGACTTGCCTGGTCACAGCGGAAATGGATGAAGGTCAATGCCTGTCTGAACAGAGCGTCTGTAACCTGCTTGATACAAGTGTGGACAGCTGATTGGGAGACACCGCAAAGATCACCCACCGAGCCCTGGAAGGAGACAGATGCATAGAAGTGGAAGGAAACTGTGATCTTCAGAGTTGCTGGTGTGGGGTGTCCACCCACACAGTTAGGGGAGATCTCAGGGCCAATCATCTGACAGATATAGTTCACTGCTTCCTTGACAGTCGGAGCCTCCTTCGGCACTGCACCTCAGTCATATTGAGGTAGCTGCTTTGCTGCCTGTATACCCTGGCAGCGGGATAGTGGCGTCTTCTGCAGCCCCTTCCACCTTGGACAACCTCTTGGCCCTGCGCCCCTTGTGCCTGTGCCTGGCCTCCCAAATGTGGCTCCCCTGGAGGCTGATTGTCCACTCCTGGCCTCCTCCTTATTCTATCTCTCCCTTCCTCCTCAGAGGAGCTGCCTCCAGTGGAGATGTCAGAACCCATACCCCAGGCTAAATGGAGGCCTCTGGAATGTTGCAGGCCTGATAAGGATTACTGTCTGCAGACTGGTGAGCTGCAGGTTCAAAGTACAGAGAAAGCTATTGGAAATCGATCTGAACTGCTAACAATCAAACAGGCAAGTTTAAAACATTTTCTGCATTAAATACTTCAGAAAAAGACATTAACAACCCCTCTGAGCCCACATATCCCGCCTGTGGATGAGGTTTGTTAAAAAATCACTTACCCGCCTGCCCGTTGAGCCTGTGCGCCGAGCCGAAGATCGGAAGGGCACCTCAAAATCAGCGTCGATTGTCGAGTTAATGACCTTAACAAGGCCTTTAATTAATGGTGGGCGCGCATCGTGCTTTATAGCGCCTGGCCAGCTAAATATCGCGATGCCGTGCGCTGATGTGGGAAGCTCGCCCGACGTCTGTGCGTGACATTTTAAGCGCTGATGTGGGGGCTGCGCCACCCACACGTCAGCCATAAAATTCTGCCCCATATATAACACACTTGAAGTCGGATGTGCATTTATTTCATGCTCAGTTATTTATGGAGCTTATAAGGTGTTGAGGCATCTGGTCGAAGCAAAGAGATCTGTTGTGTACTGAGAGTCTAAGCTGCATTCTGATTTGAAGGATTGGTCTTGCCTTCTGTGGAGAATTTCAATGATGTTATTCTGAAGATTAATTTATAATCCTTCGGAAAAGCAAATGCCTGTAGCAGAACATTCTATTCTTGGATATTTTGTTCAAATTAATTAATAAGCATTGACAAATTATTTTTAAATAATCTTTTTGGGCAGGGTAAAATAGAACTTCTTGTTGCAGATGCCTGGAGCAGCCGGTAACCAACTGTGATTCGACCAGTTTGGTGAGAATGGAAGGTTGTGCCAAGGAAGAGGAATCATGTTTAACATGTTGATTGCACTCGCTTTCCCTCTCGCCTCGTTCACTTTCAGCCAGTGTGACAGATGCTAAAACCAACTGTGGCCTGCTGAGAAACGGGTGCATCCTCCTCCACCAGTTACTCCGAAGAAGAAAGGGAGCATCAGGGAAATCATGATTGGGGTTTGTTGTTCTGCTTGGGCAGCAGAAACCTTGGGTGGGCGGGAAAGCCGGTGGCTGGGATTTTCCGGCCCTGCCACCGCAGGGGATGCGACTGGCCAGCCAAAAGTCCATTGGCTTCTGGAGGGACCGGACAATCCCGGTGGCGGGCAGGGGCAAGAAACCCTGCATAGTGCGATCCCCCGCTGGGCGGCAGGATGGCTTTCCATCTCATCGATTATGCATCAGCGAAGAGCTCGGCAAATCTCATGGCAGGGCGGGCAGGAAGTCGCCCGAACCCGCCGTTACTTCATGAGGTGGAAGGTCTTGGCGCCAGAGTTAAATGGCATAGGACGGATATTCACTCATTCCGACCAGGTGTTGCGGTGATGAAGAAAACTATGGCATCCAAGCGAAGGGAGCTTTCTGACCCGTGGTTCAGCGAAGCCTCACTGAGGATTCTCCTCCGTGCCTTCCAGGAAAGGTGGGAGGTCCTCTTTCTAAGGGATGGGAGCAGGAGGTCCTCCCACCTGACCGCGCCAGCCTTGAAGGAGGTCACCGGGGAGATTAGCACCTGTGAGGCCCAGAAAAGGATCACCTTGGAGTGCAGGAACAGAAGAATAATCTGCTCCGCTCGGCCAAGGTGAGTGAAACTTCTGCTCTCTGCAAACTCACGCTCTCACGAGGGCACCGGGGGCTAGTTAGCTCAGTTGGCTGGATGGCTGGTTTGTGATGCAGAGTGCCACCAACAGTGTGGGTTCAATCCCTGTACTGGCTAATGTCATCCATGAAGGCCCTGACTTCTCAATCTCACCCTTTGCCTGAAGTGTGGTGGCCCTCAGGTTGAACTCCCTATCAGTCGTCTCTCTCTGATGAGACTCAGTCCATCTGGGACTATGGTAGCTTTCATTTGATTTCATGAGGGCATCAGGAAGTCTAAGGGTTAGAGTGCATAGGGGTGTCACACAAGGCCAGCAAATGTGTTATCAGCACTGAATGTCTGCCAGCCAGTTCACCATCGCATGTCCTGCATAAATGGTATCTTAATCCCTCACTGGGGAGGATTCGATCAGCAGAGACAACAGGCATGCATGCTTCTGAATTATGCTTTCATCCATTGTGCTTACAGTCAATCTGTCTTGTCTTTATGCAGGACAAGATTGCACATAACAAAAGGGAGCGAGCCATGACTGGAAGGGGAGACCCAGAGATCCGGACCCTATCAAGATTTAAGGAACAGGCTGCAGAGCTGGCTGATGAGTAGAGTGCTCATTTCTGCACAGAAGGTGAGATTGAACCCCCACAAGAAACCAGCCAGGATGCATCCAGTATATATCGACAAAATGCGGGCAATGACTGTGAGTGACCTTAGATGTATGAGCCTGCTTAGTCAATCACTAATGCTTCCTCTTCTCTGTTCTAGGTACCAGCAAGAAAAGGGGGAGGACATCCTTCACCAGAAATCTCAGTCCAGCCTCCAGACCACCTTTGAGGAGGAAGCAGGATATCCTCAGAGGAAGAACCGTCACTGTGTTCACCTGAACCCTTCACCAGTACAGATATGTGCACCTTGGTGGGAGCTGGTCCTAGAGCATGCTCGGGTTCACAATCTGGTGATCACCTCACAGAAACCGGTCCACAGCTGGCAGAGGAAGTGACAGCTGAGATCTCTGACACTCGAAAGACTGCTGAGGACCAGGCCCCTGCTGAGACCAATGATAAGCCTCTGGACTCGGCCCTAAGTGACATGATGGAAATGGAGAGACAGGCGGGGGCGCATTAGGAAGAATTGTCAGAGGCCATCTTCAGACTGAACCGAAGAATGGAGGAGTCTGCCAATTTTCTGTCTGCTGTCATGGCTGCAGCATGTGAGCACATCGACATCTCCATTGGAAGGGTGGTGGCTGCCTTGGAGACCCAGGTCCGGTGGTTTCTGTCAGATTTGTGCTCAGACCTATACACCATCACTCTAGCCATGGGTGCATCTCAGCAGTGGCTGGGTGAGGGGGGCAGGGCGTCTTGACCTCCCTCCAGGTGCTCCTTCTCCTCAAGTGTCATCGAGCACCCAAATAGAGGAGGAACGTCAGCCAGGCAGCCTGGGGGCATCTACCAAGGGCACTCCAAGGGTGCCCTGCCACTCCAACTCCCCTCTGCCAGTGAACCCATCAACTCCAGCAGGTCAGCCTGAAGAGGACACACACGTACCTAAGCAGGAGACACTATTCAGACTGGGGCCCTCTAGACCTCAGACTACCAGAGGATACCCACCGAAGTCACTTCAGACAACAGTCAGCAGATTGCCTCCAACTTAGCTGCTGTGTCAGGGCTGCAGCTAGGCGATAGGGTAAGAAAGATTAAGAAGTATTGAATGCACACTGGTGGCATGGATGTTCACTCACTGTGTTAGCTTTTCACTTTTGTAAGTATATGTTGCATTAATCCTCCAGATTTCATTGATCCCATTTATATTTATGTTGCTTCAATGCCCTGCGGTCATTTAAGGGTCCAAAATGTACCTGCAAATGAACTCCCATTTGGATCTTCAGTTGCATAAATCCTTACACAACCTCACCACAGTGAGTAGCCTTTATTTCCACGTCTGCAACATCAGGAAATGCACATCATGTGTGACACTGATGCCTGGTCAATGCACCTGTCAGCCTTCAATTTTAGGCAGACATGCTTTGGGCTTTGGAGAAGTGCTCATCAAGGTTAGTGATTGTCCTGCTGCTGTCCCAATGATCTCTGTTGTTTATGGATGGCACAAGTAGCATTTGGACAAACATTATATTTGTTTCCGCAATGTGTAGTGCAGTGGCGTTTATTTCATGAGAGTCCGTTCATAAAACAAGTAGTTTCAAACTTTGAAGCCCATAGGCTTCCATGCCTCTCCACAGGAAGATGTAGCCTTTAAGGCTGAAGGTCCTTTGATGCTGGGTTCCCACTCTTCCCATGCATGATGCTGAAGTAGGCAGGTAAGGACCAATTGGGAAACTTACAAATGTCTACAAGAGCAATATGAGTATGTACTGTCAGAGGTGTGTGCTCATCTTGATGAAGCCATCTTCTTACTGGCAACAATTTTACATTGGGCTTGCATGGCTGCTAAGCAATGCTTTATGTGCTCTTTGGTAAAGGCATGGCACATAACTCGATATGGAATTCATTGCATGACTGTGCTCTCATTGACTTAAGATATCTAGAAAGGATTAGCCTTTGTAAGCTGGACCAACCCGAAAATGACGTATCTGTCCAACCCATCTCCTGTGCCTCTCCCCTAACACCTTCCTCTCCCTCCCAGAACCATGATAGGGTCCCCTTTGTCCTCACTTTTCACCCCACCAGCCTCCGCATTCAAAGGATCATCCTCTGCCATTTCTGCCAACTCCAGCATGATGCCACCACCAAACACAACTTCCCTTCACCCCCCTTGTTGGCATTCCATAGGGATCATTCCCTCCAGGACACCCTGGTCCACTCCTCCATCACCCCTAATACCTCAACCCCCTCCCACAGCACCTTCCCATGAAACCACAGAAGGTGCAACCCCTGCCCCTTTACTTCCCCCCTTCTCACTGTCCAAGGGCCTCAAGTGAAACAGCGCTGGTGAACTAGCTGTATGCCTCATGGCATATAGAGAGTGGAGACAATGGAAAAGAGAGCGATGGAGGAGCCTGGCTGCACAAAGGGAGGAGCAGCAACCTCTGGAAAAAGGGACGGCTGGGGCTCCTGCACATGCCACTGAAAAGCCACAGTGAGCCATTATTGGTCGGCACCAAGCTAGACCCAGAGCCCATAGATGCCACCTTTCATTCCTGCAGATGACCGAGAACCAGTGTCACTGAAGACTGTGCATGTCTAGGGAAGTGGCTGGTCACATCTGCCAGCTGCTGCAGAATTTGGCGCCGCGGGGACATAGAGGGTATCCCCTGCCAGTGGCTGTGAAAGTTCAATTTCTGTGCTGGTGGCTCCTCGCAGGGCTCTACAGGTGATCTCTGTGGAATATCACAAGCCTCCACCCACAAATGCATCCATGAGGTCACGAACACCATCTTTGTGAGAGCACACAATTTGTGCATTTTGTCTGGGACCAGGGAAGCCAGGATGCACGAGTGATTGGATTTGCCCAGATATCAGGTTTCCCGGAGGTGCAGTGTGCCACCGACTGCACTCACGTTGTGCTCAGATCTCCATCGCAACAAATGGTCAACTATGTCAACCACAAGGGCTTCTATTTGTTGAATGTTCCGCTGGTCTGCAACCACCACTGACGCATCCTGCAGGTCTGCACACAGTTCCCAGGGACTCTGCACAACTCCTACATTCTCAGTCAGTCTCAGATCCCTGACTTCTTCCAGGTCCCACAGAAGCTGCAGGGTTGGTTCCTCAGGGACAAGGGCCACAGAGGTTGTGGCTGATGACACCTGTGCGGCAGCCTCAGGCTGCCGCAGAGTGAAGGTATAATGAGACTCAAGCTGCAACTTGCACCTTGGTGGAGCAAACCATCGTGATGCTGAAAATGAGGTTCCTGTGCGTGGACTGGTCTGGTGGACCCTGCAATACAGTCCGCAGAGGGTGTCAGGCATCGTTGTTATCTGCTGCACCCTTTACAACCTGAAATGGTGAGAGGAGTTGGCTGAGGAGGGGATGGAGCAGCTGGAGATCTCCTCCAATGAGGAGGATGTCAATGGGGAAGAGGATGAGGAAGATGAAGCAGGCACACTCGGGAGGCCCTCATAGCTGCCAGATTTGTGGAGGATGATGACAACATGCAGTGAGTGAAAAACCATAGATCCTCAAATTGCAATTGTGAATGTCTGGCTCCTGTCTGGCCAAGGGCAGCTTGTTTGCGCTCTGTGATAAGGGTCATTAAACGGGGTGGGGGAGAGGTTGCAGGGGTGGTGCAGTCTTCTTGTCTTTTGGGACCATGTCTTCTGTGCAGCAGTCCTGGGCTGAAAGCACTGAGAGGTGTGCGTGTGCCTGCACTTTAAATATGGCGCCCGGAGTGATGAAGCGGCAAGGTGATGGCGTGGCGGGCGAGTGAGAGCCCGCCATCAAAACGGCATGTTTCCTGGGAATACATAATTAATGCGGCGAGATTCAGACAATACGGTGTGAGAAGCCGCCATTGCAGCCGACAGGTAAAACATTGTTTTTCCCGCCCACTACCCCGCTTAATGCAAATCTGAGACGATTCTGCCCATAACATCTATTATTTCAGCAGCCACTTCCTTTAAGTCCATCAGGACCTGGGGACTTAATCACTTTTAGTTCCAATAATTTTCTCAGTACTCTTTCCCTGGCGATCATTATGGTTTTAAGTTTTTCTTTCCCTTTTAGCTCCTGATTCACAATTAGTTCTGGGATGTTATTTGTATCTACAGTGAAGACAGATACAAAATATCTGTTCAGTTTGTCCACCATTTCCTTATTTTCCAATATCAATTCTCCAGACTCTCTCCCTGGAGGAGCAAAGCTCGCTTTACTTACTCTTTTCTTTTTAAAATTTTAAAAAATGCATTCATGGGATGTGGGCATCGCTGGTTCAGCCAGTATTTATTGCCCATCTCTACTTGCCCTTGAGAAGGTGGTGGTGAGCTGCCTTCTTGAACAGCTGCAGCCCCTGTGGTGCAGGTACACCCACAGTGTTGTTAGGGAGAGAGTTCCAGGATTTTGACCCAGTGACAGTGAAGGGATGGCTTTTTATTTCCAAGTGAGGATGGTGAGTGACATGGAGGGAAATTCCAGGTGGTGGCGTTTCAATGTATCTGCTGCTCTTGTCCTTCTAGATGGTAGCAGTCATGGTTTCGCAAGGTGCTGCCTAAGGAACCTTAGTGAATTCCTGCAGTGGTACACACTGCTTCTACTGTGTGTCAGTGGTGAAGGGAGTGAATATTTGTGGATGGGGCGCCAATCAAGTGGGCTGCTTTGTCCTGGAAGGTGTTAAGCTTCTTGAGTGTTGTTGCTGCTGCACTCATCCAGGCAAGTGGAGAGTATTCCATCACACTCGTGAATTGTGCCTTGTTAATGGTGGTCAGGCTTTGGGGAGACAAGAGGTGAGTTACTTGTCGCAGGATTCCTAGCCTCTGACCTGCTGTTGTAGCCACAGTATTTATATGGCTAGTCCAGCTCAGTTCCTGGTCAGTGGTAACCCCCAGGATGTTGATAGTGGGGGATTCAGTGATGGTAATGCCATTGAATGTCAAGGGGAGATGGTTAGATTCTCTCTTGTTGGAGATGGCCTTTCCCTGGCAGTTGTGGGGGGGGGATGCAAAAGTTACTTGCCACTTGTTAGCCCAAGCCTGGGTATTGCTCAGGTCTTGGGCATGGACTGCTTCAGTACCTGAGGAGTTGTGAATGGTGCTGAACATTGTGCATTCGTCATTGAACATCCCCACATCTGACCTTATGATGGAAGGAAGGTCATACCTGCAAAAACTCTTAATATCTGCTTTCATATTTCTAGCTAGCTTTCCCTCATACTCTAATTTCGCCCTCTCTGTTAATCTTTTAGTCAATCTGTTCTTTATATTCCGTTTAATCTTCTGAACTGAGTCTCATCTTTGTGTAATTACATGCTTTTTCTTTCAATTTGATACTAACTATAACTTGCCTTTGAGTTTTCCTTTCTCACTAGAATGTATATTTTCTGAGTATTCTAAAATATCTCCTTCAACGTCTGCTATTGCATCTCTACTGACCTATCCCTTAGCCGAATTTCCCAGTTTACTTTTGTCAGCTCTGTCTTCATGCCCTTATAGTTACCCTTTAAAACACTCATCTTAGATTGTACTTATGTCATGACTATAAGCATGGTGCCTTGTAAGCCATGACCAGTACCATGGGGAATATTTGTAAGACTTAAGCAGAGGGTTCTCAGCCCATACTTGGTATCAATGACACAAAACAAACTACGGATACAATTTCCACTTTATGTGGAAAACCTTTATTCACCCACTAAGCAATAGTGAAAACTTACAACACCAATTGCTTAATAAGATCTGCATGCAGGAGCTTGTCCCCGGGTGGTTGGTCTGCTGAACTAATTCTTCTACACGACTTCCAGTGACTGGCCAAATCACACTTCCTGGTGGCAGCCAGTCCTTGGGAGCTGTGGCTTTATATCCCTTTCTGACCCTGGTCTCTCGGTTTATAAGGTAATGTCTTAAATTGTGACATATGATTGGATTATTCATCTCAATGCAAAGACAACCTGCATGTGGTCATTTCCTGCTCTCAGCAGAGGGAGTCTCCTGCTACCTGTTAGCAGTGGATGTGATTTCTGTATCTTGATAAGGCAGAAGGAAAGCCACTCACAGAGAAGTCAGCTTCTCTAATCAGGGTGTCTGGTGGTTAGGCAACACCCCAGTGATATGTCCTGACAGGTCTGTGTCTGTGTATCCTTGTCCAACTTTTTAAGAAGTTCCATATAAGCCTCAGAGTTGATGTCTACGGTCAAAGATCTTCTCCCTTCACCCAATGTCCACCACACACCATGTTCTTACCACCCAGTTCTGAGCTTGGGACATTGGTCCACTTCACAACTGGTTACATTTTGACACAAGTATAAAAATAATACATATTGAAAAGAAACAAAGGGAGGCTTTACAGCATCATAGGAATATACAAGATATCAAAATGCTTTACAGCGTGTAGTGTGTATGTAGTTGCTGTCCAGCAGCCATGGCCCTTGATTGTTTGATTATCATCCCCTTTTCATATGCCCCTTCCAGGAACAGATGGCCATTCAAACCAACCTCACTGCAGCTCCAAGACTTAATGGATTCTCACCTGAATGTGCAACATTCATAAAGGAGCAAAGCTTGTTCATTGAACATTTGACCCTCAAAACCAGTACTCAGCCGAGCCTTGTTCTCCATGGCTTAAGCAAGTAATTATGAGGGTGCCTCTTCAATTCACCCAAAATAATTGTTGTGAACTGCTCCCACACACCTTGAGCCCCTCCTAAATCATTTTCTCCAAGCTTGATTTTCCAACTGCATCATTGATCACTAAATGTTTTTTTCAGCCCATTGCAGAGCTTTACTTAGAGCTGGTGTACTTGGTCACTGTCTTTGTCCCTTCTGACATGGCATGCCTGGCCAGCTCCCTAGGCAGCAGCAAGCACACGGTGGTCTGTATCTCCCGGGAGCTAATGGTGCTGCTCTTGTTGTAATGGGCCAGGCGGGAAGCCTCACCCTTGATGCGCTCAAAAATATCGTTCATGAATGAGTTCATGATGCTCATGGCCTTGGAGGAGATGCCAGTGTTGGGGTGAACCTGCTTCATCACTTTGTAGATGTAGATGGAGTAAATCTCCTTCCTCAACCTTCGCCGTTTCTTGCTGCCCTTTGCTGCTGGTTTGTTTAAGGCTTTCTTGGCTCCCTTCTTGGGAGCTCGTTTCATCTCATCAACCATCTTCAGTTTCAGAACATGGTGTTACTTACATATATGAGTGCGACCAGCTTGCAACCTTCCCCTGTCAGCCACCAAGTTCCTCCCATCCTCTTCCATAGTCACCACCTCCTAATTACCATCCCTCCTGTAACTATCCAGTCTCCCCCTGTTATCCTCGACTCCATCATTATCCGTATTGATATTCCTGATCTCCCCTGATCCCTTCAAAGTTGATGCCCTCATGCCTTTTGTTGATCTGACCCCTACCCTTCTCAAGGCCACATGCACTCTTACTTTCTGAGATCTCCCCACTCATGAGACCATCCAATAACCCCTCATGACTTTTCAGTTGCTGACCTACAGAAGCCAGATGCCTCCCCTGAATGTCACTGTGCCTTCTGTTTCCCAATACTATAACTCTAATACCTTAGTTGACTAACCATGCCCTATACACCATTCTGTGCATGACTGTCACTGCCCAGAGAGGCCTTCCCCCATCCAAGGGTGTGACCATGACATACTTGCCATGCAGAGCCATCTAACATGGCCTGTGGAGTGCCAGGTTAGTCTCTTATACATGCCCCCAGTAGTGTGGCCTCATCCCCAGGACTGCCTCTTATACTTGCCTCCAACAGGGTGGCCTCATCCCCAGGGCTGTCTCTTATACATGCCCTGTATAAGATACCTTTAAGAAGGATGTAATAATGGAGGATCATATGATTTTAGTACCCAATTCCAGAGTAGCGTGGGCTACCTTAGTAGACAGTAGTCAGTAGTGAGTGGTCTAGAGTTAGAATCTGTAATGTAGAGACAGGGTTTGAGTTGTAAGCACACAAGTGTAGCTGCTGAGCTCCTTTGTAAATTACTAGAATGTGTTCCACCTAAGAGCTGTCTGCTGATCTACTCTGTCTATGGTACCAACTCGGCCATCTCGAAACAAGCATGGATCTATTAGTCCAACTGAACTAAGAACCAAGATCCAACATGCCCCCGATAGCGTGGCCTCATCCCCAAGACTGTTGCTCATATATGCCTCCGACAGCATGGCCCCTTCCCTAGAACTGTCTCTTATACATGCCCCCGATAGTGTGGCCTCATCCCCAGGACAGTCCCATGAGCATCCCTCTGGACATTACTTCAATCTTCTCTGGACAGTCTTTCAAATTTTACCCCCAGACAGTCTTTATCTCTGCCCCACTGTTCTTTCCCCACTTTCTGTCCTGCCTTGGTCTCACCATCCCCCTCTGGCCATTCACCTCCCCCCCACCCCTCCACACACCCCAATCCTGCCTCTGTCTCACGCTTCTCTGGTCATTCCACACCCACCCAATTCCCCCATCCTTCCTCCATCTCTTCTTCGCCCTCTGGTCCTGCCTCTGTCTCATTCTTCCCTCTGGCCGTGCCTCCCATGCCCAGCCTTTGTGCAGCTTGTGTGACAGGCACTGAAATATCTCAGTGATGGTGTGAAAGGAAAGTGAAAGCAGCATCTGCTGACCTCCAAGTCATGGATGAAGCGATGCCCGCCAGGCGTGTACTACTTCTATACAATCATAAAACTGAACGTTCCAATTAATTGCTGGTAGGACATCTAATTTGGAGGGGGGAAAGTTGGCCTTTTAATGAGCATTTATGAGATGCTAATGAATGCAAATCGGGTTCTGGCACTGTTCAGCGGCAAACTCAACCTGTCTGTAACCCACCTTGAAAGTCGGGAGAACAAAGTTCCAAACTATTTTTCCGCCAGCGGGAAACAGATTTTTTCATTCACGCCAAATCAAATGCCCCCACCCGCTACTGGCAAGAAGGGAATATTTTGTCCCTTGACACAGATTAACAATGATGGTGTGGGGCTGGTTGATACCTAGCAGTCGCCCATGAGCATTGCTTTTTATAGGTAAATATTTTTCACAAATTTATTGTTTGATGGCAGCCTCCAGCATACCCTTTAAGGACTGTTGACCAAGCCACATGTGGACCACACTTTCCTGAATGCATATGACCCAATGTCTGCTGTGATCAGGACAGGCCAATTTTGCAAAGGCTATGTTGCTTGTTCGAGGCCGCCTTTGCCAAGTGAGAGGGTGACATTGCGGGTGAAACAGTTAAAAATGTTTTTCAAAATTATGCACATTTTTCTTGGGACCTTTTTCTGGGACCTGTATATGGAGCATGTTATACATTTTGGATTTGTTTTGGCTATTGTTTCTGATCATCATCACTGGTATCTCCTGTGAGTAGAGCTTCATCCATATCAAATTTTCCTATCCCGTGAGCCAGAATTTTACATTGAATGTACGGGCATGTGCCCGATTCAGAATTGCGTGAAAACTCGTGAGAGTTTGTCAGGCGAACGTCCCGACGTCATCACGCTAGCGCACAACATTATGGTCGGTGGGAGCCCGCGGGAGTTGGAAGTGCACCCGCTGACGATTAAGCAGGCAATTAAGCCCATTAAGGAGCCAATTGTCAGTGATTTTACATGGCCTGTCCACTTTTACAGTGGGTGGTCAGGCCAATCGGTCAGGTGGTCTTCGCATTTTCACTCCAAACTCCATCTGGGGATAAAATGTCCGGGGTTAAATCAAATAAAAGAAAACTTTTGAGGGATGAGGTGTTATGTAGTCTGCTGTCAGGTGAATTTGCAGTATTGACACAGATTGCAGCAGTTTATTGAGCTCATTTCATCTTTACAGAACTGCAGCTCCCTGAGGCAGCTCCACAGCAGCCATCAGCCTTCAGGGAGTGTCTGCCCGCACCCTCACTTCTCTCAGCGCCCGGTCCCTTCCTGCCCTCACCTCCTCAATCACCCCAACCTCCCCTCCCCACCCCCCAGCCCCCTGTCACTGGTGAGCCTTCTCAGCATGTATTTCATGCTGGCTGCCAGTTAATTGGCCAGCCAATGTGAAATCGCGGCTGGGGCCCGATTACGACTGCCGGAGGTGCATGTCGCGTCTGCTTCCGAGCCCAACGAACACGCTCACCCAACAAGCGCAAGATGCAGGCCCATAGTTAGAAAATTGATAGTGAAGGTGTAACAATAATATCCCTTGTTAAATGAACCAAATATCATGATCCTCATGTGTCCTTGTGTATGCTTCTCCCATTTGCTAAAAGGCGCACTGATTAACACTTTAGTAAGGCGAGGCTAGAAACAAACAGCAAAGTCAGCAAGAGAATGTATACATTGTTGTAAAAGATTTCACCATATTTTCTGTGACACTTGATAGCTTTGGTATACAGAAACTGCTAGTTCCATCCAGCAATATTGCTAAGTACAAAGCTAGTTATTGCATGAGTGAGATTTGCAGGTTGTCAATACAGTTGCCCTGAAGCTAATGAATGAAGTTGATGAACAGCCTTGCTAATGTGTGTAGCTCTGATGAAGGCACTACGGTTCAGACTTTCCTAAATCAAGATTCTATTTAGTGACTAAAAGGCACAGTGGTGCACTAAAAACACAAAACTGATTACAGTTTTTGTTGTTATCAAAACACGTTGACATACTTACAGCCACAATATGTTCTTTGAGAGTAAACAACTACAATAGGTCTGTAACTACAGGCAGTTGGAAATACTTTTCACATAGAGTCTCTCACATTCAAACAAATATGCTAAAGAGAATAAAGATACATAAAACTGTTTTTTCTGATTATTAAAATGAGGGATTTTAAAATTAAGGAATTGAATATTCTATCCTTGTTTCAATCAGTGCCTCCCAACTGTTGGACTATGGCAAGATTGCTAATTGATAAAATTATAGACAAGGTCCCTTACTGCCTGTGTGCTTCTGCGTCTAATTTTCTTGTATTCGGTGTCCCCAGGTGATCTTATAGTTCCAGGTGCAGGAAGGATAAGTTTTGGTGAAGCATAAATATTGGCCGACACCTGGTAGAACTCCCCACCTCTCCTTTGAAACAGTGCCATGAGATATTTTACTTCCGCCTGAGAGGGAAAATGGCGTTCCCCATTAACATCTCATTTGAAAGACAGCACCACTGACAGTGCAGCACATCCTCACCACTGTACTGGAATGTCGGCATAGATCATGTGCTGAAGTCTCTGGAGGGGGTCTTGAACCCACAGCCTTCTGACGCAGAAAGAGTTCTACAGCATCTTGCAGCATGATGTAAATTCAGACTGCAGAGTCATATGGAGGAAATTATATGATCCTGCCAAAGGAATGTTTTGTTCAGGCATTGAAGTTTCTTCAGAGGAACAAATTGATTATACTCCCGAAAATGCAGCAAGAACATAGAAATCAAAATTGAAAATGTGACAAATGTTAATTACCACAAATTGTCTTGTTCAGACATAATTCTGCCCTGTTTCTTATTTTCACAACTTCAGATAATGATTTCTGTTTATGCCAGTGATACAAACAACAAATATGCTGGTAACTTATTTAGTACAATTGTTAAATTGCTGTCCATGGTACTTTAATGCAGTTGCTCACCTGCAAGAGGTAAATGCAGTAACTGCAAATAATACACAAGCAACAAACACAAACATGTTAGCAGCAAGCTCAACCAGTGCACAGAAAAAAATGAAACACTGGATATGATACGCATTCAAAACATGGATCTGATTTTCATAGAATGTTATATCAGGTAAACAGGCCACTTGTCCCATCAAATCTATGCCATTCATGACCTTATCACTTATGCAGTTGTGGTACACACATCCGTTAGAATGGATTCTGATATTTTATAAAAGTGTAAATGTTTCGGAAATCATAAAGAAACTTATCATTAAAAATATGGTATTGCATAATAAGTTGAAAATGGTTGTTACTCAACTTCTATTGCTCCTATAACTTCTGACCAATACAAGAGCCAAATACTGCAGACGCTGGAAATCTGAAATAAAAACAGAAAATGCTGGAAATACTCAGTGGGGAGAATTTTCTCCCCATTGGGGGGGTTGGGCGGGAGCGGGCACAGGTGCACGCACAGCCTGTGATTGGCTGGGCGCCGCCATTTTACATGGGCAGGCCAATTAAGGCCTGCCCAGCGTGACATACACCCAGAAGCGCTGAGTGCTCCCTGTGCAGGTGGGGGCAGGAGGGAGATTCGGGGCCTGCGCTCTTTCGCGCATGCGCATGAAAGAGTGCAGAAATCTCCCTGAGGCAGTTTAAGTTAAAAAAATTTAATAAAGGAAAAAAAAAATTTAAGACATCCCCCTCATGTGAAACTGTCACATGAGTTGGGACATGTCTATTAATTTTATTAAAATTTTTTACAATATTTTTAAAACTTTCGTGAAGCCTCATCCCGCCCATGGATGAGGTTTGATGATAAATGCGAAGGCCACCTGGTCTCTTTGCTTGCCCGCCAACCTTAAGGTTGGATGGGCAGCTCAGTTAATTGTTTCAATTGATGTTTAACAGGCCTTAATGGGCTTGATGAGCTTGGACGAGCGCCCACTGAACTGAAAATCTGAATGACGCATGGTGATGTTGGGACACACGCTCGATGTCACCACGCGTTATTTTACACGTTGGCGAGTGGGTCCCACCCCTGCTGACTGAGCTGAAGGTTCTGACCAGCAGGTCAGCAGCAGCTGTGGAGAGAAACATAATTGTTTCAGAAAACAGCGTTCTGATGTAGGGTTATCACAACCTGAAATGTTAACTCTTTCTTCCGCAAATGCCACCTAACTTGCTGAACATTTCCAGCATTTACTGTTTTTATTTTTAATTTCCAACCAACTCTACTTCTATAGAATGGCTAACTGTATGCAGTTTTAGACTCCATATTTAAGGAAGGATATATTTACATTGGTGATGAGACAGCGAAGATTCACTTGATTGGTCCCTGGGATGAAAGGATTGTCCAATGATGGGATGTTGAGTCAATTGGGCCTAAGGACATCTCATTGAAACACACAAGACTTTGAAGGGGCTTAATAGGGTAGATGCAGAGAGATTGTTCCTGGGGAATCTAAAATTTGGGGGCACAAACTCAGGCTAAGGAGCTGATCATTTAGGACTGAGATGAGGAGAAATTATTCCTTTCAAAGGGTCGTGAAATCTTTGGTATTCTCCACCCCAGAAAGTTGCGGAAGCTCCATTGTTGGATATATTTACAGTTGGGATAGACAGGCTTCTGGTCTCTCCGAGAAGCAGGGGATATGGGAGTTGAAGAAGCGGAAAAGTGGGAAAAAGCAGGAAAGTGGAGTTGACACTCGAGTTCAGCCATGATCATATTGAATGGTGGAGAAGGCTTAATGGATTGAATGGGCTACTCCTGCTCCTATTTCTTGTGTTCTTGTGTCAGTAACTCATAGTAAATATTTCTATATTCTTTTGATATTAGCCATTAGTGCTTTTATTTTCAACAGAACAACACATTGGAAAATAATGACCTCTGCTTCTATTAAAAATCAAACAATAAAATAAAGTATATGCCTGCTTTTTAAAAAAAAATTAATTTATCCTCTGGAGTGAATTCAGCTTCTTTCGATTAATTAGCTTTGTTTGTTCCAAATATAAAAAAAAATTATAGAACTTTTCAAATTAATTAAACACTTCATAAATCAGAAAAACGCAATCAAGGGCAGAATTTTCTGCCTGTCGGGCGGTCGGAGCTGGAGCGGCTGCAGGCGGAGCTGGAGTGGTCACGGGCAGAGCTGGAGTGGCTGTGGGCGGAGCTGGAGCGGCTGCGGGCGGAGCTGGAGCGGCTGTGGGCGGAGCTGGAGTGGTCACGGGCAGAGCTGGAGTGGCTGTGGGCGGAGCTGGAGCGGCTGCGGGTGGAGCTGGAGCGGCTGCAGGCTGAGCTGGAGTGGCTGTGGGCGGAGCTGGAGCGGCTGTGGGTGGAGCTGGAGTGGCTGTGGGCAGAGCTGGAGCGGCTGCGGGCGGAGCTGGAGTGGCTGCGGGCGGAGCTGGAGCGGCTGTGGGCGGAGCTGGAGCGGCTGTGGGCGGAGCTGGAGCGGTCACGGGCGGAGCTGGAGTGGCTGTGGGTGGAGCTGGAGTGGCTGTGGGCGGAGCTGGAGTGGCTGTGGGCAGAGCTGGAGTGGCTGTGGGTGGAGCTGGAGTGGCAGTGGGCGGAGCTGGAGTGGCTGTGGGCAGAGTTGGAGTGGCTGTGGGCAGAGTTGGAGCGGCCACGGGCAGAGCTGGAGTGGCTCTGGGCAGGTTTGGACCTGATTGGCACCCACGATCAGGTCCACACCATCACTTTGTGTGGGTGGGCCAATTAAGTGGGAGTGCGCGGGCTGCGGCGGGCGTGCACAGACCGCATGTCCAATGGCGACCCGGCAGTCTGTTTAAAGGAAGGCCTGGCAGCCTCCTGTAGGCTGCTCACAATGGCCACTTCCAGGTCACATCACAGAGGGCCGGGTGAGCAGGGCATGCTGGAGGGGTGGGCAGAGGAGCAGGGCAGGCTGCAGGATCTGCCACAGGAGCAGGGCAGGCTGCAGGGTAGGCCAGCAGGGGGTCAATGCACCCCTTGCTTTTCAGATGCCTGCCTTGTGCCCTCCTTGAGGAGGTGGCAACACAGCGGGAGGCATTGGTTCCACAGGATGGGAGGATGAGGCCCCCCCACATGACCAAACGTGCCTGGGAGGAGGTGGTGGAGGTGGTGAGCTCCCGTGACGTGGTGCAGCGCACCTGGATCCAGTGCTGCAAGCGTTTCAACGATTTGTTGCACTCTGGAAGGGTGAGTAGCCCCCCAGCCACCCCGCCAACTCTTACCGTTGTGCCTCCTTGCTATGGGAGCAAAGACCGTATGTTTCCTAAAGTGATGTACGCAGAATGTGTCCAAGGTGGCCATTGTGGGGGTATGGGAGCAGGCGTACTATCTTTGACTGATCAGCAGTAGCTGGGAGAGTAGGCACTGGAGGCCTGATATGGGCCACTGTCGTTGGGGTGTGCCATGTGGTGTGTGGTGTGCAGAGTACATGTGCAAATTGCCTCAATGAATGGTTTTCTCTGTTTTTCAGGAGAAGAATGCTCTCAATGCATCTGAGTGTTCGAGGATTGGAGGTGGCCAGGCTCAGCTGCTGATGTTAAGCTGCTTCAAACAGGAGGCCCTGAAGCTTGAGAGGCGCCATGTGCCCAGGTCAACTGGTGTCGGTGATGCTAGGATGGAACGGCCAGGTATTTGAGGCCAACAGTGAGATCTGCTATGTCCTCCCACCATCCATAGCACTGATGATTGTTTGATTTGTTATTGTTGCAACATTGCTCGGTCACAGACTGACTGTGGGTCAAAGATAAAGGTCCTTCAACCCTTTGAAGATGTGCGCATCAAACACCTTCCTAAGTCTCCTTATCCCATTTCCCAGCACAATGCCCATGGCCTTGTATGCCATGGCATTGCAACTGCACATCCAAATACTAATTACATGTTAGGAGGGTTTCTGTGTCCACCACCCTTTCTGGTAGTGCGTCCCATATTCCCAACACCCTCTGTGTGCAAAAATTGCTCATCACATTACCTGTCAACCTTATGCCCCTTACCTTAAATCTATGCCACCAGGTTACTCATCCCTCCACCAAGGGGAAAAGTTCCTTTCTGTCAACCTTATCTATGCCCCTCATAATGTTATAAACCTCAATAATGTCACCCCTCAATCTCCTCCGCTACAGGGGAAATAACCCCAGTCTATGCTATGTCTCCTCATAAGTCAAACTCTCCAGCCCAGCCAGCATCCTGGTCAATGACCTTTGTAGTGTCTCCACTCCAATCACATTCCTCCCGTGAAATGCTTTTCACAACTGCATGCAGAACTATAGTTGTGGCCTAGGCAGTGTTTTCTGCAATTGGAACATTACCTCCCTACTCCTATATTCTATTCTTCAGCTAATAAAGGCAAGTATGGCATTTATATTCTTAAGCACCTTATGTACCTGTTCCGGTACCTTAAGGGGCTTGTTGACATGCACAGCAAGATCCCTCTGATCCTCTCTACTTTCCACGGTCCTACCATTCATTGTGTATTCCCTTGCCTTGTTTGTTCTGCCCATGTGCATCACCTCACACTTATCCACATAACATTCCATTTGGCATTCCTTAGGCTACCTGACCAGCCCATCTCTATCCGCCTGTGATGTAAGGGTATCCTCCTCACTATTTGCCACCCCACCAATATTCGTGTCCATAGGTTCTGGAAGGTTGAGCGCCTAATGAGCTGGGAGAAAGGGATGAAGTGTGTCAGTGTGTGCACGCTAACTGATCCACTGTCCTTGTTGTTAATTTCAGCACCATCAGAGCCTGGCCGCCAGGAGGAATTGCAGATGCCCCCTCTCACACCTCAGGGCCCTCAAGTGTCACCAGCGTCACACCATTTCTATGAGGCTGGCACCAGGGCAGATACTAGCACCTCGGTGGGCATTGCAACATCGGCTAGTGTCCCGGGGCACAATGGAGAGGGCACTTCACAATCACTAGAGGAGCTGGCAGAGACAGAGAGTGCCGATGGTGCCAGCAGTCGGAGGACTGCAGGGGACAAGGCACATGCTCAGTCAGTGGCTGATGATGTGCCTCTGGAGTCATCTGCAACGCAGCAAATGCAGGAAATGCGGCTGGGTGTGCGGGAGCATCTGGGGGAGATACATGAGACTATGCTTGGCTTGGTGTCTGTGGTGGAGGAATTCCTCGCAGAGCAACACTGATGCAATGAGTCTCATGGCTGAGCGTCATGCTTCCTCCATGGTGAGAGTGGCGATTCTCGTGGAGGTGCTCCTACAAGAGAACAATCAGGTCCTCCTGGGCTTACGCTCAGACCTGCAAGCCCTCACAGTGCCAGTGGGCACAGCTGGTCAGTGCCAATGTGGGAGATGGTGTGGTCTTCAAGCTTCCCAGCTTGTTGCCCATCCATCGACGGTGAGCAGGGTGGTCTGGGTTGACCTCATGTTGGCGCAGCAGCTGCCTGTCATATTGCGGGCTCTTCTCATGATGCTCTGGATGAGGGCACCAGCTGCTCCGCCCCTCTCCCAGTGACCGCTTCATCGGGTGAGGCTGTGATGACTGGGGAGATGCCAACTAACACCTCGGTGGAACTGGCAGATCCCTCCCAGGCGGGCCCAGCACAGGCTCCACGGGCCAGAGGACGACCGCCAAGGTCATCGAGGCCAACAGGACAGCAGAGTGAGCAGGCTGTCTCGGATGCCACTCCGAGCGATGGGGCGGCATCATAAACAAAAGCATAAGGCACCTTAGGCACACCATGGATTTCTCACTGGTGCTTTTGTGTTGGTCCGAGATTAGGTTCTTATAATTTTTTTCTGCTTAATTAATGTTTCGTTTTGGATTTGTTAGAACTTCTGATGGTTAAAATAAAATCCAGATGTGTTACCATGATTGAGGATGGCTCCTTTGTTCTGCATTTGGATGTTTAAGATAAATGTCATGAGTGTTTGTTTTGACATTGAAGTTTATGTCCAAAGCCCTTAGTTGCAGCTGATGACCTGGCAGATTTAGCACTTAGGTGCCGAGTGTGGAAACGCCAGGCAAGGCTGGTCCTCCTGATCCACTTGTGTAGAGCTAGCTGAAGGTTCATTGGATTAAAATCTCCCGGTTGTCCCTGCCTCCTTGGTGTAGTCCCAGGTCAGCATTTAGCCCCTCATCATTGCCCTGTGCTTCCTCATCCTCAGAATCAGTACTGGACTCATCATTTGCAGCTGCATCCACTGCGTCAATGTCTTCATCGTCCACTGCGTGCCCCCTTTCCAACGCAAGATTGTGGAGAGCATAGCATGCAACCATATCACCGACACATGATCTGGGGGGTACTGGACTGTGCCCCCTGAGCGGTCCAGGCACTGGAAGCGCATCTTGAGAAGACCGATGGTTCTCTCCACCACAGCCCTTGTGGTGCCCAGGCTCCTATTGTACCGCAGCTCAGCTTCTGTTCTTGGACAGGATAGTGGCGTCATGAGCCACCTTCTGAGGGCATAGCCCTTGTCACCCACCAGCCAACCATCCAGCCGAGCTGGAGCCCTGAAAAACCCCGGCACCTGGGAGTGTCTGAGGATGTAGGCGTCGTGGGAACTGCCAGGGTACCTTGCACAGACTTGTAGAATCTGCATCCTGTGATCACACACTATCTGCAAGTTCATGGAGTGGAATCCCTTCCTGTTGACGAAGGCACCGGGCTCAACTGCTGGCGCCTTGATGGCCATATGTGTACAGTCTATTGCACCCTGGATGCGGGGGAAGCCAGCAATGGCCACAAAGTCTTTGGCTCTCTGTGCCTGACTTGCCTGGTCGCAGCGGAAGTGGATGAAGGTCAATGCCTGTCTGAACAGAGCGTCTGTAACCTGCTTGATACAAGTGTGGACAGCTGATTGGGAGACACCGCAAAGATCACCCACCGAGCCCTGGAAGGAGCCAGATGCATAGAAATGGAGAGCAGTTGTGACCTTCAGAGCCACTGGCTTGGGGTGTCCACCCACACATTTAGGGGAGATCTCAGGCCCAATCATCTGACAGATGTAGTTGACTGTCTCCCTTGACATTTGGAGCCTCCTTTGGCACTGCACCTCAGACATATTGAGATAGCTGCTTCGCCACCTGTATACCCTGGCAGCAGGATATTGGTGTCTTCTGTGGCCTCTTCCATCTTGGACTACGTCTTGGCCCTCTGCCCCTTGTGCATGCACCTGTCCTCCCAAAGGTGGCTCCCCTGGAGGCAGAATGTGCACTCCTAGCCTCCTTATTCTAGCCCTCCCTTCCTCCTCAGAGGAGCTGCCTCGAGTGGAGATGTCAGAACCCATGCCCAGGCTAAGGGGGGGCCATCTGGAAAGCTGCAGGCCCGATAAAGATTACTGACTGCAGACTGGTGAGCTGAAGCTTCAAGGTACACAGAAAGCTGCTGGAATTCGTTCTGTAGATCACACAGGCAAGTTTAAAAAAACTTTCTGCAATAAAGACTCACAGACCAGATTGACGCCACCAGAGTCCTCTTATCCTGCCCGTGGACGAGTTTCATTAAAAAGTCTCTTACCCACCTGCCCGTTGTGCCCGTGCGCTGACCTGAAGATCGCACGGGCACCTGAAAATCGCCATCGATTGACGAACCAAGAGCCTTAACTAGCCCGTTAATTAATGGCGGGCAGGCATCAAACTTCATCGCCCGCCTACCCAGCGAAATATCGCGATGGCGCAAGGTGACATTGGGACAGTTGCCTAACATCACTGCTCGTCATTTTATCCGCGCCCCCCCCCTCCCCCTACATCAAGCAGAAAATTCTGCCCTAAATGTCCCTAGGATAAAATCTACTCAGAATCTACTTCTTAAAATTCTTGCCAACTCCAAAGAAAAATCTCCCCAAGATGTTGCAGCTTTTGTGGAATGATTAACCAATTTTTTTTTTTGTTTCTGCCACAAGCATTTCACTGCAGACATTTCTTGTTGCGAGTGGGTCCCCAACTGCTTAGTTCTCCGCATTAAATTATTGGCCCAAAGTTTGCTTGTAATGAGTTACACTGCTGTTGGCCATTTGAAAAAAAAAGTACAGGAAATCCAGAGACTGTAAATATCTGGCAGTCAAAAAAAGTCAGTGATAAAAAATATGAGTTGTGGGAGAGCAGCAGAAATGTGATAAGCCCTGAGCAAGGAAAGATGAAAATCTGGTAGAAATAGCTTCTTTCAGGATATCCTTCCAAAAAATATTCACTATGCACTTGCTGCACAGTAAGGGTGCTGGAATTTTTAAGGAAACTTACCCCCATTCAGTTTTCAGCCAACTTGACCACGCAAAATTAAAGCAAACTCAGGTACGGGCAACAACCCATTGCCATGTCGACATATTATAGAATCAGAATCAGGGAATGGTTATAGCACAGAATGAGGCCAATTGGCTTATTGTGTCCATGCAGCTTCACCCCACTGCCCAGCTCTTCTCCTGTAGGCCTTCAAATGTTTTCGTCCTCAGATGCTATCCAATCCTTTTTTAAAGGACATGATTGAATTTGCCTCCACCACACTCTCAGGCGGTGCATTCCAGATCCTAACTGCCCGCTTCATAATAATGTTTTCCCTCATGTCTCTGTTGGTATTTTCAATTCACATTTCCACTTTTTGGGAGAGATTTTAACTGAGACTGGGTTGTGGATAGATGGGGGCTGAGTGAACTGCTAATTGATCTCCTCCTTTTAGAAACCCCCTCGCCTAGTTTCTGGCAGGTGGGAACAGTTAAAGTTTCCCCTATGCACTATTCTGCAGGGGAGGTTTTGAGGTCTTTGGCCTATTAGAAATGAGGCAGTGGCACCCTGATAATTAGTAGGAATTGACTTACTGGACTGTCCCCACCAATGGTGTGGCCATCCTTATCTCCCCAGGACTAAGTAGCCGCAGCATCCTTCCTAATCAGGTATTAGGGCCTTCTGGCCTGCTAATTAGTGTCCTATGCCACTTTAGGGCAGTACTGGATGGAGCAGCATGCTGTTCACGCTCTCCACAGTTTCAGTCGGTGGTCCAGCTGAGGAGGAGCCCATAGGTTTTCATTTGGATTCGTCGGGCCTGAGCGAGTAGGAAAGTTCCTTAGCATTCCACAAAAATCAACCTGAGCCGCTTTTGCATCTGACGCTTCCTCTTCATGTGAAATCCCCCTCTCCCAAGGCTAGACCTACCTTCCTGCAAGCCTGGAAACTACTATCATGCCTCGAGGCACTCACTTTCAGTCTGCAGCCTGCTGGCCTTATGGAAAGGCCTCAAAAAGGGTACAGCTGTCAGCCAGCTGCCTGAGTAGCACTCAAGGGAAAAATCTACTTCTGTGTGTTCTCCCCCAGTGTCTTCATAGCCTGGAGTGATATGGTAGCCATTTTTAAAATTTAATTATTATTTTCCTTTTGATCTATTTCTATGCTATATGCTTTCTGGCCAAAAATTATAGAACATCTAATGTTCCCACGAAACAAATCCCAGTCTAATATTTTTCAATCTTCCCCAGCCCTGGATTTTAACTGGGAGCTGCACTCTGTGCTGTCATATGGTTGTGAGGTTGGGAAACCCGTAAGAACCCACGTTTCCCGAATGTTGTGCAGGTTTTCAGTTTAAATACTTATCTGTTGGATTCCCATCCACAAGCAGTCAGAGTTACAGGCTGAAGGCTTTTTGGGCAGCTCTGTGCTTCACAAAGCTGAAGCATTTGCGTGCAGCTATTTGAACCAAGGGAGTGCAAGAAATCTTGGGGGGACTTGTCCTAATCATGGGGGAGGAGATTCTGATCGTGAGGGAGTCTGGGTCACAGGAGTGGTAGTCCGGATTGCAATGGGCCCCAATTACAGGTCACTACAGCTTTACTTCCCATCTTGACCACGGACAGAGAAACACACTAGCTCTCGTCACGTGGTCTTCCCTTGCTTGTAGTTTTGCAACACTGTGAGGCTGCCCTTTTTAGTTATCTCCTTCTCCACAGTGATGAGGTCTTTCACCTCACTTCCTTTATACAGTTTTTGGTGCCTGGGTCTCCTTGGATTTGTGGACATGATTTGTACTCGATGTGATTATGTTAATCCTGGCCCCTTCCAGGGGTGATGGTGATATGATTTGTAACCTGATGTAATTGAGTTAATTCAGCTATGCAAAGGTTACATTTCAAGCAAAGTCCACATAGGTTCTTGATAATAGAACTAAGATCAGGAGTTAACGAGATTTGCAATCATACTTTAACAATTATGGTCAGTTACCTGAGTTCATTACACAGACGTGAACAGTTTAAAACGCATAAAACTAATCACCATAACAAACCCTAGTGGTCTCAGTATTTACAAAATGGAATGTTAACGTGATTCTCTGCAGTTTTAAAATGTAATGTTATCATGATTAAATGTTGACCATAATTGAACATAATCCCTTTGAATGTTAACACAATTAGTACAATTGAATACCAAGCATTATTTTCTTACAATTGCATCTTGGGACGTTTTAATGTGTTGAAGATGTCTCTCTGCCTGCATGTGTTTGATGATCTTCTGCAACTACCTGTCACGTATAGGCTTGACGCAGAACTCTCGTTACTTGAGCTTGAAAAGACAATTGACTCCCAAGCAGTGAGAAAAATACCTGGGACAGATGGAAAACCACTGAGCTACTCAATATGAAAAGCCCCACCTGCAGCCCTACATCCACAACCTCTTCCTCCTCTGCTGAAGAAAAGACTCTGTCCCACATGATGTGCACGAAGCAAATACCATTGCGTTATACAAGAACAAAGGCGATCAAGGGGATTACAACAACTACCGGGACATCTCACTCCTCAGCATCACTGTGCAGGCCTTTGTCAGAGTCATGGTAACATGCACGGCATCATTCAGCCTGAAGGCTTCACCTCTGACAGTTTACAGATCAAAACTGGGATGAAACAGGGCTGTGTCTTAGCCCCTACTCTGGTATCTTTATCTCCACCTACTGACGTTTACCCTGCCAAAAAAAAAATGTATACATCCTCATACGATCAGACAGGAGACTCCTCAACCTATCAAGACTAAAAGCCAAGACAAAAGTGTGGCACGTCCTGATCAGAAACCTTTTGTATTCTGATGCTGCCATACTAGTTGCTGAGATAGAAGAGAGTCCAAAGACTCATCGATCATCTATCCCACGTCTGTGTCATGTTCTTGCTTGCCATCAGTGTCAAGGAAACTGTAGTTATGGGACAGGGTGTTGTGATCAGACCCAACAACACACCACAGGAAGCAGTCAACAAATACTGATACCTTGCATCTACGGTGACAGACAACCTGCCTCTTGATGAAGAGCTCAGCACACACTTTGGAAAGGTATCCACCAACTTTGGTTGACTAACAAAACATGCATGAAGAAACTACAAACTGACCTGCAGGACCAAGATACAGGCCTTACCTATAAGGCCTGTATCCTCAGCACATTGCTGAATAGCATCTATCAAGAAAACAGGCTCATTAACTTCCATCTCCAGCATCTACAACACATCCTTGATATCACATAGAAAGACTAAGTCACCAAGGAAGGAGTTCTTTCTAGGGTAAACATGCCAAGCATTCTAGCATTAATCAAGCAAAGGAGTCTTCGCTGGCTTGAGCATCTGCACAGGATGGAAGGATGGTCGCATCCCCAAGGATATACTAGACCAGCAGGGTGCCCAAATCTCTGATTCAAGGATGCTGTTAAAAGAGACATGAAAGCCCTCAACATCGATCATGAGAATTGGGAAACTCTAGCTGATGGCCAATGCACATGGCGAGAGCACGTATGGGCACGAGTTTGCCAGCTCAATGCTCAATGACATGTGGTTTCAGAACCTACGAAACACACGTCAACTCTAAAACAAGGCATCAGCAAAGATCATCCCGTACCACTGGCAAGGAATAATGTCTTGTGGAGCACTTGTGACAGACTTTGCTTTTCCAGAATTGGTTTGTTCACCATCAAAGGAAGTGCAGCAGATGATCTCATCTAATCCCACCAAAATTCCCAGGCTGCATTCATATCATCTCCCGTGGATGGAAGGATGCCAACCAGCCATTCACCAATCACCAAGGGGGAAATTTTCATATTGTCAGCACCTTGTTTGCATTTAAAGGAGGGAGCAAAAGCAAATGGGCAATAGAGCTTTGCTGGCTATCTACACATTCTGATTTTTCTGGCAGACCTTAATTTAAATGGTCAAAAATCCCACCAGAAATAGATGGGAGGTTAATGAATGAATGCAAATCGATTTAGGTGATATGAGCTTTAGAAATCAGTAAGTGACCATTTTAAACATTCTTTCAAGGGATCTTAGCTGTAGTCAATGAAAGCTGACTACTAGTTTCGCACTCATTTATACTGCAATCACTCTGATCTTGGGACTTACCTGTTTCTATATTTAACCTCTTTGTTGTTGCTGCTGCAAAAAATATCCCTCCTGCTAGAAGCTACTCTTTGTTTCAATTCCGATGCTTCCAACCCCTCTCTTATGAGCTTGGGGCAAGCCCTTCAAAATTTGTGAAACTTTAGCAACAGATGTAGGCCATGCAGCTCCTCGAGCCTGTTCAACCATTCCAGGCTGATCATTACCTCAACTCTATTGACCTGCCTTAGATTCATGTCCCTTCCAACAACAACAACAGCAACTTGCATTTATACAAAATTTAACGTAATAAAGCATCCTAAGGTGCTTCACAGAGGCAAGATAAAACAAAATATGATACTGCACCACATGGATATTAGGGCAGATAAAAGCTAGCTTTTAAGGAGTGTCTTGAAGGGGTACAAAGAGAGGGAGATAGGTGAAAAGGTTTAGATGCGGAATTTCAGAGCCGAGGGCCTTGACAGCTGAAGGCATGGCCACCAGTAGTGGAGTAAAATTGGGGATGCTAAAGAAGCTAGAAGTTTTTTTTTATTCATTCATGAGATGTGGACACCACTGGCTAGGCCACCATTTATTGCCCATCCCTAATTGCCCATGAAAAGGCGGTGGTGAGAAGAGGGCAGATATCTTGGAAAGTTCTTAGGCTGGTGGAGGTTACAGAGAAAAGGAGGGATGAGGCCATGGATGGTTTTGAAAAAAAGGATTGGAATTTGAAAACCAAGGCATTGCTTAACCATGAGATCAGCAAACATTAATCTGATGGGTGAATAAGGTTTGCAGCGAGTTAAGACATGGGCAGCAGAGTTTTGGATGACCACAAGATTGTGGAGTGTAGAATGTAGGAGACCATCAGCTAGGAGTATGTTGGAATAGTCAAGTCTAGAGGGAAGAAAGGCATGAATAAGGGTTTCAGCAGCAGGTGAGCTGAGGCAAGGGAAGAGTTGGGAGTTGTTGCAGAGGTAGAAATAGGCGATCTTAGAGATGGCATGGATATGTGATTAGAAGCTTATCTCAGGGTCAAAAATGGCACCAAGCTTGTGAACAGTCTGGTTCAGTCTCAGGCAGATGCCAGTGGGAGGGATGGTGTCAATAGCTAAGAAACAGAAGGCTTCAGTCTTCCCAAGTAGGAGGAAATTTCTGCTCATCCAGCACTGGATGTCATACAAGCAGTCTGATAATTTAAAGACAGCAGAGGAGTCAAGGGGGTTTGGTGACATGGAGCTGGGTGTTGTCAGCATACCTGTGAAAATGGATGCCATGTTTTTGGGTGATGCTGCCAAGAGGAAGCATGCAGACGGGCAAAGGAGTTACCCAACAAAAACCTGTCAACTTCAGTCCCAAAAAGTTCAACTGACCCAGCATTATATTACTTTTGGGGGCGTGCTCCCTGATTTCATCCCAATTGGCCTAGCTTTAATTGTAAGATTATTTCCCCCCCATGTTCTGGCCTAATCCACAAGAGGAAAAGTTTATCTGTCTATGGGTGAAGTTAATGGAAATAAAAAATGGAACGATCAATTTGCCCTAGCCCATTTTTTTGTTATCACACAGAGTTAAAATTATCCCCACCAGTATGATGCTAGGGAACAGGAAACCAGTTAAAAGGGGACGCTTGAGATGCTGGGACTATTTCCACTGGAATAGAGAAAATTGCAAAGGGTTTTGATAAATTGTGTTTGAAAGAACAATTTCCTCTGACAAAGGGGTCACTAACTCTAATTGTCATACAGACAGTGAAGATAGAGGACAGGAGCAATTTCTTTATATTAATAGTAGTTGGACCATAGAATGCTTTGCTGGAAGGACTGGTTGAGGCCATCACCAGGGTGTCTTTTAAGGTAAGTTAGAAACAAAGGAAGATATAAGGGTGGGGGGGGGGGGGTGAGATGCGGGAAGTGGGTATTAGTTTTGGAGTGATCTAAGCAAAAAGTAGCAACAAATGTAATGGCCAAAATGACCCTCCTCTGTGCTGTATATTTCTATGGTTTTATTCATTTAACATTTCTCATCCATGTAGCAATCAGGCCTGGTCCAAATGTGCAAATTACATCAGTAATTTTGCAAATAAAAATAAGACGGACTCTCCAATCTCAAGGGTCATGAGGACTTGAAACATCAACTCTTTTCTTCTCCGCCAATGCTGCCAGACCTGCTGAATTTTTCCAGGTAATTCTGTTTTTGTCTCCAATCACAAGATGTACCAATCGTCCCTTGACAGTGACAATAAGCTTAGAAGGTTAATCCTATTAACAGGACTGTGTAACCAACCCCAATATTTGATGTCAAAGGTCAATGTAAAACGTAACTCAGTCATATTCAAACACGAATGTCAAATGGTAAGCAAAATTTTGATGCAGTTTTATTATTTGAAGGATAAAGCCATGTTAATTTGGATATAATTGACAGAAAACTTACAAAAGTTCACTGCTCTCACCCATAACTATCATTTATTATCAATTAAGATGTCCAGTGGAAAAAAAAAGCTGCCTAACTAAATTGCAGGAATGTATACAGGATTTCAAACATTTGATTCTTACCATATCAATAAAAGATTTATAGCTTGTCAGAACTCGAGAGAGTGCTTTTATGATTTAGGGATAGGATTTGAATTTGGCCTTATATTTGCAGCATCCAAATATTTTACTTGTTTGTGTATACCTGCCTGTATTTGGGATTTTGGAAGCAGAATAATGCTTCTCCTCCCCAAGAAAGGTATTCTAGTTAAAAATCAAAAGAGCAACATCTACATTTTGGAAGGAGATTAAGTTATAAAATGATGAAATTAAGAAACCTGTGGAGTCTCATGCATTAGGAATAAGTTACTCATGGTAACTTAAACATTGTGGCTTACTGAGGATGCCACTGCTAAACACCACTTCATGTATTGAGAAGGGCTGCAATTTGCCTCATTCCTTGATGATAGATCTGATGGCCATTGCCTCAAATCTTCCTAACTTCTCATTCCCTACTGTCTGTGGTCCAATCACCTGCAGGGCAAAGCGGTGGATATCAGGCACCAAGGAGCACACCATCTTCCTGTGTCAAATTTAAGCGTAGCCTTAAACCTTGCAGAGGCCAACCTCATTTGCCTTACTTGCTCCTTCAAGGGGTACTGCCTGACTTTGGTGCAGCTAACATGCTACAGCACATTGCAAGCAGGCTTCAAAAAACAGGCAAACATTAGTTGTGATCTGCATTGCCAGGCTAGGGTAAGGAGGTGGTGCCCGAAAGAAGGCAAGAAAAAAAGATCTGGGGGCAGAATCTTCTGTTTGGCGAGCGCATGCGTCACGACGTCACCCCGTGTCATTTAGAATTTCAGTTTGGCGGGCGCGCAATGTGATTAATGGACCTGACCGTCCAACCTTAAGGCTGGCGGACAGGCCGGGAGCCCAGGCGGGCTTCGGAAAAAACATGAAACCTCATCCACAGACGGGATGAGGTTTCATGAGGTTACTAAAATTTGTATGAAATCTCTAAATAAAAGAAATTGATATGTCCCACCTCATGTGACAGTGGCACATGAGGGGACATGTCAGCAATTATTTGTCACATCTTTATTTAATGTTTCAAACCTGAGCTGATCTCCCTGAGGCAGCACTTTGCCTCAGGGAGATTTGTGCGCCTTTCACGTGCATGCATGAAAGAGTACACATCCGGTTCAGGGAATTCCCCCCTGTCTGCACAGGGAGCGCATAGGGCTTCCTGGTGGACATCACGCTGGGCGGGCGGGCCCACGTAAAATGGCTGCGCACTCCTGACTGGGGACGATGATCAGGAACACGCCCACCTGCGCCCACTCCCACACATTATCCCCCCTGACAGGGGGAAAATGTTGCCCCAGAAGTGGAAGACAGACTGCTGTTCAGAAGGTGAAAGAGGCAATGTGCAGGGATGGTATAGTGTAATTTTGGTTAGTTTTAGCAGACCGATTGAAAGCTTTTAACCAACCTCTATGGGGGTGCGGAATCCCCCACCTGAGAGCCCCCGTGGTATGCTACACCATGCACATGAAGATTTGCCATGCACTCTGAAATTAGTTGAGCGTCAGGGTCTGAAGGCCTCAGTTTGATATGGCCAATATAATATTATAATGCTTTAAACTAATTGCTAAGCAAATGACTTTGACATTAATACTGGTCACCATTGCTAGGAGCTGGCAATGCTCTTGCACGTAAATAAAGAAACTGTCAGACACTCCCCATAAGGAAAATAAACAGGGGCATATCCACATGGTCATGTACAAACGAAGGGCAACTGTGTTCAGATATTTCTCCAGCAAAGCTCCTGAAATGAAACTATAATTTGCCTCTTACAGAGCACAGCTTGGAAATATGACAGAAAGTCATAAATCACTGTCACTAAATCTCTTCATCAGAAATAAGAGGTTCCGGATTGCTGGCATCATTGGTTGCCTGCAGCAAGCAGTGTTTGTGATGACAGATGGGAGCTTTTGGCTGCATCAAATATCTGCAAAAATTGTCCCTAGTGACGTAATTGTGTATCACCCACTAAAAATCACAATGTTGCAGTCACAATTTCATTGACTTGTGTGCAGCCACATAAGAGCAAAACACCATAAGAAATAGGAGCAGGAATGGGCCATACAGCCCTTTGAACCTGCTCTGCCATTTAATAAGATCGTGGCTGATCCTTGATTCAACTCTACTTTCCAGTCCAATTCCCATATCTCTTGATTCCATTGGAGCACAAAATCTATGGATCTCAATCTTGAATACCCCACAGTCCTCTGGGGTAAAGAATCACGAAAAATTTACACCCTCATCTTAGTCCAAAATGACTGACCTATAATCCTAAGACAATGCACCTCTAGTTCTAGACTCTCCAGCCAGGGCAAATAATCTTTTTGGCATCTACCCTGTCAAGGCCTCTCAGAATCTTATATGTTGCAATGAGATCACCTCGCATTCTTCTAAATCCCAAAAAGTATAGGCCCATTGAACATCCCTCTCTTCCCAGGAATCAATCTAGTGAACTTTTGTTGCATTCCCTGTAAGGCAAGTCTATCCTAAGCTATGTAGAGCTTCTAACTATGAGTATAACATCTTGCTTGAGGAATCCTTGTGTTTGTATGTTACTAAAGCCACCTATGCATGAGAATCAGGAGATACATAAATGCAAAAAATACACGGCTGGCCTTATCTTTGCAGCATTAGTATGTCAGCTGCATTACTTGTAGTAGCAATGTAAGGAGCACATTTTAAATTCCAATGATTGCAGCAGTGACATTATTATGCAGTTAACACTGACATCAGTTCAAATTAATTTCAATTTCAATTAATCCCAGGATTTAAGCCAAGTTAAGAGTGGTCAAAAGAGTTCAAATGCTGTAAAAATGTCTTACCCTGACAGTAGAAATGTCTAATGCAACAGTAATTATTATATCTCAATGTAGAATGACAGCTGTGGATGATAGATGGAGGTGGCAAAAAGCAATACAGCTAAATGTCATGAAGGGAATAAGTTGAACAAAAAGAACAAAATGTAATCATCCCAAAGTACTGTAATCTTGTTTTCTTTTAAATATTTTTGGCATTGCATGAGCTTTCTTAAGAGAACCAATCAAACTATACATACACACACTAATTTCAGTTTGGGTTCTGCCAGGATCACTCAGCTTCTAACCTCATTACAGCCTTGGTTCAAACATAGAAAAAAGAGCTAAAATCCAGAGCTGACGTGAGAGTGACTGCCCTCAACATCATGGCTAAATTTGACCGAGTGGGATCAGGGAGCCCTAACAAAACTGGAGCCAAAGGGAATCGGGGGAAAACTCTACTTGTTGGAGTCATACCTAGCACAAAGGAAGATGGCTGTGGTTGTTGGAGGTCAATCATCTCAGTTCCAGGACATCACTGCAGGAGTTCCTCAGATTAGTGTCCTAGGCCCAACCATCTTCAGCTGCTTCAACAACGACCTTCCTTCCATCATAAGGTCGGAAGTGGGGATGCTCGCTGATGATTGCACAATGTTCAGCACCATTTGTGACTCCTCAGATACTGAAGCAGTCCATGTCCAAATGCAGCAAGACCTGGACAATATCCAGGCTTGGGCTGACAAGTGGCAAGTAACATTCATGCCACAAAAGTGCTAGGCAATGACCATCTCCAAGAAGAGAGAATCTAACCACTGCAGTGAATTGGAATGTGAAATGTGGAGTAATGCAAATTGGGGTTAGCCATCCTGGGCTGAGAGTTCAAATCGCTTTAATCTTGGTGTTTTTAAAAAGTTCAATTCAGCATTCCAGTCAGTGGATTAAAACTCATTATTTCACATCTTCAAGTGGAGAGGTGGGAAACCCCACCATCCAAAAAATCCTGCCCCAATATCTTATTAATTGGCACAGCAGGCTCAAGCAGCCGTATATAGTTACACAAGACATTTAATAATCAAATCTTGGCTCAAAATTCATTCTTATATTGGTGAAGTATTTATTTCTTTTGTTAGCTTTTTTCTTTCCCACTGTGTGATTAATCATCTAACTTCTTTACCAAGATATTATACTGTAAAATGTTTTAAAAATACTCCTGTGATCTGTATCCTGTGGTTCCTGGAGGACAACTGGGCTGTTAAGATCATTGAAATTTAGTGTGGTAAAAAAATCTCTTGAGAGGAGCTGTACAGCTGTCCAAATGTATCAGCATGACTCAAAACTCTGCACACTGCACCATTGCTTGTGTACATTTTTCCAAGTGCATTATTAACAGTTGTGAGATGTGATGAAACTTGTTTCTGATTGCTGTAAATGAATAAGGAAGGGGGCTGAAACAAACTAAGCAGGCCTTTAATTCTGAAAAAAATATTTATTTAATCATGCTCTTCTCTAATGCAAATAGGAATGTCCATTTGAATATAAAACAAATTTCACTATTTTGTATTTCCACCAATCTTTTTGCTTATATTAAAGACTGAAGAAAAATACATCTAATTGTGTTCAGGCACTTTCTGTGGTTTGAAGATCTGAAAGTGTGAAGGCTTAGCTAGAGGCTAACTGAGTTTCATTGATCTATTAATCCTGTAAAGAAATTTTAATATGGCTTGTGAAATCAGTGTGGGACCAGCAGTGCAAGCATCAAGCATACCATTGCTGATGCCCATTTGCACTCCAGGCCCACAACCTGTCTGAATGTGCCTCAGTGGCATCAGGATGGTGGGCAAGAGCAGGGCAAGTAAAGCAGGAGGCAGAAGCCAAGGACTTGCATAAACAGTCCTTACAAAGTGGCAGAAGTGGTGGTGGGGTGGACAGTTCCCACGCAATCACCAAGCTCCAGAAGGAGAGGCACAAGAATTTCTTGTCGGTCCCAGAGGAGCTGCGCCAGCCCCACCCCAGCCTCCCCACCCCAGGAAACTTTTAACAGATAAAATTATTTGACCTTCTCGGCCCTCGCCTGGACCTGCTGACCCTCGGTCACAGATTTCTCTGGCAAGGCTGGTCCCTGGCACACACCTCATTGATGCCAGTTAAAATGTAGATGAGTTTGAATGATGTCATAAAATGATGACTTTTGAATGAGACGAGGCCCTTGCCTGCCTGGAGCAATGCACCTGCCCAAAATATGGGTGTTAAAATGCTACATGCAGGGTGGGTGCAGTGTGTGACATATTGCCACATTATAACCACCCACCCCTTGCACCCTGTTCTTATTGAACACAGGGAGTTAAAATCAGGGTTTACTATTTGATTTGCCTTTTAACTCTGTTGAATAATGTTCCTGGAATACTGCAGAATCATCATCAGCATTCTACAGGTCCATTTTTCACCACTGTTTCATACTGTATGTCATTTATATTTTTGCATTGCTGTTATGCCTATTGATCTTGGATTTAATTGGTGCCTTAGACTCCTGAGGAAATAAACTAAAGATAAGTTACGCTGTGCACTCATTGTTATGCCTATGCAACACTTTCTCATTAAAAGCATGTCTTTTTCTGTCGTGCTGCCATCGTACAATGTTACTGAAAATATTATATGGATCATTCTTCTTGTATTTCACATTTCAAACAGCCTTCTCATAATAAGGATGGTAATAAATTACACAGTGAGTAATGAACAGTAAGTTGGGGGATAACCGGTAACTGGCAATCAATTATATAAAATATAAATCCATTGGCCTAGAAATTTGGGCGTACCCATGTATGCACACTTGAGAGTATGCAGGATGATGTCCAAGGCACCCCTGATATTAGGCCTTGGACCTTATTTTCATCAAGCTGACATGGTTCCGCAGCCTGCCAGAAAAGAGAGGAGAGGAGTGTCATAGTGACCCTCAGCTAAGTGGATCTGAGGGTGGAGATCTGGGGTGAGTGGGAGGATTGAGGGTCAAGAGTGGCAGCAATGGAGGGATGTGCTCATGAGTGGTGGCAGGCATTAAACACATCATTTCAATATGCAAATAGCCTGTCAACTTGCACTTATACTCTCTCACATGAGTACAACTCAGAGTAGTGCACTATCCAGTGGGACATTTGCTTGTTCCTGTTATGAATACTTCTCCATCAGCAGATTTCAAAGGAGCAAGTCTTGTGATCGTGGGGCTAAGTGCTTTTTTGTTATGACCATACATAGAGCAAAGGTTACCTTTGTGTATAGCAGTTTGTGTTTCTTTGAATAGATTGATCTAATACTTGTTGGCACAGTACCTTACTGTCTTCTGCATAACTGCCTTAGCTAGCATAGGATTGTCACATGTTTTACAGCTAGGTGGCAGGTTGTAAGCCAGGCATACTGTGATCTTCGCTTCACTAACAGAAGTCATTTCTGCAAGGTGAGTCTTGAACCAATCTTGTTCCTGTTTCTTCCACAAATGTGCTTACTGCAGCTTCATGGATGATTGACCGCAGAGACTTCCACACTTCAGCAGCATTATCTGTGACCCCTCAGGAGGAAGGGACTGATCGGGAGCCTCTGACAACTTCTGACATTTGTCATCATCCCTCATGTATGGAATATTGAACGTGTTATTGTGTTTGGACTTGTATATTTTCCATGGTTGCACCTTCACCCAGCTATTGGCAAGTCAGTTGTCAGTATCACAGTATGCACTGTGATAGGTGCGGGTTTGAAGAATGCTGAACAGATCACATCTTCTGGTGATTGTCAGGTCAAGTGGGTGCCAGTGGCCAGATCTCAGATGACGCCATGACACCTTGTGACAATGTCTGCCCTGGAAGAAGATGTTAGTAGTACAGAGTCCACACTGTGCACAAAAGTCTAGTAGATACTTTTAATTTTTGTACATCTGGCCACTGCCATGATGACCGAGGCACATTTGCCAGGAAACTGTCTAATCCAAATTTTGTGTTAAAATGCCCCTGGAGAAATAACTTTTTACCATGTGGCAGATGCTCCAGAATATCACCTAGAGTTTCGTAGACGTGATCTTTGTCTTTGGTATTGCCATATAAAGTGAGTGCATAATCACAGATGATGGGTGCCAACATTTCCATCTGATGGTGGACAAAGAGATGTGATGTGTTCAGAGGCTGCGACAGGCATCTCAATTAGTTGCATCAATCTGTTGTTGACAGCAAAGCCCACTCCGTGTTCACGGTGGTGATATGCACTTTTTTCATGCCAGTAGAAGGTGTAATTGGCCCCATGTTTTGAACCAGTGTTAGCCTATCTATTCTCTTAGAGAACAGCAGTGTTGACATTGAATTTATGCAGCTCATGGTCAATTAATGCTCTCTTATGTAAATTGTCTGTTGACTGCAAGTCCTCAGGCATGCTGGGGCATATATGTTATTCCAGTTTCTAATCCGGAGAATCTTCACCTTTCATTTCATGGTTATCCGTTTTTCATATGCTTTTTAGGATAGGATCCTTAACCCCCATGCACACATACATGTCGGCAAGTGATGGCAAGTCAGTACTTTATCGGCTGAGGGCTGCTCAGCTTGAGGCAGATGGTAACTGAGCAATAAAATACGATTGTGCTGTGCTTATAACCCATTAAATGCTAGTTCCCATGTTGGATCCCTCACTGGTATGAGTAAGGATGAAGCACCTCTCCATTTGTTATTAAGGGTGAAGTCTGCTCTCTATTTATTTTTTGGGTACGTACCCTGGGCAGGATTTGGAGACATACTTTCTCAGCATCTGCATCTCCCTCTTGGCCTTATGGATTGAATCCAGAGGAAGGGCAGGATCCCATACATCCGAAGCCCACTCAGTTGTAGGAGTTGTCAGAGCATGCTTGCTTAAAGGGATCAGCATCTACCTATAGGACTCCATCGCAGTGCCTTTGACTTTCCTGAGCCAGACCCACAAGGCAGTGGGTAATCTTTGATGCATAGTTTGGCCATGGCTGATGTACATCAGGATGTGTCCACACACTGGTGGACCTGAATATCGCATCTCTGAGGGTCAAGGTCCCTCCAAGACCCTTGCAGTTCAGCCTAGAGCCACAGGGTGCCTAGTTGCTGTGTGTCTCCTCAAGGAGGCACTACAGGGGGTCTTGGTGATGAAAAGGCCATGTTGACAGGAGAGGCTTTTTCACTCAGCTTCTCGCAGCCATGCAACTGCACTTGACACATAACATCACCCTGTGGTGAACCACTGACACAAATTGTTCACATTTTTCACATTTCCTGAATAATACATTGGCCAGGATTGTCCCGCCCTGGTGCGGGTGGGACTCGCCGCGGGCGAGGCAGCGCCCCAACCAGGAGTCCTTTGACTTGCGGCAGGACGGTTAGTTCCCAGCAGCGGATGGGTGTGAAAAACTCCGCCCATAGTGTTACACATTATTAGTATAAACAGTGCATCATCTGTAAATAATAATGGGAAAACTGCTAGCATATATAAAAGGAGTATGGTAGCAGATGTTTGGTTAATCACAAGCCATTGTTCCTGTGACATATGTCTGCTCTCATAACACCTGCATACAAGTAATTTTTTTGAAGTTTTTTTTTGCTTAACTTTCAGGTTGGCAAAACAGCAACAAATTACTAATGAACAGACAGAGCATGTGCCAGTCAAACTCACCGTCAGAAATGAAACTACCAATCTACAAATTTAAAACATTTCCAACCAAAATCAGCAGTAGCTACCAACAACAAGGAATAGAAACAGAGGCAATGAACTTGGTCCAAATACTTTTTGAAAATTCTTTTGAATTCTCTGCCAAGCTAGGCACACAAAACACACGAACATGTGATAATGACAGGTAGGAAGAGATCAGCTTGTCCATGGCTGGAACATCATGACTAGGCACATAACTGCTGTCCCTCCTGTACCCACCCTATCTCGCCCACCCTTACTGCAGCCATGTAACTGCTTAGGAAAGGCAAAAAAAAATCAATATCCAATCCACTCAAGCAATCAAAACCATTCCAGACAATCAAACGGGCCAGGAAAAGCCACTTCCATTTTGCCTGATGCAATCTCCAATAACTAGCCCAGCTCCCTCTTCAAGGCATGTGGATAGTCAGACTGTTACAATTTTTTTGACAATAATACAGATACAAGTATTAGCAAAATTTACAAGAGGATGAACAATGAGTAATCCTACCTGTAAAATTTCATTTTTCACTTTTTGGACTAAACTTTAGCTGATGCTGTGTCTATTGGAACGGATCTAATATTATTGACTTTGAACATCAAAGGTCAAAAATAAAATACCTGAACCTATTGAAATAACAGAATGAACGTTGAATCCAGTCATAACAGCTCTTTGAACTGAAAACAAGAACTACTGAAACCAAAACATGAGGAAATAAGCTTAGCACAAATCCATTTGACCTTTGATTTCACACTACAGAAATCTTATACAATAATAATGCATTGTAACATTGTTTATCAACTCACAGCTTAGGGGTAAAATAGGCTCATGGCCATGCAATTTTCCGGACTGTTGAATCTCATTGGAAAAGACATTTGTTTGGCTCATGTGTAACCTTCAGGGACAGACGCATTATTGTATTGTTGTGGCTGTAAAAACATCCAACACTTCATCTGTAAATGTTGCTTACAAAATGAAGAGACTCTAAATATTGGCATAAATCCTGGTAGCTGGAAGCCCTCTATATATTTTAAATCTTCAGTGCCAACATGGCCTAACAATGCTCACTAAATTTGTGGAATTTGTGCCAGAAAGATCAATCATTTCTTGCTTGTGAGTTATCGCTCTCTAACTTCAAGGAGTGATAAACATGATAAATATTTTCTATGAAAACTAAGGAAACATTTTCTTCATCCTCATTTTTTGTGTAGCAACAAGAATTGCCCAACATGATTCTGGAAAATATATGCAAATTGTATACATTTTCAACTGAACTGTACAGTGCTATTTTTCACATTTCCATGAGGTAATTAACCACCAATGGAGTAATAATTCCTCTGGCCATGATGCATTGTAAATGCACTTTTTGAGGTTTTCTGTTTGGTCTTTTTAATGCATCCATAAATACTTTTATGCTTTCGCTACACATCACAATCAGAGGCATTCTTAATCCGGGTGGTAGATTTAGGCATCCAGTGTAAACTGACAACACTCTGGGCTGAGAAGTTTTTCCTGAATCCCCTATTGAATTAATTGCTGACTATCCTGCATTGCTGGTATCTAGTTTTGGATTTCTCCAATGTTTACTGAAGTAACATCGGCCGGAAAAATTGTGGCTGATCTGATGCTATCTGCTTCCTAACAGGGAGTGACTGCAGATCAGTAATGGCCCTCGCAGTGCTTCTGTGGTCCCTGGACAAACAATTTGCTTATCCAGGCTGCGCATTAAGGCAAGTTAGAAACAAAAACTGCTGGTGTTGTCTAACGGTGCTTTGAGCTGCAGAGGAATCTGGAAAACTGCGTGCAGCCTGCCTACCATGGTGTAGGCTGCATTTTGGAGCGGCTTTGTGAACCAACGTTAGGCTCTTATTTAGCATATGCAAGAAGCCTGACATCTCTTTGAGGTGGCCACCAGAAATGTCAAAACATTACCTGAACCAGTAGGGCATTAGAGATAATCAAAAACAGAATTACCTGGAAAAACTCAGCAGGTCTGGCAGCATCGGCGGAGAAGAAAAGAGTTGACGTTTCGAGTCCTCATGACCCTTCGACAGAACTGTCGAAGGGTCATGAGGACTCGAAACGTCAACTCTTTTCTTCTCCGCCGATGCTGCCAAACCTGCTGAGTTTTTCCAGGTAATTCTGTTTTTGTTTTGGATTTCAAGCATCCGCAGTTTTTTGTTTTTATCTCTGGGCATTAGAGATACTTCTACAGCCACTTGGGCCTGGAACGTAGCCCCAGGACATTGGGGGCTTTTTGCTTCCCTTTTGTACCCAAAAGAGGTCATAATATTTTTGCCCAGAATTTTCTCTGTTTCACATACAGAGATCAGGAAGTATAAGCTGCCAGATACAGAATATTTCCATCCTATCAATTCAGATGGATTGAAACCAAATATCCCAACAAAAGCAGCCATTCTATGCTATCTCACCTTGGTTGTGGTGCTTTATGTAGGTTTAATTTTGCCCATTCAAATCCAGTGCTATTGAAGGCCACTGTCTCAATTATTCAAGCTACTCCAGCCCAGATAGGGGTTAAACTTGGGATATTTCCATTCTCTGTATCTCAATTTGCTGAAACATTTGTTTGTCTTTCCTCATTTTGTGGTTCCCTTAGCCTGCATGAATTCACCCTAAGGTAATATGGTTGTTAAGTCCCACAGCATGATGAAACCTAATCTACCATTATCTAATTCTCATTCTTTTTAACTAACTTGCTATTTTATACTTCATTGAGAGAATTTTGCTGGATTAATAGAAGGTAAGCATATATAACAATTTAATGGCACTAATACAAAGAACAGTCTTAGCTCAATGGTAGTATTCTCACCTGAGTTAGAAGATCATGGATTAAAGTCCCTGGCAAACATTACCTTCTTCCATCATCATAACTGCTTGCTCTCCCCTTAGCTGGTATACTCTTGTTTTGCTAAATAATATTTCCAGTTTACAGCATAGATATCATAAAATAATACAATATTACACTACAGTGTGTCATCATATTTTACACACACCATTCTGGATTACTTGTGTCTCATTTTACTTTGTGCACTTGGCTCCGGTGAACTGTTATCAGTAAATCATTCATGTCCTTATGTTGTTAAAATGCAGTCATGGAGAGTGCCAGAACTAACATTATGTGCAACTTTCCACTTGTAAACCAACACTTGAGACTTTTTACTGCAACCTCCCTGACTTAACAGATGTCACCTGAGATGAAGGCTGTCATGACAGTGCCTTTGGGAGGCAGGATTTGTAAATATTAACATAATATTTTATAAGAAGGCAATGTAATCTACGTAGATACGATGCAATCAAATGTAAGTGTTATATTTCAAATGGATTTAACAATTATCCTCTTCAAACTTGCAACATAGGAGAGAGAGAGATAAATTAAAGAAGAGGAAAAGAAACAGAAAGAGGAAGACAGAGAGAGTGCAGAAAGGATGAGGGAAAGACAGGAATGAAGTACACATGGGGGAATTTTATTATGGGTTAATGGAATGGATTGGGTGTTGGTGGGGGGTGGGGTTAAATAGGCAAAGAAAGGAAGAATGTTGAGAAGCCAGCTCCAACCCACTTTTAGTCAGGTGGGACACACCCAGGAGGACGTTTGGAATTTTAAATATGTTAATGAGACTGGATGCTTTGGAATTTTAAATATGTTAATGAGACTGGACGCTTTGGCATTTTAAATATGTTAATGAGACTGGATGCTTCAGATTTATTTGTTTTACATGTTTAACTGTAGCCAGCAGAGTTTCCCAGGCCTGCACTGAGGGGAGGACAGCCTCTGGGAGGAGGCAAGTGCCTTCACAGTACTCCTTGTGGGTTAGGAGGAGCAGGAGCATTTCCTACTGGCTGTCCAAGTTCCCCCACCCTCAGAACACCCACCCATTCTATGGCCCCCCCCCAATTTCCACCTGTATCATGTTGGCCCCGCTTGGCCCCCAAGGTTGTGGATTGGGCAAACCTCATCCTACCTGCCTAGGTTAGGGATCAAGCTTGGGATTGGATGACCTCCTCCCCCTACCCCGCTGTTCTCCAGTTTTCGAGGATTGAACCTAGTTGGTCCTGTGACCTCTTCTGCAATACCCCTGCCTGACTGGAAGCCAAATCTGTCAATCAAACTGACTTCTGGGTGGGAAACCTGTCAATAATGAAAGGTGGAGTTAAATCTTAATGCATCATGTGGGAAAACCCAGCCTTCCAGTTTTCTCACTTGGCACAGCCCTCTTGTAGTAATTATAGTTTTGGGAAATGTAGGACTGTAGCTTTCAGAATAAGTCTGTGTGCAAGATCACATGATCTGTGTAAACCAATGCATTTACAGTGCGGGGTACCTCTACAATAGAGTTCTTCTTTAGCTGTGGAGTTTAATGCACATGTGTAGTTGCTGCTGCCGCCTTGTAAATAAAATTAAAAGTTCCCACTAAAAAAACTTGTCTGAAGATCAACTCTATAACAAACTGGCAATGAGGATAAATCAGATCCGGTGCTGTACCTCGTCCAGTGATTGTGAGCATCTAAGTTCATTAAAAATAAAAGAAGATATACGTATCCAAAATGCCACAGTTTGGCAGAATCCCTTTGAGCCAGCCACAGGCAATTGGTCTCAGTATATAGATGTTTTGCATTCTATTTTCAAGTCAACAAAATCATGGGGGAAGAAAAGAGGTGAGCAATTCTCCTGAGTATTTGTGGGAGCAAAACCTACAGTTTAATTCGAAGATTGACGGCCCCCAGTGCCCCAGATTTGAAGACTTTCAGTGAATTAGTAGACCTTATTAGTGGGCATTTTCAACACAAGCCCTCAGTCACAATGCAAGGTTCAGGTTCAATTCACAGAAAAGAGTCCCAGGGAAGACAATTGATACCTATGTTGTGAAATTAAAACAACTAATGGAATATTCTGATTTCGGTGAAACTCTGAATGGAATGCTCAGAGATCGTTTAGTACGTGGCATGCAAGAAGACACTGTTCAGTGAAGATTGCTGGTTGAAGTAAACCTTGATTTTAAGAAAGTGGTTGAAATAGCGCTGGTGATGGTAAGGGATTCGCAAGCAATTCAAGGGGTTAAAAATGGCACCATTCTCCTAGTCGGCGGGAACAATCAGCTAAAAGTGGCGTGAAAAGTCGGGAGTCCGCCGTGAAGTGGGAAACAGCTCCCGCTAACCAAAAATTTAGAGGATACAGCTTAGCAACTAAATCAAAAAATAACTTTAATTGACATGGAAACAATCAGTCTTCTAGTGATTGGCAATTTAAAAAAGTAGAAGTGGACACATAATGAGACAGTGCAAAGGGAAATTTAAACAGGCCTCCAAACAACAAAGTCCAATGAAGTCTACAGTGTAGAAAAGGCAGAAACAACCAATTATGACAGTTATTCATTATTCAACATGAAAGTTGGGAAGAAAGAGCCAATAAGAGCAAGAAAGAGCAAGTGAATGGTAAGCCATTAAGAACGGAAGTAGATGTGGGTGCCTCTATCACTGTAATAGGAGAACACACTTTCAGATACTTAAGTAAAGGTGACCAACAATTAAATTTGAAACAAACGTCTGCCAGGTTGAAAACATGCACAGGTGAAGAAATCCAAGTAAAAGATATCACCAGCGCAACTGTTCATTATAGACACCAATCGGCACAGCTACCAGTGATGGTATTAGAAGGCAAGAGACCAAGTCTCCTAGGTCACATTTGTTTGAGGGAAATTAACCTTGATTGGCCAGTGAGATTTTAAAAGGAAGCAGGAAGAGTTCCTGAGTTGGAAAAGGAACAAGGAAAAGTAGTTCAGAAAGAGCCTGGAGAGTCCAAGGACTGCAACTGGATGAAAAAGGAATGTGTAAGCAGTCAGAAACCTGAAGAAATGAAGACTGTCTTAAACAACAACATGGGAGTACAGCAAAAGAAACTCAAGGAAACTCTGCTGAATTACAGAATTCAAGATGAAGTGAGTGAGCTTCGCAAAGAAAAGGAAAACTTGTTGAAAGATCTTCACACGCTATAAGGATCCCCCAGGTCAAAGTTTGTGCCTCTGAAAAATTATGAAGAGAAACAGGAAGAATTTAACACCTCTCTGAACAAACTGAAGATCCAGTTGGCAGAGAAGATGCAGCAATGTTCAAGTTTCCAGGAGGAAGTCAATAGATACAAGGAGGCAGAAGAGCTGAAGAATCAGCTAAATGAAGCTAAAGAGGCTTTGAAAGCAGAAGTCAAAGAACTTTCCAAGATGCGAGTAGGTAATGAAGTCATGGGTAACTCAGCTACTGAACTAAGACAAGCTGATGCTGAATATGAGAGAAGTCTGGCCGACAGTGAAGTCAAAACAAAGGCCGAGACTAAATTCTGTGGTAAAAAGAAGAAGACACATAGAGCGAGGATGCGGAATTAGTGATGAGGTGCTGTCTTTGGACAAGAGTAAGCCTGATACTTCCCAATTTGGAGGAGAAGGTGGAGAATGGTCAAGGGAACCAAAAAGCGACTCATGGTTTGCATAGTCACGGGCGACAATTTACTGTTTGAGAAGCACTATATAAAAAGAATTTTGGTGAAGGACCGAAGTGGTTACCTGGTAAAGTGAGTTCTGTGACAGGACCATTGTTGTACCATGTGGAAGTGGAGGGCTAGATCACCTGTAAGCTTGTGGATCATTTAAGGAAAAGAGAGATACTCCAAAAAAATCATGTTCCACTTGCAACTATTACTCAATCAGTTGTCCCTGTTGAAGTTCCTCAATCAAGGACAGACTTGCTCAATGTCTCTGTCAGAGTGGAAGACACTGAACTGCCTGTGCCTAATGAGGTACCTGATGTTAATGCGGTTCCAGAGAATGTGTTTCCTACAAAAGAATCTGAAGTTGTGGAGCTGCGACATTCCACACGGATCAGGGAACCACCTGAAGGACTGAACTTGTAATTTCATGATCTGTGTAAATATTGTAAAGTCATGAGATAAATATCCTTGTAAATACAAAATATACAGAAACGTTAAAGGGGGAAGAATGTAATAATTATAATTTTGGGAAATGTAGGACTGTAGCATTAAGAATAATCCCATGCTGTAAGATCACATGATCAATGCAAAGCAATATGTTAACAGCACAGGGAGCCCCTACATGAGAGTTCTTCTTTAGCTATGGAGTTTGATGCACATGTGTCGTTGCTGCTGCTGTCTTGTGACTAAAGTTAAATGTTCCCACTAAGAAAGGTTGTTTGAAGATCAACTCTATATTACCCCTTTAACTCCCCAATCCCTTCATTTCCAGTGCTCCAGGATGTTAAAACTCTTCTCATTGTATTTCAAACTTACTATTCATCACTTAATGCAGTAATTGGGATACTAATTCCATTCTGATGCTGTCACTTGCAGGGTGGAATGCATTGACAGAACATGTCACATATTGAAGGAAAGTTTTGAATTACATCACTTGTGAACAGGAGGAATTGTGAACCAGCCTTCGAGTAAGAATTCATGGTCATTCTTATTATACAACACAGGCATTTGCATTTTCAATCTTACAGCCATAAGTATGCATCGAGTATTACTGACACATATGTCGAGATCCAGTGGCGGAACATATAATTTCAAGGTTGAAAAATCTTCAAGTGTGATATTTGGAAAAGAGAAAGGGAAAATTACCTGTGAAGTGAACAGTTTAGGCTTTTTTAATGTAGTAAGACAAGGAGGATGCATGAAGATGGTGTGTGAAATAACACGAATAATGAAGTGTCCAAGGAGTAAAGAAGATCAAAGAAGTGACAACAAGAATAATGCGGACTGCGTTAAATAATGAGGAAGAGAGTAGATGTTTGGCAGAGAGAAAGAAAAGCACAGTGACTGTGAAAAATTGTGAGGGTGGAAAAGAGGCAGAAAGACAATGGGGTTTGTGGAGAGCGGGTTGGGTAGGACAGAGTGACAGAAAATGGGCAGTCATGCCTTAGCAAAATATTATGCAACAAACAATCCAGGAGTTGGGTGGGTATGAAAAGGTTTTATCACTTATCAATGCCTTTGGATGAAATGAAAATAGGATGCCACGGTCAACATTTTTCATAGACCTAATCTGATCTCTAACCCCACCCAAATAAATCAGTTCCCATTGTATACCTTCCACATCTAACTAAAAGTTCTGATTTCTATTTAACAATTTTGATAGCACTGGTTAACCTTTTTATGTTAAATTCATAAGTTCACTATTTTAGCTAGTTTATTCTAAATAGACTTAACTGCATTAAACAGCACAGGTGGTAATCTAGTGCAAGTACATCAACCACTGCACTACAAAATTAAAAGACCAACTCTACAAACAAACGGGTAGAATTTTCCATTCTCCCGCTGGTGAGTTTGCAGGTGGGGGGTGGGGTGGGGGGTGGGGGGGGGGGGGGGGCGGGGAGGGGGGGTGGGGGAGGGGGGGGGTGGGGGCGGGGTGGTGGGTGGATGGTGGTGAGGCTGTAAAATTCCTTGGATGGCCTTCCCTCTGCCCTCCCGCATACTCTGACCTGACATCACCACAATTTTACGGTGGGATGAGCAAGGCCTAGACCGGCCCACCCCTCCTCCCCACCTTGCAGCAATCAAGGCTCTTAAATGGGCAATTAATGATCACTAAAAGACCATTTCCCACCCAGCCTCAGTTTTCAGCTGGTGGAAGGAGTTCAGGAGCAGCAGGGAAGTCTGCAAAGTGACCTTCTCAGGCAGGAAGGGCATAGACAGAGCATTTGTGTTCCTCACAAAGCCCCTGATTTTTATTCTTCAATGGGATGTGGGCATTGCTGGCAAGGCCAGCATTTGTTGTCCATCAGTAATTGCCCTTGAACTGAATGGCTTGCTAGGTCAATTCAGATGATGCTTTAAGAGTCAGGCACATTGCTATGGATCTGGAGTTGCATGTAGGCCAGACCACTAAAGAATGGCAAATTTCCTTCCAATCCAGCATGGGAGGTGGTGGCAGCAGTGGTCAGTTCCAATGCCCTGCAAAAGAAGACAGCCACCCAGTGTCGCAACAGGATGAATGGTCTCACTCTTCTCAGGGTAAGTCACTCTTCTCAACACTCTCAACCCACAAAGATATCACACATCCACAGGGATCTCACACCTCAAGGGACAACACTACTAACTCTCACACACACCCTCACATCTCCATCAGGCTCATATCTTCTCGAGCTCGAGTCCTTACGCTGTCCATGGTTCTGCTCACCACATAAACATTCCACACAGTGCCATGTGTCCTGCTCACACTCTCTCCATCTGTTTTCATGCAGGAGAAGTCTGCTCCTTCCGGACCTCTTCCCCCGTTGGAACTCTTCCCCCCCCTTGGAACCCTTTCCCCGCCTTGGAACCCCTCCCCACCCCTGGACTCCTCCCCTCTTAGTCCTCTACTCCCCCCCCCAACCTTGGTCCTTCCCCCTTCCTGACTCCTTCAGACACCCTTACTTCTTCTGCCACCCTTAGTCATTCCCCCTCCCAACTCTGCCCAAAAGCCTTACTGCTTCCTCCAGCCTTACTCCTTCCCCATTCCTGTCTCCTTCAGACACCCTTACTTCTTCTGCCACCCTTAGTCATTCCCCCTCCCAACTCCGCCCGACAGCCTTACTCCTCCCTCCAGCCTTACTCCTTCCCCCTTCCTGACTCCTTCAGACACCCTTACTTCTTCCGCCACCATTTGTCATTCCCCCTCCCAACTCTGCCCAAAAGCCTTACTCCTTCCTCCAGCCTTACTCCTTCCCCCTTCCTGACTCCTTCAGACACCCTTACTTCTTCCGCCACCATTAATCATTCCCCCTCCCAACTCCGCCCAACAGCCTTACTCCTCCCTCCAGACTTACTCCTTCCCCCTTCCTGACTCCTTCAGACACCCTTATTTCTTCCTCCGGTTTTACTACTCCCTCCACCCTTACTCCCTTCCCCTCTCTGCACTCCTTCCTCCCCCCGGACTCCCTCCCCTCTCTGCACTCCTTGCTGCCTCCAAACTCCTTCCCCTACACCTTCCATCTCCCTTACAGCTACCTCTCCATTGCCATTTTCTCTCCCGTTACCCCTTCCTACCCTGTACTCCCTCCCCCCTCCCAACCACTGCCCCGGTACCTTTGTTCTGCCCCTCCCAACCGCACTCCCTGGACACCTCTTCCTCTCCTAGTCAATCCTGGATATTTCTCTCCCACCTCCCGGTACATCTTCTACTCCCAAACACAGCTGCACCTTCCTCTCTACCCCTTTGACCATCATGCATTGTGAGCAGACCCTCAACGTTGGCGTTCCAACTTCCGCAAATTGGTTCCCCCAATGAGCTGTTGCTGTTGGGCTCCAGCAACTTCAGTTCCTTGGATGTCCGTGATGTGAGCAAGATTCTGGCGCTAAGTCCCGACTTCTGCACATCACAGTTGTCAAAGCGTATTCCACATCGGCATGTTTGCCCACCGGCATGGGCGGACAATCCAGCATGAGGGGATGATTCCAGCAGGCTGACCTTATAATGATAAGCAGGTATATTACAATGAGGTTCCTGATGTCCGAAGGCAGGGATCGCATCCCTCCATTGTTGGGCTGAGCAGACGATCGCAACCTGGTTTCAGGACGTTGTGAAGACGCTTTATGGCCTTCTCGCCATTTTGTCCGCTCACACCACCAAACACGCCCGATGCCAGCAGGCACAGAAAATTCCGTGCGCGGTCATTGTTACTGAGGCTAGATTTCAACTCCAATTTTTAAAAAGTAACTAAAGTTAAATTCCACCAGCCAGGCCCAACCATCTTCAGCTGCTCCTCCCCACTTGGAAATCCTTGGAACTTGGATTTGAAGCTGTGTCATTAGACCATTAGCCAGGGCCTCTGGGTTACTAGGCCAGTGCCATTCCCATTATGCCACCATGTTCCCTGATTTTGGAATGTAAGCTTTATGTGTACAATGACCTTTGATCTGGAAGTCGTACAAGAAGGAATGTTTGTAATTTCTTGAAAATGTTTGTGGAATCTGTGATTGTTGTTCAGAACATTTTAAAAGGACTTAAGAATTTGCATCAATTGTTAAGGGATCCATTGTCATTTAGTTGGATAATAATAAATACTGATCCATGTGGAAAATTGGTCAGGTATGTCCTGCACACAAAAAGCAGGACAAATCCAACCCGGCCAATTACCGCCCATCAGTCTACTCGATCATCAGTAAAGTAATGGAAGGGGTCATCAACAGTGCTATCAAGCAGCACTTGCTTTGCAATAACCTGCTCACTGATGCCCAGTTTGGGGTTCTGCAAGGGCCACTCAGCTCCTGACCTCATTACAGCCTTGGTTCAAACGTGGACAAAAGAGCTGAATTCCAGAAGTGAGGTGAGAGTGACTGCCCTCAACATCAAGGCAGCATTTGACCTGAGTGTGGCATCAAGGAGCCCTAGCAAAACTGTAGTCAATGGAAATCAGGGGATTACTCTCCACTGGTTGGAGTCATACCTAGCACAAAGGAAGATTGTTGTGGTTGTTGGAGGTCAATCATCTCAGTACCAGAACATCATTGCAGGAGTTCCTCAGGGTAGTGTCCTAGGCCCAGCCACTTTCAGCTGCTTCATCAATGACCTTCCTTCCATCAATAAGGTCAGGAGTGGGGATGTTTGCTGATAATTGCACAATGTTCAGCACCATTTGCAACTCCTCAGATACTAAAGCAGTCCATGTCAAAATGCAACAATCCCTGGACAATATCCAGGCTTGGGTTGACAAGTGGCAAGTAACATTCGCACCACACAAGTGCCAGGCAATGACCATCTCCAACAAGAGAGAATCTAACTATCACCACTCGATATGGGGGTTATGGGGTTACCATTGACCGAAACTGGACTAGCCATATAAATACTGTGGCTACAAGAGTAGGTCAGAGGCTAGGAATCTTGTGGTGTGTAACTCATTCCTAACTCCCCAAGTTTCTCTACCATTAGAGGTTACCATTGACCAGAAACTGAACTGGACCAACCAAAATAATACTATGGCTACAAGAGCAGGTCAGAGGCTAGGAACCCTACAGCGAGCAACTTACCTCCTGGCTCCCCAAACCCATTTACAAGGCATAGGTCAGGAATGTGATGGAATACTCCCCACTTGCTTGGATGACTGCAGCTCCAACAACTCTCAAGAAGTTTGTCACCATCCAGGACAAAGCAGCCTGCTTGATTGGCAGCCCATCCACAAACAATCACTCCCTCCACCGCTGACACACAGAGGCAGCAGTGTGTACCATCTACAAAATGCACTGTGGAACTCACCAAGGCTCCTTAGACAGCACCTTCCAAACCTATGGCCGTTACAATCTAGAAGGACAAGGGCAGCAGACACATGGGAACACCACCATCTGAAAGTTCCCCTCAAAGCTGTTCCTTCGCTGCCTTACTGGGTCAAAATCCTGGAACTCCCTCCCTAACAACACTGTGGGTATACCTCCACCACAAGGGCTGCAGCCATTCAAGAAGGCAGATCACTACCACTTCTCAAGGGCAATTAGGGATGGGCAATAAATACTGGCTTAGCCAGTGATGCTTACATCCCATGAACGAATAAAATATAAATGTCACCTGGTGACCCTTGACCTGGAAGCAATAACAACAGTAAAGAAGATATGACCAGAAACCATGGGCTGGATTTTGCCGGCGGCTAGCAGGGGGCGGGGCCCCATCCCATTTAAATTTTCAGGAAAGTGGGGGCACAGCAAAATCAACCAATTGAGGCCATTGACAGGATCATTAAAACAATTAAAGGACCTGCCCGTCCAACCTTAAGGTTGGTGGGCAGGTCAGGAGCCCTGGCGGGCTTCTGAAAAAACATGAAGCCTCATCCACCTGCAGGATGAGGTTTCATGTAGGGTTTAAAAAACTTTAATAAAGTTTTAGTGAAATTAATTAACATGTCCCATCTCGTGTGACATTGTCACATGAGGGGGACATGTTAAGGATTTTTAAATTTTTCTATCTTTAACGTTTGAACAAGTGTAAGCGATCTCCCTGAGGCAGCAGTTAACCTCAGGGAGATGTGCGGTCTTCCGTGCCCATGCACAAAAGAGTGCACTCTTGCATTTAGGGAATCCCCCCTCCCGCCCACACAGGAAGAGCATAGCGCTTCCCGCCGGGCATCACACTGGGCAGGCCTTAATTGGCCTGCCCACTTAAAATGGTGGCGGGGCCCGCTTCTCAGGTGGGGATCAGCTCCCCGCCCGCCGGAGATTGGGTTGGGCCCCATGTGACTGGCAGACTGAAAGGCTAGATCATAAGAAATAGGAGCAGGGGTAGGCACTTTGGCCCATCAACCCTGCTCTGCCATTCAATAACTATATGGTTGATCTGATTGTGGCCTTGACTCCACTTTCCTGCCTATTCCCCTTAACTCTTAATCCCCTTGTCAATCAAAAATCTGTCTAAATTAGCCTTGAGTTTATTCAATAACCCAAACTCCACTGCTTTCTGAGGAAAAGAATCCCAAAGACTAATGATCTTCTGAGAAAGAAACTGTCCCCTCATCTCAGTCTTGAATGGGAGACACCCCCACCTCCGCCATTTTTATACTGTCCTCTTAGTTGTAGATTCCCCGTAACAGGAAACATCCTCACAGCATCTGCTCTGCCAAGTTCCCTCAGAATCTCATATATTTCAATAATATCACCTCTCATTCTTCTAAACTCATATGAGTATAGGCCAACCTGCTCAACCTTTCCTCATAAAACAGCCCTTTCATTCCATGAATCAGCCTAGTGAACCTCCTCTGAACTGCTTCCAGTGCAAATATACCCCTGCCTAAGTAAGGAGACCAAGACTGTACACAATATTCTAGGCAGTCCACTGATGCCCTATATAGTTGTAGCAAGACTTCCCGACTTTTATACTCCATCCCCCTTGCAATAAAGGTTGTGAAGACAGATATAAAATACTTGTTCAAAGTCCACGCCCTTTCTGTTTCTGGCTATTAATTTCCCAGTCTCACCCTCTAAGAGACCAAAGGCCACTTTTGCTACTCTTTTCATTTTTATATACGTGTAGAAGCTTTTACAGTCTGTTTTTATATTCCTTGCTATTTTTCTCACATACTCAAATTTTTCCCTCTTTATTATTCTTTTAGTCATCTTTTGCTGGTTCTTCTGGGCTACCACTAACTTTTGCAGCATTGCACATCTTTTCCTTCAGTTTGATACCGCCCTTTGTTAGCCACAGAGGGTGCCCCTTTCTCATAGACTCTTTCTTTCTCAATGGAAAATATTTTGGTGATATTTATGAAATATCTCCTTAAATGTCTGCCACTGCTTTGCTACTGCCTTACCTTTTAACCTATTTTCTTAGCCCACCTTAGCCAACTCTGTCTTCATACCCTTGTAATTATCTTTAGACACCCATTTCAGATTCAAATTTTTCACCCTCAAATTGCATATGAAATTCTATCATGTTATGATCACTCTTACATAGAGTATCCTTTGTTATGAGGTCATTACTTAATCCTGTCTCACCACACATTACCAGGTCTAGATAGCCAGTTCCCTGAAATAAAAGCAAAATAGTGCCTAAATCTGAAATAAAAACAGAAAATGCTGGAAAAGTTCAGCTGACCTGGCAGCATCTATGGAGAGAGAAACAGGGTTAAAATTTTGAGTCTGTATGACCTTATTAGAGCTGAGGAGAGGTAGAAATGTGATGTATTTTATGCTGGCTAAAAGGCGGTAGAGCTAAATAGAAGGTCAGGAATGGCGGAGGACGATCCGTTGAATGCAGAGGCTGGTGGGGTGAAAAATGAGGACAACGGGACCCTATCATGGTCCTGGGAGGGGAGGGGAAGGGGCAAGGGCAGAGGTGTGGGAGATGGGTTGGATAAAGTTGAGTCAACCACAGTGGGGTAACCCTCAGTTCAGGAGAAAGGAAGGCATGCCAGAAGTACCCTTTTGGAAAGTAGAAGCCTGTTCTCTGGTTGGTTCCAGAATGTATTGTTCTGGGAAACTTTCCCAAATAAACTCTTATGAAATCATTCTCTAGACCACCTTTGCCGATTTGATTCATCCATCTATTTGAAGATTAAAATCTCCCACGGTTATTGCAGTGCCTTTCTTAGAATTATTTCTTGATTTATACTCTGTCCTACAGTGTAGCTGCTGTCAGGAGACCTATAAACCATACCCACTAGTGACATATTTCCTTTGCTATTTCTTATCTCCACCCAATTTGCTTCTACGTTTTGATCATCTGAACAAACATAATTTCTGACTACTGTACTGATCTCACCCTTGATCAGCAGAGCTATCCCACCCCCTTTTCCTTTCTTCTTGCACTTCCAAAATGTGAAATATCTTTGAATATCAGGCCTTAGTTACTTTGGAACCATATCTATGTAATGGCTATCATATCATATTTATTTCTATTTATGCTATCAATTTGTTCATCTTGTTATGAATGCTGTATGCATTCAGATAAAGAGCCTTTAATTCTGTCTTTTCATTTTTCCTACTCTGACCTTGCTTGCTGTGCACTTTTATGTCTGTACACTCTGTCCCTTCCTGTCAGACTTTGGTTGTCATTAATCGCATTGATGGCTAGCTTTATTTCCTTGCCCTTTCTTTTTAACTTTCCAAATTTCCCCTGATGTGAATCTTCCCTCCCTCATTATTTTGTTTAAAGCCCTTTGAAAAGGAGAGCTGCAAACAAAATGGAGAGCTGTTAGCAGAGGAACCGGAGGGTCAGTGAGATTAGCACGCAGATGCAGACACAAAGAGAAAGCAGGCAGACACAAAAAGAGGAGCAGAGGTAATTCTTGTGAGGAAAATAGGCAAATCACTCTCAAGAATAGGTCATTTTCTGTGTGACAGAAATGGAGACAGGAGCTCTTGGGAGTACTGTGTGAGCTGGCTAAAAAAGGATTAAAACTTGGAAAACTGTGTGAATAGCTCAGAGAGGCTAAAGAGCTGGGTGTTTACCCAGAAGTGACCAAACCGTGAATCGGGGTGCTATTGGTTGGTTGGTTGAAAAGGAAGTTTCGAATGCTACACCATCAGGACTGTTGTGACCTGAGAGAGGGAGGGTTCATAGAAGTGTGCCATGAAACTCAGAAATGAAAACTCATATGGGTATAAGTCCTGACCTAGCTGCATGAATAAAGAAAAACATATTGTGGAACTATTTATCTAAATAATGGCACATTTATGCAGGGAGTACTGCAGATGCATAAATCGTAGCCTTGTTGTATTGACTATTTAAAGTGAAGTTTGTCTAATTTATGCTGGTTCTGATTCATATTAAAGTAAAATTTACAAAAAGGTGATATCTCTTTGGTAATTTCTTCTTTTGGGGGTCATTCAGTAAATGATTATTTTGGTTTACTGCTTCCCCTGGGCATCATAAAATATATGAGCTGCTACTGGGAGCACTGTTCACAGAATTAGCCCTTAAACCTCCAAGTTAGGGAATAAAAGAGTGTAAGTCATATTACCTTTCACTTGTTAACATCATAATGAGCTACTACTTGCACTGATTAAAAATATCCACTTGCAGGTAGTTAAAGGGAGAGTTTGCTCACCTGAATTGTTGTGTCACCATGAATGTTAAACAAGAAGTTAATAACACTCTTAATAATGTCTTTCAGACCTCCCTTATTTGATGGCAATAATGTCACTCATATAATTCAGTGCTTCCATACTGAAATATAAAAATATTATTCTAAACCCTAAGTGACTTTGTATTTCTCTCAGCCTCTCTAAAGAAAGGTACTACTACCTTGGCTTTAGTTTTAGGAAAACCATAATGCTATTATTGGGATGAATGTCTTCTTTCTTTGTTGACTCTGAAGGGCATAAATGTTGTTCCTCTGTTGCCGGTGCGGTGCCCCAATTGGATAAGAGTAAAGGTCTCAGGATCAGGTGACAATGCTGTAGGCCTAAGTCCAACTCATGCTCATGTCAAGCGAGACTGAATGCTTCTCCCGCAGCAGATGCTGCTATTCTTAGTGGGTGTTTGCAGCATTTTTCTGTTTATATTTTATAGATTATATATTATAATGTTTATCTTTAAAAGAGTCATAAAATTAATATTATACTAGTTATATAGTTCTGTGCTAACGTAACACCTAAAACTGAGTCAAGCCAAATGAAGAGAGTAGGAAGCATTAAAAACAAAAAGAGTAGAGTAAGCAAAAGCCATCTTTTCTTACAAAGCTGCTCCTTCTTGCCAATGTGGTGTTTGATCACATCATCCTGCACTTACCATTATACCCGATAGCCCATTATTAAACAGAGCTGAATGTTTCACAAAGGTGAATTTATCACTTCAGGAAGTGTGTATGTGGGCAGAGAGCAATAGGTTATACAGAACTGGACAGGCTTATATTTTGATGTTCCTCCGGTTGATTAGCCTCCAAATAGAAAGTGACAACTCAGTTTGGCTGTGTAAAACTCTAAGCCATCGTTTACTTCCAAAAAACATTTGATAAAGTTACAAATGAAAGGGTTCATCATGTGATTCAGGATGAAATTTGAAACTGGATAAGAAATGGGCTGATGGGCAGAAAATAATTAGTACTGGTTAGAGAAGTCAGGTCGAAGTGGGGATAGGGTTGCTGAGGGTTGGGTCGGTATTGAATGGGATGCTCCAGACATCTATGTTATTCCTTATTTACGTCAAATTGGCTAAATGTACAGAATGTACCAAACCAGGAGTCGTAGTAGATTGAAGGACAAGTATTACAGATTCTGTCAAACATAATGGGCAGAACTTTTCGTCCCAGGGTTGGGCGTGTGCCCAACCTGATCGGGAGTAAAATAGTGTGTGATGATGTTGGGCAAGCATCCTGATGTCATCGGGCATTCACGTGAAATTTTGATCGGCGGGTGCACCTGAGAGTCGGTAGCCCACCTGTCGACAATTAAGAAGCATATTAAGACCCTTAAGCAAGTAATTGAACTCTGTTTTTCACTGCCCATCCAACCTTATGGTTGGCGGGCGGACAAATAGGCCAGGTGGCCTTTGCATTTTTTAGGAAATCTCATCCACGGGAGGGATGAGGTTTTTAACAGAAAGTTTAAAAAAAATTAACATAATTTTTTACATGTCCTTCATCATGTGACTCCAACACACGTGGAGACATGTTTATATCATTTGTGAAACCTTTATTTCCAATTTTAAAATTCTTCAGCTTCCTGAGGCAGCTCTGTGCCTTCAGCGTGCAGACTCCAGAGCTTGCGCTCCTCCCGCCTCCACCCTGGCAGCGCTGAGGCTCTCAGCGCGCATTTGATGCTGACTGGCTGTTAATTGGCCAGCCAGCGTGAAATGGCAGTCAGAGCCCAATCGCGGGCGCCGGTCTATTTCATGGCCATTCCCAGGCCTGCCCATCGCAGGGAAAATTTGAATGAGATGAACAATGCCAGATGAAATTCAATGAAGGTAGATATAAAACACTGCAAATAGAAAGAGAAAATAGGCGATAAACTCTGCAAATGGTGTTGACAAAAGCTACTGCAGAAACTTGGGCTTTTTAGCAAAAAGGAGACATCTGAGGGACGATCTTATAGATGTACATATGGTAGTAAATCATAAATAAGCGGGGAACCTCAAATATTCAGTTAAATTAAGTGTGGGAGTTGAAAAAGAGAACACTGGTTCAAAATAGTAGAAGGCCATTTTAAGACTGATACCAGGAAGTGCGGAGGTATGAACCCTGACATCATTTATAAAACAATTAGATGTACCAATGGAAGAATGCATTATCATAAGTCAAATGGCCTTCCTCTTCTGTTAGTATCTTGTGACCTTGGGAAATAGTGTCTGATCACATTAAGGAATATTGTCTGGATGAGATACCAGAGGATTGAGCAGGACTGCCAGCGTCTGTGGAAATGAACCTTAGCGTGAGTTGTCATCTTCAGAAGGAAAATGCAAATCGAAAAAGTCGATACCAAGAAATGCAAATTCAATGCTGTTCAGCTCTCCTGATCAGATGAAGACACGGCCTTACAATATTTCTGGAAGGCATCTGTGATAGGCAGTGATTCTGATGGATTAGATAAACATAGATGGAAAGTGTCTTTACAAATATTGAAGTTCCAATTTGATTTATCTTCAAAACAAGCCATACTTGAACTTGGGCTTGTATCTTGGTTATTTTTTTAAGGTTTGTTGTTTATAAGCTGTAATTGGGGGGAATGTAACTTTTAACCATCTTAAATATAACAGAAGGACACTGTTCTGTGTGGCATCCTTGCTGTTTGTGTTGCTGTTTTAAATTCCCATTCAGAGTATTACCATCAAAACTAATTATAGGAATACATATAATTTCAAGATTATTGTGATTGACTTTCACCTTTTCTCTAATTTAAATGAACTTCAGTGATTTGACATTGACATTTAATTATTGTGGAAGAATTATTGAGCCAAATGGCATTAAGGTGTTGAAATAATGTCGATAGTGATATAGCCATTAACCCATGGGCGCTTCAGCACCATGTCATTTCTGTGCATGTTAATTCAGCTCCTTCACGCTGTGAAACTCCTCTGAGCTAACTTCTCTGACAATGTCATCACTACTTGTTGACTCTGTTGCTTTTTATATTTTTTCACCAAATTGCTCGGGGGTATTTTTACAAATCTGTGGGGCGTTTGTGTGTGTGTGTGTATTTGTGTGTGTAATTTGCATTGTTGGTGGGTAATCTTGCCCGTCAACAGTATTATCATGTGAAATTATAACTTTCAGTCCAAAAACTCCTCCTGGCTTTAAGTGCTTGAGATGGTGGGAATGGCCTATGCAGGGCCAGACACCCCTCACTTCCTACCCGCTGACTTCAACATTTGTAGTCGATACATTTTTCTTCTGGTAGTATGTTTTTGGACAGCATGCGTGATACCTGGATTACTAATGCAATTTTGTTAATGAAGGTGCTTTACTAATGAGTCTATTGTTTTGCTATTTTCACATACCACATACAAAATATGCTAATCCCAATGATTCTGGAAAGCTATTAATGGAACCTTTAGGTTACTGAAATTCCCCCACTACCACCAATAGGCAATGAGCCAGATTTTGCTGAAACAAATAACAATGCATGGCATTACTAATATGCAAGATGACCAGGAACTTGTACCAAGGAAGAGATGCCCCATAAATTGTGAAAAGCCACAGGTTTCTGGACGATTTGCATCACTCTATGCAAAAATGGCATGTGATGTTTAAACTCCCTGTGATTTTCATGAAGTTATCTACATTTGCACATTTGTTGCCCATTACACTTATTGAAGAAAGGTAAGTCCAGACATAGCGTTAGAACCCCTTTAACGAAGTGATAATTGTGAATGATTACCAATCAACAATCTTTCTTGCAGAAAGTAAACATTAAGGGCGAAATAATCCCAGATTTGCTCTAAGTGTGGTAGCGGGTGGGAAAAATGAAGTTTTACCCGCCGGCCTGCAATGGCAGCTTTTCACACCGTATCATCCCAAACCCGCTGCATTAAATTATGCATGCACGGGAATCACACTGTTTCGATGGCAGGCAGGTTCTCATCCGCCCACCACGCCATCATCTTGCTGCTTCATCACAGTAGGTTCCATATTAAAATTGCAGCCAAACACACGCACCTCTCAGTGCTTCCAGCCCATGACTGCTGCAACACCCTGAAAGGCTAAAAGACTGGAACCCCCAGGTTTGATGACGCATCCCGTGCATGCCTTTCGGATGCAGTGGAGGCTCAGCGTGATGCCCTCTACCCCGGCTCTGGCCGCAGGATGGGCAGCAACATCCCCGATCCATTTTAGGAGGTGGTGGCAGCAGTGGTCAGCACCTATGCAGTGCAAAAGAGGACAGCCACCCAGTACTTAAAGAGGATGAATAATCTCTTCTGTTGTGCCAGGGTAAGTCAATCTTCTCATCACTCTCTACTCTCACACTCAAACCTATCACACAGGGCCCTCACTCATTACCAGTTCAAGGGACATCGCCATTCACTCTCTCACACTCACCGTCATTGTCCCCATCCCATCCATGGGACCACTCACCACCCACACATGTCAGTGATACATACCATCTAGTCTGGCAGATGTCCTCCTTATACTCTCTCCATTTCTATTCATACAGGACAAGCTGGCACACAACAAGAGGGAGAGGTTGCAGACTGGTGGAGGAATGCCTGAAATCAAGGTCCTTATGGACTTTGAAAACAGAGCTGCCCAGTTGGTTGGTGAGGTTCTGGACTGGTCCTGTGCTGATAGTGAGGTTGGCGGTGCTCTACCAAGTGAGGATCCAGCAATACAACATCCTTCAGACAACCATGCTGTCAGTGATGTGTCCTGCTTCACAAGCCACTGCCTTCACTTATTATCTCTTCTTCCTTTCGCAGGCACCTCTGGGAAACAACCGACTGAGTCCATGACCCAGGGCCTCCAATCAAGCCCTGAAGAAACCTCTGAAGAGGAATCTGAAGGCACCCTCCTCGAAGTTCCATCAAGGTGCTCACCCAATCCATCCACCAGCGCAGAGACACACACCTCAGTAGGACTTAGCTTCAGAGTAGCCTTGGGATCACAATCTGGTGAGCACATCGCACTGTCTAATCCACAGCAGGTGGTGGCCGAGATTTCCCAGGGGTCCGGCATTTGGAGGACTGCTGGAGTCTGGAAATTTTCTGACTCCAAGTCAGATGATGAGCCTCTGGACTCGGTCATTTTACAGTTGCTGGACCTGCAAAGGCAGGCTTGGGAACATCAGGAAGGGATGTCCGCTGCACTCCTCAGATTGCTGGCATGATAGAGGAGTCCATCTGTCTTCACACTGAGGTAATAGCACCAGCATGCCAATGCACCAAGGCCAACACTGGTAGGATGGCAGCCACCAAGAAGACCTTAGTCCAGGACATTGCTCCTGCACTGCTGCGCGGGCTGAACTCCATCACTGACACAGTAGTTGGCTTCCAACAATGTATACACAAGAGAGGTGTGGAGCAGCCCGATCTCACTCCAGCTAACCCTTCTCCTCATAGGGAAGAGGATAAGCAGGTGCAGACCCCGGGGTCATTCACCCAGGTGACTCTGGGAGACTCTGTCCAGCTCATCCGCACCCTCCCTTCCTGTGACATCAGCAGCTCCAGCTCCACAGCTTGAGGAAGGTGCCACTGCCACACAGCAGGTCCACGAAAGCAGGCCGGAGCCCTCCAGGTCTCAACCCTCCAGAGGATGCCTGCCAAGGTCATCACAGACAGGGCATTGCAGTCAGCAAGCTGCCTCCACCTCTGCTGTGGATGTTCGGGGAGCACCAAGACATAGTGGCAGCGTTAGGATGGTTAAGATTATGTAGTTGCACAGCCTGGGCATGGGTGTTAATCACTTGTACATACTGTTCGCTGTTGCCAATTAACTCCCAAGAATGTCTCACTGCCTATGGTTCCTTCTTCAGATGAGCAGTGTTCATGTCACTCAAATGTGAAACCTTTCTGCACAGAATAAAGGCAAGTGGCTCAGTTCAGGGCCTTTTCCCTGCGCTTTGCCTTCAGACTAAAGTGATGGTCTGGCCTCGCACTCCCTGGACACATTACTAATGCCTGCACCTTGACGGTGCTTATTGTAGGGTTTCCCTTTTCAGACACCCTCCCCACACTCAAGTTCATGACACCAGATTCACAAGTGTATGGCTTGAACAGGATGACCAGAGAGACAAGTTTCTTCCGAGAATTCACAATTGCTTTATTGAATCACCCACAACCCTACAGTACAAAACCAAAATTTAAAACAACCCATTCCCAGTACCCGACACCAAGTACCACAAATCGGTTTAAACTTACAAAAATGCTAATTTACACACAAAGTCCCCATGACTCACTTTAAACTTACAAAAACACAGGCAAAACACCACATCTTGCCCTGAAACCTTAAGGAAAAGCCTTCAGATGAAATATCACCAAGATATGGCTGACTCAAGTTACAATGAGATAAAAACAAAAAAACTGCGGATGCTGGAAATCCAAAACAAAAACAGAATTACCTGGAAAAACTCAGCAGGTCTGGCAGCATCGGGGGAGAAGAAAAGAGTTGACGTTTCGAGTCCTCATGACCCTTCGACCGAACTGAGTGAATCCAAGAAAGGGGTGAAATATCAGCTGGTTTAAGGTGTGTGTGTGTGTGTGTGGTGGGGAGGTGGGGGGGGGGGGTGGGGGTTGGGTGGGGGGAGAGAAGTGGAGGGGGTTGGTGTGGTTCTAGGGACAAACAAGCAGTGATAGAAGCAGATCATCAAAAGATGTCACAGACAACAGAACAAAAGAACACATAGGTGTTAAAGTTGGTGATATTATCTAAACGAATGTGCTAATTAAGAATGGATGGTAGGGCACTCAAGGTATAGCTCTAGTGGGTGTGGGGGGAGCATAAAAAATTTAAAAATATTTTAAAATAATGGAAATAGGTGGGAAAATCTTTTGATGATCTGCTTCTATCACTGCTTGTTTGTCCTTACAACCACACCAACCCCCTCCACTTCTCTTCCCCCACCCAAACCACCCCCCCCCCACCCCACCACACACACACACACACACACACACACCTTAAACCAGCTGATATTTCACCCCTTTCTTGGATTCACTCAGTTCGGTCGAAGGGTCATGAGGACTTGAAACGTCAACTCTTTTCTTCTCCGCCGATGCTGCCAGACCTATTGAGTTTTTCCAGGTAATTCTGTTTTTGTTCAAGTTACAATGTACCGGCTAAAAAACACCAGGTATTTGCCCCAAACATTCACAAAACCCTCAGACCAATGTCATTACAATTTGACTGAAACTTATAATCCCCAACATGGCTGGTCTGTCTGATGTTGACTGTAGGCCTGAGTCAAGGTAACCAAACTTGTCCCTTCTTCTGACTGCAGCCCAAAACCTTCAGGTCAATATCACCATGATATGGCTGAAAACACTTACAACCCCCAACATGACTGGTCTGTCCGGTGTAGAATGTAGGCCTGAGTCAAGGCAACTGGCCCTAACCCTCCTTCCAACTGCAGCCCAGAGACTCAGATCTGCTCTTCTTATATAATAATTTAACTCAGACATGTCAAAACATACTTCCTGTTGTTCCAAGGTCCGTTTAGTTGATACCATGAAAAGCCCAGACAAATGTCATCAACTCCTGCTTGTTGAAACAATATGGGGTTTTCCATGGAAGATGTATCCAGATGAATATTGTTAGTTCTTATTGTATGAGCAATTCTCCTGCTGTGTGAGATGGCACAGTAAGAGCACAGTAATAACACCCGGCTCCAAAGTTAATGACGGTTTGAATGAACTTATTCCTGTACTATTGGCTGTGGTACAGACCTTAGTTGCATAATTCCTTGAGTGTATTGTATTGACGATATGTCCTTTGTGCCATTTTATTGGGTAATCAGATTTCCTGATTGCATTAGTTAATGTCCAAACCCTTTTGATGAGTTACTTTTTTTTTAACTAAATGTCCAAATTAATCCCTTGCTGCCCAGCCCTGTACTGCTGACTACACCTTCTTTCTTTGTAATTTATAGTTCCAATCATGAGGTCAAAACATGTCTATGGGTTTGAAATTATGTTCCATAAATTTCTCAGTTGTAGGGGTTTTTGACCCCACATCTCCCCCCTTTAATGCTTCTTTTTTACCTTAAGTGAAATATTACTATCGAAGAATCTTCCTCTGTGATGAAGTATTGCAGGTCCAAGCCAAACTTGACATTGTCTTCAGAACTTATACATTTAAATCCATCAACCCAAATCCACCTTTAAATAATCCATCCAATTTCACCTGTTTTGCTCTACATTTTAATTTGTATAGTAGTATAAGTAATTATAACACCATCATTAACTGTACAATTACGAATACATGTGATACAATTCGAATCCAAGGGGCGGGGGCTTTGATATTGAGACCAATATCCCACCAAGGTGGGGTAGTAATCTTCCTGATCTCACCTCCCATTTTACTATTCTCCTGTTGGAGAGTATAATCATGTTTTTGTGAAAGCTCCCCCTCTTTTACTAGTTTTGTTGAACGCTTGGGAAATGGCAGGATATCATGCCCAAAATGAGGTATTACTGCTCGGTCACATATCTTTTGCCAACCATTGGTGACTGTGAGTGTTTCCTCCCCTTAACTAACTAAGTTACTTACATATTTATCTAAGCAGTTACCCATTTTACAACACCCCTTCTCTTACGTTTGCGATTGCATATAATCATACAAATATCTGGCTTTCTTACGTCTACATCTTCTCAAATCACACAGTAAATATAATACAATAGTGAGTTGCACAATAACAAAAGAAAAATGAAGAGCAATATGGATCCAGGGATGGATCTGAATATCAATGCCAAAATCCATTCCTAGTATAACTGATCTCCCTAGGGTGAAATAGTTTATCCATTGTAACATGAATGTGGTCCCTGAATAATATCAGCTTCGATATATACCCCTTTTTGAATGCCACTCCCGACCTGCAGATCACCTCACTCAATATTTTTAAAATTACATCACACATGGACTTAAAAAATTCTCCAGCTCTCCCTTCATCTGTATCCATCTTCTGTTTTCTCACTCAGGGGTCTTACACTAGCTGTGCTTTTCACGTTTCAAAACTGTCCTAAATCCAAATAACAGTGTTGTTGGGCAGACAAATTTCTTGTAATATTTAATTCACTTTTTCCTCAAAAGAAAATCCTTCTTTTATATCTGTAGAAACCAACTAGACTGTGTATACCTTTTTGTTTTCCTAGAACCCCTTTGAATTTCTGATAATTTTCCCTCAAAATGTTTATAATACCAACTTGTATGAATTAAAATTAATTCATCAATTCCATTTTTATGCCCAGACTTAGTGGTTTTGAAAGGTCTGATACTTATTGGTCAATGTGTTTATAACAGATTTCCCATACTCAAGCACTTTGTTTGGGGAAATAACCGATGGCCTGAATGGGTTAAGGATAAGTTCCTCCTAGTTTTCTTTTTAAAAAAAAACAAAGTCTTTAGTCCATGACTATTTTGTCAAAGCTACTGCAGATCTTGTTACTTGCAGAAAAACACAAAAGATCCATTTTGCTTGGGGAAAAATGGGTTAATTTGTCCAAATGTATCTGATAATTGAGAAATTTTGTAATGCCCAATACAAATAAATGTAAAAAACAGAAACTGTTTTTTCTTTTTGAGTTCTCATGATATCTTTTACATACTTCTTCAGATTTCCTAATATTCTCCTTAGACGGTATTTTAAATCACCCTTCCAATTGTTTAAAATTCCAGGCTCTCTTTATTTCCCCTACTTTTGCAGGCTGAACCCACGTTTCTATTAGTAGTATTCAATCTCAAAATTTTCCCTTTTCAAGGGACAAAATTCCCCAATCTTTTAACTTTGTTAACAAGTTTCTAACCTAAAACCAATCCAATTAGGATTAGCCATGATCACTTCAAATATCCCAGATCCCAATCAACCCTAACAAACATTAAAACTACCTCGCTTTCAGATGTGTGAATTTGTATTCAGATTAAAATCCCGACATGTTTATCAAAATACCCTGGAATCATGATTCTGGCCAGTAATCATGACTCCAGGTTCAAACCTTGAAGATTTTACTTCACCAATTACACCTCCCTTTTAAAATAGATATCACAGTTTCAGGAGGAATATTAAAACACACTCATCCATGCAAAATCTTTTTCACACGCACATTCTCTTACAAAATTACAACTTTTAAAACACATTAAGTAAACAACTATTTGAAAACCACATAAGGAAACAGACCACAAGGGGTTAAGTAACTTAGCTCTGCTGCAGACTGAGGCCACCACATGGGTGTGATCAGCCACATCCCCTCTTCTCCGAGGAGTCATCCCTGCAGCCTCTGTGGGCTCTGGAAGATGTCAGGGATCTGTGACCAACTGAGAATGTGGACACTCCCTGGAAACCATGCACAGACCTGCAGGATGCGTTTGTGGTGGTCGCACACCAGCCGCACATTCAGTGAATGGAATCTCTTGCAGTTGACATAGTTGATCGCGTTTTGCAATGGAGATCTGAGTGTAGTCGATAGCGCCCTACATCTGTGGGAAACCTGAGATCTGGACAAATTGAATCGCTTTTGTATCCTGGCTCTCCTGGTCCCGGGCGAAATGCACAAAGTTGTGTGCTCTTGTGAAGATGGCGATGGCATCCATGACATCTTGAATGCATTCATGGGTGGAGGTTTGTGATATCCCACAGAGATCACCTGTGGAGCCTTGAAAGGAACCACTGGTGTAAAAATTTGAGTGCTGCTGTTGCTTTCATGGCCACTGGCAGTGGATGCCCTCCATGTCCCCATGGCGCCAAATCCTGGCAGATGTGACTGATCAGTTCCCTAGACATATGTAGTCTTTGGCGATCATCTGCAGAAATGAAAGGCAGTGTCCATAGACCCTGGGTCTAGCTAGGTGCCAACCAGCGACCAGCAATGGGTCACTGTGGCTCTTCAGTGGCATGTGCAGGAGCCCCAGCCACCTCTTCTTCCAGAGGGTGCTGCTCCTCAGTCACTCTCTTCTCTGTCATCTTCGCTCTCTATAAGCCACTAGGCATACAGCTAGTTAACGCTGCATGATCCTGATGTACTGCTGCTGTAGGTGAAAGAGAGAGATGCATGGGTTAGCACGAGGGCATTAAGAACCTCCCTTGGTTAAGCCTGAAGGTCCCTTAATGCATCCTGGAGAGAGCTGGCCACCACTTGGGTAGGCCAGAGATTAGTGCGCTTCATGGCTGTCCGAACCCCAACCTTCCTCCGCCTCATTCCACCTAAACGATTGGCAGCAGAATTGCCTATTGGACTGCACACTGTGCTCTCAGCTCAGGTGCAGGCATGCTCCTAACCTGCACTGCATGGCTGCACTGTTGGCTTGAAGCATGGAGGAGACTGGTCCAAACCGGGATGATGACATTGCAAGAGGCTGTGAGCACCTCCACCAGCAACTGCTCCATGGCCACCTTTAGCAAGGAGGTTGTACAACTTGCCCAGTTGCCTAACTGTTCTGCAGTCCACTAAAATGCTCAATAGTTTGCAAACTGTGCCTGAGGGCTGGAAAGCTCTGGAGTACCTGGTGGCACTTTGATGCCTCTGCATTGCTTGAGTGGGCCCAGAGGCCCAACTCCAAGCATATCAATGTGGCTGCACATGAACAGTTCAGCTGCAGAGGAATGGTCACTTTGTACAAGGTTTCCCTAATCCGTGGCCGCTTCCATTGCCCACCCATCACGCCCCTGGAGAGAAAAAAAAACTTCCAGGGCCAATAATTGAAGAAATTCTGGAAAATTCTTCTGTGCCCTCTCCAAGCAATCAAAACCAGTCCAGGGGACAAAAGTATATAAAAAAGAGACGTAGTTACTAAACTTATATAGCGCTTTTCCCAATTCCTGAACATCTCAAAGTGCTTTACGGCCAGTGAAATACTTTTGAAGTGCAGTCTTTTTGTTATGTAGGAAATGTGGCAGCCAGTTTGCATACTTCTACAAACAGCAATGTGATAACGGCCAGACACTTTTCTTTTGTGATGTTGATTGAGGGATAACCTAAGGCCAGAACACCAGGGATAACCCCTCGCTTTTCAAAATAGCATCACGGGATATTTTACATCCACCCAAACTGAGTGTCAGCCTAGGTTTCTATGCTTAGGCCCTGAAGTGAGATTTGAACCCAGATTTACTACCAGCTAAGACATTAGTGACACTAAGCATGTAAGTGAACAGATATTATACAACCAGGCATTGCTAGAAGGAGTTGCTTTGTGAAGTCACTTTAAAATTTCAATGTGACATCAGATTCTGATGGAAGTTGAAATTTGAATTTGTGCCATATTACAGTATGACCTTGCATGGTAAGCATCAACTGACCTGTAAGAAAGTATGAATCCTTTGGCTGGGATTGTAATAAGAGAATACCAGTGTATGAAGAAACACTTTGTGGCATGCATATTTGGCGCAGAAAGTTATTCAGTAGCTTTATCTTGGCAGCTTTCTTCAAGTCTGCCATCTTCTTCATTTGAGTACAGATCCTTTCAAGCACTGCTGACAGTATTCACCCTGTCAGCTATCGACTGCCAGACTTACTGCCACAGTCATTGATGATGACAGCTGTGTTTTCCCTCATTTTTGCTGCATGAGTTCCAGCACTGCATTAATATATCTGGTAGCACTTGGTTAAGAAAACTAAATTGTCCAGGAGTTTTTCTGATGCAGGTGAAAATGTAACTGTTTAAATGACTGCTGGACTCCTTGAAATCAGCCTCCGCTGTTGACCTTTTCTAAATGCTCCATTAGGCAGTGTGCTCAGTGGGTGTTGAGCTGGCATGGAAAAGACAAGGGCCTGAATTTTCAGCTCGGCAGGCGGGCACCATCGGTGGGCCCAGGAGTTGTCAGGAAACAGGCTGCCAACAGCGAACGGCCCCCGACTGCGATTTCACGTTAGCTGGCCAATTAATGGCTAGCCAGTGTACAACACACGCTGAAAAGCTCAGTGCTGCCAGAATGGGGGTGGGAGGAGGATGGGCGATGATGTCAGCGTGGGCGCGGGCGAGCGCTGAGAGAAAGCTCCTGAAGGTAGAGAGCTGCCTTAGGCACCTGAAGACCTGAAACCCAAAAAAAGTTTTTTAAAAACAGGAAAAAATTGTCGAGGCATCACAATCAGGATCTGAACATATAGATTATAAACTGTCCACAGATTTCTATTTTTACTTTAGTCAATAACAGAAACCTCATCCCGGACCTGGATGAGGTTTGCTGAAAAATGTAAAGGTCACCTGGCCGATTTGCTCATCCACCCACCTTAAGGTTGGACAGGCCACGTAAAGTGACATACAAGTACGGCGTTAATGGACTTAACTGCCCTCTTAACTGTCAGCGGGCATGCTTCCAACTTTTGTGTGCATCCGCCAACTGAAATATCATGCGAGCATGGGATAGCATCGAGACACTTGCCTGATGCCACCTTGAGCAACTTCACACCCGATTGGGTTGGGTACGCACCCGCCCCAATCAGCATAAAATTCAGCCCAAGTTGTGCAAATTCCACATATATGGGAACTGCTTACAATGTCAAACCAGTCACAAAGATTTGAAGTATGCTGTTTAACCTGATTTGTGCATGAACATTCATTTCTCAGCTTAAATCATAATCATTGTGTTTGGCTCTGAATGCTGCTGGTGACATCTTCATCCTCATCTTCAAACTGGTTTAATTCTGGATAGTGACCCCACGGAAACTCAGGGCGGACTTTTGCTACCAAGGTGGGTAGCTTGATTTGGGAAATTTCCAGACTCAGCAGAACCACCTCAGTTTAAAGCAGCCGGTCACACGTGATTTTTGATCTTCGGGGAGTGGCTACAGGATGGAGTCAGGCCTGCCAACACCAGAAGCAGATCTTCGCCGGCAATGGGGGTGGGCAAGGGCCAAATGTAATTTATTTTTTCTAAAACATTCCAAATTAAAATTAATTTAGTGTAGAATACAGCTGTTGTTATTCTTTCCCACTTTTCATACAATAAATCTTTTCTAACTCTGCTTTGCTGATAATAATAGGTTTCAATAAGGTTTTACGATGTGGGGGACGTAAGCTCAGTCGTTCAACCTTGAAGGCGGCAAGTTCTCGCAATGTGACTCTGTGAAATGCTGTCACAAGTACAACATGGGCCTCTCCAGCAGTTGTTTTGTAATTAAGTCACTAGTATGTACCCTCTATGCTGTCTAAATTCCCTTGGTCCCTTTCTCTGAGGCTAAGCAGAATCACATGATATGAAATACAGAAGTCCTCTATTGGTCACAGATTACAAAGGATAATAAACTATTAGATTAATTGATTAATATATTTTGATTGTGTGTAAACTAAACTAAAACTAATCATTAAACATCAATTTCCCTACATTTCAGCCCTCTAAAAGTGTCAAACTGACAAACCAATAAAATATCAATAATAGAGGCTTCAAACGCTTCATACCTCTTTGTCCAAATAAACATTGAAAACATTGATAAGAGAGATCACAAAAGTAACAAATTATTATAGGTACTTAAAAATGCCAGTCAAGGACAGTCAATAATTCACTGCATTTGCCAAAATAGATTCCCTGATGAGCTAATGCTTTTATTTCCCTGGGCATTCAGCCAAGCATGTATAATGAGGCCAAGTCGAAACCCAGCCACTGGGAATGGGGGCAGTAATTCTGGAAACGGGTCCCGACTGTCATTTTAAAATGGCTCCAGAGTTGTGCCAACTCCATGAAAATCCAGCCATCATTGTTAACTTAGTCACGGTTCAGTTTTAATAACCCAATGTCATTGATGTCATTGCTGAAGGTTACTCAGTGAATTAAGCATATAATCTAATCTGGTACTTCAGTGCAGTACTGAAGAAATGTTGTGCTGCAAGAAGCAGCGTTCTTTGAATGAGACATAAAACTGAGGCAGCTCTGTCAGATGGATATATCAAAATTACATGGCACTATTTGTAGATGAGCAGGGAAGTTCTCCTGTAGTACTGACCAATGTTTATCCCTCAACCAATTTCTAAAATGGATGAATTGGCCATTTATGTCATTGCTTTTGGTGAGATTTTGCTGTGTGCAATTTGGCTACTGTGATTTCAAAAATACTTTGTTGGATGCAAATTGCTTTGGGATGTCCTGAGGTCATTAAAAATAGTCTATAAATGCAAATGTTTCTTTCTTCCCTCAGTGTATGTCAGTGATGACAAGAGTGTTGGGTGAGCAGGATTGCGCAATACAGGATGCAGCAGTTGAATTTTAGACGAGCTGAAGTTTAGATAATGAAGGGGATAGGAAGTCATCCAGGAGTGTGTTCGAGTCTGGAAGTGAGAAAGACCATGGCTGAGAGTTTCTGCAGGATAAAAGCTGAGACAGGGACAGAAATGAGATGATGAGGTTGCATCAGGCTATAATTGTGATGGAGCCAACATGATAGTGGAAACCTAGCTCAGAGATGAATAAGATGCTAAGGTGGCAAACAGTATGGTTCAGCCCGAAACTATGGCTTGGAAAAAGTACAAAGCCTGTAACAGGAGCTGAAAGCAATGTTTGCTGGAGAAAAGTGCGGCCAGATGTTGCACAAGCAGTCTGACAGCAGCAGTGGTGAGTCACTGTGGATGGTGAAGAGTTAGAGCTGAGTGTCATATGTGATTATGTTCCCAAAGGGCTGCATGATGATGAAGAAGAAGAGGCAGCCAAGGATAGATTCTTAGATGACTTCAGAGGTACCAGTGTGGTGGGGGCGGCAGTGGGGGCGGCAGTGGGGGTGGTGAAGAGAAATTATTGCTGGAGGTGCTCTTGCTATGATTGTATAGTTAAGAGTGGAACCAAGTGAGAGTAGTTCCACTGAGCTAGCCAATGGAGGAACGATGTTAGTGGATTTTGGGATGGTTATCAATGTCTACAGTGAGGTTGAGGAGAGATCACCTAACACAGTCTGTTACAGAGGATACCATTTGTGATTTTTGTTAGAGTAAATTCAGTACTGTGGCAGAAGCAGAAACCTGACTGGAGGGGTTCAGAGAGTTGGGGGTAAAATGATATGGATGTACTAGGCAGAAAATATTTAGAAGCGAAACGGGGATTGGAGTCGAGGCAGTCATTTGAAGTGGCAGAGGAGGGGAAGATACCAAAGGTTCTGAAAAGTGTGGAGAAGGAACCTTTTTAACATCACCTGGCATGGGGGTAGTTAGGCAGTCAACAGTTTAGCGGGAACTAAGTCAAAAGAGGAAGAGAGAGATGCCTTTCTTATGGATAAGCTTGAGTGGGCATGAGAGGAAATGGGAGAGAAACTAGAGAGAGACACACACATTTATTGATCAAGTGGTGCTCCTGGGGGAAGTTGGATTTGATGGGGCAAGGAAGGCTTGATTTGATGGGATAGTGGGAGTCAATGGAACTAAAATTAGGAGAAATATAAGAGGGGCTGCCGTCTCACTATCATCTGTTTTATGCTATCATAGAAAGCTAAGGCCCATCTGTTCTCATATGAACCTAAATTGTTATTCGGTACCTGAATGTTATGATAATATGTTACAATATCTAATCAATCTACACTCAACCTGCAAGTACAAAGCATCAGCTGGATCAATGATCTCACCAAAACATTAAAACAATCCATAAAGGCAAGGTTCACATATTCAACAGAAGCTGTGTTTCTTTTTAGTGAGTCCCTCTGCAGGTTCAGTCACAATGGAAAGATGAAGAACAAAGCCAAAGGGCTCTCCCACAAAGAAAGGACCAAAACTTGGAGGAAGAGTCATTCCAGTCCTTCTCACACACACATTTAAGTGACTGCTTGTAAGTGATTACAGCGATTTTACCATCAGTAGCTGCCAACTAAAAATATGCTTTTCGTATGCTCTTGTAGTTTTAATTATTTTGAAGCAGAGTAGTACCTCTGCCTCCTTGCCAGCTCCATGACAGTTTAAGAATTTTAGTTCATTTTAACAAAAATTTGGAAATAAAAAGTTGGTACCATAAGAGTGAACATGAAGGTATTATCTTAAAACTGGTTCACTAAAGTCCTTCAGGGAAGGAAATCGACTGTCTTTATCTGGTGTGGCCTATATGTGATTCCAAATCTACACCAACCTGTTTGACTCTTTTTTTTGATCATTCATGGGATGTGGGCATCTCTGGCTAGGCCAACATTTATTGCCCATGCCTAATTGCCCTTGAGAAGGTGGTAGTGAGCTGTCTTCTTGAAACACTGCAGTTTCTGTGGTGTAGGTACACCCACGGTGTTGTTAAGGAGAGAGTTCCAGTATCTTGAACCAGCGACAGTGAAGGAACATTGATATATTTCCAAGTCAGGTTGGTGTGTGGCTTGGAGGGGAACTCCCAGGTGGTGGTGTTCCCATGTGTCTGCTGCCCAAGCCCTTCTAGGTGGTAGTGGTCGTGGGTTTGGAAGGTGCTGTCTAATGAGGCTTGGTAAGTTCTTGCAGAGCGTCTTGTAGATGGCACATACTGCTGCCACTGTGATTCAGTGGTGGAGGGAGTGAAAGTTTGTGGAAGGGGTACCAATAAAGCAGGCTGCTTTGTCCTGGATGGTGTCAAGCTTCTTGAGAGGAGCTGCACTCCTCCAGGCAACCTCTCAAACAGCCTAGCAAGCCAGTCAGTAGTATCAAAAGGAAGAGGCTCACCACAGGGACAACTAAGATGGGAAATAAAATACCAATGGTGTCCACAACCTTAGAATGAATTTTTAAAAAAAGCTTCTCTCTAAGGTGTGGATGGTCGAGAAGGCAGCAGTGAGAGCTTCCTACTCCCCACTGCAATAAGCTAATTGGCCACAATATTGTACTCTGTTACGCTGTTGGTTTTGATGCTTCAGGTGTCACTTTAGGACTAAAATGGTGTCCGCACACTTTCCTCTCATTTCTGGTACATTCCGCACCAAATGCCTTCTTAGTGAAGACATCAGCGTTGATACACTGACAGTACAGTGGAAGTATGCAGGTTGGAGAGATCATGACATCAGTCAGCATCTAAATACTAATTTGAGGCAGCATAAGGTACCGCCCACACACACCACAACTGTGTTAAAGTGGAGTGCTATGCACCTTTAAGAGAATGCAGTTAGTTGACCATGTGACTGTATTACCCGATTGCTAACAGCATGGGCTTCTTGGGTAACTGGAAGTCTAGAGCTGGAGGTGATTGAAGAAGCACACATGGTGTTAGTGCTCTGTACCTAGTTCCAATAAACCACCAGTTCAGTTAATCAATCTCTCTGCCTATATTGTTTGAAGCACCAACTAATGTGTTAATATCAAGAGTGAAGCAACCATTTGGCAGACAAAGCGAACCTGATAACCAAAAACGTAAAAACAACCTTGCCCTGCCACCAGCACTATTTAAAGGAATCATCAACAACTTGCAGGTTAGCTGCTGATTACTTTCTACTGGCTCTGTTTGAGTTTGTGGAAATGCTGGTTATTTTGAAGAGTTCCTTACAGTTGGTGAAGTCTGCAGGGAATGATGCTGCATGTATGGAAGGCATTATTATGACTTTAAGGGTTCTGGGCACTCCACTTGCTTCCAGTCATGGGTGCCAAAGTTGCAATTTGGGCTGCAGACTGAGAAGGAGATATGTACATACAAACATGTGAATTAGGAGCAGGAGTAGACCACTTGGCCCCTCAAGCCTGCTCCAGCATTCTATAAGCTGATCTGATTTTAACCCCATACTCCTGCCTACCCTCAATAACCTTTCAGCCACTTGCTTATCAACAATCTATCTAAATCTGCCATAAAGATATTCATGGACTCTGATTGAAATAGTGCAGAGGCAGCAAATAACAGGCCAAGCTGCTCGCAAAGGAAGGAAGAAGAGAGGAAGAGGAGGTCTTACCTGAAGGCCTTACCTGCTTAGGGTCTTCCGGAAGCGCTCCTCCTACTTCCACCTCAGCCAGGAACAATGTGTTTGGCACCTGCAATTCACAAAGAGGTGATCACAGAACTCCACCACCTCTTGGACCCAGAACTGCAGCCTCAGGGCAGGATAAGAATGGCACTATCAGGAGCCGCGAAGGTAACCGAGGGGCTCAGTTTGCTTGCATATGGATCCTTTCAGACTGGAACAGGTGACATATCTAACATCTCCCAATTCGCCATCCATTGCTGCATCAGTGAGGAGGCAGAGATTCTTTGTGTCTGGAGCAGGGATTTCATTGTATTCTCTTTGAACATAGAGAAGCAGGCAGAGTGTGCACATGGCTTTGCCTAGTGGGTTTCCCCATGGTTCAGGGTGCCATCACCTGCTCACACTTGCCTTTGAGGGCACTGCATCACAATTATGAGATGTACCACAACCGCAAAGGTTATCACTCACTGAATGTGCAGTTGGTGAATACCCACTACCCTGTCAGCAATCAGTGATGCATTCATTCAGTGTCAGTCCACTGCTCCATCAATCTTTCAGCCACTACGTCAAACCAGAGGGTAGCTGTTGAGCAACAGAAACTATCCATTCTATATCTGGCAAATCATTCCCCTCATCAACTCAAATACATGTGGCCAGCATATGTATAATTAAAGCCATCCTGTCATGAACAACATTATCGAAAAGTCCCACTGCCTCAACTGCTCTGGAGGCACCGACAGTCCTCACCCAAATAGGTGTCCCAAATTGTGCTGGTCTGTTGCATTCTCCACAGCCTGACCATCATGAGGGCATAGTCATGGCCGATGTAAAGTGTTGGCAAGTGAGTGAAAGGCACATGGTAAATGGAGCAGTGTGTAAGGCTAGTGGTGTGGTTGGTAGGATATGGCATGTGGAGGTGTATTCGCTGACCATAGCCATTTGTGTGAGTCATGAAAATTCTTCCTGTAGAACTTCAGGACCTCAGCACTGCACAGCTGTCACCATACGCAATCACTACCTGCACCCACTGCCTTCTTTAGATCTGCCTGGATGGCCTCGTAATGAAACAAGACTTCATTCCTCCTGTGCTCCTCTTGCACCAAGGCTTCCAGCACTGCATCAGAGAACCTTGGTGCATGTTGTGCTATTTTTCAATGTTGTTTCTGGTCTTTGATTTCTCTTCCATCACTTTCAGCCTTGACTCCAGGCAGAAAGCACCTTGCTTTAAGAGATGCAGGCTGGCTTTAAAACAGTGTAGGCTAACTATAAGGCCAGAATTTTTCACTTGTTGGGTGGGTGTGCGCCTGACCTGAATGAGCGTAAAATGACGAGCAATGATGTCGGGTGAGCGAGCGCCTGATATCATTGCGCACTCGCACGCTATTTCATTTGGCAGGCGCGTGCGGGGGTCGGCAGTGTGCCAGCCAACAATCAACAGACCTATTAAGGCCATTAAAGATCTAGTTAAATGAAACTTTTCGCTGGCCGTCCAACCTTACAGTTGGCGGGCAGGCGAAAAGGCCAAGTGGCCTTTGGATTTTTTTGTGAAACCTCATCCACGGGCAGAATGAGGTTTCGATCAGTCATTTAAAAAAAATTAAACATTTTTCAAACTAATTCCTAACATTATTAACATTCTCAAAATCTTTCTTTTTCATTTTCAAAATTCTTCATCTCCCTGAGGCAGCTCTGTGCCTCAGGAAGCGTTTCCTGCACGCAGCCATGCGCATGGGCAAACTTCCACACTCCCCCTCCTCCCCCCACCACACAGGCAGTGCCGCACTGCACAATTCATTATGGGTGGGCCTTGATTGGCCCGCCAGCGTGAAATCACGGCTGGGCCCCGATCGCGGGCAGCAGTCACTTTCGTGGCTGCTCCGGGGCCTGCCTGCCGAGCCCGCCCGACCACCAGAATATCCTGGCCTCACTGACGCTTGTGTCAAATGAACGTAAAACTTGGAAACGAAGGGTACCTGTAAAACTTGTTCGAACTGGCCTTGTATTCCTTAAAATGGCACTCCATTATTACTGGTACCAGTATTACTGGGATTTGAACATTTTGAACTGGTTTTTCCTACTGAGTGGACAGCCTGCTGAAGAGTGCAGGAACTCGATGTTGCATTCAGTGTTGACTGCATGCCACTTTCTTAAAATTAGCAGGCAGTCAGAAGTTTGCCTGCTTCTTGCATTACTTTGAATGGGCATGAGTTAATTGCGCATTGGGGAGGAACTAGATGCTGAGAGCTATGCAAAACCAACCATTGAAATATTTTAAAATAAGGAATGTCTATATAGATATGTGGTCACCCTAAGTAGAATTATTGCCACTGAATTATAAAAATTTACCAACAATGGTTATTAAAATTCGACCTAAAGTAGAAAATGATTTTTGAATTAACAATGAAAGAATAGCTATCATTTTAAAATAGGATTTCATGATTTTCATACATTTTTTCTTGTCAATGTTTTTTAAATCACTGTCTATCTACTGCTTCAGCTGAACAAACTCCAGCTGGGTCCTGAGATTTGTGTTGTTTAGCAGGCTGAGAAGCAGCTGCATTTTAAAGGTCATTTTTGCTCTTTTGCCAACAAAGCTGCCTGACTAAAATGAATATCTCCCATTGAGATCAGCCAATCGGGCAGAATACTAATTTCTTAACTCAGCAGCATCCTTACACCTTCACATCAGGATTGTTTATCCAGGGTTACCCTCAGCATGAAGAACAGACCTGAGATGATAATCAGGAGCTTGTTGGTGAGGGAGGTGGTTGGGGTCAGTTGGTTGGTTTTTGGGTGGGGGGGTTGTTGTGGGGGAAGGGGGAGCTGGTAGGGGGTTGTTGTCGGTGGTATGGTGAGGAAAGTTAATCAGTTAAAAAGGAAGACGATACTTATTATTCTGCTTGGCTGTTATGCTGCAAAATGGGCGGTGCGACTTTATACCAGGGGGAATCTGAACTGCTTTTTTTCCTGGAACATTCAGGAACACTCTGATCGAAAGCTAACCTCTCTGTGATGCTATGTTGTAAGCTCATTTGCTTTAATGATTGATGTGAGCAGAGGAGTTTCATTTTTTTTGCTTAGTCTCAAATAAACTTGTTGCTCCCCTCCCCCTCTTCAACGTGCCAGGGGCCTGCACCATAGTGTCAAAAATAAAGGTTCTTTTTTCCTATGAATTCTTCATCTGATTAGAAATGCAGGACAAAGAGTCAAAATCCAAGCATGACTGATAGCCATGCCCCCTAGCTATTGCCAGGTTGCCATAAACTGGCTATTTTCAGGTGGAAGTCTTCAGGATACTCTGTAAATATTGTCACAATAGGCGGAATTTAATGTCCTACCTTGAGGCGAGTTTGGAGGTGGCAGGGCAAGGCCATTTACTTAGTTGTGAGGGCCATCCAAGTGGGGACTCTGCTGCTTTCCCGAATCCATAGCATGAAGTCCGGGGTGGGAAGGCTTGTGGATGACATTCCCGTCCCACCACCAATTGGGGCCCTTAGGTGGGCAATTATTTCCTGCTTAAGGGCCTCATCCCACCACCATTGTATCCAGCCAACAGTGGGCAGGACAGTCACCACATGAAGCCCGAAAAGTAAACCCTATCAAGTTTACTCACCCACCCCCAGAAGGGGTCCTTCGATCGGGCACTCAGTGCCTGCGTGAATGAGGGACCTGGCATCAGGAAGGGGGAGTCCGCTGAGACTCACCGCTTGGCCCTTGCTGCTCCCCTCAGCCCACAGGCCACCCCACCCCACAACCCCCATCCCACCCTCACTGACCTGTGGCCTGGGGCCTCTCACTGATCCTGGGCCTCTGGCGGATGCATTGCCAGCAGCTGCTGCCGCTCCCACTTGAGCTGCCTGCAATGGACAGCAGCCAGCATCTGATTGGCTGGAAGCTCTCAGGGGGCCACTTCAATGCCTGATTGGCATGTAGTATGGCGGCTTTCCCCAAAGGAGGTGATGCATGGCTCCTGCCAGCTCTCCAGTTGACAGGCAAGATCCCCACTGCCCGTATTAAATACCGTTCATTGTCTGAAGATATTTTCATGCTCTTGGATTGACAACTCTGGCTTGGTGTATTCCTGGAATTGGATTAAGTGACCCTGTTTGCAAATGTTATAAATGTTGAGTGTTTTAGTATCATCAAGCACCAAATAAAATATTTGACTTTTTGTTTTAATGTGCAATGAATAACATTTAAAAATCAAAAAACACAAAATAGAAAAACATAAAGTTAAATAAAGTTTAAATAAAACCATTTTCTAAGATTTTCTACAATATTGACTGCAATGGAAAACTCTTAATCCCACAGATTCAACAAAAACATCATTGATATAAATAACTTCTAACAAAAGATTTTGCACAATTATATGACCTTTTAGAATACACAGCAAATTATCTAAACAATAAATAACACCAAACCAAATTCTGTCCAGTGGCACCACACTCCACCACTGAAGCATAGCTTCAGAGAGGTGAGGTTCAGTACTCAGAGGGAAGTGCCAAAGCCACCTGACTCCTGGAACTAAACACAGCACAGGCTGACATGAACCCTTCCAGCTTGTGCCCTCACTCCTTCAGTGTGTGTTATTCTCTCCCCTTCCCCAATTTGTGTTTTTTTTTTCTCTCCCTCAATCCCTTCAGTAGAAATTTCTCTGTATCTCCCTCCCCTTGTGTTGCCGCCTCTCTCTTCCTAGCTTGTGTTTCTCTTTCTCTAGTCCCACCCATATGTGTTGCTCCATCTCTTATTCCCTCCATTTTGTGTTCCTCTCTATCTCTCCTTCTCAGTTTGTTTTGCTCTCCCTCCCCAGCTTGTGATTCTCTCAATCTCCCTCTGACACTATTCAGCTTGCCTCCATTACCCTCAAGACTCTTTAAAGAGAACTTTGCCTTGGCAGCATAGAAAGACTAACCATATGAGCCCCTGTCAGTCATTACCATTCACCCAGGGAGATGGAGTTAGCTGCTCTCCACCAGCCATGCCCTGTGGAGGCATCTGCTTCCTTCCCTTCATCCCTGCTATGACTTTGGCCAGTGGCAAATGGCACAGAATGAATGGCAGCTCCATACTTTGTTGGGATCTTGATGTTATGAGACCCACAAGTCGGGAGCAAACCTGCTGCCTTGTGGGCTGCACCATAAAGAGGAGAACAGAGCTGAGCATCTTTAACATCCATAATTATTGCTTCATAATTATTAGGTGTTCCTTTGGTTGACTAATTGCACTGACCTTGAACTCCACTCCACCCCACCACTCCCCGCCAAAAAAAAAACTTCCTCCCAATTCGAGATATCGCAATTTTACATTGACTGTGTTACATAGGTAAGAATTGCAAAACGGCGCGCCTTACATTGAGACTCGATCCACCACCTTCTACCCTCCCCTGCTGCATGGATCCTGAAGAACCCGATTAGATGCTGATACTTCACATGCATAGCCTCACAGTTCTTGGCATGGTCCAGCACAAAGGCCCATTCAACTGTCTCTCACCTCATGGACTAAACCCTGGTCCTTCAATGATGTCCGAGGCACTTTGGTTGCAGACCCTTTATGTGAGATCTACTGCAACCCTCAATAAGAAGAAGAGCAGGCCAAACAAATCTCCATGTGAGGTTTGACAAAGGTTCCAGTCAACTGCACATACACCTTTTTAATCCTACACTCAAATCCCTCTTGCAGTCAAGGTTAACATGCTCGTTGCATGCTATTTACAGCCTTCACTTGCATGTTAACTCAAATTGACAATCACAGCTTTCTCCAGACATGTTGAGTAGCCTCTGGTTTTCTACTGTTAAAAAGATAGTGCAGATCTCCAGTGTCTCATTCCTGAGACTGCATCTACAGTGTTCCCTGCCATTCCCAAAGCAGAGTTAACAGCAGCAGGAGCTGCAAAGATCTTGGTGAACACATTTTCAGAGATCAAGATATGGGGAGCTACAGGTAATGGCTTGTGTGATGCGTGTCCAGACCCACACTCACAAATAATGGCCGGTGCTTAATCATGCACACGTGGGATTATTGAGTAATCACTATGTTGATAATGTGAGAAATGAATCTACAGGAATTCAAGACTGGACTCTGATGGGGTCCAAATTCCACACCCTTCAATGCCCGTGATCATTGAAGCAACTAGCAGCGAGATGGAATCCAGGAAACTTCCAAACTGTATAAGTGACCATATACTTACAAGTGCCAAAACTATATACAATGGTTGTATACTCATGCCACTTGTTTGCCTTCAAAACTTCTTAATCTTTCTTTGCTTACTGCTACACCTAGGTGCAGCCCTGACATCCGCAGCTGAAGTGGAGGTAGCCTGCTGACTGCTATGTCCTGTCAACTGCGATGACTTTGATGGGTGTCCTCTGATGGCCCAAGACCTTGAGGACCCCGGCCTGATAGGGGTTTCTTGCTCAGGCGCAGTTGCATCTTTGTCGGCTTGACCTACTGGAGGCAATGGGGCCAGTGACAGAGGGGAGGTGGAGCAGCAGGATACCCTTGTAGTGTCCTGGGGTGAAGGCCACGGAGTGCCTGGCATCATCTGGGCATAAATCATGCAATACTGTTCTGTGTAGGTGCACAATGGCACCTCTCTGACTTCTTGAGGAAAAGGGGCAGCAGGAGGGAGGCTGCACTGCACCCATGGCTAGAGAGATGGAGTACAAGTCCAAGCACATATCCAGTAGCCACTGTGTGTTTTGCTGGACCTGACTCTCCAAGGCAGCCACCACCCATTTCATGGAGGCAGCTAAATGCTTGCATGCTGGAGCCATGACAGCAGACAGAACATGGACAAACTCCTTCAGCCTTCAGTCCAGTCTATGCATGGCTTCTGGCATCTCTCCCTGATGTTCTCCTGCCTGTATCTGCATCTCCAACATGTCTCTTAGGTCCTAGTCCAGAGGTTCACCATCTGCATGGGGCTGAGCAGGGGCCTGGTCTCCAACAGTCTTCCAAGTGTCAGAGAACTCGGCTGTCGCTTCCTCCACCAACTGTGGCCCTGTGTGAGTGATGTACTCACCAGATTGTGACCCCGAGCCTATTTTAGAATGTGGGCCCGCTGTGGTGAATGTATCTGCTGTCGCGGAGGGTGCAGGTGATTGTTGTGCTGGTGCATCCTCTGAGGTTTCTGAAGCATCTTCCTCAGAAGTGGAGTTGGAGATGGAGCTGTTGGTGGTCTGTATTGTTGACATCCCCCTTTTCTTGTTGGTATCTGGAATAGAGAAAAGAAAGATTTAGTGAATGCCTAAGCAGACTCCTTAATTAAACCAATCTGTCACTCTGAAACACAGCTGACAACAGCAAACTGAAGGCCTCCTCACTATCTTCATGGGGGAGTCTTATCTCGCCTTCATCATGGGCGTGGTTGTGCTCCTCCCCTGCTATCTTGCCGGCCTGCTCCTCATTGGCGTTCAGGACTCTAATATCTGGAATGCTGTCTCCCGTCTTGCCCACTTCCTGTTATTGTAGACACTTTTGTCCTGAAGAGAGACAGAAGTATTGATTGTCATCCTAATAGTTGCATGAGCAGTTCAGGAGCATAAAAACCTATGGCAACTGCTGAGCCCACCCCAGCAAGTGATTAACAAGCAGGATGTCCTGCAGCTGATAGATGATTGAGAGCATGAAGTGACTGCCACACATTCAATGCACATGTCCCACCTGCTGGTGAATGCTGCAGCCCAAACTCCTGTATGACACCCCTTTGCACTCGCTCACTTACATTGCCTGATGTCCTTATGAGTGTCAGTTTTCAGTGAGTAGACAGTGCCACTTACCCTGACAGAGCACAGCAGATCATACATCCTCTTCCTGCACTGCTGGGCATTTTTTTGGTGCTAACCTCCGCTGTGACCTCTGTCCAGGCCACCATGCTTAGAAGGGTGGACATCTTGCTGCCATTCCACCTGGGCGGCCTGGAGGAGAATCTCCAGAAACACTACACTGAACCATTGTGTGCTCTGGGACATTCTCATTGATATTCTTGGAGGAAAGCCAGACTGAATCTTCTGGTCAGCACTGAATGAATGGGTGTCCGGGTGCCCTTTAAACATGGAATCCATGGCGTAATGGCGGGGATGGCAACTTCCTGCCCGCCCCACTGCAAGTTTCTGCGAGCTCCTGGAAGATGCATAAGTAATGAGCTGAACAGTGCAAGCAGTGCATGGTCAGCCATCTCCCTCCACAGCAGGAATCAGTCCCACTGCCCCGCTTCCCACTAAACATGGACTGCAAATGGAAGATTCCGGCCTAAGTGTACATTGGTCCTATCAGAAATTCCACGCTCTGCAAATGTGCAATTTCAGATTACACCATCCCACAAACCAAGAATTTTCGGCCTGAATTTCTATATGGTATATTGAGCCCAAATGATGTAAATCCTCTAAGGTAGTGTGACTCTAGGATATGGAAAATTCTAATCATATATGTCCAGAGGTCTGCATATAAATAAGAACAGTAAATCTTATAATTGGATCTTTCTATCCAGCAGATATAATCTATTTGAAGAATGCTTGGTGTGTTGTAATTGTCCTTTTCAAATACAAGGGACAGATCAATGATCAGTTTACCTCACCTAGTCTTGTCTTTTCCACATTCTTTCTTTAAAGAATTTCTTGTAATCAAACTCATCCTGACGCCCAGCATGCTCTGGATATCAACAAATATCAGTAGTATAATAAATAACGTTTAAAAGTCTTTACATCGACCATTACGGACTATGTGGTATAATTACAGGGCTCTAAAAAAAAACAACAGTGACCTATTTGGCAGACTTTAATTAAAGTAAACAGAATTCTCCTGATTATTATTTGGAGTTTATATTATTAGTGAACTGTCAAAGGCTATTTTCTGTCCAGTGAAGACAGTGGATAATTACAGTTAATGGTTTTGAGGTGAAGCATTAGAATAATGGCCGTACATTAAATTATTAGTGGGGGTATCATTGTTTTTACAATTAATTACAGCACACCTACTTTCTCATAACTTTCTTCATCAAGCTTTTGTAGCTTTTCAAGAACTGTTTTGCGAAACTTGCCACTTCAGAATGACATATATTTAACTGTGTAATCTCACCAAATGTACACATTGTATTAGTATTGATCCTGAAGCAATATAATTGCACTGATGTGATCAAACTTCTCAAGAGATACTTCCATTCAGGTTTGTGCCCCTGCTACAGTACTAAAACTGCTCTTATCAAAGTCACTAATTACATCCTACGTGACTGATGCCTCCTCATCATTCTCAACCTGTCTTCAGCCTTTCACATGGTTGACTACACCATCCTCCTCCAAGGCTTCTCCACCGCCATCCAACTGGTTGGGACTGCACTTGTCTGATCCCATTTTTATCTATATAAACATAACCAGAGAATCACTTGCAATGGATTCCCTTCCTGCACCTGTACTATTACCCATGATGTCCCCAAAGGATGTATCCTTGGTCCACATCTATTTCTGATCTACATGCTGGCCCTCGGCGACATCATCTGAAAACACTGCACCAGTTTCCACATGTAAACTAATGACAGCCAGCTCTACCTCACTACCATCTCTTTCAACCCTTCCACTGTCTCTAAGTTTTCACGCCTTTTATCCAACCTCTAGGACAAGATAAGCAGAAATTTCCTCCTCCAACTAAATATTGGGAAGGTTGGAGCCATTGTCTTCCGTTCCCACTTCAAACTCCATTCCCTGCCAGCAACTCCATCCCCTGCCAGCAACTCCATCACTCTCCCAACCATCTAAGTCTGAATTAGACTGCTTGCAAACTTGGTGCCATATCTGACCCCAAGTTGAGCCTTCCACCACATATCCATGCCATCAATTAATCACCTATTTCCACCTCCATAACATCACCCAATTCCACCCTTACCTCAGCTCATCTGTTGTTGAAACATTCATTCATATCATTGTTATCTCTAAACTATTCTAACGCATTCCTGGCCGACTTTCAATATTCTGCCCTCTATAAACTTAAGGTCATCCAAATCTCTGCTGTCCATGCTCTTTCTTGCATGAAGACTCATTTAGCTACACCCTTATGCTCACTGATCTACACTGGTTCTCAGTTAAGCAACGCCTTAAAGTTAAACTTCCCATTCTTGTTTTCAAATCCCTCCATATCTCACTCCTCCCTATCTCTTTAATCTGCTCCAGCCACACAATCTTCCACTAATTCTCAACAGCATTATCTCTTTTAACCTTGTGTTCAGCAGCAGGAAGGAACGTCACCCCACACCTCACAGCACTATTTAATAGGATCAAAGGCTACTTTCAGTTTAGCTGCAGTTTTATTTCAACTCTCTTGTTGAGTTTGCAAAAGAGTTTTGTGGTTAAAGTTGCTGAAATCTACAGGAGTGGTGTGACAGGTGATGAAGGACTTAATCCTGACTTTAAAGATTCTACATGACCATTTTCTCCCAGACATGGGTGAAATAGATTGCAACCCTTTTGGCTTTTAGCGTGAAAGAGTGAATGAGCAGAAGCAACACAGATCAGGGTAAGCTGGTGGAAGTGGGATGAGGATGAAGGGAAGAAGGGCTCTCAGCAAGAGACTATATCCACCCAGTGTCAGTGGGGAGCAATTCTCCAATATCAATCTAAGCCAAAAGCTGAGTGTTAAATGTATTCACTTCATTAAGGAGGTACTCGCTGAAATCTGCCACCTGCTGCAGCGACAACTGCAACCCCAGAGCAGGGCAAGGATAGTATTGCTAGTGGCTATGAAGGTAACCGTGGTCATGAGGTTTTATGCACCTGATTCCTTCCAAGCTGGTATAGGTAGCACAAGCACGTGACTTTGTGAGGATTGTAGGCTTTTGTGTTGGGAAATATTGACTATGCACATTTTGTTTTGTGGGTGCTCCATGCCAGTACTGGGATATGTCAGATCCAGAAATGATTCCACTCTCTCAACATCCATCTTGTGTACAACCATACTAAGTATATTATGCAAGCCAATGCCCAGTATTCTAGCAGCAGTTATGTTGCCTTCATTCTGTGACAGCCCATTAAACCATCTGTATTTGAGCCACCACGACAAACCAGTAGCTCCTCCAGCTCAGTGTGGGCAGTGGAAACATTGCTTGAGAGTGCTAGTCATGTGCTCCATAATGTTTCTTGTGGCTGTATAATTTTCAATGTAGGCCTGCGGGAATTTGTGTATGATTTCCTGACCAGCATCAAGATTCGGGAGCAGGTAATCTTATTTACCCAGTGGCCGGCCTTTGACTTGTGATGGTGGCAGGCAACAGAGAGGACTGGCACAGATTGAAAGAATCATGACTGCTTCCAGAATATTGGGCATTCACCTGCTGATTATACTGCCTATAGTTACACAACCGCTACACACTGAAGAAGTGGAATCCTTTTCTGTTGATGAAATTTCCTTTATTCTTTCATGGGATGTGGGCATCACTGGCAAGGCCAGTGTTTGTTGCCCAACCGTAATTGACCTTGAGCTGAGTGGCTTGCTTGGCTATTTCAGAGGGCAGTTAAGAGTCAACCACATTGCTGTGGGTCTGGAGTCACATGTAGGCCAGACCAGGGAAGGATGGCAGATTTCCTTCCTGAAAGGACATCAGTGAACCAGATGGGTTTATACGACAATCCATGATGGTTTCAGAATCACCATTACTGAGACTAGCTTTCAATTCCAGATTTATTTACTGAACTTAAGTTCCGCAGCTGCCATGGTGACACTTGAACCAATGTTCCCCAGTGAATTATCTTGATCCTCTAGATTACTAGTCCAGTGACTGTACCACTACGTCACTGTCCCCCTACCCAAGGCCAAGTTCAAATGAGGAGCTCGCAAAGCAATGTGCTTACAATCAATAACACCCTACACTATGAAGAAACCTACAGTCGATACAAAACCTTCTGCCCACTCTGAATGCTTCTCTCTCTCAAGACAGAATAAGATGTCTGTATTTCCTGTTTTGTAGATAGCCTTAGTAACCTTTAAATGGCAGTGCACTTCTAACTATGAGATATGTTTGTATGTTATATCTCAAAGCGCCTGAATGGAGCCAGAAGCATAAAAATTAAGAACTACAGTCATCTTGACAGACAAAGGGAATGCTGTCCTTTTCCTCCTTTGAGGGTGCAGTTGTGGCTGTAGTCATTGTCATATTTCAGTCATGATCTCTTTTGTGAAGCAGAAACATCTCAAGTATTGGTCCTCGCTGAAGTTGAGGTAAGAAAATTGCTCAGAAAAAAAATTACGACTTTAACACTGAGCAGACCACTCTCTGCAAACTATTAAAACTTCAGTATTGATGAAAAAAGAGACATGCTGTTGAAGGTCTTCATCTTGCACTCATGAGGATGATGTAAGAATATCAATTGTAAAGGAAACAACAATGTATACTGCATGAGAAGACATTAATTGTTTGCACATGCACTCTGATTGGTAGGGGCATTGCCATGGAGAATGCACCAGGGAACAGTTAACTGCCAAGCTTTTATTGAAAATCAAAGCAAGCAGGTTGACTCCGATTGGTTAAGGCATTGTCGTGGGGAACGAACCAAGGAATAGCTGTGTTAGGGGGAAAGAAGTAAGTAAGAATTTATGGTAAGGGAGAATTTATTGAAAAGGAATGAATTCCTTAAAATCTCCAGGCAACCAGGGCTACCAAGCACATTGGCAGTTAAAGGTTACTAGATGAACCTTGCACAGCCTTAGGGCCTGCAAACAATAGAAAGGCCTTGGGAGCCGGACTGCAGTCAGAGCATTGGCAATAACAACTAAGATTAAGTGTGCTCTTCAATAGATAGGGGAAGAACAGATGGTCCCAGCTTAAATAGGAGGGAAGGTCTCTGCCTGGGTGAAAAATAGGGACATACGATGCACGTACCTGTTACAAGATGTCTGTTTAATGTAAGCCCATATGTTGACGAGATCGGAATCTGAAAACTGTTCTTGTACGTGACCAATAATTTATAAATATGTTGAACATTTGTAATTTAGCAGAGTATTGTTTCAAGCGGTATTGAGATGGTGCTCTCCTTGCAATTGCTTGAATAAATGATCGAAACCTGTACCCGAGACTCCTGTGGTCCGTTTGTCAAAGTGACCACAACAATTTGCCATAGTAGGCAGGATTCCTGGATCGGATCATTGGGACGGCTCTGCAAAGTGGGTAAGTACATTCATTTACCACCCGTAGTTAGTGCAGCAAGCCTACCCGAGAACGGTCCAGTCAAGCATCAAAGAATCAGGAGGAGGACTCAGGACAGGAGATAGGAGGTGCCAGGGGTAAGAGGCAGAGCCGTGCAGGCAGGCTAGCGGTGCCAAAGCTGCGCAGGGAGGGCCGTACCATTACCAGAGATAGGAGGCAGAGCCGTGCTGGCGGTTTACGGTTTGAAATATTACCTTAGCCGAAGCCGCACAGGGAGGCCAAACCCCCGTTAAGAGGAGGGCGGAGCTGTGCTGGCAGGCTATGGTTTGAGATATAGCTTTAGCCAAAGCTGCGCAGGGAGGCCAGGACCCAGTGAAACCACACATACCTCAGATAATTAAGTTGTTAGGACCGTGCGTACATACTGCGCAGAGATAGACGGAAAATAGGAACAGAATGCCCTCAGGGAAACAAAATAGCACTATGGAACTTGACTGGGGGACCGCGGACTCCATTGTGAGGTTCATGGCGGAACAGCAGTCAAAACTAATCACTAAAAATGCAGAAGGAGGGGTGGAACCCACAGGGAACCCCCGCCGTACAAAAACAGTGGTGGATAGTGCAGAAAAAGGATAAGGAAAAGAAAGGGGTGATAGTTATTATTATCTTGTACCTATAGTTGTGCAAATGGATTAATACTAAGTTCCAGTCAATTAGAGAGAGAGAGACAAAGTCAGATTCAGGACAGATCAGAGCAGCGGCAGCAGCTTGTAGTGACACTGATCAAGAGGAGAAGAGCTCCGAAGGAGAAACATTTAATGGAGTTGGGACAAAACCGCCTTCATAAGAACCAACCGCCCCACTGTGCCCATTGAATCCCATGGCTCCTATTGTTAAGTTTCCTAACTGTTAGGAAAAGTAAAGTCAGGAAAGCAAATTAAAGACCAAAGGGAGAAAGGGGGCTGAGGAATAGGGGGAGGATAAGGAGATTGAGACGGTTACGGAGAAAGTTAAGCACGTACCATTCAGCCCGGGGAGAAGCAGGTTATGCTTAAAGAACTGTTGAGACTTAAAACGTGGCATAGCAACCCAGATGTTCAGACCAAACTGTGGGAAATGCAAGATTTCCATGTAATGCACCGCCTTGATACCCATTTATTGATGAAGGCTAAATGCCCAGGGGATATTTGGGAAAGATTGCCCCTACAGTTTAGAAGTGGTGACTGGGCAAAACCTGGGGAAATCCCAGATCAGGAGAAGGCGACAGGTCTGCACAGGGACTTTGAGGAGGCAGTTAAGGAAGCCTTGGGGGAGGGAGAGACGAATTGGGAGTGTACAATGTCCATAGTACAAAAGAAGGGTGAGTCCATAATGGACTATGCAGAGCGGAAATGGGAGACATATGTACAGTTTTCAAGACAACCGCATCCCGTGCGGGATGACGAGATTTTCCTGAAAATGTGGAAGGATGATTGGGACCCGAAAGGTCCGCTACTGAATTTTCTGTAACTTAAACAAATGAATTGATCTAAGTTGCGAGAGCTGTTTGCGCTGAAGAGAGAGAGAGAAAGAGAGAAAGGGGGTTACTCCGAGGGGGTTAATAAGCACTCACAGGCAGTAGCAGGGGAGATGTGAGCTTTCGTCAGTTTGATAGTCCGTATAGGTGGAGCCTTCAAGATCCCTTTATTTCCCCCGCGGCTATGTGAAATTTTGTTTAGAATGTGAGAGCTTTAAGTCGTTAGACAGGGTTAGATGAACCAAAGATGAAAGCAAAAAACTATGGATGCTGGAAATCCAAAACAAAAACAAAAAAACCTGGAGAAACTCAACGGGTCTGGCAGCATCTGCGGAGAGGAGCACAGTTAATGTTTCGAGTCCGTATGACTCTTCAACAGAACTAAGGAACAATAGAAAAGAGGTGAGATATAAGCTGGTTTAAGGGGGGTGATGGGACAAGAAGAGCTGGATAGAGGGCCAGTGATAGGTGGAGATAACCAAAAGATATCACAGACAAAAGGACAAAGAGGTGTTGCAGGTGGTGATATTATCTAAGGAATGTGCTAATTAAGGGTAGAAAGCAGGACGAGCAAGGTACAGATAGCTCTAGTGACCCACCCCACCCCCACTTGGACATCTTTTGGTTATCTTATCTTTTTGAGTTTTTCCAGGTATTTTTGTTTTTGTGTTAGATGAACCAACCTTTGTACCACCCCCTTTGCAGACTAGCATCACCAGCTTCCAAGCTGATTGGGATTGATACATACGAGTTACATTAACTCATACAAGTTAGTATTCTAAAATTCTGAGGAAAAAAATTACGTGAAGTTCAAGGGACTCTAGGAAAACCAAAAGGCATAAACACACATCTAGGTGGTTCCAATGGATAAAAAGGGGTTTCTTTTGATGAGAATAATTAAACATGAAAGGAAATCTGCATCCCAACAGCTCTGTAATTTGAATTTGGGACAATCTTGGGATGTAAAGTGCAGTGTAATTTAACAGGTTACTTTTGAATCACTAGGATGCTATCTAAGATAAAGAATGTGTCGATAAACATACGGGAATTATAACTTGGATACAAATCAATACACATAAGAAAAAGGGGGTTTTAATTTTGATAGCGTAAATTACATTTCTTACAAAGTTTAAAACTTGAGGTTTGGTTCCTGGTAATTTCTCAAAAGGGAATTTTCATTTTAAAAGGTTTGACAACAATTGGCACTAATTCAAATGCTGCAAGCTTTTGTATTTGTAAGTCTGTTCCCAAAATATGAAGCTAAGCTCAAGACCTTGACAAAGTTTGGCAGAAATCCAGTTTTTGGCCGAGTTAATGAATCTGGGATAATTCTAAAAGAAACGGGTCAGACACAATTTAGTGGGTTACTTTTGAGACAATAGACAATAAAATGTTGTTTGAGAAGAAGGAACGTGTCAATGCCTGATTTCTGTTTTTAAAACTGTTATGAGAATATTTTATTTATTTTAAAATCTCTCCAGGCAACCTGAACAAGATAAGATGGTAGCTATTGCATGTGTAAAATGGTATGATGCAAGTAGGAGATAGAGTTAGGGAAAGAGGACACAATATAAAAACTTTTTTAAGAGAAGTGAATGTGATAACCTGGTCATCAGCTGAGACATTGGAAACGCACAAAGGGAGATAGCAAGGATCTAGAGACAGAGATCCTCATTGACATGGAATAGTTAATACGGCCTAAAGAGCAAGGAAACATCATAAACAATCAAGACAATAGAGAAACTGACATCAAGAGTACCTTAGGATGATCATGGTTAGTGAAAGAAAAACTTAGAGGTAAAACTATGTGGAATCTGTAGTGCAGGAATTGAAATGTAAGGAGAAATAATACTTAACAACAATTTACCACAAGTTGGATACAGGTAAAGGGAAAGCTGGAAAAAGGCTAAATAGATGTATTACTGATTGTATTAATGTGCCTGTGAGGTACAAAAAGTAAGGCCACAGGATTAACACTATGATGACAGACAGAGTTAAGTGATTCACAGAGAGAACCGTCACTGGAAGTGAAGATACTGAGCCATTGAAAGATAGGATAAGAAGGTGTATTGTAGAGTTGTGTTGGCAGTTTAAGGAATTGAGGTCTGACGTGGGGCAGCAGCAGGAGACAGTAGAATGGAAGGAGTGGAGGGTGCCTATCCAGATGGATTCAGATCAGGGAACTCATTTCACAGGAAAAGTCATTAAAGAAATGTATAAATTTAAATTTAAACAGAAATTCCACATTCCCTACCAGCCACAGAGCTCAGGGATGGTGGAAAGGATGAACCAAACTCAAAAAGAAATCAATAACAAAAGCAATTCAAGAGACAGGCGATAGCCCAATATTCTAATGAGCCTTAGTACTACCCCAAGCAGGACCACCAGGTTCACCCCATTTGAAACAATGACAAGGAGAGCAATGCAGTTACCCAAGGGAATCATAGTAGGAGTGGGAGATTAGTACCACTAAAAGCAAGGATGCGAGTCTATGTGAGGGAAATAAGTAAGCAATTGCATGAGTTAAGGAAGGAAGTCAGAGACCAGCAGGTGATGGTCAAGGTGAGCCCGGAGTGAACAGGCATGGACCATACGAGGTAATTATGACAGGCGATACATGAGCACTTGTAGATATGAGAACAGGAAGTAAATGGAGGCATTACACACAGTTAAAGATACATGACAATGGACCAAGTGGTAACCCGGAGAACGGGAGCCGATGTTAATGTCTCCACAGATCTACGACACTGGTCGTGGGTGTATCAGTAATGGCAACAAGGTCGGGGATCATCACTACTCATCCCGCACCGCAAGAGGAACTTTGGTACAGCACGGACAGTGCCGAATGCAACACTCAACGGGGAATAATAAATGTAACAGTAGGAGAACAAGTGCTTTTGAATTGTAGTAAGGGTTTGCTTCAGATTGGGCGTGGGAGGTCTACCACTATCCAGCCACCTTCCACATCTACTTCCACAGCCCGAGTAGAGATAATTGAAGCCTCTCAAACCACACCGACTGACCCACCTTGTCCGACTATGCATCCAGGACCGACGAATGGTTTGGTACTGGTTAATCAAAAGTTTTGTATGATAATGTACACCACGAGTTCGTACATGTAGCCTTGAAAATATCCGGAATTGCCCCGCCCCAGTGGTGCTCAACCCATATTTGAGCACTATATATGGCTCTAATGGGCCAGCTGATGACTGAAGCATCTCAGTTCAATGGCAAGATGTGATCAGGCTTGGGAGGGAACTGCATTAAGCGCAGCCTGATAAATGATGCCGCTACGATATTCAATATAGGGACATCAGTAGTTAATTCAGAACCTGGCAACTGTTGACCAGAAGGTCCGTACCCTGAGCTTTAAGCTTAAGGAGATTTTAGGGCGAGGACAGGGAATCCAGGATACCCAATTAGATACGGACCAGGACATGACACAGTTAATTCAAAGCCTGGCTGCTGTGCTGGAAAGTCATGTGGGGACTATCATTAAACTAAATGAAATAGGGAAAAATATTTCAGGCGAAGCGAGCAGAAATGATGTTTGCAGCACCTATGGACCTTGCACATTGGAACAAGCCCGAGAGAATTTAAGACAGATTAATGAAGGGGTAGTTCCTTTATGGGTAACTAATGAGCATTTTTTGAATCTTTCACGACACAAGAATTATGACTTGACCGGTTGCCAGCTCAGAGGTTTAACACGCATATATAGAATGAATGTTGAATGTATAGTGAATAATAGTATGCTAATAGGCATTGTATTAGTGATACCTGTCATACCTATGTCAACACCCGGCAGGAAATATATAGGGTAGAAAATATTGGGGTTATACGGGAGAATTACTGTATTAGGTATCATGAAATTCCACCATATGCAGTAGACATAGAAGGGAATATAGTTAGTACCACATTAGAAGAGTGTAGGATAGAGGCCACTGCAGTAGTATGCACACCCAATATATGAGACAGATGAAGCTAAGTGGATTTAAAGCAGCAGCAACTGTACAATGGAAACTATATGGGCTGTAAAAGAATTGACCCATATTGCATATGCAGGGAATGGGAGATATTGTATCACCACATGGCAGGAAAGAATCCAGTATGAGAACAACCAGATATGCCCCATCCATAATCAGTGTGCCTACACCCACAGGCGCCAGCAAGGGTAGGGAAAGTGGAACTGGTTGAAATATACAAGAGAGGAACGACTCCTATTCAGGTCAAGGAAAGTCTTAAGGATAACCTGGCACAATATTTGAACCAGTTCTCCTATGAAATTCCCCTATTACCAGAGCACCTAACCACAATTCGAAGACAGGCTCAGCAGATATATACTGCAGCAAAAGGTTAGAGTCTTAAAGACGGATATTGAACAAATACATGCTTCCACCTGGTGGGATGATCTGTGGAACTGGGACTCGAGCGTTCAGATACACCCCTGGATTCGGATTATCTCCCATGCCCTAGTCATACTACAGTTGATGTTGATTATGTATCTAACGTTCTTGATATACCGAACCCGGAGGTCACAAAAAAGGTGGCATTAGGGGAGTTTTAGTGGGTGGAGCAGGAATCTGGTAAACCAGAGGTTCGGATTAAAGGACCACATGATACAGATGGTTTGACCAGTACCTGCACCCTTTACGTGCCAAAATTGGATACCTGGCCAGTATCAATGGGCGGCGGTATGTAAAGAGAGGGGGGGAATGGACAACACCACTGTAGTTGGCTACCTTGGGCTAAGCCAAGGGCCAAAAGGGGGTCTGTTAGGGGGAAGGAAGTAAGTAAGAATTTATGGTAAGGGAGAATTTATTGAAAAGGAATGAATTACTTAAAATCTCCAGGTGACCAGGGCTACAAGCACATTGGCAGTTAAAGCATCAGCGAGTAGGGGCACACAGAAATCTCAAAGCCAAGAGGAATGAGGGAGACAAACAAATGGGGGTGGCCTTTCCACTGTGGGGGCCCTTCATTGGACACAGGGTGCCCGAACAGGAGGGACCACTCTTCACCACTGAGTCCACAACCAGGATGCCAGGGTTTATCTAACAGATTTGCCATGTGGTGTAGACATACCCACTGCTGGTAAAATCCCAGCAGAGGTGGAAAGGCAACAAGGGTTGCCTAAAATTCTGGCCCATGTCTCTGAAGTGACTGATGATTACCCTACATTACCAAACTTTCTGCTCAATAATGATGGTACAGTACCATATTCCTATCTTAGTACAGGTTAAAAATCTATATATAGGTATGGGTCAATTGATATTTCAAAGGAAAGAAAATCTATTGTGAGTTAAGAAACATGTCAAATAAATAATCGATTGGGGAAATAGTTAATCTGTTAATGAGCATTTTGTCTATTGAAGGGCAAAATAAATCAGTTGAGCTAGAGAGGCTAGTTTGGGGAAAGGGATAGAGGCTGTTTAGAGCCAAATATTTTGTTGAGGGTTATCTGTTGAGTGAGAAGAAAGCTCTTGAAAAATAAGTCATCTTTGGAGTGACTGATTTCACATTACAAATGTGAACCTTGGGAGTTCATTAGAGACTGCATTCTTAGCTGAAGTCCCATTGCCTTTGATAGATTTCTCAAAAATTCAAGAATTTTTCTTTAGATAATATTTTTCTGAACATCACTCCTTGATTGCTGCAACCTCCTTCAACACTTTCCCAGAACATCCAATTTGTACTTTATTTTATAATTCAATTACATTAGTAATTGTCTGAAACTTAAGGAGCTGAGTGTTGAATAAAGCGATAAAGAAATGAAAAATATTTTAGAGAAGGAAACTTTACCATAAAAGCACCCTGTGAATATTTCATTCTTATGAAAGCACATTAATATTGATCAGTAGATGATCATCTTTGTATTGAGCAGTAACTAACAGCTCTTCTGAAAATAGGAATGGTTAGAATTCCACACATAAATGATCATGGAATTTAAAGGGTAGAATGAGGCCACTCAGCCCCTCAAGCCTGTGATGACTCTACAAAAGAGCTATCAAATTAGCCTGACTCCAATTTACCTGATGCCCTTTTGAAAGTTACCATTGAATTTGCTTCTGCCATCCTTTCAAGCAGTCCATTAAATTCAATAACTTGCTTCATCTAACCTCTGACTCTTTTGGGAATGACTTTAATTCTGTACCCTCTGATTACCAACCCTACATTCAGTGAAAATAATTTCTCCTTTTCTGTTACATCAAAACGCTTCATGATTTTGAATACATCTGTCCTTCTCTGCTCAACAACATCAGTATCTCTCATCTCCTCACACAACTGAAGACCTTCATCTCTCGTAACATTCTAGTAAAGCTCCTCTGTGCCCTCTCTAAGGACTTGACCTCATTCCTAAAGTGTGGTGCCCAGAATTGTACACAATATTCCAGCTGAGGCTGAACCGGAGATTTTAAAAATTTAACTCATCTTGACACTGGTATCAAGTGGCACTTACTTAGCAATAACCTGCTCACTGATGTTCAGTTTGGGTTCTGCTAGGACCACTCAGCTCCTGGCCTCATTATGGCTTTGATTCAAGCATGGACAAAAGGGCTGGACCTCAAGAGATAAGGTGAGTGTAACTGCATTTGACCAAAGTTGGCATCAAGGAGCCCTAGGAAAATTGAAGTTAATGGGATTCAGGGGATTATGCTCCACTGGTTGGAATCATACCTAGCAGAAAGGTGGATGGTTATAGCTGTTGAGGCCAATCATCTCAGCCCTAGGACATCACTTCAGAGATTCCTCAGAGTATGTCCTAGGCCCAACCATCTTCAGATACTTCATCAATGACCTTCTCTCCATCTCAAAATTAGAAGTGACACTGTTCACTGATGATTCGCAGCTCCTCAGATACTGATGTAGTCCATATCTATCTGCAGCAAGACCTGGACAACATTCAGGATTTGGCTGATAGGTGGCAAGTAACGTTTGTGTCATACAACTATCATGCAAAGATCATCTCCAACAAGGAAGAAAATAACTAACCATTGCTGAATCTCCCATTATTAACATCTTGGGTTTACCATTGACCAGTAACTTAACTAGACCAGCCAAGCAAATGCCATGGCTACAAGAGCAGGTCAGAGGCTAGGGATTCACCTAGCAGCTTCCCAATGCCTGTCCACTATTCCACAAGTCAAGAGTGTAATGGAATACGTTCCACTTGCCTGGATGGGTGAAACTCCAAGAACACTCAAGCAGCTCGACACTGTCCAAGACAAAGCAGGCCCCTTGGTCATTACCATACCTACCACTTTAAATATTCACTCCCTACTGGAACTATACCACTATTCCTTCACTGTCACTGATTCAAAATCCTGGAACTCCCTTCTTGACAGCACTTGGCTGTACCTAAACCATATGGTCTGCAGTGGTTCAAAAAGACATTTCACCACTAAGTTCTCAAGGGCAAGTAGGGATGGGCAACAAATGCTGGCCTTACTAGTGTTGATCATATCCCATGAAAGAACACAAAAAGTCCTGTCACCATCAAAGATTTTTGTACATAAACACTAAGATCTGTCTGATCTTGAATCCCTTTTCAAATGGTAGCATTTAGTTTATATTGCCTCATCTCAGTTTTCCTTCCTGAATGTACCATTTTTCACTTCTCTGTGCTAAATTTCATCTGCTGTGTGTTTATCCATTTCACCAGTCTGCCTATGTCCTTCTGAAGTCTGCTAATATCCTCCTCAATACTTTTGTAAGGTGTGTGTCATCTACCATCTTTGAAATAATGCACTGTATACCCAAATCTCAGTCATAAACAGTCATAAATGTTGTAGTCAGGATTGTGATGGAATACTCTCCGTGTGCCTGGATGAGTTCAGCTCCAACAACACTCAAGAAACTTGACATCGTCCAGGACAAAGTAGCCGTTTGATTGGCTTCCACCCACACTCACTCCCTCCACCACCAATGAACAGTGGCAGCAGTGTGTACCATCTACAAGATGTGCTGCAGAAACTCACCAAGGCTCCTTAGGCAGCACCTTGCAAACCCACCACTGCTAATATCTAGAAGGACAAGAGCAGCAGATACATGGGAATACAGCCCCCTGGAAGTTCCCCTCCAAGCCATACACCATTCTGGCTTGGAAATATACCCCCGTTCCTTCACTGTCGCTGGGTCAAAATCCTGGAACTCCCTCCCTAACAGCACTGTGAGTGTACCTACACCGCATGGACTATAGTGGTTCAAGAAGGCAGCTCCCCACCACTTTCTCAAAGGCAATTAGGGATGGGCAATAAATGCTGGTCTAAACAGCAATGAATTTTAAAAAAGTATAAGGGGTTAATTCTAACTGGGTGATTTGGTAATGAAACATGGTATACATCATCACAGGAAGTGACATAATGTCTCATGACCTTTTGCTCTTTTGTACAGCCTCGTGGTTAAGATATAGTCACTGTTAGAGATGGTCCAATAAATCTCATATTTTACTGAACTCAGCAGACACTGTAAATATTCTGGGTTAGCACATCAAGACCAAAAGTATTATATGGTGGCAGCAAGTGAAAGAACAAAAACGGGATAGTCTTTGCCACTACTGGAAAGCTTTGAGTAGCTTGCTGGTCTCAACCAGAAAGAAGCGTGGCTTAACTGATATTGAAGATTTACTAGATATTGTACCACAGCGGGCTTCATGGTAAAGCTGAGCAGTGAGCAGGTCAGTATGTCAATATACATGATGGGTGGATGTGCAGATGATATCCTAGTCAGACGAGGGATCAACAAAGGAAAAGTTAAATATGATAAAGTAATAAAAGCACTTGATGCTTACATCAGCCTGTGAAAGAATACCATTGTTGAGCGGGCTAAATTTAGCAAGCATACCCAATGAGAAGAGGATAATATTGATATATTTACCAATGAGTCGTATAAACTTGCAGAGAACTATGCATATAGCAGCTTAAAAGGTGAACTAATCAGGGACAGAATTGTTGCTGAAGTCTTGGATGAAGCATTGTCTGAGCATTTGCAATCGAGAGATGATTTAACCTTAGCAAAGGCAATTCAACTGAGCAGACAAGGTCAGGAAGCAAAATCAATCAGTGATTCAGGGTGACAGGGAGAACCATATCCCAAAAAACGACAAATTCAGTGGAGTATGTTAAATTTAAAAGCAGAGAGGTGGCCATAAAAAATGGGGAGGCAGGAAGAGCATCCGTCAACCATCCCAACTGGCTGTAATCAGTGTGGTGGGAAAATAACAGTGGTGCAAGAGTTATCCTGCTCAAGAGGCTGAATATCATTTTTGCAGAATCAAGGATCATTTTCAGGCTGTTTTGCTGCAAGAAACTTGTACAGAATAAGCAAAAAGAGAAGCTTTTAAAAGGTGCCATGTGATGTTGAGATGAATTTTCTTGGAGATATCTACGAACCAAATGGAAGCTACTGGAGTGTTGATATCCTAATAGAGGTTAACAGGAGACACTTTAAGTTAGACACAAGTGCAGCAGTTTGGGTTCTTTTTGGGTTCTTTCTGATGCTGAACCGTGGTTGGAGAAAAGTTCTCTTCAGCCATCATGCAGAAAACTACAAGGTTCAGCAGGCATAGAACTCAAGGTCATAGGACAATGGAATGCAACTCTTCAATATATGGAGAGAGAAATCAATGCAACCTTATATGTGCTATTAGTTATTCACTCTTTAAAAGGAAAGCCTTCACTGGCTTACATCTTTTTTGCAGAGTAGAGGGATTGAAAAACTGAGATCAGTCCAAATATTTCACGGTTGAATTTAGACAGCTGTTCACAGGACTGGGAAAGCTAAAGACAACATACCACATCACTCTACACCCCTAAAGGAAGCCAGTGTGCCTGTTTATACTCAGGAAAGTTCCTCATCCAATCTTGCCAAAGGTAAAGAGGGAAATTGACTCTATGTTGAAGCAAGGGGTTATTTCACCTGTGACATAACCAACACGCTGGTGCTCAGGGATGGTCCCAGTGCCAAAATCCAAAGGAACTTTCAGAATTTGTGTAGATCTTACACAACTGAACAAAACAGTCAAATGCGAAGTTCATTCTATGTCCTCTGTGGACAAGAGTTGAGCAAAGTTGGGAAAGACTTCACTCTTCATGAAGCTAGATGCAAATAATAGTTTTTTGGCAACTGCTCCTCGATGAAGAGAATAAGTTACCCACAATATTTATTACACCATTTGGGAGGTTTGTTTCAACAGATTGCCCTTCATTATCATATCAGCACCAGAAATCTTCCAGAGGACAATGTTAAGTATCCTAGAAGTACTGGTTGGAGTTCTATATCATATAGATGATGTCATGATCCATGGATCCACTCAGGTAGAAAAATGATGCTAGAGTGCAAGACATCTACTGCAGATGAACAGGAGTCAAGCAACTGCAGGGTCACACTTCTGAAGCAATGTTTACATTGTTGAAGGAAATATTTTCAACACATGGAATCTCAGACCTTCTAATCTCAGACAATGGACCACAGTTTGTCAATGAATACTTTAAAGATCTCACAGCATCATATGGATTTGTCCATGCTAACAATTCAGCAAGATACCCTCAAGCCAACGGTGAAACTGAAATAGAAGTGCATACAGTGAAAGCAGAAGAATGATGACATCAACTTGCGCTTCTGAGCTTTTGCTCAACTCCACTCCAAAATAATTTAGCACCATGTGAACTCCTAATGGGAAGAAGACTGAGAACTCAACTTCCTACTCTCCCACACACATTCATGCCTTATGTACAAGCTGATAGCTTGGACAAGGTGAGAGAGAAAGAGGATGAGTATTGTTCCAGCCAAATGCGGAACAATAACAAGTGTCACAAAGCAAGCAACCTCCCAGACCTCTGACTGGGAGAGCTAGTTTGGATCTGAGACCAAGCTTGTTACGGACAAATGGTTGAACAGACATCAAATCCACGGTCCTACCTCACCCAACCACATAATGGTGTGATAAGATGGATCAGATGTGGACTAATTGCCACACAGAAGCAATCTTCTACACAGTCGAAGCAGTCACCTGCCAAATCTAACAGACCGGAGGACCTATGTTCATCTACCAATCCAGATGATTACCAGACTGTGAACCTGATTCACCATTAATTTTCCTTCTGCCCAACAGAGTCTGAGAGATCACCTGCAGGACTCAAATCCCCAATCTCCTCCGAAGGAGTTGAGGACCTGTTCGGTAAACTAGTGAAATCGTCCCAGCGATTATCCCTATTAAAAAAGATGGAAGTCAGAGACTTGGGGGGGAGATGTAGTATAAAGGGTTAATTCTAATGTGCAATATGCTAATGAGGCACAGTTTACATCATCACAGAAAGTCTTGCAATGCCTCATGATCTTGCTCTCTCCTGTACAACCTTTTAGTTAGTCACCATTAGAGGTGCTCCAATAAATCTCATGTTTTCCTTACCTCAGCAGACTCTGTAGACATTCTGTTAGCACAATGAGACCAAGAATGTTGTAAATATATATTAAAAAGAGCAGTAGTCCCAATGTCAATCACTGGGGGACACCACTGTACGCTTCTCTCCCGTATGCTCTGCTTTCAATTCCTTACCCAATTCTATATCCATGCTGCCACCGTTCCTTTAATTCCATGGTCTTCAATTTTGTTGACAAGTCTCTTATGTAGTACTTTATCAAATATTTCTTGAAAACCCTAATTCATGATATCAATTGCTTTGCCCTCATCAACACTCTCAAGTATTTCCTAGCACCGACATTAGACTAACTGGCCTACCTGGTTACCTAGTTTACCTCTATCTCCTTATTGGAATAGGGATGTTACACTCCATTCTCTGATGCCACTTTCGTAGTTAAGAAGATTGGAAGATTGTGGCCACAGCCTTTGCTATTTCCACTCTTGCTTCCTGCAAGATAGATTCCATCTGAACTTTCTTGTTTCTTTTTTTAATGATGCACACAGGCTGCCGACATTGTTGCTGAGCTAACTTTACTGATAACAGATATTCCTAACGTGAACACATATCTGCAGTATCTGTACTCTATCAAGACAGGCTCCAACATGTGCTATCTGATCTTCAATCCCCAGGTCGGGTGACCCAGCTATGAGTACCATGTAGTATCTAATATTGGAATCCACTACCACAATCAACTATTATCATGAAATGAACCAGGTAACTTTTTTACTTTTAGTGCTGCCAACCTTCTGAATACCTCCTCCTTATTTTTATTCTCTCCAACTTCCTTACTATCTCCTCCTTTATTATGTCATTAGCAGCATCCTCTTTTGAGAAGACAGTTGCAAATTATTCATTCAGTACCTCAGCCATATCCTCTGTCTCCACAAAAAGATCACCCCCTCTCTTCCTTTGACCAGCCTTTTAGCGTTGATATATTTAGAATAGACTTTTGTGTTCCCTTTCATGTTACCTGCTAATCTATTGTCATACATATTGAGTTTATGCCCTCATTTCTTTTGTAAGTTCTCCCTTGCGCTTTCTCTATTTAGCTTGGTCCTCTGCTGCATAATGAATCTGACAATCATCATAAGCCTTCTTTTTCTGTCTCATTGCTTTAAAATGACTAATAAATAATTCATCTGAAAAGAAAGCTGCTTCATTAAGGAAGTTGAAATGCATTGAAATTATGTACAACAAACCTTGTTATTGGATTGTCTGTTAGAAACCTTTGACTGATATGTAATGCAAAACAGTGAAAAACAATTAGGATTAACCTTCATAAACTTTTTCTAAACTAGGGAGTGTCCTGAATTTTTTCTCCCTTAGTCTCTTCTTTCTTGAAGCCACTGAAGTATGTTCGGGCATAGTTCTATACGTAGCAGCCCTCTGAAACAGTACTCACAAAGTCACTTTTATATGCTGGAGTGTGACTCAACAATATATGCTAATGTAACCTTTATTCTCCTCCAACATCCTTAAATACATATTTGCAGATGGTAGTCATTTGGTGACAGGTCATGGTTAGGAACCTTTGTCAAGGTGAAGAGACATTGCGATCCATTGTAGTCATGCCACCACAATATCAGGTGAGATAAATTAACATACTTTGGACTAGGAATCAAACCTGGGGGTTTGTCTGGTTTGTATGGTTCAGTATTACATTAGTTAGCGCTATTAGCTACCAAGTTTTGGGGTCTTTTTTGCTGATTAAAAGTCAATGATTGTGCTATTTTTATTGAAATTTAAATACAAGTTTCTTTTGAAGATTGCAGTCAGAACCAAGCTGAATATAATGACATATAGGGCAGCTAGGAAAAGGCAATAAATGCTGGCCCAGCCAGTGAAGCCCACATCCCATGAATGAATTAAAAAAAAAACTTTTCACAATATGCAACTAGATCTGGATGGTTTAATTGAAGTTATCATAGTTAAGGTTTCCAAAATAGGCAAAGCTTGAAAACCCTGCCATTAAAATTCTTCGGGCGGCACATTCAACTGAGACTATCTGTTCCAGTGGTTCACATGAAATGATCCAATGGTATTAGTTGTGGATGAACAAGGATTTCTCTATGTATTTACTGTTCCACATTCTCCTCAGTAAAGATCACGAAAAGCTAACAGTTCATCCCATTGTTTTTCATGAGACATTGATGAAGGCTGCCATATTCCTTACATGAAATGCACTTGGGGTCATTTGAGAGTTGTGATAAGGCACTTTATAATTACTAGACATTTCTTTCTAGTTGTGTTGTCACCTGTGTGAAAGAGTCTATTTGTTTACATTTATGAGTTCACAATAATATTGATCCAAGGGCAATTAGCTTTGTATTACTAAGAATATTAAGAAATCCTATTGTGAAATGAACATAAATTACCTCATTTATTAATGATCTTGAACAAATCTTCTTTAATATAATATCTTGTAATGGATAATTATTGACACAATGCACAGCACAACTCAATTATTACAGATTTTAATTTAAGCCTCTCATTAACAGTTTCATGAGATCCTGGAAGATGCTTCACCATGGTTCATTGAAGGGTGTAACCTTTACTGTCAAAAAGTCCTGAAAGACTTGACTCCATTCTCCCTGGGTTGACAGTTTTGAAAAAAAGTATCTCCAGTTTAAATATCATGATGCTGAAACAAATGCTGACATTGTAGTGATGTTAAAAGGCAGAGAAAAATCAGGGAAAACACTGCTGCTTTGAATGGTCTGTAAGGACATGTGTAGAAAGCTACCCATACCAGAGAAATGCCTAATTTCAAGAGGGCTAAATTACTGCTGAAGAAACATTTAGGGAAAGTACGTTGGGGTGTGCTTTTGGGCAATCATTACAATACTGAGGAAAATTTGATTAATTTAACTAATTGTTGAAGGACAAGGAACCTTTGGATAGCTGAAAAGGAAAACAATTTTGAAAGGTTACCACCAATGGGTAGGTAGGGATGTCTACGCAAAATTCACCAAAAGAAGTTACTTCACTATACACAAGAAAATCATTTGCCATAGCAATTATATAAAAAAAACTCAAATGAGAAGGATATTGAATGAACACCGTATTCTGATATGGATTTTACACAGGTTAAGTGAGTGAAAAAGCAAGATGCAGACAGGATGAGGAGGTATTGAATGGGAAGCAAGTGCATGCAGTGAGGAAAAACTCCTGAGAGAAGTTGTTGATTGAGCCAGGCTAGCAAGTGAGAGGTGATGTTGTCTGGTGTGAAAAGATCAATGAAGAGCTGGATATGATTTTCCATTTCGGAAAGAAAGTCAGGCGAACTGAAAAATAGGCTGTTGATTTCCTATCATCCTTTTATTATCTGGTGATAAAAGTCAAAATGAACCCCAATTGAGTGACTGTTTATAATGAGAATGAGAGGCAACGTAGTGTGGCCTTATGCAGGTGGTGAAATAATGAAGAGAATTATTGAGAATGCTGGAATGAAGGACTGTGGTCATGTGTTACAGAGAAAGAAAGGTGAATGAAGCTCATCAGTTCCTGCTCTAACAATGTAAATGGAGCTTCCTTATCCGACGCTTGTGGCATTGATGTCTGAAATATTTCTCCATGTCTGATGGACAGAGTGTTTGACAATCCTCCTGACGCTTTAGGCAAACTGAATTCCCCTCTTTACTATCGCCTCTTCTGCAAGCACTTTCAGGGAGACTTGCAAAAACCTGGAAGCTTTCCTGCAACTCATTTCTTAGACAACTTTTCAGGCCATTGGAAATAAAGGAAGCAACAAGGAAATGCACTCATTCTTTCAAAGATGCACTCCCACATTAAATAGGCCCCTAATTGTCCCAAAGTGGATGGTTTCTGGTCAGGTCAATCTGTTCAGTGTGAACCCCACTATTATAACGAGAACTCAGAGTTAAAATACTCAAGATTGATTTTTAAGTGAGTTAAACTGAAATGGAAATTCAACCGCTTAAAACTGTCCCACAACTAAAACTGGAAATGTCCATATTAGGAAAACTGGCCTTCGTCTGCTGAAAACAGTAGAACAAGTGAAAACAGCTCTGAGAGAGACAGGAAGAGATTGATATTTAATGGATTGCTGCAGAAATGTATTTGTTTTCTTTATTCTTTCATGGGATGTGGGCATTGCTCACAAGGCCAGCATTTGTTGCCCATCCCTTATTGCCCCTTGAACTGAATGGTTTGCTAGGCCCTTTCAGAGGACAGTTAAGAGTCAATCACGTTGCTGTGGGTCTGGAGTCACGCGTAGGCCAGATCAGGTAACCATGGCAGATTTCCTTCCCAAAAGGACGTCAGTGAACCAGATGGGTTCTTAACAACAATTGACAATGGTTTCTGGACTAGCTTTATATTCCATACTCATTAATTGAATTTAAAATCCACCAGTTGCCATGGTGGGATTTGAACCCATGTCCCTAGAGCATCTGGATTACTAGTCCAGTGACATTACCACTCCACCACCATCTGCCCCATAGCTGCTCTACATCTGGAACTCCTGTTGTATTCATTGTTATTAAGCAATTTTGATACAAGGGTTTCTTCTAATATTATCTTTGTGATGATACCAAGCTATGTGGCTAAGCATAATGGAGGTAAATAGGACTCAAAGCATTCTTGATCAATTTAAGTAGACAAGCCAACAGATGGATTTTAATGGAAACGGCAATACAAATTGGAAACAGGATCAAAGAATGCCATTAACAAAGGACCAACAGAAGAAGGCTATGTATGCGATTTTGAACCATTTATTTTTAAGTTCTCAGTCAATGTGATTCTGCTATTCACAGAGCTAATTAAGTTCTAGGATTCAGATTAAAGGCACTTGACTAGGCAAGTAACTCACCTCCTGACTCCCCAGATTCTGTCCACCATCTACAAGGCACACATTAGGAGTTTGATGGAATATTCTTGCCTGGATGCGTGCAGCTCTAAAAACACTCAATAAGCTTGACACCATCCCGGACAAAGCAGGCAGCTTGATTGGCATCCCACCGTCAATATTCACTCCCTCCACCACCGATGCACAATGGCAACAATATGTACCACCTACAAGATGCACTGCAGTAACTCACCAAGGCTACTTTGACAGTAACTTCCAAACCCATGACCACTACCACCTAGAAGCACAAGAGCAGCAGCTGCAATGGGAACACCACCACCTGGAAGTTCCCTTCCAAGCCGCACACCACCCCGACTTGGAATTATATTGTTGTTCCTTCACTGTTCCTGGGTCAAAATCCAGGCACTCCTTTCCTGACAGCACTGTAGCTGCTCCTGCAACACATGGACTGCAGCAATTCAAGAAGGCAGCACACCACCACCTCCTCAAAGGCAATTAAGAATGGGCAATAGATGTTGGCCTAGCCAGTGATGCCAACATCAGCCATTCGTCAGGTACAGTCACCATGTTTATGTAATTCCTAAGATATGAATCAAAGCCTTAGTTAATTCTTGCCCTATTTTCCTGAAGATTCTGTGGTGTACACCATCCAGCCATGATGCCACGCAGATACTTAATTTAAGTATTTACAAACCATATGCTGGCTTCAGCTTATGTTAGAGGTTCCTGTGCCAAAATTATTGAATACAGACTTTGAGCACATTCTTTTTAGGAAAATTGCTGCAAATGGTCCATTTAACAGATGTAATTCAGTCCTGATCCTTTATCCTATCTCTATTGAACTCACCCCTTAAAGGGCTATCTTGTCTTTAACATGCTACCTACTAACATAGGTAAAAAGTTTCTTTGACTTTCTTCTGCTTCGGCCTGCAGCTTATTGTCCTTTGACCTCTTACTACTTTTTCTCTTGTCGGCTAGGCTTTTAGCTGGTTTTGACTTTTTTAAGTGGTCTATATTTAAGCAAGTTACTTTTTTACTTCTGGAAGTTCTATAAGGGCAGTAGGTGTGAGGGTCTGGTCCTGGTGTCAGTGAGTGTTGATCACAGAATTAGGGCTTCAAATTGCATTCCTGTCCAGTTACGCTCAACCCTGTTGCTTAGTATCTCCATTTCTGTTTTGTATTTTCTTTCCATTTTTCTTGAAATAACAGCTAGTGATAAACTAGGAATGTTACTATTATGAAGCTGGTAATTCCAAAGTTAACTCACTAGCATTGATATGGAATTGATATTTTAATAAAGCCTTATTGGTAGAATTGTACAATTCACACATTTTGTAAATTTAATCATTTTTCGATGAGATAAGCTCATTTATCAGGCGTTATTTGTACATGGGTTTTTAACATTGTAATCCCTGCAAAAATCTTTATCAGATTAGGATGGGCAGGGAGGAAAATTAATGAAAGGCAGTAATTAAACATAAAACAGACTTTCATTAGTCTTTAAATTGTACATTAAGGGATGGTGCAGGATTATAAAAAGCAATCTGTTAGGGTGAGTTCTCATCACAGCTCACACCAATAGACAATCATTATAATGATGACAGCACAATTAGGACTAAGAATCAAGAGCAATAAATGCAAGATTGATAGGATTTTAATGTTTCTACTGAGGTCCAAAAAGTCTTCTTGCTAAAAGGCTTCTGCCAATCAACCTGTATTCCATATCACCTATAATAAAGGATTGAAGAACTTGAATGTTAATAGCATGAATACTTAACATGGCTCTCAGCCTGTGTGAGCATATTTAAAACAGGGGGTTTGATGGCACAGCCCACAGGAAAGGCTTTCAAAGAGCAATCCACCTTAGTCCCTTGCCGTGGCTCTGTCCCCACATCCTGGTATTCCTTTCTCTCCATGTATTTGTGTAATTCCATTTTGACAGCAACACTATTCAAATAGCCTCAAAGCTGTAGGTTACCACCAATATTCCTATCCTCCCTCCAGCACAACAGCAGGTTTGGAACAGCTACTCATTACTTTCCTTCCCTTTTTTCAGTTTTCCTCTTTTCTACATTTAAATAAATGATCAGTGTCTTTCTCAGCGACTGATCCTGAAAGGTATTCCTATTACTTCCCTCTACTTATTACTGCCATTTCTAGCAACTCTAGTCATAAGCATGTTCAACACAGAATTAACAGAGCCCATTCTCTTCTGCCCATAGCTTTCAGCCACCTTTGCTTTTCTGACTCCTTTTGGGTCCTGCTTATACCAAGTTGTACTCTCATGAGGGATGGATTCTGCAGTGTATTCTTACCAGGTGCTTTCCTCTGTCTGAGGGTTCCTGCTGGCTCTGAAAGGAGCCTTAAATAGTTCCTATTGTTTTGTGGTTTTAACACCCAGATACCCTGCTCTATCGAAATTTCTATCCCCACACGCCAGTAATTCAAATAGACGAGCCAACTCGGATCATGTCATTGCCACCCACTTTCACTAGCTTAAAGCCTATTACATTTCTAACTTCTCCCAGTTCCAATGAAAGGTAACCAACCTAAAAGACTGGGCAGAATTTTCCCAGAATTGCATTAAGTGCTGTAGCAGGTGGGTGAAATGGAGTCCTACCCACTGACGAAAATGGCAGGTTTTCACGCCGTATCTTCCTGAGCCTGGCTCATTATTTATGCATTCCCGGGAAACATACTGTTTCCATGGCGGGCGAGCTCCCATTTAACCACTTGCCATCACCCTGCTGTTGCATCACGTGGCAGCCATCGTTGAAAGACAGCCACCAGCAAAGCGCTCACCTCCACCAGCTCACCACCGCTGTCCGGGAGACATGGCCAGCAAAGGCAAAAAGACTGCAGCCCCCCGCTTCAATAACGGGTCTCTTGAGCAGCTGCTGGATTCTGTGGAGGGCTGCTGGGATGTGTTCCACCCCTGCTCTGGCTGCAGGATGGGTAGCAATGTCACCAACCCGGCTTGGGAGGCGGTGGCAGCAGTGGTCAGCATGAAAGCCCTGCAGAGGAGGACAACCACCCAGCACCACAAAAGGATGAATGATCTCCTCCGTTCCACCAGGGTAAGTCACTCTTTTCATCACTCCCAACTCAGACACTCACAAACTCATCACACACCCACAGGGCTCTCACTGCCAGTGCAAGGGACATCACCATTCACTTTTTCACACACACCATCATTATCATCATCCTATCCATCGGACCACTCACTACCCACACAGGCCAGACATACTTATCATCTGGCCCAGCAGGCGTCCTGATACACCAACCACCACCTCCCCCCCCCATCTCTAACAAACTGGCACAGAATAGGAGGGAAAGATCGTAGACAGGTTGGGGGATGCTGGAGATCAAAGTTCTGACAGAATTCAAAACCAGAGCCATCCAGCTGGCCAGTGATGACTGGGACCGGTCCTGTGCTAATGGTGAGGTCGATGCTGCTCTACTAAGTGAGGATCCAGCAGTGCAATATCCATCAGACAACTATGCTGTGAGTGATGTGTCCTCTTTCAGGCTGTTGCCATGTACTAATTATCTCCCATTGCTTTCGCAGGCACAACTGCCACATAGCCTACAGAGTCCATGACCCAGGGCCTCCAATCAAGCTCCGAAGAAACCTCTGAAGAGGGACCTGAAGGTACCCTCCCTGAAGTCCCATCGCAGCACTCACCCACATCCTCCACCAGCACAGAGACACACACCTTGGTGGGACCTAGCTTTAGAGTAACCTCGGGGGCACACTCGCGTGAGCACATCACACTTTCTGATCCGCAGCAGGCGGTGGCAGGGACTTCCCAGGTGCCCGGCACTTGGAGAACTGTTGGAGGCCAGAACATTGCAGAGTCAGTGTCAGCTGACAAGCCTCTGGACTCAGTCATGTCACAGCTGCTGGTGCTGCAAAGGCAAGCTAGAGAACATCAGGAAGCGATGTCTACTGCACTCCTCAGGTTGCAAGGCATGTTGGATGAGTTTGTCGGTCTTTAGGCTGAGGTGATAGCGCCGGCATTGCAATGCACTGGTAGATGGAGGCTGATATGGAGAGCTTGGTCCAGGATGTCACACCTGCACTGCTGCGTGGGCTTGACTCCATCGCAAATGCCATAGTTGGCCTCTAACAGTGTAGATGTGAGAGGGGTGCTGGGCAGCCCGATCTCATGCCAGCTACGACTTCCGCTCACGGAGTCAGCCAGGGGCTCTCGGGCACCCATAGGGATGAAGATCAGCAGGTACACAATCTGGGGCCATTCACTCAGGTGACTCTGGGAGCGACTGGCCCATCCGAATCCTATCTTCCTGTGATCTCTGCAGCTCCAGCTTCACAGGCCGAGGAGGGTGTCACTGCCACACAGCAGGACTCTGAAAGCAGGCCCGGGCCCTCAAAGCCTCGGCCCTCCAGAGGGCGCCCACCAAAGTCATCACAGTCAGGGCACTGAAGTCAGCAGGCTGCCTCCACCTCTGCTGCTGATGTCCGGAGGTCACCAAGACGTAGTGGCAGGGTTAGGAAAGTTAGGTAAATGTAATTGCACAGCCTGGCCACGGGTGTTGATCACTTGTACGTACTGTTCACTATTGTCAATAAACTCATAAGAATATCACCCTGCCTGTGGCTCCTTGTTCTGATGAGCAGTGTTGTTGTCATTCAGATGTGAAATCTTTCTGCACAAAGTAAAGGCAGGTGTCTCAGTGCAGGGCCTCTTCTCCGTGCTCTGTGAAGCCTTCAGACAAAAGTGATGGTCCGGCCTCCATTCCCTGGACACATTACTGATGCCTGCACCTCGGCGGTGCTGGTTATTGCTGCCAGAATGTGGCAGGCGCCACAGAGTTCACCCATACTCTGTGTGCTCTCAGCACCTTTAAGGTGGGCCTGGCCCTATTCACACCAGCATCAGTGACCAGTGATGTTGTGCACCAGCTCCTGAAGGGCTGAGGTGCTGAAAGCGGACACAGCATCAGATGAATCTAAAGTTTCATGGCTGCGTCCCTGAGATGACCCTGATCATGGAGCACAAGCGAGCTGCCCTCGGCCAGACAGGAGTCAGACATTCTCAGAGGCTATGTGAAGATCTGTGGAGTGCCCTCACTGCATGTTGTCATCCTCCTCCTGTGATCAAGCGACTATTAGAGCCTTCACTGCATCTCTATGACAGTAGGGGGTATTGGCGCTGCGATAAGCCAGACTGGAGTCAAACATTTACAACTGCAAACTGAGGATCAATGGGGACACCTCATTGCATGTTGTCATCATCCTCCATAGATCTAGCAGCTATGATGACCTCCTGAGTGCACCTGCTTCATCTAGTCAGCGTAAGGGCTTCATCTCCATCATCGGCATCACCGAGCACCCCCTCACCCTCATCCTCTTCAGCACCCTCCTCATCGGAGGAGAAGTACAGCTCCTCCATCTCCTCCTCAGTCCGCTCCTCTACCCATTGCAGCGCCAGGTTATAAAGGGCGCAGCGGACGATGATGACACCCTCTGACGCCCTCTGTGGACTGTATTGCAGGGCTCCACCAGGCCAGTCCAGGCACCTGAACTGCATCTATAGCATCCTAATGGTCTGCGCCACAAAGTTGCAAGCTGCTGCATGAGCCTCATTATAGCACCATCCTCCTGAAGCATGAAAGAGAGGCAGAAGTTATCATGGCTGTGCTTAGCAGCTTTCCTGCTGCTTAACATTTCCCGGAGAGTGCTGGTCACCCCTCGGATGGCCAGAGATGAGTGTGCTGCATGGCCGTCCTGTCAACTTGCAAACCGGGATGCTGGGATTGCAAGGGGCTGTGAGCACCTCCAGCAGTGACTGCTACATGGCCAGTGTTGGGTGAGGAGATTGTACAACGAGTGCAGTCCAACTGCTCCACGGTCCAATAAAATTGTGGCAGACTTGAAGTTGGTGCTGGGGGGATAGGGGGTGGGGGGTGGGGTAAGGTATGGAGTGCTTAGTGTCCCTTTAGTGACTCCGTGTTGCTTGCATGGGTGAGTAGGCTGACCCCAGTCATGTCATTGTGGCTGCGCCTGATCTGTCTCAGTTGCAGAGGCATGGTCAGTTTATACAGGTGTCCCTTATGCAAGTCCACTTCCCTCGCTTACCCTGCCCCCGCACTTCGATTGCCTGTGTGTGAGATGCTGCGCCAGGGCAGCACTTGACCCGCCCCCACCCCCTCAGCAGTCGCCTCCAAAACTGGCCAGCACTTGCCCCCGGACACTATCCCGACCCCCCCTAAGTAGTCACCTCCAGGGCCAGGCATCAGTTGCCCCCTCTACCCGGTGCCCTGAGGCCTGTAAACAATAGGCGAGCTGTGGAGAACGCTGCTGCTCACTCATCTCAGTTCCCCCAAAGTGAAGGCCGCTAAGTGCACATCGCCTGCGCGCTGTTGTGAAATATGTCAGCGTGCTTTCCCGCCAACAAGGATGGACAATACGGCGGGATTCCAAGAGCCTGGCAGAATGGCCTTTTAATTATATGCTATTGTTTTACAATTAGCTCCCCGCTGACTGATAGCAGGAAACTGGGTCTGAGCGGACAATCGCGACCTGCCTCAACGCAGTCATGAAGCAGATTGTGCCATATTTTCCACCCACGCCACCTATCACACCCTTCACCAGCAGGCTTGGAAAATTCCGCCCATTAGCTCTGTTTCTCTCTCCATAGATACTGCCTGACCTACTGAACGCACCTACAAGATGCCTGGATCTAAGGAAAACAACCCCTTTATATGTTTCTGCCAGATTTGCGGTGAAATGGCACTGGTGGGCAGGAGCAGATCCAAGCAGTTGCCTGGCCTATGATTCCTTTAGTGGTTATGGTCTACAATCAATCTCATGCCTTGAAGTGAGGAGAAGTTTAAACCAGTTATTTGACCAAAGAACACTAAAGTAAACAATAAATGCAATACAAAGTGACTTGTAAATTATGATTTTACTGTTATCAAAAAATCTAACAACTTGCTGATCAAGTGTTTTTTATGATCTACAGTACACATGTTTGACAATCTTAACTTACTTGGAAACCTGTACACCTTGATTTGACCTTCATGGAGCATTAATTGAGATTTATGATTGCACAGTTGAACCGGACTTTTACGAGCCTGTCGCTGCCAGGATGGGGCCATAAAATGCGCAGAGCCATCCTAAACTCCGTTAACTTTGGCGGGAACGTAAAACCCCACGGCCGTAAAATTCCACCCTTGGCTTTCAATAATGTTTACTGAGACCAATAAAAACCTGTGCATAGGGATGCAACTTGCAAATACCTTGGCTTGATTCAGGAACTAATTGACTTGTTCTGAGACAGGTGGCGTTCAAATGCTCTGGATACATTAAAATAAATTGGTGAACTAAAGAGAGGGTGGTTTTATTCCACTTCTCTCATGCGTCAATTTAACATTTGACTCTGGGTTTATAAGACAACTTTGTAACATCAGTAGAAAGTGATTTTTCTATAGCTGTATAGTCTATGTTAGGAGGAGAGGCTGACAAAACAAAATTTGTCCTCACAGGAGAAAAGAAGATTAAGGCAGAACATGATGCAAGTCTTCAAAATGTTGAAAGCAGGGATAATGTAGATGTAAGCAGGTTATTTAATTTGAGTTGTGATCACAGGATTAAATGTGTATGAAAATTGGCAAGCCTTGAGCAAGACTAAAATTGAAAGGATTTTATTTTTATGTATATCCATTGAGCCATCAGGGATCCAGAGCCAAAATCATTTAAAAGATATAGAGAAAATTGTGATGATGGAGATGTAACTCACTGCAATTAGCAGAATTAAAAACAAACAGCCATCACTTTATAAGTGGAATTTATCCCAGTTTTAAGGTTCTCTGTGTCAGCTGAGCCAGTTAGTACAGCTTTTGGGTTTTATTAAATAAAAACAGAAAATACTGGCAACATCTGTGGAGAGAGAATGGGCTGAATTTTACCGCACGCTTCTGGGGACCCCAACGTCAGGATCAAATGGGGGTCCCGAGCCAGCCGACAGTGGGACCAGCTCGGTGATTTTACTAGGGGGGGCCTCCTAATTGGCTTCCTCTGGGCTAGTGCGGGCAGGATGAAGACTTGCTGAATCAGATGGTCATCAGTTCTGAAACCTCAGCAGCCCCATTGAGAGAGGGGGATGGTTCTGAGGTAGGTTGAGGATTGAAGGGCCCTCGGACAGGTAAGTAAAAAAAAAAATTATGAATCAGAGTGGCCAAGCAGGCAGGTCTCTCCAATTGGGCAGAGGCAGCTTTCCCTGCCTGCTTGGCCCCTCTGTGGGGCATGAAGCCTCCAGCTCCAATAGCATCCTTGGGCTGTTGTAGGGAGAGTGCCCCCATGAAGCTGACGGCCTCCCCATGCGGCCGAGCCACTCTGCCATTGGCAAAATGACAACAGCCTGAGAAAATGGCCCTTAATGGGGCTTTAATTATTTAAATTTAATGGGGCAGCTGATCTGCGTTCGATGCTACCAGTGGGAAAATTTCTGGCGGTTGGACTGCATTGGGAGCTGTACTGTTGCAGTTCGCCGCTCCTTGCCAAGCATTCCCACCTCCCATTTATTTCAATTTTCATTTGTCATGTGTCTAGCATGGAAAGCAATTGGAACTTTAAAAAAAATTATACTTCTTCAGCATTGCAGGCATGTCCTCGGTGCTTAGCTTCTTGCGTGGAGCAGATCAGCCACCTCTTCCCACTGGAAGCATTACCCACAAGCCTTTCTGCTGACCAAGAGAAGCAGGATCTCCATCCTCCAGTCAAGGCCTGGAACAGGCTAAGAGCACCAGCTGTGAAGTGGGTCATTAGCTACAGCCAACAGTTCCCTTAGCTAAACTGTATATTAAACACATCAGATTGGATACTCGATTTATGAATCGCCTGATTTCACTTTCTAATTAATTCAACCAAAAGTGTGATTGAGCAGATGTAAATCGTGCATCCGTTCTGAATACATCAATTTTCCAGCTGGTGACTTAATTTAATGTTACGCCTAGGATCTGGGAGGTGAAACCAAGAGGCAAGGAAAATTATTGAATGGAGTGAAGCAGAATAGAGGGGTGAAATTTTTTTTAAAAATGTTAAAAGGTGCGGCAATAAAGAAAATAAAAAGCAGAATAAGAACAGAGATCAAAGGAGGAAGAGTGCAGTAAGAGAAAATAAAGGAAAGAAAAAGATTAATCAAGTATCATTAAAGTCAAATTTTTTTGGCTTGGTGGATAGGTGAAAAAACAAATTTCTCTTGATTATTAAACCTTTCCCACAGAAATCTCTGTGTAATTTGCACTGAAAATCTAACTGGGATGTGTATGCATCATATTCATGATACCACATGCATCTTGTACGTTGTTGCCACAATATTTTGTGTGTATGATCATTTTGTGGACCACAACTTACAGCACCAAAAAGTAAAGGTCTTCTTGGGCTGAAATCTAAACTCGTTATCATCTATTTTTGCTTACAGTAGGAATATTAGTGGCTTAATAAAATCATAAAATTGTCTGTAATTTTTTCTTCGCCTTAATCTGTTGCAGTACTTTGTCCTAATTATCAGTCTTAGTGCTCGTGACAGTATTGTGTGCTTGGTTGCTTCCCTATGTTATGTACCACTGCTAGAGCCAATTTCATTGCTGCAACGCATTCTTCAACTTTACTTAAATAATTATGAACATTTCAATTGTATTTTGTCACACGCTTCATCATCTCCTACATTCCACTCTCCAGAATCTTGAGGTCATCCAAAGCTCTGCTGCCTGTGTTTTAACTTGCATCAAGTCCTGTTCACCTTTCACCTCTGTTTCCATTGATCTGCATTGGCTTCTCGTCAAGCAACGTCTTGTGTAGATGTTTGCCCTTGTCGGGCAGGGAAGTCGACCGCTGCCTGCAATCGGGACCCAATTGTGATTTCAAGCTGGTGGGCCAATTAAGGCCCATCCAGCGTGAAATGTGAGCTTTAGCACTCAGCGCTGCCTGTGTGGCAGTCGGGGTAGGGTGGGGGGGAGGTGCAGGTGGAGGGTGAGGAGGGCGAGCAGGGAACTTTGTACATGCGCATGGGTGCAAGCTGGAAAAGCTCCCTGAGGTACAGATCTGGCTCAGGGAGATGAAGAATTTAAAACATCAGAAATAAAGGTTTTAAATATGTAAAGAGTATGTTCCCTCATGTGACTCTGTCACATGAGCAGGGACATATTATAAATGAAATGTAAAATTTTTTATTTTATTTTTATTTGCTGTCGGAAACCTGATCCCGCCCGTGGATGAGGTTTCCTAAAAAGTGCAAAGGCCACTGGCCTTTTCGCCTGCCCGCCAACCGAAAGATTGGATGGGCTGTGTAAAATGTAAGTTAAATAATACTTTAATGGCCTTAATAGGCCTTCTAATTGTCGGTGGGCGTGCTGCCAATTCCTGCGCACGCCCGCCAACTGAACTACCAAGCGACCGCGCGTTGACATCGGGATACTCACCCGCGTCATTTCATGCTCGAGTGGGTCAGGTGTGCACCTGCTGAGGTGAAAATTCTGCCCCTTGATTTCAAAATTCTAACCCTTCTTTTCAAATCCCTCCATGGCCTAGTGCCTCCCGATCTCTGCAATCTCCTCCAGCTCCACAATCCTCCAAGACATCTGCGGTCTTCTAATTATGGTCTCTTGATAGCATAATTTTAATCGCTCCACCTTAGTTGGCCACACTTTCAGCTGCGAATCTCTCTGAAATTCCCTCCCTACACTTCTCTGCATCTCTCCCTTTCTTAAGACACCCATTAAAACCTACTTCTTTGACCAAGCTTTTGATCATTCTGACCAAATATCCCCTTATATTTCTTGGTGTTATATTTTGTTTTATAATTCTCCTATGAAGTGCCTTGGGATGTTTTATTATGTTAAAGGCACTATATAAATATAGTTTGCTATTGTTTTTCTTGTAATGTGTTGGATCCTAGTCACTAGTTTGGTTGGACTTAGGGACCCATGTTGCACGCTTGTTTTGGGATGGCCAAGTTAGTACCAGAGACAGAGCAGACAGTTCTTAGGTGGAACACATTGGGCTGAATTTTGCTGTTGGTAAGCAGGGGGTGGGGCCGGCTCGCCAACGCATAAAATCTCGCCCCATTTAAATTTTCAGGAAGGCGGGCCCGCAGCAAAATCAGCTGCGGGCCTGCCGACCTGTCAATGGCCAATTGAGGCCATTGACAGGATCATTGAACCAATTAAACAACCTGCCCATCCAACCTTAAGGCTGGCGGGAAGGCCAGGAGCCCCAGTGGGAACTAGAAAAAACATGAAACCTCATCCACCAGTGGGATGAGGTTTCATGGAGGGATTTAAAAATGTTTAGTAAACTTTTAGTGTAATTTATGAACATGTCCCATCTCATGTGACAGTGTCACATGAGGGGGACATGTTAAGGGTTTTTTTTCTATTTTTAACAATTTTAAAACAGTCAGCGATCTCCCTGAGGCTGCACTTAGCCTCAGGGAGATGTGCGCTCTTTCAGGAGCATGTGCAAAAGAGTGCACTCTCACTTTTGGGGAATCCCTCCACCCACACAGGAAGTGCATAGCGCTTCCTGCCAGATGTCACGCTGGGCGGGCCTTAATTGTCCCGTCCATGTAAAATGGCGGTGGGGCCCGCTTCTCCAGTGGGGATTACCTCCCCGCCTGCCGGAGATTGGGTCCGGCCTGTCCAACCGGCAGGCAGAAAATTCTGCCCATTGTATTTAATTACAAAGGAACTCAGCAGCTACAGTTGTGTGCTTTCAATTCAAACTCTGTCTCTACATTACAAACTCCAACTATAGACTACTGACTACTGACCACTGAGGTAGCCCGTGTTACTCTGCTGTTGGATACTAAGGTCATATGATCTTCCTTTGTAACATTCTTTTTAAAGGTATACCACACATCAGATTACCACATAAGGATTATACAAAAGGCCTAAATAATACAATCTCCAACAAGGTTTCCATGCAAGCAGCTTCACAAAAATCACAAGGAAGCAAACTTCTACTGCACTTTAAGACACTTTTAAAATACATTCCCTGGATGTGGACATCAATGAAAAGGCCAACGTTTATTGCTGATCCCTAGTTACCCACATTTTGATGAATGGTTTATTCAAACCAGGTAATGACAGCAGGTTTCCTTCCCTAAATACCATCAATGAATCAGTTGTTTTTTTTAAACAATGATCCAGCAGCTTCTTGGTTAATTTTACTGATATCAACTTTTCATTTTATTATCAGAATTTTTGAAAACTAATTTCAGATTCCCACATTATTACTGTAGCCTTTGGATTTAGGTTTCCTGGGTTAATAATCTAATAATATAGTGGACTAATAGTCCAATAACATAACCATTGCACCACAATATCCAAACAGTATGTCCTTTATCTTTCTGAGGGTTTTAAATCGCTGTACTCTGTCAATTCCTAGAGGTTTCTTGCACCCAGATTCAAACATAATTCCACTGTAGCTTCCAAAGTCTAAGCATTAAATAATTTGGCAGGCAGAGTTACATTGTAAATCTTAGGAATATTTTGGTGTGGTTCTATTCAGTGGAAGAATATATTTTGCATGAAAAATTGTTTTTGATGTCAGCAAAAAAATCGAAAGGCAGCAAAGTCTTCTAGGTGGAGTGTCTATGCTGTACCTTTTATGCAAATTGACTAGATTCTTGTGTGGTGCATATGAGCACCCGGGCAGAAAGAGGCATGCAAGGTTCTGAGATGAACATGAAACTAAGGACAAAAATTCTTTGGTTGCTGCATTCACACATGCTCATTAGAAAAAAATGGGCCTAACATCATATGATGAATGAATATATCCATGATCTGTGCTTGCCAAGCTAGCTAATAAGCCTTGTTCGGGAGTTTTTGTAAGAATATTCTGCCCAGCAGCAAATGCCCAATATTATCAATCTCACTAGAAAACAGTTGGGTTGGAATAGTGAGTCTCCGAATTATAAAATGAGGGAAATGTTGGTTAGAAATACAAATTTTTAAAACTAATTTTAATGCATCAGCGAACTTGCAAATTGGTGAAAAATGAGACATACTATCAAAGCTTTTCGTCTTGCGCTGTTAAGGACAGCTACGCAAGAAAACCAATTGTAAGGGGACAACAATTTATACCGCATGAGAACAGAATGCTGATTGGCTGGCAAGCGGACTCTGATTGGTAGAGGTTTTGCCATGGAGAATGCATGCCTTGACCAATCAGGGTCAGCCTACCCGGTTTGAATTTGGAACAAAAGCTCAGCAGTTAACAGTTAACCGGTACATCGATGGTTACTTCGGTGCTGCTTCATGCTCTCGTCGGGACTTGGAAAAATTTATTAATTTTGCTTCCAATCTCCACCCCTCCATCATTTTCACGTGGTCCATCTCTGACACTTCCCTTCCCTTCCTTGACCTCTCTGTCTCAATCTCTGGTGATAGACTGTCCACCAATATCCATTACAAACCCCCCAACTCCCACAGCTATCTCAACTACAGCTCCTCACACTCCGTTTCCTGTAAGGACTCCATCCCATTCTCTCAGTTCCTTCGCCTCCTTTGCATCTGTTCCGATGATGCTACCTTCAAAAACAGCTCCTCTGACATGTCCTCCTTCTTCCTTAAACGAGGTTTTCCACCCACGGTTGTTGACAGGGCCCTCAACCGTGTCCGGCCCATCTCCCGCGCATCCGCCCTCACGCCTTCTCCTCCCTCCCGAAACATGATAGGGTCCCCCTTGTCTTCACTTATCACCCCACCAGCCTCCGCATTCAAAGGATCATCCTCCGCCACTTCCGCCAACTCCAGCATGATGCCACCACCAAACACATCTTCCCTTCACCCCCTCTATCGGCATTCCGTAGGGATCGCTCCCTCCGGGACACCCTGGTCCACTCCTCCATCACCCCCTACTCCTCAACCCCCTCCTATGGCACCACCCCATGCCCACGCAAAAGATGCAACACCTGCCCCTTCACTTCCTTTCTCCTCACCGTCCAAGGACCCAAACACTCCTTTCAAGTGAAGCAGCATTTCACTTGCATTTCCCCCAACTTAGTCTACTGCATTCGTTGCTCCCAATGTGGTCTCCTCTACATTGGAGAGACCAAACATAAACTGGGCGACCGCTTTGCAGAACACCTGCGGTCTGTCCGCAAGAATGACCCAAACCTCCCTGTTGCTTGCCATTTTAACACTCCACCTTGCTCTCTTGCCCACATGTCTGTCCTGGCTTGCTGCATTGTTCCAGTGAAGCCCAACGCAAACTGGAGGAACAACACCTCATCTTCCGACTAGGCACTTTACAGCCTTCCGGACTGAATATTGAATTCAACAACTTTAGGTCGTGAGCTCCCTGCCCCATCCCCACCCCCTTTCTGTTTCCCCCTTCCTTTTTTTTCCAATAAATTATATAGATTTTCCTTTTCCCACCTATTCCCATTATTTTTTAAAAAAAAATTTAAATCTTTTATGCTCTCCCCACCCCCACTAGAGCTATACCTTGAGTGCCCTGCCATCCATTCTTAATTAGCACATTCGTTTAGATAATATCACCAACTTTAATACCTATGTGTTCTTTTGTTCTATTGTTGTTGACATCTTTTGATGATCTGCATCTATCACTGCTTGTTTGTCCCTACAACCACACCCCCACTCCACTTCTCTCTCTCCGCCCCCCACACACACACCTTAAACCAGCTTATATTTCAACTCTTTCTTGGACTCGAACTCAAGTTCTGTCGAAGGGTCATGAGGACTCGAAACGTCAACTCTTTTCTTCTCCGCCGATGCTGCCAGACCTGCTGAGTTTTTCCAGGTAATTCTGTTTTTGTTTTTGTTTTGAACAGTTAACTGTTCTCTGCTGCATTCTCCATGGCAATTGTTGTCCCCTTACTGCTGGTTTATCTTATGTAATTGTCCTGATGAGTGTAAGATGTCTCTTTATCCAGCAATAATCAAGTTCTGTACTACCAAACAACTATTCCCATCACTTAACTTTCTTTAGTGCACAGTGGTGATCATTTAGTGAGTGGTTTGTGACTTTGTTGCGGAGAAATTGCACTTAAGTTGGCAGATCTGCATTTCCTTTCAGCTGTAAATAGTGAAGGCTGCACTATTGCTTTGAAACAACTCAATTTTACATAGCAAGAAGCAGCAACTGTGTATTCAGACTCAGCTGGTTATTGTCTCTGCCTGCAATATGAACATAAAGAACAACTCACATTTGCTCTATGTTCCTTGTTTAGCTCATCTCATGCACATTGCTTTCTCTCATGTAACCAGTGACTGCCAAAAAGCAATTTTTGTTGTTGGTGGTGCTGTCTTCAAGCACACACATAAAGTCAGAAATGTGTTTTCTGATGTTTGTGAAAACATCCACATGAAATGCAGACCACCAACTCATGAGTGGTGCTTTTAATTACATTGTTAAGGTTTAATGGCAAACACATTGTTAAACAGGTGATGGGTATTGGTACCCCTTTAAATGAGGATAGCTAGGACACTGGTGTGTTGGAGTAACATTGATTGTGAACTAAGTCAATAAACACTTTCCAGCAAAGAAAACAGCTGTGTCTCTATTTTAACTTCACCAACCACGTGGATCCAGGTAGCAGTGCTCACTGGGGAACGGAACACTTCATATGTTTGAATTTTCATTCCCAGGTTGGGAGCGCAGAGTCAGGACATTTTCTGGCTCTGCACCTGGACCTAGGAGAAAGTGCCCCAGTAATTAGGATTTTTGTTTCTGGAAGATAGGGTTTTCTAGGAGTCTGATTGGGCAACCCCAGAATGAACGTGGTGGCTCCCAGGTGTGGAGATGGGCTGAATGGAAGGCCTGTCTCGATGCACCAGCATTATGTTGAAGTTTTTTAGAAAGACAATAAAACATAAACAGCCCTCCAGCCCTCATCCCTCACACCCAACACACTCCGTATGCCTCATCCATGCCAACATATGCCTCCCCACCCCCATAACCCCACATACCCTCCTTGCCACCTCACACCCCCACGCACCCTCGTGGCCCCTCGTACCCTCCAACCTATGCGCCTCTGCCCACACCATAGCTCTTCATAGCCCCTATGCCAACTTAGTGCCAACTCATGCTAATCCAGGCCCCCCACCCACCACCCTTTGCCCTTGCATCTACCATATCAACTCACTCAATATCCATCATGGGCTAATTTCAGGAGCCATGCTGAGATGAAATAATATAAAGCTCTAAGTGTCTATTGCAGATTCTGTTTAAAAAGCACTCTCATTCATAAAAAAAAACATTTACGACATTTACATTCCTTCAGACACATAATTCCTTATAAGAACAAACATATCATTCAAGTGCATAACCCCCTATAAGACAAGCATTGGAATTCATAGCCGCACTTCAAAGAATGTATAACTACTTGGAACTGTGAAATGGCAGGCACCCTATTGTGATAATAATATTATCAAAATATTATCACCCGAAAGGTGCCTCAGGACCAGATCCAAAGGGATATCTTACTTCTCTGAAGGGATACCCTGGCTATCCAAATAAATCCGCTAAGTTTAGACCTCCTCTTACCTGGTTTAATCTGCCGAATTTCACATTCCTGGCCTACCAAAGTCCCACTTCACTGGAGGCAGCTGGTGATTGAAACGGCCAGCTGCCTCCATAACTCACACATGCACAAACCCCGGCCCAATTCCACTCCCAACCCCATGAAAATGGAACATGCCGTGTTCGGGGGCAGGACTTAGAATTTGCAGCCATTTCTGGGATTTTCGGCACGATGGAGGTCCTCTCTGTCATGCTGAAAAGCTGGGCCGTGCATTTAAAAATCCCAAGGGGCACCTTATCTTCCCCAAAGGGCACATGATCTCTCCTAAAGGATTCCTGACCTCTGCCAAAGGTGTCCTGGGACCATATCCAAAGGAGTACCCTCCAAAAGAGTACTCCACCTCTCCAAAGGATTCCACAAATGTTCGGATCTCCTCCTATCAATTCTAACCTGCACATGTGTTTCACACCTGGGTCACCAAAGTTAGACATGAGTAGAGCCAGCTGCTGATATATATGGGCAGCTGCCTCCACGAAATACATATGCATGAAACGTGACCTGCCCCCATTCCCCTCCGTGTGAAAATGGTAGCTGCCATGTTTAGAGTGCAGAACTCTGGGCCTCTTCCGTCATTTCTACAATGACAGGAAGGCTCTTTGTCATTGCAAAAACCAGGCCATACATTTTTAATGAATAGAATCAAGCTATTCAGCCCAAAAAACCTATTTTGGTGTTTATGCTCCACACGGGCTTCTTCCTCATATGACATCATCTCACCTTATCAACCCTTTGTATTATTCTGATAGCACAATGGAAAGAAATGTCAGGAGAGATGCAAAACGGTCTGCTGATTCACTATCACCCATCTTACATTATCGCACAATCAAAATCTAGTTCACCTAGTATTTAATTGCACTAAATGTTCAATAGGGACTAAATATTTGAATGTTCCTTTTTAGATCAATCAAAAACACTTCCTCCACTTGGCTGCAAAATATTCAAAGCAATACAAATTGAATGAATGCTGATTATGGGTTGGCATACTGTCGTTTAACCTTTGGAACCTGAATTTAAATACATCCCAGAGTAGTGCAACGGAGGTACACTCATGACCTGTTTTAGGGTTCCCAGTGAAATTAATCTGGATGATCTCAACTCACTGTTTAATGGATGCCGCCATCTAATAGCCCACATTTGCACAAATTGAGATGAAATTGACTGTCTCATTTAGTGAGGTCACAAAGTTTGAAAAATTGAGGATGAGCACTTAAAAATATGAAATTATCAAATCAAAAGAGCTGAACTCCAGAGGTGAGGTGTGAGTGACTGCCCTTGACACCAATACAGCACTTGACTGAGTGTGGCATCAAGGAGCCCTCGCAAAACTGGAATGAATGGGAATCAGGGGGATAACTCTCCGCAGTTTGGAATTATAACTAGCCCAAAGGAAGATGGTTGTGGTTGCTGGAGGTCAATCATCTCAGCTCCAGGAAACCACTGCAGGAGTTCCTCAGGGTAGTGTCCTAGGCTCAGCCATCTACAGCTGCTTCATCAATGACCTTCCAACATAAGGTCAGAAGTGGGGATGTTAGCTGATGATTGCACAATGTTTGGAACCATTCATGATTCCTGACAAGTAACATTTGCATCACACCCAAGTGCCAGGTAATGACCATCTCCAACAAGAGAGAACCTAACCACTCCCCTTGATATTCAATGGCATTACCATCACTGAATCCCCCACTGTCAACATCCTAAGAGTTATTGTTGAGCAGAAACTGAACTGGACTAGCTATATAAATACTATGTTTATAAGAGCAGGTCAGAGGCGAGGAATCCTGGAATAAATAACTCACCTCCTGACTTCCCAAAGCCTGCCCACCATCTACAAGGCACAAGTCAGGAGTGTGATGGAATAATCTTCACTTGCCTGGATGAGCGCAGCTCCAACAACACTCTAGATGCTTGACGTCATCCAGAACAAAACAGCCCACTTGATTGGTAGTCCATCCACAAACATTCACTCCCTCCACCACCAATGCACAGTAGCAGTAGTGTGTATCATCTACAAAATGCACCGCAGGAGCTCACCAAGGCTCCTTCGACAGCACTTTCCAAACCCACAACCACTACAATCTAAAAGGACAAACACAACAGACACATGGGACCGCCACTACCTGGAAGTTCTCCTCCAAGCCACTCACCATCCTGACTTGTAAACATTTTGCCATTCCTTCACTATTGCTGGATCAAAGTGCTGGAACTCCCTCCCTAACAGCACTGCTGGGTGCACCTACACCACATGGACTGCAGCAGTTCAAGAAGGCAACTCACCACCACCTTCTCAAGGGCAAGTAGGGATGGGCAATAAATGCCATCCCAGTCAGTGACGTCCAAATCCCATAAATGAAAAAAAAATGGTTCCGTTCAAAGTGTTAATACACTGTTTTCCACCATGGTAATCTGGGCTTGTGACCAGTCAGGCTGACTGGGTGCTGCTTTATCTCATAACACTAAGTGAAGGAAGGTTGGACAGCCTCAAGCACAAGCTCACAGCATAAGATTCCTCGTAATTCATATTAACCTGGAATTATTGTCGCATTAGCTCAATTTCTTTGCCGGACCAGCAGGAACAGAAGTGCTCCTCAGGGCTACAGAATGTAGGTATAGACCTCCACTGCCCCTAGTTTCCTTCCAGCTGACCCTCTGTAACTCCCTTGTCCATGCCCATATGAATGGGCCACATAATTTTCCACAGGTCAACAGCTGCTTCCAGTCCTAATGGGAAGTGGATCACCAGTAAGTAATGAAACTCAGCATTTAAGTCACCACAACTTCACACTGCCACCCATCAGACAGTAATTGACTTCTACAGTTTTCACATCAGAAACATAGCATGAAATTGACACCATAGACTCCATTTCAGTTCATGTAAATAGACCATTGTGTATAAATACAGTAAGGTGAATTGATTTGTACATGTTACCCTTTTTTGATGCCAGAAGGAATTTCAATATTACTTCAGAGAAAAAGAGAAAGGGATGAAACACAGGCAGCTGCGCTCAGTGGTCCAGGATGTGACAGAATCTTTTGCTGCCTCAAGAAGAACAGGCAATGTTGCAAAATGTGACACGATGCAACACCAGACCAACTTTGCGAGTTAACAAGACATATGGCATGACTTATAATATTAAGACAAATAACCAGTCAAATGGTGAAGAAAACAAAAAGCAAGTTTTTGCAAATACAAATTGACATTATATCACACATATTGATGTCATTCAATGAAATAACAGTTTATGGCCCTGTATCATGAATTCTCTATGGTTAGAGCTATCGCTATATAATTTCAATTGAGTTGCCTGTCCAGAAGTGACTATTAAAATCTGAAATGGCGAGATCTAAATGGCTAACCCAGACCAGTTTAACAGTTTACCCAGCCAGTTTCTGATGGGTAGATAGAGTTAAAATCCCTCCCTTGGAATTAAGAATGGAAAGCAAAGACCATTTCCAAAAGGTTTGGGGAAGGTTTCTCACTTTACTTACCCCCAATCCCATTATTATTCCCATACCCAAACTCCATGGTTTTTTTCCCAAACAATGGGCAGTATTTTCAGTCAGATGGGCTTGGGAGCGGAAGCAGGTGGGTATGCAATCTCACCCAATTGGCCGTCAAACTGGTTCAGAGTCACAATACCAACCCCGAGCCGTTATTCCAGATATTAAGGCCCTTTTCTTGCACCTCTAGGATTTCCAGTCAGCACATGGGCTTTGCACATCATGCTGAAACATGATCACTGCATCAGCGGGAAGGGGAGGGCTGCAATTAATCCCCCCTGTCCGCACCCATCACAGCTGCTCGGCCACAGCAAGTCACTGGTCATCCCGTCGAGGGGTTGCCCCTCTATGATCACGGCCAAGTAACTGAGGCCACTTTAAATTTTTAAGAATCTTACCTTTTCTTCAGAGGCTACCTCCATGTTGAAGCGCCCACTCTCTCTCTCACCACCACGAATCAGCTGTTCCCACCTTGCCCATTTTAGGATGTCTTGTATCTGTGCTGGAGGGCCTCCTATTCACCCCCCAGCCTCGCGAACACGCATGCCATTCTTGATTACTTAGTGAGCCTGTTCCATTACCTTTAATTAGCTGACACTTTAAAAATTGAGGTGTGCATGTCAGGAGCAGGCTGTGCGGGGTCAGGACCTGGAACTGGTTCCAACTTCAGGTCCCCGAACCTGGAATGAAAATTCCGCTCAAGGAGTCAAAGTTTGCAGCCTTAGGGAGCACCTTCCTATTCACATGCATGGCCCTTATTTATGTGCTGCCATCTCCGGCAAATAGATATAAAAAAAGGCATTTTGCAAAGATGCATGTCACCCACATACCCAAGTTACTAACAATTTAATGTGAGCGTGCAAGCTGCAGCATTAAGAAACTTGTACTGGCATTCATTTTGTGCATGTCATTTATTATTGGATGACATATTCAGCACTATGATATGACTATCTTACACTGTGACATAAAGTAACTTCAGCATGCTTATGCATTTATAAGGATTAAAGTAGCTAAAGTTAACTGCATTCTGCCATTTTGTTGATGCTTTAAGTTTACTGTTAAAGAAAGCTACGTTAGAGGACAGTCTATTCAAATCAATAACTTGTTTGCATATTAACAATCTTGCACAGGCAGAAAATTACTCGTTCATCTGCCCCCAGGCCCTGACACAGGTGAGCTTGAATCGAGATGTTCAGTCACTTCCATCCATGATGTTCAGTATGCACTCTTAACTGCAGATAAGGAGGCTACACTCCATTGAAGACTCTCTTGTAGTAGGATGTTGTTTCCCTTATCATTTTTGAGTTATTCTGCTCCCAACCAATCATGGCAGCTAGCAGAAGCACATTTCTAAAGGTAGCTTGCAGCTCATTAATGATTGCTGATGCCTGAAATCCCATCTGACCACTTAAAGTAGGCCAGACTTTAAGCAGTCGGGGTGCCATTAAAATATTTAAATTAGTTTATTTCAAATGATGGTGCATGCTTAGCCACTTGTCACCATTATATACATGACAGTGTTACTGTTGCCATGCAGTAATACTTTTTGATTTGCAGTTGTGTCTGCTGACATGTAAACTTGGCTCTGTCAACATTAGCCCATTGTGACTGGGCAGAGCAATCCACTTAGGTCCAGTTCAGAGTAGATGGGCCAGATGGCAACTTCTGGGCTGTCTGGTTCTATGGGCAAGATTTTCCCTTCATCGGGCAGCTGCGACGGGCGGGCTTGGGAGCGGTCACGAAATGGACTGCTGTCCGCGATCGGGCTCTGATCACAGTTTCACCCTGGGGGGCCAATTAAGGCCCACCCAGCATAAAACCTGGCTCCACCTTGGCCGGGAAGGGCCGAACGGGGCCGGGAGCCTGTCAGCCGTCGGGTCCAATGGTGACCCCGGAGGCCAGTCAAAAGCGACCCAGGCGACCGCTGAAAGTCTGCCATGGAGGACGTTCCCTGAGCTGACACTATGCACCCAACTACAGCTGGACATAGCAGGCAGGAGGGCAGGTTCGGTGGGCAATTGGCCCCCTGCTTCTCTGATGATGTCCTTGCCGTCCTCCTGGAGGAGATGGCTGCCAGAAGGGACATCTTTGTCCCAGCAATGGGAGGAGGAGGCCATCGCACTTCACCAAGGGAGCATAGGAAGAGGTAGTGGCACTGGTCAGCAGCCATGACGTGGTGCAGTGCTCCCGAGTGCAGTGCCGGAAGTGCTTCAATGACCTGCTGCACTTAAGAAGGGTGAGTACCATGTTGGCATGGGACAGTATGCAGATGTGTTAAGGCCTAGCCATTCCCCTTGGACCTCAGGGATTCTAGAGTCTGAGTGCCAACTGTCATTTACACTGGAGCTGACAAAGGGGGCAAGCCCTGGCTGCTTGGACTGAGTGCCTTGCAGCTCAAGGGCCATGATTCGGATGTGCTCTGCCAGGTGCTTCTCAGCTGGGGTTGGCCAGGCTGCAATGGCGCTGCAGGTACTGAAGGGACTAATCAATGTTCCGCTGTTGTTTCAGGAGAAGACGGCCACAACTATATAGAAAGGTTGCTGGCTGGTGGAGGCCCCGCTAGCCTCCTAATCCTCTCACAGTATGAGCAAGATGCCCTAGAGCCTGAGAGCTGGCACACCCCACATACAACCAGGCGTGGAGAGGCGGGGGTGCCAGATGAAGTTAAGAGTGCAGTGCACAAAGGTGAGAATTTTGGCTTGTGTAACCATTCTAGTGCAGTCTCTACATTGATGTGAGCCTCGAACCTTGAGGCCTCATTGATCATTGGAAGATGAGGGCACCATGATGCAGATCTTCATTGTCTCAACAGGGTGCCTGGCATGCACAGTGACAGTGTGATGACTTTAACTAATGACATGTCCTTCTTTGCCCTTTTAGGTTCACCAGCAGGCATTCGCTCTCTGGACCCTGAAGGGCCACCCCTGACACCGGAGGACCATCAGTCATTTGCAACTGTGTCACAGCTGTTCTCAGAAACAGGCACCAGCACAGATACCAGCACCTCAGTGGGCATTAGAGTTGCAGCTGATATCTCGGTGCACATTGGTGAAGGCACTTCACAATCACTTGAGGTGCAGGCGGAGGCAGAGAGTGCCCAGGATGCCGGCAGTTGGACGACTGCTGGAGACCAGGATGATGCTCAGTCAAAGGCTGATGATGAGCCTCTGGAATTGTCCACTAGGCAGCAGATGTTGGAAGTCCAGTAGGATGTGCAGGAGGACCTGGCAGAGATCCATGAGGGTGTGCGTGCCGTGGTCTTCATGAGCACTGCGTTGACCGTCATGGCTGAGTGCACTCCTCCTCCATTGAGGGAGTGATGACTCTCATGGAGAGGCAGCTCCAGGGACAGAATGAAGGGTTCCTGGGGTTGCACTCAGACCTGTAAACCCTCACGCAGGCACTGACCTCAGGTGGTCAGTGTCAGTGTGAGAGATGGATGTGGCACCCTGTAACTCAAGTAGGTGCTCATCAATCAATGGTGTGCAGGGAGGTCCAGAGTGACCTCACATTGGCGCACCAGCTGCCTGTCATCTCTGTGGACTCCTTTCAGGGAGCTCTAGATGATGGCAGCATCTCCTCCACCCCTCCGCCAGTGACTGTCGCATCTGATGAAGCTGTTGTGACTGGGGAGATGCCAGCCGTAACGCTGGGCGCCCCCTCCCAGGCAGGGTCAGCACAAGCTCCACTGGCCAGAGGATGCCTGCCAAGGTCATCAAGGCCAACAAGACAGCAGAGTGAGCAGGCTGTCTCCAATGCCAGTGCCAGTGAGGGGGGACTATCTAGATTCACAAAACATAAGTTGAAGGCACCATGAGCACAAGAGGGACAGGTCACAGGTGATTTTATGTTCATTTTTGCTTACTTTATGTATGCTGGTCTGATGTTGAATACCAAAAACGTTTCTGTTAAGATAATTGAACTGTCAGAATAACACAAATTGTGTTTTTGTCGTCATGGCCTGAGTCTGCTTCACCTTTTTATTTCATTGGTGCGGGGAATACCCAGTATGTAACGCTGGATGTAGCTCTGTGGCTCTGAACTTTATTGAACAGGCACTGAGTGTTCTTTGAGTTCAAACGAAAGGGTCCGTTCAGACATCCATGATAGAGGCGGCAGCACTGCCATGCATTTGAAGCTGACCTTTGGTAGCCTAGCTAAAGGAGTGTTGGATCAAGGTGTCCCTGGTGTCCCTGCCTCCCTGCAGGTTACCGAGGTATGGCTTCATGCCCTCAGTGTTCTCCTCATCGTGCTCCTCTTCGGACTCACTATTGGACTCATCAGCAGTGGTACGTAGAGCTGCATCAAGATCCTCTTCTCCAGTGGATTCCCCCACTACCAGTGCCAGATTATGGAGAACTCAGCATGCAATCACGATCAGTGACACCCATTCTGGGGGGTATTGTAGTGCAACCCCTGAATGGTCCAGGCATTGGAAGCGCATCTTGAGAAGACTTATGATCCTCTCTACCACCTCATTTGTAGAGGCATGACAATTATTGTAATGCTTCTCTGCCTCTGTTTTTGGGTGGTGGAGGGGCATCATGAGCCACCTCTTCAATGGATAGCCCTTGTCACCCAGCAGCCATCCATCCAGTCAGGCTGGAGCACTGAAGAGCCTCAGTACCTGGGAGTGTCTCAGGATGTAAGCATCATGGGAGCTGCCAGGGTACTTGCACAGACTTGCAGAATCTGCATCCTGTGGCAGACAGCAATGAGTCTTGAAATGAAGCCTGGAAAAGCTAAGAATGAAGCCGTGAGCAGAGATGAAGCTCCCAAGTACCAATAAGCAATCATCTGCAAACTATCTCCAAAACTCCTCACAGCACACACTGGCAATGCTGCTGACCCTTTTTATCCCGCCCTTGGATGAGGTTTGTGAAAATGTCGACTGGCCACGTGCGACGAGCAGCAAATTGCACAAGCAAGGAAAAATCACAGTCAATTGGACTGTTAAAGGCCTTAAGTGGCTGCTTAATTAATGGCAGGAGTTGCTTCGGCACCCACGCGTGCAGCCGAGTGAAAGATCACGTGAGTGCGCAATGACATCAGGATACTCGCCCAACGTCATCGCGCACTATTTTACTCCCAATTGGGCCGGGTGCGCGCCTGTCCGTGGGATAAAAAATTCTGTGTCACTCCCCAGCCCCATCCCCATTGTCCTGAAAAATGTTTCTTTTTCAACTAGTGTGTATTATTGAATCTGCTTTCACTACCCTTTCAGACAGTGCATTCTCCTTAACTCCCCTCTGGTTCTTTTGTCATTTATCTGAAACTTGCCCTCTAATTTTTGGCCCATCAGCAGTGAAAATGGTTAAGTTGGCATTAATGTTTATTCCTGGCCATGAACCTGTCTGAAAACTCCCTAATACAACAAAATTTCAATGTGGGGGGGAAGGAGGCGCGTAAAACTGGTGAGATTGAATTGTCTGACTGTCATACGCCCTGCCTAATTTCCCTTTCCAATGAGCACAATGCAAGAGTGGATGCTGACACAGGTAGATCTGCATGTGGGAAGAAAATACATTCCAGATCAAAAAAAAATTACAATTTGTAAAAGCTGCCAGAAAACATTACAGGAAATCCATTATATCGACATCAAATGCATGCAATATATTTTGGTTACAGCCGATCTGTTTAAAGATGTGAATGACAATCGGTTTCAGCTGTAAGTAGAAAGCCAAATTGTGCACATCCGACAAATCTGTACTTCATTTTTTTCAGTTTAACAATATTTTGAAGGTCAGTTACAAATGTTGCTTCTGATAGGCTATGTAGCTGTCAATGATTCTCTATAATTTATATTGATGCTGTTATTTTGTGGTAATCAATTGTAAATTAGCACTTGATTAAATTGCTGTGATTACATCACAATTGTTAATCCCTCACATATCAACTGCATGGAGTGTAATAATTATAAATGGCTCCTAAATACTTCGGAAACCAGTAGCAATTGGTTAACGTAAGACTGCACACTGTAATATTCTGAGGTAGCAATGTTTTTGTGAAAATCTGGATATCTGATTGTATCTTCAGATTAGAATACCATACAAATTGGAGCCAAGGGCTAAAATCCAATTGTCCATTTAACTGCACCTGCTCTATTTCAAGTTTAAGTGGACCAGGATATTACAGGCTGGTAGTCCTTGCCAAACCTTGTCACACCCAACTGTAGATGATCAATGATAGTAATTGCACTCATTTAGTCACAGGCTGTTCCTGCTATCAGCTGAACCACACCTGCAATACTTAGCTTCCTGATTACATGGCCAACTGATTTCAATTTATTCAATGCTAAACAAATCTACATAAATACGAACTGGTGAACTGCAACGATGTTCCAACTGTAGTAAATCCTTAAAAACACACTACAAAAGAAAATAGATTACTGTAGCTTTTACCCTGACCTAATGGAGATAAGTCACAAATTAAATGGGTAGTGTTTAGAAATCATTTCCCATTTGCAAGCAGAGTACTGCGCAAATGTTTGAGGGCTTCCATACCATTGTGCCAGCAATAATGCAAACCTCTTCTGCTTTCTTGAAATGGCAGAAACAATTAACTCTGACATTTATTCAGCACTATTTGCATCAAAGTAAATTTCCGAGTGAATTTTCTAATTTATCTGAGAATTATTGCAGCATCCTGATATAGTGATATATAGGGGCAACCTAGTTACTTATAAGTCGCAAAAGAAAACAATGTTTTTTTATTTTCTTTACTGATTATAGAATTATAGTATGATGCAACACTGAAGGAACCATTCAGCCCATTATGCTTGTGTTGGCTCTTTGAAGAGCTATCTAATTAGATCCACTCCCCCACTCTTTCCCCAGAGCCATACAAATTTTTCTTAATTATTTATCCAATTCTATTTTGAAAGTTATTATTGAATCTGCTTCCAACACTTTTCAGGCAGAACATTCCAGATCATAACAACTCTCTTTTAATTTTTGTTTTCAATCTATGTCTTCTGATTACAAACCTTCCTGCCACTGAAAACAGTTTCTCCTTATTTGTTCCTTTAAATCCATTTATGATTTTGAACACCTCTATTAAAACTGCCCTTAATCTTCTATGCTGTAAGGAGATTAACCCCAGTTTCTCTAGTCTTTCTACATTACTGAAGTCTTTCATCCCTGCTATCATTCTAATAATTCTAGGACAAGAGCAGCAGGAAGATGGGAATATCACCACCTAGAAGTTCCCCTCCAAGCCACTCACCATGCTAACTTGGAAATATATCGCTGTTCCTTCTCTGTTGCTGAATCAAAATCCTGGAACTCCCTCCCTAACAGCACTGTGGGTGTACCTACACCACAGGGACTTCAGTGGATCAAGAAGGCAGCTCACCACCACCTTCTCATGGGCAATTAGGATGGGCAATAAGTGCTGGCCTAGCCAGCGACACCCACCTCCTGTAAATGAATTAAAAACAATCTCTGCATCATCTCCAAGATCTTGACATCCTATCACAGAATTGTTATGTTGCAGAAAGAGGCCATTTGGCCCATTGTGTCTACACTGAATCTCTGAATGAGCATTATGACCCAGTGCCATTCTTCTGCCTTTTCCCCATATTCCTGTACATTGTATCTATTCAAATAATCACCTAATGCTGTCTTGAATGCCTCAATTGAGCCTGCATCCACCACACTTCCAGGCAGTGCATTTCAGACCCTCACTGAGTGGAAAAGTTTTTCTCAAGTGTGGTGCTCAGAATTTGACACAATATTCCAGTTGAATCCTAATCCATGTTTTAGAAATAAAGGACTTCTTGTATTTATTAGCTGTGGCTCAGTTGGTAGCACGCATGCCTGTGAGTCAGAAGGTTTGGGTTCAAGTCCCACTCTATAGCGTTAGGCACAAAAATCTAAACTGACACTCCAGCGTAGGTCAGAAAGAGATTTGCACCATTAGAGATGTCATGAGATGTTAAGCCAAGCCCCTGTCTGATATCTCAGGTAGATATAGACAAACCCATAGCAATATTTTGAAGAAGAGTGGAGAGTTCTGCCTGGTGTCCTGGTCAATACTTGTGCCTGAATCAGCATCTTTAATAAACAGATCATTATTGCATCGCTGTTTGTGAGAGCTTGCTGTGCATAAATTGGCTGCTGTATTTTCAATATTATAATAGTGACTACTATGGTAGGTGGTGAGGGAATCAAGATGAGGGAAAATTCTACTTGACCTCATCCTCACTAACCTATCTGTCACAAATGCATCTGTCCATAGTAGGAGTGACCACCGCACAGTTCTTGAGGAGACAAAGTCCCATCTTCACATTGAAGATACCGTCCATCAAGTTGTATGGCAATTACCACTGTGCTAAATGGGATGGATTCAGAAGAAATCTAGCATCTCAAAACTAGGCATGCATGAGGTACTGTGGGGCAGCAGCAGAAATGTATTTAACCACAATCTGTAACCTCATGCCCTAGCATATCCCCATCCCCGTGATAGGGGAGCTCAGCACATCAGTGCAAGGGACAAGGCTGAGCATTTGCAACCATCTTTAGCCAGAATTACTGAGTGGATGATTAATCTTGGCCTCCTCGAGGTCCTCAGAATCACAGATGCCAGACCTCAGCCAATTTGATTAACTCCACGTGAAATTAAAAAATGGATGAAGGCACAGGATACCTCAAAGACGATGGGTCTGACAGTATTCCATCAGCAGTACTGATGACTTGTGCTCCATTACTTGCTAAGCCGCTAGCCAAGCTGTTCCAGTACAGCTACGACACTGCTACAACACTGGCGTCTACCCAATAATGTGGAAAATTGCCCAGGTATGTTCAGATCCGAAAAAGAAGAAAATCCAACCTGGTCCATTACCATACCATTAGTCTAATCTTGATCATCAGCAAAGTGATGGAAGGGATTGTTGACAGTACTATCAAGTGACACTTGCTCAGAAATAATCTGCTCACTGACATTCAGCTTGGGTTCCACCAGGGCCACTCAGCTCCTGACCTCATTACATCCTTGGTCCAAACGTGGACAAAAGAGCTGAACTTGAGAGATGAGGTGAGAGTGAATGGCCTTGACATTAAGGCAGCATTGAGTGTGGCATGAAGAAGCCCTAGCAAAACTGATGTCAATGTGAATTGGGGGAAAAGCTCTCCGCTGGCTGGAGTCGTAACTAGCACAAAGGAAGATGGCTGTGGCTGTTGGCGGCCAATCAAATCAGTCCCAGGGCATCACTACAGGAGTTTCTCAGGGTAGTGTCCTAAGCCCAAACACCTTCAGCTGCTTCATCAATCACCTGCCTTTCATCATAAGGTCAGAAGTCAGGACGTTAGCTGATGATTGCACACTGTTCAGCACCATTCACAACTCCTCAGATATTGAAGCATTCTGTATCTATGTGCAGCAAGACCTGGACAATATCCAGGCTTGGACTGATGAGTGGCAAGTAACATGCACACCACAGAAGTGCCAGGCAATGGCCATCTCCAACAAGAGAGAATCTAACTGACTCCTTTTGATGTTCAATGGCATTACCATTTTGAACCCCCCCCCAATATGAACATCCTGAGCATGAACATTGACCAGAAAATTGACTGGACCAGTCAGAAAAATACTGTGGCTGTAGGAGCAGGTTAGAAGCTGGGAATTCTGAGGTGAGTAATTCACCTCCTGACTCCCCAAGCCCTGTCCACCATCTACAAGGCACAAGTCAGAAGTGTGATGGGACACTCTCCACTTGCCTGGATAAGTGCAGCTCCCACAACACTCAAGAAGCTCAACACCATCCAGAACAAAGCAGCCCTCTTCCATGCCACCTCATTAACTACTTTAAACACTCACTCCCTCCACCTCTGGCACACAGTGACAGCAGTGTGTACCACCTACAAGGTGCACTGCAGCAACTTGCCAAACCTCCTTTGACAGCACCTTCCAAAGCAGCAGACTCTACCACCTACAGAGACAAAGGCAGCAGGCACATGGGGACACTACCACCTGCAAGTTCCCCTCCAAACCACACACCATCCTGACTTGGAACGACATCATCATTCAATGTCACACTTCAATGTCACTGGGTCAAAATCCTGGAATTCCCTTCCCAACAAAACTGTGGGTGTACCTACACAAGGTAGCCTGCAAAGTTTAAGAAGGCTGCTCACCACCACCTTCTCAAGAGCAATTAGAGATGGTCAGCAAATATTAGCCTAGCCAGCAATGCCCATATTTCACAAAAGAATAAGGAAAATACTTCAAAACACATCATTTGCTGTAAAAACCTTTGGTACATTTTATGTGCTGTCTAATTGCAAGTCTTTCTTTTATTTCACTTTGTCCTTCTGTTTATGCAGCTGAGGATCTAGTTTGCCTTTTAAAGAGCCTTTTCTACTCGCCATGCCATCTTAAAAGACAGGTGTACATATACCCTCAGGCCTCTCTGTTCCTGCACCCTCTTTAAAATTGTACCATTTAGTTTATATTGCCTTTCCTCACTTCACACTTTTTCAGCATTCATTTTTATATGCCACATGTCAACCCATTTTCCAAATCTGGTTATGCCTTCATGGAGTCTGTTACTATCTTCCTCACTGTTTACCAAGTTTTGTGTCAGCTTCCAAATTATGAATTGTATCCCTAAGTGCAGGTCATAATATATATCAAAAAATGTAGTGATCTCAACACTAACATCGGTAGGAGGGGGGGTGGTGGGGGGGGGGGCAGCACTGCACACATTTAATCAGTTTTAAAAACAACTACCCACCATTACATTCTGCTTTTGTTATGAATATCTAATTTTATGATTCTTATGCTTTGGGAATATAAATTTTAGTTTGGGAATTGAATTTTTAAAAAAAAATGCAAGATAAGTGGGAAAAAGCTGGGTTTGAGAAACTGGTAAACACCCCTGAGATAAATACAATTCAAAGGGTAGTCCATGTTTACTTAAAAGGATTAGAGTTAGGGGTGTGTCAACACTAAACAACAGGCGGGTCTTCCCTTAGCTTCACAATAGAGCCTGTGAGTCTGGTGTGACTGCAGTTGTTCCCATTTGAGACATAAATTATTCATGTAGGTCCCAGAATCAAAGGCTGTTTTAAAGGTAAAGTTACTAATTAGTTTAATTTTCTATCTGGGACATCCCAGGTCTGTCACGTTGTTGTAAGGATAAATTGCAGGGAGGTTTTTTTTGGTTTTAGAATTTATCTGTGTGATTTCTCACAGGAATAGGTAGCTGAAGTCAGCTTGGAAGCAGCTTTGAGACAAAGAAGAAAACCTGCCAGAAGCTGTAAAGCAACTGGAACCAGCAGCAGAAGGCCACCAGTCACCAAGGGTACTTCCTCATTTGGAGTCACTAAGCAAGAATGCAGTGAGGCTCAGGCTGAAACAGGGGAATCCACAATTGTAAGGTGTTGGAGCAGAGATGGAGGTTTCACCTAGCTGGATGCTAGTGGAAGGACCCCAAGAGATTTCATACCTCAAAAAATAGTGGAAACACTGAGGAGAATTAAAGTGAATTCCTGAGAACTGTGGGGCACCTTGGTTTGATCTCAGGATAAGTGAAGGAACATTCAAGATCCTGTAAAGTATAGGGGAAGAATAAGAGTAGAACAGAAAGTAGCCTGTTGAGATTTTTGGGTTTAAAGTATGTGTTTACAAAACATAATGTTGTTAGTAGTACATGTATTGTTTAACAATTGTACAGTAAAGGCTTTTATTTCGGGTGGGGGGGGGGTGGCGGGGCCCGCTCGTCGATGCATAAAATGATGGGCGGTGACTTTGGGCGGAACTCCTGAAATCATCCCGCCCCATTTAAATTTTCAGGTAGGCGGGGGCTCAGCAAAATCAGCTGCGTACCTGCCGACCTGTCAATGGCCAATTGAGGCCATTGACAGGGTCATTAAACCAATTAGTGGACCTGCCCATCCAACCTTAAGGACATGTCAGGTATTTTTTTTAATAATTTGTACATTAGAGCTGATCTCCCTGAGGCAGCACTTAACCTCAGGGAGATCACAGAATCACAGAATCACACAGTGCAGAAGAGGCCCTTCGGTCCATTGAGTCTGCACCAACACGTGCGAATCCCTAAGCCCGAGAGTGCGCATGCGCAAAAGGGTGCACTCTCGGGTTTAGGGACTCCCCCCTGCCTGCACAGGGAGTACATAGTGCTTCCTTGCAGGCATCATGTTGGGCGGGCCTTAACTGGCTTGCCCACGTAAAATGGCAGCATGCCCCCAATCGGGGGGCGCTGATCAGAGGCGTGTCTCCGTGTGTCCATACTTCAACTTCCCCCTAATGGGAGAGAATCCTGCCCATAGAGTCATAGAGTTATAGAGGTCAACTGTACGGAAAAAGGCCCTTCGACCCATCGAGTCTGCGCCAGTAAAACAAGTACCTAACTATACTAATCCCATTTTCCAGCAGTAGGACCATAGCCTTGTATGCCATGGCATCACAAGTGCACATCCAAATATTTCTTAAATGTTATGAGGGTTTTTGCCTCTACAACCCTTTCAGGCAGTGAGTTCTAGATTCCCACCACCCTCTGGGTGAAAAAAATTCTTCCTCACATCCCCTCTAAACCCCTTGCCCCTTACCTTAAATCTATGTCTTCTGGTTATTGATCCCTCCACCAAGTTGAAAAGCTCTTTCCTGTCTACCCTATCTATGCCCTTCATAATTTTATACACCTCAATCACGTCCCCCCTCAATCTCTTCTGCTCCAGGGAAAATGACCTCAGTCTATCCAATCTCTTCTCATAACTAAAGCTCTCCAGCCCAGGCAACATTCTGGTAAATCTCCTCTGCACTTTCTCTAGTGCAATCACATCCTTCCGATAATGCGGATTCCAGAACTGCACACAATACTCTAGCTGTGGCCTAACCAGCATTTTATACAGTTCCAGCATAACCTCCCTGCTCTTATATTCTATGCCTCGGTTAATAAAGGCAAGTATCCCACATGCCTTCTTAACCACCTTATCTACCTGTCCCACTCCCTTAAAGGACCAGTGGATATGCACACCAAGGTCCCTATGATGCTCAGTACTTCCCAGGGTCCTACCATTGATTTTGTATTCCCGTGCCTTGTTTGACCTGCCCAAGTGCATCTCCTCACCCTTATCCAGATTAAATTCCATTTGCCACTGATCAGCCCATCTGACCAGCCCATCTATATCCTCCTGTAATCTAAGGCTATCCTCCTCACTATTTACCAGCCCACCAATTTTCATGCTATCCGTGAACTTACTAATCAACCCTCCTACATTCCAACTAAATCATTTATATATACCACAAACAGCAAGGGACCCAACACCAATTCCTATGAACCCTACTGGACACAGGCATCCAGTCACAAAAACACCCCTCGACCATCACCCTCTGCTTCCTGTTATTCAACCAATTCTGCCCATGGGCTCTTACCTTCTTTATCTGTCTCCCATGCGGGACCTTATCAAAAGCCTTGCTGAAGTTCAAGTAGACTATGTCAAATGCATTGTCCTCATCTACACACCTGGTCACCTCTTCGAAACATTTAATCAAATTGGTCAGGCATGACCTCCCCTTAACAAAACCGTGCGGACTGTCCTTGATTAATCCATGCCTCTCCAAGTGTAGATTAATTCTGTCCCTCAGAATTGCTTCCAATAGTTCCCCCACCACTGAGGTTAGACTGGCCTGTAGTTCCCGGGTTTATCCCTTCCTCCCTTCTTGAATAACGTACCACACTGGCTGTCCTCCAGTCCTCTAACACCTCTCCTGTGGCCAAAGAGGTATTGAAAATTATTGCCAGCGCCCCTGCTATTTCCTCCCTTGCCTCACTCAACATTCTGGGATCCATTTCATCCGGCCTGGAGACTTAACTGCTTTTAAGCCTGCCAGACCACTTAGAGCCTCCTCCCTTTCCACGCTAATTTCTTTAATTATATCACAGTCCTTCTGCCTGATTTCCATACCCATGTCGTCCCTCTCACTTGTGAACACTGACACAAAGTATTCATTTAGAACTCTACCTACTTCTTCTGGCTCCACAACAAATTACCACTACGGTCCTTAATGGGCCCTACTCTTTCCCTAGTTATCCTTTTACTCTTAATGAACTTGTAAAATAACTTTGGATTTTCCTTTATTTTACCTGCCAATGTTTTATCATGCCCCCTTTTTGCTCTCCTAATTTCCTTTTTAAGTTTCCCCCTACACATTCGATACTCCTCTAGGGCTTCTGCTGTTTTGAGCCCTCGGTATCTGCCATAAGCGTCCCTTTTTCTCTTTATCCAATCCTGTACATTCCTCAACATCCAGGGTTTCTCGGATTTGTTGGTCCCACCCTTTGTCTTTACTGGAATATGTTGGCCCTGTACTCTGCCTATTTCCTTCTTGAATGAGTCCCAATGCTCTGTCGCAGACTTACCTAAAAGTAGCTGCTCCCAGTCCACTCTGGCCAAACTGGCCAAATCAAATCTTGAGGCATAATTCCTTCCATAAATAATTGAGATTTTAAATTTCTTTTTAAAAGTTACTGGTCTCTATTAATATAATAGCATGTCCCTTAGCAAATTTTTTATCCATGCAACCATTGCCCCTTTAATCCTAAGGGCTTCAATTTTGACAACAATTCTATCATGTGGTAATAAATCAAATGCCTTTTGAAAATCTACATTACCCTTTGCAATCATCAACCCTCTCCGTGACTTCACCAAAAAGTTCAAAACAAGGTAGTCAAACACAATTCTCCTTTTACAAATTATTATGTCTTTCATTTATTAATTCACACTATTTCAAGAGCAAATTAATTTTGCTCTGTATGATTGGCTTGGAAAGATCCCCCAGCACCGATGCTAAGCTTACTGGCCTGTGCATACTCAGCTTCTCAATCTCTGTTTTTATGAACAGATGTGCAGTCTTGCAGCCCTTTGCAGCCACCCCTATTTCTGAGAGATATTGAAAGACTGTGATCAGACCATATGCAATTTCCACCCTTAATTCTCCCAGCAACCGCGAATTTAGCCTTTCTGGACTGGGTGAATTTTCTACCTTGAGCACTGCCAACCTTTTAAGTAACTCCTCTTACCTATCTTTATCCTATCTAATTAATCTATTATCTACTCCTATACTGTGATATTGGTAGCATGCTGTCTTTAGTAAGGATAGGAGCAAAATACTTATTTAGTGCCTCAGCGATGCCCTCCACCTCCACAAGAAAGTTTTCCAAATACATCCCCACCCTTCCTTTGATCAATTTTAGTGTTCATATGCTTGTAAAAACCTTCATTTCCTTTTCATTTTACCTGCCAATCTATTTTCATGAACTTCTTTGCCTCTCTTATTTTCATTCTCAGTTCTTGCCTGTACTTGTTATAAGCAGCTTGGCTGTCCAATGAAGTATCAACCTAGCATTTAGCATAAGTCTCCTTTTCTAGTTTAATTTTAACCTTATTTTACTCATCCAGGGGGATCTCACTTTATATGCTTTTCCTTTCACCTTCTTGGAATTGGGTTCATCAACTATCTCCTCTTTGTAGGCCACCCATTCCTTATTTACTATTTACTTGCCAATCTTTGATACTAATCTACCTGAACCACAGGGAAATTTGCCCTCCTCCAGTTGAGTATTTGCATATTTGAGGTTTCACAACTACTTTGAACCTAATGACATTATGATCACTGATTCCCAAATGATCCACCATAGATATATGCTCTGCTTTTCTTGATTCCATGGTGGCAGCCTTCCATCTTGTAAGTTGATGGTTAATGCCGTGGTGGTCAACTTTGTGTTAAGCATCACCTGGTGTGACTCAGAAGCCTGACTCTGGCATGGCGGTCTCTGCGGTATTTGCTGCAGAGCAAGACAGTGGAATGGGAAAGTGTATAAGTCACTAACCTTCATTTTCTCTGGGCCCTCTTCTTGGCCAGTTGAGCTTTTTGTTTCTGTTAACTTCTTCCTATGCCTTTCCAAACAGTCAGCTACCAGAGGTCACAGACCTTTCCCAGTTGTCAGTGTCAGGGTCCGCCACTTTCAGATCTCGCTTGAAGGTGTCCTTGTAGCAGAACTTTGGACACCCAGGAGGTTGTGACTCAGTGGCCATTTCACACTACAGAAGGTCTTTGGGGTACAGCCATCATCTATCTGATCAACATGACCAAGCCAATGCGGACATAGTTGGCTTAGCCATGAGTATGTTGTCATGTAAGTGCTCTCTTACTGCCCATATTCAGTATGTTTTGTATGGAAAGAGGTGTGTCTTTTCTTATCAGTGGAGTGTGTATTGCATTTAAATAATTCAGCAGCAAGCTTTTGTGAGTTTAAATATAGAAGGTTATTTATTCTCACATACATCCCAAATTAATGCAACATCATACATTTAGTCTCATGTGTACACACATGTACAAAGATTGGATACAGATAAAGATGGTGCAAATTTACAGATTACAGTTATTTCAGTCTCTGATTTATCATTTTTGGTCTCCAGCATGGCAGGCCTGTAACTTCTGGAAAGGATTTGATGATTTAAAGTTGAAGGGAGATCTTGTAAAGCAAATGGTTCACAGTAGGTTGTGATATTTCTTGTGGTCACAATATCTAGGAGGTTGGTTCTCAGGTAAACTTTGAAACTGGGACAGATTAAGTGCATTGGCTGCTTGATGACTTGCAGCTAGATTCAGAGTCTGGTTCTCAGATTGTCTGACGAATGATAGTTTTGGTGGATCTGCTGGTTGTTATTCATAATAAATGGTTGTGGTAGAAGAATTAATCCAGGCTGATCTTTTGGTTCAAGCTGGTTTATTTTCAAGCCAACTCCTCAGTGTTACTCACTTCCAAATAGCTTTCACACAGTGTTCCAGTTGTATCATTTTATTCTATTTCGATAGATACTCGATGCCCATTACTTGTTTAACTGGCAATTGTATTTAACAAGGTGATGGCCATGCAGTGTGATTATTCATACATTGACATTGGTGCCTGGGGTAATAAAGGTGCAGTCCCTGAAACTGGTTTAGATCACATGACTGTTGGGTTAACACTTCTGAGGCCCAACCTGCCTAGATTGGATGTTAGAGATACCATTGTGATGCAATAGGAAGTTGATAATGTCCATTGAGTTTCAATCGTCCCTTTTGCCCAGTATGAAACATAGAGACAGGCAGTCTGGAAACTCCATAGCCTTTAGGTGTTGGCCCATCCCTAAACAATGAGATGTGTGAATTCCATAGGTGGCTGTGAGGCACCCTCATCTATGTCCACATTTAATTGAGTATTCATTGGAGACTTGATATTGTCTCTAGGCCAAATGTCTAAAGTCACATGATTTGCAGCAGCCGTCTTAACAACTTGTTTGTGTCCAATTTTTAAAAGCATTGACTGAAATTGTCTTTACTGGGCATGACATTCGGCTGATGGAATTAGCACAGTGCAGGACCTCTGAGTTGGGGACCTTGTAGTGCCAAGCAATGCCAAGGATATAGAGAGATATGTATGAGATAGAGAAGGTCAAACCTGTTCAGTTTTTTTCCTGACCAGAATATATATTTCCCAGCTCTCACCACTGTAAAGGAGTGCACTGAGCATACAGGCTTGGTGCCAAGTAGTTTGGTGTTCTCAGCCAGAATGCTGTTGTTTCACACTCTCTTACTCAGTTTGGACATAACAGCTGCATGTTTTGTGATGCTTGTGTTGATTTTGGCATCATTGACAGATCGTTAGTGATTGTAGAGTCTAGACATGCGAAGCTATCAACAACCTTGAGTGTAACATTCTCAATGCTGATTGATGGTAATATGGCAACATCCTGGATCATGGCATTTGTCTTCCTGATGCTGATGATCAAAACAGACACTTCAAAGGTGCTTGTGAGTCTGTCCATTTGTTGCTGAAGATGTTCCTCAATATGGAATGCAAATGTGTCATTGTCATCATAGAGCAATGCTCTGATGAGGACTTGGCACACCTTTGTCTTGGATCTCACACAAGCAAGAAAGAATAGCTTTCCACGACTTCTAGTATGTAAGTAGACACCCTGTGTAGATGACCTGAAGACATATGACAGCAGCAAAGAGAAGAATATGCTAAAGAGTGTTGATACCAGAACACAGCCCTGTTTGCCCCCACTGCAGATTTTAGAAGGTTCGATGTTGCCCCATCATAGCTGACCTTATGACCTTACCCATCATGTTGGCATGGAGAGTGGAGATCACATTGAAAAGCTTCAGTGGGCAACCAATTTTCTCCAGTAGCTTAAATAGACTGCCTCTGGTCACCTGGTTGAACGCCTTGCTGAGATGGATGAATATATAATGGTCTCCTTTGTTCACGGCATTTCTCTTTCAGCTGCCGGACAGAGAAAACCATGTAAATTGTACACCTTCCAGTTCTGAATTCACAGTGCAATCCAGGATAGTTGTGTTCAGCTTGGATCTGCAGTCTGACAGGGGCAACACAGGTAAATAATTTACTCCTGAAGCTTAGCAAGGAGATACCTTGATAATTGTTGCAATTGCTGAAGTTGTCCTTGTTCTTTTACAGGGTCACAACCATTGCATCATGCATATCCTTGGATACTGGCCCCTCTCCAGCAGAGACAAAGAAGTTTGTGCAGATGCTGCAGCAGTGCTGGTTTCCCATGCTTTATGTGTTCAGGCAGTATAGCATCAGCAACTGATGCTTCACTAATGGCAAATGAGTCAATAGCTTTGCTAACCTCCTCCAATGTGGGTTTGATATCTACCTCTGCCATCACAGGCAGATTTTCAATGGCGTCTAGTGCTTCTGTGGTGACAGTGTGCTCTCTAGAAAATAACTCAAGGTGTTCCACCCATCTCCAACTGTTTATTACGGTTGGTGATGTTTGCCTGTGTTTTCAATGGAACCTTTCTCTTTGCTAATGGATATTTTGCCCTTTTGATCCCTGCTTACATGCCCTTTGCATTCCCTGTGTCAAAGGATATTCTGGCAAAGTTGTAACCAGTAGTCATTGGTGCACTGCCTAGCAGTCTATTGGATTTGACTTTAAGCAGGTCTTAGTACATCACGACCTTGTTTCAAACATGGACAAAAATGCTGAACACCTGAGGTGAGATGAGTGTGGCTGCCCTTGACATCAAGGCAGCATTTGACAAATTGTGGCATCAGGGTGCCCTAACAAAACTGGAGTCAATGGGAATCAGGGGGAAAACACTCTGATAGTTGGAATCATACCTAGCACAAAGTAAGTTGGTTGTGGTTGTTGGAGGTCAATCATCTCAGTTCCAGGACATCACTGAAAGAGTTCCTCAGGGTAGTGTCCTAGGCCCAACCATCTTCAGCTGCTTCATCAATGACCTTCCTTCCTTCATAAGGTCAGAAGTGGGGATATTAGCTGATGATTGCACAATGTTCAGCACCATTCGCGATACTGAAACAGTCCATGTCCAACTGCAAGCAAGACCTGGACAATATCCAGGCTTGGGCTGACAAGTGGCAAGTAACATTCATGCCATCTTCAACAAGAGAGAATCTAACTATTGTCCCTTGACATTCAATGGTGTTAAATCCTTCATTGTCATTGGGTCAAAATCCTGGAACTCCCTTCCTACAGCATTGTGGGTGTGCCTACATCAGATGGACTGCAGCAGTTCAAGAAGGCAGCTCACTGCCACCTTCTCAAGGGCAACTAGGGATGGGCAATAAATGCTGGCCAAGCCAGCACAGCCCACATCCCATGAATGAATAATAATAAAAAAAATCTCCCACTTTCAACATCCTGGGGGTTACCATTGACCAGAAACTGAACTGGACTAACCAAATAAATATTGTGGCTACAAGCGTAGGATAGAGGCTTGGAATCCTGCAGCTAGCCACACATTTCCTGATTCCCCAAAGCCTATCCACCATCTACAAGGCACAGGGCAGGTATGTGATGGAATACTCTCCATCTGCCTGGATGAGTGCAGCTCCAACAACATGGAAGAAACTCGACATCATCCAGGACAAAGCAGCCTGCTTGATTGGCATCCCATTCACAAACACTCACTCCCTCCGCCACCAATGCACGGTCGCAGAAGTGTGTACCATCTACAAGATGCACTGCAGGAACTCACCAAGGCTCCTTAGGCAGCACCTTCCAAACCATGACCGCTACCATCTAGAAGGGCAAGGGCAGCAGATACATGGGAACACCACCACCTGGAAGTTCCCCTCCAAGCCACTCACCATCCTGACTTAGAAATGTATCTCCGTTTGTTCACTGCCTGTAGTAATTATAGTTTTGATAAATGAAGGACTGTAGCTTTAAGAATAATCCTGTGTTGTAAGATCACATGATCTGTGTAAAGCAATGAGTTAACAGAGCGGGGAATGTATAGGAGGGAATTTTTCTTTAGCTATGGAGTTTGATGTATATGTGTAGCTGTTGCTGCTGTCTTGTGAATAAAGTTAAATATTCCCACCAAGAAGATCAACTCTATAACAAACTGGTGATGAGGATAAATCTGATTTGGTGCTGTACCTCCCCCAGTGATTGTGAGTATCTAAGTTTGTTAAAAATAATAAAAGATATACTCATCTGATATGCCACAGTTTGGCACAATCGATCCCTTTCAGCCAACCAAATACCACTGGTCTCAATATATAGAACATCTTGCTTTTTTCTTTCGAGCAAACAAAATCATGGGGGAGGAAAAGAGCAGACCAGTTCTCCTGAGTATTTGTGGGAGTAAGACCTACAGTTTAATTCAAAGCGTGATGGCCCTTAGTGTCCCAGATTCGAAGACTTTCAATGAATTAGTGGACCTCATTAAAGGACACTTTCAACCCAAGCCCTCAATCACAATGCAGAGGTTCAGGTTCAATTCATGGATTAGAACCCCAGGGGAAACAATTGCTACCTGCCTGGTGAAATTAAAACAACTAACAGAATATTGTGATTTTGGTGAAAACCTGAATAACATGCTCAGAGATCATTTAATATGTGGTGTGCAGGAAGACACTATTCAGTGAAGATTTCTGGCTGAAATGAATTGATTTTAAAGAAAGTGTTAGAAATAGCTCTGGCAATGCAAAGTGCTGTAAGGGATTCACAAGCAATTCAAGTAGCACAAAATGGCATTGTTTTCTTAGTTGGGAGGGAACAGTCAACCGAAAATGGCGCAAAAAGCAGGGAGTCCAGTGTGAAGCGGGAAACAGCTCCCGCTAACCGAAAAATGATCCAGCTTATTAACTAAATCAAAAAAATAGCTTTCATCGACATGGAATCAATCAGCCTTCTAGCGATTGGCAATTTAAAAAAGCAGAATGTTATTTTTGTGTCCAGAAGAGGACACATAATGAGATGGTACAAAGGGAAACTTAAACAGATCTCCAAACAACAAACAAAGTCCAATGACGTCTATAGTGGCTAGAAACAACCAATTATGACATTTATTCATTATTCAACATGAAAGTTGGGAAGACAGAGCCAATTTTTGTTACAGAGCAAATGAATGGTAAATCATTAAAAATGGAAGTAGACATCGGTGCTTCTACCACTGTAATAGGAGAACACACTTTCAGGTATTTAAATAAAGGTTATCAACAATTAAATTTGGAACAAACACCAACCAATTACAGGTGAAGAAACCCAAGTAAAAGTTATCGCCAGAATAACTGTTCATTATAGACACCAAACGGGACAGCTACCACTGATGTTATTAGAAGGCAGAAGACTAAGCCTCCTAGGTTGAAATTGGTTGAGGGAAATTAACCTTGATTGGCCAATGAGATTTCAAAAGGAAGCAGGAAGAGTTCCTGAGTTGGAAAAGGAACAAGGTAAGATGCTTCAGAAAGAGCCTGGAGAGTCCAGGAATACAACTGGATGAAAAAGGAGTTTGTAAGCAGTCAGCAATCTGAAGAAATGGAGACTGTCTTAAACAACAACATGGAAAAACAACAAAGAGACTGCTGAATGACAGAATTCAAGGTGAAGTGAGCAAACTTTGAAAAGAAAAGGAAAGCCTGTAGAAAGACCTTCACACACTACTCAGGTCAAAGTTTGTGCCTCTGAAAAGTTACGAAGAGAAACAGGAAGAATTTAATACCTCTCTGAACAAACTGAAGAGTCAGTTGGCAGAGAAGATGCAGCAATATTTCAGTTTCCAGGAGGAAACCACAGATATAAGGAGGCAGAAGAGCTGAAGAATCAACTAAATGAAGCTAAAGAGGCTTTGAAAGCAAAAGTCGTAGGATATTCCAAGGTGCGAGTAGAAAATGAAGTCATGGGTAGTTCAACTACTGAACCAAGACAAGTTGAGATTGCATCTGAGAGAAGTCTGGCCGACAGTGAAGTCAAAAAGGCTGAAACTAAATTCTGTGGTAGAAAGAAGAAGACAAGTAGAAAGAGGATGGAAAATTACTGATAAGGCACCGACTTTTAAAAAAATCATACTGTGTGGGATTCAGCATTGTTTAATAACCTGATTTTATGAATCATTCTAGAACTCTGGATCAGAGGCAACTTATGACTGTGCCATTTGTTCGCTGGCAACTACTGGAATTACCATACATGAAAGCTGGTCAAAACACAAGCCAATCCAATGATACAAGTGCCAGTTCACACCATTTGCTTACCCAGTAGTTCCAAAAACGCCTCTATCTTTTCATCAAGGCTCCATGTTTGGACAAGACTAAGTCTAGTGCTTCCCAATTTGGAGGGGAAGGTGGAGAAAAGTCAAGGGAGCCAAAAAGTGACATAATTTGCATGGTTGTGAGAGACAATTTACAGTTGGAGAAGCAGTATACGTAAAGAATTTTGGTGGAGGACCGAAGTGGTTACCTGGTAAAGTGAAATCCGTGACCGGACCAATGTCATACCATGTGGGAGTGGAGGGCCAGATCACCTGTAAGCATTTGGATCATTAGAGATGCCTCAACAAAATGATGCTCCACCAGTAACCATCTCTGAACCAGTGGTTCCTGTTGAAGTTGCTCAACTAAGGACACATTTGCCTGTTGCCTCTGTCAGAGTGGAAGACGCTGAACTGCCTATGCCTAATGAGGTACCTGATGTTATTGCAGTTCCAGAGAATTTGTTTCCTACAAAAGAATCTGAAATCGTGGAGCTGCGACATTCCACATGGATCAGGAAAGCACCTGAAAAACAGAACTTGTAATTTCATGATCTGTGTAAATATTGTAATGAGATAAATATCCTTGTAAATATAAAATGTATGGACAAATTAAAGATGGAGGAATGTAGTAATTGTAGCTTTGATAAATGTAGATCTGTAGCTTTAAGAATAATCCTGTGTTGTAAGATCACATGATCTATGTAAACCAATAAGTTAGTAGCACAGGGAACTTCTAGGAAGGAGTTCTTTGGTTATGGAATTTGATGTACACGTGTAGCTGGTGTTGCTGTCTTGTAAATAAAGTTAAATGCTTCCACCAAGAAAAGTCGCCTGAAGATCAACTCTATAACCGTCGCTGGGTCAAAACCCTGGAACTCTGTCCCTACCAGCACTGTGGATGTACGTACACCATATGGACTGCATAGTTCAAAAAGGCAGCTCACCACTACCTTCTCGAGGGCAGTTAGGGATGAGTAACAAATGCTGGCCTAGCCAACGACAGCTACATCGCATGGATGATTAAAAAAAATTCAGAGTCTTCTTGCTTCAGAGTCTCTCTTGTAATTAATGAGAGCAGACCACTTGGCTTCAATGTCAGGCTCAAATGCAGTGGTTTTAGCTTTGAACCAGTCAATATTTTTCTGTTCTTGCTTACAATATGCTGAGAGTATGATATTGTGGATGGTGTCTTGTAGTATGTTCCATTTTGTTTCTGCACTGTTTGTGGAAATGCCAGAGAGCACCTGTTCAATTGAGTTGAGGAATGGTTGGTTTTTGTCTGGATAAGCAGTATGACTGACATTGGTATGAGGACAGAATTTCTGCTTTGAATGAAAATACTTCAAGGGTTGCATCCTTAGTCTGGTGAACACCAGGGAATGATTTGCATCACAATCAGAGCTGTGGTAAGTATGTGAGTTGAGAATGCTACTCAGGGAGTCATGAGTGGTGATGATCAGGTCCGGCTGGATCCAATGCCCTTATCTTGGACATCTCTAGGACACCTTGTTGAATGGTTTGTTCCAAAAGAAGGTGTTAGTTACACAGAGCTTGTAGTAGTAGCACTTTGTGGAAAACACAATAAGTTGTATAAAATATAAATTCTTGCTAAATGCACCTGTTCTTGAACCATAATGTCTGCACACTCCATAAGCTAACACATTGATTAAGAACATAAAAGTAGAACATCCCGTTTTAATGTTTTTCAGTTTCACCCCCTGCTTTCCTGAAAATGATGACTAGTATTCGGGTACATTCAACAGCTCCCTGTAATTCCATGGTCTCCACATGGCTATTCTTCACATGTGAACCCAAGAAGTGAATGCTAGCAGGATATACAAGCGGTGTTCTGACTGTCATTACCAAGCCTAAATTAACATCCACGCCTACGCTTTTGAGTAGCGGGACTGACATAGGTAAATAAATAATCAAGGCTCAATTGATCTTGTTAATGAGCCAATTGACCTCGATACAATGCTGCCCATGCTATATAATGGTTGGCGTGGGCAGGTGGGCATGAGTGGGCAGCCCAGTTTTTAAAAAGTTTTTAACAGGGCTGGATGTAAGGGGGGGATACTCTTTTTGGGGGTAGCCTCCCTAAGATAGTACCATACCTTCTTACCTACCCTCCGCTTTCTAAAATCTACCCCCTCAATGCCTACACTCCCTCCTGCACTCCTGCCCTAAACTGGCCAAACACTCCACACCCAATACCCCAGACATTCCTCACTCTAGGATTCATCGGACCTTCTTCTTGTTCCTGGTTGCAGTCCTGGCAGAACGCACTATTGAGCTCTTAGGACTGCTGGAGCCCCTGTGCCCAATCTGATTGCCTGGCAGATCCCAAGGGCGGGACTTCCTTCCCAATGAGGGGTAGAAATCCCACTGTGAGCCAATTTAGTCCATCCACACTCTATTTTGACTGTGGGCTGAACTTGCATAGAGCGAGTCAGCTTCCAACTGACTTTGCTTCCCCCTGCACCCTCCCCCCACCCCCCGCCTTGTAAAATGCAGCCTAGGGTCACTGAATTGTAATCAGGAACAGTACTTGATTTTTCCCTTGTGTTGTATAGGGTCAGAGATGAATTATGTGCTCCTTAGCTGCTCTTATGCTGAGGCTACGAAAACGACAGCTTCTGACAGGTAATTCCAGCTCCTATTTATTCAGGCGTGCAACAGAGTTTTGAACAGTGATTGGAGCAGGAATTGGGCCTTCAAAGGGAAATCCTGTTGGATTTCATGTCGAATACCTTAACCTCTCAGACCTCTCAACCATTACAGCTGCAAATGGCAGCAGCTGACAACAGCGCATCTTTCCCTCAATATTCCAGCAAAGTGTCTTAAATAATGTGCATAATGCTCTAGAGTGTGGCTTGAAACCACAACTTTCTGACACAGAGGTCAGAATGTTACCACAAAGCCAAATTTGGCACTGTTCCAACAAATCAGCTATTTCAACTCTGGCAGCTGTTTTGACCACTCATCTGTGTCCTTAATTCTCATCTCAGATGTAGGCACTTTCCTAACCTGGACTCCAAGGGTTTGCGGTTTGCTTGTGCCATGAGAGTGACTTTTCAATGTCAATTGAAACATGAAAGGCTCTGGGAGCGCACTCCTTCATCGGTGCTCAATGGCCAACAGTATCCTCAGGCTTGCCCAGTCATGCAATGGTTCTGCAGCACCATAGCATTCATTTGTGTTTGAAGTGTGCATGTGAGGGGTTAACAGTAGAGGAGGAATCATTGGCACCTTACCATGCAATTGCAGAAGGTGCAACACCTGCCCCTTTACCTGCTCCCCCCTCATCAGCCCAGGGCCTAAACATTCCTTTCAGGTGAACAGCGCTTCACTTGCGCCTCCTTATATTTGGTCTACTGCATTCGCAGCTCCCAATGCAGTCTCCTCTACATTGTAGAGACCAAACACAGTCTGGGTGACGGCTTTGTGGAACACCTTCAGTTTGTCCGCAAGCATGACCCAGACCTTCCTGTCATTTGCCACTTCAACACCCCATCCTGCTCTCATGACCACATGTCCGTCCTTGGCCTGCTGCAGTGTTCCAGTGAAGCCCAAAGCAAACTGGAAGAACAGCAACTCATCTTCCGATTAGACACTTTACAGCCTTCCGGGCTTAACCTTGAGTTCAACAACTTCCTCTATCGTCATCCCCTTTTTTAACCCCTTTTTAAAATATTTTTTTATCCACTTAGTTTTATTTTATTTTTACTTATTTTCATTTTTATTCATTTATTCATTGTTTTATCCCTATTTTTTATCCTATTTTTGATCTTTTCCCCCTCCCCCCACTCCACCCCCATAAGGGTCATCTGTCACTTGTTTGTGTTGTTATTTTCAGAGGGCTTACCCTGGTCAAGCCATTATCACATTCTGCTTTCTTAACTTAACGCCACTATCAGCATCTCCTTTAGCCCTTATCACCACCATTACACCCCCTTTGTCCTTTTGTTCATGACATCTTTGTCAATCTCCCCTTTGGCCCCACCTATTGCTGGCCTTCTATCCAGTTTCACCTGCTCTACCCCTCTTTAACAGTATAAATTTCATCACATTTTTACTTCTCTTTAGCTCTGAAGAAGAGTCATACGGACTCGAAATGTTAACTCTGATTTTCCCTCCACAGATGCTGATATACCGGTTGAGTTTTCCAGCATTTTCTATTTTTGGTTTACCTGTTTTCCTTGTTTAAGCATGGCATATGGGAGGGGACCAGGAGAATGGACTCTTGCATTGAGGCTTGGGACCGGCAAGAGGGAGTCAGAGGTGAGAGGGGTTGTGAAGTGGGGTTGGGGGCATAGAGGAGTGAAAGAGGTGTAGTATAAATACTTAATGTTAAATAGGTAAACATATGGCCTACATCGTCAGTGACATAAGATTATATGACAACCGAGTATGGAGCTAGATAGTTCTATGTAGAGCCTTGTGCTGAGTCTCTATTGTAAATAGTTAGTATAATGTTCAATAAAAGATAGAGTTTGTTAAAAGCGTTGCCTCCAGCATAATCTGTAAGTCCAGACATATGACTGCCACATCTAAGACCCAGAACAACAACAGTAACAGGTGGTGTCATTGGAAAAACACCACAAAAGGACCAAAAAGTGAAGAGCACAGCAACTGGAAGGAGCAGCAAGAGAAACAACTGCAGGACAAGGATACGACAGGAAAATCTTCAATCAAATTCGGAAAAGGCAATAGTAAAAGGAAGACATGGAGAAACCCCTACCTCTACCAGACCAAGTGGAAGACCCAGATCAAGCCGAGAACAGCAACAGGGCTAGCGGAGATGACAAGCAAGGAGCAGTCAGTGCCTCACTCTATACTGCAGCAAACAGCTCTTAAAAAACAATTAAAGGAGAAACAGCCAAAATCATGCACCATTCCGGAACTTGGAGACATTCAAGAAGTTGAAGAAGAAAAAGAAACAAAAGTACCATTCTTGGGAGAAATTTCAGGATCAAATGGGAACTATTGAAGTGCAGATATTATAGTCAACGGACATAAAAGAAACTTCAAGTTTGACACTGGAGGAGGAGTTCCAATTCTTTCACACACAGAAAAGTGGCTAACACCAAACTTCCTCCAGCCACCAACCATTAGACTCCACAATCCAGAAGACAGTCAGCTGAAAGTCAAGGGACAGTTGACTGCTAAACTCCAACACAAAGGAAGATAAATCGCACAATTTTTTTATGTGATCCACAGTCAAGAATGTTAAGTCTAAAAGCTTGCACAGACCTACAACTCATCTTTAAAGGAGATGTATTGGAAAACCTTGAAAAAAAAAACTAGGCAGAAGATTTTCCTGGAATTGCAGATGAAGGAACCAGACAAATTTGAGCAAGGAAAATAACTAGCCCAAGAGCAAGAAAAATTAGTATCAGAAATGCAGGAATGTCAAAGGCTGTGTGAAGACCTAGGCCCTGCCATTGAAAAATGAGAATTGGTGAGAACACTGGAGTGTTGGTCACATGAAGTAGAACCCTTGAATGAGGACTTGACGCCCATGTCCCATGAAAGAATAAAAAATGGTAAACTTACAGAAGCAAATTCAACAAAGATAAGTCTTCGATTAAAACTTGATGAACTTCAAGGGCAGAATTTTTCCCGCATTGGGTATGCACGACCATTTTACGTGGGCGGGCCAATTAAGGCCCACCCAGCGTATTGTGCGACTCCAGCATTAGTATGAAGGGGCGAGCGGGGGGACAGGAGCCCAATGTCCACCGGGTCCAAAGTCGACCCCAGCAGCCAATTCAAAAACAGCGCAGGCCGCCATGCGAAGGCTGCCATTGACTCGGAGGACCGTTGTCATGCAGAACATCAGAGCTGAACACGGCAGTTGGGAAGGCAGGTCAGCAGGGCAGTCGGCCCCGCAGTTTTCCGATGAGTGTCTCGCTGCCCTCCTGAGGGAGGTGGCAGCACGCCAGGATATCCTTGTCCCCAGGGATGGGAGGAGGATACCCCCCCACCTCACCAAAAATGCCTGGGAGGAGGTGGCATCCAGGGTCAGCTCCCGTGATGTGGTGAGGCGCACAAGGGTGCAGTGCCGCTTAAATGACCTCCTGCGATCGGAAAGGATGAGTACCATGTCGGCATGTGTCACATAGCATAGCAGTTAGGAGCGCTCCCCCGGACCTTAGAGTTCTTAGAGTGTGAGTGGCAAATGTCAATGAGGCAGCATCTGGGAAAGGGGGTGAGCCCTGGCTGCTTGGACTGAGTGTCTGGCTGCTCCAGGGTCAAATTGACTGAGCCCTGCGAGGTGGGGTTGGCCAGGCTGCAATGGCAATGCAGATACAGGGTGAACTCATCAATGCTCCTCTCTCTTTTCAGGAGGAGATAGCCCACATTAATGCTGAAAGCTTGCAGACTTGCGGAGGAATGCCCCACCTTTTAATCCTGTCCAGATACGAGCAGGAGGCACTGGAGCTGGAGAGGTGCCATGAGCCTAGGTCAATAGGCTGCGGTGAGGTTGGGGTGCCACAGGGAGGTAAGAGTGCAATGCACCAAGGACAAAATGTCTGTCAGAGCAACCATTCCACTGTTGTCTCTATATTGATGTGAGCCTCCAACATGGAATCCCCATTGATAACGGAAAGACGAGGACACCCTGATCCAGGTGCCAGGCATGCACAGTAATAGTGTAACAACTTCAAATAATGATGTGTCTTTGTTCTTCCTTTCAGGCTCACCAGAAGCCCATCGGGGTCAGGAGCCTGAAGGCTCACCTCTCACCCCAGAGGACACAGATGAAGTAAACGCACCTGTGTCACACCATCTCAGCCAGGCAGGCACCAGCGCAGATACCAGCATCTCGGTGGGCATTAGATCGTCGGCTAGTATCTCGCTGTGCAGCAGTGAGGCCACTTCACACTTGCTTGAGGTGCAGGCAGAGGCAGAGAGCGCTTAGAGCGCCAGCAGTCGGAGGAATGCTGGGGACCAGCACACTGCTCAGTTGGTGGCTGGTGATGTGCCTCTGGAGTTGTCCCTGAGGCAGCAGATGCTGGAAGTCTAGCAGGGTGTGCTGGAGGATCTGGCGGAGATACATGAGGGAATGCGTGCCATGGTCTCCATTGTGGAGGCGTCGATGTGGAACATGAGCAACGCTATGACCCTCACGGCCGAGCGCACTGCCTCCTCCATCGAGAGCTGCTCGAGGAGCTCAATCAGTGGTTCCTGGGGATGCTCTCGGATCTGTAAACCCTCACACCAACAATGACCTCAGGTGGTCAGTGTCAGTGTGGGAGATGGATTGGGCAACCAGTATCCAAGCTAGGTGCCCATCCATCAATGGTGAGCAGGAATGTACAAAGTGACCTGACGTTGGCGCATGAGCTGCTTGTCGTCTCTGCGGGCTCCTCTCAGGGCACTTCTGATGAGGGGAGCAGCTCCTCTGCCCTTTGCCAGTGACCATGGCATCTGATGAGGCTGCAGCAACTGGGGAGTTGCCAGCCATGCCACTGGCTGCTCCATCCCAGGCGGGGCCAGCATAGCTCAGAGGATGTCCGCCAAGGTCATCAAGGCCAACAGGACAGCAGAGTGAGCAGGCTGTCTCCAATGCCATCAGCAAGGGGGTAGCACCTAGACATAGCACCTGCAAATGCAAACGCAAAGCACCTCAGACACAACACGGACCTATCACTGGTGTTATTTTTTTGCACCGCTTTTAAGTTATTCATTAGTAGGTGTGATGGAGAACACCTTTGCATTTACTTTGTTTTATGTATGTCAGGCGCCATACCAGTAAATGTGTTTGTGTTCAACAAGCTTCTGGGTGCTTCATTAGTTCTGCAGGTGAAGGGTAACCCATGATGTTATGAGTGACTTGATTGTCATTGAGCTTTATTTAAATGGCACATAGTGCATGTTGTTCACCAAGCAAATGTTGCTGTCAGGTGTTGAGTATGGAGCCTGCAGCTCTGACATGTGGTAGTGGTACATCTTTGGTAGGCTAGCTGAAGGAGCGTTGGATCAAAGCCTCCTGGGTGTCCCTGACTCCCTGGATGTTGCCCAGGTCAGCGTCCATCCCCGCAGCGTTCTCCTGAGCATGCTCGTCCTCGGACTCATGACTGGACTCATCGTCTGCTGCCAGAGCAGCTGTGTCAACATCTTCTTCATCCACTGTGTCCCCCCTTTCCAGCGCCAGATTGTGGAGAGCACAGCATGCAACCACTATCAGTGACACACGATCTGGGGGGTACTGGAGTGTGGCCCCCTGAACGGTCCAGACGTCGGAAACGCATCTTGAGAAGATCGATGGTTCTCTCTACCACAGGCCTTGTGGTGCCCTGGCTCCTATTGTACTGCTGCTCAGCTTCTGTTCTTGGATGATGGAGAGACGTCATGAGCCACCTTTTGAGGGGATAGCCCTTGTCACCCAGCAGCCATCCATCCAGCCATGTTGATGCACTGAAGAGCCCTGGCAAATGTCTCAGGATGTAAGTGTCGTGGGATCTCCTGGGTACCTTGCACAGACTTGCAGAATCTGTATCCTGTGACCATACACTATCTACACGTTCATGGAGTGGAAGCCCCTTCTGTTGGCAAAGGCACCCGGCTCACCCGCTGGCACCTTGATGGCCACATGCATTCAATTGCAGTCTGGACGTGGGGGTACCCAGCAATCACTGCAAAGCTTCTGGCTTGCTTTGCCTGGCTGGTCTTGTCCAAGCGGTAATGAATGAAAGTCAATGCATGCCTGAACAGAGCCTCTGTCACCACCTTGACACAACTGTGGACAGCTGACTGGGAGACTCCTCAAAGATCACCCACCGACCCTTGGAAAGAACCGGAGGCATAGGAGCTGAGAGCAGCCAGTACCTTAAACGCTACTGGCATGGGGTGCCCCCACACACACAGTTGGAGCTGACCTCAGGGCCTATCATCTGACAAATGGAGGTCACTGTATCCTTTGAGAGACGGACCTCCTTCGGCACTGCACCTCAAACATATTGAGGTAGTTGCATTGCCGCCTGTAAACCCTGTCAGCAGGATAGTGGCGTCTTCTGTGGCCCCTTCTGCCTTGCATTTCCTGTTTGTCCTGCTCCCCTTGTGCCAGCACCGCTCCTCACACAGTTTGCTCCCCTAGAGGCTGAATAGGGACATCTGGTCTCCTCCCCCTTCTGGCACTCTCTTCCTCCTCAGAGGAGGTGCCACCAGCAGAGACCACAATCCCCATTCCCAGGGTAAGGGAAGGCTGTCTGAGACCTGGAAAGCCCCAAGTGGTATGACTCCTCCGGAGTCTTGAACTGAAGCCTGTTATTTCTGTCAAAGCAGCTGTGAAGCGAAATGAAGTTGCCCTGTTCACACAAGCAAGCAGCAGTAAGTTCTAATCTAAAATACTAATAGCTCTCATTAGCGAGCCCACTCACCCCTCTCATCCTGCCCATGGATGAGGATTTTGTAAAAATGGCCTACGCACCTGCACGTTGCACCCATGCGACGCCCTGAAAATCGCATGGGCTGCGCAAAATCAAATACAATTGATGCCTCAAGGGCCTTAAGTGACCCATCAATTAATATAGGCACACCTCCGAACTGATAGTGTGCCCACTTAACGAAATATCGCAATGGTGCGCGGTGATGTCATCGCGTATCATTTCACATTCCAGCGTGTCGGGCCTACCCCCACACACCGAATGTAAAATTCTGGACCAAGTATCAAACGTCTCAACTAATTATTGTGAAAAATGTCTTGGACAAGAAAGGAATTGCTGATGAATCAGTTGGTTGAATGCAGAATTAAAAACCAAAGACTGATGAACTACTGAAACTTTGTTGTGAAACAAGCAATGAAATTCTTGAACTATGATGCAATCTGGAGAACACAAAGGGCGGGTATTGGGCAAACCAAACCAGAAACTACAACCACTGCCAAGAGCAAAAATAACCATTAATGGCTGCTCATTTCCATCTAGACCCTGGGAATGTCTCAGAATGGAATGTAGACAGAGGCTTTGGAGGGAGATGTAGGATAATGTAAATGGTATTTATTAGAGTCAGAGACTTGAGCGGGGGAGATCTAGTATAAAGGATTCATATTAAATATGTAAATATATAGTTACTTCATCAATGATGTAAGATCGCATGACAACAGAGCATGGAGGGAGATAGTTCTATGCAGAGCCTCACACTGAGTCTATATTGTAAATAGCATGATATTCAATAAAGGCTAGTGTTTGCTAACAGCATTACCTCCAGCATTTTCTGTAAGTCCAGACCCACAACTACCACATCTAAGGCCTATAATCACAGAAGGTTGGATCCAGTGGAGCACAGATTGGGGTCAGGGACTTGGAGGAGTGAAGGCTGAAACACCTGTGTCAGGGTGCTGGCTAACAGATTCTTTAGAAGGCTTTAGATACACCTAAAACATTTCAATTTTTCCTGCTGATAGTGATCTTGCATAATGTCCTTTAATACATAGAATGAAGTGCCAACTGAGCCTCTATGTCCCACAGAGTGATGAGTACAACACTGGACACCAACATGAAGATTCAGTAAAGAGTGAATAAAAAACACAACATTGTTTCTCCTGCAGTATAGGAAATGCCACGAACTCCCCTATAACCATCAACACATTCCAACCTTGAGGCGTGTTAGTACATTTAGTTCTCTGGCTAAGCTAGTTTCAACAAATAACGATGATGCACACATGAAGAAAGTGAAACCAATGCAATGTGAAACATTTACAAGTGAAATTTAATTTTGAAAAACATCTGTGTCATCTTTGTGCTCTCAAGCCTTATGTTAATGGAAATGTAAGGGCGGGAAAGTTGTTGCCTTGATGCAGAGCTTCCCTGTTTGACCAGGAGGCTCTTTTACAGCCCACCTGTACTTGCTGTCTTGTCAGTTGTTGGTGGGTTTCACCAATGAAAAGCTTGCCTGCCTGTGAATCGCACATGTCTCCCGTGCATGTTGCCAGCGCTTAGAATCGTAATTGCATGGGAAATGGGAAAAAGAAAGATAGTGTAAGTGGCACTACGACATCGGGAACAGCATGATGTTGACAAAATCCCGGGCTTTGTATGCAGAGTGGTCCCTAATTTCATGCATGAAAGGTCTGACTCTATTTTTCTTGATGAGTCCTAGGCTCCCCAACCAGTGGAAATAGTTTCTCTTTATCTACTCTATGGGCTGAATTGTCCCCCCCATCGGGGGTGTTGTGCGGGGGCGGGTGGGAGCAAGAGCGAACCCGTTCGGCACCCCTGATCGGGTGCGCACCGCCATTTTATGTGGGCGGGCCAATTAAGGCTCGCCCAGCGAGACGCACACCCGAAAGAACTGTGCGCTCCCTGTGCAGGCACGGAGGTGCCTCAGGGAGATTAGGTTAAGTTCTGAAAAATTTAATAATGGCAAAAAAAAATTTTTAAGGACATGTCCCCTCATATGAAACTGTCACATGAGCTGGAACATGTCCATTAATATTTTCAAAATTTTTTATTTAGTTAATAAACCCTTTATGAAACCTCATCCCTCCTGTGGATGAGGTTTCATGAAAAATGCAAAGGCCGCCTGGGCTCTTTGCCTGTCCGCCAACTGTAAGGCTGGATGGGCAGCATTCTTAACAACTTTAATTACTTTCTTAATGGTCTTAAAAGGCCTTTGGCAGTTTGGCGGGTGCACAGCCACATCTAAATGACACGCGGTTACGTCCGTTCGATGTCACCGTGCGTCATTTCACACGTTGGCAAGCGGGCCACCCCCTTGCTCACCGACCGGAAACTTCTTCCCTATGTGTTCCCCTTAATATTTTGAAAACATTACCAAATCAATCCTTAACCTTCTAAATTCCAGGGATTAGAACCTTAGTTTGTGTAATCTCTCTTTCTGATTTAACACTTGGAGTCCAGGTATTATTCTGGTAAATGTATGCTGCACTTCTTCCAAGGCAAATATATCTATTATAAGGTGTAATACTTACAACTGCTCACAGTACTCTAGATGTTGTCTAAGCATGACTTTACATAATTGAAGCTTGACTTCTACCTTATTGTATTATAGCCCTCTGGATATAAAGAGAAGCAATCCATTAGCCTTATCGATTATTTTCTGTTTAATGTACTTTACATGTACCTTGACACCCAAGTTTCTTTGGATCTCCAATATTAATAATTTTACACCATTCACCTGTTCTATCTTTTTTTAGTTCCAAAATTAATGACCTCACATTTGCCCAGCTGATCTTACTACTGGACTATTCAAATCCCAGGGTGGATCCTGGCTTGATAGATCCTAACTTTTATTTTTTGTTTAGAAACGTGGAGGGTGGCTACTGAACAGAGTCACAGGAGTCAGTTGATGAACTTTTAACAAACCAATAAAGCATTTATTAAACAAGAAAAGATGAAGTATATTACAATACTCCTTCACCCACAACTATATCTTTACAAATATATATATAGATTCACAAGGATAACACAAGTTGCAAAAGCTATCTTATACTCTAATATTCACAGTAAGTGCATAGTCCATGTAAACCAATAGGTGCCCCATGGTCAGGCACATGACACTCTGAAACCAAGTGACAGATGCCACCCCAAACAGATGCTATGGCTCTCTCAACTCCCCCCCAGATGCTTGTCACATGTGAGACAACCAGGCTCACTGAACTCTGTCTTTCACACGAGGGTTTCCAATGTCCTATCTTAAAGAACCCACACTGGAATCTTCTCCCAAACAATGCCTTCTCTCGGACATGTTCCACAAGGGTCCACCTCCAGGGTTTTGAACTCTCATTCCGATGTTCCTCTCCCTGGATCACCATTTACATTCAAGCTTCCTCCCATGCACTCTCTCTTATACTCAGCCATGCCAACAGGACACCACTGCTTCACATGCCCATAGTAAATAGTTACAGACTTTGGCTGTCTCCTTGAATCTCCTGGTTTCTCACAAGCCTATTTTTCTTTAAGTCTGCATCCTGCAGCTTTCTCCCTTTAAGCTTGTAGCCTTCCTTTCTGCTTCTTGCTTTCACTTCCACTGAATAGAACCTTTTCTAGATTCCTGTTCTTTTCCTTTGAAGAGAAGGTCTTCTTGGGACCCTTCCTTTCTGTTTCACTCCTTGGCTTTGGGACCTTTTGATTCATTTGGGAAATTTGTTCTCTCTGCAGATCCCTCAACTGTGTCCAGCTTCTCCTGGCTCCTGGCTTCAACTTTAGTTTTGGACTTGCTATCTGTCCTCCTATGCTGCTTTTGCTGGCAACTCCTTTCAACTGAACTGAAACAACTTTTCTGTTTTCCTCTGTCTCTATGGGTCCTTCCCTCTGGATCTCTCTTTCTAGGCAACAGCCCAGTTTTTCTACCTTGTGTTTGTTTTAACTTCACTTCAAGAGTCATAAAACCTCATTAGAATGCAGAGATCTTTTAAAGTGAAACCAAAACTCAAGTACCCCCTTTCTTAATACACAAATACACAAATACAAATTAAACTTAAATTTCAAGCTAAAACTCGTTCCTAACACCCACAAGTACAAATACAGCTCACTTAAATTATCCCTAGTTCCTAACAATTGAAATATATTTGCACATTTTTATCCATTCATGTAACATATTCATATCTCCTTGCAATGTTACACTTCCATCTACACTGTTTATAATCTTGAGTATCTTTGGAACATCGGGAAAATGGAATATGTGACTTTCTATGCCATTTCTAATTCATGAATATATGAGGCTCTAACATGGATACTTGTGGGATACCATTAGTCCCATTACCTGCCCGTTAACCATACTCTCTGTCCCCTTCCACTCAGCCAATTTCCTAACTGGGTCAGCAATCCATTTCCATGTTTTCCTGACACCCTGATCATAGAATTCTGATGGTATAATTTCATTCAGGATGTCAAATTATATTTTCACCAGAGTATTGAATGCTGGTAATGTTCAAAACTATGTAACAGGTTGAGTGCATCAAGGTAAAAAAAACAAAATACAGGATTTGTTCATTTCTGGTTGATCACCCAAGGTGCTACACACAGGAAGAACAAGTGTAGCATTCTGGTCAAACATGTATAGAGGGCTGGGATCATTGAGTTGGGCCATGTAGAGGGAGAAGGCATGAAGCTGATGGGGCGGTAGAGTATTTGCAGAGAATCACTGGCACAGGCAGGATTTCTTTTAGCAGGGTAAGAGTGTTGGAGTTGTGATGCTTGAATAACAACCCAAAACAATACTTCAAATAGAAATTTCATATCAAGTTCCATTATTATTTCCATTAACCTAATAATTCAAATAAGCAAATAAGAAGAAAAGAACAGACATGGCGGACGGAAAGTACAGGGAGGATAATGTTTTCAGAACAAGTGTGGAAATGAAGCCCAAGCTCTGGTTTTGTCTTGCTGCTTTATCAATAATTTTTTTTACTATTCACTCAGAAGCACAAGCCTAACTAATCATTTTTCACTGGTCTAATTGAGGATCTGACTAGTTCAGGAAGAAGATAGATTATTTCTCCGTTCAATTAAGTGATCCAATAAATTTCCCTTAACATCGCCATTCCTGGGTTCCTATAGGGGGGAGTGGCGAGAAGGTTGAGTGGGAGGAGAATAGTGAGGGGAGGGGAGGATAGGGAAGGAGAGAGGGGGAAGAAAGAAGAGGGAATAGAAAAAAAGAAAGAGTGAGGTGAAGGAGAGGAACAACAAGGATGTGGCAATGGAGAGGAGATGGGTGGAAGGGATAAGACAGGGAGCACAGAGGCTTAAGAGAGATTGGAGGGGAGATAAGAAGAAGGATGGGTAAAGGAGGCTGTGAAGGTTGGCTCCAATCAACAAAGTGATGCTCAGATGAATACTTTGTGACCTGTTCAATAGAATAACAATGGGTCCAAATTAGTTAGGTTTATTGAGATGTGTGTGTTCCTATCACAGAAATGATCAATGGGGAAGGGGGTGGGTGCCTGTTCCTTTACTGAGAGGGGTGAGTACTAATGACATAAGTAACAGGGGTGGGCAATTTAGGACTGAGTTGCAAAGAAAGGGTTGTGAGTCTTTGGAATCCTCCACTCCAGAGACCTGTGGGTGCTTAGTTGTTGAGTATATTCCACCACATCCACTCATAAATGGTGATGGACAATTAAACAATTAAAGACCCAACTGGAGGAGGAGGCCTCATCAGTACCCCCTTCTTCAATTATGTGGGAGGCCGGCATGCAAAAGACAAGGCTGAAGCATTTTCAATCATTCTCAGCTAGAAGTGCCAAGTGAATGATTCATCTTGGCCTCCTCCTGAGGCCCCAGCATTACAGGTGCCAGTTTTCAGCCAATCCTATTTACTTCATGCACTGAATTTTACACTGGCATGTGGTTCCCATCCCTGGTTCAAAGGTCAGAGGCGCATGAGCCCATGTGGAGAATTTTCTCCCCGTCGGAGAGGTTGGGCGGGATCGGGCACAGGTGCGCACGCAGCCAATCGCTGCCCAAGATTGGCAGCGCGTCGCCATTTTATGTGTGTGGGCCAATTAAGGCCCGCCCAGCATTATGCGCGCCCAGAAGCACTGAGTGCTCCCTGTGGGGGGTGGGGGTAGTAGGCTGAGTCAGGTCCTGAGCTCTTTCGTGCATGCACACGAGAAAGCACAGAAATCTCCCTAATGCACACGAGCCGCCTCAGGGAGATCTGTTTGAGTTTCAAAAATTTTAATAAAGAAAAAAAAATTAGGTCATGCCCTCTCATGTGAAAGTGTCACATGAGCTGGGAAATGTCTATGAATTTTAATGATAATCCTTATATCACTAATAAGTCATTCATGAAACCTCATCCCGCCTGTGGTTGAGGTTTCATGAAAAATGTGAAGGCCGCTCGGGCTCTTCGCCTGCCCGACAACCTTAAGGTTGGATGGGCAGCTATGTTAAATGGTTTAATTAGTTTTTAAATGGCCTTAATAGGCCTTTGACAGTTCAGTGGGTGCGCAGCCAACTGCGGTGTGCGCCGGCTGAACTGAAAATCAGAATGATGTGCGGCGATGTCGAGGCGCACTCCCGACATCACCATGCATAATTTTACGTGTCAGCGAGCAGGCCCCGCCCCCACTCGCCGAGCTGAAGATTCTGGCCGATCTCTGCTTGGCCTGCTCACTCCACAGCCATTAACTGGCCAATGGGCCCTTAAATTGACTTGAGGCAAGACATCCACCCCTCACCAAGAGGAAATGCAACCTCAGAGTGCTACAGGCCAATCAGAGGGCTGGCGGCTCTCATGTCGCTGCACTGCCATTAGGTACAGTGACCACTGCTGGGTGTGCAGTGAGTCCCAGAGGGAAGTGAGATTTGATTGACCCTTAACTAATCTAAAGTGTGGGGGACATGGCTAGACAGGGAAAGGGGTAATATGCAGATGGGAAGTTGTCTTGCCTGTAGTCTGGCACCAATGCTCGCCAGGTTTTATTGGGTGACCTGACGAATAGGCATGGGCCTCTCCCACCTATGGGAGGGAGAAAGAGGGAACGTGATAGGGAGAGAGCAGGAAGACTTCATAAAGAGCATGAGAGGGAGAGCAGGAAACAATTGGTGAGTGACAGGTGAGTAAACACTTTATATAAAGCTTAAGGTACGTCAGTGCAGCTTAACCACATGGAATGTGCATTCTGCAGGATGTGGCAAGTTGTGCAGGCACAAAGTGCTCTTGATAACGACATCTGCAGGAAGTGTCACCAGCTGCAGAAACTTGAGCTCCGAGTTTTGGAACTTGAACGGCAGCTGGCGTGATAGTGGTGCATCCGCAAGGCTGAGGACTATGTGGATAGCATGTTTATAGAGGTGGTCACACTGCAGCAAAGAAGTACACAGGCAGAGAGAGAATGTTGACTGCTAGGGTATCTAAGAGAAATGGACATCCCCTGAGGCTATCATGCTCTCTAACTGCTTTTCCATTTTGGATACTAGATGAGTGAGATGGTTCTTCAGAGGACTGTAGCAAGAGCCAAGTTAGTGGCATCATGAGTGGCTTAGATGCACAGGAGGGGCAGTGAAAGAGTGGAATTGCTAAAGTGGTAGGGAAATCCATAGTTAAAGGAGAGGTGTTTCTACCGCTGTAGACGTGACTCCAGGATGGTATGTTGCCTCCCTGGTGCCAGGGTCAAGGATGTCACAGAGCCGCTGCAGGACATTCTTTTAGGGGAGAGTGAACAGCCAGAAGTCCTGGTCCACAATGGGACCAATGACATGGGTAGGAAAAGGGATGAGGTCCTGAAAGCAAATTTTAGGGAATTAGAAAGGAAATTGAAAAGCAGGACCTCAAGAGCAGTAATCTTAGGATTACTCCCAGTGCCAGGTGCTAGTGAGCATAAGAATAGGAGGACTGAGCAGTTCAATGCTTGGCTGGAGAAATGGAGTTGGAGGGAGGGTTTTAGGTTTCTGAGGTATTGGTACTGATTCTGGGGCAGGTGGGACTTGTACAAGAAGGACGGGTTACACCTTAACAAGACTGGGACGAATGTCCTCACAGTGAGGTTTTCTAGTGCTGGTGGGGAGGGTTTAAACTAGATTGGCAGGGGGGTGGGAACCTGAGGGGAAATTCAGAGAGGAAAAGAGAAAAACTGGCAGTGGGTAGTAGAGAAGTATCAACTGATAAGGAGGATATATCAGAGAGCAGTATCAAGGTAAATAGAATACTTGGTGAGTTTGATAGAACTAGAGTGGGCTATAGTAAATCATTAGATGGGGTCAGAGCAAAAGGGAAAGGTAAAAAGCCTAAATCAGGATAAATCTGCTTGCATGTGAATGCACAGAGTGTGCTTAATAAGATTGGTGAACTACAGGCACAGGTTGACAAATGGAATTATGATATTATTGCTATAACAGAGACCTGGCTCAAAGAAGGGCAGGACTAGGCATTAAATATCCCTGGGTACAAGGTATTTAGGAGAAACAGAAAAGGATGGAAGTTGTGGGGAGGGGGGGCGGTGGCGGGGGGTGGTAGTATTGACTAAGAATGGACTACAGTACTGGATAGAGAGGATGTTCCAGATGGGTCAAGGACAGAATCCCTCTGGCTAGAGGCAAGGAATGAAAAAGGTGTAATAACATTGATTGGTATAGTATATAGACCACAAAGGAGAGGCGTTTCTCAGGGGATGTCCATTCCTCAGGGGATGTCCATTTCTCTTAGATACCCTAGTAACTGGCATTAAGGAAATTAGGGGTAAAGGCATTTGAAATGTTAATGAGTAAACATGGCTGAAGGCTTATCATGTAGGGTGCAAAGAAAATTTGCATTCTGAGGTAAGTGAAGGGGTTGTTTAGGTTTCAAAGGGATGATAGGATGTTTACAACTGACAGGATAAGCAAGACCAAGGAATATGTTTATTTTTCCCAAAGGTACAGACCATATTGGTAACATGGGTAAAGTAAATTTCCTAAGGCATATAGAACAATGGAATTTTACAGGTTAAAGGGACATAAAAAATATATAAAGAAGGATGGAAGGCTTTGTTGGGGGGCCATGTAAGATCTAAAAGGACTATGTAAAACAGCCTTGGGAAAGCCTCCAGCCACTTTTGCAGAAGTATGCTGTGTTCAGTAACCAAAGGTGGAGAAAAACCTTTGGCATTAAACTTGCTGGCTTGCATATTTAAATTTAAAATCTATTTTGGGACTGTTGTCTTAAAGAGGGTGTGTAGTCGGGGGTCAAGTTAATTAGTAACTTGGGGATTTGTTATAGTATTAAGTAACTGTAATCTTATATATGTGCTTGAAATATTTTTTTATGAATGAATGTTTTAACTTAATTTTTAAAATCTCTAAAGGTATTAGTAGGTTCATTATTTCTGAATTGAGTGCACAAATCTTCTCATAATAATTACAAATTGCAAAACCATTGTAGTAGCATGGCCAAGTTTCCTTTGTGGAGTTGGACCACCTGGCATACATCACCTGCCACATCATAACAAATTACAATGGGGGACTTCAGTTATCCAAATATAGACTGGGAGAGGAATAGTGCAAAGGGACATGAAGGGAAAGAGTTCCTGGAGTGTGTTCAAGATAATTTTCTGCAGCAGTATGTGTCTAGTCCAATGAGAGGGCAGGCACTGTTGGACTGGGTTCTGGGGAATGAGTTGGCCCAAGTTGATCAAATAACAATGGGAGAGCATTTAGGGCACAGTGACGTTGTATCATAAGGTTTAGGTTGGCCTTGGAGAAGGACAAGGAGCAATCCAGAACAGAGATAATTAATTGGAAAGCCAACTTCGATGGGATGAGAATGCACTTAAGCCGAGTGAGTTGGAATCAAATGTTGGCGGAAAAGACAGTGGCTGAACAATGGACTAACATCAAAGAAGTAGTATTGCAAACAATGTCAAGGAATATACCCTTGAAGGGGAAAGGTAGGACAAATAAATCTAGAACATCCTGGATGATGAGAGAGCTAGACGTGAAGATGAAAAGGAAGAAGTATGCATATTACAGATATTACAGTTCTGTCGAAGGGTCATGAGGACTCGAAACGTCAACTCTTTTCTTCTCCGCCGATGCTGCCAGACCTGCTGAGTTTTTCCAGGTAATTCTGTTTTTGTTTTGCATATTACAGATGTCAGGTGGGAAATACAAGGAGAATTAGGCTGAATATAGAAGGACCAGATGGGAAGTGAAAAAACGAATCAGAAACACAAGGTGGGAGCATGAAAGAGATTAGCAGCTAATATGAAAGGGAATCCCAATGTCTTCTATAAGCATGTAAATAATAAAAGGGTGGTAACAGAAAGGGAAGGGACAATTAGGGATAAAAAAGGAGATTTGCATGTGGAGGCAAAAAAGGTAGTGAAGGGATTAAATGAGTACTTTCCATCTGTCTTTACAAAGGAAGAGGGTGCTACCCAAGCCAAGATGAGAGGGGAGGTAACTGGTATACTCGAAGAATTTACAGTTGAGAATGAAGAGGTGTTAGAAAGCCTATCTTTACTTATAATAGATAAGATACCAGGACTGGGTGAAATGCTTCCGAGGATACTGAGGGAGGTGAGAGCGAAAATTTCAGAGGCACTGGTGATAATCTTCCAGTCTTCCTTAGACACAGGTGGTGCTGGAGGACTGGAAAGTTGCAAATGTTATACCCTTATTCAAAAAGGGTTGCAAGGATAATGCCGGCAACTACAGACCAGTTAGCTTGACTTCAGTGGTAAGGAAACCTCTGGAAACCACAGTTTGGGACAAAATCAATAGTCACTTAGACAGGTGCAAGATAATTAAGAAAAGCCTGCATGGATTCATTAAGGGAAAATCATGTGTAACTAACCTGCTGGAGTTTTCGAGGAGGTAACAGAGAAGGTTGATTCGTGCAATGCTGTTGATGCGATGTATATGGATCTTCAAAAGACATTGTACAGTGCCACACAATAGACTTGTGAGCAATGTTCTAGCTCATGGTATAAAAGAGAAAGTGGACACTTAGACAAGAAATTGGCTGAGTGACAGGAAACAGAGTAGTGATAAATCGTTGGTTTTCAGATTGGAGGAAGGTCTGTACTGGAGTTCCCCAGGGGCCAGTGATGGGACCCTTGCTCTTCTTGATATATATTAATGACCTAGACTGTGATATGCAGGGCATGATTTCAAAATTTCAGGTGATACAAAGATTGGAAGCATTGTCAACTGTGATGAGGATAGTTTTGAACTTGTTTTGGCAGGAAGAATATGGAGAGACAGTATAAAATAAAGGTGGAAACTCTAAAGGAGATGCAGGAACAAACGGACCTGGATGTATGTACACATAAGTCATTGAAAGTGGCAGGACATTTTGCAGGAGCAGTTAATAAAGCATATGGTATCCTAGGTTTTATTAATAGGGAAATTGAGTACAAGAGTAAGGGGGTTATGTTAAACTTGTATAAGACACTAGTTAGGCCTCATCTGGAGTAATGCATATAGTTCTGGGCACCATACTTGAGGAAGGATGTGAAGGCATTGGACAGAGTACAGAGGAGGTTCACAAGAATGATTCCAGGGATAAACAACGTATGATGTTATGAGGAATGTCCAAACTGGATGGAAGAGCTCAGTGATCATGAAGGTAATGCAATCAAGGAGTTTTAATGGTTAGTATGAATGACATCAGATATCTCTCAGTGAAAGGTGCAGTAGTCCAGTTAAATAATTCAGATATCATAGACTAAAAGAATTTTATATGATGTATTCTTTCCTTGATTAGTTTATAAAAATCTTCAGAGTTGGATTGGTGCCTGAATTCACTCAAAGGCATGTTTTTACTCATAATACACATGATAATGCATAAATATTATTATTTGTCATCTGCCGCTTGATACAAGTGTTTTCCAGTAATAATGAGGATGACAAATGCTATTCTGTGATCTATGGAATAGGTGGTGCATATAGAACATCAGATTTGGCATCTGCTTTGTCTACAATGAGATTTCAATATCAAAGCAGAACCAAGTCAAAACCATCCTCTCCTAAGTTTCCAGAGTCCAGTATCCCCCAGTTAAATTTTAAATACTTGTTGGTTTCCACACTTAGCAAGACTGGGGGAACTCATAGATGCGACTATGCGGTTGGCAACTCAAAGGCCGGTACATGAGTGGATTGCTGAGGAGAACTTAATAAAGAAACATTTTTGAAAAATGTCTCTCCTGAATTCAATGGCTTGTGAAAGGCAGAAACATGGAGAAGGCCATTTAAAATGGGAACGGTAAAATTAGTATGGAAGTAACTAATGGAAGGAAAATGAAAAATAGACATCTGAGAGGAAACATTCAAAGTCCTGTTGCCTGAAAGAGGAAAGGTTAGAGGGGCCATACCTAATAGAAAGAAAAAAGAAAAAAGGACATTTCATTAAATAAACCAGTGAATAATAAGAGGCCAGGTGAGATGAATAACAATGAGTAACAGAGGGGTCTGGAGAGAATAGATATGGTGAAAGTGTTCCCAGTCATGAAAGGATCGAGAACAAGAGGCCACAGATCTAAAGTAATTTGCAAAAGAAGCAAGGTCAATCTGAGAAAAAAAAACGTTTTCATGCGGCAAGCCTGGAATTAACTGCCTGAGAATATAGTTGAGGCATGTTCAATTGAGGCATTCAAACAAGAATTAGACTGTTATTTGAAAAAGAACAATGTGCAGGGTTATGGGGAGAAGGCAGCAAAATGGCATTAATTGAATTGCTCATTTGGAGAGCCGCTTCAGACATGGTGGGCCGATGGCCTCCTTCTGCACTGTAAAAATTCTGTGATTCTGTGACAAATTTGATTTTGAAGGCTGGGAATAAACCTCCACCATATAACTTCCTTGTCCCCCTATCTGAAAGGGAGAGTGGCGCAGAGGGAGAGAGCAGCGAGGCTTCATAAAGAACGTGAGAGTGATAGAGCAGTGGGACTTCATAAAAAGGCATGAGAGGGACAGAGCCACATGACTTCATAAAGAGCATGAGAGGGAGAGGAGGAGACAATTGGTGAGTGATAGGTGAGTAAAAATTTCATATAAAGTTTAAGGTATGTCAGTGCAGCTAGACCATGTGGAATGTGCATTCTGCAGGATGTGGGAAGTTGTGCAGACAGAAAGTGCTCTCAATGGCTACACCTGCAGGAAGTGTCACCAGCTGCAGAAACTTGAGCTCCGAGTTGTGGCACTTGAGCTGTGGCTGTAGTCATTGTGGTGTATCAGCAAGTCTGAGGATTATGTGGATAGCATATTTAGAAAGGTGGTCACACAGCAGCTAAATACACAGGCAGAGAGGGAATAGGTGACCATTAGAGTATCTAAGAGAAACAGACAGATAATGCAGCAATCCCCTGAGGCTATCTTGCTCCCTAAGTGGTTTTCCATTTTGGATACTGCTAAGCAGGATGGTTCCTTAGAGAACTGTAGCAAGAGCCAAGTTTGTAGCATCGTGGGTGGCTCAGATGCACAGAAGGGGCAGTGAAAGAGTGCAAGTGCTATTGTGGTAGGGGATTCCATAGTTAGAGGGGCAGACAGGCGTTTCTGTGGCCATAGATGTGACACCAAGATGGTATGTTGCTTCTCTGGTGCCAGGATCAAGAGCAGCTGCAGGAAATTCTTTTTGGGGAGGGTGAACAGCCAGAGGTCATGGTTCACACTGGGACCAATGGCATAGGTAGAAAAAGGGATGAGGTCCTGAAAGCAGATTTTAGGGAATTAGGAAGGAAATTGAAAAGCAGGGCCGCAAGAACAGTAATCTCAGGATTACTCCCAGTGCCATGTGCTAATGAACATAAGGAGGACTGAGCAGTTTAATATGTGGCTGGGGAAATGGAGTTAGAGGAAAGGCTTTAGATTTCTGAGGCATTGGGACCGGTTCTGGGGCAGGTGGGACCTATATAAGGACAGTTTATCCCTTAACAGGACTGGGACTAATGTTCTCATGGGGAGGCTGTTAGTGCTGTTGTGGAGGGTTTAAACTACACAGGCAGGGAGATGGGGACCTGAGGGGAAATTCGGAGAAGAGAGGAGAAAACCTGGTAGTGGAAAGTAGATAAATATTTACTGATAAGGAGGATATATCGGACAATAGTGGAACGGTGCTGAACATTGTGCAATCATCAGCAAACATCCCCACTTCTGACCTTATGATGGAAGGAAGGTCATTGATCAAGCAGCTGAAAATGGTTGGGCCGAGGACACTAGCCCGAGAAATTTGCTGGGTTGGATTTGTCCTGCTTTTTGTGTGCAGGACATACCTGGACAATTTTCCACATAGCTGGGTGGATGCCAGTGTTGTAGCTGCAGTGGAATAGCTTGGCTAGGGGCCCGGCAAGTTCTGTTTACACAGAAGGGAAACTGGAATAATAGATGATTGAAAAATAAAGAAAATTGGCTGTTAAGTGAATACCGAAAGGAAATGGTTATTGTCTTAGAAAACAGGATACTGTAAATGATTAACATCAGAAGCACCTGATGATGATGTAACTATGCTGTAATGACATATCTCTAAGTAACAGAGATCTGGAAGGAGAAGTCCAGCCTCATGCAGACTTCTTAAGATGTACATAGAGCTGCAAATACGTAATAATAGTTTTAACACACTACAGTCTTGAGTAGCTTAATTAAGGAAAGTAGACAAACTCTGAAGAACCCCATTTAGACCCCGAACACGCGACAAAGCATGATGGCAGTGGACAGCAAATAAAAGATCCAGAAAAACTCTCAGAAATGACTACAGACCTAAAATGCCTGCAGATCCTTGAAAGAAGGATAAAAGGAGCGGATTGAAGACTCACCAAAAAAGTCGGAGCATCGTGGGCGCAACAGATGCCAGCTGAATGCAGACCCAAAGTCCGGACAGCAGTGGGCACATACCAGAATCAACAAGCAGCACCAGTGAAGCAGCAACAAGAGCTCGGTACAAGCATTGATTCTACACTACCACACCGAAAACCTTTCTGAAGCGCTGAAGGCTCACAACAAGCTCAGCACTAGGACAACTGGTGAAAGGTTTTCAGGTATAGAGCCACCTTGCACTAACAGAAACAAAAGGGTCATGTCAATATTTTACTCTATGCATTTGGAGCTACTGCCAATGACATAATAGAGAGACAAGGAATTCATGAGACTTCAAGTTCTTACAAGGAGGTCCTCCAAACATTTGATTTGTATTTCAGCATTCGCATAAATTTAATTATAGAACAGGCAAAATTTAACAAGCGAAAACAAAGACCAGTTGAGAGCATGGATTCATTCATCAACAAACTATATAGACTGGCAGAAAATTGCAACTACAATGGCAGCAGTGTCTACCATGTACAAGATGCGCTGCAGCAACTCACCAAGACTCCTTCAACAGCACCTTCCAAAACAAAGACCTCTACCATCTAGAAGGACAAAGGCAACAGATGCATGGGAACACCACCACCTTCAAGTTCCTCTCCAAGACACATGCCATCCTGACTTGGAAATGTATCATTGGTCCTTCACTGTCGCTGGGTCAAAATCCTGGAACTCTCTCCTAACAGCATTGTGGGTGTACCTACACCACATGGGCTGCAGCAGTTCAAGAAGCTGGCTCCAACCATCTTCTCAGAGATGCCCACAACCCATGAAAGAATAAAAAAAACACCATCTGCAGTTTTCCATTCCTGCCAGATAGCAGGACGAGGATGAGGAGGGAGTTGAGAAGGGACATGAGGCAATAACACACCATTACCATTGATGGTCTCCATGATGCCAGGTGCTATGAGCTCTGTTGCAGCTGGCCCAGTGATGCAGAGCACAATTTCCTCTATAAGGCTCAGCAGTTGTAGGTGTCCCTGCTATCCACACATTCCCCCCCCAACCCAGCAGTGCCCTGCTGCTCTCTCCTGTTATGGGCCAACTTGTCCTGCAAGAGAGGGCAGAATGTCAGTGATTATGTTACAATGTGTTTGAGTGATATGGCTGCCAGTGCTGAATAACTGGAGGCATGTAGAGCCAAGGACAGGTGAGTTTGTGGTGGCACCATTGGGAAGATGGGAGAGGTTGAGGTGAACAACTGAATGTTCAAGCCAAGTCCTGAGGGCTAGGAATGGATTGCATGCTAGGTGAGTGATGGGTTGTGGTACGTTGAACAGTGTGAGATGCTGGTAGATTGGTCAGTTTGTGATATCACATGAAAATGCATTCACTAACCTTGAGCATCTGTGTGAGATTATCAAAAATCTGGCACTGTGCAAAATCACTGGGGCCACACTCCAGGCAATAAACTCCCTTGCCTTCTGCTCCCATTTCCTTTGAAAGGTCCAAATTGAGGGCACCCTGGCTTCCCCCTGTCCACCTCCATGATTAAGGCCTCCAGGGCCATGTTGATATAGATGGGAGCTCTCTCTCTGCCCTGGTGTTCCATTTCTCTTGTTTAGAATTTCAGCAATGGAATATTCAGTAGCAGCTACCTGTGATTCAGTGCAGCTTCCTTTTAAGAGGGACAGACTGTCTTTAAGCCTTGGGGACTAGTTGAAACACATGTTAGCCTCGCATGCTGTTATGCCCCCTGTCGAGCATGCAGCCAGCCAACCGGATGTGCTGTGCTAGGCTGCATGTTGCACTGCATGTTGAAATCATTGTACTGAGGAGGCAGCGTGAAGTTTGCCCGCTGCCTCTCTCAGCAGAAACAGGTGCAGGCATATTACAAATTGCCCCATAATTAGGAGCAGATTAATTTTTAGATCTCCGTGTTTTCATTACTATTATTATCTGGGTAAGAAACCTTGAAGTAGTTTTAAATATATAAAAATACCTGTAGGGGATTGTGTTTTAAGCCTAAGAAAGCATTAACCGTAGCATTATGAAAGTCTAAGATTTAGCTGAAGAATGACAATGAGGATATGTATAATATGGAATTTCCAGGAACTCTTAGAGGTAAATGAGGTTCAAATGAGCTTATAGACAAAATCTAATAAATGTTGAAACATGAACATTATTATCCAAAGTATCTTAAATGTTGGACTCTCTGCAGTCTTTAAATTCCTCATAGCATGCAAAATAAAACATGCTGACCCCACTATTAAGTAAAATAGTTACATAAGTCACATACTTGTAAACGCTTCTTAGTTTGTGTGTTGTACTTCCAGTATTATTTGCTCCATCGCTGGTCATAAGTATTTCTGCACCCAAATTTTATGTAGCTTAAATACATTCTCCTAGGACTTTCCCTTACATAGCAACTTCATCATAAATGTTGCAAGTGCTATGTGCAGAAGAAATTGGTGAGGAATCTTTGTCAGGGTGTAAAATCACTGCAATAGAGTTACGGCCAGTAAATTTAGATTTATATACACTGCTTCTAGTTGCTCCACTCCTTATGTTCCTCATCAATGACATGTGCATATCTATGCAGGGCCTGAAGGCTTGTTTCCTCTAAAAAATGTTGAACCTTTATAGTAAAAACAAACTTCCTTGATAATTTAGGAACACTTATTTTATTTAATTCCTGGTTGCACCATCTACCTGACCCAAATTCTTCAATCAAAGAGTGGACTCCGTGCTGCAGGTGGGAATTCCTGAGCATGGTCAAGTGTCTTTTTGCAGCACTGAATTTATTCTTAAATACATACTTATTTCAAATACTTAAGTGTTTTCAAAACTAAATTCTACTTCATAGAAGGGAGATCAATGATGGAAAATTTATTCATGCTATCCCCTTTGCACTTTTATGGTCTTACAACTTCAATAGCTGACTTACAACCATAGAACCATAGAAAAGTTGTGGCGCAAAAAGAGGCCATTCAGCCCATCCTGCCTGCGCCAGCCATAAAAAGAGGAAAAAAAGAAACTAGCCAGTCATTTTAATCTCACTTTCCAGCACCTGGTTCATAGCCTTGTAGGTTACAACACTTCAGGTGCAGATCCAAGTACATTTTCAATGAGTTGAGTGTTTCAGCCTCAACCACCAACTTAGGCAGTGAATTCCAGACACCCACCACCCTCTGAGTGAAAAAGCTTTTCCTCATGTTCCCTCTAATCCTTCCACCAATTGCCTTAAATCTATGCCACCTGGTAATTGACCCCTCAGCGAGGGAAAACAAGTCTTTCTTGTCTACCCCATCTAGGCCTCTCATAATTTTGTTCCTGTCAATTAGGCCACCTCTCAACTTCCCCTGTTCTAAGGAAAACAATCATAGCCTATCCAAAAACAAAAGTTGCTGGAAAAACTCAGCAGGTCTGATGGCATCTGTGGAGAGAAAGGCAGAGTTAACGTTTCGAGTCCGTTGGACTCGAAACGTTACTCTGTCTTTCTCTCCACAGATGCTGTCGGACCTGGTGCGTTTTTCAAGCAGTTTTTGTTTTTGTTTCAGATTTCCAGCATCTGCAGTTTTTGCTTTTATCATAGCCTATCCAATCTTTCTCCATAGCTGCAATTTTCAAGCCCTGGCAATATTCCAACACCTGGCAAGACTTGCTGTCTAGGGGGATAACCTACAAGTAGAGTACCTTTTCTAGGCTGTCAAAAATGCCTAGCTGCAGACACTTAAATGAATTAATTGGCTTAAATATCAATATAGGCCTGAATTTTTAGATTGGCGGGTGGGTGTGATCGGCAGGCCTGGGATCGGGCAGGAAAGGACTGCCGACCGCAATCAGCCCCCGACGGTGATTTCACGCTGGCAGGCCAATTAACGGCCAGACAGCGTGAAGCGAGTGCTGAGAAGCTCAGCACTGCCGATGTGGGGGCGGAAGGAGGGTGGGCATTGATGTCAATGCGGGCATGGCCTAGCGCTGAGAGAAAATTCCTTGAAGGCAGTGAGTTGCCTCAGGTAGCTGAAGACCTGAAAAATCAAAAATAAATGTTTCAGAAGCTAAAAGAAAGTGTCCATGCATCATAATAGATCACCTGCAAATATAAATGATAAAAATACTGCCCAGAGGTTTTTTATTTTTATTTTATTTCATAATGGAAACCTCAGCCTGCCCGTGGATGAGGTTTCATGAAAAATGTAAAGGCCACCTGACCGATTCGCCCATCCTTCAAACGTAAGGTTGGATGGACCATGAAAAATCGGAACCAATTGCTCCTTTAACGGGCTAAATTGCCCTCTTAATTGTCGACAGGCGCGCTTCCGACTTCTGTGTGCGCCCGCCAACTGAAATATCGTGCAAGCACAGAATGACGCTCGCCTGATGTCATCTCGTGCGATTTCACGCTGGATTGAGTCAGGCGAGCGCCTGCCCCCCGAGCTAAAAATCCTGCTCATAGATGCATCCTGAAACTGTTAACTCTGCCTCAGCTTCTTTCAATTCCTTTTATCTTTTTTCACAGGCCGTAAGTTAGCAAGGAGCCTATATGGATGTACCAAAATGGCTACTAAGATCATCAAAAGAAAACTGGGACTTCTTTTTTCCACTGATCTTGGCAGCCAGTTTCATAGCTTGGCAGCCTTATAGAAACAAATATTAGTAGCAAATCTTTCATGACCTGTATTTGGGTTAGGGTTTCTGTAGAAACGCCCCAGGGAGAGCAATGTTATTGACTTGAGGATTGAAGCCAGGTACAATATCTTAAAGATGCAAGATTTACAAATTAAAAAGATGTATCATCTGTATCCCGCACCACGAATGCTTATCTATTTACCAATTACAATGTGTTCTGCAAATGATTCAAATTCAGCTTTAAAAATTAAAACAGCTTTTCTTGCCAGAGCATCATTTAACACACATACTATTGATTCCAAGTGAATGCTACACTGTCATCGAGTCCTCTGAACTGTAAAGGTTATATCTGCATGGAACAGATGGTGATTTCTGCTGAGCACTGTTGAGCATTGCTTCATTGTAACAACATTACTGTGAACTGTTCAAAGAAAATATTTAAATGTAACGAGTAGAAGATTGACTTAGTTTAATATCTATAAACACAGTGCTGCATGAGGTGGGATCAATGGGTTGTGAATACTCCACTCTAAGCATTTTTTAACTAATCTAAAAATCTAAATCTAAAAATAATTATCTGAAAGGGAAGAAGGCAACAACTAATTATATTTTTAAAATGTTTATCTGTATGCATATTGTTAAAGTGCATCACTCATGTTAAAACAGACTATTTAAAAAGTATATAAAATACATGTTAAATGTATTATTTTCAGCAATCAACTGGAAAATTATAGTTATTTAATTTGCAGTGTATTGATTCACAATAATGATATAATAATATAAGGGTATGGTACCATAGTGTATATTAGTGGACTAGTAATCCATGAGCCTGAACCTCCATGGGCCATGGGCTTTTCACTTAGGGTCTGTCTCAAAAAATGAAAACTTTGAAACTGCAGATTCCATCACAATGTGCAGAGATAGGAATTTAAGTCCTAACAAGGCAGCTGGGAAGTTATATTCAATTAATTAAATACATTTGGAATGAATCTGCAATTAAAAAATTAGTAGCTAGATAAAGTAGATAGAGAGAAACTTCCTCATTGGCAGAAGGGTCAAGAACCAAGGGACGCTGATTTAAGGTGATTGACAAAAGGAACAAGGCTGACATGGCTAAAAAAAAAAAACTTTTAACGTGGTGAGTGGTCAGGATCTGACAGGATGGTGGAGATAGGCACAGTCAAGGCTTTCAAAAGAGAATTGGATAAAGACCTGAAGAGAAGTAAAATTACATGGCTATAGGGAAACAGCAGAGAGAGTATGGGAAAAATTATCTCCCCCCCAACCACCCCCCACCCCCCCACCCCCCGCCCCCCCCCGCCCTGTTGGGGGGTAAGTTCAGTAAGTTCAGGAGCAGGCATGTGCAGGCGCGCCTCTGATCGGTGCCCCAGATTGGGGCTGTGCTGCCATTTCGTGTGGGTGGGTGCTTTCTGTGCTGGTGGGGTTTGGGGGGGATTCCCTAAGCCAAGAGTGTGCAGGGTGGGGGGGGGGGATTCCCTAGGCTGAGAGTGCACTCTTTTGCGCATGCACACGAAAGAGTGCATTCATCTCCCTGAGGCTAAGTGCTGCCTCAGGGAGATCAGCGCCAAATTCAAAAATGTGAAATATAGAAAAATAAAATTTCCCTGACATGTCCCCTCATGTGACACTGTCACATGAGTTGGGACATGTCCATCACTTTTAATTAAACTTTTATTAAATTTTTAAAAACCTACATGAAACCTCATCCCGCCCATGGATGAGGTTTCATGCTTTTCCTGAAGCCCGCCAACCTTAAGGTTAGGCAGGTCCTTTAAATACCTCAATTAGTTTTTAAATGGTCTCAATTGGCCGTTGACAGGTTGGCGGGCACATAGCGGATTCGGCTGTGTCCCCGCCGACCTTAAAATTGAAATGACGCAGGGTGACATCGGGAGTTCCACCCAACATCATCCCACGTCATTTTATGTGTCGGCGAGCAGGCCCCGCACCCCCACGCTCGCCGACCTCAATATTCTGCCCTATGAGTTTGATTGTACAGAGCTTGCATATTTCTGAAAAGTGAGACATGCTGCTGAAGCTTTTCACCTTGCACTCACCAGGACAAATGCAAGAATGCCAAATTTCAAATGATCACAGTTGTTGTTTATAAGTTGTTTATACTACAGGAGAAAAGGACTGCTGGTTGGCTGAAGGAGGGAGGTCATGTTGGAGTTGTATAAAACCTCAGTGAGGCCACAGTTGGAGGACTGTGTGCAGCTCTGGTCACCACATTATAGGAAGGATGTGATTGCACTGGAGGGGGTGCAGAGAAGGTTCACCAGGATGTTGCCTGGGATGAAACATTTAAGTTATGAAGAGAGGTTGGATAGACTTGGGTTGTTTTCGTTGCAGCAGAGAAGACTGAGGGGCGATCTGATCGTGGTGTACAAGATTATGAGGGGCATGGACATGGTGGATAGGGAGCAGCTGTTCCCCTTAGTTGAAGGGTCAGTCACAAGGGGACATAAGTTCAAGGTGAGGGGCAGGAGGTTTAGGGGGGATGTGAGGAAAAACCTTTTTACCCAGAGGGTGGTGACGGTCTGGAATGTGCTGCCTGGCAGATTGCCTCACATCCTTTAAAAAGTACCTGGATCAGCACTTGGCACATCATAACATTCAAGGCTACGGGCCAAGTGCTGGTAAATAGAAATAGGTAGGTAGGTCAGGTGTTTCTCATGTGTCGGTGCAGACTTGATGGACCGAAGGGCCTCTTCTGCATTCTGTGATTCTGTGAAGTGTTGCCATGGAGAAATCAAAGAGGAACTATATGCTCCCCAAGCCCCTGGGTAATTCAAAAAAAAAGTTCAGGGCTTGAACAAATTCCTTTTGTTTGCAGAGTATGGGTCCTTGTGTTTGGACATAAGTCGCTCCAGAAAGCATAAATGAGCCATATTATGAGGCCTTTTTTAATTAATTTATGGGATGTGGGTGGCACTGATGAGGTCAGCATTTATTGCTCATCCCTAATTGCCCTTGAGAAAGTGTTGGTGAGCTGCCTTCTTGAACTGCTGCTGTCCATGTGATGTAGGTACACCCACAGTGCTGTTAGGGAGGGAGTCTCAATTGGCCCATGAGCAGATGGGGCCTCCCTATGCCTTCCACTCTGTGATACAATTGCAGTGGGCAGGTGTGTAAGGGCCAGAAACAACGCTTCCAATTTTAAGCACCACCCCCAACCCTCACCCCCACCTGCCAACCTGTCCCTGGCAGGTTGTAAAATACAGTCCATTGTGACTGATGTGAGATCAGTATCATTTTGTTAAAAAAGACTGAAGCTCCTGGGGAGGCACTGGGAGGATGGATCAGGGCCAAGTGGAACTTAGACTGCCCTGGTGCTGGAGACCCTGTCTAAAATCTAAGGTCCTCAGTTAGGATAATTTAATTGTTCCAGAAGATGACCAAGCCACTTCTCAAGTATCTAAGGTGCCCAACTGGCTGAGGTTAGAGGGAAAGCGTGGGAGAGGTAAGTTCATTGCAGCACCTTAATATAACATTTCCGATTCTACAAGACTCTAGGAGAGATGTGAAAAATAATTAAAGCTGCTTCTGTGCTTTTACTGGTTTCATAAATGTTGAAAACCTGAAATTAGTCTGTGATTTGACAGTCCCAATCCACCCCCTGTCAACCCTGCACCACCACTGACCAAGAAAGGACTGAAGTGAGGAAAATATTTTACTTTTTTTCACCTGCTGCCAAGAGCATGAGTAACAGATTTTAAATGGGGTGAAAAAGGGAAGTTTTAAAACATTTTGTTGTTTTGAGGAGATTTTGTACACTAAGCAAATCGCTGTGATTTATCTTTCTGCTGTTACTTATCGATTGCTTCTGCTAATCTGATTTGCAATTTGAAACCCAGGGTTACGTAGTCTAACAAACCATCCGACAGACTATGTTCAGTGAGTTTATTAGCAGTAAAGTAGTTAATCAAATTTCACTTTCTCCCAGATTACTTTGCACACAAGGTGTGGACTTGCCTCTGGAAGCAATCATTTTCACTGGGCATGAGATGAACAGTTGCTTAAGCAGATCAGCCAACATGCCATTGAATTCACAACATTTCAGTGGAAATAAGACTTAGGTGGTGTCCCTAATGGGTGGTTGATCCACTCCATCAGTTTTATGCCTGTGTGACAAGTTAAAAACCTTGGTCAACGTATCTAAAGAGAATGTGAATTATAATATATTTTATGATTTTTTTTGGAAGGGGTACTTTGTACAAAATGTCCTGGCCATAGCTATTTCTTCATAAATTGACTTTGCAAAATAAGTGAACATGAACACAAAATTATGATGCTTTAGGTAGTGGATATTACACATAATAGGCATCCAGTTAAAACTTAGCAATAGGACTGCAGTTTACAGAAAGAGGGAGTGACATATTATCAAACACTTGACAGAACACAATGTTCCTTATGCAGTTGGGATGATTGAAATCATCAGAGCTTTATAATAATCACTAGGTTAGATTGATCTCATTTTTGTACCTTTGGGAATCAGAGACAAATTTCAGGGTTTTATCTAACTTGTCTCTGGCTGTCTCCTTCATTATATTGAAAGGGTTGTCAATGGATGGGGCCTGAAATTCCCAGCCAATGTTTTCAACAATGAAACCTTCATTCCCACTTGTTTCACAATTTTAGCCACGTTTTTGTTTACTTTCTTCTTTTCCCATTGTTTTTCAAGCTGATGAATCCTTTCATTCAGCTCAGCAATGACTCTGGTAAGTTGAGTTGTTTTTGTTTCCGAGTTATCTGTGGAATTCATTTAAGTTTCAGAACTTCGCCTGGGCATTCAGTTCATTTCAGAATCTCTCTTCCATGGTCATTGGCCACTCCTTAGGCTCTTTTAATTCATTCATTAGATCTTCAGTCTGTTCCTTAGAATTCTCCTTTTCTGTTTTTAAAGTCTGGACCTGCTCTTCCATGCTGCATATCTCATCCTTCATGTTGTTCGGATTGGACTGAAGTTAAAGAAGTTCATCAGTTTTGGCTATTAATTCTGCTTTCAGGCATCTGTTCTGATTCATCAGCAATTCCTTCCCCTGTTCCCAGCATTTTGCATGATGCTTACTAGAGACTTCTGATGCTTAAGTTCATCAAGTTTTTATTGAAGATCCATTTTTGTTGAATTAGTTTCTACAAATTTATCATTTAAGCACTCCAAGTTCTCTTTCAAGTGTTCTACTCGCTATGAGTGACATTTCAGTGTTCTCATTAGTTCTTGTTTTTCCTTATTAAACACATCTTTCATACGTGAAAGTTGATTCTCTGCACTGATCAGTTGTACCTTGGCAGAATACAATTGCTCTGTGCTATTGTTCAAGCTCGCTTTCTGTGATTATGCTTCTGATAATTGTTTTTGGCACTCCACACAGTCTTTTGTGAGAACTTCTCTTTTCTCTAGCTATTCTTGGTTCTTGATTTTCTTCTCTTCATATTTCTCCTTGGAAATGTAATGTTTTTCCAAATTTTCTTCCAAATGTCCAACCATTTTCTTCAGCTCTATAGTGTCGTTCTTGTATTCTGTGACACCTCAAAAATTTGTTTGTTCAGATCTTGAACAGGTTGGTTCATTGATGACTTTAGTGTCTCATACATTTCCAAAGGTATATACTCAGTTTGAATCAATAGTTTCAAATCTTCCAATTCAATTCTGATACAAACATTTTCCAACCTTATTTCATTTTCTTTTTGCAGGTTTCTTTTTGGGTTTCATGAGATAGCTTTCTTTCATTCACAGCCAGCTGCTCACTCCGCACTGTCACCTACTGTTGCTGTTCAGGTAATGTGTCTGGATTTTCAAAAAGATACATTTTTGAGACTTCCAGAAAGTTTCCTGCCTCTCTGGCACCTTACCTCCTTTTTTTCCTTCTGGCACTTTAGTGGGAGGTTTCTATACCTATTTTTAGCTCTGTGCCCTCCACAACTTGAAGATCAAAATATTCATCAAAGGCTTTTAATATTTCATCAAAAGTCATCGAGGATTCATCAATGCACTGCATTTAGATTACTTTACTAGCAAGTTCACAAACTAGAATAACTTAAAATACATTGGATAAAGACATGGGGGAGGTACAGTATAAGGATCTTGCACATCTAGGGTTAACATGGGATTAAATACAGTAACACTCACACAGTGATTTAAAAGAACACATGACCCACATCTAGGAGTCAGTCTAGTGTTGGGCAGAGCCATGTGCACAAGCAAGCATGATGACAGCTCCAAGCTTGAACCCTTTACTGGTATATATGTGCATAGTTCTCATAGTTAATAAGTACATACATATAACCTACTTAGGATTATGAAAGCTTAATTTAAACCTACAGAATGGTGTCCAACACCATACAACATGGTGGCAGTGAATGGATAAGCCCAAAATTTCATAAAAATGCAGAGAAATTAAAATTCTGCAAGACTAAAGCAAAATTTGAATAAGCATTCTGACCTGAAGAAAAGCTTGAAAAATAGATGCACAGAAGAAAATCATCAGAGGAAAGCTCCAAAGAAAGGCTTGGAAGCTTAAGGCAGAAATTTAAAATTCCTCACTGCAGCAGAAGACTCCACAGGATCTTTTAGAAGTCCAGTATCAACTCCCAGAGTGCAGAGTCAGCAAACCTAGCAGGGGTGAGCTAAAGCATCTAAAATCCAGGATAAACCAAGTACTGAGAAACTTTTACATAGTTCAGTGGTCAGAAATTGATGTTTAAAAACTCCATCAGAGAAAACAGGTTCCCGAGTCCATGCCTGAACACGAGCTCGCTCTGAAAAGAGGAAAAAAAACAAAATTAATTAATTGCTTAGAAGATTGTGACTAAACTATCAGTTTTAAAGACCAGCAAAGGCCAGGATTCAATACTTTTGCAACCCTAAAGCATAGCACTGAAATAGTGAAATTTGAGCTGGTTGATCCAAGCAGCCATTGTTTAAATTTTTTCAAGGCTGAGCACAAGCACCATTACAGTGGGAGCCTGCAAGACTGGTAGGCGTGGGTAAACCCTTTATCATCAAATGAACAGCGGCGCCATCCTGAATTTCAGCAACTTCTTAAAGCTTAACATACACTTTGAAAACTTTTTATCCGTGAATTAGAAACCTGCTCTTCCAGATCAGCTTGATCTTATCCCAGGCCCAGAACAATCACATAACTGGGGATTTTGGAGATAAAATTCCTTAGATCCATGATTGCTTTAGGTCCAGATAAAAAGACAGAAACTGAACAAGTTAACATGCTGCTTTATTTTGTAGTCTGATTGCAGCTGATACTATTGCTAGATATGGAATCAACAAATCATCTGATAAATTTGAAGAGGTACTAACATTATTTGATGTTTACTTTAACCTAAGAAGTAACAAAATTGTTGAAAGGGCCACATTTAAAAAACATGGCCAGCAACCAGGGGAATCTGTCGACTCATTCATTAATGAAGTGTACAGGAAGGCTGAAGGCTGTGAGTATGGAGACCTAGAATCTGAACTTATCAAGGATAGAATAGGGTCTATGTGCTCTCAGACATTCTGCAAGCGAAGGAAGATCAACTCTTGAGAAAGCTATCTAATGTATCAGGCAGTCTGAACCCCGTGTGCAACACAGGTCCATTTTAAGAGGAGAAAGTAAACCATGGTACAAAGGAAACCCTACAATCCAGTTCACTAAACAGTGCAGAAACAGGGACACTCCAGGGTAAGGGAAGCAATATCCTAACTAACTAGTAGAGTAACCATGCCAGCACTATGGAGAAAAGCACTTCCATAGGTGAGATCAATGTCCTGCAATTTCAGCCCAATGCTTTCAATGTAACACAATTGGACACTCCAGCAAACTGTGCAAGGCCAAAACATCTAAATGAAGAGAAGACCCAAAGATGATTCATGAGGTCGAGACTGCACACCAAGGGGACACACAGCCATGCTTCGTGGGTGAGGTCAAAGATCCTGGATTTTCATTTTGAAATGCTGACAATTCGGTTAACAGCCATCTCACAAATCTTAAACTGGATGCAGGAGCCAGTGTTACGGTCCTGTCGGACAGAGAACCATGGCTGGTGACCCAATGACTGATGCCGCCCATGACACATATATGGAGCGGGAGACAAAAAGCTCCCGGTGAAAGGCACCCTGCAGGTGACACTGAGGTACAAGGATAAAAGAGTCCAAGAGACCCTGTTCGTGGTCCACTACCAAGATTGTTCACTGTTAAGCTGCAAAGGCTGTGTCGAACTTAACCTTCTACAAAAAATTGACTAACAAAGGTCTGGCTCATACTGTAAAAATGAATTCCTGAAGTTCTTTGCAGGACTAGGATGACTGAAATGTGAACAAGATCACCCTGAGGGAGGATGCTAAACTCGTGTGCTTATTCACACCATAAAAGATTCCCTATCCACTCCTGAATCAAGTGCAGCAGCAACTGGACAAGATGAAACTCGGGAGTCATCTCCACAGTCACACAACCAACCGCATGGTGTTCCAGGATGGTCCCAATTCCTAAACCAAATGGGTCCATCCATCAACCTGACACAACTCAATAAAGCTGTAGCCAGAGAAGTACATCCCATGTCATCAAAGAATGACTAAACTCTCCAAGAGCACGGTATTTTCAGTGTTGGACATCAAGAGTGGCTTTTGGCAACTACCTCTTGACATAGTGTCCACGCTGCTGACCACATTCATTAGCCCCTTCAGTAGATTCTGCTTTAACTGCCCGTCATTTGGTTTCACTTTGGTGACCAGAGGGTCATTTGCCACATGGACGATGTATTGGTTCATGGCACAACAGTGGAAGAACATGACAAGAGACTCACAGCAGTCTTAGAGGGTCTGCAGGAAGCAGGGCTGTTGCTGAATGAGAAATATGAGTTCTCCAAAATATCAAGTTGGTTCCTAAGCTACATAGTCAGCAATAAATGCATCAATGCATGCACTGTCAGGTGTGTGCACTGCACAGGCAGGACAAAAGAGAGCCTCTCAACCCCACACAATTCCCTACCAGATCTTGGGAGAGGCTGGGCATCAACTTATTTGTCTTCAACAGCAAACCGTTCCTTATGGTGATGGATTACTTTTTCAGATGGGTTGAGGTGAAGCAGCTATATATGAGTACCATAGAGGCAGTAATTAAGGCACTGAAAGAAATGCTCATGGCATCCCGGATGAGACCGTGTCCAATAACGACCCACAATTTTCAAATAAGTACTTCGCGTATTTTGCCACCACATCCAGCTTCCACCATCATACCAGATCCTGCGTTGCCCATAGTCAAGTGGGAAGGCCGAAAGAAGAGTCTGCACTTTAAAAGCTCTCCTAAATAAGAATGAGGTCTTTCCCACAGCACTGCTAACCTACAGGTCCACCCCATTACAATACGTCCTTGCCCCATCCGAAACCCTGATGGGCAGGAAATTCCATACCCAACTTCCAATCCTGCTTAAAAATTTAATACCAGGGTTGCTAACCAAGGATTACCAGGACATCCAATAAAGAGAGCAGTTCTACAGACAGAAGCAGGATTCCACCTACAACAAAAGGTACTGCACTGGACACTTGCTACAATTGCAAAAGGATATTAAGGTCTGGATTAAAGACCTCGAGAGAGAGGATACTATCATCAGGAAGGACGATGATCAACCTCGGTGGTTGGCATCCCAGAGGGTACAGTCAGAAGAAACAGGAGGAGTCTTTTCCTCATCCCTAGGCTGCCATTCCCACAGTGGAGAGACATCAAGGAGGACACCCGGATGCCTCCAAATCAACAGAGTTTACCCGTAATGATAGTGCCGACCACTCCTCCAACAGTAGTGCGAACGAAATATGGAGATATTATAAGTCCTCCAAGCCGCCTGAACCTATGAACTCAGACTTGAAGGGTGGAGATGGGGTAATAATAATGATGTAAATACAAGGGGTAAACTAGAATAACTTGAAATACATTGGAGCAAGACTTGGGGGGAACAGGAGGTATAAGTGTCTGGCACATATAGGTTAACGTGGTACTGAGTACAGTACTGCCCCACATGGTTCTTCTAGTTAATAAATACATATGGTTAACCTACTTAAGACTACAAAGACTTTATTAAGACCTGCCAAACGTACCCAGCACCCTACAACAGGTGGCAAGTTAAAAATGTAGGCCAAAATATCTAAAGATAAAGTGAATTATAATGTATCGGACATATTATGATGTTTCTTTTTTTTGGAGAGTGGTTTGTACAAAATGTCCTAACCATTTCTTCCCTTTTTATCTTAAATTGACTTTGCAAGGTGACAGAGTGGAACACGTAATTATGAAGCTTCAGGAAATGGATATCAACATTGGAGGCATGCAGTAAAAACCTAGCAATATGACTGCAGTTTACGGTAATAAACTGACATATTATCAAACACTGGATGGAACAAAATGTTCCTTATGCAATTAGGATAACTGAAATCTCCAGAGTTTAATAATAATTATTAGGTTAGATTGATCTCTTGGAGTTTATTTTTTACCTTTGGGAATAGAGAGAAATTTCAGAGTTTTATTTAACTTGTGTCTGACTTTCTCCTTCATTATATTGAAAGAGTTATCCAGGGTTCATTAAGGAACGCACTTTATGGTACCTTTGGAAGGCTCAGGCTCAATGGGATAACTGGCATTTTCATATTCCATGGTTTCTTATTCATTTCAACCATAATATCTCTAAACTTTAAGGATTAACTTGTGAATTTGCTGGTGAAACTTGGGCCGGGATGTTCAGGTCTCACCTGCCGCAGGCCCGGAATTTCCTGTCCGAAGCCAACAGGCCTTTGGCTGGTCCATCAAATTTTCCGTCCCACCCGCGACAATTCCCACCCCAGACTGGACCGGAAAATCCCGGCCACGATAAATGATTTTAAAAAGTCCATTCTGGATTTCACAGGATCGCAGGATTGTTACAGTGCAGGAGGAGGTCATCGTACCTGCACCGCCTCTCTGAAAGAGCAATTTACTTACTGCCATTCTCCCACCTTCTCCCTGTAACCCTGCATAGCCTTAATTTTAAAAAGATCACTTTTTGGCACTTTGACCGGATGCCCCCTTAACTGTCATAGAAACAGGTTCACTGTCCAATTAAGGGTATTGGCTGGGTTCTCGAAACTGGGCCTTTCCAGCTTGAGAGGAGCACCTAGCTGCAGTAAAAGGTGAAGAAATGAGAGGAAGCTTCAACAAGAAGGTGGCCTCTCAGCCACTTGTTAAAGAAATTTAATTAAAAAATACAGAACACAGCTAGCTGGTCACCATGGGGGTGGGGGGAAGCCCCACTCCAGGGCAACCCTTGGCTGCAGTCCCTTGCAGGGAAGTCCTGTAGGCTTGCCTGGAGCACTGGCACCACAGCCTGCCACGGCGTGCCTGCCTCCAGCCAGTTGATCTGCGATTTGGACTGACCTCAGCTCCACAATGGTTGTCCGAATACCTGAACCCATGTCCCTACCAACTACTGAGCAGACTGCGAGTGGAGACAATTTGATAGCTCAGTCCTCAAAATTGCTTGTGTCTTTCAACAGGGACTTTGGGAAGGTACCCACCACCCACTCGGCTATCATCTGCCTTTAAAATCGACACCTATGCCTCTGAGATGTGGTTCTGGAATCGGGACTGTCTGCTTCATTCTTACACTAGTCTATTGTATTGTTTTGAAGTTTGCATTCATAAAATCTCTCAATATGTTTTGGCTTCATTGTATTTGCTCCAAAGTGCCAAGTATAATGACTGGTTCCAGTTATATGCCAATATGATCAGTATTATAGTTCTACAGGGAGGATGCAAGCTGTAACTTGTGAGCTGGAAATTGAGGCACGCAAGAAATGCATTAACTCAAGGGACCAAACATTCTGATCTCCAGATTATTGGAGACTGGCCATATGACTGAGGTTGCATATCAGGACCCTGTGGAAATCCTGACATGCGGACCTACGTGGGAATTTCCAGGGAATTTTCAACTTCCAATGGGGAAATCCCCTGACCCCTGTGATCCTCCATGAAAATCTGACTCTGAGTTGGAGTTGGAGACTTTGGGCAGTTCTGCATTACTTACCTGGGTAGTTACTCTGGAAATGTTAGGCAGTAAAAACTAATCTAACACCAGGTAACTACACAACCGACCTCCCCCCAATCACCCCTCACCCCTGACCACCTGACTGCTCCTATTGGCCTGACCCAACCCAACCTGACTACCCCTCAACCTGACTAACTTCCTCACCCCCCCATGACAGGACCAGTATCAACTGCTGCCCCAGCTACCACCCCAACCTGACTCAGCCCAACTATCCCCCCCGACCTGACCCAACTACTCCCCTGATACAACCCAACCCAACTACCTCCCGACCAACTGACTACCCTACTGACCTGAACTGACTTCCCCTTATCCAAATCCTCCCAACCGCCCAACTACCCTCCCAACCCAACCTGACCAGACTCACCCCCTCAACCACCCGACTACCCTACCAACCTGACACAACACGATTTGACTATCCCTTCCCAACCAGACCATCCCCCCATCACCCGACTACACTCCCAACCTGATCTACCTACCTCCTGACACACCTACCACCTCACCCATCTTATCCCCCTTCCCATTTACCCACCCCATCCACCTTATCCACTTACCCCATTATCCACTTACCCATCTCACCCACATACCATCATATCACCTACCCACCTTGCCCACCCTGCCCACCTATCCACTTTACCTACTTACCCACCTTACCCACCTCACCAACCTGCCACCTCATGCACCGACCCACTCACTCACCCACAACCCACCTACCCTCCTCACCCACCTACCACTTCATACACCTAACCACCTAGTCACTTCACCCAGCTACAACCTTACCCACCTACAGCCTCACCCACTTAAGCACCTAACTACCTCCCCACCTGACCCGCTTACCCACCTCACCCACCCACCCACTTACCCATGTCAAGCACCTGCCCACCTATCTACTTCACCCACCTACAACCTCATCCACTTAAATACTGAACCACCTATCCACCTCACCCACTTACTCACCTCAGCCACCTACCAACCTACCCATTCACTCACTCATCCCCCTATCCCTCACCCATTCACTAACATTCAAACTGGACATTTCAACTTACCATAAGGCATCTAGCGTGGTAAAAGGGGAGTGTGTCTTGTCTCACCCTGCCACTGAATCCACTGCGATCCGACTGAGGTCCCTGGATGATGCTGCATTGCACATTCCTATGAAAGCCAGGCTGGGAAGGCCCCTGTAGAAATGTGAAGCTGTGAAGAGTCAGTGGAACTTCTGAGCAAAGGGGAATCCAACGATCTTTACTGCTGGTTAGGAGATCCTGGCAAAGTTTGTTTTCATTGTTCCCGATCTCCCTTGAAGCGGCAATGATCATTGGATTGCCTCCGTGCGTGAAAATTCCCCCGACTCAATGCTGCTTTCTTCTGTGGCTACCTGTGCCCCGCTTTCACAGAAGTGTGCCGCACACCATCCATCGGTGAGCTCCATCGCGGCACCACATGTTAGGGAAGGCAGGACACACCCCCTTTTTCTGGCACCAGTTGCCATATGGTAAGCTTAAGTGCCCAGTTTGAATGTTAGTGAATAGGTTAGTGGATGAGTGAGTGAAGTGTAGGTGGGTAAGTGGGTAGGGGGTAGGCTGGTGAGATGGGCATGTCGGTTAGTGGATAAATGGGTAAGTGAAAGGGGGCAGGTGGGTAGGTGGGTGAGGTGGGTTGGGGAGTTGGTGGGTGAGGTGGGAAGGTGGGTATGTTTGGTAGGTGGGGTGGTGGGTTAGGTGGAGCAGTGGGTAGTTGTGTCAGGGGATAGTTGGGTTGTCACTGAGGGTGGCTGGGTTGGGTTGGGAGGGTAGCCGGCAGGTCGAATGGTGTAGTCAGGTCAGGTTGGAGGAGGCGGTAGTTGGGTCAGGTCAGGGGGTTAGTCGTGTTTGGGTGAGTAGTCATGTTGGGGGGGTAGTTGGTGAGGGTATCGGGTAGAGTTAGGAGGGCAGAGGGGTGGGGTCGAAGGGTGTAGTCAGGTCAAATTGGGGGAGGGTTAGTTGGGTCAGGTCAGGGGGTTAGTCATGTCAGGGGGTAGTTGGTGAGAGTGTTGGTTGGGAGGTAGTGAGGTAGTCAAAGAATGTAGTCAGGTCAGGTCGGGAGGGTAATCAAGTCTGGTCAGGGTGGGTAGTCATGTGCTCAGATGTATAATTGGGTGGACAGTCGGTAGTCTGGTTGGGTCGGGTCAGGGGAAATAATCAGATTGGGTCATAAGGGTAGTCATCTGATCCGGGGCATAGTCGGAGGGGGGGGGCGGTCAAGGAGGTAGTCATGTGGTCAGGGGAGTAGTCAGGGGGTTAAGGGGGTGGAGTCGGTAGGTCTAGGGGTGATTGGGAGGGTCAGTTGTGTAATTACCCAGATGTTACTCTAGGTCTTAATCTCCTTGGCACTTACCTAGGTAAATACCACAGATCTGTCCAAAGTCTCGACTCTAACTCAGAGTCGGAGATATTCATGGAGGTTCCCGTTAAGCAGGGGATTTTCCCATCTGAGGTTGAAATTTCCCGGGCACCTCCCACAGAGGGCCGCACATCAGGATTTCCATAGTCCCGATGCAGATCTTCAGTTGTATGTCCAGTCTCATACGAAGAGACCGGAAGATTTGGCCCATTGTGTTTTTTTGTAAAGTACCCATGCCACTATTCCTTAGCATTTCATTGTGAATAAGGGCAGAAGGTCAGCAATTGACATCTACTCAGTATCTTCTAAAGCATCATGGAGATGTGCAATTCAGCAAGTGGCAATTACAGTCACAAAATCCTTCGTTTTATCTCCCTATCGTTCTCGCAAATCCAGGTACTCTTATTCTGCTTTTGTTTCTAAAATCAAATATGAAATCAGGTTAGCAAGGTTGTATTTATAATTACTTATTTCCAGTGTAATGACTACTTTGCATTTCTAAAATACATGTTCATTCTTTTTGTATTCACCTTCGGACAGATTTAAGGTGTTGAATTTCACTGTAATATAATTAATGGTTTGCATTATAATTTAAGTATAAGGGCGGTATTGCTTTAAGAAATAACCTGCCACTTCAGAGTATGTATGAAGATATTTATAAAGACAGCCAGGAAGAGAACTTGTGATTAAGAATAATGTAGACGTTTATTTTATTACAACTGCTGACCTCAGTGTCTGAACAGTTGTGAGATTTTAAGAACACACAGAGGAATATAGAAATAAATAAATGTAATGCTTATTCTAAAAGAGCCAGTCAAACAAGAAAGGGAGCTAAACTGGATGGTGCCCAAAAATAGGCCCGGGATTGTGATGTGCGATTAACTTGCGCACATTCGTTCTGATACAGGCAACATGCCAATTTCATGCTGCCTCTTAATTTGTATGATTGCTGCATGCAGTTAGTACTAAATGCGCTGCTGTTCAGCGGGGGTCTGAGTTTTGTACGAGGCTATAGCACCACTTAATGAAGTAATTAATGCCTGTAGCACTAGAAGCCAGCCTGCATCTTTTAAACTGTTGATTTTTTCTGGTTGGAGCAGATGCTGAAACTCGTTGTGGAAGAGGCTCTGAGCAAGGAGAAGAGTCCCAGGGTGAAAGTTCTTCCATGGTTCTCTGACATTGTATTGAGCACCTTGGTGCAGGAGATGGAGAGGAGGAGAGATGTCCTCCAGACAAAAGGCAGTGGTGATTAATGCCAGGAATCTAGCAATAAGGACCTGAATGTAGTGCCGCAGAAAGTTCAATGATCGCATGTGAGTGGTCAAGGCCAAGTACTTTCAAATGCTATAACCCACCAACTGCACCACTAGCCTCACCTGCTGTTCAATGCACCACACTCTCATCACTCACCTATCCACAATCGCTATCAAACACAACTCATAGCTAACCTTCATAGCTTCATCCCATCTCCACACACTGAGCAGAACTGCAAGCTTCACACCCACATCTCACAGCTTGAACACACTCCCAGATATTCAATGATAACAGCCACATCACCCAAACACATTGCATTACCCTCACTGACAGAATTTCATCTCTCTTGCAGGAGAATTTGGAACATAACTAGAAGTAGCAGAAGCTAACCTGTGTGAGACAGGCATGGCTGCATGTCATTACCTTAATGGAGGAGATGGTGCTCGCCATCATTGGAGTGGCTATGACTGAGCCCATGACCAGCAATTGGGCTGGAAGCATTGATGATGATGGTATCCTTATAGTTAACCCTTCTTCTCAAATCTCACTTCCTCTCATCCCTGATTTACAAGCTATAGATAGTGTAAGCATACACCTCTTCTCTCACTTTCCCCCCTGCACCCTCCAATGGCTCCCCTTACCACAACCCTACCCTTTTGCCTTTCTCCTTTTGGATACCCAAGAATTACAATCTGACTAGGCAGTAGCAGGAAGAGAAAGAGGTGGATGAATATGAAGAAAGTGATAAAAGAAGATACACCATCACTCACTCTCACATTTTGTTTCTGATTCTGCGTTTGCTGTGTCGGCATCACAGATTAATATCCAAATTTCGCCAACATTTATACGGTAACTCTAGCTAAATCAGGCATGACCTGCTGAATTAGTATTCCTTATCATGAAAACTTTGAAATGAAAATAATCTAAAGATAGGTCTTGATGATTTAAGGTGATGTAGCTGAGACTATTTCCTTTGACAGTTTGTTATATTGTGGGATTGTCTTGGGAAGAAAGACTGTTGATATACTGTCTTGCAAACAAATAGTCTTTGTAGTTCATTTGGATAGCGACCTCATGTTTTGTCATTGCTGGAGGACACCAGGTCCTTGTTTCTGTCAATTCCCACCAGCCCATTACATATTTTATAGAACATGGTCGGACTATTTCTTCCTCCTTTGTTGTAGTGATTCCCATTTCAAATCATAGCCACCAACTTAGATACTGACAATGCACTTGCTTTAGGGAGTAGGGTAGAAGTGGAACTTTCAGGTGGAAAGACATGGGGCATGAATGGTGTGCAGCCAGGGGTCAAGAGTAAACACCAAGGTTGAGGCTGCACATGTGTTCTGCTACAGAGGATTCAGATGAGCATTTTTAATGGGAAGCCCTACAGAAAAATGCACAATTGAATGCTTGGTGCATTGGCAGACCTGCCAGAAAGGATGCTGTCACTGTAAAGAAATATGGAGGAGTCCAGCACCAATTTCACACAGGCTTTACGCAGATCTTGGAGTTCTTTTCTAGCCAGGAAGAGGTGGCCCACTCCGTTAACATACTTGTGCACATAACCATAATATAGCGTCTGATGTTTCAGGTCCCATTGCAGCACGAGCAGAAACCGTTCAGTTTATGGTTGCTGCAGTGGAAACTCATACTGAAGTCATGCAAGTTCAGCCTGTTGCCATGGAAGCTCAGACTGCTCTTTTGGAAACTCAGATTGCTGTCACGCCAGCTGAGATAGCTGCCATCATTATTGCAGATTCCAGTGTTCAAAGAGGCTTGCAAAGTGTCACATCAGCTCAGCAAACTATGCTCCAATATATTCATAGGATTGCTGAGGTATTGTCCCAGGAGAGTGGCATTAGTTCCCTGGAGCACAAACCTGATGTCATCCTTCAGTATGTCAGCATTTGTCATCCCACAACTGCCGCCCTTCCATCCAATTGTCTGTCAGCCAGCCAACCCAGACTGTTGCCTTCCATGACAAGGGGCTATAGTCTGAAGTTGTGTCTTCTAAGGGCAGAGCTGTCCAAGATCATTCCACAAGCGCATCTGCAGGTGCCCCCACTGAAAGTCAGCAACCTTCCACCAGCTATGCTGGATTCACTCGAGTCGCACTATGTGAGGGGACTGGGTCAGGCAAAGGTACGCAGAAGACTGGCACAAAGGGAGTGCACAAGAGCGATTAGTTTGAGTGAAATATTGCATTGTTTGATTTGTAAGTTTGGCTTGGAATGTTTATTTTGTGGTGGGCTTTATTTGCGTTAAGGCCAAGTAAATATATGGCTAGTAACAGACAGAAGGTAAAATTGAGACAGTGTTTGAATGAGGAATTGTGGTTGCATTTACTGGTATCACAGTTGAATGGGTTCGTCATGGGGAGCCTGACTGGGCTATTTTGGTGGACCCCTCCCTTCTTCTACCTCTTTCTCTTCCTCCTCCTCCCCCTGCATCTCTGCTGATTGCCATATAACTAGTGGTGAGAGATGTGACCTTGTGATGATGAAGTTGTGCAGCATGCAGCAGAGCACCATGAGCCTTGATGCATGTGCTGCTGGGTACTGCTGGCGGCTGTGAAAGTGACCATAGTCTTGAACCTTTACATGTTGGGGTTAGTCCAGAATAGAGCAAGGTGTTTTGTTGTAAGCATGTTGCACACATGTGTGCAGATACACACCGGAGCGATGGGCTACGTTGCCAAAGGATAGCCCTAGTCACCCTGTGGCCAGTGGTTTGTTATGGTGGTTCAAATGCAGATGGCACAGAGGACTGTCACAAAATGAAGGCAGCATGACTGCTGCCAGGATACTGGACATGGACCTGTATGGTACACTGCATGTGATCACATACCAGTTGGATGTTGAGTGAGTGGATTCCCTTTTATGGTGATCAGTCTCAAAGATCACCTGCAGTTCCTACAAAGTGATATGCATGCTGTTATTGGCACTCCGCACCATGGAGAAGTTTACAGTCTTTACAAAGCCATGTGTTCTCCATGGCTGATTCTCTCTGGCAAGATGGAATGAAATGTATTCAATTCTCTTAGAATACAGAGTCTCAATGGCCTCCCCTAGCAATAGTGGATGGCAAACTGTGATTTTGCAAATATTGCCTGCTGCAGCCTGGAAGGACACGAACATAGAAAGGTTCATGGTCACATTCACTTGCAATGTTGTCCATGTCTTGCCCTGAGGCTGCAGTTGTCAGTGCTGCAGGTGGTAGTTTCACTAAGGACATTCTTGCTGAAGTGTAGAAATGAGGCTTAGGTCAGGGAACTACTCCATGAACACCCTGGAGGATAAGGCCTCTTCTTAAGAGGCCTTCTCCCCTCCTTCTCTGTGCTGCTTATGCTCAATCTCACATACAAGAGTAAGGGGAAAAGAGCACAAGAGAATTTCTGCAACCATGCCTGGGAGCAAATGATTTGTGCAGAATCCTTGAAGTCAGATCAAAGTCTTTCCTGGCAGACTGATTGTGTCAGCCTGTTCCTGCCCCATGGAACTCATTTCTTGCTATTTTGGCTGCATTCTCTTTCCCCTTGTCCAGTCCCTTCCCACCTACATCCGTGATTCCTCTGACACCCCACATCATATCAACAATTTCCAGTTCCCTGGCCCCAACCGCTTCCTCTTCACCATGGACGTCCAATCCCTCTACACCTCCATCCCCACCGGGATGGTCTGATGGCTCTCTGCTTCTTCCTCGAACAGAGGCCCGAACAATCCCCATCCACCACTACTCTCCTCCGTCTGGCTAAACTTGTTCTCACACTGAACAATTTCTCCTTCAACTCCTCTCACTTCCTCCAAATAAAAGGTGTGGCTATGGGTACCCGCATGAGCCCCAGCTATGGTCTCTTTATGGGGTATGTGGAACATTCCTTGTTCCGGTCCTACTCCGGCCCCCTTCCACAACTCTTTCTCCGGTACATCGATGATTACTTCGGTGCTGCTTCATGCTCTCATCTGGACCTGGAAATATTTATTAATTTTGCCTCCAATCTCCACCCCGCCATCATTTGCACATGGCCCATCTCTAACACTTCCCTTCCCTTCCTTGACCTCTCTGTCTCAATTTCTGGTGATAGACTGTCCACCAATATCCATTACAAGCCTACTGACTCCCACAACTACCTTGTCTACAGCTCCTCACACCCCGCTTCCTGTAAGGACTCCATCCCATTCTCTCAGTTCCTTTGCCTCTGTCGCATTTGTTCTGATGATGCCACTTTCAAAAACAATTCCTCTGACATGTCTTCCTTCTTCCTTAACCGAGGTTTTCCACCCACGGTGGTTGACAGGGCCCTCAACCGTGTCCAGCCCATCTCCCGCGCATCCGCCCTTACACCTTCTTCTCCCTCCCAGAAACATGATAGGGTCCCCCTTGTCCTTACTTATCACCCCACCAGCCTCCGTAATCAAAGGATCATCCTCCGCCATTTCCGCCAACTCCAGCATGATGCCATCACCAAACACATCTTCCCTTCACCCCCCCGGTGGCATTCCGCAGAGATCGTTCCCTCCGTGACAGCCGAGTCCACTCCTCCATCACCCTCTACACCTCAACTCCCTCCCATGGCACCTTTCCATGCAACCGCAGAAGATGCAACACCTGCCCCTTTACTTCCTCTCTCCTCACCGTCCAAGGGCCCAAACACTCATTTCAAGTGAAGCAGCATTTCACTTGCACTTCACTCAACTTAGTCTACTGCATTTGGTGCTCCCAATGCAGTTTCCTCTACATTGGGGAGATCAAACGCAGATTGGATGACCATTTTGCAGAACACCTTCGGTCTGTCCGCAAGCATTACCCAGACCTCCCTGTCGCTTGCCATTTCAACACTCCACCCTGCTCTCATGCCCACATGTGCGTCCTTGGCTTGCTGCATTGCTCCGGTGAAGTTCAACGCAAACTGAAAGAACAGCACCTCATCTTCCGACTAGACACTTTACAGCCTTCCGGACTGAATATTGAGTTCAACAATTTTAGATCATGAACACTCTCCTCCATCCCCACCCCCTTTTCGATTTTTCCCCTCTTTTTTGTTTTTTCCAATAATTTATATAGATTTTTCTTTTCCCATCAATTTCCATTATTTTTGAAAGTATTTCCATCCATAGTTTTATCTCTACCTTTTAGCCTTTTTCGATTCCTTCACCCCACCCCACCCCCACTAGGGCTATCTGTACCTTGCTCGTCCTGCTTTCTACCCTTAATTAGCAAATTCCTTTAGATAATATCACCACCTTCAACACCTCTTTGTCCTTTTGTCTGTGACATCCTTTGGTTATCTCCAATTATCACTGGCCCTCTATCCAGCTCTTCTTGTCCCACCCCGCTCCCCCCACCTCTTAAACCAGCTTATATTTCACCCCTTTTCTATTTTTCCTTAGTTCTGTTGAAGAGTTATGTGGACTCAAAACGTTAACTGTGCTCCTCTCCACAGATGCTGCCAGACCTGCTGAGTTTCTCCAGGTATTTTTGTTTTTGTTTTGGATTTCTAGCATCTGCAGTTTTTTGCTTTTATCAAAGTCTTTCAGTACCTGCCACACCTCTGTAGACCTCAGCAACTTTAAAGAACTTTCGAAGCCACTTTACACTTAACCATTGCAGCAGAATCAATTAGTAACTGACCTGAAAGTACTTGGTGACCCCTTTAAATAGTGCCCATGGAGCGATGGGGCGTGGGTGGGGGGTGTGTGGTTAGGGGGTAGGTTAGGAGACCCTTTCTGCTCCTGTGGTTTTTTAAAATTCATTCATGGGATATGGGCTTTGCTGGCTGGGCCAGCACTTATTGCCCATCCCCAATTGCCCTTGAGAAGGTGGTGGTGAGCTGCCTTCTTGAACCGCTGCTGTTCATGTGGTATAGGTACACACGCAGTGCTATTAGGAGGGGGGTTCCAGTATTTTGACCCAGCGACAGTGAGGGAACGGTGATATATTTTCAAGTCAGGATGTTGAGTGACTTGGAAGGGAACTTCTAGGTGGCGGTGTTCCCATCTATCTGCTGCCCTTGTCCTTCTAGATGGTAGTGGTCATGTGTTTGGAAGGTGCTGTCGAAGGAGCCTTGGTGAATTCCTGCAGTGCATCTTGTAGATGGTACACACCGCTGCACATATTTAAGAGATGACGTTAGCTGGGCCACTGAACTCCTAGATAGAAGTGCTGTTGTCAAATCAGCATCTACTCTGCATACTTCCAGTGGAATTTATTTGCATGCTAATGTCCTCAACTAAACATTGTCTATCACCGCTCACACCAGAAATATGTGCCGATGCCATTTTGGAGCCAAAACAGCACTTGTGGCGATAAAAAGACTAGGCACTAAGAATCCAAATTTTGCAGCCTGTGATGTTTTTAAAAAATTACTACATATTTTCAATAGTAAAATAAACATTGGCCCAAATTTTAGGATTAAAATCGGAACGTCCGACTCTGATCAGGCACAAAACTATCCATTTACCTGGATACAAGTTTCCTGAGCTCCCTCAGTGTAGGAATCCACACAGAGAGCAACAAAGACAATCAGCACAGAAGACACATTGTCTTTTTACAGCACTATCTGCCATAAGATAAGTTTAAATGCCGAGTGTGAATGTAAGTGAATGGGTGATTGGGTGAGTGGATGAATGAGTGAACGGGTAGCGTGGTGGGATGGGTAGGTGTATGAGGTAAGTGGGTAGAGTGGCAGGTGGGTGAGGTGGTAGGTGCGCAGGGTCATAGGGTGGTAGGTGAGAGAGGTGGTAGGGTGGAAGATGAATAGGGTGGCAGGTGGGTAGGGTAGCAGGATGGCAGTTGGGTAGAGTGGTAGGCAGATGAAGTGGGAAGGTGGCAGTTGGATAGGGTGGCAAGTGGGTTGGTTTGCAGGTGGGTGAGATGGGTGAGGTGGTAGTCGAGTTGGTTGGGAGGGGTTGTTAAGGTCAGTGGCTAGTCAGGTCTGGTCAGTGGGGTGGATGGGTGGTGGAGGCTAGTCAGGTTAGGTCAGACGTAGTTGGTTGGGGTCAGGAGTGGTAGTTGGGGGGTCAGATCAAGTCAGGGGAGGAGTCGGTGGGTTAGGGGGTAGTCGGGGGCTTGGAGGGGTAGTTGGGGTCGAGGGCTCAGTTTGGGTGATTGGGGGTCAGTTGTATAGATATCCAAGAGTTAGACTAGGATTTTTCTGTCTAACATTTCGAGGGTAACTATCCAAGTAAGTAAGTCAGAACTGTCCGAACTCAGAGTTGGAGACATTTTTGGAGGGCTACAGGGTGCAGGGGAATTTCCCATCAGAAGTTCAAACTTCTGGGGCAATTCCCACCAAGTCGGTGCATTTGGGACCTTCCATTCGATCCCGACATGCATTTTGGGGGTATGTCTGGTCTCTGATGATCCGGACACCAGAAGATCTGGACCATTCTTTTCATTCTTTCATGGGATGTGGGTGTTGCTGATAAGGCCATCATTTATTGCCAATCCCTAATGGCCCTTAAGAATGTAATGGTGAGCTGTTTTCTTGAACCACTGCAGTCCATCTTTGTAGGTACACCAGTGCTGTTTGGAAGGGAGTTTCAAAATTTTGACCCAGTGACAGTGAAGAAATGGTGACATAGTTCCAAGTAAGAATGGTGTGTGGCTTAGAAGTTAACTTACAGGTGGTGGTGTTCCAATCGTTCTCTGCCCTTGTCCTTCCAGGCGGTAGAGGTTGTGAGTTTGGAAGGTGCTGTTGAAGGAGGCTTAGCGAGTTGCTGCATTTTGCATATGCCATACGCTGCTGCCACTGTGCATTGGGGGTGGAGGTAGTGAATGTTTACAGTGGTGGATGGGGTGTCAGTCAAGCAGGGTGCTTTGTCCTGGATGGTGTTGAGCTTCTTGAGTGTTGTTGGAGCTGCAAGTGGGGAGTATTCCATCACACTCCTGACCTGTGCCTTGTAGATGGTTGACAGACTTTGGGGAATCAGTAGGCGATTTACTTCTCTTGTAGCCACAGTATTTATATGAATGGTCTAGTTAAGTTTCTGATCAATCATAACCCCTAGAATATTGATGGTAGTGAATTCAGCAATGGTAATGCCATTTAATGTCAAGGATAGATGCTTAGATTCTCTCTTGTTGGAGATGGTGATTGCCTGGCACTTGTGTGGCACAAATGTTACTTGCCATATATCAGTCCAAGCCCGAATGTTGCCCAGGTCTTGCTGCACATGGGCACAGACTGCTTCAGGCAGATTGAGGTAATAATGCTTCATGGACCATCATACTGACCAGAATGTATTTACCTGAGTTATTGAATATTAGCTAAACAAATAAAGGGCTTGCAGCTTAAATGCCTCTCAGTTCTCTCGGATATCTGGAGGTGCATCACAGTCGATGAACTACATTTTTAAAATGATGCCACCACCTTTATGTAAGAAGATTTGGCAGCAATTTGGTAGCAGCCATGGTTCCATTGTTACAACATTGCCTCTGAGTCAGAAGGTTGTGGGTTCAAGTCTCACTTGAAGTTCTTGAGCTCAACAATCTAGGCTGACCCTTCACTGCAGTAATGCTGGAGGTGCAGTCTTTCAGATTAACCATGTCTGCTTTCTCAGGTGGTCATGATCAGTCCCATGGCATTATTTCGAAGAAGAGCAGGGGATTCTCCCCAGTGTTTTAGATAATATTTATCCGTCAACCAATATCACCAAAAGATTATCTGGTCATTATCAAATGGCTGTTTGTGGGAGCTTTTGTTGTACAAACTGGGTGCCACATGTCCTACATTACAAACACTTCATTGACTCTAAAATACTTTGAGCAATCCTGAGGTGGTGAAAGATGCTATATAACTTCTTCTTTCTTTCAGTTTGTACCTAACAAAGCCCCACGAATGGCAATTAAATGACTAACCAGGTCATTTGTTTCTGGCAGAATTGGGGAAAGGATGCTGGCCCGGAGAGCTGTGGAACTCCCTGTTCTCCATCAAATAATGTGACGGAATCTTAAAATCAGGTGCATTTTCAATTTAACATTGCATTTAAATGAGGGGACCACTAATAAGTCAGTATTCCTTTCATACTGAAGTGTCAGCCTGGACTATGCTCTATATTCCTGGCAATCAACAAATAATCTTTCAGCTCAGGGGCCAGAGTGCTGCCGATAAGCCAAACTGCCACCACAGCAAAGGTAGTGAATCTACTTTTGAAACCTACTTCCCAACACTTTCCCATTTTATTTCTGAATGTGTTACATGGCAGTAATGCCTCAAAACATTTAGAAGACATTGTAAGGAGCATGAGAGAAGTTTAATTTTTAAATGATATTTGAATTATAGATTTTATTAAAGCCTGGAATTACATATTCAGCATTTGCTAATGTGTATACTATCGCATTGCATAGATGGATTTACTGGAGGTTCATTTACCAATTTGGACATCAGTGATCTCAGAGCCAAATGGTTATTTGACAGTCAGATACTGAGATTACAGAATGTCAAAATGAAAAGTGATAACTCAAAATGAATAGGATACCATTGCAGAAGTTTCAACATTGGTGGGGGTGTAACACAGTTGATATCGGATCAGACAGCTGCCTGATTTTCCTTCCCATTGAAGTAACCAGAAAGTATAATTTCTGGGGTGTTGAGTGGCTGATTCAAAATCACCTGTTTTACAACTCTGCTGAAATTGGAAATTCTGCACCATGGGGCTCACATGAGGCAAAGGTTAATTATAAGATTTATTGAGTGAATTGGGCTGAGCGGATTGGGGGGAAGAATTTGAGGAAGGATGTACTATAGTTTTAAATGCTTAAGCACCTGGATAAAATTATTATTCACAGGCTATTTAACTTAAACAGAATACAAGAGAAGGGAGGGAGAATACAAATTTGACAAATTTAAGCTAAAAGCAAAGGTTCTTGCACAGTTTGATAAATATATGGAGTAGCATTACTCCGAGAGACAAAATCAGCCTGACCAAGTCAGCCCTCTAAATCTCTCGATCTTCCTGGCTTGACATCTGGTTTTCTTACAATTACCTGTGGCTCACCTTGGGCCATTTATTTATGCTAAGGGTGCTATATAAATGAAAGTTGTTTAGTTAACAGCTTTAAAAAAAGGTGAATGGAAACATTGTTATGAAAGTGATTTAATGTCAGCTATATTTGCTTACAAACAATAGCCACCACTTCAAAAGTGACTCATGGTTGTAAAATGCCTTGGACCATCGTGAGGATATGAACCTTTTCTCTAAATGATCAAATATCCGTGGAGTTCCACCTTCAAATCAGTTGAGGCAATTGGATTGCCATACATAAAATATAACATGTCAAACATGAATGATGTAAAGATAGGAGGAAGAACTTGTTTTTGTGTAGCACCTTCTACATCATCAAAATGCCCCAAAGCGCTTTACAGCCAATTATTCCTGCAATATAATCACTGCTGGTGTGTAGAAAAATGCAGCAGACCAATTTACACACAAGCAGTAGAGGAGATAAGAGATCATGCAGTTAATCTTTACTAATGGTGCTATTTGAGTGATACAAATTGCCCAGGTCACCAGAAGATCTCTTATGCTTGTTTGCAAATTATGCCGTGGAGCCTTTTACAGAGGCTCGTTTAACACTAAATCTAAAGCGACATAATGCGTAGCATGTTATAATCATCCTATCTGTAGTGATGTTACTGCCTGTTTAGCACTTGCAGTGAAATGGTTATTTTGGTGTTCACTCTATGTTTGCTGTAATTATTTTTGCACAGCTAATGAATCATAGTTGTAATACAGCAACACAAGGATTGTATGTATGTTGCAATGTGCTGCAAGAAAAACCAATAATTCAGAAGTGGAACACACTAAAGTAAGCCTTCCAGCAATTTTGCATAACATTTTAAAGAATATTTGAAAGAAAGCTTAATATCCCCTTTCTGATAGAGATGGACTCAGTCACTGAGTGATTTACTCAATCTTTCCTCAGTTCTTTGTGTGAAATTTAAACAAAAAGGATTGCATTAGGGGCAGATATTTAAATATCTTATTTAAATATATTTTGATGTTTAAGGAGGACAAAACTTTCTACTAATGTCACAAAGCTTGATATCTATAAATTATATTTTCGAGTGAATTGTGCATTAGTCAAGGCAAGAAGGATGGGTGCTTTCAAATGAACTTGTCTGTGAAATTTCCTGTCAGATATGCTTGCTGTATAGTTCCTAAATAAGATGAGTTTAGCCAGCCCAGGAGACAAACCCACAACATAAATCTAACCCCTAACTTGGTACAGAGACCAGGAGAAACTGGGTTTTCTCTCCAAGGTCAGGAGCTATTTCTGGGTCCCAACCCCAAAACTAGAGGAGAAGTAGTCACAGCTCACAATTTTCTCCGATATCAACTGCTAATTGGCTGGAGTGCGAGTTTGGTCGTCAATTAGTGGGGGAGGGCAGAATTGGGGTGGGATTTGTAAAGTGCAGGGCTAATTACAAACATGATGGCAGCCATTATTGTGACAACCATTTTGATTTACCATGGAAACACGGGCTGAACAGGAGGAGAGGCAGACGCCTGGCAGCAGGGGAGCATGGAAGCCCTATGGTTCACAGAGACAGCCCTTGAAGTGCTGATGGAGGGAGTGAGAGAGGCAAGAGGCTTATTCCAAGCCAGCCCAAGCAGAGCACGCCTGATTAGAGGTGGCAGAAACTGTCAGCAACTAAAGTGCTGACGGATAGACTGAGTGCAGTGCTGCAAGAGTTTAATGAACTTCTTCTCTCTGGCAAGGTGAGTGTAATGCTAGAGCCAGATGACAGGCCTTCATTCAGGCACCAGCAGACATGCTAGCTGAACAGCCTGAGTGTGCATGCTGCCCCTGAACATGGGAGATAGGTGTGCACAGAGTAATTACTGACTCCCTTAGCAATGGCCATAGCCCCAGCACTGCTGAGGAACCAATAACGCTGATACATGAAGCTTCTTATTCAAATGAGCTGGTGGCATTGGTGAGAGAGGCCAGCATTGCCTTATCTCTTTCTCTCTTGATCTTGAAGGAGGAGGGCACAGAATATCAAGTGAGGGCATGCACAAGATGAGGAGGAATGCCCCGGTTTGCCAGCTTTAAAGCCAAGAAGGAGGCTGTAACAGAAATCACCAGGGTGGACCGTCACCATCAAGTGGGCAGTGGAGAAATGGGAATACCTGGAGGAGAGGGTGAAAAGATACTGAAATCTGTAGATAAAGGTGATGGAGTGCACTCTTCCCTATCCAAAGACCACATTAGGAAACCTCAGCTCTGCAGAGGTTTCTGTTGTCACAGGCATGTTCTGATAACTTCCTCCTTGTGTCTCCCACAGGGTCAGTTGTGGAGAGGGAGCATGAAAGTGCAGCAGCATCACTAGGGTTTTCTTAACAATCCAAAACAGCAGAGCCAGCACCATCACATCATTCAAGCCTACTTTCTACCAGCACAGATATACTCACATTGGTGGGTCTTCAGAAAAGGTGACCCTGGGTGAAGAGCATGGTATGAGTCAGCAGGAGAAGGTGAGAGATGCAGGGGTAGCTACGGGCAGTCCCTCTTGGAGGATGGAGCACTGACCCAGGCGTGACCAGCTGGGAGCAGGCACAGAAGCTTGGAAGTCACAAGAAAGGAGGCTCTATTGGACTAGCAAAAGAGATGTGCACCCACATATCAGATTTCCCTAGGGAAGTATTGGGTCATCGGCTGAGAATGGAGGGGTCCATTCAGCTCATGTGCATCACCATAGCTCAGGGCTTTGAATGCATTAGTTCCTCCATTGAGAGAGTGGCGAACCTCATGAAAAGCAAAATTCAGAATGGATGCTGGCACAGCAATCAGACATGCACAGAATGGCTGTAATGCTCTATAGCATTGACCAATGGCACAGAGATGTCCAGAGGGAATACCAGTCGGTGCTCCTCTCAGTGACCCAGAGCACCACCCAAGAGCTGAGGCAGTCACCGATGAGGATGAGGGAACCTCGTCTCACAGACACCATCATGATCATCAGTCTTCTTTGCACCTCTGACTAAGGGACCATTTATGCTGCATTGACGCCAGTGCTGCAGCTTCTGGAGATGCCCCCGCTGGCACCTCCATGACAGAGATGACCTCCATGTGCTGAGACAAGTGAACAGGCTGTCTCCACTTCATCTGAGGCTACAAGAGGAGCGCCGCATAGAACAGCCATGAACAGAGGCTATCGCTTCAGTCAGAGCATTGAGTAGTTCACTGGAGTTCATTTCACTTGTAAATATGTATTTTGTAATTTATCATTAACGTTGTAAATACTGAGACACAATCCCAGATGTGTGAACTTATATTCATCAATGGCAAAATTGGAAAAGAGGGAAGTGGTGCAGGGAAGCCCTGATCTTTGAACGAGGTTCGTGAGACTGCTGGACAGGTATGCACTCTGTATTGGTGATAAGTGTGGATCTATTTAAGATTGTGTGTTCAGTGGAAGTGTCTTCATGGGTAGATCAAAGTGAGTTCCACAGCATGCAGCTAAATGATAAGGGCTTGGGTGAAACGCGACCACATCAAATGTGTCCTGGTATTCATGCCATCCTGAGAAGAGTTTAGACTCCCAAGCCGATCCTGACCACCTTCCTCTTCCACCTCCTCCTTCCATCTTCCATCCCTTCCTTCTCCAATAAGTTGTGCCGATCTAGCGCCTCACTCTCTTCAAGCTGTACACAGCTCTGGAGGGCCATGTCATGGACAGCACAGCAGACTAGGACAGTGTAATGCAGAGCACAAACTGACCTGTCCAGACACCAGAATCACAGTTCGATGGCTTGCTCAATGGTGGTTCTTGCGAGTGGATGGCTTTGCTGGTAGCACCTCTGTCCCTTCATCTCAGGATCACTAAAAGGGATGAGTGGATATCTCTTCAAGGGATATCCCTTGTCCCCTAGAATCCACGGAGTTTTGGTGCTGACATGAAAAGCATGGATACACTGTTCAGGCAGATGACAAAGGCACATGACAGCTGCCAGGATAGTGAGTGCACACATCATTGAAGCTTGTGTAGGGAGTGGAAGCTCTTCCTGTTGACAAATCACACTGGTTGCTAGCTTGATGCCTTGATAACCACATAGGTGCAATCAATGATGCCCTGTAGGAATCAGACAATGGAGGCAAACCTCACTAACCTTTCTACCTGCAAGGCCCCATCAATTTTAAAATTGTAGGTGCTGCCCAGCTCTCACATGTAGGCGTCAGTGACCTATGATATGCAACGGTTTGCTGCTGCTTTTGAGATGCCATCAAGGCCCACTGCTGATACTTGGAATGAGCCAGCCAGAGGTGAAGAAGTTCAAAGCCACGGTGACTTTCATGGCTCATTGCAGTGGAGGACTGAGCTCTTCCTCTGCAAGGGCACAGTTCCCAACTGCTTATATAGGCACAGTGTCCTGCAGCACTGATTCACCAAGAGGACCGGTAGCTTTTTCTTCAGTGGAACACTCAATGCTGAATCCATGGCGATGTACCTGGAAGAATGTCTGAACCCATGGTGAAGTCTCTGGTAGAATGCCCAAAGTCTGAGTGATGTCCCTGGAAGAAGGTCCAAAGCCTCAGCGAGGTTGCTGCACGGACAACTCCCACCTTCTGGAAGTTGCTTCATGGAAGAGCCACATGGACAAAGTTCCACCCAGCCTGTGCTGTACATGTTGCTCCAGGGCCCGGTAGCTACAGGCCTCCATCTTGTTGCTTCATGTCTGCAAGCTGACCAAGGCCCTTAAGGTAAGTCCCGACTTTTGCATGCCACGTTGGTCCAGATGTGTTCTGGACTGGCGTGTTTTCCCACTGGCGTCATGGAGAATCGGCGGTGGGGGGGGAGATTCTGGTCGGGCCTTCGTTTTTATTTCATTAGCAGAATGCAAATGAGTTTCTCGCCAGCCTTCAGCAGGACTCACGATCCGTCATGGCAGGCAGTATTGGAAGATCCCACTGTCATTTCACTCCACAATGAAACTGATTTTTGGACCCCCTGACGAATTCGCTATCCCACTTGCCCACGGGGGTATGGGAGATTTCCGTCCGAGGTGTCTAGAGGGCTTGTGAAGAAATGCAGCCCAGGCAGTTGTTTTGTTTTTGGAGTTAAAGCTACAATTACTTTAAAAGCATTCAGTAAGCCCTGGAAAGTTACGTTGTCATGGAGATGGGTGGAGCTTAAGAAAGTTCTGAGGTTTCAATTTATCTGTTTTTTGCTGGGGGAGTGTTCTGCAGCAGGGGAAAAGACCACACTGAAAATGTACTAATGCTAGTAGGCTCCAGGTAGCAAAAGTGTTGTTGTTAGCTGGCTCTGTGTAGCTGGGGCTCACAAGAAGTCCCAGGAGCCACTTGATAACTCTGTGCAGTTAGGGCTCAGGAAAAGTCCTGGGAAGCTGAGATGGTAGCAGAAAGTCACTTGTTCTGTGATGGAAAGGGTTAATGCTTTTGTTTGTTCAAAATCATTGTAATCTTGTGGCTTTATTCTCTTAGCAAGTGCCTTGAATCTCAAACTTTGTCTACTTTAAATAAAAAGTTATTGGTCCCTAACCAGATATTACCAAAAGCTTGAATGTCTGGTCTGGGATTAGAACAAGGTAAGGCAAAGGAATGCTGTGCAGAAGGTGTTTTCTGCATTATTTTCATATTATGTTTGACTGAAGGGTGTTTGACTATCTTCGCAGAGTGAAAACCCATCTCATTCATCTGCATCTAACATTTCTTGCCTTGAATTCACCAAGAAAATTATTTTGTAGAATATTAGTCTTTGTGCTATTACTAAAATGATTTTTCCAATCAAAATAACATTATTTTAAAGCAGATTTTCCCCCTTCCCTATCCAATGCTTAACAGTATGAAAAGAAGAGTGTCAGTCAAGTCCAAACCATTGTATGGTGTAGTAATCTATTATTATAGTTTAAGTTGTATAGAGAGGTCTTTTTGATGGTTCTTTAATATAAGAGGAGAAATGAAGCATAACTGTTATATTGTGAATCGTTTTACAGAGAATGAATTTGATAGTTGCTCTATTAAAATAGGAACTATAAACCCTGGAAGTTATAGCAGATATTGTTATATTGAATGCTCTCTGTTTGCAGTCCTGGAGCAGACAAAAGACAATATCCTTTCCTATCACATGCTTTCTACTCACTTTTTAATAATGATTTTGCTGCTTCTTCTCAATCTGTACATACACTTGCTCTGATCTATAAAATATATTTCTGGATCACAATGTTCAATACTGCAACAGTTTAATAACTTTTAACAGTAATGTTGCTCTCAGCAATCCATCACAGAATAAATTGTGCATGACCATTTAGTATGGGGTGGGGGGTGGGTGGGTGGTGGTTGTGCAGGGTGGTGGGTGAATGCTTTTACTTCCTTTGGTAGTTTAATGGGGGCACAAGGTTATCGATTCTAACTGAATGATATAAGGCTTTGGCTGCCAGTCAAAAGCTGATTTTTTGTTTTATTCCTGATGAGGGGCATACCATAAGTTAGCAATTCTCCTACAAGTAAAACTTCTTTTTATTCTTCAGATTGAGTGCTGCAGTGAAAGGACTCAACTTTCGAATGGGACTCGGGTTCAAATCCAGCCATGCTGAGGAGATAATGGTTTCATTTTTTTTTGCTGTAATGGTGCCAGGTGGAACAGATTTGAAGCAATTTCAAAGCATTTGGTGAAAATGAGTCAACCAAACAAAACCATGCCATAGTTTGGAGAAAAAAAATGGCATTAAATTTTCAGTCTCAGTCAGAAGAGACAACAAAGAAGTGGTATTCGGAAGTATCATGCTGATGCAGTAGCTCTTTTCTGAGGTTGTGTTTTATAAGACTTGGCATGGACAATCCTTCTGCAAACAGATTTTTAGATCCTCAAGATGTTCTGAAGAAGTCATTTGGACTCAAAACGTTAACTCTGTTTCTCTCTCCACAGATGCTGTTGGACCTGCTGAGTTTTTTCAGCATTTTCTGTTTTTATTGCAGATTTTCTATTGTTACTTCAAGTTCATAGCATTATTGTTACTTTAGCTTCATAGCATTATTTCTACTTTGGCTTAAATGAAACAGAAAAAAACATAATCAGGACCTGCTTTTGTCATTTTCCCACATTCCTTTTAATCTAATTTTATTTACAAGTCTCATAGTTTTAAGCTGCAGGCAACCCTTCCACTGCTAAACACAGGCATATTGAAGGTCTTTTGGATGTGTTTGTACTCAATTCTTATTTCAATGTATTTCTTTACAGTTAATCAGATTTCTGTCAGCTTTGATGACTATAAAATGGGTTGTGAGATTACCTTCTCCCTTTGTAGCCTCTCAGTACCTGCAGGTGTTGTGCATGTTTCAAATAAAATGTGTAGCCATTTCCCTTTTATTTGTCATGGGCATTTTATACATTAGACTAGAGCAGATGCTTAAGAGACCTGCATACTTTGTGAATGGCATTCCCTAGGACCAATCAACTGGGCGTGCTTGGGGAAGGAGAAACAAGGATTTTCTGTGAAAAAGGAATGGGGAAGCACGGGTTCTCAGGGAAGAAGGGGCCTTGGTACATCATTACATGGCATGGAACTTATGGAAAACCATCCCTTGGTTGCGCCAACACAAGAGATATCCATAAGGAGGTATCTAGGACAGATGGTGACTGAAAGTTTGGTTAAAGAGTTAGGTATAAATGAGCATCTTTAAGAGAGGTAGAGAAGTGGAACTGTTTAAAGAACGAATTCCAGAACTTAGGATCTTGGTAGCTGAAGGTATGGCTACTAGTGGTGTAGTAATTAAAATCAGGGATGTACAAGAGGCCAGAACTGGAGAAGCACAGAGTTTTCAATAGATTGTAGGACTGGAGAAGATTATGGAAATAGGGAGGGGCAAGATACCCGAGTGATTTGAAAACAAGGGTGAGAATTTTAAAACTGAGGTATTGCTTGGGAACCAATGTAGGTCATCAAGCACAAGGCTGCTGAGTGAATGGCCTTGATACAAGTTAGGATACAGGGAGTAGAGTTTTGGATGAATTTAAGTTTATAGAGGGTGCAAGATGTGAGGCTGGCCGGGGTACATTGGAATTGTCAAATCTAGAGGTAGAAAAAAGGCATGGATGAGGGTTTCTTTAACAGTGGAAGAGCTGTAGACACCACAACACCAGGAAAATGGTATAAGTCCTAGAGTTGTCTTTCTGCTCAGGAGGTTCCTGCTTCTTCTCTGCCTTCACTAACCATCTTTTGTGTATCACCTGGTGCGCCCTTCTCATATTGACTCTTTAAATCCCCCGGGTAGATATACCAGTATTGATGTTTGTAATGATAGGATTGAGTGCAGCAGGATGCTCATGGGATGCTGACTTCTTGAACACCACTGTGACCTGCACCTTCTTCTGGTTTGATGCTTACATAGAGAGAACAAATTGTTGCAATACTGACCTCATGAAATCCCTTCAAATGTTGTTGACATGATAATATACTGTATCACATGGTATTGTGATTGATTGTACATCTGGTAGAGTGAGTGAGTGAGTAGAGTAAGAAGGAAGACTATAGACAGACAATAGGAATACTAATGTGCTTAAGGGAACCATGGAACCTTCCTACTGTACCACATTTGAAAGAATGCTGCACTCTATATTGCACAGACTTGTTTTCATTTATCTCTGCTTCCATCTGTTCTGTGCCACACCATCATGCATAAAAAGGAGACCTGGGAATCTAGAGGTGTTGGAAGCACATGCCAGTTGCGCATGTGCCCATGCTGCAATTTACTGTGGGTGTGAGTATGTACATAAGCATCTTTCAGATAGATTTTTTTAAAAGTACTTTTTAGGTTTAAGTCTCTAAGGGTGTTAATGTGGCAAAAGCACAGATATAATCTATTGCCTGAAATGTGCCATGCTGCAGAATGAGACAGATAGTAAGTGTGTGTTGAACGAAATGAAAAACCTTGTGGTGTACCTTGGGGAAGAGTGTCCTGCAGTCAGCATCATGGTGAAGCAGTCTGGGAAAAGTGCTCTGTAGTCAGCATCGCAGTGAAGCAATCTGGGAAAAGTGTTCTGTAGTCAGCATCGCAGTGAAGCAGTCTGGGAAGAGTATCCTGTAGTCAGCCTCGCGGTGAAGCAGTCTGGGAAAAGTGTTCTGTAGTCAGCATCGCAGTGAAGCAGTCTGGGAAGAGTATCCTGTAGTCAGCATCGCGGTGAAGCAGTCTGGGAAAAGTGTTCTGTACTCAGCATCACAGTGAAGCAGTCTGGGAAGAGTATCCTGTAGTCAGCATCACAGTGAAGTAGTCTGGGAAGAGTATCCTGCAGTCAGCATCATGGTGAAGCAGTCTGGGAAGAGTGTCCTGCGGTCAGTCCTTGTTGAAAATAATAAGAGTGACATCACAAGACAGCGCGAGAGAGTGGCAGTGAGATCAGAACCAGCGTGAGTGTGGGGAAGCTTCAAAAAGTGACGTCAGCACAAAGGTGAGAGCTGATTGGTGAGTAGTGGGTAAGTGTTTTTCTCCAGTTTAAAATAGATTAAGCTAAGGAAAGGTAAGAGTTCTAGTTTTTATTTAAAGTACATAAATAATTTAATGTTTTTTTTACTGTATTTATCTTTAAGGGCTTTTATTCAACTAGAGGCATGGCAGAGCAGCTCAGTCCCATGTTATGTGCCACCTGCAACATGTGGGAAGTCCTAGAGACTCCTTGCGCTCTGACTGACCACGTGTGCAGGAAGTGCCATCAGCTGCAGCTACTTGAGCTCCGGGCTTTAGAGCTTGAGCAGCAGCTGGAGGCACTGAGGTGCATCCGTGAGGCTGAGAGTTTCACGGATAGCAAGTTTTTAGACGTGGCCACCCTACAGCTTACGGAATTGTAGACAGAGAGTAAATGGGTGACCATCAGTCAGAAGAAAGGAGTCAGGCAGGTGGTCTGAAAATCCCCAGGGTGCATCTTGCTCAAGAACCTTTTCTCGGTGTTAGAAAATGGTGAGAGTGACGGTTCCTCTGGGGAGTGCAGCCGCACTCATGGCACTGTGAGTAGCTCAGCTGCACGGGGTGGAGGGAGGAAAAAGAGGGGAAGAGCAATAGAGGTAGGAGACTTGATAGTAAGGGGAAGAGACAGGCATTTCTGCGGATGTAGAAATGACTCCAGGATAGTATGTTGCCTCCCTGGTGCCAGGGTCAAGGATGTCACTGAACGGCTGCAGGGCATTCTGAAGGGGGAGGGCAAACAGCCAGGGATTGTGGTACATATTGGTACCAATGACATACATAGAAAGAGGGATGAGGTCCTGCAAGCAGAATTTAGGGAGCTGGGAAGCAGATTAAAAAACAGGACCTCAAAGGTAATCTCTGGATTACTTCCAGTGCCACCTAGAAATAGGAGGTTAGTCCAGCTGAATGCGTGGCTGGAGAGATGGTGCAGGAAGGTTGCTTTAGATTTATGGCACATTGGGACTATTTCTGGGGGTGGTGGGACCTGTGTAAGGCGGACAGGTTGCACCTGAACCAGAATGGGACCAACATCATTGCGGGGAGGTTTGTTACTGCTGTTGGTGGGGGTTAAACTAACTTGGCAGGGGGATGGGATCCTGAGAGGAGGTTCAGCAGGGTGAGATGCACAGCCAAAATTAGAAGAGAGAGCAAGTGAGTATGGAAGGCATAGAAATTATAGGCCAGTTAAGGCACAAGGGATTTGGCAAAATTGGATGGTATTTATTTTAATGCAAGGAGTCTGATGAACAAGGCAGATGAGTTGAGGGCACAAATTAACATGTTGAAGCATGATGTCATTGCTGTCACAGAGACATGGCTGAGAGGGGGGCAGGCTTGGTAATTCTATATTCCAGGGTATTGGGTCTTCAGGTGAGACAGGGAAGGAGGTAAAAAGGAGGGGGTAACGCAATATTGATCAAGGAATCAATTACAGCAGTAAGGAGGAATGATATCTTAGAAGGCTCCTCAAATGAAGCCATATGCATAGAACTTAAAAACAAAAAAGGAGCAAACACATTGCTGGGAGTGCCCAATAGGCTCTGAAACAGTCAGAGAGAAATAGAAGAGCAGATATGTAGGCAAATTTCAGAGAAGTGTAAAAATTATAGGGTAGTAATAGTGGGGGATTTCAACTTCCCCAGCATCCCTTGGCGTGTGTCCATAGATCTCTGAAGGTGGAGGGACATGTTAGTGGGGTGGTGAAAAAGGCATACGGGACACTTGCCTTTATCAATCAAGACATAGATTACAAAAGTAGGGAGGTCATGTTGGAGTTGTATAGAACCTTGGTGAGGCCACAGCTGGAGTACTGTGTGCAGTTCTGGTCGCCACATTATAGGAAGGATGTGATTGCACTGGAGGGGGTGCAGAGGAGGTTCACCAGGTTGTTGCCTGGGATGAAACATTTAAGTTATGAAGTGAGGTTGGATAGACTTGGGTTGTTTTCGTTGGAGCAGAGAAGACTGAGGGGCGACCAGATCGTGGTGTACAAGATTATGAGGGGCATGGACAGGGTGGATAGGGAGCAGCTGTTCCCCTTAGTTGAAGGGTCAGTCACAAGGGGACATAAGTTCAAGGTGAGGGGCAGGAGGTTTAGGGGGGATGTAAGGAAAAACCTTTTTACCCAGAGGGTGGTGACAGTCTGGAATGCACTGCCTGGGAGGGTGGTGGAGGTGGGTTGCCTCACATCCTTTAAAAAATACCTGGATGAGCACTTGGCATGTCATAACATTCAAGGCTATGGGCCAAGTGCTGGTCAATGGAGTTAGGTAGATAGGTCAGATGTTTCTCACTTGTCAGTGCAGACTTGATGGGCTGAAGGGCCTCTTCTGCACTGTGTGGTTCTGTGATCAACTAAGTTAGTTATAGAGTGATAGGTTTAGAGGGAGTGGAATTCTTAAAATGCATCCAGAAGAGCTTTTTAAGCCAATACGTAGAAAGTCCTACAAGAGAGGGGGCGGTCCTGGTCTTAATTTTAGGGAATAAAGCTGGGCAAGTGGTAGAGCTATCAGTGGGGGAACATTTTTTAGATAGTGATTATAACTGTTAGATTCAAAATTGTTATGGAAAAGAACAAGGATGGGCCAGAAGCCAGAGTTCTTAATTGGAGGAAGGCCGATTTTATTAAGGTCAGATATGATTTGGCCAGAGTGGACTGGGAGCAGCTATTTTTAGGTAAATCTGCGTCAGAGCAGTGGGACTCATTCAAGGAATAAATAGGGAGAGTACAGGGCCAACATATTCCAATAAAGATAAAGGGTGGGATCAATAAATCCAGGGAACCCTAGATGTCGAGGGGTGTATATGATTGGATAAAGAGAAAAAGGGAGGCTTATGGCAGATACCGAGGGCTCAAAACAGCAGAAGCCCTGGCAGAGTATAGAATGTGTTGGGGGGAGCTTAAAAAGGAAACTAGGAGAGCAGAAAGGGGTCATGAAAAAGCATTGGCGGGTAAAATAAAGGAAAATCCAAAGTTATTTTACAAATACATTAAGAGTAAGAGGATAACTAGGGAAAGAGTAGGGCCCATTAAGGACCATTGTGGTAATTCGTGTGTGGAGCTGGAAGACGTAGGTAGGGTTCTAAATGAATACTTTGTGTCGGTGTTCACAAGTGAGACGGATGGCATGGGTATGGAAATCAGGCAGAAGGACTGCAATATAATTAAAGAAATTAGCACAGAAAGCGAGGAGTTTCTAAGTTGCCTGGCGAGCTTAAAAGTAGGTAAATCTCCAGGCATGGATGAAATGTATTCCAGGCTGTTGACTGAAGCAAGGGAGGAGATAGCAGTGGATGCGCTGGCAATAATTTTCAATATCTCTCTGGCCACAGGAGAGGTACTGGAGGACAACCAATGTGGTACCGTTATTCAAGAAGGGAGAAAAGGATAAACCAGGGAACTACCAGCCAGTCAGTCTAACCTCAGTAGTGGGGAAACTATTGGAAGCAATTCTGAGGGACAGAATTAATCTAAACTTGGAGAGGCAGGGATTAATCAAGGACAGTCAGCATGGTTTTATTAAGGGGAGGTCATATCTTCATATCTGACCAATTTGATTGAATTTTTTGAAGGATTGACCAGGTGTGTAGATGAGGGCAATGCATTTGACATAGTCTACTTGGACTTCAGCAAGGCTTTTGATAAAGGCCCACATGGGAGACTGACAACGAAGGTAAGAGCCCATGGGATCTAAGGCAATTTGGCAAAGTGGATCCAGAATCGGCTGAGGGGCAGGAAGTAGAGGCTGATGGTCAAGAGGTGTTTTTGTGACTGGATGCCTGTGCCCAGTGGGGTTCCACAGGGATCAGTGTTGGGTCGCTTGTTGTTTGTGGTAGATATAAATGATTTAGTCTTGAATGTAGGAGGGTTGATTAGTAAATTCGCGGATGACGCAAAAATTGGTGGGGTGGTAAATAGTGAGGAAGATAGCCTTAGATTACAGGAGGATATAGATGGGCTGGTCAGATGGGCTTATCAGTGGCAAATGGAATTTAATCTGGATAAGTGTGAGGAGATGCGCTTGGGCAGGACAAAAAAGGCACGGGAATACTCGATGAATGGTAGGATCCTGGGAAGTACCGAGGATCAGAGGGACCTTGGTGTGACTGTCCACTGGTCCCTTAAGGTAGCGGGACAGGTAGATAAAGTGGTTAAGAAGGTATATGGGATACTTGCCTTCATTAGCTGAAGCATAGAATATAAGAGCAGGGAGGTTATGCTGGAACTGTGTAAATGGTGGTTAGGCCACAGCTAGAGTATTGCGTGCAGTTCTGGAATCCACATTATAGGAAAGATATGATTGCTCTAGAGAGAGTGCAAAGGAGATTTACCAGGATGTTGCCTGGGCTAGAGAGTTTTAGTTGTGAGGAGAAATTTGATAGACTGAGGTTATTTTCCCTGGAGCTGAGGAGATTGAGGGGGGACATGATTGAGGTGTATAAAATTATGAAGGGTAGACAGGAAGGAACTTTTCCTCTTGGTGGAGGGATCAATAACCAGGGGCCATAGGTTTAAGATAAGGGGCAGGAGGTTTAGAGCGGATGGGAGGAATAATTTTTCACCCAGAGGGTGGTGGGAACTTGGAACTCACTGCCTGAAAGGGTGGTAGAGGCAGAAACCCTCATAACATTTAAGAAGCATTTGGATTTGCACTTGTGATGCCATGGCATACAAGGCTATGAGCCTAGTGCTGGAAAAAGGGATTAGAATAGTTAGGTACTTGTTTGACTGGAGCAGACTCGATGGGCCGAAGGGCCTTTTTCTGTTCTGTAGCACTCTATGACTCTATGACTCTATGCTTGCAAACCTGACATGGAATAATATGATTTTTATCTTTATATCATATAAAATTTGAACTGGAAAGAACAATTGTTACCTTAGGAGAACTGGTGGGCCTCGACCTTCCAGGCAGTATACTCTGCCCGTCATCTGGATGAGTGACTGGAACAGGCCAATTAGCAGTAAGATTCCACCTGTATTCCCATTCTCCTATATATAAAACCACCTCTTTCACCTGTTCCAATCATTCCTCCAGGCAAAGGGCAGAGTACACTGCTTGAAACATCGAGGCTCACCAGTTCTTCTAAGGAACTCTGTTAAGGTAACAACTGCTCTTTTCAGAGCAAATTTTGCATGATATAACTGCAAAAATCATCTTATTCAATGTTACCATTCTCACCATGAAAACCTTCAAACAGCTTTTATTGCAAGTCTTCTTGGTATTTAGCCATGATGAGTTGTCTTACCTTGACTACTTTGCAGAAATCTTCTTCAATGTTTGCAACCTGGTCTCCTGCATGGTGGAAACAGCATCACTCTGGACTGGCACTTCCTCTCCTGTACTCGGGTATGACTCATCTATAAGGCCAGTGCCCTATTGTGGAGATCTCTTGACTGTAGCATCCTCCATTAGTGAGCTATTGGGTTTTTAGCATCTCTGCTCAATTGTGCTTATGATTTTATCACAAACCTTATCCACTAAAAATGTCCTCCCTTTTAAACTGCTCTTGTAGGCCTTCAAAACCTTGCAACAGTGCCAAATACCTCACTCTCAAAAAATAAGCTCCCAATGATGCCAGATACTCACTGCAATACATAATTAAACCTGACCTTGAAAAATTCGGCAGAGTGAAGCATGCATAAATGTAACAAGCACAACGCCAACTGCAGCACATTCCCACTCAATCTGCTAAACATAGTCGAAAGCCTGCAGTTATGAAAGTGCAGGTAATTGCCAGTAAAACAAGAATTTATATAGCACCATTAATGTAGAAAAATGCCTTAAGGCATTTCACAGTGGTGTAACAGAAGAAAATGCAGAGCCAAAGGAGGAGATGATCAAAGAAGTAAGCTTTAAGGAGGCTCTTAAAGGAGAAGAGGAATCTAGAGAAGATTTTGGGAGAGAATTCCGTAACATGGAGCCTAGTCAGCTGAAGGCACAGCTAGGTGTGGTAGTGTGAAGGAAGGAAAGTGGAGGATGGGAAGCCAGCCAGTAAAGCATTGAAATAGTTGAGGTTTCAGTCACAGCAGCATGGATGAGGGTTCCAGCAGTAGTTTTCCTGAGGCCGGAGAGGAGGCAGGTGAAGTTATAGAGTTTGAAGTGGGTGGTCTCAGTGATGGGAAGTATATGGGATTAAGTTCAGCTCATGTTTCAAGAGGAACAATCCGGTTCATTCAACCTGAGACAGTGGCCAGGGAGAGGAATGGAAATCGTGCAAAGTTTGTGACATGGACAGCCAAAAATAATGGTGTTTGACTTGCCATTATTTAATTTTCGGAAATGATGGCTCATCCAGTACTGAAGGTTGAACAAGTAGTCTGACAGCATAGAGGCATAGCAGTGTGCAGAAGTAGAGTACATTGTAGTCAGTATTCTTTTGGAACCTGACCTTAGGGCCTTTAGTGATGTCCCCAAATGTAACTTGTAGATGAGGAAGACAAGGGTGTTAAGCATAGATTGTTCAGAGGTAATGTTATGGGAAGTGGGCAGAGAAGTTCTAGCTTTAGATGCTCTCACTACGATTGCACAGGTAAGAGGGGAGCCAAGTGAGAGACAACCCACTAAGCTGGACAATGGGGAACAAATCACCTAAAATTCAATACATTGTTGCCTTTCACTTGATGCTCCCTATTCCTCAGTACGCTAATTTCATGCCTGCATGCACTGCTCTGATCTACTGCAATTTCCCTCCCTCTCTAAACCTCTTCAGTTTGTAGAATTTCTACCAACTTCAAAAGCCTCCTTAAAACCTGATGCTTGTGCATGTGGGCATCACTGGTTAAGCCAGCATTTATTGCCCTTGCTCAGAGGGTATTTAAGAATCAACCACAATGCTGTGGGTCTGGAGTCACATGTAAGCCAGAAGATTTCCTTCTGTAAAGGACATTCATGAACCAGATGGGTTTTTACAAAAATCAACAATGGCTTCATGGTGATCATCAGACTTTTAATTCCAGATTTTTTTTTTATTGAACTCAAATTTCACCATCTGTCACAGTGGGATTTGAACCTACGTCCCCACAGCATTATCTTGGGTCACTGGATTAATAGTCCAGTGACAATACCACTGGCTTCCACGACTCGTTATCCTATTCCTGCTCTGATCTGATATCCAGCTTTAAATCACTTGACACATGTTGCTCCATTAAATGGCTCTGTAAATGCAAGTTTTCATTACTTGTAGGATCTGCCACAAGCCCAGTCTGTGCATGGACTTCACTTTAAACAAAATAGGAATGTGGGCTGAGATTGAATGAATTCCCAATAGAAATTCCTTCTTATAATCTATTCTCTTTGCCATTAAGTCATATATATATAATGTACTAAATGACATAACTGCTATTCTTATTTATACCATATGTTCAAGCCTCAGCTGCTCCAAGCTGGCAGGATCATGATCAGAAGATATTCATGGCCATGGTCACGTTCACAGCTACTGGCAATGCCACCCTTGTCTTACTCTGAAAGAGAGGGAAAAGAGTAAGGGAAGGAGGAGGGAAGAAAGGAGAGAGGAAGGGAGGAAGGGTGGAAGATAGGAACAAAGGGAGTGAGGATGGGAGCCAGTGGGGAGTGAGGAATGGAGGAAAGGAGGGGGGAGGGAGGAAGGTAAGAGGAGATGGAAAGAAGTGGGCAAGGAGGAAAGGAGGAAGGTAGAGAGGGAGGCAGGGAATGAGGAAGGGGTACAGGAAGGGAAGGAAGGAAGAGAGGGAGGGATGGAGGGAGGGAGGCCCCACAAGTAGCTGTGTGATGATAATCTCTTTTGTGCCGTTGATTGTGGGATAAATATTGACCAGGACACTGGTGATAATTCCCATTTTCTTCTTCAAAATAGTGCCATGGGATCTTTTACATTCATCTGAGCAAAGGTGTGGCCTTGTTTTAACATCTCATCCAAAAGATGGCACCTCCAACAATACAGTACTTTCTCAGCACTGCACTGGTGTACCAGCCTACATGTTAAAGCACAAGCCCTGGAGTGGAATTTGAACCCAGAATCTTGTGATTTAGAGGCAAAAGTGCTGCCAACTGAGCCACAGCTGAAGTTGCAGTCTTGGCTGCAGGGAGTGGTACAATTCTATGAGAACCTCTTTCAAAATTGATGTTACACACACGGATTCTAACTTAGATTGAGGTCAGAGAAATGCTCCTGGATGATTTTGGGTGGATAAAGCCTTCTGCTAAGAGCCCTTCTCTTCCTCCCTCTCCTCCCTCTGCTGTGAGCAGCTTGTCCTATTTTACATTGTCTGAGATCCATCTCCTTCTTAAGCGACAGGCCGAGGGAGATGGTAACTACAATATTCATGATTGGGAGCAAGTGGTCTGATCAGTACCCTTCACATTAGAACAGAAGCCTGCCTGAACATACGAACCTATGAACACACGAACAAGGAGGATTAGGCCACTCAGCCCTTGGAGCCTGCTCTGCCATTTAATAGGGTCTTGGCTGATCTGATCGTAAACTCAAATATGCATCCCATCTACCACTGATAACCTATCACTTCCTTGTTTACCGAGAATCTATGCACCTCTGCCTTAAAAATATTCAAAGGCTCTGATTCCACCGCCTTTTCAGGAAGAGAGTTCCAAAGACTCATGACCCTCTGAGAGAAAAATTTCGCCTCATCTCCGTTTTAAATGGGCGGCCTCTTATTTTTAAACAGTGGCCGCTAGTTCTAGATTCTCCCACAAGAGGAAACATCCTCTCCACATCCACCTTGTCAAGACCCCTCAGGATCTTATATATTTCAGTCAAGCTGCCTCTTACTCTTCTAAATTCCAGCGGATACAAGCCTAGCCTGTCCAACCTTTCCTCATAAGACAACCTGCCCATTCCAGGAATTAGTCTGGTAAACCTTCTCTGAACATTTTTAACATGCGGCTTCACTCCCTGTCAATGTCATCAACTTTAACCAACTTAAGAACTTCTGTTAAGAACTTCTGCAAAGTCAAACAGAGCCAGTAGAAATTAATTAGCAACTAACCTTTAAATAGCACTGATGGTGAGGTCCTTCTTGCTACTGAATGTATATTCAGAAATGCAGGTTTAGGAGAGTGTATTAGCTGGAGCATTAAAGTTGAAAGTGGCAGCACTGGAATTCAATTCAGCGTTACATGTTGAAGTCACAATTTATTGCAGCAGTTCAAGAAGGCAGCTCACCATCACCTTCTCAAGGGCAATTAGGGATGGTCAATAAATGCTGGCCTAGCCAGCGATGCCCACATCCCATGAATGCAAAAAAATACTCAGGTACTGTATTGCAACATATCAGTTTTGGATAGATATCTAATTTAAATTTGAATGAATTAACACTAGCTACTTCTCATCTCCAAGGGAACCTGTTCCATACATTTACCACTTGTTCACTGGAAGATTATTTTCACAGATTTATTTTGAATCTAACCCCCTTCACACGTAATGGGGTTCTGCAGGGGTCAGTGCTCGATGTTTTTTGGACTTGAAAGTAGGGGGTATGATTAAGAAGTTTAGTGGCATTGCTAAAACTGGCAGTGTGATTGATAATGAAGAAGAAATTTGTAGACAGTAGGAAAATATCAATGAAGATAGGATAGTGGCAAATGGAGTTCTCAATCTGCAGGCCAAGGGAGATGGTAACCCCAAGGGAATCCAGAATAAATGGTAGAATACTGAGAAGTGCAGAGGGAAAGAAGGACCTTGGAGTCCACAAATCTTTGAAGCTGGCTGGACAGATAAATAAGTTGGCAAAAGATAAGGCTGAAGATTGCTACAATCTTCAGCCACAAGTGCGGAGTGGAAGATCCATCTCGGTCTCCTCTGTGGTCCCCAATGTCACAGATGCCAGTCTTTAGCTAAGTCGAATCACTCCACGTGATATCAAGAAACGGCTGAAGGCACTGGATACAGCAAAGGCTATGGGCCCAGACAGTATTCCAGCAATAGTACTGAGGACTTCTGTTCCAGAACTTGCTGTGCCGCTAGCCAAGCTGTTCCAGTACAGTTGCAACTCTGGCATCTACCTGGCTATGTGAAAAATTTTTCAGGTATGTCCTGTACACAAAAGGTAGGACAAATCCAACCCAGCCATTTACTGCTCCATCAGTGTACTTTCCATCATCAGCAAAGTAACGGAAGGGTTCATCAACAGAGCTATCAAGTGGCACTTGCTTAGCAATAACCTGCTCACCGATGCCCAGTTTGGGTTACGCCAGGGCTACTCAGCTCCTGACCTCCTTACAGCCTTGGTTCAAACATGGACAAAAGAGCTAAAATCCCGAGGTGAGGTGAGAGTGACTGCTCTTGACAATAAGGATGCATCTGACAGAGTGTGGCATCAAGGAGCCCTAGCAAAGCTGGAGTCAATGGGAATAAGGGGGTAAACTGTTCTCTTGTTAGTGTCATACCTAGCACAAAGGAAAATGGTTGTGGTCATTGGAGGTCAGCCATCTCAGCTCCAGGACCTCACCGCAGGAGTTCCTCAGGGTAGTGTCCTAGGTCAACCATCTTCAGCTCCTTCATCAGTGACTCAATGACCTTCCTTTCATCATAAGGTCAGAAGTGGGGAAGTTCGCTGATGATTGTGCAATGTTCAGCACCATTTGCCACTCCTCAGATACTGAAGCAGTCCATGTCCAAAAGCAACAAGACCTGGACAATATCCAGGTTTGGGCTGACAAATGGAAATTAACATTCTTGCGACACAAGTGTCAGGAAATGACCATCTCCAACAAGAGAGAATCCAACCATCACCCTTTGACATTTTCTTCACTGAATCCCCCACTATCAACATCCTGGGGTTACCATTGACCAGAAATTGAACTGGACAAGCCATATAAATACTGTGGCTACAAGAGCAGGTCAGAGGCCAGGAATCATGCAACAAGTAACCCATCTCCTGACTCCGCAAAGCCTGTCCACCATCTACAAGGCACAAATCAGGAATGTGATGGAATACTTCCCATTTGCCTGGATGAGTGCAGCTCCCACAACACTCAAGAAGCTTGACCTATCCAGGACAAAGCAGCCCGCTTAATTGGCACCACATCCACGAACATTCACTTCCTCCACCACCGACACACAGTAGCAGTGGTATGTACCATCCACAAGATGCACTGCAGGAATTCACCAAGACTCCTTTGACAGCACCTTCCAAACCCACAAACACTACCATCTTGAAGGACAAGGCAGGGGATAGAAGTGAACACCACCACCTGGATGTTCCCCTCCAAGTCACTCACCATCCTGACTTGGGAATATATCGCTGTTCCTTCACTGTCGCTGGGTCAAAATCCTGAAATTCCCTTCCTAATAACACTGTGGGTGCTCCTACACCACATGGACTGCAGTGGTTTAAGAAGGCAGCTCACCACCACCTTCTCAAAGGCAACTAGAGATGAGCAATAAATGCTGGCCCAGCCAGCGAAGCCTACATCATATGAATGAATAAAAAAAAAGTTGGCCAAAAGGGTGTACTGGATATTTGACTTTATTAGTTCAGGCATAGAATATGAGTTCAGAGATCATGCTCGAACAGAATAAACCATTAGTTCAGCTCCATTTACATGCAGTTCAGGTTGCTGCGTTATAGGAGAGATGTTTTTGCAGTAGAGATAGTACAGGGATTTATGAGGTTGTTTCCATGACTGGTGAATTTTAGATATGAAGGAAATTGGATTGGCTAAGGTAGTTTTCTTTGGAACAGAGGAGATTGAGTGGGGACTTGACTGAGGTGTATAAAATTATGAGGGGTCTAGATACAGTGGATAGGAAGTCCCTATTCCCTTTGATTGAGGGGTACAAACTAGGGAACATAGAATTAGGGTAAGAGATGTAGAGGTGACTTGAAGGGAAATGTTTTCACCCAATGAATGGTGGGGATCTGAAACTCACTACCAAAAGGGTGGCAAAGACTGAAACTCTCATGACATTTGAAAGGTACATGGATATGCACTTGTAATGCCATATTCTACAAAACTATGGACCAGAGCTGGAAAGGGAATTAGGCTGGATGACCACTTGTAGGTCAGTGTAGTCATGATGAGTTAAATGGCCTCCTTCCATGCTGTAAATTTCTATGATTCAATTATTTTCTGTGATTCACAGACTGTGTTCTATAATTCCACTGTAATGGACAAAATTAAAGTGCTTGTAATGGGATATAACCTAGACCCTTAAGAATCCTAAAGCTTGTTTCAAGGAGAACATGTCTAGTTTACATAATGACTTCCCAGAATCCAGGACCTCTGTCACTGAAAATGTACACCTTGAACAGCATATCTATCCCAAAATAACTGAAACTAATAAATAAATAAAGAAAATGATGAAAATTTCTTTTCGTGGTAAAGGACAGCTTCAGCAATTTATACACTCTAGCTGAGCATTCAAAATGTTCCTAGCATCTCTGGTGGAGAAAATGCAATTAAAAGCTGAATAGAAATCTCACTTTTTAACCATATAGACACCCAGGGCAGAATTTTCTGCCTGTCGGGCGGAATGAGCCTGACCCAATCTCTGGCGGGCGGGGAGCTGATCCCCGCCAGCGAAACAGGCCACACCGTCATTTGACTTGGGTGGGCCAATTAAGGCCCGCCCAGCGTGACGTCCGGTGAGAAGTGCTATGCGCTTCCTGTGCGGGCAGGGGGGGGGATTCCCTAAAAGCGAGAGTGCGCTCTTTCATCCATGCGCTCTTTAACGCGCATCTCCCTGAGGCTAAGAGCAGCCTCAGGGAGTTCGCTTCCACTTTGAAAAATATTAAAAATAGAAAAAAAAAATCCTTAACATGTCCCCGTCATATGACAATGTCACATGAGTTGGGACATGTTCATAATTTACATAATAACTTTATTAAAATTTTTAAACCCCTGCATGAAACCTCATCCCGCTGCTGGCTCCTGGCCTGCCCGCCAACCTTAAGGTTGGACAGGCAGGTCCTTTAATTGTTTTAATGATTCTGTCAATGGCCTCAATTGGCCATTGACAGGTCGCGGGCCCACAGCTGATTTTGCTGCGCTGCTGCCTTCCTGAAAATTTAAATGGGGCGTGATGACGTTGGGCGGAACCCCTGATGACATCACGCATCATTTTACTCGTCGGCGAGTGGGTCCTGTCCCCTGCTCGCCGACGGCAAAATTCTGCCCCCTTTCCTCACCTAGCTGCATTGTACTGTGCATGTGATAGCTTCTCATTAGCAAGCAAATTCGTCAGCATGGTCGAGTGGCTGCACTATCATTTGCTCTCATAATAAAGTATGAATGTGATGACTATGGAAAAGAAAATACCTGTTTAGCTCTTTCAGTGAGTGAGCTTTTACAGATAGCATCAAGCAAGTCCTTTACTGAATTGATCATCTTTATGGTTATATTTAGTAGTTTCTCAAAAGGTACATTTACACGGTAGTGTGTTATAGATCACTTGGGGAGTTTGAGTTGCTGTAGCAACATGCAATTTAACATTTATGTTGTAGCCTGGAGCTATGATGGTAGAGGCTCCAACTTTCTTTCCATCACATGGCTGACCAGGGATCTTTCCCCTTTACCACTTGCCATTGGCATGTTTTGGAAGGATTGGCAGGTTAACATTCAACCTGTTTGGCCATATTATGAAGAAACCTTCTGTGGTCATCAAGTTCTGGGTGGAACTCAAACTTGCAGCTTCTGACTGAGAGACAGGGCACCACAAGACTTACCCAATAATAGTATTGAACATTATTTCTTTTGATTCTTGCCATTTCAAACTTGATTTCACTCTCTGCATAATTATTTAAACTATCCTAATAATCATATTCATTATAACTAATCCTTGTACTCAAATCCTACCATGGCCTTGACCCTCTGTTTTTGTAACCTCCAGCCCACAACCATCTAAGTAAGACATCTGCAAACCTCCAATTTTGACCTCTTGCGCATTGCCAAGTTTAATGGCTACACCATTGACAGCCTTGTCTTGAGCTTCCAAGGCCCCAAGCTCTGAAATTACCTCCCTAAATATCTCTGCCTCTACCTCTTCCTTTAAGATGCCTCTTATAACTTATCCCATTGACCAAGCTTTTGCTCACCTGTCGTAATATCTCACTTTGTGGCTTGGTTTGATAACACTCCTGGAAAACAGCTTTGGACAGTTTGCTATGTTAAGGATGATATAGAAATACAAGTTGTTGTTCTTGTAACCAGATGAGGGATCAAGCTTGGGTAGATTTGGCAAATCAAAAGGCAGATTCAAGGCAGGAGACCACAGTAGTAGTAAGGGAAATGAGGGTCATAGAATAGCAGGAAGGGACAGAGGGATAAAACCTAAGAATAAACCAATAGTCAAGACTATATGTTACAAAGATAACAAAATGACAAAACTAAAGGCTCTGTATCTGAATATGCGTAGCATTTATAAAGTAAGATAATTGATAGCGCACATTGAAGTAATTAAATATGATCTGATAGCCATTACGGAGATGTGGCTGCAAGATAACAAGGATTAGGTCCTGAATATTGAGGGGTATATGACCTTCAAGAAGAAAAAGAAGCCAGGTAAAGGTGGAATGGTAGCAGTATCAATCAAGGCTGGCATTGGTGCAATAGTTAGCGATGACTTGGTTCAGGAGATCAGGATGTAGAATTGGTTTGGGTGGAGATGAGGAATAGCGGGGGAAAGAAGTTACTAGTGGGAATGGTCTACAGGCCCCCTAACAGTAACCATAATTGGCAGGGGGATGGGACCCTGAAAAGTAGTTCAGAGGGGAGAGAAGCTGAGATGGAATTATAAGTTAAAACGTGAGTAAGTGAGTCTGGAAGGCAGAGGAAATATAGACTAGATAAGAAAGAAGTGAGTTTAGCAAGGTTAAATGGAATATATTTTAATGCAAAGAACTTAAGGAATAAGACAGATAAGCTGAGGGCATAGATAGGGACGTGTGAGTGTGATATCATAGCTATGACCGAGACTTGGTTAAAAGGGGCAGGATTGGCAGCTCAACATTCCTGGTTATAGGGTTTTCAGACAAAATAGAGAGGGGTAGTTGCATTATTGATCAAGGAATCAATTATAGCAGTGAGGAGGGATGAAATCTTGGAAGGATCATCAAATGAAGCCTTATGGGTAGAAGTAAAAAACACAGAAGGGACAAACACGCTGTTAGGTGTGGTCCCCAAACAGTCAACGTCCCCAAACAGTCAAGGAGAGATAGAGGAGCAAATATGTAATTAAATTTCAGAGAAGTGTAAGAATAATAAGGCAGGAAAAGTAGGGGATTTTAACTACCCAAATATTAACTGGGATAGTTTTAGTGTGCAAGGTAGGGGGGGGAGCAAAATTCTTAAGTTGCATCCAGGAGAACTTTTTTAGCCAGCCAGTACGTAGAAAGCCCAACAAGGAAGGGGACAGTTTTGAACCTAATATTCAGAATATTCAAGTGGAAGGCATATCAGTAGGAGAGCATTTTGGGATTTAGGATTTTATGGAAAAGGATAAGGTTGGGCCGGGAAAAAAAATTCTAAACTAGGGAAAGGTTAATTTTACTAAGATGAGATATGATTTGACTGGGAGCAGCTACTTATAGATAAAACAGTGTCAGGGCAATGGGAGGCATTCAAGGAGAAAATGGCAAGAGTACAGGGGGGCACCAAATCCGGAGAACCCTGGATGTCAAGGGACATAAAGGTTAGGGTTAAAAAAAAAGAGAAGCTTATGGCAGATAGCGAGGGTTCAATACGTCAGAGTCCCTACAGGAGTATAAGAAGTGCAGTGCAACTTAAACAGGAAATTAGGGAAGCTAAGAGAGTGCATGAGAAAGCACTGGTGGGTAGAATAAAGGAAAATCCAAAAGGGTTTTTTAAATATATAAAAAGCAAGAAAATAACTATGGAAAGTGTAGGGCCAATTAGGGACCATAGACGTAATGTGTGTGTGGCTCTGGAAGACATGGGTACAGTCCTCAATGAATACTTTGCGTCGGTCCTTACAATGGAAAAGGACGACGCAGGTATAGACATCAGGATGAACAACTGTGAAATATTAGAGGAAATTAACGTAGAGAGAGAGGAGGTGTTAGCGGGTTTAGTGGATAAATCTGCAGGCCTGGAGGAGATGTATCCCAGGCTGTTGAAGGAGGATAGGGATGAGATATCAGGGGCCCTGGCAGTAATTTTAAAATCCTCTCTGGCCATAGGTGAGGTGCCAGAGGACTGGAGGACAGATAACGTTGTCCCATTATTAAAAAAGGAAGGAAGGGATAGACCAAGAAATTACAGACCAGTCAGTCTAACCTTGGTGGTGGGGAAGTTGCTAGAAAGAATTCTGAGGGACAGAATATATCTGCATTTGGAGAGACATGGATTAATCATGGATAGTCAGCATGAATTTGTTAAGGGAAGATCATGTTTGACAAATTTGATCGAATTTTTTGAGGAGGTAACCAGGAATGTTGATGAGGGAAATGCATTTGATGTGGTCTACATGGACTTTAGCAAGGCTTTTGATAAGGTCCCTTATGGCAGACTGGTCAAGAAAGTAAGAGCCCATGGGATTGAAGGCAAAGTGGCACGTTGGTTCCAAAATTGGCTGAGAGGCAGAAAGCAGAGGGTGATGATAGAGGTATGTTTCTGTGACTGGAAGTCAGTTTCCAGTGGGGTTCCACATGGCTTGGTGCTGGGGGCCATTGCTGCTTGAGGTGTACATAAATGATTTGGACTTAAATGTAGGGGGTATGATCAAGAAGTCTGCGAATGACACGAAAATTGGTAGGGTGGTAAACGGTGAGGAGAATAGCCGTAAACTGCAGGAGGATATCAATCAGGTGGTCAGATGGGCAGAGCAGTGGCAAATGGAATTCAGCCTGAAGGCACCATGAGCTGAACGATTCCCTTCTGTGCTGTATGAACCTATGAAAATCTATCATTGTATCTAGCCTGTGAGGCCAACCCAATTCAATAGCTTTGTTAAATCAGTTTTTAATTTTCTAGTAATTAAAGTGGCCTACACTGGTTACCATAGAAAACATTTTTGAGTCAGATGATAGCCCACCCACATAATGCCAGTGAAATCCTAAAGAATGTTATCTCACAATCCTAAAGATTGTGAGATAACAAATTTGAGATGTTGCAAATTTAAGATGTGTCATCTTTCATTTATGTTTTTGGTGTGAGGTAATGCACTTGGCGAGGGCTAACAGGGCAAGGGATTACCCTATGAATGGTAGGACCCTGCAAAGTACTGAAGATCAGATGGACCTTGGTGTGCATGTCCACAAATCCCTGAAGGCGACAGGGCAGGTAGATAAGGTGGTGAAGAAGGTGTATGCGGTACTTGCCTTTATTAACCGAGGCATAGAATGCAAGAGCAGGGAGGTTATGCTGAAGCTGTATAAAATGCTGGTTAGGCCACAACTTGAGTATTATGTGCAGTTGTGGTCACCACATTATAGGAAGAATATGATTGCAATGGAGGGGGTGCAGAGGAGCTTTACCAAGATGCTGCCTGGGCTGGAGGGTCTGAGCTATGAGGAATGATTGGACAGGCTGGGTTTGTTTTCCTTGGACCAGTGAAGGTTGAGAGGGGACCTGATAGAGGTGTATATGATTATGAGGGACATAGGTAGGGTGGATAAGAAGGCAATTTTTCCATTAGTAGAGGGGTCAATAACCAGGGGACATAGATTTAAGGTAAGAGGTAGAAGGCTAAGAGGGGAATTGAGGAGAAAGTTTTTCACCCAGAGGGTGGTGGGAGTCTGGAACTCATTTCCTGAAAGGTTCGTTGAGTCAGATACTCTCATAACATTTAAGAAGTATTTAGATATTCACTTACATTGCCATAGCCTCCAGGGCTATGGGCTAAGCACTGGAAAATGGGATTATTGTAGTCAGGTCTTTGTTGACCAGCGCGGACAGATGGCCTCCTTCTATGCTGTAGACGCCGGTGAGTCTATAATGTAGGATAAATTATACAAGAAAAAGTACTGGCTGCTTGTGATAAAGGAAAGCAATAATCATGGGTGTTTTTAAACAACATATAAACTGGAAAAATCTGATTGGCAGTAGTAGCCTGGATGAGGAGTTCATAGAATGCCTTTGAGATAGTTTTTTTTAGAGCAGCATGTTCTGGAATCAACCAGTGTGCAGGTTATATTAGATGTGATATTGTGTAATGTGACAGGATTAATTAATGACTTCAGAGTGAAGGCACCCCTAGGTAGCAGAACGCAATGTTTGAAATTTACAACCAGTTTGAAAGGGAGAAGAGTGGGTCTAAGACTAGTATTTTAAACTTAAAAAAGGGCAACTCTGTGGGCATGAAAGTTGAGTTAGCTGAAGTGAACTGGGATACTATGCTAGAGGAAAGATCAATAGAGAAGCAGTGGAACACATTTAAAAGGATATTTCAGAATATACTGAATAAGTATATGCCTACTATAAAGAAAAATTATAAGGGGGGGATCCAATATTCGTGGTTAATTAAAGAATTTAAGGAAAACATCAAACTTAAGGAAAAAGCATATAACTGCACAATGATAAGTGGTAGGTCAAATGATTGGTCAGAATAGAAAGAATGGCAGAGAATTACTAAAAGGTTAATCAGGAGAAAGAAGAATGAGAGGAAGCTAGCTAGAAATGTAAAAACGGATAGAAGAGTTTCTACAGGTATTCAAAAAGTAAAAGAGTAAGTAGAGTGTTGGTCCTCTACAGGCTGACAGAGGGGAATTAATAGTAGGTAGTAAGGAAAGGCGAATGAAAAGAACAAATATTTTGCTTCTGTCTTCACTGTGGGGGATACAAAAAAATTCCAGTTATTGATGTAAATCAGGAGGCGGAGGGGAGAGAGGAACTTGGTGAAATTACAATCACTAGGGAAGCGGTACTGAGCAAACGGATGGAGCTGCGGCCTGATAAGTCTCCGAGTCCTGATAGACTTCATTAAAGGAGGTGGGTAATGAGATAGTTGATGCATTGGTGTTAATTTTTTGAAATTCACTAGATTCTGGAATGGTTACATCAGATTGGAAAGTCGCAAATATAACCCATTCATTCAAGAGAGGGAGGCAGAAAACAAGAAACCAGTTAGCTTGACATCTATAATAGGGAAGGTGTTAGAATCAATCATTAAGGAGGTTATAGCTAGGCACTTAGAGAAACTCAAGGTAATCGGGAAGTGTCAGCATAGCTTTGTCAAAGGGAAACCATGTTTAACCAATTTATTGGGGTTCTTTGAAGGAGTAACATGCGCTGGGAATAAAGGGGAGCCTGTAGATGTGCTGTACTTGGATTTCCATAAGGCATTTGATAAGGTGCCATATCAAAGGTTAGTGCAGAAAATAAAAGTTCATGGTGTAGGGGTTAACATATTAGCACTGATGGAAGATTAGCTGGCTGGCAGAAAACAGAGAGCATACATAAATGGGTCTTTTTTTGATTGGCAGGATGTGATAAGTGGAATCCCTCAGAGGTCTGTGCTGGGGCCTCAACTTTTTACAATTTACATGAATTACTTTGATGAGGGGAGTGAAAATATGGTAGCTAAATTTACAAATTACACAAAGATAGGTAGGAAAATATGTTGTGAAGTGGGCATAAGGAGGTTGCAGAAGAATATAGATAAGTTGAGTGAGTGGGCAAAAATCTGGCAGATGGAGTATAATGTAGGAAAATGTGAAATGTTCAATCTGGCAGGAAGAATACAAAAGCAGAGTATTACTTAAATGGAGAACGGCTGCAGAATTCTGAGCTGGAGAGGAATCTAGGTGTTCTAATGCATGAGTCACAAAACGTTAGTATGCAGGTCCAGCAAGTAATTATGAAGGCTAATGGAATGCTATCCTTTATTACGAGAGAAATTGAACATAGAAGAAAGGATGCCATGCTTCAATTATACAGGGCATTGTTGAGACCACATCTCTAATATTGTGCGTACTTTTGGTCTCCTTATTTAAGGAAGGATGTAAATGTATTGGAGGCGGTTTAAAGGAGGTTTACTGGATTGATACCTGGAATGAGCAGATTGTCTCATGAGGAAAGGTTGGACGACTGGGCTTGTTTTCACTGGAGTTTAGAAGAATGAGGGGGAAGTATATAAGGTCCTGAATAGTATTGACAAGGTGGACATGGAAAGGATGTTTCGTCTTGTGAGTGAATCCAGAACTAGGGGACACGGTTTTAAAATTAGGAGTTCCCTTTTAGGACAGAGATAAGGAGAAATTTTTTCTCTCAGAACATTGTGCAACTTTGTGACTCTCTGCCTCCAAAGGCGGTGGAGGTGGGGTCATTGAATATTTGTAAAGCGGAAGTAGATAGATTCTTGTTAGGCAAGGCTATCAGAGCTAGATGGGAATGTGGAAATCCAAAACAGACAGATTATAGCCATGATCTTACTGAATGGCAGAGCAGGTTATATTTGTAGAAAAGAATCAAGTGGGATGCTGAGGAGAGTGTTATGATCTGGAATGCACTGCCTGAAAGAATGCTAAAAGCAGATTCAGAAGGGAAATTTGATAGAAACTTGAAAAAGAAACTAAGGCAGAGCTATGGAATAAAACAGGAGATTGGAACTAATTGGATAGCTCTTTCAAAGGACCAGCACAGGCACCATGAGCTGAATGATTCCCTTCTGCGCTGCATGAATCTATGAAAATCTGTCATTGTACCTAGTCTGTGAAGCCAACCCAATTCAATCACTTTGTTAAATCAGTTTTTAATTTTCTAGTAATTAAAGTGGCCTACACTGGTTCCATAGAAAACATTTTTGAGTCAGATGATAGCCCACCCACATAATGCCAGTGAAATCCTAAAGAATGTTTGGGTTGTAAGATAACAAATTTCAGATGTTGCAGAATTGAGGTGTATCACTTTTCATTTATGTTTTTGGTTATTTAAAACAAATTAGTAGTAGGCAATTCATTAAAAATTAGATTATACCACTGCATTACCATACCTACAACTGTAAACTCCTCTGTTTACTAGCTAAAGAAAATAACTGACACAACACTGCCAAATGAGAATATTACTTTAGTGCCTAATGCAACAGGCAAACAAGACTTACATAGAACTACAAAGAATATACGGCACAGCCTATTTGGCCCAAACAGCACATGCCAGTGTTTATGCTCCACTCTAACCTCCTCCCACCTTCCCTCATCTAAATCTACCATCATAACCATAACCCTTCTCCTTCAAATGTTTGTGTAGCTTCCCCTTAAGTGCATATTCACAGCAGCTCTCTCTGCACACAATTATGGGGTTTGCTCTGCACTCCTGGCAATGGTATGATGGGTGAATGGGAATTGCTCTAAGGAAATCCTCCCATATACTTGTAGTCTTGTGAATTAGGTACTGATCCTTGTGCACATGGCTTGAAAATGACACCTACGACCCAAATGATTATTCCTTTGATTTTTCTCATCAAATATTTCATCCAGTTTTGCTCCAGTCCAATCTGACAGCAATTTGAGTAGGACAGAAAATATCCTCCATTCTGTAATGCTCTTACTGTTTTTATAATCCTCTTTATATTTTATACGAAGTATTAAGTTACAAAAGGTCTTAGGCTATGACTTGGCCTCCTTTTCCTTTCCTTGTAATGTCTGCATGCAAGCAGATGCATATATGCTTCACAGGGTCATACGCCTGTAGGAGAGCAAGCAAAGAAATAAATTACAATCAAGCAGTGCAGTTCTGAACAATTCACAGCCAACATTCTCTGACTGTGGGCTTTCTAATGATTGACACTCAGGTTGAGGTGACTCAGCAGAGCAGAAATGATTGCTTGTTGCTGAGCTGCATCGTAGCCAATGGTAAATTAATGATGAGTAGGATGTGATAATGCAGACAGAAAGTGATTACTGCAGAGACTCTGAGCACAGAGAAATAATCTAAAAATAAAAGGCAAAATACCAGTCTTATCAGCCATTGGCTGCAGCCATTTCTAATTGAACAGTACATGACATTAATTGGATTTTTCACTTCTTTGGGAGTCACTTCTCACTTGCTGCCTAATCACCGGTATTTCAGTCAGGCAAACAGTTCCTAACCGCTGTTTGTTGTCATCTCTCAGTGCACTCTTATTTGATGGTATCTGCCTCAGTTTGCCTTAAAGGCAAATATGGCATGAATGATAAGAATATATTTGTATTTATGCAAGTTTTGTTTTTCTCTACTTCATGAAAATTATTACTCAATGCTCTGTGAAAAAACATAATTTACATTGAGAAAGGAGGGGGAAGATAGGGAAATGAGGGGAAGGGGAGGAGGGGGGAGAGGTGGAAGGGTTTAGGAAGATGGGTTAAGGGAGGAGTGGAATGGAGGAGCGAAAGAGAAATAGCGAAAGAGAAGGAGGAAGCGGAAGGGGAAGGGGAAATGTATGGAAATGGGAATGGGGGAGCAAAGATCAGGATATAACCTTATCTGGGATTGAGCAACCAAAGAGGTCTCATTTGCATCAGAGGGAAAATTCCTCCACCTTCCAATAAAACTAGAATTTCACTAGGGGCGTAATGTTGAGTTGGTCTTTCCTCCTGAAGGACTGAAGATGCTCTTCCTGCCCCTAGGTGTAAATGGTGATGCACTTTACAAGGGCTAGAATTGCTGCATTAGGGTGGTAGGGTTGGGGGAGGGGGGGTGGTGTTGGTGGTTGGAGTTGGGCCATGGTTGGTTTGGTTTGCCAGTAGGTAATAATAGTATTCTGAAGATAGGGTAGTCTATCGTGGGTGGTCTTGGGAAATTGAAGAACAGCGAATGGCAGGAAGAAAAGCAGTGTACATGCTACGACCAGGAATATCTAACATTCAGGTCATTGGCAATGTACAGAAAATTGTCAGGAGATGAAGAATTTAAAGGGAAATTATATGGGAAAGCAGAGATACTTAATAATCTAAAATCTATAAGCTTAAAAACTTATGCTCCATATGATGAGTACCAGACACAAAATTAGGATGTAGATGCTCTCAGTTTATTTTAGAATCAGGAATGAAATAAAATTTTGCCATCCTTACATCATCAGTTGTAAGAAATGCAGTACAGCTGAGCAAACTGAGTGCAGTCTTGGAGTTTGGTGAATGGGGAACTTAAAGTGTTAATTTTGTTCTTAAATTTTGCTCTTAAAATCTAATCTATTTGTAATTAAGTAACTGTAAAGTACTGTGCATGCAGGCTAAGTTATTTTTTTCTTGCAGCTTAGATTGGTAAACTCACTCTCTGTTGCGAGAAGTGAGTAGTTAATTAGCTAAGTAATTGAATCTGGTTACTCTAGCCCCAGTTTAACTGGCTATTAATACAGGCCTTTTCAGTACAGCTAAGGTAAATGGAGTGCAGCTGAGGAAACTAAGTGCAGACTTGGAAGTTGGTGAGTGGGGGAGTTCAGTGCAGAAGGTATTTATTTTCTTCTATCTTTCTCACCCTGTTGTAGCTGGATCTTGCTCTACTATAGGGAAAGGAGCTAGCTGTTTGGTAAGCATCTGGTGAGTGGTTAAGGTTGATTTTATTCCTAAGGTTTAAAATACTATACAAATTGGTGCTAAAGTTAATAAAATATATTCAAAAAACAACATAAATAAGTGAATAATATAATTAAGTAATTATTTTAAACACAAACAGGATGGCAGGACAGGTGATGTGTCAAAGCTGCAGCATGTGAGAGCTCCTGCATAACATTGTGATCCAGGGCAAACTCGTCTGTAGTAAATGCTTGCGTCTCAAGGAACCTTGGCTTAGAATCATTGAGCTGCAGACTCTGTGACACATCAGGGACGGGGTAAGTTACCTGGATGCTTTGTACCAGGAGGCAGTACCACCACTTAGGATAGGGCCTTCTTATGTATACAGTGGTCAGGGGCAGGAGGGTGTGACTGCGAGTGAGACAGGTAAGGGGACTCAGAGGGCAGGAGTGTGAGCCTCTGCAATTGTCCAATAGGTTTGATGTTCTCTCAGCTTGTTTGGATCAGAGCGGGGGCTGCAAGGTGGATGAGCAAACTAACTATGGCACTTTGGTACAGGAAGCCATTCAAGTGGGGAAAGCAAAAAGGAATGTAGTGGTAGTAGGGAACAGCATAGTGAGGGGGATTGACACTGTTCTCTGCTGCAAAGAGCAAGAGTTTAGACAGTTATGTTGCCTGTGATATCTAGTCTTGATTCTTGGTGCACTCTTAGATCTATTTTCTTTCTGTCTCTTCCTGCCATTCTCTGACCCTCATTTCCCATATTACTATTATCCTCTCTTAGCTTGTCTCTACTATTTGATATATCACTTCTTTCCACGTTTGATCCCTTTCTCCCACTATTTAGTTTAGAACGCTCTTTAGCTCCCCAGTTATGCCAGGGCTCGGGACATCTGCTCAGGGCTGGAGAGGAACTTGCAGTGGGAAGGGGAGGATCCGGTTGCCATGTTCCATGTTGGTACTAACAACACAGGTAGAACTAAGAAAGAGTATAAGGAGTTAGGCACTAAACTGAAAAGCAGAACGTCAAAGGTTATCATTTCTGGGTTATTACCTGAGCCACATGGAAATTGGCATAGATTGCATAAAATTATAGAGACAAACACATGGCTCAAAGACTGGTGTGGGAGGAGTGGGTTCCAGTTCGTGGGGCACTGGCACCAGTAATGGGGAAAGTGGGGACTATACTGTTGGGATAGTCTACGACTGAACTGTGCTGGGACCAATGTTCTTGCGAACTGCATAACTGGGGAGCTAAAGAGCGTTCTAAACTAAATAGTGGGAGAAAGGGATCAAACGTTGAAAGAAGTGATATATCAAATAGTAGAGACAAGCTAAGTGAGGATAATAGTAATTTGGGAAATGACGGTCAGAGAATGGTGGGAAGGGACAGAGAGAAAGAACATCTAAGAATGCATCAAGAATCGAGACTAGGTGTCACAAAGATAACAAAACAATAACTAAAGGCTTTGTATCTGAATACATGTAGTAATCATAAAGTAAACAAATTGATAGCATACATTAAAGTAAATAAAATTCTGGCCTAGCCAGTGGTGTCCACATCCCACAAATGAATTTTTAAAAATCTACAAGCAGGGTGGGTAACACCCTTGTGGTGGTCCCTCTGTCAAGATGACGCATTGGGTAGAATTTTATCTGCTAAGGACAAATGGATGCAGGTCCATGCTGGGGGTGAAATCCCTGAAAAGGGCCGTCAGGCTGGGAACACGATGTGATCCCACTTGCTTCCAGGCTTAATGCCAGGTGGGTTAGCAAGTGAGCAGAAAACCACTGTGGAACTGATGGATTAGTAATTGAAATATTCAAATCTCCAATTAACTGAGGACTAATGAGGTTAATGTGAATAGTAGCAACATGAAAAGATTTATGTTATAAGAAAGGTAAAAGTTCCAAAGAAATATGAAAACAATGGAATTAACATATTAAAAAGTGTGAAACATATATAAAGGTGAATGAGGCTATGTATCAGGAGAAGGAATTATAAGACCTAACAGAATTGTGTGATGCCTCCATTTTTTGTGCATATGCTTGCTGTCTACAGAAACTAATGCTGGAGAAAGCCATTTTGAATTGCACTGCCCAGGATATTGTGTTAATTTGCTGGATCTGTTTAAAATCTATTTTTGGACTATTGCCTTAAAGGGGATGTAACTGGGAGCCAGGTTAATTAGGGATTTTAGGAGTTAATTTGTAATAATTTGAAGACCTATGTATGCGCTTGAAATCTTTTCTTTTGTTAATAAATAATTTAATTTTAGCTTTTAAAAAGAATTTCTAAAGTCTTGGTGAATGTATTACTTCTGAATTCAGGGCCATGCATTTTGAAATACATACAAATTGCATAAGAGTTGTGATAACGGGATCACGCTTCCCTCATGGATTTGATCTGCCTGGCACACATCATCTGCCACCCCATAACAGCAGGTACAGTATGTAATCAAGAAGGATAATGGAATACTATCCTTTATTACGAGAGGAACTGAACATAAAAGTAAGGATGCTATCCTTCAGTTAAATAGGGCACTGGTAAGACCTCTTCTTGAATACTGTGTAGAGTTAGGGTCTCCTTAATTAAGGAAGGATACAAATGCATTGGAGGCGGTTCAGAGGAGGTTTACTAGATTGATACCTGAATGAGCAGATTGTCTTATGAGGAAAGGTTGGGCAGACAGGGCTTATTTCCATGGAGTCTAGGGGAATGAGGGTGACTTGATTGAAGTATATAAGATCCTGAATGGTCTTGACAAGGTGGAAGCGGAAGGGATGTTTCCGCTTGTGGGTGAGTCCAGAACTAGGGGGCACTGTTTTAAAATTAGGCGTCGCCCTTATAGGACAGAGATGAGGAGAATTTTTTTTTCCCAAAGGGTTGCGCGACTTTGGAACTCTCTGCCACACAAAGTAGTGGAAGTTGGGTCACTGAATATTTTTAACATAGAAGTAGATAAATTCTTGTTAGGCAAGGGAAGCAAAGGTTATCGGGAGTAGATGGGAATCTAGACACAAACAGATGAGCCATGATCTTATTGAATGACGGAGCAGGCTTGATGGGCTGATTGGCCTACTTCTACTCCTATTTCATATGTTCGTATGTCATAAGCTCCAATTTTTGAGAATCACCCAAGTGATTGGAATGCTTATGTCAGAAACTGTGATTTATATCTTGGTTATGATTGGTCTTTCAGATAACAAGCAAAATGTCTAGGACAGAGAAAAGAAGAAAAATATATCTTCATGATCTCTTCACCTCTCTCAGATTCTGACTTCTCAATTTTACCTTTGTTTGTACACGTAGTTCAAACTACCCCAAAGGCCTTAAGTTTAAGGTTATGTGTCAATGCAACATTTACAAGTTAGCATTAATTTATTTAGATTTTACTAACTTACTTAGAATGATCAAATAGCCTGTTAAGCCAGGAATACTAAAATGAAGTTGCTGTTAAAGCCTCCAGTCATTTTTGTTATGATCCCAGATTAAGTTAATACTAGACAAGTCAGATACCAGAGTGAAACCTGGCTTGATAGACCTTAACTTTTTTTTCAGAAACCGTGGAGGAAAGTTAGTGAACAAATTCATTGGAGTCTGTTGGTGGACTTTTAACACAAAGAATAAAACGTTTATTTATTTTGTCACACCAGACAAAAAGGTTGGAAAAAATCTCAGTACAAAGACAAGAAGATGCTTCAAATATTCATCACTCTTCCTTTACCCTAGCAATATCTTTACAGACACATACAAACTCAGAAAGATAAAATAATTTACCATATCTATCGTAACCCTAATATTCAGGGTAAGTAAGAGGTACTTGTGAATTAACAGGTGAACTGTGGTCAGACACACCGCACTCCAAAGCAAATGACAGATGTGACCAAAGCAGGTTTTATGGGTGGGATTTCCCCTTCGGCAGGCAGGCCCAAGGACAGCCACGAAACAGACCACAGCCCCCGATTGGGCTCCGGCCTCGATTTCATGCTGGCTGGTCAATTAAGGGCCAGCCAACATGAAATGTGCGCTGAGAGCCTCAGCGCTGCTGGGGCGGGAGCATGGGGAGCGCGAGCGCCGAAGTCTGCGCATGCGCCAGGGAGGGCGCACTGAAAGCTCCCTGAAGGCACAGAGAGTTACCTCAAAGAGCTGAAGAACTTTAAAATGAAGAATAAAGATTTCAAAAATAAGGGAAACATGTCCCCACACGTGACTCAGTCACATGAGCAGGAACATAATAAAAATGATGTTTCAAAATTTTTATTTTTAAATTACTGTTGGAAAACTCATCCCGCCCTTGGATGAGGTTTCCTCGAAAATGCAATTGCCGCCTGGCCTATTCGCCCCCCTCACCAATCATAAGGATGAACGGGCAGCGAAAAATAGGATTAAATTAATTGATTAATGGCCTTAATCGGCATCTTAATTGTCATCAGGCGCGCTGCTGCCCCTCGAGCGTGCCCGCTGACTGAACGTCATTGCGCACCATTTTACTCCTGATCGGGTTGGGTGCGCGCCCGCTCTTGGGATGTAAAATTCTGCTCGATGGATTTCTCAGCAACCCACCCAGACATTTGCCACACTGTGAGCTAACCACTCTCATGGAAACATAGTGCAAATCTGGGACAATTCCGCTCAAAGTGCAGTAGCGGGCAGGAAAAAGGATGTCTTACCTGTTGATCGCAATGGTGGCTTTTCACGCCATATCGTCCCAATCCCAACTCATTAATCATGCATTCCCAGGAAACACGCTGTTTCGATGGCAGACGGCCTCTCATTTGCCAGCCACACCATCACCTCGCTGCTTCCTTTCGACAGGCGCCATATTTAAAATGCAGCCTTGTGCACATCTCTCAGTGCTTCCAGCCCAGGACTGCTGCACGGAAGACATGACCCCCAAAGGCAAGAAGACTGTAGCTCCCCAATTCAGTGATGCATCCTTGAATGTCTTTTGAGTGCCGTGGAGGCCCGCCGTGATATCCTCTACCACCACTCTGGCCGCAGGAGGTCAAGTAATCTCACCACTCCGCCTTGGTAGGTGATGGCAGTGGTGATCAGAGCCAATGCTGTACAGAAGTGGTTGACCATCCAATGCAGAAAGAGGATGAATGATCTCATTCGTGCCACTAGGGTAAGGCAACCATGTCATCACTCTAAACTCTCATACTCATAAGCCCATCACACATTCACTGGCACCTCACTCACTGCCAGCTCAAGGGACATCACCACTCACTTTCTCGCACACAGCCTCACATCTCAATCTGGTCTCATCTCCCCTGGAGTTTGCCTCCTCAGCCCTCCCCATCATGAGGCCACTTGTACAGATCAACATATGCCCCCTCACACACTGTGGGATACCCCAGTTCCCCAGTACAGCTCTCACCCTGCAGCCTCTTCCCTTGCCTGAGGCCAGTTCACCCCCTTCCCCAAGCAACCCTAGCCCTGCAGCCATTGAAAAGCCCCCTTGCCTTACAGCTGGTCTGGTAGATAGAGGCCTGCCCATGAGCCCCCCTAAAATTGGTGTGGTGCTGCCTGCAAAGCCTGGCGCTGACTATCATGAGTGCTGCCCGAAGCGAGGTAGACAAACCAACCTTGAAGCCCGAGCGAAGTGGAGCTTACCATGATGTGCATCGCTTATGTACCGTTGTGAAACATGTCAATGTGCAATGATGCTGCCGTGCTTGGATGATCCAACATGGGGGATGATTCTGTGAGCTGGACTTATAATGATATACAGATGTATTACAATGAAGTTCCTGATGTCCGATGGCCGGAAACGTGATCTGTCATTGATGGGCAGAGCAGAAGATTGCAAATTGTTTGTGAAACTGATTTTTGGCTTTCTCAGCATATTGTCCACCGCCAACGAGCACGTAAAATTCTGCCCTTTGTCTTTCTCATGAGGGTTTCCAATCTATACATTTGAATAACTTGCCTTTGAATTCTCTTCAAATGTCAATCCCACTTGGACGGCTGCAACAATGGCCCACCTTGAAGAGTTTCAATCTCGTCTTCCGAGATTCCTTTCCCCTGGATTTCTGAGTACATTCAAGCTTCACCCTCCAAGCACAATTTCAGGTCCTCGGTCATGCCATTTCTCCAAAAAAACCCACAGTGAGGAGTCACCAGCCTTTGGCTGCCTCCTTGGATCTTCAGGGCTTCCCTCAAGCCTGCTTCACTTTAAATTTGCTCCTCATAGCTCTCTTTTTAATTTGGGGGCCATTTGCTCCATTCCTTTCTTTCAGCTTCTGGGACCTCTTTCTGATTCCTGTCTTTGTCCCTGGTTGGGCCTTCCTTCTGCCTATCCCCTTCCCTGTGTAAGTTGGTAATGGCACTCTGGTTCAGGTCATCTGACCTGCAGTTTCATGCCGTTTCACTTCTTTGCTTCAGAGCAAGTGTGCAAGGCCAGTCCCCAGCCTAAAGACAGTAAAAGACACCAACTGCGCATATGTGGCAACTTCGCAGCCAGCACATGCGCAGGAAACCCAATTTCCCAACCTCTAACTGCCGATTTAAAATTAAGGTAAATATCTTCGTTTCTTAACATTTTCAAGATATGTGCTATTGAACTTATTTCATATAGGTTCCTTATATCACCTCCTTACTCTTTATTAATTCCAGTTAACTTTTCTTTCTCTGTAGAATTTTTTTTGGTGGGGTAGGGTAGATGGAGGCATCATGGTAATGTCACCAGATTAATAACCCAGAGACCCAAGCTAATGCTCGGGAGACATGGGTTCAAATCCCACCATGGCAGCTGATGGAATTTAAATTCACTTAATAAAATCTAGAATTGAAAGCTAGTCTCAGTAATGGTGACAATTAAACTATCATCAGTTGTTGTAAAAATCCATCTGGTTCACCAATGTCCTTTAGGGAAGGAAATCTGCCATCCTTACCTGATGTGACCTACTTGTGGACTCCAGAGCCTCTGCAATGTGATTGCTTCTTAAATGGTCTAGCAAGCCACTCAGTTCAAGGGTAATTAGGAATGGGCAACCAATGCTGGCCTTGTCAGCAATCCCATGAAAGAATAAATTTTGGAAAAATTCATGCAAAACCTAAGAAAGCTGATTCTCCTTGTACTTCAAACCAATGTCCTACTGATACCTATACTTTGTTCTTTGTGAAGTTATGAATTCTCCCGGATACTCTAAAATTATTTAACACATTAAAAGTTCTGGTCTTAACTAACATCATAAATGGCTTTCTATATGAACCTCACATTGTTGGACTTATTGCCCTTGTTAGAGACGTCTAAAATTCTTCATTTGCGTGCATTGGTGAATCATCTCTCATTACTCTGGATATCTCCAAGGGCTTTGAGAAGTCCTGATAAAGATACTTCTAATTAAGCCATATATGACCTTCTTCTCAAATGTATCTGTCTCTGTTGCAGTTGATAGCTCATCCTCTGACTCTTTATCCATTACCTTATGGATACACAATCATGTCAATAACCTTCTTCCCATGTAATTTAATCATGTCTAATCTGTTGCTGATGATTACACTTTACCTTCCTAAACTTCCTCTAGATTACCAGACCTCAATGCTCACCATTCCAGATCTTCGCTTGTATGATAACTGAATAATTCCATTTTGATATATCCCATCCCTTTCAACGGAGTTCTGGAATATCTCTCTCTATTAGCAGATAATAAGGTTTCTTAATCTTTATTCTAAGCTAAAGTAACAAATGTGTTTGAAGTTGAGGGTGTGATTATCTCCCCTTAGGCAGAATTGGGATGAGATGGACTTCCATCTGCTACCTCAAATCTATGTGGCCCCAGTACATTTTCCAGTTGGGTCATGTTCATTAATATATAGATTAGGCTCTCGCCAGGATCCCTGTCATAAAGAGGGAGCCCTAGCTGCTGCACCAGAAAACCATTTAAAGAAGGATCTCTGAAACAAAAAAAAAGGTTCTAGGCACTGCAGGTTTTTTAAAGGACACTTCTGAATGGATTTTTTTTTCTCAGCAGTTACACACTTACCATTGTCATTACATAGCTCATTGGTTATGTACACAGTGCATATTGAGTGAATAGGCATGGAAAGGGCAAGAGTTAGTATGGAGAGTGTGATGGGAAGTGGTTGAGGGCATGATTTGGCATTGAGTTGGAATGTGGATTATGAGGGGCCATGGGGAGCGGCTGCTGGCATGAGTTGGCATTGAATTGGAATAGAAGGGCTCAGTGGAGAGGCTGTGGAGCATGGGAAGATATTTTGTACTTTTGAAAAGATTTCTGAATCCAGACTATGGTTCACTTCTCCTCTAAACCATGAGTCATGGAGAGGCTAGCCCGACTCCACAAAATTTGCGGGGGTCTAGGGGATGCCTATCCGCACAATGGAGCTGGCCAGGTTGGGAGTGTAGGTTGTGGGCTCACTAATCGCACCCACTGCTGGAAATGTGGGCTGGAATCTCAGAATAATGTACTAACTATTTAGTTATTCTGTCAATGATTGTTGCAACAGTGATTGTTGAACCGTTCTGTAAATTACAGAATGTTATTGTGCATTGTGGAAACTCATTTGTAACAGGGAGAATGTTAATAGGGGCGTGTGCTGAAAAGCATTCTTTCTACTTGGTGGATGTCTTGCTCTTAATTGCTTCAACCTATTTCTTATTGGTGCCTGCATACTTCAGTAAATGATAGAAAATCAGCATGTTGAGGGGACTGAAGAGCTGTTCTTACAGTTGTGACTGTGAGGCAGATGGTCAAAATTGATAGTGACAAATGAAAAGGAGCTCACATCACTTGAGCTGCACCAATCCACAAGAAAGAATCATTACCCCTGTTGAATGCTCTGCTTTTTTGAAGAGTTGGAGGGGATTCAAAAGCCCATAAAAATCTAATAACTCTGGGCGTTCTCTCCAGTTGTGAATACAAGGCTGATTTTTCTCTCGATCCTGCACCAAGGCACTAAGTAGGCAGTGCACACCCAAATTACACCCTGAATGTGATGAACCTCTATTTGTGTGAATGGACAGGACTGCTCTTCTGGGTCCCATAAAAATAATATGGATCTCTGCCACATTAGAACTCCCCTTCATGATTGCAATCCTGATCTCATCCTCTCACCCCAGAAGCTGTCATAGCCAACAAGGCCCAATATTGGCCACCTTACTATGATAAGCTGCTTCAGGCAGCCTGAAAATTGCCACTGCTGCTTCACCACAGATATTGTTGATCATTCAGTGCTCTTCCACCAGTTTGTCACCCAAATTTCAAAATCAGCTTCAATCAATGTTGAACTAGTTAATAATCAAAACATCAAATATTGCCAGTAAAGACTGAATAATGCAAGAAGCTGTAATAATTCTTTCAAAAAAGTATTCAACAGGAGCGATGATACTCCCTTGTGGATTGGTGCAGCTCAAGTGATGTGAGCTCATTTCCATATGTCACTATCAATTTTGACCATTACCTCACAGTCACAACTGTGAAAATGGCACTTCAATCTCCCCAATACATTGATTTCCTATCACTTACTGAGGGATGCAGTGATAACCAACACCCACCTATCATCAAGTCACTGCTGTTTTCAGATGAAAGGTGTCAGAAAAGTGGCAGAAAAGTTGCTGGAATGATACCTAAAATTGTCAAACTGCTAAGAGATACTTCCTATATTTCTGGACATTGTGGGCGGATGTTCCATTGGAAGTGACACCGTCTGTACAATATGTTTGCCCAAGTGTGAACAGCTGTAGTGTAAGTAGATTCAAATGATGGGCATTTGCTATAATTACTGTCCATTTGTGCTTTTTCAATAGTGTGCACTGGCAAAGTCATGCATTGCTATAATCAAAACCTTTTGTGGACAATGGGAGGACAATACATTTTTTTTAAAAACAGAATGTATTTTGTTAGCAATAGGAGTTGAAGGAAATGCTAAGATATTGAAATAAAATCTCTTGTTTGTGCTATGACTTTATACATTTCCAGCCATTGTTGTTCTTTTATCTAAAATTATAAAAAGAGTCACTGAAAAATGGGTCCCATGGGATGTCATTATAGACAAGTTCCATTGTACATTTTATCTTTTTGAGAAACATTTGAAAAGAAAAAACAAAAGCTTTTCTCAGTCTGAACTTCAACAAGATTATTTTAAGCAAGTTATTGTTTATATTGAATTATTATATTTCTAAGCATGTCGATGTTGATAAGTCAGTACAATTATGCTATGGTACATCAGGATTAAACTGACTATCTTCAATTTTTCTCTAGCACTAATTTATTGCCGTCTATTACCATTAAAATTTGCACATATTTAAGGCAAAACCCCATTGTCAGGGGTTTAATTATGAGAAATGTCTTAAGAAACATAGCTTTACAACCCAGAAAGGAGGGACAGAATTTCACATGCTGAGGTTCCTGCCCCCTGGTGAAAAAATTAGTGGTGAACCTGCTCCCACTGCAGAGGATTGTCCCACAGCCATTCAGTGCTTGGCAGAGCATTAATCGGCTCACTGCAAGACTTCCACGCTTAGCTGGGGAGGAAGTCCAGCTTCTGAGATCTGTTGGTCAATCAAAGGCTGGCAGCTCTCCAGTCCCAGCAGTGCCCTCAGGAGGAGCGATCACCGCATCAAGTCCCCGACGGGCCCTGATGGGGGTGTAAGTTGGGCGGGGGTGTTTCTGCAGGGCCAGTTTAAGAGGCCCTGGCGAGGGGGACAAAAGGAGCTGGGGGCTAGGGTGCATAAACCAGGTGGGAGAGGGGAGGAGGGGTGTGTGGGGATGGAGGGAAAGCCTGGGGATTTGGAAGATTTTGAGGGGGCCTCCAATGAGCCCAGAGAGGCTGTAAAGGAGATACCTGCTCACCTTCTCAAGGACAATTAGGGCTAGGCAATAAATTTTGGTTTAACCAGCAACCGGATCCCATGAAAGAATAAGAAAAACTCTAAATGTGAGACCTGGCAGTTTTAAGCTTGGCATCAGCCTCCACCTGCTGTGACAGAATTTGCAGCAGGGGTGGGAAGAGACCCCTAAGGGGCTCAATTGACCGAAGGGTGGGTGTGCTGCCTGATGCCTCCCCCCTGCCCATGTGTAAAATTGTGGTGGGTTCAGGAACAGGCAAGTAGGCACCAGGAACAGCGCCCATTGTTGCTTTATGGGTTCTTTAGATGCCTCAATGATAAGATTTTGAGACTTGTATATTTAAACATGAACCCATTATTGTTAATCTTTAGCTATTTACAGATCCCAGGTTACTGTCATGCATAGTGCTGTTAGCTCCAGGCATGCTGGTTTCAGAGTGTTCTCTCTAGACTATACTCTCTGAGCCTAATACCATGTGACTCTGTTCATCATACTGTGGACAGTGCTATCCTGCAGTCCTACATTAATCCCTGCTCTTCTGAACACCTTATTACAATGACATGCAGGAATATGCAAAATCATACAACACCTATGGCATTATGCCCAATTTTACAACCACCACGTGCCTGCCAAATTGTCCCTTGGGAGCGTAAAATTCTGCTCTAGATGTCTGAGGTGATGTTTTAGAAATACATAAGACCATTAAAAGGAAGGAACCTGGAATATTGCTTTAAATTAATTTGCTGGGGGCAGATTTTGACTGTCCTTGCCAGGTGATAATGGCCTCAAAATGGGGTTGGTGGCCTTACTGCCTCATTAACACTAATGAAGTGGCCAAATCCATTTTAAAAGGGGCTGTCTCACTTGATTCAGGAGATTGGCCCCTTTGGAAATATGGAAATTGAGATCCTATGACACAAATAGAATTTTAGGTTGCAGCCTGGGGAGCTGTGGTCAGTTCCATCACAAATGGAATGAAGCAGCCCTGTGCAGATGAATGTTAATTGATGTTTCTGAGTTGCAGATGAGCATGAGTGCACTTGCAAGAGTCACAAAAATAACCTGGTTTTCTGCCAACTTGGGATCCCTATCCTCCATGAATGCAACTATCATCCCACTTTGCTGGGGGCAGCTCAGGCCCTAATTTCAAGGGCCAATCTGACCAGATGAACATGACAGCTTAAACAAAAACAGAATTACCTGGAAAAACTCAGCAGGTCTGGCAGCATCGGCGGAGAAGAAAAGAGTTGACGTTTAGAGTCCTCATGACCCTTCGACAGAACTTGAGCTTAAGTCCAAGAAAGAGTGGAAATATAAGTTGGTTTAAGGTGTGTGTGTGGGGGCCGGAGAGATAGAGAGAGGTGGTGGGGGGGTGTTGTGGTTGTAGGGACAAACAAGCAGTGATAGAAGCAGATCATCAAAAGATGTCAACGACAATAGTACAATAGAACACAAGTGTTAAAGTTGGTGATATTATCTAAACGAATGTGCTAATTAAGAATGGATGGTAGGGCACTCAAGGTATAGCTCCAGTGGGGTTTTTTTTTTATATAATAGAAATAGGTGGGAAAAGGAAAATCTTTATAATTTATTGGAAAAAAAAAGAAGGGGGAAACAGAAAGGAGGTGGGGATGGGGGAGGGAACTCACGACCTAAAGTTGTTGAATTCAATATTCAGTCCGGAAGGCTGTAAAGTCCCTAGTCGGAAGATGAGGTGTTGTTCCTCCAGTTTACGTTGGGCTTCACTGGAACAATGCAGCAAGCCAAGGACAGACCTGTGGGCAAGAGAGCAGGGTGGAGTGTTAAAATGGCAAGCGACAGGGAGGTTTGGGTCATTCTTGCGGACAGACCGCAGGTGTTCTGCAAAGCGGTCGCCCAGTTTACGTTTGGTCTCTCCAATGTAGAGGAGACCACATTGGGAGCAACGAATGCAATAGACTAAGTTGGGGGAAATGCAAGTGAAATGCTGCTTCACTTGAAAGGAATGTTTGGGTCCTTGGATGGTGAGGAGAGAGGAAGTGAAGGGGCAGGTGTTGCATCTTTTGCGTGGGCATGGGGTGGTGCCATAGGAGGGGGTTGAGGAGTAGGGGGTGATGGAGGAGTGGACCAGGGTGTCCCGGAGGGAGCGATCCCTCCGGAATGCCAATAAGGGAGGTGAAGGGAAAATGTGTTTGGTGGTGGCATCATGCTGGAGTTGGCGGAGGATGATCCTTTGAATGCGGAGGCTGGTGGGGTGATAAGTGAGGACAAGGGGGACCCTATCATGTTTCTGGGAGGGAAGAGAAGGCGTGAGGGCCGATGCGCGGGAGATGGGCCGGACACGGTTGAGGGCCCTGTCAACGACCGTGGATGGAAAACTTCGGTTAAGGAAGAAGGAGGACATGTCAGAGGAACTGTTTTTGAAGGTAGCATCATCGGAACAGATGCAACGGAGGCGAAGGAACTGAGAGAATGGGATGGAGTCCTTACAGGAAGCAGGGTGTGAGGAGCTGTAGTCGAGATAGCTGTGGGAGTCGGTGGGTTTGTAATGGATATTGGTGGACAGTCTATCACCAGAGATTGAGACAGAGAGGTCAAGGAAGGGAAGGGAAATGTCAGAGATGGACCACGTGAAAATGATGGAGGGGTGGAGATTGGAAGCAAAATTAATAAATTTTTCCAAGTCCCGACGAGAGCATGAAGCGGCACCGAAGTAATCATCGATGTACCGGAGAAAGAGTTGTGGAAGGGGGCCAGAGTAGGACTGCAACAAGGAATGTTCCACATACCCCATAAAGAGACAGGCATAGCTGGGGCCCATGCGGGTATCCATAGCCACACCTTTTATTTGGAGGAAGTGAGAGGAGTTGAAGGAGAAATTGTTCAGCGTGAGAACAAGTTCAGCCAGACGGAGGAGAGTAGTGGTGGATGGGGATTGTTCGGGCCTCTGTTCGAGGAAGAAGCTAAGGGCCCTCAGACCATCCTGGTGGGGGATGGAGGTGTAGAGGGATTGGACGTCCATGGTGAAGAGGAAGCGGTAGGGGCCAGGGAACTGGAAATTGTTGATGTGACGTAAGGTGTCAGAGGAATCACGGATGTAGGTGGGAAGGGACTGGACAAGGGGAGAGAGAAGGGAGTCAAGATAACGAGAAATGGGTTCTGTGGGGCAGGAGCAAGCTGAGACGATCGGTCTACCGGGGCAGTTTTTGTGGATTTTGGGTAGGAGATAGAAGCCGGCCGTCCGAGGTTGGGCGACTATCAGGTTGGAAGCTGTGGGAGGGAGATCCCCAGAGGAGATGAGGTCAGTGACAGTCCTGGAAACAATGGCTTGATGTTCAGTGGTGGGGTCATGGTCCAGGGAGAGGTAGGAGGAAGTGTCTGCGAGTTGACGCTCAGCCTCCGCGAGGTAGAGGTCAGTGCGCCAGACAACAACAGCACCACCCTTGTCAGCGGGTTTGATGACAATGTCAGGGTTGGACCTGAGAGAATGGAGTGCAGTAAGTTCAGAGAGAGACAGGTTAGAATGGGTGAGAGGAGCAGAGAAATTGAGACGACTTATGTCACGCCAACAGTTCTCAATGAAAAGATCGAGAGAAGGTAAGAATCCAGAGGGAGGGGTCCAGGTGGAGGGAGACTATTGGAGATGGGTAAAAGGATCCGTTGAACTGGGAGAGGACTCCTGCCCAAAGAAGTGAGCCCGGAGACGAAGACGGCGGAAGAAGAGTTCAGTATCATGCCGAGCCCGAAATTCATTGAGGTGAGGGCATGAAACTAAGTCCTTTGCTGAGCACTGAACGTTCAGCATCAGAGAGGGGAAGGTCAGGGGGTATAGTGAATACACGGCTGGGGTTGGGATTGGAAGAAAGGGTGGGGACGGAGGGACAGGCAGGGGTGGAGGGTCCTAGATGGGTGTTGGTGTCGATGAGTTGTTGGAGCTTGCGTTCCTTAGCACTTGAGAGAAAGAGAAAAAGTTTCTTGTTGAGGCGTCAGATGAGCCGAAGGATAAAATGAAACTGGGGGCACGCGCAGCTTTGAAAAAGGGTACGGCGGTGCTGCTGGAGGGAGAAGTCGAGTGTGTTCATATGGCGGCGCATGGCACTAAGTGTGGATTTCAGAATGTGACGGGAACAGCAGTCCGAGAAACGTTTTATGTCCCGGAGATACCTGTAATCCTGGGTGGGTTCGAAACATGAGGGGTGGAATTTCAGTTGAAATCCACGTGGGGTAAGTCGGAGACGGAGACAGTCACTGAGAAAGGAGATATGGCTGTGAAAGCGGGTTTTAGTAAACACCTTGTCAAACACTAGGAGGGAAATGGAAAGCAAGGAAGGTGAGCAAGACAACAGAGATATGGAAATCTTGTCGCAGAGAGGAACAGAACTTCTTCAAGGAGGTAGGCATTTCTTGAAGAGCAGTGGCAGTCAATTAAACACAGAGATAAAAACAAAACTTACCTGCTGAGTTTAAATGAGGCGTCGACTTTATGTGGAGATGGTCTACAGTGTTGAAATGGGCAACTAACCACAATGCTTTGCTGGTCAACCACCTAAAAATTGAAATCTACCTGCAGAGTTTGAACAAAACAAAATAAATTCAAATTAGTAAATTCTTATTTCAGGACCGGCTTTAGAAAATTCTTCATTATTTTGTTTTTGTGTGATGATATAAAATGGCAATAGCAATCTTTATCAACTTTCATTCCTATTACATATTAGAAAAGAAATATAGCAAACATTTCCAAACAGGAGCAAAAACTTAAATTATCTTTCCATTGAAATCTGATGAAACATTGAAAGATTTTTCTTGCGAAAATATCAACGAGGCAACTGGCCATTTTTCCAATACTTTAATATTTAGTGATGCACATGGAAGAAAAAGGACAATGACATTTCGGTGTGCATTTATCATGTGCAATAGGCCAAAAAGCAAACCTCATTAAAATTCTTTGCTATAAGTTGTGTCTGCATGCATATATTGTTCTCAAATACAGTTACAGATAAAGGAATCTCAATCGGCTCACTGTAGTTCTACCTACCTGCTTCAGTTTTAAACTGATTTTTTTTATCAGGAGGATGTTAAATGGGACTCTCTAAATATTTTAACAATTTGATGTGTATTTTGTATTCAAATACACCTTTTAATTAAACATGAACTAGTGCATAATTCAAGATTGTTCTACTCCATGTCAGATTCCACTCTCTGTAACATTGGAGTGCAATGGTCACGCTGTAAATCTTCTACAGGATTATGACTGAGGCAACACAAATGTTGCTTGTATGTAAAAGCTGACCCTTCATGTTCGTGCCAGGAACCCACGGACTGCTGCAGCAACCTTTTAATAATCCACATCAATATGAAATGAGTAGAATGTTTGGAATGTCATTAGTGGAGTTTTACCCACTGCTTTGTCTGCTATAAATATAAATATACTATTCATGATATTGGAATCTGTTACTTTAGCCATTAAATTCGGAAACTCAAAGTTAAGCAGCACCTGCATTTTGTTTTATTTGTTCATGGGATGTGAGTGTTGGCTGACCAGGCCACCATTTATTGCCCATCCCTAATTGCCACTGAGAGGGTGGTAGTAAGCTGCCTTCTTGAACCGCTGCATTCTGTGGCATGGAAGTTCAAGCAAAAGTCACAGATGTGTCTGTTGGCACCAAGGTACAAAACCTAATCAAAGGATTTTAGCACATAATGGGCACTTAGAAGTGAGTTTCCGGGTCCAGTTTGTTTGCTGGGTTTGGAAGACTTTAATGTGTAGAATTAGAACAAAATGGTGAACCCTATTTAATCTAAATTATAATGCATTCTTCTTTATCATACTCTGATCCCAAGTATTGCTGAAAAAATTTTTTTGAAGCTTTTCATCTGGTACTCATCAGGACAATCGTAAGAATGCCAATGTTAGGGGAAGCAACAATTCTATACTGTATGAGAAGAGAGTGCTGATTGATTGATTGGCAAGTGGACTCTGATTTGTGGAGGTGTTGCCATGAAGAACGCACCAGTTAATGCCCACTTGCCAATCAATCAGCACTCTCTTCTCACAGTATAAACTTGTTGCTTCCCCTGTCATTGGCATTCTTGCAATTGTCCAGATGAGTACAAGACAAAAAGCTTTGACAAAATGCCTTTTTTCAGCAATACAAGTTTTGTACTACTAAATGACTGTTTGTGTTCTCTGATCTATTAACCTCTCTCTCTCTCTCTCTCTCTCTCTCTCTCTCTCTCTCTCTCTCTCTCCCTGTCTTCCTGATACCATGGTTTCTCTCTTGTTCTTTCTCCCAGTCCCTTGAACATTGTATCGTGAACTTAAACAAAACTAATTGAGATAAAATTAATATAAGATAATGAAGGGAATTTTATTCAATGGACACATAAGTGATTGGATGAGAACCATGTGGGATGTAAACTATAAATTGATACAATTAAAATTAAGTATGTAGGAACAGGAGTAGGCCTTTTAACCTCTCAAGCCAATTCCACCATAAACTGAAATCATGGCTGACATGTGACCTAACTTCAAGTACCCACTTTTGCCCCACAGCCTTAGTAAAAGTAGTAACTTTATCAATCTCAGATTTCCAATGTACAATTGATCTTGCATCATTTGCCATTTGTGGAAGAGTTCCCAAACATCTACAACCCTTTTATATGTAAAAGTGCTTGCTAATTTCACTCCTGTAAGGTCTGACTAAGGCCACTTAGTCCAACTACAGATTAGTAATTCACCCCATTTATGAATATGACACTGGAACCTAGGGAGAAAAATAGCAAGAAATGGTAAAATGGGCACATTGTTGTTTTCCCTCCCTTCCCTCTGATTCCTAGTTAATGGGTCTAAAAATATTAACTTTCAGGACATTTACAGGCAGATGCAAATAGCAATGAATCCCATTAATACACATTTGCTGAATCTGCTTTATGTTGGAGACCAGATCATCCATGGAAACTTGCAAGAATCACTTCATCAAGCGCTCTGTCAAAATTCAGTATTCAGTAACCCAGTTAAATTCACTCAAGAGTGTGGGGACGTAGATATAGCGAATGTATGGAGCATTGCCTAGAATTACTGAACATTTCAGAGCAAAAATAGATAAGCAGGAGGGTTAGGACCTTCATCAAAAGATGGGAGAGACTCTTGCACCTGCTGCGTTGACAGTAAACCCAGATTTCCATAGGCCTGCATGCAAAAGAAAAATGCCTGGAGATCATGATAGATGCCTAGCAGATACCAGAGCATGGTAATAAGTATAGAGGAATCATCATCCTGCACTTGCTGGTGCTGATGCAAGTCGTCTTTGTGATTGAGAGGATATGGGGTCAGAAACTGAACTTAGTATCAAATAGGATACTGACAAGTTTCTGCAGTATATGTAACGTTGGTTATAGGGCATTGGTGGATAATGGTTTTGTTTCTCAGGAATACTTTTATTGTACAATATAATTAAAAGGGGATATGGAAAGTTTGTTACAAAGACTGAAATAGCCAGAAGAAAGTCTCCAGGAGGTGGTTTCTCTGGATAGTTACGATAATAGCACGTCCACTGCCTTCAGCTCTGCCTGTCTCTTCATCTTGTTATCCTGCTCCTTCTCTACCTGCTTCACTTCAGTCCATGGCTGGGAAAACCTTTGACCAATTGTACTACAGGACTGCTGTTAAATGATTCAGACAATGAAATTCTGTTTCAGTATGTCAGTGTTATTGTCTGGTGACTCTGATGGAAATGTTACTGTAGTTGTACATCTACTCTACTACAATTGATGTTGAGTTCAGGGGAATCAAGAGCCACAGCACCAGTGGTTAGTTAAAGATGCATGAGTGGGCCATTCACCCCATCAAGCCTGTTCTGACAGTTAGATCATGCCTGATCTGCATTTGAATGCCATTTACCAACTTGGTTGCATTTCCCTTCACATCTTTCCTTAATAAAAATCTATAAAACTTAGTTTTGAAATTTCTAATTGACATAGAATAATAATATAACTTCAATAGCTTATTTACAATACCCCTTGTGGGACCATGACAACTGTTACTAATTGTTGTAAAAATCCATCTGGTTCACTAAAGTCCCTATGGGAAGGAAATCTGCAGTCCTTGCTTGACCTGGCCTACATGTGACTGCAGGCCCAGAATAATGTTGTTGACTCTTAATTGCCCTCTGAAATGACCTAGCAAACCATTCAATTCAAGGGCAATTTGGGATGGACAACAAATGCTGACATTGCCAGTGATGTCCACTTCCCCTGAAATAATTAATAAACCTCAACAGCCTAGCTCTCATTTTAAGTTGATGATGGCACCCTACTCTACATTGCAATCACCTCTCTTGATTTGTCACTCTGCTGGTGTGGCATCCAATACTGAATGAACAGAAATTTCCTCCAATTAAATATTGGAAAGAACAAAGCCGTTGGCTTGAATCTTCTGTTCAGGGTCAGAACCTCTATTTATGCCCCTGAACAGATAAAAAAAAAAAAAATTGTCACTTGCCTTCCTCCAATTTTTTGGGCACTCTTCCGACGGAGGATCCTGCAGAACTGATTCAGTGCAGGAATCCTCGGAGGAAGCAGTGGAGAGAATCCACGCAGAAACCACACCTCTTTGTGGCACTAGCTGCCACATTCTGTAAGTAAAGAGTTTAAATATGCCAAAGCTTCAGAGAGAATGAGTGTGTAAGGAGGCAGGGTGGCTAAGGTGGTATTGTGGGTAAGGTAGTGTTTAAGGAGATAGGGTGGGTTAGGGGTAGAAGGGGTAAGCTATATAGGTAAGGGGGTAGGATGCAGGTGGTAGGTGGGTAGGCTGGCAGGTGGGTGAGGTGGTAGGGTAGCAGGTGGATGAGGTGGTAGTGTGGCAGATGGGTAGGGTCTCAGGTTTGAAGAGTGGCAGGTAGGTAGAATGACAGGTGGGTGAGGTGGTAGTGTGAAGGTTGGGTGGGTGGCAGGTGAGTGAGGTGGTAGGGTGAACAAGTGGATAGGATAGAAGGGGGTGAGTGGGTACGTGGGTGGGTCTGGTCAGGTCAGATTGAGGGAGGAGTTGGGGAGTTGAGAGGATTTGGGTGGTGCGGCCTAGTCAGGTCGAGTCTGTAGACCAAAGGGTTAACATCAGAAGCATACATCTTGCTGATGTAATAATGATGTCAGATCACATGACTGAGAATCAAGAGAGACCTGGAAGGAGGAGAAGGTCCAGCCTCCTGTAGAGGTCCGAATGTGTAAATACTTGCTGTAAATAAAGAATAATGGTTTTGAGAAACTACAGGCTTGAGCAGATTTAGGAAAATAGACAATCCCTTAAACCCCTGTATAGACCCTGACCACACAACAAAACAGGGTTGAAGGGGAGTCAGGTGGTTGAGGGGGAGTCATGTTGGGGCAGGGGCTAGTAACGTTAGGTTAGGATGAATTAGGGGAAGGGGGTCAAGGGGGGAGTTGGAGAACTGAGGGGGAATCGGGAGTCACTGAGTATTTGGGGGGTGGGGGAGGCAGCTATATAGTTACTCAGGAGTTAAACTTGTTCTATCCTGCCTAACATTTCCTGGGTAAGTGCCTTGGAACTGTCCAAAGTCTCTGACTCTGACTCAGAGTTGGAGGCTTTTTCAAGGGACCCAGGGTGCAGGGGAATTGGCCATTGGAAATTCAAACTTCCTGGGCAATTCCCATGAAGACTTTACATTGGGATGTCTGAGTGGTCCTATAGCACATCTTCTGGCTCCAACCTCTGGAGATCAGAAGATCTAGGCCATTGTCTTCAGTCCTAATTATAGACTCCGTTTCCTACCCTACCCCTTTTCCTGACCACATTCTGATCCTGAAACAGGCCATTCGTAATCTTGGTAAACTATTTGACCCTGAGATGACCTTCCAACCATATATTTGCTCCTTCACCAGGACCACTAATTGGCATCTACTCTGTAATGTTGCTTGTCAATGTCCCTACCTTATCTCGCCTGTTGCTGAAAAGTCCAATCCATGTATTTGACTTAATGAGATCATCTCCTGGTGGCGTCCCATCTTCCACCCTCTGTAAACTTAAGCTGCTGTACTCACACCAAGTCCTGTTCACCCATCACCCCCAAGCTCGCTGACCTACATTGACTCTCCTTCAGCTGTAATTTTAAAATTCTCATCATTATTTTCAAAGCTCTCCATTACCTTGCCCCTCCCTATCTTTATAATCTCCTTCAGCTCTACATCCCTTAAAGATTTTTATGCTTCACCAATTCTGGCCTTTTGGGCATCCTTGATTTTCATCACTTTGCCCTAAGATTTGGAATTCCCTTCCTGAACCTCACCACCCCTCAGCCTTTCCCTCCTCCTTCAAGATGCTCCTTAATCCCTACCTCTTTCTCCAAGCTTTAGTTTAATAATGACCCTGTGAATTATTTTACTATTTTAAAGATGATATATAAAAGTAAATTATTGTTATTGTTGCAAGGATATGATAACTTGCCCTATTACATTCTCTCATTGTCTTAAAAACCCCAATTAGATCACCCCTTAAGATTTCTCTCCCATCCTTAAACAAAGGTAATGTTGGATTGCTGGAAGATAAGAGCATTAAGTGAGCTAAAAACAAAATAAACTGCGGATGCTGGAAATCCAAAATAAAAACAGAATTACCTGGAAAAACTCAGCAGGTCTGGCAGCATCGGCGGAGAAGAAAAGAGTTGACGTTTCATGAGCTTTTGGAGCAGAGAAATTGTATTGGTTGGTTGAACCGGACAATCAGTGTTGAGATAGTGTGTGATTGCAAGCACACAATAATGCAGTTGAATGCCAGTGAACCTGGCATTAACTGCATTTTTCTGTGCTGCTAATCATACATTATCTCAACACTAATTAAGTATTGCACCTTACAATTCATGTAAGCCACACTTCTATTTGTTCAAGCCCTCAGCCATATAGGTGTCATCAATTATTCTGTCCTCTGGGAAAAGCAGCAGGATGATAAAAACCAAAGCTATGTGCTTGCTAATTCTTGGCATTTAACCTAAATACTTTGTAAGCAATTGCCTTGATAAACAGGGGATCAGTGACCTTATTGATGCATCATGCACTGCTGTTTAGCTGATAGAGGCAATTTCATCTGGAGCCCCCAAAATCCACCAGTGACCAAAAGTTAAGTGCTGTACTTATTCCTGTGGTACCAAAGGTTTAGAGAATGCTTGGGACTGTGGCTTTAGATCATCTAGTGTCAGAAATTTTATACTAATAAGCTGATGAGCTGAAGCCACTTTAAGCATTGCTCCACAGAGAGATCTAGGAGCATTCATCTTTGTAAACTGACTCAGGTGAGTTGCTCTGAATCAACACCTTCCTTCTTTGATGTTGCTCTGGTCTTGTCACATCCAACAACCCTCTCTGTTAATCAAGAAGTTATGTTGAACATTCACTTTTTATTCTCCTGTCTTCCAGGTGGGCTGGGATTTTCCAATCCCAACAAAGGCAGATTTAATAGCTGTGGGGAGGAGAAGGGGAAGTCCGGGGGAGTAGGTGGGTGAGGGGGAGAAACAAGGGAACAATTCGGTGTGAGCTGAAAAATCGATTTCCCACCCATGTGAAATGATGGTGGGAACGTGTGCCCCCGGCCGGCATGGCAGGTTGCCATTCCCGCCAGAGGTTGGAGTGAAGCCATTTTGTACCCCGTTAATGAGATGCAGATGAAGACCCAACCGGAATTGTCCCACAGTGTCCAGTTGTCCACAGCACCAGCGGGATATCACACTGATCCGGAACACGTCTGGACCAAAGTGGCATGGACATGTCCGGATTCACCTGGAAGAAGGCCTGGGACAGCTCGGAGTGTGGAAGACAGAGGCTCAAGTGACAGTGGACCCTGGAAAGACACGTGCAGCAGTGGGTGGGTGGAGCATCAACCACGTGGATCTGCCGGAGCTTCCAGGACATGGATCTTCACACTGCAGCAGCTTCCGCGACGTGGGTCTTCACAATTTTACACTTTGTTTAAAAAGGGATCAAAGGAAATGCCAAACAATTATAGGCCAGTTGGTCTTACATCGGTGGTGAGAAAATTAGTAGAATCAATCCTGAGAGGATTAACTGTCATGTGGAAAGGCATGGACTAGTCAGGGATGGTCAGCATGGATTTGTTAAAGGAAGGTCTTGCCTCACAAATTTGATTGAATTCTTTGAGGAAGTGACAAGAAGGGTTAATGAAGGTAGTGAAGTGGATGTTGTGTACATGGATTTTAACAATGCATTATTCAAGGTCCCACATGGCAGATTGGTCAGGAAAGTAAAAGCCCATAGGATTCAGGGTAATGTGGCAAACTGGATAAAAGGTTGTCTTTGTAACAGGAAACAAAGGGTAATGGTCGATGTGAATGGAAAGTTGTCTCAAGTGGTGTTCCAAAGGGCTCGGTGTTGGGACCCTTGCTGTTTGTATTGTATATTAATGATTTGGACGTGAACGTGGTCCCACGATTGGGAAATTTGCAGATGACACAAAGATTGGCCGAGTAGTGGATAGTGTAGAGGTTAGCCATAATCTCCAAAACAAAATAGATGGGTTGGTAGAGTGGGCGGTAAAGTGGCAGATGGATTTTAACATAAAGAAGTGTGAGATCATACATTTAGGGAGGTCAAACAGTTACAGGAATTACACAATAAATGGGAATATACTAAGAGAGGTAGATGAAGTGAGAGATCTTGGCGTACAAGTACACAGGTCCCTGAAGGCAGCAGTTCAAGTAGACAAGGTTGTAAAGAAGGCATATGGGATGCTCTCCATCATTGGTGGAGGCATAGAATATAAAAGTAAGGATATAATGTTGGAATTGTATAAAACACTGGTGAGACCACAACTGGAGTATTGTGTGCAGTTCTGGTCACCACATTACAGGAAGGACGTAATAGCTCTGGAGAGAGTGCAGAGAAGGTTTACAAGAATGTTGCCAGGGTTAAAGTACAGCTTCGAGAGAGATTGGATAGGTTGGGGTTATTTTCCTTACAAGAAAGAAGGCTGAGAGGTGACTTGATTGAGGTGTACAAAATTATGAAGGGAATAGATAGAGTGGACTGGATAAAGTTGTTTCCCTTGGAGAATTCTAGAACCAGGGGACATAGTTTCAAGATAAGTGGCAGAAGGTGTAGGAAGGACATGAAGAACTTTTTTACACAGAGGGTAGTGGGTGTCTAGAATTCGCTGCAAGTTAGTGGTAGAGGCAGAAACTCAGGCAGAGACCCTGCCTAAACTAGATCTAGTACCCACCGAGGTGTGTGTCTTTGGGCTGGTGGAGGATGCAGGTGACTGCTGTGACATCTCAACAGGTGCACTTTCTTCCTCCTCCCCCAGTGCCCCTGGTCCTCTGGGCTCCAGTACTGCTGGACAGGGCTTCTTCTTCTGGCCTTCCCCTCTTCCTGCTGGCACCTGTAAGTGAAAAAGGAGAGTGAGTGACTGCATGATCAGCCTCCAAATGAAGGAGCACGTGACCCTTAGGTTTCTATGTGACTACATTATGCATGGATCCTTAGTGGATAGAGACTGCCTGCTGACTCTCCATCTGCACAGGCTCAGTCCAATTCTTCCCTGCCAGCTCGGTTGCCTGCTCCTCACACTCTGTAAAGTTCCTCAGTTCAGGTGGGCCCCCTCCCATCTTCTCTCTCTATCTCCCGTTGTGCCGTAACTTTTCCTGTGCAAAGAGAGAAGATGGGGTTGAGAGCACTTGGGTTTCCAGGATCTTTCTCCTGCTTCCAGTCTTACAAATAACCCACTGGATTGTGTGCCATGTGAATGATGCACTGAGGGTTGTCCACAAGGGTTCTGAGGCACTACCCTCCAGAGTGGTGAGCCCATGCAGATAGAAGGATAAGGCTCACAGAGGCATGTAATTAGCAGTGCCTGCTGGTGCCCTCTAAGACTAAACCTCCACACCCCCAAACCCAGACAGCATCTGAGCTCATTGTGTGGAAGGGTCAGGGACCCACAGCGGCCTCTCTACTTGCAGAATACATGGACTGCACTAAGGCATCACCTTATCACATTGAGTAGTTCTTTTATGCATGGGTCGCATGCATTGTGCCCTTGCCACTGAAGTCCATGTTCCCTCTACAGTTCAATGAGGTGAGTGTGAGCAGTTGAGGGTTCACTTACCCTAGCGGTGCAGATGAGGTCATTCCCCTTTTTTCCGAAATTGCTTGGCAGTCATCTGGTGGAGGTCGCGGGCACTGACCACCCTGGCAACTTCCTCCCATGCAGGGTTGGTCACACAGCTCAGCCCCCTCCTTCCATCCTTGGGGTATGGGACACACCCTCCTGGCCTCCACTGCATTGAGTAGCATATTGAGGGAAGCATCATTTAATCTGGGAGTCAGAGCATCCTGGGGTCACTGGGTCAGGTCCTCCTTCCATGGTGGATTTGCGACAAAGAAGTTGCTGTCCAGGGGCCTTTTAAGTATGGCGGCAGGATATGATGGTGGAGCATGCATCATCCAGCCCACCCCAGCGCACAATACATCAGGAAACCCCCAACTGCATTATTAATGAACCTAGCACGAGTTCCCATCCCGGCGGGAAACATTCCCATTTCCCGCCCATTCCATGGGACCTAAGCACGGGATGGAAAATCCTGGTCTCAGTTGGAATCGTGGGCATACTTGCAGGAGGAGCTAATTCATTTTTTTTTTTTACTGCAAAACACAAAATAATCTGTGGTTGCTTTTGCATTTGCTTTTGCAAGAGTTATCATTTTCAGGAGAGCTGATTGAAAGCAGAACATTTAGGGGAAAAATAAATATGTTAAGTTTCTGATTGGGAATGGGTTTGAAGGATAAATAAATAGTTATGGCCGGAGATGAAAGGGCCTTGCTTTTTGTGGAGATTAGAAATGCCTTCGTATTATGAAGTGGATTAATTATTTTTGCAAAACAGGGAATATTTGTGCAGAACATTTCTTCGTGGGATTTAATAGTCTATTATTTGGTAGATTGTGCATGAATTTTAAAAGGCTTGCTGGTTACAGAGCCAGAGAGAGGATAACGAAACAAAAAGAGCTGAATTTATCGTCCCGCCGGCAGGCGCACGCGCGACCAGAAAGGAAGTAAAATAGCGCACGATGATGTCGGACAAACGTCTCACGCCATCGCACACTCGCGCAATATTTCGCTTGGCAGGCGCACATGGGTGCGGGAGCAGTGCCCATCATTTATTAACAGGCCAGTTAAGGCCATGAACAATCCTATTGACTGTTATTTTTCATTGCCTATGCGATTTTCTGCTCATCACATAGGCAAAATGGGAGGTTGCCAGCTGACATTTTCTCAAACCTCATCCAAGGGCCGGATGAAAAGGGTCAGCAGCATTGCCAGTGTGAGTAGTGAAAAGTTCAGGAGATAGTTTGCAGCCGATTGCTTATTGGTATTTGGCAGCTTCATCTCTGTTTGGGGCTTAATTCTTACCATTTGAGGGGAGACGATTGTGTCGTGGTATTGGCACTAGACTAGTAATCCAGAGACCCAGGGTAATCCTCTAAGAGCCCAGGTTCGAACCCTGCCATGGGCAAGCTGGAATTTGAATTCAATAAAAATCTGGAATTAAAACTCTAATGATTTTTTTTTTTTTAAAAACCTATCTGGTTCACTAATATCCTTCAGAGAAGGAAATCTGTCACCCTTACCTGGTCTGGCCCACACGTGACTCCAGACCCACAGCAATGTGGCTGACTCTGAAATGGCCAAGCATGCTACTCAGTTGTAACAAACAGCTACAAAATTACAAAAAAGGAATGAAACCCGGTATCGACTGAGGCACCAGAAACGACAACGGTGATCTCAGTACTGTTGACCCTGCAAGTCCTCCTTACTAACATCTGGGGGCTAGTGTCAAAATTGGGAGAGCTGCCTCACAGACTAGTCAAGTAGTCACCATCATGGAATCATACCTTACAGATAATGTCCCAGACACCCCATCACCATTGCTGGCAGGACAGACCAAGCATAGTTGGCAGCACATTAGTATACAGTCGGGAGGGAGTTGCCCTGGGAGTCCTCAACGTTGACTCTGGACCCTATGAAGTGTCATGGCATCAGGTCAAACATGGGCAAGGAAACCTCCTGCTGATTACCACGTACCGCCCTACCTCAGCTGATGAATCAGTGCTCTTCCATGTTGAACACCACTTGGAGGAAGCACAGAGGGTGGCGAGGGTGCAGAATATAGTCTGGGTAGGGGACTTCAATGTCGATCACCAACAGTGGCTCAGTAACACCACTGCTGACTGAGCTGGCTGAGTCCTAAAGGACATAACAAAAACAGAATTACCTGGAAAAACTCAGCAGGTCTGGCAGCATCGGCGGAGAAGAAAAGAGTTGACGTTTCGAGTCCTCATGACCCTTCGACAGAACTTGAGTTCGAGTCCAGGACATAGTTGCTGGATTGGGTCTGGAACAGGTGGTGAGGGAACCAACAAGAGGGAAAAAATACTTGACTTCATCCTACCTGCCGCAGATGCATCTGTCCAGTATTGGTAGGAATGACCACCACACAGTCTTGGTGGAAACAAAGTCCCGCCTTCACATTGAGGATACCCTCCTTTGTGTTATAAGGCACCACCACTATGCTAAATGGGATAGACTACGAACAGATCTCGCAACTCAAGACTGGGCATCCATGAGGCGCTGTGGGCAGCAGCAGAATTGTACTCCTGCACAATGTGTAACCTCATGGCCTGGCATATCCCCCCACTCTACCATTACCATCAAGCCAGGGGATCAGCCTTGGTTCAATGAAGGGTGCAGGAGGGCATGCTAAGAGCAACACCAGGCATACCTAAAAATGAGGTGTCAACATGGTGAAGATAAAACACAGGTCTACTTGCATGCCAAATTGTATAAGCAGCAAGTGATTGGTCTAAGCGATCCCATAACCAACGGATCAGACCTGAGCTCTGCAGTTCTGCCACACCAGTCTTGAATGGAGGTGGATAATTAAACAACTCACTGGAGGAGGAGGCTCCACAAATATCCCCACCCTCAATTATGCAGGAGCCCAGCACATCAGTGCAAAAGATTAGGCTGAAGCATTTGCTACATTCTTCAGCCAATTCAATTCACTCCACATGATATCAAGAGACGGCTGAAGGCCCTGGATACAGCAAAGGCTATGGGTCCAGATAATATTCTGGCAATAGTACTGAAGACTTGTGCTCCAGAACTTGCCACGCCCCTAGCCAAGCTTTTCCAGTACAGCTACTACATTGGCATCTAACCGGCTATGTGGAAAATTGGTCAGGTATTTCCTGTACACAAAAAGCAGGACGAATCCAACCTGGACAATTACCGCTCCATCGGTCTACTCTTAATCATCAGTAAAGTAATGGAAGGGGCCATCAACAGTGTTATCAAGCGGCATTGCTTAGTAATAACCTGCTCACTGATGCCCAGTTTGGGTTCCGCCCGGGCCACTCAGCTCCTGACCTCATTACAGCTTTGGTTCAAACATGGACAAAAGAGTTGAACTTCCGAGGTAAGGTGAGAGTGACTGCCCTTGACATCACGGCAGCATTTGACCGAGTGTGGCATCAAGGAGCCTTAGCAAACTTGGAGTCAATGGGAATCAGGGGCAAAACCCTCCACTGGTTGGAGTCATACTTAGCACAAAGGAAGATGGTTGCAGTTGTTTGAGGTTAGTCATCTCAGCTCCAGCACATCACTGTAGGAGTTCCTCAGTGTAGTGTCCTTGGCTGAACCATCTTCAGCTGCTTCATCAGTGACCTTCCTTCCATCCATAAGGTCAGAAGTGGGGATGTTCGCTGATTGTGCAATGTTCAGCACCATTCGCGACTCCTCAGATACTGAAGCAGTCCATGTCCAAATGCAGCAAGACCTGGACAATATCCAGGTTTGGGCTGACAAATGGCAAGTAACATTCGCGCCACACAAGTGTCAGGCAATGACCATCTCCAACAAGAGAGAATCCAACCATCACTCCTTGATGTTCAATGGCATAATCACCACTGAATCCCCCACTATCAACATCCTGGGGATTACTATTGACCAGAAACTGAACTGAACTAGCCATATAAATACGGTGGCCACAAGAGCAAGTCAGAGGCTGAGAAGCCTGATCCCCCAAAGCCTGTCCACCATCTACAAGGCACAAGTCAGGAGTATGATGGAATATTCCCCCAGTTGCCTGGATAGTGCAGTTCCTACAACACTCAAGATGCTTGACATCATCCAGGACAAAGCAGCCCACTTGATTGGCACCACATCCACATTCATTCAATTCCTCTTCCACCAACATACAGTAGCAGCACTGTGTACCATCCACAAGATGCACTGCAGGAATTCACCAAGGCTCCTTCAAAGCACCTTCCAAACCCATGACCACTACCATCTAGAAGGACAAGGGCAGCAGATAGATGGGAACACCACTACCTAGAAATTCCCCTCTAAATCACTCACCATTCTGACTTGGAAATATATTGCCATTCCTTCACTGTCACTGCGTCAAAATCCTGGAACTCCCAGCAGTTCAAGAAGGCAGCTCACCATCACCTTCTCAAGGGCAATAAGGGTTGAGCAATAAATGCTGGCCCAGCCAACAAAGCCCATATCCCATGATGGAATAATAAAACATTTCCAGGCTTCATTTCAGGACTCATTGGTGTCTGCCAGGCCCTGGAGGATTCAAACCATGTGGACCCTTCCAGGTATCAGACAGCCTTCCTTTACCCTGTAATGGGGATTGTGGTCTTCGCTGGAGGCACCTTCTCTGAAGAGGAAAAGAGGGGCAGAAGGGAGAGGAGGCCATGTGTCCTTATGCAGCTTCCAGGGGCGGGACTTTTGGGAGGAGAGGTGCAGGCACAAGGGGCACAAGGCCAGCAGGTAGTTCAAGGCACAAGGGGCCGCAGAAGACACCACTATCCTGCTGCCAGGGTTCACAGGCAGTGATGCTGCTACCTCAATATGTCCAAGGTGCAATGATGAAAGAGAATCTGCCTCTCAAGGGAGACCATGACCTCCATTTTGCCAGATGATTGGGCCTGAGATCAGCTGCGACTGTGTGGATGGACACCCCATGCCAGTGGCTATGAAGGTTACAGTGGCTCTCAACTTCTATGCATTCAGATCTTTCTAGGGGTGAGTGGGATGTGTGCAGTCTCCCAATCAGCTGTCCATGGTTCCATCAAGCTGGTGACAGAAGCTCTGGTCAGACAGGTATTGACTTTCATTCGTTTCCATACTGACGAGGCCAGCCAGGCTGAGCGAGCCATAGGCTTTGCAGCGATTGCTGGGTTCCCCTGTGTCCAGGGTGCCATCGACTATATACATGTGGCCATCAAGGTGCCAGCAGATCAGCCTAGCGCCTTCGTCAACTTTCCATCTCATGAGCATGCAGATAGTGTGTGACCACAGGATGCAGATTCTGCAAGTGTGTGCAAGGTACCTTGGCAGCTCCCATGACATGTACATCCTGAGACACTCCCAGGTACTGAGGCTCTTCAGTGCTGCAACCCTACTGGATGGATGGCTGCTAGGTGTCAAGGCTATCCATTGAAGAGGTGGCTCATGATGTCTGTCCACCACCCAAGAACAGAGACAGGGAAGCATTACAATATGAGTCATGATTCCAGAAGGGCCATAGGTAGAGAGGACCATACATCTCAAGATGCGCTTCCGGTGCCTGGACCATTCAGGGGCAGCACTATGATACCCCCCAGAGCAGTGTCACTGATAGTGGTTGCATGCTGCGTTCTCCACAATCTGACACTGACAAGGGTGGGGACCTATTGGAGGACAGGGATCTTGAAGCATGCTGCACAGGCCACAGATAATGAGTCCAGTGAAGAGTTCGAAGAGGAGCACGCTAAGGAGAACACTGACAGTGTGGAGCCAGACCTCGGTAACCTCCAGGGAGGCAGGAACAGCAGGGACACCTTGATCTAACCCTCCTTCAGCTACACTACCAAAGATCAGCCTCAAATGTAGGCCAGGGCTGCCTCCTCCATCCTGGATGTCTGAAAGGAGCCCTTCATTTGAACATAAAGAACACTCAGCGCCTGTGCAATAAAGCTCAGAGCCACGTGCATTACATGCTGGCATAGCCTGCACCAATAAAATAAAAAGATGAAGCATACTCAGGCCATGATTACAAAAACAAAATTTATATCGTTTTGACAATTACAAACTATTTATGACAACTTCTCTGGTCTTAAGTCCCAGACCAGTATACATTTAATTAAAGATAAATTAACATAAAATCACCCGTGAACTGTCCCTCTTGTGTTCGTGGTGCCTTTAATTTACGCCTGTCAATGCTATGTCTTGGTGATCCCCACTTGCTGGCACCGGCATCCAGACAGCCTATTGACCCTGCTGTCTTGTTGGCCTTGGTGACTTTGGTGGTCATCCTCTGGCCAGTGGACTTTTTGCTGGCCCTGCCTTTGAGGGAGCGGCCATTGACACTCTTGCCATGTCCCCAGTTGCCGCAGCCTCATCAGATGCTACGGTCACTGGCAGAGGGGCGGGGAAGCTGCTGCCATCATTGGAGCAGCCTGAGAGGAGCCATCAGAGATAACAGGCAACTCATGTACCAATGTGAGGTCACTGTGGACCTCCCTGCACACTACTGATGGATGGACACCTATCTGGGGTACTGGGTGCCTCATCCGTCTCCCACACTGACACTGACCACTTGAGCTCAGTGCCTGTGTTAGGGTTTGCAGGTCTGAGCGCAACCCCAGGAACCCTTCATTCTGTCTCTGTCGCCACTCTCTCAATGGAGGAGGCAGTGCGCTCGTCCATGATGGTGAGCGCAGTGCTCATGCTCTGCATGGACTCCTCCATCACGGACACCATGGCACACAGGCCCTCATGGATCTCCGCCAGATCCTCCGCACATCTCGCTGGACATCCAGCATCTGTCGTCTAATGGAAAACTCCAGAGGCTCATCATCAGCCTTCAACTGAGCATTGTCCTGGTCCCCAGCAGCCATCTGATTGCCGGTGCCTTGGGCATTCTCTGCCTCTGCCTGCACCTCAAGTGAATGTGAAGTGCCCTTACCAATGTGCACCAACATACTAGCCACTGATCCAATGCCCACCAAAGTGCTGATATCTTCATTGGTGCCTGCTTCAGAGAATGGGTATGACGCAGGTGACAGTGATGCCCAGTGGTCCTCCGGCGTCAAGGGAACTTAAAAGGGAGAAGAAGGACATGTCATTAGTTAAAGTCATCACACTGTCACTGTGCATGCCAGCACCCTGTTGAGACAATGGAGAACTGCATCATGGTGCCATCACCTTTCAATGATTAATAGGGACACTAGGTGCATGGCTCACATCAATGAAAAGACTGCATTAGAATGGTTGTACGATCTGAAACTCTCACCTCTGTGCACTGCATTCTTCCCTTCGTCTGGGACCACCGCCTCTCCATGCCTGGTTGCATGGGGAATGTTGTCAGCTCTCCAGCTCCAGGGTACATTGCTCGAACCGGGAAACCATCAGCAGGTTGGGCGGGCCTCCACCTGTACGTGCCCTCTCGGCTTAGTTATGGCTTGTCTTCTCCTGAAAGGACAGAGGAGTACTAATTATTCCACTCTTTACCTGCAGCGCCATTGCAGCCTGGCCAACCCCAGCTGAGGAACATCTCACAGGGCATATCACACCCTCCTACCGCAAGGCACTCAGTCCAAGTAGCTAGTGCTCACCCCCTTGACCAGCTCCAGTGTGATTGACAGTTGGCCCCTGAGGTCCGTGGGGGGTGGGGGAGAATGGGGCAGCCACACCCTAACATTTCTGTGCACTGACCCATGCCAACACGGTACTCATCCTTCCTGAGCACAGCAGGTTATTGAAGCGCTTTTGGCACAGCACCCAGGAGCGCCGCACCACACCATGGCAGCTCACCCGGGCTGCCACCACCTCCAATGCCCTCTTGGTGAGGTGCAGTGGCCTCCTCCTCCTCCTACCTCCTGGGGACAAGGGTGTCCCCCCTGGCAGCCACCTCCGGCAGCAAGAGCATGGCATACTCATCCGAAAAGTGGAGAGGCAGAGTGACCACCAACCTGCCCTCCCACCTGATGCGGGCTGTCGCATTCAAGTGCATCTTAAGAATGGGAGCCAGCCTTTCTGGGGCTGCCTGGGCCTTTATTATACCGGCCGCCATTAGACCCGGCACAAAACAGGCTCCCGCCCCCACTCGGCCCGCCAGTGTGAAATCGCGGTCGGGGCCCTATCGTGGGTGGTGGTCAGTTTTGTTGCAGCTCCAAGGCCTGCCCACCGCACCTGCCTGACGAAGGCAAAATCCAGCCCAAAGATAAATAAGAAAACAAAGAAAATCTATTTGCATTTCATGCATAACTACTTGTCTCCTAGCAAGTCCTGTGGAACGTAACACTCACATCAGCTCTGCCCAATTTCTATTTGTGTCTTGACATTAGCTAGTGAAAGTACAACTGCAAATGTATTCACCCAGGGCCAGGGAGAGAAATCATGGGCCATGGTGCTTGTCCTGTTTCTGGGCCCCTTATTCCACCCCATGCCACCCCACCCCTCTCTCTCAATCATGCTTGATTATTTTTCCTCTTTCAAGATTCACTAAGCAATTCACCAAACAATCACAGAAAGGTCCTAGTAAAATAATAACGCCCATTTTTTGCATCTGGTCACAAATAATGTCCAATATATATGCATCATGGGTCATTAATATTAAGAGCAGCAATTATATAATGCAGCCTAAGTTTGTGTGTGCCCTATAGGTGATCTCATCATGACTATTAAACAAACCGGAAGGTACAAATTTTACTTTAACAGCATTGTGCAATATTGTTATTTGATAGAAAAACAGGTGCCAAAGTTCAGGATACCTGCTCGGGGCTGTAAAGGAACTCACAGTGGGATTTGTATTCTCTATCCCTTCCGGTCACAGTCTGTTTCTCATTTCCCATAATAATACCTTTCTCATTTGCCTTGTCTTTAAGCTGTTGTGGTCCATGTTGGTACCAATAGCATAGGACAAAGAAGGAGGTTCTGCATAGTCAGTATGAGGAGCTTGGTGCCACTTTAAGAAGCAGAAACTCAAAGGTCATAATCTCTGGATTATTACCTGAGCCACATGCAAATTGGCATAGGAAAAATCAGATTAGGGAGTTGAATTTTTGGCTCAAAGACAAGTGTGGAAGAAGTGGGTTCCAGTTCATGGGGCACTGGCACCAATACTGGGGAAAGTGGGATCTGTACCATTGGGACAGTCTACACCTGAACCATGCTGGGACTGGTGTTCTTGCGAGCCACACGACCATGGAGGTAGAGAGGGTTTTAAACTAAATATTGGGGCAAACTTGGGAAGATGTGGTAAACCAAAGACTAGAGACAAGGCAAATGAGAAAGGTATTATTATGAGAAATGGAAAACAGACTATGACAGAAAGGGATAGAGAATACAAATCTAATAATAAATCAGCAGATGAGACCAGAGATTATGAAAAGAATAAAAGGAAAGAACTAAAGGCTCTGAATGCATGAAGCATTTGAAACAAAATAGATGAACTGAGAGTGCACATTAAAATAAATAAGTATGATTTGATAGCCATTACAGAGGCATGGCTGCAGGAGGACATGGATTAGGACCTGAATATTAAAGGGTATAGGACATTTAGGAAAGAAAGGAAGCCAGGAAAAAGTGAAGAGATGTCCATAATAGTTAATGGTGGTGTTAGCACAATGGAGAGGGATGACCGAAGTTCAGGAAACCAGGGTATGGAAGTGGTTTGGGTAGAAATGAGAAATGGTAAAGGCAAGAAGTCACTTGGGGAGTCGTGTCAGGCTCCCTAATAGTAACCATATGATAGAATGGAGCAGAAAGGAGGAAATAAAGGGAGCTTGTCAGAAAGGCAGGGCAACAATCATGGGACATTTTAATCTACATATAGACCAAAAAAATCAGATGGGCAAAGGTTGCAATGGATGAGGAGTTTATAGAATTTTTCTGGGATAGTTTCTTAGGACAGCAGGATCTGGAGCCAACCAGAGAACAAGCTATAATATACCTGGTAATATGCAATGAGATGGGATTAATTAATTATCTCATAGTGAAGGCACCCCTAGGTAGCAGCAACCATAATATGCTTGAATTTTACATTCAGTTTGAGGGAGAGATGACGGGGTCCGAGACGATGTTTTTAAACTTAAATAAGGGCAATTATGAAAGCAAAGCTTGCTAAAGTGAATTGGCAAATTAGGTTAAGGGATAGGTCAGCAGAGATGCAGTGGCAAACATTTAAGGGGATATTTCATAATACACAGAATAGATACATTCCAATGAGTAAGAAAAAGCCCAAGGGACAGACACACCGTCTGTGCTTAACCAGAAAGGTTAAAGATAGTATCAAACCTAAAGAAGAAGTATATAATTGTGCAAAGGTAGGTGGAAGGCCAGTAGATTGGACAGGATACAAGGAACAGCTAAGGATAACTATAAGATTAATAAGGAGGGAAAAATTGGAGTTTGAGTGAAAGCTAGCCAGAAATATAAAAACAGATAAGAGTTTCTGTAAATATTTTAAAAAGAAATGGGTTAACAAAGTGAGCATTGGTCCTATAGAAAGTAAGTCTGGAGAACTGATAATGGAAAACAAGGAATTCGCAGATGAATTGAACAGGTATTTTGCATCAGTCTTCCCTATAGAGGGTACAAGAAAAATCCCAGAAACAGCAATAAATCAGGAAATAAAAGGGAGGGAGAAACTCAGGAAAATTACAATCAACAGAGAAGTGATACTGAGTAAATTGCTGGAGCTGTGGGCTGACAATTGCTCGGGTCCTGATGAACTTCATCCAAGGATCTTAAAAAAAAAAACGGCTAGTGAAATAGTTGATACATTGGTTTTAATTTTACGAAGCTCCCTAGATTCGGGAAAGGATTCATTAGATGGAAGATATTATTCAAAAAGGGACGGAGACAGAAAGTGAGAAACTACAGGCCAATTAGCTTAACATCTGTCATAGGGAAAATGTTAGAAGCTATTATTAAAGAAACTTAATAGCAGGGCACTTGGATAAGTTCAATGTAATCAGGCAGAGTCAACATGGTTTTGTGAAAGGGAAATCATGTTTAACCAGCTTATTGGAGTTATTTGAGGAAGTAACATGTACTGTGCATAAAGGGGAACTGATGGATGTATTGTACTTAGATTTCCAGAAGGCATTTGATAAAGTGCCACATCAAAGTTTATTGTGGAAAATAAAAGCTCAAGGTATAGGGGGAAACTTGCTGGCATGGATAGAATATTGGCTGGCTAATTGGAAGCAGAAAGTAAGCATACGTGATCCTTTTTTCAGGTTGGCAAGGTGTAAGGAGAGGTGTGCCACAGGGATCAGTGTTGGGAACTCAACTGTTTGCAATTTATATAAATGACTTGGATGAAGGGATGGATGGGATGGTTGCCAAATTTGCTGATGACACGAAGATAGGTAGGAAAATAATTTGTGAAGAGGATATAAGGAGGCTACAAAAATATATAGATAGGTTAAGTGAGTGGGCAAAGATCTGGCAAATGAAGTATAATGTGGGAAAATGTGAAATTATCCATTTTGGCAGGAAGAATAAAAGACAAGCATATTATCTAAGTAGTGAGAGATTGCAGAGCTCTGAGATGCAGGGGGATCTGGGGGCCTTAATGCATGAATTGCTAAAGGCTAGTATGCAGGTACAAGAAGTAATTAGGAAAGCTAATAGAATGATATCATTTATTGCAAGGGGAATTGAATACAAAAGTAGGGAGGTTCTGTGTCAGTTATACAGAGCACTAGTGAGACCACATCTGGAGTACTGTGTACAGTATTGGTCACCTTATTTAAAGAAGGATGTAATTGGAAGCAATTCAGAGAAGGTTTACCAGACTAATGCCTGGAATGGGAGGGTTGTCTTATGAGGAAAGGTTGGATAGATTAGACCTGTATCTACTGGAGCTTAGAAGAGTAAGAGGTAACTTGATTGAAATGTATAAGATCCTGAAAAGTCTTAACAAGGTGGGTGTGGAGAGGACATTTCCTCTTGTGGGAGAATCTAGAACTAGGGGGTCGCAGTTTAAAAATAAGGGGTTGCCCATTTAAAACAGAGATTAGGCTAGTTTTTTTCTTTCAGAGGGTTGTGAGTCTTTGGAACTCTTCCTGAAATGACGGTGGAAGCAGAGTCTTTGAATGTTTTTAAGGCAGAGGTAGATAGATTCTTGGTGAGCAAGGGGGTGAAAGGTTATTAGGTGTAGATGGGATGCAGATTTCAGGTTACTATCAGATCAGCCATGATCTTATTAAATGGCGGAGCAGACTCAAGGGGCCAAATGACCTACTCCTGCTCCTTGCTCGTAAGTTCACATATCCCATTAATAATTTTTTAACATTGTTGGACAATACTACTGATTTCAGTGACTGCAGCAGCCCTCATTAACATGTCCTGCACATTGCATCACATGGACCAAGGTGATAGTAAATTCGTTTTTGGGGAAAGATTCAATACTTATCTAGATAAACTGCACAAGATCATTTCCATTTGTAGGAGTAGAAGAAGATTTTCTTCTGCCTGGTTTGATGATATTCAATGTAATTATTTCATAGAAGGGGTGTGATTGGATTCTATTTTATCAGTAATCTCACATAGTAGAAAGATCAAATGACTCCTGAGCAACAAAATGGAACGATTGAACAATATAGGTCTTCACTATCATGTGTGAAGTATTGAAGCCCTCAGTTGTCTCTGTGCAACACAACTGTTAAGAGGCCTGAGGAAAAAGACTGAATAGGTCACAATTATATGTGTTTTCTTGATCAGCAAGTGTGAAGACTCTGCTGTTTCCTGCTTCTCACTACAGTATATTTTCAACATCAACTATGGAACTCAACTTTATCACAATATTTTAAATCTTCAAAAAACTCATGGAAAATACCAAGATAGAGTGGAATAACTGGTAAGTAGACAAAAGAACAAGACTGAAGTCAATAGAAAAGATTCCTGAGAATCATGTGCAGTGTGAAACAGGTTACTGATTCACTATGAGCCCATTTCAACTCCTGTCCTGGCAATCCCACCCCATAAAGCCTGCTCACAGTAAACGTACATTAGCAACAAAATAAACAGTACTCCAGCCATGATTCTACTATCCGTGCACAAGATATTTATGAATGACAAAGCCCATACAGCCCAGCTCATTGCATCCATCCCAGAATGACATACGAGCATACATATTAGGAGCAGGAGTCAGCCATTTAGCTCTCTCTGACCTGCTCTGTCATTTGATGACATTGCCTACATTATACTGGTGACAACAACTAAAAAGTCCTCAGTTGGCTGTGAAGTGATTTGGGACATTATGAAAAGTGCTGTATAGATGTAGGTTTTACCATTCTTTCACTACATCTGCATGAAATAGGCAGAGTGACTGTAGCAATGGAGGCCTAATGCTGATTCTCTAAGGATGATTAATCACAGAGCAATCAATTGATGTTAGGAAAGTGGTTACAAAGAAATCACTACATTAAGAAAAACAATTCAAATCTGTAGCTAACCTCTCCCCAGCACTCCCTGCAACTTCCCTTTCACCTCCTCCAAATCCTCCCTCCAATATCCCATCAATGCCATTTCCAACCTCCCCCAACACCTTCTCTAACATCCACTCCAACCCACCCTCCAACCTCCCCTCAGTCACCTACTCCAACCAGCCCCCAGCACCCATCTAATTTCTTGCTCAACCACCCCCCTCCCCACCCCCCTAAACATATCCCAAGCCACCCAATCTCCCCCAAACCCCCTTCTAACCTCTCCCCCCACCCTCTAACCTCAGCCCCCTACCCAGAGTCTGGGAGAGAGGGGTGCAGAGGTCCAAAACACCATGGCCCAGAAGCTCGCCAGACGTGCACTGAGGCTCTGTGCTGTAAACTGAGCTCATCATCCAGACTGAAGTCAGAGCTGCAGACCTGACAGACCTGCTTTAAAAAAACGAATCTGACAGGCAGAAGGTTCTGATTTTTTTTCATCTGGTCTGTCGGTGTCAGTGTCAGATTCACTAATTGCTGTGCTGCTGCTTCAGACCTTCAGGCAGCTTCGTGGTTCTGATTGTTTTTGAAAAGTTTGCCGGAAAACCACAAAACTGCTCAAAGGTCAGCAGCAGCACAGCAAGAGAGATCTTCCTTGCAAAATTGGTAAATGAAACCCCTGTAACTTTAGAACCATTTGGATGCTCAGTGTGTGTGTATGTAGGGTGGGGGGCAGAGTTGGTTAGACAGGGGGCAGGTTAGAACTTTTGTTGGGGGACATTGGATGGGCGCTGGGGGTAGGTTGGTGGGATGGGAGGTAGGTTGGGGGGACTTGCTTTGAGGTTCCGGGGGCAGTTTGGGGAGTTGGGGTGGAGAATGGAGCAGGATAGGGAGAGGTTGGAGGGAGTTTGGGGGTGTATAGGATGGTTGGGGGTAGGTTCGAGGGGTTTGGGGGGAAGTTGGTGGGCAAGTTAAAGGGGGTTTGGGGGGAGGTTAGGCGAGTTGGGGGAGTTTGAAGGGGAAATTGGGGGGAGGTTGGAGGGTGGTTGATGGGGGTGCTGGGGAGAGATTATGGGTTGCTGAGGGAGGTTGGGGGGTTGCAAGGGGTATTGGGGGGAACTTGGAGGTGGTTGGGGCTGGGTTGGAAGGTAGCTACAGAGTTGAATTGTTTTGCAAATGTAGTGATTTCTTTAGCTATTTTTCTAACACCAATTGATTATTCTGTGATTAATTATCCTTAGAGAATCAGCATTGGACCTCCAATTGCACCATTGCTACAGACACTCTGACTACTGCATGCAAGTGTAACGAAAGAAAAATAAAACCTACATTTATACGGCACCTTTTGTGATGTCCCAAATCACATTACAGCCAATTAAATACTTTTGAGTTGTAGTAAGCGGTATAATTTCAGCAATGTTATCAAATGGTGAAGTAGGCTCCAGGGGCCAAATGGCTTACCCATACTCCTAATATGTATGTTCATCTGTCTCTCTGGGATCAATTTGATGAACTAAGCTAGACGGCCTTTGTCATCCATAATTATCTTGCAAATAAAGGGTGGAACCATGGCTAGAGTTCTGTTTAATTTGTTGCTAATGTAACATTACTATGAACAGGTTTTATCAGGAGTGATTGCTAAGACAGGAGTGCGTAATGGGCTCATAGTGAATCAGTGGGCAGGTTTCCAATTGGCGGAGGTGGGGAGGGGCGGAGTGGGCGCTGGAGGGTGTGCAGAGACCGTCGGGTCCAATGGTGACCCGGCAGTCTGTTTAAAAGAAGGCCTGGCAGCCTTTTGTAGGCTGCTCACAATGGCCAGTGCTAGGCTGCAGCAGAGGGGTTTGGGTGAGCAGGCCAAGCTGGAGGGTAGGCCTATGAAGCAGGCCAGGCTGGAAGGTAATATGCCCCTCATTTTTCTGATGACTGACTTGCTGCCCTCCTCGAGCAGGTGGCAGCACGGCGGGAGGTGCTGGTCCCCCAGAATGGGAAGACGAAGCCCCACCCCCATGATGAAAGGTGCCTGGGAGGAGCTGGTGGAGGTGGTGAGCTCCCGAACGTGGTGCAACACACCTGGATCCAGTGTCGCAAGCACTTCAATGATTTGTTGCGCTCTGGCAGAATGAGTACCATGTTGGCATTGGGCATTTAACCCAGCAGGGAGCCTTACCCTCTGCGGCCCCCCTGCCCCAAGTCTCAGTGTCATGACTGCATTGAATCATTGACGGCATTTTTCCTTTGCTGGACGGGCAAACAGATAGTGCCCATGCGGAGGTCATGAGGAGATGAGTTTTCTCCTACAGCAGATGTTGATCTGAGTCCCACATGACTGGTTTTGGGGCAACCTGGAGGAGCTGCACCTAGTCGCAGACTCAGAACTCCAGGACATTTCCTAGTCAGGGTGATGAGATGGTGGAAGGGGAGCTTCAAGGTGGCGTGGCAACGAACCATCTGCACGTGCATGTGCCTCCTTGTTATGGGAGGAAATACCGTGTGGTTCCTCATGTGATGTCGGCAGCATGTGTCCAAGGGGGCAGTGGGGGGGGGGGGGTGGGGAGCAGGCTGAGCATCTTTGTCTGAGTGATCGGCTGCAGCAGGCTGAGGAGGCACTGGAGGCCTGACATGTCGCATTCTTGTTGGGGTGGGCCGTGCGTGAACAGAGTCCATGTGCAATTTTTCCTAATCAATGCTCTTCTCTCTTTTTCAGGAGAAGAATCGGAGAACGCGGCCTAGCGTGTGAGGACTGGAGGTGGCCAGGCACAGCTCTCCATACCAACTCACTCCGAGCAGGAGGCCCTTGAACTGGAGAAAACCATGCTTCCAGGTCTACTGGTGTCAGTGAGGCTGGGCTGCCACATCCAGGTATTTATGCCCAACAGTGAGGTCAGTATTGTCCTTCAACAGCCATAGCACTGATGATTGTTAAATTAGTAACAAAAACAGAAATACCTGGAAAAACTCAGCAGGTCTGGCAGCATCAGCGGAGAAGAAAAGAGTTGACGTTTCGAGTCCTCATGACCCTTCGACAGAACTTGAGTTCGAGTCCAAGAAAGAGTTGAAGTATAAGCTGGTTTAAGGTGTGTGTGTGGGGGGCGGAGAGATAGAGAGAGAGAGAGAGGTGGAGGGGGGGGTGTGGTTGTAGGGACAAACAAGCAGTGATAGAAGCAGATCATCAAAAGATGGCAATGACAATAGTACAATAGAACACATAGGTGTTAAAGTTAAAGTTGGTGATATTATCTAAACGAATGTGCTAATTAAGAATGGATGGTAGGGCACTCAAGGTATAGCTCTAGTGGGGTTTTTTTTTAAATAATGGAAATAGGTGGGAAAAGGAAAATCTTTATAATTTATTGGCAAAAAAAGGAAGGGGGAAACAGAAACCTAGTCGGCACTTTACAGCCTTCCGGACTGAATATTGAATTCAACAACTTTAGGTCGTGAGCTCCCTCCCCCATCCCCACCCCCTTTCTGTTTCCCCCTTCCTTTTTTTTCCAATAAATTATAAAGATTTTCCTTTTCCCACCTATTTCCATTATTTAAAAAAAAAACCCCACTAGAGCTATACCTTGAGTGCCCTACCATCCATTCTTAATTAGCACATTCGTTTAGATAATATCACCAACTTTAACACCTATGTGTTCTATTGTACTATTGTCGTTGACATCTTTTGATGATCTGCTTCTATCACTGCTTGTTTGTCCCTACAACCACACCACCCCCCCCCACCTCTCTCTCTCTTTCTCCGCCCCCCCACACACACACCTTAAACCAGCTTATATTTCAACACTGTCTTGGACTCGAACTCAAGTTCTGTCGAAGGGTCATGAGGACTCGAAACGTCAACTCTTTTCTTCTCCGCCGATGCTGCCAGACCTGCTGAGTTTTTCCAGGTAATTCTGTTTTTGTTTTGAATTTCCAGCATCCGCAGTTTTTTTGTTTTTATCATTGTTAAATTAGTTATTGTTGCAACATTGCTGGACCATTGGTTATAAAAGGCTGAGCGCATAATGAGCCGGGGGGACAGGGGTGAACTTTGTGAGTGTCCGCACACAAACTGATCCACTGTCCTTGTTCTTCCTTTCAGCATCATCAGAGCACGGCCGGGAGGAGGAGCAGCAGATTCCCCTTCTCACACCTGAGGGGCCTGAAGTCTCACCAGCATTGCACCATTTCTGCAAGGCAGGCACCAGTGCAGATACTAGCACATTGGTGGGAATTAGAACAATGGCTAGTGTCCCAGGGCAGAGTGGTAAGGGCACTTCACAGTTGCTGGAGGAGCTGGAAGAGACAGAGTGTGCCCATGGCGCCAGCAGTTGGAGGCCTGCAGGGGACCAGGCACATGCTCAGTCAGTGCCTGATGATGTGCCTCTGGAGTCATCCACGACGCAGCAAACGCAGGAAATGCAGCTGGGTGTGCGGGAGCACCTGAGGGAGAGACATGAGGCTATGCTTGGCTTGGTCTCCGTGGTGGAGGAGTCTACGTGGATGTTCACCGATGCAATGAACCACATGTCCGAGTGCCATGCATCTTCCATGGGGAGAGTGGCGACTCTCATGGAGAACCTACTCCAGGAGACCCGCCAGGGCTTCCTGGGGATGCACTCTGACCAGCAAGCCCTCACATCGGTAATGACCTCAGCTGGTCAGTGCCAGTGTGGTAGATGGTATGGGCATCAATCTTTCCAGCTCATTGCCCATCCACCCAGGGTGAGCAGGAAGGTTACACACATACATGCATGCACACACATATACTCACACGCACGCACACACACACTCACAAGCACACACAGGCACACATGCACGCACAGGCACACATGCACGCACGCACACACACACACACACATGCACAAACACACACACATGCACGTGCACACACACACTCGCACGCACACACACACATACTCACATGCACGCACACACGCACGAAGACACACACATACTCACGCACACACACACACATGCACAAACACACACACATGCACGTGCACACACACACTCGCACGCACACACACATACTCACATGCATGCACACGCACGAAGACACACACATACTCACGCACACACACACACACACATACTCACACATACTCGCATGAACACAGACACATACTCACACGCATACATACACGCGCACACACACACACAAACATACACGCATGCACACACACAGGCACACATGCACGCACACACACACGCACGCACACACGCACGCACGTACACACACACATACTCACACGCACACACATGCATGCACACATGCACAAACACATACATACTCACACGCACACATACATGCGCACACACACTCGCACGCACACACGTATGCACACGCGCGCATATGCACACATACATGCACGTACACACATGCACACACGCACGCACACACCTGCACACACGCACACACACATACACTGCATCCAATCGGTTCTACAGTTACTGGGACTTCACTTACTATTTTTTCAAGCAATTGTTCCCTCCTGACAGTTGCTGTGCTGCTGCTGACCCTTTGGCTGCTTCATGGCTTTCTGGTCGGCTTTTCAAAAAAAATCAGAACCACAACGCTGCCCCGAAAGTTGGAAGCAGCAGCGCAACAACTACTAAATTGACACTGACAGATTTTTTAAGAATCAGAACCTTCAGCCTGACAAATCTCTTTTTTTTAAGCCAGTCTGTCAGGTCTGCAGCTCTGGCTTCAGTCTGGGAGATAAGAAACTCAGTTTACAATATGGAGCCTGGGCCCTCTAAGCCCCCCTTGTCCTGGCCCTGTGTTCACCAACCTGCCCCCAACCATTTGCTAGTAAATAGAAGAGTTTGACAAATAGCATTGTCCCACTAATATCTAATCCATCATAAATGGGTGCCAACCATTAAATTTGAGTTAACAAATGGAGATAAGGACTTAAGTATTTCAGACAAAATATTAAGTAAGAGTTCTTATTTTTTTCCTGGGGCAATGTGTGGAAATAAAGGTCTGGTCTCTGAAATTTGTGCGGGATGGAGGAGGGAGGGAGGGAGTAAATGTGGGATTGGAGAAGAGTATGGGTGAATTGGTGGCAGAGAGGAGCTTCCTCTTCTCCAGGTCATTTCCAATGCAATTGTGCACCTACCTGATTGCAGGAAGGAACTTCACTGTGATGTTTTGCTGCAGTGTTTGCAGGTCTGCATAAATCTAGGAGAATATGACAGCTGCTCTCTTTCTTGTTTCTGATTTTGGCAACACTGAAAGCAACTGGCCATTTCTTTCTTTGTTCACAGAATCAATGGCCCTAAGAATACTGGGCACTGCACTCCTATGGAAACTATGATAATTATTTTGTTCCTCAATTACTTCACGTGGTAATACAGGCACCATTTATGTGTCAGTACGCTATGTAGCCACTAGCAAAGGGTTTAATGGCAGGGCTGAAAGGGGATGGTACCCTGGCAGATTTGGATTCCAACCCAAATTTCCATACTTTTGTCATTGAAGAATCCCTGATTCCAAGAACTTTGGGGCCGTAATGTTGTCTGTTGCACTCAGCAACTGAGTTATGCAATATGAGCAGAAGTGAATTCTCTAACAATTGGCTAAATACATACCAGCGGAAATGCAGAGACCAGGAAAAAAGTTTGTGGCAACTCTAGGAATAATAACCATCTTTAGGCACAGAACTTCCTAAACTGACAGTTGAGTAGACTCTGGTTAGCTGTTGGCATGAAGTAATTGGGGTGGCTGTGCTTTTTTCTAAATTTACCCTGCTTGCTCGTTGTAAAAAAAGAACCAGGAAACTACAGATGTCAAAACTTTACATTAATCAAGAAGCTCTTTGATCATGCCAACTCTCAATTTGCATCTAATCTTAACTAAACAGCTGTTGCCCATATTAATTATCTAGAAACATAATAAGAATGTCTATTCTCCATACAATTAAACTAATTTTTCAGTTTTCCAAAACTTAAAAATACAATATCACATATAATCAGTGCAACATCGAACCAGTAATTCTGCAAGATTCATTTATGACGCTTATTGTCATTAACTGTACAGATGGCAGCAGTTTATATTACAATTTCTAAAAATGTATTAATAAAAGTGAATGTAAAAAGGGCTTGAAAAGCAAATGGATCACATGGCTCTTTGTCAACTCTTGCTGCAATATTTCTTGGCCGTGAATATTGTCAAAGAAACAAAAATAAAGTAACTCAATTTTGTGCTAATTAATTTGGATTGTGTTTCTGGGCAAATGCATCCTTCAATTAGTGCTTGATCATTTTTTCACCTTCACTTAGGGTAACAATCTGTGGTAAGCACTGCAATAACGAGGCAGCCTTGCTGTGCATCTCCCACTACCTTTTCCAGTCAAATCAGAGGATTTTAACTGCCAAAACTCGACTATTTCCATTATCTTCATTTTCTTCATTTAAATAGCAATCATATACTTAACTAATGATTAATAGAAGGTGGATAGATGAATTAGGGGGAAGGTGAACCCTGTTTGAGATACAGTGTCGACCAGGTGGATCTTTCATCCTCCCTTCTGGAGCCATGTCCAACCCTGACCTACTTTCATAGTTGCTGTTTATTTTATATGTACAGCAATGCCCCACCAGGATTACACAATGTGATGCTGTTGCAGCAACTGAAAAGACACTGAGGAAACTTAAATGGACAGAAGCACCCCAAAGATGGCAGCAGCATTCCCACCAAGATTGAAGTGTGCAGCAGGCAAATGCTTGGGTAACCTGGGAGAAGAGGAGGCTGCTACACTTGGGAATTCAAGACCTTTACTGCCGCTTCTCAGGGCTCACCACAATCTTCTACATGAGAGGCAAAGTACAGCGGTAAACAGTCAAATGGGAAAGAAAACCACTGGGGGACCTCGGACCCATTTTCTTAAAATTATTTACATGCAGCAGACCAGGAAGAAACAGCCAATGGTAACCCCAGAAAGTTGGGGGGTGGGGTGAGGGTGGGGGTTGGGGGGGGAGCTGGTTGCAGAAGGGGGAGTAAATTCTCAGTTGGGGTGGTAAGGAATGATTGTCCTCAAACCTGAATTCTTCCTTGCCCTATGCTGCAATCTACCTATTTCAATTTTTTTTTTCTGTATTTTTTTCTCTTCAATAAGTCAGTGCTCACTCAACAAAGTGTTTTATATTTTAATCAAGTCGAATTGGTTTCTATAGTGGAGCGCTGAGCTGTGGCTAGAATTTTCTGGCCCCTCCCACCAGTGGGATCTTCTGGTCCTGCCGAAGCCCATGGACCTTTCAATTGCTCCCCTATACCCGCTGCTGGGGGACCCGAAAATCCAGCCATGATATTAGTTTTAGACCATGAACCAAGCTGAATTTTTTTTCCAATTTGTTTTTAATCTAATTCAAGAGCACAAGAACAAAAAAAATAAGAACAGGAGTAGACCGTATGACCCGTCAAGTCTGCTCCGCCTTTCAATACGATCATGGCTGATCTTAGTCTTCAACTCTGTTTACCCGCCTATTCCCCATATTCCTTAATTCCCTAAGACCAAAATTTGGTCTATCCTAGCCTTAAGGGCTGAATTTTCTGGCTGGCGGTAGAGCGGGAGCGGGCGCAGGTGGGCGTGGACCCGATCAATGCCTGTGATCGGGTCCACGCTGCCATTTAACCCGGGCAGGCCAGTTAAGGCCCACCCAGCGTGAATCACGGCTCCCTAAGACAGCAGGAGTGGGCAGCCGGCGGCGGGACTGCAATGACCACCGGGTCCAATGGCGATACAGCGGCCTGTTTTAAAAAGCTACTGCAGCTTTTCAAAGGCTGTGAATTATGGCCAGTGGAAGGGCTTCCAAGAGCGCTGCTGGTGAGCAGGCCAGGCAGGAGGGTTGGGCAGGGGGGGCACTGTGCCCCTCGTTTTTCCGATGATTGACTTGCTGTCCTCCTCGAGGAGCTGGCAGCATAGCTGACACCACAGGACAGGAGGAGGAGAATCCCCCCCATATGACCAAACATGCCTGGGGGGAGGTGGCGGAGGTGGTGAGCTCCTGCAATGTGGTGCAGCGTATGTGGATCCAGTGTCCAGTGTTGCGTTCAGGAAGGGTGAGTACCATGATGGCATTGGTCACTTAAACCCAGCTGGTAGGTTTTCCTCCTTGCTGCCACCAGCAACCCCAACTAAGTCTAAGTATAGTGACTGCATTGAATTATTGAGGGCATGTGTCCTTTGCTGGGTGGGCCAGCAGATATTGCCCAAGCCAAGGTCACCCTGAAAGGGTTGTGAAGATATGGGTTCTGCACCCGCAGCATGTGGTACACTGTTTTGGGGGCAACCTGGAGGAGCTGCACCCAGGCGCAGTTCTGGAAGTCCAGGACATGTCAAAGTCAGGGTGATGATTTGCTGGGAGGAGAGCTTCAAGGTGGAATGGCACCAAACCATCTGCTGCCCTCTGCACTCCACGTGCTTGCGCCTTCTTGTTATGGAAGGTTATACAGTGTGGTGCCTAATGTTATGTAGGTATCACGTGTCCAAGAGGTGGGAAGGGGTGTGGAACAGGCCTAGCATCTTTGTGTGAGTGCTCAGCAGCAGCGGGGTGAAGAGGCACTGGAGCCCTGATATGTCCCACTCTGGTTGGGGAGGGCCGTGCGCGAAGAGAGTCCATGTACAATTTGCACTAATCAATGCTCTTCTCTAATTTGCAGGAGGAGAATGCTCATTACGCGGCAGAGCATGCGAGGACTGGCGGCGGCCCTTCTCAGCTGCTTTGCAAAGGAGGCCCTGGATTTGGAGAGGCACCATTGTGCCCAAGTCCACTGGTGTTGGTATTTATGCCCAGCAGTGAGCTTCACCATTGTTCTTCCCACAGCCATGGCAGTGCTTGAAGTTTACAACATACTTGACCATTGCTTATGGAAGGATGAGCGCATAATGAACCGGTGGACATGGACAGGGATGCACATTGTCATTGTCTCCACGTTAACTGATCCAATGTCCTTGTTCTTCCATTCAGCATTAGCAGAGCAGGGCCGGGAGGAGAGCAGCAGAGGCCCCCTCCCACACCTGAGGGCCCTGAAGTCTCACCAGCCTCATGTCCGAGCACCATGTGTCCGCCATGGAGAGAGTGGCAACTCTCGTGGAGAAGCTCCTCCAGGAGACCAATCAGGGCTTCCTGGTGATGTGTTCTGACCATCAAAATCTCACATCGACAATGACCTCAGCTGGTCAGTGCCAGTGTGGGAGATCGTCTGGGCACTAAGTTTCCCAGCTCGGTGCCCATCCATCCACGGTGAGGAGGGAGGTCCGAAGCGACCTCACATCCGCGCAGCAGCTGATTGTTGTCTCTACGGGCTCCTCTCAGGGCGCTCCGGATGAGGTGGCATATCCTACCCTCCCCCCCCCCCCCCCCCCCCCCCCCCCCCCCCTCTGCCAGTGACCGTTGCATCTGATGAGGCTGCAATGACTGGGGAGGTGCCAGCTGTGGAACTGGCCACTCCCTCCTGGGCAGGGCCAGCACAGGCTCCACGGGCCAGAGGACGACCGCCAAGGTCATTGAGGCCAACAGGACAGCAGAGTCAGCAGACTGGCTCAAGGTGCCACTCCCAGTGAGGGGTCAGCACCAAGACATAGCACCCAAAAACGTAAACATAAGGCACATTAGGCACACCATGGCTTTATCACTGGTGCTTTTGTGTTGGCCCGAGATGAGGTCTTTATGATTTGTTTTGATTTTGAACACCATTGTCATTTGTTTCCAAAAGTTTCTTTGCATGTGATATTAAATTCAAACATGTCACCATGGCTGAGGGTGCCTCTTTTCTTCAGCAGGTGGATGGTTTCCAATAATGTTATGAGTAATTTGTGGGATAACCCTTGTCACCCAGCAGCCATCCATCAAGCCGGGCTGGAGCACTGAAGGGCCCTGGCACCTGGAAGTGTCTGAGGATGTCGGCATTGTGGGAGCTGCCTGGGTACCTTGCACAGACTTGTAGAATCAGCATCCTGTGATCACATACTATCTGCTCGTTCATGGAGTGGAAGCCCTTCCTGTTGACGAAGGCACTGGTCTCATCTGCTGACGCCTTGATGGCTGCATGTGTACAGTCTATTGCACCCTGGACGCGGGAAAGCCAACAATGGCCGTGAAGCCTCTGGCTCGCTGTGTCTGGCTTGCCTGGTTCAAACAATAGTGGATGAAGGTCAATGCATGCCTGAACAGAGCATCTATGACCTGCTTGACACAAATGTGGACAGCTGATTGGGAGACACCGCAAAGATCACCCACCAAGACGTGGGAGGAGCATAGAAATTGAGGGCAGCTGTGACCTTCAGAGCCACTGACATGGGGCGTCCACCTAGACAGTTCGTGGAGATCTCAGGCCCAACCATCTGACAGATATAGTTGACTGTCTTCCTTGAGAGACGAAGCCTCCTTCAGCACTGCGCCTCAGTCATATTGAGGTAGCTGCATCACCGCCTGTATACCCTGGCAGCAGGATTGTGGTGTCTTCTGCAGCCCCTTCTGCCTTGGTCTACCTCTTGGCCCTGTGCCTCTTGTGCCTGCGCCTGTCCTCTCAAAGGTAGCTCCCCTGGAGGCTGAATGTGCACTCCTGGCCTTCTCCCCCTTCTAGCCCTCCCTTTCTTCTCAGAGGAGCTGCCTCCAGTGGACAGTTCAGCTCCCATTCCCAGGCTAAGGGAAGGCCTCCTGAAACTCGCAGGCCCGGAAAAGATTCCTCACTTCTGAGTGCTGACCTGAAGTCCAGACAAAGCAGCTGGTATGCGTTTTGAGGTATTGCAGATCACACAAGCAAGTTTCAAAAACTTTGAAAAATCAAATCTTGAGAGAGCACACTCGGGACCCCAGTGAACCCTCTTATCCTGCCCGTGGATGAGGTTAATACAAATGTGTCCTACCCGCCTGCCCGTTGTGCCCATGCACCGACCGGAAGATCACACGGGCGCTGAAAAATCAGCATCGATTGGTAAGTCAAGGGCCTGAAGTGGCCGGTTAATTAATGGTGGGTGCGCGCAGTGGACATCATCGCGCACCCACCCAACGAAATATCGCGATGGCGCGTGGTGATGTTGGGACGCTCACCCACCCCCTCAAGCCAACAGGGAAATTCTGCCTTAAATGTATTAATTGCTGGGGCATCCACAACCAACTCCCCAACTAGCGGAAACAATCTCTGAGCACCTACCCTATCGAGCCCCTTCAAAGTTTGGTAGGTTTCAATGAGATTGGCTTTCATTGTTCTAAACTCCAGGGAAGATAAGCCCAATTTACTTAGCTTCTCATTATAGGACAATCTCCTCGTCCCAGGGACCAATTTAGTGAACCTTCGCTGTACTGCCTCCAACGCAAGTATCTCCTTTCTTAAATGTGGAGACTGCACACAGTGGGCAGAATTTTACGCTGATCGGGTTGGAGTACGCCCGACCCAATCAGATGTGAAATCGCGTGTAATGACATCGGGCGAGGGTCCCGACGATATCCTGCGCTCGCACAATACTTCAGTCGGCGGGCACGCACAAAAGTCAGAAGAGCGCCCACTGATAATTAAGCAGCCAATTAAGCCCATTAACGGAGCAATTGACTCCAATTTTCCGTGCTCCATCCAACCTTACGGTTGGCGGACAGGCAAATCGGCCAGGCGGCCTTTACATTATTCATGAAACCTCATCCACAGGCAGGATGAGGCTTCCATGATGAAAAAATAAAATATAAATAAATTTCTGTGGACGGCATTTTCAGTAGCTAAATTTTCAGGTTATTTATCATGAAGTATGGACACTTTTTTTCAGCTTCTGAAACCTTTAATTTCTGAATTTTCAGGTCTTCAGCTCCATGAGGCAACTCTCTGCCACCAAAGAGCTTTCTCTCAGCACTGGCTTGCACCCACATTGTTGTCAGCACCCCCACCCCACGCACTTCATGTTGGCCGGCCGTTAATTGGCCAGCCAGCGTGAAATTGCAGTCAGGGGCCGATCGCAGTTGACGCCCTGTTCCCCGGCTGATCCCAGGCTCGCCAATCCTGCCCGCTGACCTAAAACTTCAGGCCAGTATTCCAGATGTGGCCTCACAGAGACCCTGTACAATTGTAGCAAGATTTCTTTAGACTTGCACTCCAATCCCCTTGCATAAAGGCCAACATGCCATTTATCTTTGTGAGGGACTGAGATGGGAGGAGTGCGCAGTTAATTCCAGCCCCACTTCTCCACAGATCTTAACAATAGTTTAAATGTTTAATTCACCCACAAAACTGGCCAATTGTTTACCTTTGATACTGTTATTCCCAGCAGAAAAAGACTCTAAACAGGCTTCTTACAGTAATCACAAAAAAAATTGATTTATTATGAAACAAACTACTTTTTAAAAAACAAGTTAATGAACTCATAGTTGTAACTTAGAAGAGTATCTACTTTTCCCTTTTTTAAAAACTGACATTTGAACTCCCATATACTCACACAGAAACACAAAACAAGACAAAACAAACACAACCCTGCACAGACTGGAGTATGGGAATGTTTCTTTTAAAAGGATAAAATTCAAAGAGATCTCAATGCTGTTGATCTAACAAAATTCTGATCACAATATGTCTGAAAGCTCTTAAAGACGGCTTTTTTGGTGAAGCTGCCCTCGATGACTCTTACTTATCACAACTTTGCAGACTTTCAAAAAAACCAGATGATTTATTCCAATGAGAATAACACAAGGTGGGGCAGAGAGGGAGAGAGAAAGAGAGAGTCTTTTCCTTGCAGCTTGCTTCTAAGGCTCACACAAACTCTCTGTCTGAGAGATTTAAGGACTAAGATGTTCAAAGAATACTTCTCTTAGGCCAAGTGTTTTTAACCAATCAGCAAGAGTCTTTAGCATGGCAACAGCAGTTCCTTGCTAACTTAGACATACAAACTATCTCTTCCTTCACCAGGGGCAGAATTTTGCCCTCGTCGGGCTGGCGCGGTGGACGGGCCCAAGAGCGGTCACAAAGCTGACTGCCACCCACGATCAGGCCCCGGCATGGATTTCACACTGGCTGGCCAACTAACGGCCAGCCAATGTGAAACATGTGCTGCAGCACTGCTGGGATGGGGGTGGGTGGAGCATGAGCATGGAAGTGTGCGCATGTATGGGGGTGCGCGCAGTAAAGATTCCCTGAGGCACAGGGCTGCCTCAGGGAGCTGAAGAATATTGAAAATAAAAAAATGCAGAACTTAAAAATGTTAATAAAACTGTTCTGTCACCTTATTGCCCACTCACTTCACCTGTCTATATCTCTTTGCAACCTCTCTGTGTCCTCCCCACAACTTACTTTCCCACCTAGCTTGGTATCATCAGCAAACTTTGATACATTATTCTCCAGGCAGGATTTTCCAGCCTCACCTGCTGCTGGGATCACCCGGTCCTGCCGAAAGTCAATGTTAGAAATTAGTTTGAAAATTTTCTGTTTTTCTTTAAATTACTGAACAAAATCTCATCCTGCCCGTGGATGAGGTTTCGCAAAAAATCCAAAGGCCGCTTGGATGTACGGTTGGAAGGGCAGTGAAAAATTTCATTTAATTAGAACTTTAATGGCCTTAATAGGCCTGTTAATTGTCGGTGGACGTGCTGCCAACTCCCACACGCACCTGCTGACCAAAATGTTGCGTGAGTGTGCGATGACATTGCGATGCTGGTCCGATTGTCATTGTGCGTCATCTTATGCTCATTCGGGTCAGACGTGTGCCCACCCAACGAGTGCAATATTCTGCCCCAGGTGTTCCCTGCTCTTTATCTATCTTGCCCTGTTATTTCTTAAAGAATGGCATATTCACAACTCCAAATTACTATTTCAAACTTTTAAAAATAACTCAGGAGGAAGAATGTCCAAAATTCATTGTCATTCAAATTTTCCAAAAATGGGTTCCTCACACTTCCTAACTGCTTGCTGCACCTGCATACTAACTGTCTGTTTCCTGTGTGAGCATTCCAAGTCTCCTTCAACATCAAAACTTAGAAGTTTCACAACTTTTAAAAAATATTTTGCTTTTCTATTCTATGACCAAAGTGAATAACTTCATATTTCCATACATTACTTCATCTGCCATTATTTTGCTCACTCACTTAACCTGTCTATCTCTTTGCAGCCTCCCTGTGTCCTCCCCACAACTTACTTTCCTACCTAGCTTGGTATCATCAGCAAATTGATACATTACTCTCTGGGTAGGATTTTCCAGCCCCACCCACTGCCAGGATCATCCGGTCCTGCCAAAAGTCAATGGGCTTTTGGCTGGGTCGCTGAATCTCTCATGGCGTGTCCTGCCTCGATGGGGCCAGAAAATCCCGGCCTCTCTCTCTTCATCTAAGCCATTAATGTAGATGTAAATAGCTGAGGCACCAGCACTGATCTTTGCAGCACTCCACTGTTCACTGCCTGCCAACTTGAAAAAACCCTGGCCAGAATTTTTACCTTGATGGGCAAGTAGGCTCCACTGGCTCAGTGGTGGGCAGGCAGCTGAACTCCGCCGCCGAGACGGGCCTGCCGCCATTTTGAGTGGGTGAGCCAATTAAGGCCCGCCCAGTGGCCTGCCTGACAGGAAGCGTTATGAGCTTCCTGTCTGGGGGGTAGAGGGATTCCCCAACTGTCAAAGTGCGCTCTTTCGCGCATGTGTGCGAAATAGCGCACATCTCCCTGAGATTAAGTGCTGTCTCAGGGAGGTTACTGGCAGTATAAAAATCTTTAAAAATAGAAAAATATTAAAATTATTAACATGTCCCCCTCATGTGACAATGTCACACGAGATGGGACATGTTAATAAGAAGCACATAAACTTTATTGAAGTTTTTAAAATCGGACATGAAACCTCATCCATCCAGTGGATGAGGTTTCATGTATTATCAGAAGCCCGCTGGGGCTCCTGGCCTGCCCGCCTGCCTGGCCAGCGGACAGGCAGGGCATGTAACAAGCTTAATTATCCTGTCAATGGCGGACAGGTCGGTGGGTGGACAGCTTATTTCACTGTTCGCCTGCCTTCCTCAATATTTAAATGGAGCGGGATTTTGTCGGGGGTTCCTCCCGATGTCATCCCGTGTTATTTTCCCATCGGCAAGTGGGCCCCGCCCCCAAATCACCGACGGGAAAATTCTGCTCCCTGCATATGCACAATCTCTGCTTTCTATTAATTAATCAATCTTCTATCCATGCTAAAATATTACCCCCTTGAGCCCTTATCTTGCCTTTTAACCTTTTGTGCAGCACCTTCTCAAATGATTCAGGAAATCCAGGTATACGTCATCTACTGGTTTCCCTTTATCTACCCTATTAATTACATTCTCAGAAAAACTAATGCATTTACTAAACGGCACATTCCATTAATAAAGTCATGTTGACTTATTCTAATCATACTATGCCTTTCTAAATACATTGCTAAGAGTTCCATGATGATAAATTCCAGTATTTCCCTAACAACTGATATTAGGATAACTGATCTGTAGTTCACTGTTTTCTCTCTCCCTTCTTTCTTGAAAAGCAGTGTAGCATTTGTCAACTTCCAGTCTAATGGGACTGTTCCCTAATCTAAGGAATTTTGGAAAGCCATAGCCAGCTTATCTATTATCCCTGCAACTCTGTCGAGGGTGTAGGCCAGCAGGTTGCATGAATTTGTCACATTTTAGCCCCTTCAGTTTCTCCAATACCTTTTTCTCTGCTGATATTAATTTTCTTAATTTCCTCACTCTTTTTAGCCCCTAGCTTACTGTCTATTTCTGGTATGAAACTTGTGTCTTCTACTGTGAGGACAGACACAAAATATTTGTTTAATGCCTCTGCCATTTCCTCATTCCCCATGATAATTCCTCCTGTCTCTGCTTCTAAGGGACCAACATTTACTTTAGCTACTTAAGGGCTTCTTTTGAGCGGGTGGTCAGATAGCACCTTGAGACTTCAGCCTGATAAGATTTTGAATTCCAACATTCCTGGTTAATCACAGTGTTTAGTGCAATTGCATGTGCTGGCCTGTGTTTGTGGATCCATCTTGCCTTCCTCAGCTGGAACTGGTTGCAAATGAGCTATCATAGAATTGTAGAAGTTTATGGCATAGGAGGCCATTTGATCCATTGCGTCTTTGGACAGAAAAAAAGTTAACCAGCCTAATCCCAGTCTCCAGCTTTTGGTCTGTTGTCTTGTAGGTCATGGCACTTCAAGTGCAGGTCCAAACACTTTTTAAAAGCAGTGAGGTTTTCTGTTTATACCATCTTTTCAGGCACTGAATTCCAAACTCCCCCATTTTCTGGGTGAAAGGATTTCTCTTCAGCTCCCCTCTAATCCTCACATCTAATTTGTTAAGTGTGTTTCCCCTGGTTATTGACCTCTCTGCTATGCCAAAAAGGTCCTTCCTATTCACTTTATCTTGGCCCCTCATAATTTTATATACCACAATTAAATCTTGCGTCAACCTCCTCTGATCCAAAGAGAACCTCAGCCTATCCAAACTTTCCTCAAAGCTGAAATTCTACTGTTAGGGTTACAAAGAATGTATAATTTTTACTCCCACATTTTGTTTACAGATGGGGTTTCAGGAATTTTGATAAATCTGACATGCTTTTCAAACTAATTCTTATGAACTTTTAATCTAATATTGAAACCCAATTCAGAAGTTTCAGGAAAAAGAGGGCAAGTAGACTCAGCATGTGAATTGTGGATATCTGATACAACCCAGAATTCCTATGCTCCCGTAACCTCTCACCCACCTGTGCGGCAGTTCTCTACATCGACTATATGTTGACTGGCTAAGGAACAATAAAGAGCATTTTTTTTCTATTTTCCTGCTACGCCTTAGTATGAATGTGATAGTTTCTCAATAGGAAAACAAACATCATTCATGGGATTTTTCTGAGGTTCAATTCAACGTTGAAAAAGAAACAATGGGCATTTATATAGTGCCTTTCATGGCTTCTGGATGCCCCAAATGCTTAATAGCCAATAAAGTAGTAGTCTATGGCAGTCAATTTCCACACAGCAAGGACCTACAAACAGTAATGACCAGATATCTGTTTTTAAGTGGTGTTCATTGAGGGATAATTATTGACCAGGACAAAGCACAAAACCTTTACTTACACACTCTATTAAATCATCCAAAAACATTGTTCTGTGTTCTGAATGCTTTATGGCCTGTGAGGTCAGATACTCTCATAAAATTTGCCTGTTTATTCACTCCTTTTTTCAATTAGCTTGGGTAGTCCCCAAAAGCAGAACCAGAACCACCAGAGGGTGCTGCTAGCCATTTCAATCAGTCTGTAATTCAGCCTTCTGTTCCGTATGTGACTCTACTGCAGATAATATATTGCTGTGCTTTGAATAAACTGGTAACTGCTTGTTCTATGTTATGCCTGCCATAATCACTGCTATTTGTTAACTCTTTTTATACATTGGATGTGGATGTCACTGGCTAGGACAGCATTTATTGTCCATTCCTATTGGACTTGTTCAAAGGGCAGCTAGAGTCAACCACATTGCTGTGGGTCTGGAGTCACACATAGGCCAGACCAGGACAGCAGATTTCCCTCCCTGAGGGGCATTATTGAACCAGATGAGAACAGCAATCGACAATGATGTTATCATTGGACTTTTATTGAATTCTAATTCCACCATCTGCCATGGTTGGATTTGAACCTGGACCCCCAGAGAATTACCCTGGGTTTCTAGATTATTAGTCCAGTGACAATACCACTACGCCTCTGCCTCCCCACTGGTTAGGGAGGCAGTTAAAATATTTCAATTCACTTTTTACCCTTGCCCTGCAGATTACAATTTTCTATGTGTAGCATTTTAAGGTTGGCGTGGGCTGAATGAATATCCATCTCATATACAAGTCTCTAAAATAATCGTAAATGATCCTCATCTTACTCACAAGGGTCCAATCTCCAATCCATTGTTTGAGCACATAATCTAGGCTGACATTCCAGTGGCAGTGTTGTAGGTGCCATTCTTTGGACCAGTCTGACCTGCGATCCTATCTGTCTGTTTCAGTTGTTCATAAAATGATTGAAGAAGTGCAGAGCATTCTCCTAGTACCCTGGCCATATTCCTCCCTCAATTAACACCTCTGAAAACAGATTAACCACTATTCATTTTGTTGTGTGCAAAATAGGGCTGCACTTCCAAGTAATCATTGTGTGTGAAGTGCTTTGGGCCATTTGTTTCTTTTAATTCTTTCATGAGACATGGGCATCACTGCCAAGTTCAGCATTTGTTGCCTATTCCACATTGCCCTTAAACATAATGGCTTGCTAGGCCATTTCAGAATATGATTTTGTGGGGAGAATTTTTTCTATGGCGGGCGGGCTGGACGGGAGCAGATGGGGGCGGGCGCGGAGCTGATTGCTGCCCATGATCGGCTGCACGCATCCATTTTACATGGGTGGGCCAATCAAGGCCCACTCAGAGTAATGTGCGGCCAGTAGCTCTCAGCTCTACCTGTGCAGGTGGTGGGGGAGGGGGGGGGGGGGGGGGTTGGGGGGGGGGGGGGGGGGGGGGGGGGGGGAGGGAGAATTAGGGCCTGCGCTCTTTTGTGCATGCGCATGAAAGAGCGCAGCAATCTCCCTGAGGCACGGAGCTGCCTTAAGGAGATTGAATGGAGTAGAAACCTTTTTAATAAATAAAGTAAAAATTTATTTTAACAGGTCCCCTCATGTGACAGTGTCACATGAGCTGAGACATGTTTGTGAAGTTAGGAAAATTTATTTATTTATTTTATAAAACCTTCAGGAAACCTCATCCCACGCATGGGGGGCAAAGGCTGCTTGGGATCTGCAGTCTTAACAAGCTTGGTTACTTTTATAATAGGCCATTGACAGCTCAAACTGACATCAGGATGCACACCCAACATCATGGTGCATCATTTTACACATCAGCATGTCAGGTCCCCACAAGCCAAGCAGAAAATTCAACCCCATGAAACTGCCATTGCCACAGCTCTGGACCAAGGAAGGTCACATTAGTGAATATGGGGTTTTTAAACAACAATCAACATCATAGTCACCAGTACTGAAATTAGCTTTCAATTCCACATTTATCAATTGAATTTGAATTCCACCAGCTGCTAGTGCTGGGATTTGAACCCACCTCCTCAGAGATTTAGCCTGAGTCTTTACAGTATTAGTCTAGTGACTAATTACCACTGCACCACCATCTTCCCCTATTCTAATATAAGGATTATTTAATGCAAGTTCTTTCTTAATTCTTTACAGTGTCACTTCTTAGTAATTTATACCATCAGGATAGAATTTCCTTTTGTCATGCACTAAAGCAGACAAGAGGATACCAGGGCTAAAAGGATTAAATGCTGAGGGCAGATGCAGTGATTTGTAATCCCTTGGGCATAGAAGATCAGGGTGTGACCTAATTGAGGTCTTTCAGGTGATTAAAGGAAGTGATAGGATAGATACAGAGAAACTATTTCCTCTTTTGGGGGTGTCCAGAAAAGGGGACATAACACTAAAATTAGAGCTGGACCATTGAGGGATAGTGTCAGGAACTTCTTCACACAAAGGCTATTGGAAAACTGAAGTATTCTCCTCAAAAATCTATTGTGATTAAGTCAATGGAACATCTCCAAACTAAAATTGATAGGTTTTTGTTAGAAAAGGGTATTAAGGGTTATGAAACCAAGGTAAGTAGGCGGAGTTAAGCTATTGATCAGCCATGAGTTAAATGAATGGTGCAACAGGTTCAAGAAACTGAATGGCCTACTCGTGTTCCAAAATTAGTATTTGTGAGTCACAAATTAATATTAATTGTACATGACCTACTGGATGGAAGCATGTTTATTTTTTATTTCTTTATATAATTTTGTCACTTTAATATGCATTTACCTACGTGATGGTATTAACTAATAAACAGACAGATCTCAACATATCTGTTGTGTAATGCTTTGGTTGCTATAACTTGGGAAGATATTAACAGGTGTTTTTGATGTAATTACCCATGTTACTAATGTATTAAGACTCAGATATTAGTAAAGCTAAAGTTAATTGTAAGCCTAAATTCTCTTAATGTTTATGGTAAAAATGAGTTGAATTGTTAAATTCAAAATTATTCTGTGTGGCTGTATAAAAAAACGAGAAAGAAAAATTTTATATAGTACCTTTCATGTCGACCAGACTTCACAAAGAACTTTACAGCAAATGAAATACTTTTGAAGTGTACTCACTGTTGTGATGTAGGAAACACAACAGCCTATTTGCACGTAGCAAGCTCCCACAAACAGTAATGTGATAGGAGCCAGATAATCTGTTTTTATGATGTCGATTGAAGGGTAAATATTGGCCAGGACACCCGGGATAACTCCCCTGCTCGTGGGATCTTTTATATCTACCTGAGAGGGCAGATGGGGCCTTAATCTAACATCTCATCTGAAAGACAGCATAGTTTTAACGGCTGCGTTTGCTGCCAAAGTTGTGCATGCATAGTTGCATGCGCGGCCACCATCTTTATAGGGGGCCATCTGCAGCAGGGTGCATGCACGATCATCACTGACTCCAGAAATGCAAATACCACAGTGCCAGCAGCATCAAGTTAACACTTTTAACAATCCCCTCCATCCACAGCTCACCATAAACCTCACTGACAGGGCTGGAAAGAACAAGTGGCAAATGAGGCCCATTCCATCCGCCCATCCTCACCTCCGACCCCTAATTAAAATGACATATCATGTTGGCATCTTCTTAGGAATTTATTAAAAGATAAGATATCGAAAGAAATGGCTGAGGAGAGGGAGAGAAAGCAGAAGTGACAGAGACATAGAAATGTCTGTGCCCAGAGTGCCTATCCACTATAGAGCTCAGGGAGGAAATAATTGCTTGAAATTTCAGGCCAACCATTTAATTAGTTAAGAGGGATGGTCCACCTAGTTGCATTATATTTTTTTATTTGTGGTATAAATCATTTTAGGGATACATGGGCAATGAAATAAGATGCATTATTAAAGGTTTGAAGACTGCCGAAAAGAAGCTGTCACCATTTATGAGGTTGGATTTGTGTCTCCTGCAAATGATGTCATCGGATTCTACCCATATGCTGACAAATGTACATATGCAGACAAGTATTGGTGGCCATCTTGTGTTGGCAGGAGATTCAGTGAGCCCTGGTAGTGCAGCACCCCCTCTATACTGCACTAAAGGGTTAGTGTGTGCTCAAGTCCTAGAGTAGGCCTTGAACTGACAACCTTCTGACTCAGAGATGCAAGTAATACCAACTAAGCCATAGCTGATGCAGCAGGCATATAATTTTTTTCGTGTGGGGTATATATATGTATCTGAATAATTAAAAATTCTGATCTTAAGCTATTCAAACTTAAATAATGGATTAACTGAAGAGTCAGTCAGAGTTTATGTAATTGGTGGTTCTTCTCGTGGTAGTTTTAGAATACAGTCACTCTGTACTTAATATAACATGAAATTTGACCGTAACCTGCAATGTTCCTTTTTCTAAAAACAGCTTGAAGCCTTTTCTTTATTGTGTCAGTTGTTTGATATACATCATGGTTGAAACCTAACATTCTGAACCCTTTCTTTAGGTCTTCCTATAATAGCCAGTGTGTCCAACACCGGTTGTCTTTAATGTTGCCACAGACCAATTCAGGGCCATTGGTCATTTTGTAATGAAGTTTCAGAGTGAACCTACAGCAATGCTAAGGAGCACAGCACTGGAAAGCAGACCAGATAGAAATACACAGCAGTGCAAAACAACTCAATGCCTAGTCAGTATCAATTACAAAATAATTGAAGCTGCGTTTTGAATCCATACCAATTCTACAACATCACATCAATTGTGGCACTCTGCAGTGACTTTGACCTAAAGAGGCACTGGACAGGAAACTGGAATGCATTTCTCCTGGAAGAATGGTGAATACTACATTGTTCAAAGTACTGCATTTTCAGCCTTGAGGATTTGAAGGTTTCCTGACAGAGACAACCCAATTTTTTGTCAAATTACTGTAAGTTTCCATACAGAAGACTCAGGTCTATTAAACAATGTATTAAACATTAAATAATGGCTACACAAATATCATGGCACTGAGCTCTTTGACACATGGCTTTAAATAACAAGAAAGCACCCTTGAGTCTTAAGGTTTTAAACTGAAGAGAACAAGAAATCATTATATGTTACTAGAAATGTAAAATGTTCTTTTACACTGAAATATGCTGTACTGTGGCTGATTTATTACATATAGATGTTTGTTTAGGTAATCGATTCAGAGCCCAAATATTTTAAAAATGCAAAGTACATCACTTGCAATTTGCAAAAATGTATTTTTTTCTATTCCCAGCCTGCAGCTCATCACCATGACAATAGCTTACTGTTGGTGGAGCTGAGACTGAGAAACCTTTATTGATAATAATAGAATAAAAGGAGGAAAATGCTGGAAAGACTCAGCAGGCCAGGCAACACCTGTGGAGGGTCCACGACCCTTTGTTGGAACTGGAAGATGTTACAGATAAACAGCTTAAAAAGAGGGGCAGAGAAAGGGACATTGTGTGCTGTAATAATTCTGTGAAAAGAGGGTAGTTATGTTGATTTCCCATGCAAGTATAAAATTTATAACATAAAAATGCATAGAATAATAAATAATAATTCATGCAAAATCCCACCACAAAATCTCATAAATTTGGCTCCATCAGCTGAGTTCCTTTCCCACAAACACTAAGTTGGACATCCTGGTCCTTTGAACATCTTGATGCCCAAGGCCTCAGTCACACTCCACCTACCCTCATACTTCATAATCTCCAACTGGCCAGTTTATTGCTTATCTTCAAAGGTCTGATGCAGCAATCCTAATGTATAGTTACAAACTACAAGTGTGAAATATTCCTTCTCCCAAGTAGCAGACTATAATTCCAGTAGATATTCCCATGTAGTTCTTTCCTGCTTTACTTGGAACAATAGCAGTATTTCAGAGTCTTGGTGAGGAGAATTGCCAGCCACCATTATTTTTTCCAATAAAATATTAACCTAGATCTACCAGTCTCCTGATAGCCAGAGACTGGAGATACACCCCTTCTCAAGTTATGCTATGGGACCACTCAGAAGTCCCAATGCAATGACTCTGTGAGAATTGCCTGGGAGGTTTGAACTTCCAATGGGGAATTCCCCTGCTCCCCAGGACCCTCTGAAAAAGTCTCCAAATCTGAGTTAGAGTTGGAGACTTCAGACAGCTCTGACTTACTCATCAGAATAGTTACCCAGGAAACGTTAGACAGAAATATCCTAGTCTAAGTCCTGGCTAAATACAGAACTGACTCCACCAAACCCCAACTCTCCCCTTGACCCCCGCCTCCCACCCGACTCCCCCCTGACCCGACCTGACTAGCTCCCAACACTCAGACTCCCCCTGACCCGATCTGACCAGCCAACACCCAACCAACTATGCCCCCAACACCCCTGCGACCTGACCTGACTTGTCCCTGACTTGCCCCTGATCCCCTAACTGCCCCCCCACCCAACCTGACAAGCCCTTGTCTCCACTCCTAACCTTCTGACTACCTCCTGCGCCTAACCTCCTTGACTGCCCCCTGACACAACCTGATTTACCCCTGAATACCTGACCCTCCTCCCTGACCATCTGACTGCCCCCCCCAACCAATCTGACCTGACCCGCCCTCATAATCCTACCCAACATACTGCCTTATCCACCCTACCCTTCACCGACTTACCTTACCCACTCTACCCCTCACCCACGCTTATGTGCTTACCCACTTACCTTACCCACCCTAAACCCTTATCCACCCTATCCCCTTACCAACTTACCTTATTCACCCTACATACTTACCCACCCTACCGCTTTACCCCCTTATCTTCTCCCCGTAGCTTTTCAAAGAAGCTTTGGGACACTTAGACTCTTTGCTTAGAAAATATGAACACTAGAGCCGTAAAAAGGGAACGTAGTTTCTGTGAGCATTCTTTCCGTTGCTCCCTCTGAGATTCCTTGCACTGAGCCAGTTTGGAAGGATCTTCCATCGGAAGTCTGCCCTGAAATAACAGAGGAAGGTATTTGTCTGTTCAGGGTCGGAAATAAAGGTTTTGACCCTGAACAGAAGGTTCGGGCCATTATCCTATTATAATTTAATCTTTGCAACAATGGGCAGAATTGTCTCAGATTTGAGCTAAGTGCGGTAGTGAGCAGGTAAAAAGTTATTTTACCCTCCAGCTTCAATGGTGGATTTTCATACCGTATCATCCCAAACCCGCTGCGTTAATTATGCATTCCTGGGATACACCTGGTTTCGATGTTGGATGGGATACACCCCGATTTGCCTGCCACACCGTCACCTCACCATTTTATCGTGCCAGGCACCACATTTAAAGTACAGCTGCATTCAGGACTGCAGCAAAGGAGACATGGCCCCGTAAGGCAAGAAGGCTGCAGACTTCAAGCACCTTTTGGATGCCGTGGAGGCCTGCTGTATTGTCCTCTATATCCCCCCACCCCGGCCACAGGAGGGGCAGCGATATTACCACACCGGCTTGGTAGGCAATGGCAGTGGTGATCCGTGCCAATGTTGCACAGAAGAGGCATCCAATGCAGATAGAGGATGAATGATCTCATCTGTACAGTCAGGGTATGGCAATCATCTCATCACCCGGCTGAGATTTTCCAGCATTTTCTGTTTTTGGCCTAAATTTTCCATTAGGTGGGCGGGCAGAGCTGATGCTGATGTGGGCCATGCCACCATTTTGCACAGGCAGGCCAATTAAGGCCCACCCAGTGCATTTCTGACTCCCGTGGAAAGAAGGAGCCTTAAGTTTGCGGCGGGCGTGTACAGACCGTCCGGTTCAATGGCGACCCGGCAGTCTGTATAAAAAATGGCATGGCAGCCTCCTTTAGGCTGTTCACTATGGCCAGGAACAGGTGGCATGGCAGGGGGCCTGCACAGTAGGCCAATGTAGTGGGAAGGCCAGAGGCGGAGGGCAGGCTGCAGGGTAGGCCAGCGGGGGGCCAATGTGCCCTCACTTTTCTGATGACTGCCTTTCTGCCCTTGTGGACGAGGTTGCAACACAGTGGGAGGTGCTATTTCCCCAGGATGGGAAGAGGAGGGCCCCCTACATGACAAAGCGTGCCTGGGAGGAGGTGGCGGAAGTGGTGAGCTCCCGGGACGTGATGCAGAGCACCTGGATCCAGTGCCGTAAGCGTTTCAGTGATTTGTTGTGCTCTGGAAGGGTGAGTACCATGTTGACATTGGGCATTTAACCCAGCAGGTAGCCTTAGCCTTTGAGACCCCCCCCCCACCCACCACAAATCTTACTGTCGTGACCGCATTGAGTCATGTTGAGCATTTGTCGCACGCTGGGTGGGCAAGCAGACAGTGACCATGCTTAGATCAGCCTCAGTGCTTCATGAGAAGATGGGTTCTCCCTGCACCATGTGTTGGTCTTAGTCGCACATGAGTAGTCTGGGGGCAACCTGCAGGAGACGCAGCTTGGCGCATACTCATATCTCCAACACATGTCCTATTCATAGTGATGAGATGGTGGAAGGGGAACCTCAAGGTCTTCTGGCTAAGAGCCACCTGGTGCCCTTGGCGCTGCACCTAGTTGAGCTTCCTTACCACGGGAGCTAAGACCGTGTGTTTCTGAAAGTGATAGATGCAGGATGTGTCCAAGGTGGGGGTTGGGAGCAGTCGTACTATATTTTTGTGGCCGAACACCAGTAGTGTGGACAGGAGGCACTGGAGGCCTCTGATGAGCCACTGTGGTTGGGGTGCGGCGTGCGCGTACAGAGTACATGAACAATTGGCCCCAATGAATGGTCTTCTCTGTTTTGCAGGAGAAAAATGCACATAATGCATATGAATGTTCATGTTCTGGAGGCGGCCAGGCCCAGCACATAATATTGACCCGTTTTAAGCAGGAGGCCCTGGAGCTTGAAAGGTGCTATGCGCCCAGGTCCACCGGTGTCAGTGAGGCTGGGGTGGAGCAGGCAGGTATTTGAGGTCCACAGTCCCATCCACTCTGTCCTCCCACCATCCAAAGCACTGGTGATTGTTGCAATCATTAATGCAGCAATACTGCTCATTCACAGACTGATAAAGTCAGATGTGTGGGTCATAGACTAAGGTCCCTTGGCCCTTCGAAGGTGCGCGTGTCAAGCACCTTCCAAAGTTGCCTTATCCCATTTTTGACCACTATCCCTATAGCCTTGTATGCCATGGCATCGCTATTGCACATCCAATACTTATTACATCTTAGGAGGGTTTCTGCCTTCACCACACTTTCAGCCAGTGTGTCCCACATTACTCTGTCCAAAAGTTCCTCATCACTTCACCTGTCAACCTCATGCCCATTACCTTACATAAATGTCACCAGGTTAGTCATCCCTCAGCCAAGGGGAAATGTTGCTTTCTGTCCACCCGATCTATGTCCCTCAAAATTTTATGAAGCTCAATAATGTGACCCCTCAATCTTCTCTGCACCACAGCAAATTTCACCAGTCTATACTATGTGTCCTCATAACTCCAAATCTCCAGGCCAGCATGCATCCTGGTCAGTGACCTTTGCACTCTCTCCACTCCAATCACATCCCTCCCATGAAGCACTGATCACAACTGAATGCAGAACTATAGCTGTGGCCTTGGCAGCGTTTTCTGCACTTGCAACATGACATCCCTATTCCTACATTCTATTCCTTGGCTAATAAAGGCAAGTATGGCAGTTACCTCCTTAAATGCCTTATGTTCCTGTCCCGCTACCTTAACGGGCTCGTTGACATGCACAGCAAGGTCCCTCTGATTCTCTTTACTTTCCACGGTCCTACCATTCTTCATGTATTCCCGTACCTTGTTTGTCCTGCTCAAGTGCATCACCTCACATTTATCCACATAACATTCCATTTGGCATTCCTTAGGCTATCTGACCAGCCCGTCTGCATCTGACTGTAATGTTTTGGCCTCCTCCTGACTATTTTCCACCCCACCAATGTTTGTCTCCTTAGGTTCTGGAGCGCATTATGAGCCTGGGGGAGAGGGATAAAGTGTGTCACTGTGTGCACACTAACTGATTGACTGTCCTCATTGTTAATTTCAGCATCATCAGAGCCTGGCCACCAGGAGGAATTGCAGATGCCTCTTTTCACATCCAAGGGGCCTGAACTGTCACCTACATCGCACCATTTTAGCCAGCCAGGCACCAGCACAGAGACTACCACATCGGTGGGAATTGTTACATCGGCTAGTGTCCCAGGGCATAGTGGAGAGGGCACTTCACAATCGCTGGAGGAGATGGCATGGACAGAGAGTGCCGATGCCAGAGGACTGCAGGGGGCCGTGATGATGTGTCTCTGGAGTCATGCGCCACACAGCCGCTGCAGGAAATGCAGCCGGGCTTGCGGGAGCATCTGGGAGTGTCGCATAAGATCATGCTTCTTTTGATGTCAGTGGTGGAGGAATCCATGTGGAGCATGAGTGATGCCATGACCCTCATGTCAGAGCATCATGCTTCCTCCACAGAGATAGTGGTGACTCTCCTGGAGAGGGGCATCCAGCAGAACAATCAGATTCTCCTGGGGATACGTTTGGACCTGCAAGCCCTCACAGCGCCAGTGGCCATAGCTGCTCATTGACAATGTGGGAGATGGCCTGGGCACCAAGTGTACCTGCCCATCCATCTATGGTGAGCAGGGAGGTCCAAAGTGACCTCACATTGGCGCAACATCTGCCTGTCATCGCTGCGGGCTCCTCTCAGGGTGTTCTGGATGAGGGCAGCAGCTCCTCCGCCCCTCTGCCAGTCACCATTGCATCCGTTGAGGCTGTGACGACTGGGGAGGTGCCAGCAGTGGAACTCGCCACTCCCTCCCAGGCGGGGCCAGCACAGGCTCCACGGGCCAGAGGACGTCCACCAAGGTCATCAAGGCCAACAGGACAGCAGAGTCAGCAGGCTATCTCACAAGCCACTCTGAGCAATGGGGCGGCACCCATAGCACCCGTAAATGTAAGCATAAGGCACTTGAAGCACACTATGGGTTTCTCACTGGTGCTTTTGTGTTGGCTCGAGATTAGGGAATTTATATCTTTTGAAGTAGTAAAAATGTTTGGGATTCATTTTGTTGGACCATATATGATGGATCAAAATAAAATCCACATGTGTTACCATGGCTGAGGGTGGCTCCTTTGTGCTGTGTTTGTATGATTCACAGACATGTCATGAGTGTTTGAGTGGGCATTGAGGTTTATGTGCAAAGCCCTTAGTTGCAGCTGATGAAGTGGCAGATGTAGCACTTCAGTGCCACATATGGATGCTGGTCCTCCAGATCCATTTGTGTGGAGCTAGCTGAAAGTTCATTGGATTAAAGTCTCTCGGGCATCCCTGCCTCTTGGTATACTGCCCGGGCAGCGTTCAGCCCCTCATCATTGCCCTGTGCTTCCTCATCCTCCGAACCACTGCTGGAGTCATCGTGTGCAGCCACATCCACTGTGTCAACATCTTCATCATCCACTGCATCCCCCCTTTCCAGTGCAAGATTGTGCAGAGCACAGCATGCTACCACTATCACAGACACGCAATCTGGGGGGTAATGGAATGCGTCCCCTGAGCAGTCCTGGCATCGGAAGCGCATCTTGAGAAGACCGATGGCTCTCTCCACCACAGCCCTTGTTGAGCTGTGGCTCCTATTGTACCACTGCTCAGCTTCTGTTCTTGGATAGTGAAGAGGCATCATGAGCCACCTTCTGAGGGGATAGCCCTTGTCACCCAGCAGCCAACCATCCAGCTGAGCCGGAGCACTGAAGAGCCCTGGCACCTAGAAGTGTCTGAGGATGTAGGCGTCGTGGGAGCTGCCTGGGTCCCTTACACAGACTTGCAGAATCTGCATCCTGTGATCACACACAATCTGCACGTTCATGGACTGGAAGCCCTTCCTGTTGATGAAGGCACCGGGCTCACCTGCTGGCGCCTTGATGGCCACATGTGTACAGTCTATTGCACCCTGGACGCGGGGGAAGCCAGCAATGGCCATGAAACCTCTGGCTCGCTTTGCCTGACTTGCCTGGTCGTAGCGGAAGTGGATGAAGGTCAATGCCCATCTGAACAGAACATCTGTAACCTGCTTGACACAAGTGTGGACAGCTAATTGGGAGACCCGCAAAGATCACCCACCGACCCCTGGAAGGAACCAGGGGCATTGAAATTGAGGGCAACTGTGACCATCAGAGCCACTGGCATGGGGTGTCCACCCACACAGTTAGGAGAGATCTCAGGGCCAATCATCTGAGAGATGAAGTTGACTGTCACCCTTCACAGTTGGAGCCTCCTTCGGCATTGCACCTCAGTCATATTAAGGTAGTTGCTTTGCCGCCTGTATACCCTGGCAGCAGGATAGTGGTGCCTTCTGCAGCCCCTTCCACCTTGGACTACCTCTTGGCCCTGTGCCCTTTGTGCCTGCGCATGTCCTCCCAAAGGTGGCTCCCCTGGAGGCTGATTGTCCAGTCCTGGCCTCCTCCTTATTCTAGCCCTCCCTTCCTCTTCAGAGGAGCTGCCTCCAGTAGACGTGTCAGAACCCATACCCAGGCTAAAGGGAGGCCTCCGGAAAGCTGCAGGCCTGATAAAGATTCCTGACTGAAGAGTACTGAGCTGAAGGTTCAAAGCACACAGAATGCTGCTGGAATTCGTTCTGAACTGCTACAGATCACACAGGCAACTTTCTGCAATAAATACTTCACAGACCAAATTGGCAACCCCACTGAGTCCTCTTATCCCGCCCGTGGATGAGTTTTATTAAAAAGTTGCTTACCCACCTGCCCGTTGTGCCCATCCACCCAGCACGGGCACCTGAAAATCGGTGTTGATTGCTGAGTTAAAGGCCTTGATTAGCTCTTTAATTAATGGTGGGTGTGCATCACGCTTCATCCCGTGCCTGCCAAACGAAATATCGCGATGGTGTGAGGTGATGCTGGGATGCTCATCCGACGTCACCGTGTGTCATTTTACATACTGATGTGTGGGTCCCGCTCCCCGCATATCACCCAGAAAATTCTGCCCTTTGTTTCAGATTTCCAGCACCTGCCATATATTGCTTTTATCATCACTCTAAACTCACACACTCAAGCCCATCACACATTCACTGGCATCTCACTCACTGCCAGCTCAAATGACATCACCACCCATTCTCACACACACACCCTCACATGTCCACCTGGCCTCATCTCCACTGGATATTGCCTCCTCAGCCCTCATCACCTTGAAGGTACTTGCACAGATCAACATGTGCCTCCACAAACACCCCCTGGGATACCCTCCTTCCTTAGTACAGCTCTCATCCTGCAGCCTCTTCCTTTGCCTGAGGCCACTTCTCCCCCTTCTCCAAGCAAGACCTTACCCTGCAGCCATTGAAAAGCCACCCACATATGGCTGACCTGGTAGGTGGAGAGTTACCCGTGAGCTCCCCTAAAAGTGATGTGGTGCTATCTGTGAAGCTTGTGCTCATGACTGCGAATGCTGACCGAAGCAAGGTAGGCAAACAAACATTGAAGGCCTGAGTGAAGTGCAGCTCACCAGGTGCATGCCTTATATACGATGTTGTGAAACACATTGGCATGTTTTCCCGCTGATGTGGGCAGATGATCCAGCGCGGTGCGGGGATAAGTCCGGTGGGCCAGCCTTATAATGATATGCTGATGTATTACAAAGAGGTTCCCGACGTCCGATAGCGGGAAACATGGCCTGCCATCAGCGGGCAGAGCGGATGATCGCAACTGGTTTCACGACGTTGTGAAAGTGGCCTTCTCGCCATCTTGTCCACTCATGCCACCAAACACACCCAACACCACCGGGCACTGAAAATCCCAACCAATGTATTATTTTTTTCCTTTATGACTATATCTAAGTCCGCATCCAACATGTTTACATAATGTTAGATTTGTCATTTTTACTTTACTTCTATTTTGTATAATACATTTTTTTAAAGCTCCATTCATGGCCTGCAAATCTCCCCCTGCCATCCCCCCCAAAAAATCATCTCCTCTGAGCACAAAATAAGTTTGGTCAAATGTCTCGCATTTTTATTTTCTTTAATAATTAATTTTTGCAAGCAATCACAGGGAATAACTTCAGATGGGGAGAAAATTATTCTCACCCTAAGAAATAAATGATAATTAATAACCATGTCCCAAGGGACGTTATGCATTTAACTTTTCATTGAGGTCTTAATTATTTTTATTGTTTCTCATAAATTCTGAAAAATATATCTGCAGTGCATTCAGAAGTAGATTTGTTTCTCCCATTTAATAATAAAAATAATAACAATAATATCATGTGTCTCCCTTAGGTATTATTTGTCATTCATTATAAACAATTCATCATGACCAACAATGCAGAATATCTAAATATAATAGTATATATAGAAATTATGTATGTTTGCATATACTTATGCAGTTGTGTAATGTATATGGAGGAAGGATTTACACTGTGTGCCTTTGTATAACAAACTCATAAACCATTATTCATAAACAGGTTTACTGTTTATTAGCACAGTGGAAATCTGACCCCATAGATGCAAGTGTTTTTGCATTTAAAATGGATGCAGTTCATCTGTTGGTCATCCAGATGTCTGGGTGTATGCTAGCATATACGTATTCTCCAGCTGATGCAGTGATGTATGAATGTGAATGTGTGGATGTACATGTCAGTATGATAACCATTAAATTATTCCTTTTCCATTTAAAATCCTCCATTGTTCATTGTCCTTATGCTATCGCATGTCACTCTTCCAGTTTGTATTGCAGATGACATGGTTACTGTCTGATTTGCATTGTTAGCACTGCCAACTTTTCAATGTGAAATGTGATAACCCCACTTCAGCAAGAACATTCTTGGAATAGGAACAGGGATTTTTGAGTCATTAAAATGGAATTTAATTACTCACTAATCAATTACGCCCCACAAATTGTTGAGACATGAGAACTGCCACCTCAATGAAAGACGTTAGCAAAAGTCTGCAATTAGAATCTGGATTCAAAGTGAAATATGTACAGTGGGTCCAAGTATGCTTGAATCATGATAAAAGGTGTTTTGTGCTTGAATCAGGATTATGCTTAGATCAGGATTTTTCCAAACTGATGACAAAATGCCTAGTTTTCAAACCTACATCAAAGCCCAGTTCATAATTTATTCAGCAATTTAATACGAACAAATGCAGTAGGAAACATTGGCCTTAATATTTTCTCCTTGGTGTAAATCCAAGGCATGGACGCCATCAGAATATGTTTTGCATTTTGTTCCGTTCCTGATCATAGCTACTGCCTATTAAAGCATGTAGAGAGGGCCTTAAACCAAATAGTAGGGGAAAAGGATCATGTGACAGGAGGTGTAGGGCCATAACTTACATGGAGTGGCATTTGTCGGGTTTGGGGGGGGTCGGTTGGGCGATGATTAATTGGGGATAGCTGGTGAGGGTAATTGGAAGGGGCGGGGGTTGTTAGTGAGTGGGGAGAGTAGTGGAGGGGTGAGGAGGGTAGACTGGTGGTGGGGAGGATTGTCAAGGGGGTTGGGGATCGTAAGGGGTGCCGGTGGAGGGGTTAGGAAGTAGTCGGGAGGGACTGTGGGGGGTCGTTAAGGTGTGGGGTAGTCAGGGGGTCCCATGGGTGTTTGGTGGGGCGGGGTCAGTGCAATAGTTACCCAGAAGTTAGAATTGGTTTTAATTCTATTAAATTTTCCTGGGTAACTATTACTGTAAGACAGGAGGAAGCATCTGATGACTATGATTTATATCAGAGTATCGGATTGTTTCTAGCACAGGGTAATTGCCCAACAGAAGTTTGTACTCCCATCAACTGCAGTGCAATCCTTACGTGGAGTCTTCTGGTGGGGGCAGGGGTGGGGCGGGGGCGGGGGCTGGGGGGGGAGGAATGGGGGGTGGTGGGTTTGTGGGATTTCCCCCAGCACATCTTTGGAGTACCTCCCTGGTATGACGCCCTGGGGATCAGAAGTTATAGGTCACAATAAATCAAAGGGCAACAACAAGCTAATGGAGCAGGGTAGCAATTTGGGTAAAGATAATCAGAGCATGGCAGGAAGGGACAGTGAGTACAAACTTAAGAGTGCATCAGCAGATAAGGCCAGAGAGTTCAGAAATAGTAAAAAGACAGAGTTAAAGGGCTCTGTATCTGAGTGTATGCAGCATTCATTACAAATGGATGAATTGTTCCCACAAATAGAAATAAGTATGTATGGCCTGATAGCCATTACAAAGACATGGGCCAGAGTTTCCTGGCTGACGTGCGGATGGCGTAGCTCACACTTCAGCGTGTAAAATAACGTGTGCTGACGTCAGCGTGCGACATGGCGATATTTCGGTGGGCGGGCGCAATCAGTTCGCCCGCCATTAATCGAAGGGCTCATTAAGCCCCTTAACTTGCCAATTGTGTACGATTTTGAGGGGCCCGTGTGAACTTTGGGTCGGCGCATGGGCCCAACAGGCAGGCGGGTAGGAGATTATTTAAGAAAACTTTTGCAATGTCGGGATATGTGGACTCAGAGGGGTTGTTCATGTTTTTCATGAAGTTATACTTGATGAAAATGTTTAAAACATTCCTGTGTGATTGTTAGTAGTTCTCATCAATGTCTAAGAGGTTTTTGTGTAAAGTGAAAGCATTCTGCAGACAGCATTCTTTTTCGGCCTTGCAGCTTTCCGGAAGCCTCCATTTAGCCTGGGGGTATGGGTTCTGACATCTCCACTGGAAGCAGCTCCCCTGAGGAGGAAGGGAGGGTTAGAATCAGGAGGAGGCCAGGAGTGGACAATCAGCCTCCAGGGGAGCCACCTTTGGGAGGCCAGGTTTAGGCACAAGGGGCACAGGGCCAAGAGGTTGTCCAAGGTGCAAGGGGCCGCAGACAATGCCACTATCCTGCTGTCAGGGTATACAAGCGGCGAAGCAGCTACCTCAAAATGACTGAGGTGCAGTGCCAAAGGAGGCTCCGACTTTCAAGGGAGACAGTCAATTATATCTGTCAGATGATTGGCCCTGAGATCTCCCCTAACTGTGTGGGAGGACACCCCATGCCAGTGGCTCTGAAGCTCACAGTTGCCCTTCACTTCTATGCATCTGGCTCCTCCCCGGGCTCGGTGAGTGATTTTTGCAGTGTCTCCCAATCAGTTGTCCACACTTGTGTCAAGCAGATTACAGACGCTCCTTTCAGGCAGGTATCCACCTTATCCACTTCTGCTGCAACCAGGCAAGTCAGGCACAGCGAGCCAGAGGCTTGCGCTGAGATTGCTGGCTTCCCCCGTGTCCAGGGTGCTATAGACTGGACACATGTGACCATCAAGGCCAGCAGGTGAGCCCAGTGCCTTAGTCAATAGCAAGGGCATCCACTCCATGAACGTACAGATAGTGTGTGATCACTGGATGCTGATTGTGCAAGTTTGTGCAAGGTACCAAGGCAGCTCCCACCACACCTACATCCTCAAACACTCCCAGGTGCTGGGGCTCTTCAGTGCTCTGGCTCAGCTGGATTGTTGGCTGTTGGGTGACAAGGACTAACCCCTCAGAAGGTGGCTCATGACGCCTCTCTGTCATCCAAGAACAGAAGCTGAGGAGCGCTACAATAGGAGCCAGGGCAGTGGTGGAGAGAACCCTCAATCTTCTCAAGATGCGCTTCTGTTGCCTGGACCACTCAGGGGGTGCACTCCAGTACCCCCCAGATTGCATCTCTCTGACAGTGGTAGCATGCTGCGCTCTGCAGAATCTTGCGCTGGAAAGGGGGTTGCTGTTGACGATGAAGACCTTGACACCCTGGATGAGGCTGCATATGATGAATCCAACAGTGCCTCAGAGGATGAGGAAGCACAGGACAATGATGAGGGGCAACACGCCAACCCACTATTACACCAAGGAGGCAGGGACATCCAGGACAATTTAATCCAATGAATCTTCAGCTAGCTCCACATACTTGGTTCAGCAGGATCAGCATTGCCTGGAACTTTCACGTGGCATTTATGTGCTATAGCTTCCAACTCATCAGCTGCAACTAAGGCCTTAGTACAGAAACATCAATCTCCACTCTAACACTCATGATAATTATGTGAAAATGAAAAAAGCACCACAATGAAAAGATGTTCAGCCATGGTAACAAAGATGGACTTTATTCTGTCCACAATTAAAGCCCACATGATTATTGAACAATGTTACAAAAAGGGGTCCCTATTCTAAGACCAACACAAAATCACCAGTGACATACATGGGGAGTGCCTAAGGTGCCTTATGTTTTATTTCCGGGTGCTATGTCTAGGTGCCGCCCCATCGCTCGGAGTGGCTTGTGAGACAGCCTGCTGACCCTGCTGTCCTGTTGGCCTAGATGACCTTGGCAGGCATCCTCTGGCCCGTGGAGCCTGTGATGGCCCCGCCTGGGAGGGAGTGGCCAGTTCCAGAACTGGCACCTCCCCAATTGTCACAGCCTCAACGGAAGCAACGTTGACCAGCAGAAGGGCAGAGAAGCTGCTGCCCTCATCCGGAGTGCCCTGAGAGGAGCTCGCAGTGACGACAGGCAGCTGCTGCACCGACGTGAGGTCCAAATCTACCTCCCTGCTCACCGCAGATGCATGGGCACCGAGTGCTGTCGCTTGGTGTCCACAACATCTCCCACAATGGAAAACATCATCTGTGGCCAGAACCGCTGTGAGGGCTTGCAGGTCAGAGCGTAACCCAATCATATTCTGATCCATTTGGTGGAAGCGCCTCTCCATGAGTCACCAATCTCTCATTGAAGGAATCCTGAAGCTCCGCCCTGAGGGCGTATTCTTCACATTCACTCTGCCTAGACTCCTCTGTCACAGAGAGCAACTGAACCATTCCCTCATGCAACCCTACCAGATGCAAACGCACTACCTGCCGCCTTTCCTGCAATGGGGACAAATCCAGAAGCATGTCATCAGTGCCGGACTCAGCATGTGCCTCGTCCCCTGCAGCACTCCGGCTGCTGGCACCATCGGAACTCTCAGCCCCTACCATCTCCCCCAGCGATCGTGATGTGCCCTCTCCACTGTGACCCGGGACACTAGCCGACGGTAAATTCCCCACCGAGGTGTCTGCGCTGGTGCCTGGCTGGCTGAAATGATGTGCCGCAAGTTGCACTTATTGGCCCTCAGGTGTGGAGGGGAGGCTGCAGGGTCAAGGTGTGGGTCACTCTGGTGGTGATGCTGAAATTAACAACAAGGACAGTGCATCAGTTAGCGTACAGTCAGTTCAACCTTTCAGCCCTTTCTGCCCCAGCCTCATAAATAGCTCACCCTTCAAGACACTTAAAACAAGAACATTGATGAGGTCCAAATGAGTCAAGACGGGCCCCAAGCATTAAACGCACATGCAAACAGACTGCTTAGACAGCCTCATGAATGGCACATGGTTTGTAAAGAACCAGGGGAGTGGAGAGAATGCAAAGGTACCTGATGTGGATGCATTGTTGCCTGGATATTTGCACAGCTGAGGAAACATTTCAAACAGTTGTGTCATTTTCCGCCGAAATCAGAAGATTAAGGGGACATATTATTGCCCTTCATTCTGTAAGAAGGGGCACACACCGGGTGGGCAGACGGCAACATTTCCCGTTAGCGCAGGGATGAGTAACATGGTGGCATTCATCTAAGTTGAGTGCCATGAGGTTGACAGGTGAGGTGCTGAGGACTTTCTGGACAGAGTAACGTAGGGCTCACTGGCTGAGAGGGTGCAGGAGGTCCCAAACCCCCGAAAATGGAATAAGTCTTTGGCTGTGCAGCAGTGATCCAATGGCATGTGAGACCATGGTGATAGTGGTCATAAATGGGATAAGGTGACTTTGGAAGGTGGTGGAGAGGCTATTCCTCAAGGGGACAAGGGTCCCTCCTGTATGACCCACAGATCAGACTGTCTCAGTCTGTGAATGAGCAGTGTTGCAGCATTAACGATTGCAGCAGCCATCAGTGGTTTGGATGGTGGGAAGAGAAAGTGGATGGGACTGTGGACCTCAAATACCTGGCCACTGGACCCCAGCTTCACCGCCCCCGACCGCCCTGACCTCCTGCCTCCTGCCCTGCTCCATGGCCTGCTCCTTGAATGGGGTGAGGCGCTGGAGGAGGGCGCGCCCACCACCAGTCCTCAGGCACTCCCAGGCATTGTGGTTACTTTTTGCCTGCAAAACACATAAGAGGATTTATTGGGGCAGGTCGCTCATGTAGTCTGCACACACATGCCGCACCCCAACCACAATGGACCATCTGAGGCCTCCAGTGGCTCCTGTCCACACTACTAGAGATGACTCACCAGAAGATAGTACAACTGGTCCCAAACCCCTCCCCCAAAGGTCCCCTTGGACATATTTGGCGTCCATCACTTTGAATAACACACGGGTCCTAGCGCCCATGGAAAGGTGGATCAAATAGGTGCGGCGCCGATGCCAGCAGATGGGACTTGCCCAAAAGACCTTGAGGCACCCCTTGGACCATGTCATTACCATCAAAATGACATGTGTTGGAGCTCTGAGTATGTGTCTACCGGCCTCCCCTGCAGCTCGCCCCAAGACTACTCAAATGCCAGAGAAACCAACATATGCTGCGCAGAAAGCCCTTCTTCTCTTCAACCACTAAGGCTGATGTAAGCATTGTCAGTACCCATTTGCCCACCCAGCATGTGACAAGTATCCTATGCAGTGACAGCAGGGAGTGCAGGAGGGGTGGGGGAGTGGGGGGGGCGGGTTGCAAATGTTAAGGCTGCCTTCTGCCTCAAATAGCCCAGACAGACATGGTACTTACCCGTCTGGAGCGCAGCAAATCATTGCAGTGTTTTCAGCACTATGTGCCAGTGTGTCTGACATCATCATGGGCACTTACAGCCTCACACACCTCCTTCCATGCCTGCCTGGTAACATGGGGGGCCCTCCTCCTCCCATCCGCTGGCCCACCCCTTCCAGCAAGAAGACAGCAAGGCATGTGTCTGAGAATCTGGGTGTACAGTGGCCCCCCCGCTGGCCTCTCCTGCAGCCTGCACCCCTCCTCCTCCCCCTCCTCTGCCCTCCTTGGAGCTTTGCTACCTTCCTGAGTGGCCATGGTGCACTGCTTCAAGCAGGCTGCCTGGCCACTCTTTATACGGGCTGCTGGCTCCCCTTTGGAACCGGCAGTCTGAGCATGCCTGCTCCCCCCGACTATTTTCCCATTCTCCACGGGTGTCTTTAATTGGCCCGCCCGCGGAAAATGTTTCACCAGCAGCAATCGCCCGCCCGCCGCCGAGTTGGTTGGACCCGCCTGACCGAAGAACGTAAAATTCTGCCCATGATTGCAGGGTGACCAAGGCTGTGGTCTGAATATTGAAGGGTATTTGACATTTTGAAAAAATAGAATGCTAAGAAAAGATGCTGGGGTAGCTTTGTTAGTTAAGGTTATCATTCAGGGCAGGTGGTGGAGTAGTGTTAATGTCCCTGGACTTGTAGTCCAGAGACCCAGGCTGATTTTCTGGGGACATGGGTTCAAATCCCATCATAGCAGCTGGTGGAGTTTAAATTCAATTAAGAAATCTGCGATTAAAATCTAATCTTGGTAATAGTGACCATGAAACTGTTGTCAATTATGTATTTGGTTCACTAATGTCCTTTAGGAGAGGAATCTGCCATCCTTACTGGTCTGGCCTAATGTGATTCATGGCATTGTTGTTGACTCTTAACTGCTAATATTTGGAATCCTGGTAAAATGAAGTGCATGCTTTAGTTTGTATGTGAGAGCAGCTATCATTAATTGGAGAAAGCTTAGAGAATTATTAAAGTATGAAAGAATGGGTTTACACTGGTGGGGGAAAGGAGGCTGTGCCTATGATCTGTGGTTCTGTGCATAAACCTGTGTTAAGGAATAGACTGGTTCCAGATTCATTCTTTCCTCCATAAGTCACCATTTAACATTAACTGAAATGTCATTAACTCTGAAATGGCCCAGTGCAAGGGCAGTTAGGGATGGGCAACAAAAGCTGGCCTTGTTAATGACAGCCACATCCCATTAAAGAATAAAAAAGTGCAGTAGTGAGTAGTGACCTTAGCTTAAAAGAGCAAGATGAATCCATCTGGGTAGAGATAAGACATACAAAGTAAAAGGTTACTTGTGGGAGTAGTTTATAAGCCCCCTAATAGTAGCTATACTGTAGGACAAAGTATACAGGAAGAAATAAATGGGGTGTGTAAGAAAGATAGGGCAATAATCATGCATGATTTTAATCTACGTATAGATTGGGTGAATCAAATTGGCAAAGGTAGTGGGAAAAGTAGTTCATAAAGTATGCGGGACAATTTCTTAGAGCAGTACATTCTAAAGCCAACCAGGGAGCAGCCTATTCTGGACCTGGTAATGAGCAATGAGACAGAAAATATCAATAATCTCATGGTGAAGGAGCCTTTAGGTGACATAACGTAATAGAATTTCACATTCAGTTTGAAGGGAAGAAGTGTAGGGTGGAATTGTCCCAAAAATTGGTAAAGTCCAAAAATGGGTGGGGAAATCAGCGTTGACACCACGATGGCAGTGGCAGCTCTTTCCACCGTATCATGCACCACTCTGTTGAGAAATTTGAGATGCACGGGTTTCACAGGTGGCCTCTGACTCGCTTGACCCACCGTGACCTCAGGCCTTCTGTAATCCGGGCACAATATTTAAAGGGCGCCCCTGCACAGAGCTAGCACTCTCTAAAGGATTGAAAGTCAATGGCAAGTCATGGCTTCCAAAGGGAGGAAACATGCTGCCCTCAAATTCAGTGATGCCACTCTAAAGCACCTACTGGATGCAGTGCAGGCCTACCACCAAGTCCTCTACCCTTGCCCTGAGCAAGGAACCTCATCCAAGGTGACAAATCCAGCATAGGAGGAAGTGACAGGTGGTGAGCGCCAATGCTCTACAAAAGAGGACAGCCACCCAGTGCAAGAAGAGGATGAATGATCTGCTCCATTCTGCCAGGGTAAGTCACCCTTCTCATCACTCTAAACTCATACACTCAGAAACCCATCACACATGCACAGGGATCTCACTCACTGCCAGCTCAACGGACATCACCACTCACTCTTTCAAACACATGGCCATTTCCTCTTCCATTTGTGCCCTTACCCCGCTCATGGTATCACATGCCAGGCATCCTTCTCCCCTGGCCTGGCTGTGTCCTGCCTACTCTCTCCATTAATATTCAGGCAGGACAAGCTGGCTCAAAACAAAAGGGAGAGGTCCCAGACTGGGGGTGGAATGGCTCAACTGAAGGTCCTGACCAACTTTGAGAATAGAGCCATCCACCTGGTCGGCAAGGATCTGGACCATTCCTGTGCTGACCGTGAGGTCGGCGGTGCTCAACCAAGCGAGGATCGTGCACTATAACCTCCATCAGATAACCATGCTGTGAGCAATATCTCCTGTTCCGCAGTCCCTGCCAAGCACTAATGATCTCTCCTTTCTTTTGCAGGCACATCTAGGAAGCAATCGAGGGCATCCATGAACCAGGCAATCGACTCAAGCCCCGAAGACACTTCAGAAGAGGAATCTGATGACAACCTAATTGAAGACCCATCACAGTGCTCACGCCATCCTTCACCAGTGCAGAGATACCCACCTTGGTGGGATCTAGATCTAGAGTAGCCTCGGGATCACAATCTGGTGAGCACAGTGCACTGTCTGGTCCACACCAGGTGGAGGCAGGGACATCCCAGTGTGCCAGCACTCGGAGGACAGCTGAAGGTCAGGAATCTGCTGAGTCTGAGTCAGGTGATGAGCCTCTGGACTCGGCCGCATCACAGTTGCTGGAGTTGCAAAGACAAGCTCGGGAACATCAGGAAGGGATGCCCGCTGGTCTCCTCAGATTGCAGGCATGCTGGAGGAATCCAACCACCTTCAGACCGAGGTAATAGTGCCGGCATGACAATGCACTGAGATCAACACTGATAAGCTGGTGGCCCCCATGGAAACCTTGGTCCAGGTCATTGCTCCTGCACTGCTGCATGAACTGCACTCTATTGCTGAGGCACCTGCTGGCATCCATCTGTGTCAATGCGAGAGGGGGGCTCTCAAGGAGTCAGCGAGGGGCCCTCGGACATCCATAAGGAGGAGGATCAGCAGGTGCACACCCTGGGGCCATCCACCTGGGTGACTCCGGGACTGTCCAGCCCATCAAGACCCCCTTTTCCTGCGACCCCACCAGCTTGGGCTTTGCAGGCCGAGGAGGGTAGCACTGCCACACAGCATGACCCCAAAAGCAGACTGCGGCATTCCAGGTCTCAGCCCTGCAGAGGATGCCAGCCAAGTTAATCACAGACAACAAGGTGTAGCAGTCAGCAAGCTGCCTCTACCTCCACTGTGGATGTCAGGGGTGCACCAGTGTGTACTGGCAGGGTTAGGAAAGTCAGGAAGGTGTAACTCTTTTTGAGTCAACCAATTAAACTAAGTCAGGAAGGTGTAACTCTTTTTGAGTTAAACCAATTATACTAAATTAACAAAATAAAGGATAAATCAAGCACAGCCCATAAGTCAGGTCAGCTGTAAAACTAAGGAAAAGTTTAAAGGAAACTTACAAACTTTAAACCAAAATGTGATTAAAGGGGTCAATAAAACACTCCAGACCCGCGGTGCCCACCGAGCACGGAAGGCCACGAGAGTGCTGGTAGACACCGCGTGCTCCCTCTCCAGGGACACCAGTCCGCGAACGTCGCCGTGGAAGAGAGACAAACAATCAGGTGGGACTCCCCCGTCAATCGCCCGCTGCCTGGACCTGTTAATAGACAACTTGGCCAGGCCCAGGAGCAGGTTCAGGAGGAGGTCCTCCTCCTTCCCGACCCCCTTCCGGACCGGGTGTCCGTAGATCAGGAGCGTGGGACTGAAGTGCAAACAAAACATTAATAAAAGGTTTTTTAAATAACTAAAAAGGGAGTGCAGCCTACCACACCCTATATAAGCGTGGCCCATGGATCTACAAGACCACAAAAAGGGCAGGTGTCCTGGGAGTCCGTGAACCTATGCATGCTACGATTGTAGGGGACTGCTGCATGCAACACCCTCCAACCGAGGTCCCCGATAGAAAGGGGGAGGACATCTCCGTAGAGGGCCTCCCATCGGGGGCCTCCGCCATCGGACGGCAACAAGGCATGCCAGGGCGTGTCCGGGCGGTGGACAAGGGCGAGAAAATGGAAGGTGTGCAGCAGCAGTCCATACAAAAAGCTCCTCCGCGCCGTGCCAAATGGCACAGAGGGTATGTCTCCAAGGCGGCTCATATTGCGGGGCACCGGCACCCGAGGGAGGGTTCGGGGCTTGAGGAAGGTGTAACTCTTTTGGAGTTAAACCAATTATACTAAATTAACAAAATAAAGGATAAATTAAGCACAGCCCCTAAGTCAGGTCAGCTGTAAAACCAAGGACAAAGTTTGAAGGAAACTTACAAACTTTAAAAAAAAATGTGATTAAGGGGGTCAATAAAACACCCCAGACCCCGTGGTGCCCACCAAGCACGGAAGGCCTCGAGAGTGCCGGCAGACACCGAGTGCTCCCTCTCCAAGGACACCCGGCCGCGAACGTAGCCATGGAAGAGGGACAAGCAATTGGGCGGGACTCCCCCCTCGATGGCCCGCTGCCTGGACCTGTTAATGGCTAACTTGGCCAGGCCCAGAAGCAGATTCACGAGGAAGTCCTTCTCCTTCCCAACCCCCTTCCACACCGGGTGTCCATAGATCAGGAGCGTGGGACTGAAGTGCAAACAAAACATTAATAAAAGGTTTTTTAAATAACTAAAAAGGGAGTGCAGCCTACCACACCCTATGTAAGCATGGTCCACGGACACCACAAGACCACAAAAAGGGCAGGTGTTATGGGAGTCCGCGAACATATACATTATTCGATTATAGGGGACTGCTGCATGCAACACCCTCCAACCCAGGTCCCCGATAGAAAGAGGGAGGACACCTCCATAGAGGGCCTCCCATCGGGGGCCTCCGCCGTTGGACGGCAACAAGGCACGCCAGGGCGTGTCCGGGCGGTGGACGAGGGCAGGAAAATGAAAGGTGTGCAGCAGCAGTCCGTACAAAAAGCTCCTCCGCGCCGTGCCAAATGGCACGGAGGGCATGTCCCCGAGGCGGCTCATGTTGTGGGGCATCGGCACCCGAGGGATGGTTCAGGGCTTGAGGAAGGTTTAGTTGCACAATGTAGGCAAAGGTGTTAATGACTTGTTAATAATATTCACCAATGTAAATACACTCTTAATCATGCCTCCTTGTCGATGGCTCCTTATTATGACAGGTGTGTTCATGTCATTCAGAAGTGAAAACTTGTTCCCTGCACAAATGAAGTCATGAGTCGCAATCCAGGGCCTCTCCTCTGTGATGTGTGTAACCCGGTGACAACAGTGATTGCCCTGTCCCAAAGTGATAGCCCATCTCAGTATTGCCTGCACATTGATGTTGATTGGGTTCACTGCAATAACATTGTGCCCTAGCATTTTTAGCATCATGAGTTATGTCTGCTCTGAGCACCTTTGAGGCAGGGCTGCCCCCATCCCCCTTTGTCTGCATTCTTGATAGATGAAGGTATAATGCTGAAGGGGACAGACGATTATGCATGCAAAATGATCAAGTACTTTTGAAGTCCTGCTGTATTCCAGCAAGCTCTGCATGTGATGAGACTCTGCACAGACTATGTGTGCGATGGCCTTTGCCAGACTGATGCCTTATGCTCTCAGTTGCTATCTTGTGCTCTCAGGAGAGTCCTCACTGCATCTCGTCATCCTTCTCATGGAATCCTGATGTTATTAGGGCCTCATGAATAAGCCTGTCTCATCTGGCTAGAGCAATCGCCTCACTGTCTGCATCCTGGACTTCCAGGATGTCATCAAACAACATAGATGACTATGTGGGGGGTAGGATTAGTAAATTTGCGGATGACACAAAGATTGGCCGGGTGGTTAACAGTGAGTTTGAGTGTCTTGGGCTGCAGGAAGATTTAGACGGGATGGTCAAATGGTCAGATAAGTGGCAGATGGAATTTAACCCTGAAAAGTGTGAGGTGATGCACTTTGGAAGGACTAATTTGACAAGGAAGTATTCAGTGAATGACATGGCACTAGGAAATTTTGAGGAACAAAAGGACCTTGGCGTGTGTGTCCATAGATCTTTGAAGGCAAAGGGGCATGTTAGTGGGGTGGTGAAAAAGGCATATGGGATACTTGCTTTTATCAATCGAGGCATGGATTACAAAAGTAGGGAGGTCATGTTGGAGTTGTATAGAACTTTAGTGAGGCCACAGCCGGTGAACTGTGTGCAGTTCTGGTCACCACATTATAGGAAGGATGTGATTGCACTGGAGGGGGTGCAGAGGAGATTCACCAGGATGTTGCCTGGGATGAAACACTTAAGTTATGTGGAGAGGTTGGATAGACTTGGGTTGTTTTCGTTGGAGCAGAGAAGACTGAGGGGCGATCTGATCGTGGTGTACAAGATTATGAGGGGCATGGACATGGTGGATAGGGAGCAGCTATTCCCTTTAGATGAAGGGTCAGTCACAAGGGGACATAAGTTCAAGGTGAGGGGCAGGAGGTTTAGGGGGGATGTGAGGAAAATCTTTTTTACCCAGAGGGTGGTGACGGTCTGGAATGTGCTGCCTGGGAGGGTGGTGGAGGCAGGTTGCCTCACATCCTTTAAAATGTACCTGGATGAGCACTTGGCACATTCAAGGCTATGGGCTAAGTGCTGGTAAATGGGATTAGGTTGGTAGGTCAGGTGTTTCTCACGTGTCGGTGCAGACTCGATGGGCCAAAAGGCCTCTTCTGCACTGTGATTATGTGATTCTGTGATCAACCTCCTCCCCTTCCACTTCCTCCTCATCGGAGGAGATATTGAGCTCCTCCATCTCCTCATCATCCAGGACATCCCCACTTTGCAATGCCAGGTTGTGCAGTGCGCAACAAGCCACGATGATGCGTGACACCCTCTGGGGGGTGTATTGAAGTGCTCTGCTAGATCTGTCGAGGCACCGGAAGGTCTTTTTCAGGATCCCAATAGCCTGCTCCACCAAAGTCTGGGTCGCAGCATGAGCCTCGTCGTACCTTCTCTCAGCTACAGTCTGAGGCCACCGCACAGGCATCATCAATCATGTGCTCTGCAGGTAGCCCTTTTCCCCAGAGCCAGCCCTGTAGCTTCTGTGGACTCTAGAAGCTGTCAGGTATCTGAGACCTGCTGAGGATGTATGAGAAGTGGACACTCCCAGTGTATTGTGCACAGACCTGCATGATCCGTTTGTTATTGTTGCAGATCAGCTGAACATTGAATGAGTGGAAGCCATTGCAGTTCACATACTGGACAGCTCATTGCCATGGAGATCTTAGAGCCACGTGAGTGTAATCAATGGCATCCTGCATCTGTGGGAAACTGCAAAGCTCAGCGAATTCTGGAGCTCTCGCATCCTGGCTCACCAGATCTCAGTCGAAATTGACAAAGTTGTGTGCCGTGGCGAAGATGGCGTCCATGACCTCCTGGAAACACTTTTTTTTTATTCATTCATGGGATATAGGCTTCGTTGGCTGGGCCAGCATTTATTGCCCATCCCTAGTTGCCCTTGATAAGGTGGTGGTGAATTGCCTTCTTGAACCGCTGCAGTCCATGTGGTGTTGGTACACCCACAGTGCTGTTAGGAAGGGAGTTCCAGGATTTTGATCCAGCAACAGTGAAGGGACAGCGATATATTTCCAATCAGGATGGTGATTGACTTGGAGGCGAACTTCCAGCTGGTGGTGTTCCCATCTATCTGCTGTCCTTGTCCTTCTAGGTGATAGTGGTTGTGGATTTGGAAGGTGCTGTCTAAAGAGCCTTGGTGAATTCCTGCAGTGCATCTTGTAGATGGTACACACTGCAGATCCTGCGTGTTGGTGGAGGAGGGTGTGAATGTTTGTGGATGTGGTGCCAATCAAGTGGACTGCTTTGGCCTGGACGGCCTCCAGCTTCAAGAGTGTTGTGGGAGCTGCACTCATCCAGGCAATTGGGGAGTATTTCATCACACTCCTGACTTGTGCCTTGTAGATAGTATACAGGCTTTGGGGAGTCAGGAGGTGAGTTACTCATTGCACGATTCCTACCCTCTGACCTGTTCTTATAGCCACAGTATTTATATGGCTGGTCCAGTTCAGTTTCTGGTCAATGGTAAGTCCTCAGGATGTTGATAGTGGGGGATTCAGTGATGATAATGCCATTGAACATCAAGGGGTGATGGTTGGATTCTCTTTTGTTGGAGATGGTCATTGCCTGGCACTTGTGTGGCACAAATATTACTTGCCACTTGTCAGCCCAAGCCTGGATATTGTCCAGGTCTTGCTGCATTTGGACATAGACTGCTTCAGTATCTGGGGAGTCACGAATGGTGCTGAACATTGTGCAATCATCAGCAAACATCCCCACTTCTGACCTTATGATGGAAAGCAGGTCATTGATGAAGCAGCTGAAGATGTTTAGGTCTAGGACACTACGCTAGGAACTCCTGCAGTGATGTCCTGGAGTTGAGATGATTGACCTTCAACAACCGCAACCATCTTCCTTTGTATTAGGTATGACTCCAACCAGCGGAGAGTTTTCCCCCTGATTCCCATTGACTCTAGTTTTGCTAGGGTTCCTTGATGCCACATTTGGTCAAATGCTGCCTTGATGTCGAGGGCACTCGCTCTCACCTCACCTCAGGAGTTCAGCTCTTTTGTCTATGTTTGAACCAAGACTGTAATGAGGTCAGGAACTGAGTGGCCCTGGCAGAACCCAAACTGGGCATCAGTGAGCAGGTTATTGCTAAGCAAGTGCCGCTTGATAGCATTGTTGATGGCCCCTTCTATTATTTTACTGATGATCGAGAGTTGACTGACGGGGTGGCAATTGGCTGGGTTGGATTTGTCCTTTTTTTGTGTGCAGAGCTTGCCTGGGTAATTTTGCACATTGCTGGGTAGATGCCAGTGTTATAGCTGTACTGGAACATCCTGGCTAGGGGCGTGGCAGGTTCTGGAGCACAGGTCTTCAGCACTGTTGCCAGAATGTTGTTAGGGCCCATGCCTTTGCAGTATCCAGACCCTTCAGCCATTTCTTGATACCACTTGGAATGAATCTAATTGGCTGAAGACAGGCATATGTGATGCTGGGGAACTCCAGAGGAGGCCGAGCTGGATCATCCACTTGGCACTTCTGGCTGAAGATTGTAACAAATACTTCAGTCTTATCTTTTGCATTACTGTGTTGGACTCTTCCATTATTGAGGATGGGGATATTTGTGGGGCCTCCTCCTCCTGTTTAATTGTCACCACCATTCACGACTGGATGTGGCAGGACTGCAGAGCTTGGATCTGATCCATTAGTTGTGGAATAGCTTAGCTCTATCACTTGCTGCACATGCTGTTTGGCACACAAGTAGCCCTGTGTTGTAGCTTCACCAGGCTGAAAGCATACCTATTGCTGCTCCTGGCATGTCCTCCTGTGCTCTTCATTTAACCAAGGTTGATCCTGTGGCTTGATGGTAATGGTAGGGTGGAGGATATGACAGACCATAAATTTACAGATTGTGTTTGAGTACAATTCTGCTGCTGCTGATGGCCCACAGAGCCTTATGGATGCCCAGTCTTGAGTTGCTAGATCTGTTCAAAATTTATCCCATTTAGCACAGTGGTAACGCCACACAACACGATGGAGGGTATCCTCAATGTGAAGGCAGGATTTCATCTCCAGAATGGCTATGCGGTGGTCACTCCTACTGGTACTGTCATGGACAGATGTATCTGCAGCAGGCAGGTTGATGAGTCAAGTATGTTTTTCCCTCTTGTTGGTTCCCTCACAACCTGCCACAGACCCACTCTAGCAGCTATGTTGTTTAGGACTTGGCCAGCTCGGTCTGTAGTGGTGCTACCGAGCTACTCTTGGTGATAGACATTGAAGACCCCCAGCCAGAGTACATTTCGCTCCCTTGCCACCCTCAGTGCTTCCTCCAAGTTATGCTCATAATGGAGGAACACTGATTCATCAGCTGAGGGAGGGCAGTGCATGGTAATCAGCAGGAGGATTCCTTGTCCATGTTTGACCTGATGCCATGAGACTTCATGGTGTCTGGAGTCAATGTTGAGGACTCCCAGGGCAATTCCCTCCCAATTGTATACTGATGTGCCACCACCTCTGCAGGGATGGTGATGGTGGAGTCTGGGACATTGTCTAATAGGAATGATTCCGTGAAGATGACTATATCATGCTGTTGCTTAACTAGTCTGTGAGATAGCTGGTACTGGCCCCCATATGTTAGTAAGGAGGACTTTGCAGAGTCGACAGGGCTGAGATTGTTGTCGTTTCCTGTGCCTTGGTCGATGTTGATGTCCGGTGGTCCGTCTGGTTTCAATTCTTTTTTGTGAATTTGTAAGCCAGGCCATTTCAGAGGGCATTTTAAGAATCAACCACATTACTGTAGGTCTGGAGTCACATGCAGGCCAGATTTTCGTCCCTAAAGGACATTAGTGAACATTAGATGGGTTTTTACAACAGTTGACAATGGTTTCATGTTCATCGTTAGGCTTTTAATTCCATATTTTATTGAATTCAAATTCCACCATCTGCTATGGTGAGATTCAAACCCAGGTCCCCAGAGCATTACCCTTGGTCTCTGGATTACTAGTCTAGTGACAATACCACTACACCATCACCTCCCCACATATGTGGGTGGAGCCCTGGAAGAAGCCACTGCCCAGGAAATTGAGCACAGTGGTCACTTTCAATGTCACTGGCAGTGGATGCCCTCCAAGTCTCCAAGGCACCAAATCCTGCAGAGTGTGGCATATGTGAGTAACCAGTTCCCTTGACGATCACAGTCTTTGGCGACACTGGTTCTCCTTCATCTGCAGGCAGGACAAACATTGTCTATATACCCTTGACCTAGTGAGGTGCCTACAATCGACGGCTCTCTGTGGATCTTGCTGAGGAGGCCCTGCTGCCTCATGATCTTGAGGGCTGTGTTCTTCCCTTTGCCAAGCGTGGTGCCTCCGTTGCAATCTTCTCCTTCTTCTATCCTGCCTATAAGCCATGAGGCAGACAGCAAGTTCACCATGCTCCCTGTTCCTGATTGCCTCCTCACTACAGTATCAAAGAGAGAGACGCAAGGGTTAGCAAATGCTTCCTAAGGACCTCCCTTGGGTAAGTCTCTGGCTCCAGCTGCATCTCAAGGCCTCGTCACACATGCTGGAGAGTGCTGGCCACCATTTGGATAGCCAGTGCTTAGTTTGCTTAATGCCAGACCAAAGCCCCGCCCCACACCACATGACCGAGCGGTGACAGCTTTAGCCACTGCATCCTGTGCTCTCAGCCCCGGCGCAGGTATTATCCTAACCTGCACTCCAAAGCTGCATGGTTAGCTTGACCATGAGGGTTACTGCTCAAAGCCGAAATAAGTACTAAGCAAGGATTCTGAGTCACTCCCTCAGTGACTGTTCCATGCTCACCTCTAACTTGCGCAGTCACCCAATTGTTCTGTAGTCCCATAAATTAGTCCCAGATTATTTTGCAGTCTGCACCCAAGGAGTTAAAAGTTCAGGAGCAATCTTTGGCGCTATCAGGAATTTGTGTTGCTTGAGTGGGCATATTTGTTTCAGAAGCCAGACTCCAAGCATGCCGATGGAGTGGATGCTGAATGGTCTCAGCCGCAGCAGAAATCTCAATCTTGAAGCGCTTTTCTAAGTCCCTGACCAATTTCACCGCACCCCCCTCCACCCCGCCCGCAACTCCCTCCTCCATCCCGCTGGCAAGTGTGCATCTAATTCCTTCACTCCGTGCTGCCTTGCACCCCAGCAACCCCCATTCCCCACTCTGAAGTCCTTGCCTCAAGGCTCCCCTCGGTACTGCCTTGCAGCCCCCCCACCCCGTGCCCCACCAACCCCCTGCCCCCACAATGGAGCCCTTGCCGCAGCACCATACTGAAAGCCAGCCAGGAAGAAGCTGTTTTCAAAATTTGCCCGTGTCCCCACCTCGCCCGAATCCGCCACTTCCTTGAATTCCTTTGGGGGGTCCTCGTGAGTGCTGCACTAAGTTGTGTGCACTCACCTCTGAGTTTCCCTCAAAGTTCAGGTCGCCAGGTGCACACCTTTTAAGGCAGTTATAAATCACACCATTCTGAAGTCATGCTGACATGGGATTTAAATTTGATGTGGGGTGTTGATTCCGGCATGTGGCCACAATAATGAGATGCAAATTTATGAAAATTAAGTTCCTGATGGCGGGAAATGCAGCCCATCACTGACAAGGGAAGGGGACAGTTGCATTGTGGATTTATGTCGCAGGGAAACACAACTAGAGCGTTCTCGCAAGATTTTCCAATCATGCCCACTCCGATCGGGTGAGGAAAATACAGGCAGTAGTCAAAGGCTAGTGTTTTAAACCTGAATAAAAATAATTATAAGGATAAGAAAGCAGAGCTAGCTTAAGAGATCTGAGAAACGAGATTAAGGTAGGACAGCTATAGTAATTATGGTTTTAGTTAGAGTGTAATGTACCTTTAAGAATAATCTGCGTTAGGAAAGATCACATAATCTCTAGTAGTCAATAGGATAGTAGTGCGGGTTACCTCAGCAGTCAGTGTAGAGATAGGTGGAGTTGAAAGCACATGGACTGAATTTTTAGCTCAGCAAGCAGGCGCACGTCCAACCCAACCGAGCGTAAAATGACAAGCGATGATGTCGGGCAAGCATCCCGACGTCATCGAGCACTTGCGCGATATTTCAGTTGGCAGGCGCATGCCGGAGTCAGCAGCGCGTCTGCCGATAACTAAAAGGCCTGTTAAAGCCATTAAAGAGGCAATTAAAATAAAATTTTCACTGCCCGTCTAACCCCACAGTTGGGGGGCAGGCGAAAAGGCCAAGTGGCCACTGCATTTTTTTTGGAAACCACATCCACAGGCAGGATGATGGTGCCGACATCAAATAAAATTAAAAGTTTAAAACCTACTTAATAACATGCCCCTGCTCACAGAAGAGACATGTTTTATAACATTTTTAAGGTTTTTATTTTTTATTCTGAAAACTGTTCATCTCCCTGAGGCAGTGGAGTTCTCCGCTTACCCTCCTCGCCCCCAACACAGGCAACGCTGAGGCTGCCAATCACATTTCACGCTGGGTAGGCCTTAATTGGCCCGCCCAGGGTGAAATCGCGGTGCAGCCCCGATCGTGGGCAGCGGTCAGCTTCCCGACCGTCCCCGCATGCCCCCGCCTAGCCCGCCCGACAAGGGCAAAATTCTGCCCCACGTGGAGTTGCTGCTGAGTATATTATAAATAAATTTAATGGTTCCACCCAAGAAGTGGCTGCAGATCAACTCTATCATTAACAGTAGCAATTTAGCCACCCTTACAACAAACTGGCGACGAGGATAAAACAGGACTGAACAGAAGAAATCAAGTTAAAAAGAAATTGGCACTGTGCCACACCCAGGGATTGTAAGTAGAATCAAAGATGTTATCCCCTCTCAAAATGCCATAATTTGGGAGAATTGCTCCTTTTGAACCAGCCACAGGCGATTGGTCTCAACACATAGAACGCCTCACATTCTTTTTTCAAGCGAATGAGATTATGGGGGAAAAGAAGAACCGAGTGATCCTCTTGAATATTTGTGGGAGCAAAACCTACAGTCTGATTGAAAGTTTGATGGCACCCAGTGCCCCAGATTCAAAAAATTCCAATGAAATGATGGACCTTGTGAAGTGTCATTTTCAACCATAGCCCTCAGTCACAATACAGAGATTCAGGTTTAATTCACGAAAAAGAACCCAGGGTGAGACAATTGCATACTATCTGGCCAATTTGGAGCAGCTAATGGAACATTGCGAGTTCAGTATAATTCTAAATGACATGCTCAGAGATCGTTTAGTGTGCGGTATAAACGAGGACACTATTCAGAAAGGATTATTGTCTGAAGTGAATCCAGATTTCAAGAAGGTGCTAGGGATAGCATTGGCCATGGAAAGTGCAGTAAGAGATTCAAAAGCAATACATGGTGAGCAAAATGGCATCATCCTCCACATCAGATGAGAAAACCCAGCTGAAAAGGGTGCGAAAATGAAAAACTCCACCAAGAAGCAGGAAACTGCCCCTGTTAGTCAAAGAATAAAGAAAAATAACTTAGCAGCAAAATCGAAAAATAATTTTAATAGAGGTGGAAACAAGCAATCTTTTAGAGATTGGAAGTTTAAAAAAAATCAAATACTACTATTGTCACAGAAATGGACATATGATGAGGCAGTGCAAGGAAAGATTCAAGCAGGCTTTTAAACAAAAGGAGAAGCCCAATGAAATCTACAATGCAGAACAGCCTGAAATAACAAATTTACATATTTACTCATTGTTTAATCTGAAAGTTAGAAAGACAGAAACAATATTTATCACAGTGAAAGTTAATGGCAAACCTGTTAGAATGGAAGTAGACACAGGATATTCCACCAGAGTAATTGGGGAACATACCTTCAGACATTTGAATAATGGTGCACATCAACTGAGTTTAAAAGAAATAACTGCCAAGTTCAAAACATATTCGGGTGAAGACATTCAAGTAAAAGGCATAGGCAGAGTAACTGTCCATTATGGAAGCCAATCGGCAAAGCCACCCTTGATGGTGGTAGCAAGTGATGGGCCAAGCCTCCTGCGGCGTAATTGTTTAAAGGTGGTTAAGTTAGAATGGGCTGAAATTTTCAAGCTGAGAGCAAGTGGGCTACCAGAGCTACCTCAACAGCATGCTGCCATCTTCAACGATGAACTTGGGAAAATTCAGGGCCTGTAGGCAAAGATTCGTATGGATCCGAAAGCAACCCCTCACTTCGTGAAGACTGGTGCCATATGCACTGCGAAAAGAAGTCGACACTGAACTGAACAGACTAGAGAAACTGGGCGTTATACAAACTGTGCAGTTGTCAGAATGGGCATCACCCATAGTCCCCATCTTTAAACCCAGCCAAAGTGTCTGAATTTGTGGAGACTACAAACTGACGATTAATAAAATATTTAATCTAGACGGGCAACCCATTCCAAAAATTGAAGACCTGTATGCCAAGCTGGCAGGAGGTTCAACATACACAAAGCTTGATGTGAGTCATGCTTATCAACAACTAGAGTTCGATAATGCCCCCCAGGAACTTGTCACAATTAATACTTACAAGGGGTTATACCAATATGCACGATTGCCTTTCAGTGTCTCCTCAGCTTGCGCAATCTTTCAGAGAACAATGGAAAGCTTACTGCAGGGACTGCCCCAGATTGTAGTCTATTTAGACAAGGTATTGGTGACAGGATTCACTGAAAAAGAGCATTTGGCATACTTAGAAGAAGTCTTAAAATGTTTCTTGCAAGCTGGAGTGCACCTAAAAAAAGAAAAGTGCATGTTCCAAGTGATGGAGGTAATCTATTTGGCTCACCGGGTAGATTCACAGGACCTCCACCCCACTGAAGAGAAAGCAAGAGTCATTAGAGAAGCATTCAAAGAGCGCCTCAGAGCTCAAATCATTCCTAGGAATGATCAACTATTATGGGCAGTTCTTATCCAAATTGCCGACAGTTCTGGCCCCCCTGCATTCTCTACTCAAAAAGAATCAACATTGGTCTTGGGAGGCACTGCAGAAAGAAGCTTTCATTAAGGTGAAACAATAGTTGCCCTTGTCCAATTCATTAGTGCATTATGGCCAGATGAAAGAATTGGTGCTGACATGTGATGCATCTCCCTATGGAGTGGGAGCAGTGCTCTCTCATCGGATGGATGACGGCACGGAACAGCCAATAGGTTACTTATGAAGAACGCCCACCACAGTAGAAAAGGGATATTCGCATATAGACAAAGGCCTTTCCATCATCTTTGGTGTCAAGAAATTTCACCAGTATGTACACAGCCACCATTTTACAATAATTTCAGACCACAAACCATTCCTAGGATTGTTCAGTGAGGACAAGGCTATACCACCCATAGCCTCAGCAAGAATACAAGGATGGGCTTTAATTCTGGCAGCATACAAATACACTTTTGTACATAGGCCTGGCAATCAAATTGCAAACACCGCTGTCCTTAGTTGTTTGCCTTTACAAGAAAATGATAAGCACATCACAGTTCCACAGGAACTTGTCTTACTGTTAAATTTCTTAGATTCCTTGCCGGTATGCAGTCAACAGGTCAGAGAATGGACAAGCAGAGACCCAGTCCTATATCAAGTACAAGAACATGTGCTGCATGGTTGGTCACAGGAGCCCATATCTGATTAAATGAAACCATACTTCAACAGAAGACATGAAATAATCAGCCACGATGGCATTTTATTGTGAGGACCATGAGTGTTGGTTCCCCCAAAGGGAAGGGAGCCACTTTTAATTGAACTACACAGTGCCTATTCAGAAATTTCCCAAGTGAAGACCATAGCATGCATCTACCTATGGGGCCTGGAATTGGTGGCGAAATAGAAAGTTTAGTAAAGCACTGTGTGCAATGTCAGCAACTGCAAAAGTTGCCAGTGATAGCTCCATTTCACCCATGGGAGTGGCCAGGTAGACCCTGGGTAAGGTTACACATTGACTATGTTGGACCTTTCCTGGGAACAATATTTCTGCTCATTGTCAATGCCCATTTGAAATGGTTGGACATATATGATGTGAAATCAACATTGGCCGAACAATTGAGAAACTATGTCAGAGTTTTGTCATTCATGGACCACCAGAAGTAGTCGTTTCCGATAACGGCGCAAGTGCTGAGCTTCAACGGTCTTTCAGCCTCAATGTTATCACTCATGTGAAAACTACACTGTACCACTCTTCCTCAAATGGACTGGCCGAAAGGGCGATTCAAATGTTCAAAGCAGGCATGAAAAAGCTATCTGGCAATTCCTTGGCAATCAAGCTAGCACACTTTCTTCTTTCTTTCTTATTACAGGACTACTCCTCACACAACAACAGGTGTCACACCTGCGGCGTTATTGTTCAAATGCCATCTCAGGACAAGATTGAGCTTAATAATGCTGAATTTAGGGGGAAGGTATAAAGGAGTCAGGGAAGCCAGAAAAATAGGCACAACTGGCTTAGTCGCGAGAAGAAATTTACCGTGGGAGAGCTGGTATACGTGAAGAACTTCGGAGAAGGACCAAAGTGGTTAACGGGTGAAATGAGTGTGGAGACTGGACCTCTATGTTACAATGTGGAGGTGGAAGGCTGGATCATTCGTAAACATGTGGACCATTTAAGGAAGAAAGAGACAAATCACCAAGATTTACTTCCACCAGTGATCATGGCTGGATCTGCAGTCCCTGTTGAGGATACTCAGCCAGGACAGACATGCCTCATGTTCATGTAAGAGTTGAGGATACAGAACTGCAAGTGCCCTCTGAAGCACCTGATGTTCAGGCAACTCTGGAAAAGGAGGTTCCTGACCAAGAATCTGAAGTTGTGGAACTGCAATGTTCCACATATACCAGGAAGCCACCTAAAAGACTAAAATTGTAAATTCCTTAACCCAGTGTAAATATTATGTTGCCTTGAAAAAATATACTTGTAAATATAACATGCATAGCAGAGTTAAAGGGGGAGGAATGTAGTAATTACGGTTTTAGTTAGAGTGTACTGTATCTTTAAGAATAATACTTGTTGGGAAAGATTACATGATCTGTAGTAGCCAATAGGAAAGTAGCATGGGCTACCTCAGCTGTCAGTGTAGAGATAGAATTGGAGTTGAAAGCACAACGTGTAGTTGCTGCTGAGTATATTGTAAATAAACTTAATGTTTCCACCCAAGAATTGTCTACAGATCAACTTTATCATCAATAGCAGCAGCTTGGCCTCCCTAACAACAACAGTATAGATGCAGTGGTAGCTTTTTAAGGAGATATTTAATAACTCAGTAAAAATTTATCCCAGTAAAAAAGAAAGATGATTTGAGAAGGATGCATAATAAGAATAATAATGGCTGAATAAGGAAGTTCAGGATTGTATCAAATTGAAAGAAAGACTGTACAAATTTGTAAAGATTAGTGATAGGTCAACAGATTGGCCAGATTTAAGGAAACAGCAAAGAATGACTAAAAAGAAATAGAGGGAGAAAGCAGAGTATGAGAAAAAGCTAGTTGATAATATAAAAACAGATAGTAAGAGTTTCTGCAATTACTTAGATAGGAAAAGAATAACTAAAGCTCGTGTTAGTCCTCGAGAGAGTGAGTCCATGGAACCGATAATGAAAACAAGGAAGTAACAGAGGCATTGAACAGGTATGTTGTATCCATCTTCACTGTAGAAGACTTAGAAAAATCCCCAAGGATACTTGAAAATCAAGAGGTGAACGGGAGGAGGAACTTAAAACAATCACCATCGCTAGGGAATAGGTGCTGGGAAAACTATTACATCTAAAGGTTGTCAAGTCCCCAGGGCCAAATGGCCTGCATCCTAGGATCTTAATAGAAGTGGCTGCAGATATAGTAGATTCATTGGTTATAATCTTCCAAAATTCCTTAGGTTCTGGAAGAGTCTCAGTAGATTGGAAAATAATGAATGGAACACCTTTATTCAAGAAAGGAGGGAGACAGAAATCAGGAAACTATAGCCCAGTTAGCTTAACATCTTTCATAGAGAAATGCTAGAATCTATTATTGAGGAGGTTACAGCAGATACTTAGAAAATCATACATCAGGATTTTCCTCCCAATGGGGGGTGTTGTGTGGGTGTGGGCACGAATGGGCGTATTGCCAATCAGCGCCCCCAATTGGGGGCACGCCGCCATTTTATGTGGGCAGGCCAATGAAGGCCCGCCCAGCGTGATGTCAGCCCGGGAGCGCGAGAGTGATGTGCGCTCTCTGTTCAGGCTTGGTGGGCCGGGGGGGGGGGGGGGGGGGGTGGGTTTTCTCAGAGCCAGGAGTGTGCTCTTTCGCGCATGCCCACTCCCGGCTCAGGGAGTGACGGCAGTGGGCCCCGTTTCAGTTGCAGGGGTTGGCTAACCACCCGCTGCCGAGCCGGTGGGGCCTGCATGCCATCCGAGGGCAAAATTCTGCCCTTGGTTTCATTTATGAAGAAGAAAGGAATATCATTAAGAAAACAAGGTACCCCATCAAGTCTTAGGTTTTCCTAAAGTAATCTGCAGCCAATAGCAGTCACTTGTCACCATTAGCATTCACACATCTTCGGTTGTTGAAGAATTAATACCATTATATTAATGTCAGGAACTAGATCACAAGGTAATTATAATTATAGATGAGTATAGCCATTTGACCCATTTTAGTTCATCCACCCATACAAAAATACTCTTAAAGATCTCATGTTTCGGTATTGAATTGTATCTTAAATGATTTCAGAATATCATTCTATTCACTATTCTATCAAGCAGAGTCATCTATTGATCACTATTTGTGTGAAGAACTTCCTAGTAGGAATATAGCAACATAGAAACATGAGGAGGCCATTCAACTCTTTGGGCTGAATTTCCCATTCGTCGGGCCTGACCTAATCTCTGGCGGGCGCGGAGCCGATCGCTGCCAGCGATCGGGGCCACACCGCCATTTTATGTGGGCGGGCCAATTAAGGCCTGTCCAGCGTGATGTCCGCCGGGAAGCGCTATGCGCTCCCTGTGCGGGCGGGGGGAATCCCTAAAATCTGCTAAGTGCAGCCTCAGGGAGATCGCCTCGACTTTTAAAAATATTAAAAATAGAGAAAAGAAAAATCCCTTACATGTCCCTTCGTGTGATAATGTCACATGAGTTGGGACCTTTTCATAATTTCCATAACAACTTTATTACAATTTTTGAAACCCTACATGAAACCTCATCCCACCGCTGGATAAGGTTTCATGTTTTTTCTAGTTGCCGCCGGTTCTCCTGGCCTGCCCGCTGACCTTAAGGTTGGACGGGCAGTTCCCTTAATTACTTAACTGATCCTGTCAATGGCCTCAAGTGGCCATTGACAGGTTGGTGGGCCCGCAGCTGATTTTGCTGTGCCCCCACCTTCCTGAAAATTTAAATGGGGCGGGGTGACATCGGGGGTTCCGCCCACCGTCATTCCGTATCATTTTACGTGTCAGCGAGAGGGCTCCAGGACGGTAAAGTTCTGCCCCTTCAGTGTGTTCTGCCAATCAAACAGATCATGGCTGGTTTATATCTTATCTCCATCTACCCACCTTGATTCTGTGATCCTTAATACCTTGATCCAACGAAAAGCTATCAATGTCAGTTTTGAAATTTTCAGCCGCTTCCTGAGCCACAAGAGCTTTTTGAGGGAGAGTTCCAGATTTCCTTTATGTAAAGGAGAACTTCCTGATACCATCCCTGAATGGCCTTTTCTAATTTTATAGTTATGTCCTGGACTCCCCCATCCAGGAAATAGTTTCTCTTTATCTATCTGATCAACTTCTTTAATCATCACAAACACCTCTATTAGATCACACCTTAATTGTCTATGTTCAAGGAAATTCAGGCCTTGTCTCAAACTTGCTATTACTGGTTTTAACCAGTTTCCTTCTTTGTTACAAGATCCAATAAGTTCATTTCTCAGATATTTCCTCTCAAAGCTAAAAGAAAATAGTGCCCTGCATGTTAAACACACAGTTAGTAGTTCACAGCCTGGATATAGGAAAGTTTACAAACACAACGCGAAGTTCAAATTACTGAAACTCATTTACACTCCTCTACTATACTGGGTATGAAATGAGAGTCCTCACATATAAACTCCAGTGGAAGTAAACACTTTACAACAGTTTTGTGATTCGGACAACAATAATATTACTGACCTAAATCAAACAGGAAGTCTCTGCCCTCTAACCCTAAACTGAAAAATAACAGACCAGTTGGAACACTTGCTGGGAAATGGAAACAAACAAGAACATGCACAATGCTGAAAGTATTTATCAGATTTGTCAGGACGTACAAATAGAAAAGGGAGGGTTTGGTTGTAGAGTTTTCATCAGAAAAAGATTACCTCTGCTCGAGCCATCAACTCTCCAGGAATACCCAGGGGTCTCCTTGATCTCCTGTTACAAGCAAGCAAAAAGATAAGTAGAGCTTTGCATCCTTCTCCACTCTGCAGGGTATGATGTACTTCAAACGGACCTATCTCTCTTCTCAGCAAGTTGATCATCTTGTTGAAATCCCACCCCACTGGAAGGAAACATTTAACATGAAGTATACACAGTACAAATACTTATGACCTAGAATTTGGGAGATGGAAATAAAAAGCACTGCAGTAAGAACAGAAGCCTGAAAATCCACAGATGTTGCAAAAGGTTCAGGAAGAAGTACTATTCTGTAACAGCAGTAAATTCTAGTAGTTTGTCAGAGAAAAATCTAAAGACTTTGGAGGGTCTAATCCAACAAGGATAATTAGCCATTGCTATGTTGTGGTTTGACTTCACACTTTCCTGTTTTGTTCCACCTGACTAGAGCAGCATTACAGTCACTACAAATACTCCCACTTCATCAAAATGAGAAGGAAGGGGAACAATCAGGAGAAAGAGGGCACAGCAATTGGGAGGGGGCGGCAGTTAGAAAATAGAGTGGCCAGTAATCGGGAGACAGATGAGTGTTAGCAGTTGGGAGAAAGACGGGGTAGTAATTGAGAGACGGAGAGGGAGAGGCAGAAAGACAACAACTGCGAGTGATTCCCTTGGCTCCACTACAACATCAAAGACTTCACTCAGACATCCCCGGATCACCCCCTCTCCTAATTACTTCTTCACTCCATCTCCTGTTAATACAGTCCTCTCATGTTCACTGTGCACCACTGTTTCTTACTCATCCGCATGCCTCTTCCAATTGCTGCCTACCATCAACTGCATTTGTTGCCTTCTCACTTCCAGGTCCTACCTAAGGCCAATGCAATAGCTGAAAGGGAAACACCTTCATCAATGCACTTGCTGAGAGCACCCAGGTGTCTATCCAGATACAATGATTCAGCCACATGATTAGGACTCATAGGATTAAGGGTGTAAACCAAAGCATCATTTAAATTGTATAGCATTGTATACATCACTTTTAAGCATGTAACAGTGCTTTTATTTCTTTCATATTAATGAATGTAAACTGGTTGTGGTGGAGTTCTGTGGGCAGAGTTTGTCTCGTGGTGGTAAGAAGAGGGAGCTACAGAGAAGAGTTTTGACTGAAGACATTGCTGAGGCTCATTTTGAACTTTGTGAAAACAAAGACAGTTTCAACTAAACAGACAGACATGTCAGGGCAGGTCCCTGAGGTGGTGGTTTGCAACAGGCACTTCGTCTACAGAAAATGAACTAGACAATGGCCACCCAGAAATGGGTGAATGGCCTTCTTCCAACTGCAAGGTACAGTAATCACACCCATTGCTGGAATGCACCAGGAGACCACCCCCAGCCCCGGCTGCTGAGGGCAGGATATGACCATGTAGGGGTGGTGCTGGATGGCCAGGGTGGAATAATAAGCCAATCAGAAGATCCGAGTCAAGGTATTACCTTATATGCCAAAACCAGGTTCAGAAAGGTGTATAAAGAAACCGCCCTCAAGGACATTGTTGTTGAAGTTGAAGGAATGGCCTAGTCAGCCATTCCAAAGTCACAATGGGAGACCTGTTGAAGGACTGACCACCTGCGATGGATCCTAGCTCATGGGATTTTTAAGCAACCAGTGTCATTGTGAGTATGTACTATTGCTTAGAGATTTAATAAAGATGTTTCACATTTAATGAAAGTTGTTGTGTGCCCTTGATGTCTAAAGTAGAGTCAAGAACTTTTAGACCAGAGAGAACATAGGAGCAGGAGTAGGTCATTCAGCCCCTCAAGCCTGTCCTGCCATTCAATAAGATCATGGCTGATCTGCCCCAGGCCTCAAACAATCTTTCGTGCTAGCTCCTCAGAACCCTTAACTCCCCAATATTTCAAAAATCTATTTACCTCTTCTTTAAATTCCAGACATTCACTACCCTCTGAGAGAAGAAATTCCTTTGTATCTCAGTTTTAAATGAGTGTTCCCTTATTCTGTAAACTATGTCCCCTAGTTCAAGATTCCCCACTTGTAGAATCATCTTCTCAACATCTACCCTGTCAAGCCCCCTCAGAATCTTATACATTTCAATAAGATCACCCCTCATTCTTCTAAATTCTAATGAATAAAGGCCTAACCTGTTTAGCCGTTCTTGATAAGTCAACCCTTTCATCCCAGGAATCAGTGAATCTCTTTTGAACTGCCTCCAATGCCAGTATATTCTTTTTTAAATACTTGAACCAAAACTGTACACAGTACTCCAGATGCGGCCTCACCAACAACCTGTTAAGTTGTAATAAGACTTCCCTATTTTTAAACTCCAACCCCTTAGCAATACAGGCCAAAATCCCATTTGCCTTCTTAATTAGTTGCTGCACCTACATGCTAACTTTTTGTGTTTCGTGCACAAGAACACCAAGATCCCTCTGTGCTGCACTTTTTTGGAGTCTCTCTCCATTTAAATAATAGTCTGCCTTTTGATTTTTCCTACCAAAGTGCATGACCTCACATTTTCCTACATTAAACTCCATCTGCTGAGATTTTTTTCCCACTCACTCAACCTATCTATAACGCCTTGCAGATTTCTTGTGTCCTCATCACAACATGCCCTCCCACCTATTTTTATGTCATAGCAAATTTGGATACATTGCACTCTGGCTTCTCCTCCAAGTCGTTAATATAGATAGTAAATAATTGAGGCCCTAGGACTGATCCTTGTGGCTCTCCATTAGTTACATCTTTCTAATCTGAAAAAATACCCATTTGTCCTGATTCTCTGTTTTCTGTATGTTAACCAATCCTCAATCCATACTAATACATTACCCCCAATATTGTGAGCTCCTATCTTGTGCAATAACCTTTTATGTGACACCTTATTGAATGCCTTCTGGAAATCCAAAAACACTACATCTACTGGTTCCCCTTTATCAGCTCTGCTTGTTATATCCTCAAAGAACTCTAGCAAATTTGTCAAACATGATTTTCCTTTCACCAAACCATGCTGACTCTGTTTGATTGCATTAAGCTTTTCTAAATGTTCTGCTATTTCTTCCTTAATAATGGACTCTAGCATTTTCCCAACGACAGATGTTAGGCTGACTGGGCTATAGTTTCCTGCTTTTTGTCTCCCTCCCTTCTTGTACAGGGGCATCACATTAGCAGCTTTCCAATCCACTGGAACCCTCCCAGAATCCAGTAAATTCTGGAATATTTCGACCAATGCCTCCTCTATCTTTGCAGCCACTTCCTTTAAAACCCTTGGATGCAGGCCATCAGGTCCTGGCGGCTTGTCTGTCTTTAATCCCATTAGTTTGTCAAGTGCTTTGTCCCTTGTGATAGAGACTGTTACAAGATTTTTCCCCCATTAGCTCCTTCCTTACCCAATATCTTTGGAATGTTTATATTGTCCTCCACAAGGAAGATCAATGCAGAATATTGGTTTAAATTATTTGCCATTTCCCTGTTCTGCATTGTCAATTCTCCAGTTGCACCCTCCAAGGGTCCCAGAGAGGGGAGTCTTACAAGGTTAATATACTGGACTGATGATTAGTTAACAGGCAAGAAACATAGAATCGGAATATAACCCAGCCATTTTCAGGATGGCAGAGTGTAATTAGGGGAGTTCAGCAAAGATCAGGGACTCAGCTATTTACAGTATATATGAACGATTTAGGCGAGGCGCCAGAATGTAATGCACCCAAGTTTGTTGATGATACAAATCTACATGGAAAAGTAAGCTGTGAGGATGACACTAAGACAGGTTATATGATTGGGCAAGAAGGTGGCAGATGGAATATAATGTGGGGAAGAGTGAAATTATCCACTCTGGTAAGAAGAATGAAAAAGCAGAATATTTTTTAAAAGTGAAAGACTAGTCAATGTTGGTATGCAAGGGGGATTGGATGTCCTTGTATATGATCACAGGCAATTAACATGCAACTACAGCAAGAAATAAGGAAAGCAAATGGTGTTCTGGCATTTATTGCAAGAATGTTGAAGTATAAGATTAAGGAAGTTTTGTTGTAGTTGTATAGGTCTTTAGTGAAACCACAGCTGGAGTACTGTGTACAGTTTTGGCCTCATTACCCAAGGAGGATGTATTTGCCTTAGAGGAGGGGATCCAAAGATCATTCACTGGATTGATTCTGGGATGCGAGAACTAGCAGATGAGGAGCGATTGAGTAGAGTAGGCCTATTTCCCTGGAGTTTCGAAGAATGAAAAGTGACCTCATTGAAATGTATAGCATTCTCAGGGGGCTTGACAGGATGGATTCTGAGAGGTTGTTTCTTTGGGTGAAGAGCCTAGAATGAGGGGTCATCATCTCAGGATAAGTGATCAGCTATTTAGGACTGAGCTGAGGGGAAATTTTTTCACTCAGAGATTATGAATCTTTGAAATTCTCTAACCCAGAAGGCTGTGGAAGCTCTGTCGATGATGTTAAGGGAATCAAGGGATAAGGGAAAGGAAAGTGGAGTGGATGTAGAAGTTCAACTTAAATATTATTGAATGTCAGAACAGGCTTGTGGGACTGTGTAGCTTACTCCTGCCCCTTTTTCTTATGTTCTTATGATGTACGTGAGGGTTAGAGGTTGTTGTGCAATAAGTGCATGCCACCTGAAAAAAGTTGATAAAAATGAAATAAAATCACCATCAATCAAACAGTTGGATGATGAGTGGAAAAATTGTTATAAAGATGGAACAGAGTGTGAGTAAAGGAATGTGTATCAACTATCCTTCCAATAAAGAGGAAAAATGTGAGCCAAAAAGATGTGCAGAGATATTATGAAAAGCAGGTTAGGGAAGGGACCAGGAAGGAAACTTGATAGTATGGTAAGCAGATACCAGTTGATATTTAATATAATGGGGCATTTAGCAGATCTGATAGTAAATTGTAGAGTTTACAAGCAGTAACAGTTCTGGCTCAGGACACCTCAGATTGATTGGATACGATAGGCAGAATTGGTACAACAGATAACAGAATAGCAAGCATGATTGAACCAAGATGCAACACCAGCCTTGATGGAAGGCAAAAGAAAATGAGGTGTGACACCATCCACGTCATCATAATAGCTGTACTCAACAGGAAGGCCGTTATTTCACCGACACAGACAGAAGGACCCAAAGAATGAAAATAACAGTTCAGGAGCAGCAAAGACCTTTCAAAGACTATTTCAGTTAGCTAACTTGGAATGCCAAAGGAGCCTGTGATTGTGAGCCACCGTGTGATTTGTCGAGAGAGGAAGATATGAGCGACTAATCAGAAAAGCCTGTTACCATTGATACAGATACAGCTGTGGTCCAAATCTATTGGGCTCAAATGTTTCTATTTCAATGGTTCTAATATGCCTTCAGATATGGAAAATGAAACATTTTGCTAAATTCTTGTTAAAGCTATCCATATAACTTCCATAGAATCAACTCTGTGCCAATGAACCATCAGTCTGGCTGAAGATAAGTAGTGTGACAAATGATCACTTCAACTCTGCGAGCGTTTACAATTATTCAGTGCAGTTTTTCCTCGCATAAACAGTTCTATCTGTATTGGCTGTTTACTTAATCTCTGCAGATGGTTTTAAAAGCTGGATCTACTCATGCAAAACTCCCTTTAGTACAGTCAATACAGATGGACTACTGCAAAGGAAACCAAGCAGCGCTATCCGAAATTATGAAGTGGAATCAGCCCAACAGGCTCTCATCAGATTGGAGATCCCCAGCTGTATCTCGGGCAGCTGGAGATGATCAACATATACTGATATGTGACAGTAATTAAGCCTATTCATATCTCACAGCAGTGATCGAAATGGGTAACCGTCTGTTGTGGTTTCAGAGTGGAGATTATGCATCAAGCAGCCTTAGATCTACCTGTTTATATGTAAACAAGCACACTTCTTGAAATTCTCAAGTCAAATTTTGAGCATCATTTCAAGGTTGGCATGAGGCCGCGATCGGAGGGCCCGGGAAACGGACCACCGCCTGTGATTGGCCCCTCACGCCGGCTTTACACGGCCAATTAACGACCAGGCAGCATGAAGCGCACGCTGAAATGCTCAGTGCTGCCGGGGGTGGGGGGGGTGATGGGTGGGAGGAGGGTGGGCATGGATATAAGCGCGAGTGAGCACTGAATGAAAGCTCCCTGAAGGCAGGCAGCTGTCTCAGGGAGCTGAAGGCTTTAAAATAACTAAGTAGGCCAGGACCTTTAGCTAGGTGTGCGGACATGCGCCCAACATGCCCGAGTGAGAGATAAAGCGTGTTGACGTTGGCCAAGCGTGCGACATCAATGTGCACTCTCACGATATTTTGGTAGGCGGGCACGCGATGAAGGCGGAGGCGCGCCCGCCATTAATTAAATAGCCAGTTAAGGCCCTTGAGACATCAATTTCCTCAGACATTATGTAGACCATGAGATTTTCAGGCTGTCGCACAGGCTAAATGGGCAGGCCACAATTTCAAAAACCTCATCCACGGGTGGGATAAGATGGGCCAGTGGGCTTGTAAATGCGAGTAGTTTGCAGTTTAGGATATAACTTGCTGCTGGTTGCATGTGTGAACAAGACATCTTCATTTCACTTCAGAGCTGCATTGACAGAAATAAGAAGCTTCTGTTCAGGACTCTGTTGTGTTCCAGGCCCCCGGAGGATTCATACCACTTGGAGGGGGGTGGCTCAAGACAGTGGCTCTGACGGTCACAGTGGCCCTCAACTTCTATGCCTCCGGCTCCTTCCAGGGATCAGTGGAGAATCTGTGTGGGGTCTCCCAATCAGTTGTCCACAGTTGCATCAAGCTGGTGACAGATGCTCTGTTCAGGCGTGCATTGACTTTCATTCACTACAGCACGGATGAGGTCAGCCAGGCAGAGTGAGCCTGAGGTTTTGCAGTGATTGCTGGCTTCCCCTGCATCCAGGGTGCAATAGACTGCACACATGTGGCCATCAAGGTGCCAGTGGATGAGCCGGGAGCCTTCATCAACAGGAAGGGCTTCCACTCCATGAACATGCAGATAGTGTGTGACCACAGGATGCAGATTCTGCAAGTCTGTGCAAGGTACCCAGGCAGCTCCCATGATGCTTATTTTCTGAGACACTCCCAGGTACCAAGGCTTTTAGGTGCTCCAGCCTGGCTGGATGGATGGCTGCTGGGTGACAAGGGCTATCCCCTCAAAAGGTGGCTCATGACACCTCTCCGCCATCCAAGAACAGAGGCTGAGCAGCGGTACAATAGGAGCCAAGCCTCCACAAGGGCTGTGGTAGAGAGAACCATCAGTCTTCTCAAGGTATGCTCCCGATGCCTGGACCATTCAAGGACACACTCCAATTTCCCCCCAGATCATGTGTAACTGATAGTCCTTGCATGCTGCGCTCTCCACAATCTGGCACTGGAAAGGGGGAACACAGTTGTTGACCGGGGGTCACCGGTAATGGTTATTGGCTTAGTACAAAGAGGAGAAGACTCAATTCTCTCTTACCTCTCAATTCACTTTATTCACGTTGTTAGATCATATACATAGAGCGTATACATCTGGTTAGATATAGACATGTAGTTTGCACCAGGTTATACAGTTTTATACCCAAACTAGGATCTATACGCACACCCACTAGGTTCCCCTGACACTCCTGGAGTGGTCACAGAATATAAAAGCTAATACCTGAAAAGGAGAGCTGATGCTGGCCAGGCATTCCGTTCTCTCTCTCTCTCGATGTCGCCTCTATGTTGCTGACATAGATTCTTCCACTTCTGCGATGGTTGTTCTCTGGAGTCCTCGCTGGCTTCAGACCTGAGATTCTGCATTCTTATTCTGAATCTTATCTCTTCAAGCTATGCTGTCTCTATCCTGTTGGTTTAGTCTTGCTTGCCTGGTCTGTGGCATCTTCTCATTGGATCTATCCCAAGAACTTAAGTAGCATTACCTCATTACTCCTTTCCTAAATAAGGATTTGTATTTTATCACATTCCCTTTGTTTTTCACGAAACTCAACTACTTCAAACCAGTTCCAGCCAGCTCAGGCCAGTGACTGGACTCAGGTTACTTCAGGTCAAAAGTTGCTTTTGTCTATGTGTCAGCTGTTCGGCTGCAGCCCCTGGCCAACATCTCCCTACTTTTGATCCAAAGATACTTATCTTAGGATCATTATTCTCCCTTTCTGTGTACCACTCCTGAAGTTGTCATTGTCCCCCAATGGGTATGTTACATTCGCGATATCATATGGTTGTATAAAAATATAAAAGAGAAACGTATATAAAATATACTTTGCACAGTGTTTTGTACTGATAATCGTTTCTTCTGTTTCATTATAGCACTAACATTCAATCGGTGCAAAATTTCAATTTTCCACCTTCTAAGCTGATATATGTTGAATATGACAAGTATTAATGTACATATGATCACAACTACAGCAGCATGTGATAAAATCCTGATCCATGGATGTATTTGAATATTGGATCTTCAATTCCAAAATTTATCCCAGAACCCGGGGTCCCGTTTCTGCTTTATCAGCATGAATTCTAATTATTTTATTATGTTTAGTCCATTGATGAATTATCTCATTGGCTTCCTCCGTTATTTGTGTCCAATCTGCAGTCAGGTGCGGAATGGGTGGTAGCTCGGTAGGAACATATTTCCGCAGATCTTGGTCTATATCGGTACCTTGGACTGTGAGGTTTTCATTTATTACCATCCTCATTATTGGCTTAGGCAGAACTTGTCCACTGATAACCAGGTCTAAGGTCACATTGTTAATGCCCACATTGTGTCCTTCCACAGGGCACTGTTTCCATCCTTTGTTATAGCTCATAGCCACTGTGGCTATGTAATATGTTTGTCCCACAATGGTGTATTGTAAAAAGGTACTGGCTATTAACAGGCAGAATGGACAATGAACAAGTTTCATAAGTACTGAACAATTGATGATGATCCAGCCAATCTTTCTAAAATGCCTGCTATATCCACCCCAATCAATATATCTCTGGTATGAGTTGCTACCCCAGTCAATATTCACATAGGTGTGGTCCCAGTGGACCATAATTTTACTTCAACCATTGCTCCCCGATGGTCGCTCAATAAATGGACCCACAAGTTGACTAATGATTTTTCCCTCTGGGATTACTGACAATGTCACCTCTAGAACTTTGTTGCATGAAAACTGTACTCCCGTTCCCTCCAGTATGTCCAAAGCTTTTCCTGCACACGTTAACCCATCCATTCCCGTATAATACAAGCTTAAGTCCTCTCTTTTCCCTTTGTTTGTTCGGACTGTCTTATTCTGTATAGCAAAGTTGTTCCTGGTCTTGGAATATCCCTCCACCGTCGACACTGCTTCAATGACGTTCATTCGTTGTGACGGCTCCGAGGCAGGTTTAACCGCAGTTCTGATGATGGTCAATCCAGTAGCAACAAAATGCATTATCCCCTTCATTTTAGGCTGGACCTGTAATGAACAAGTGTAATTTCTGTCCTTACTTACAGTTTCTTTTAAGTACTATTTTAAGTCCAGTCTCTCCATATCCTGTTCCCAATTTGTTTCAGGTTCTAACCATCCCTTTCTCTTAACCCACTTATTCCCCCTCTTTGTTTTATTTTTCTTTCGTTATTTCCCTGGATTCGCCTCTGCATGTGAACTGACAGTATCAAATATGTTTTCAATCACCTCCTCTTTCATCTGTAGCTGGGCCTGTTCTTGATCTTCCTGACCTTCAGAATTCGGAACATCATTAGCATCAAGCAGCACATGCCAATGGTGATTATCTTGTTTTTCTCCCACTAATTTTAGCTGATTAATGTGATACCAGCCACTCTTATCTGGTGTCATTAATATCTTGTGTACAGATGGGCTAGCTTTATCTTCTATCTCACAGGGGTCAGCAAACTTTGGACTCAAGAATGAGGTAGGGGGAAGGGGTCCTACATAGCCTATCTGTAAATTAGTCCAAGGCCCTTCTACTGAACGGAGGGCCCCTTTCCTAACATTTCTATCAGGGTTGTGTTGTGCACAGATCAAACAATTCTTGACATAGTGTTCCACGTCACCTTTCATTCTGGGCCACAAGCACACCTCCATTATCTGATCCAGGGTGCTCTCCATCCCTTTATGTTCCCATAAGTCATGGTACCAGTGGATAATTTGGTTTTGTCCCGCCTCTGGCACCACAAATTTTCCTTCACATAAAACCACTCCGTCTTGAATATAGACCCCCTCGTGCCTTTTGTATGTGTCTGACTCTGCTCCTTCTATTAGTTTTTTCAATTCTCCATCTTTCTTTTGCTACTCCGTTAAATCCATTACTTTGACCTGCTTCTCTTTCTGGCCCCCGATTTCCCCAATCGGTGGCTGCCGTTCCTGTCCACTTACAGCAACTCGTTTGGCTGGTTCATCAGTTTTCTTGTTCCCTTTGGGAGATAGTTTTGAATGAGCTTTCACTTTTGTGACCCCAAATCCTTTCCGCTGTGCTTCTTCAAAGACGTACTGTAATAACGGGGCCGAAGGAAGGGGCCTTCCATCCACTGAGACAAATCCTCTCGCTTCCCATAGGGGCAAATGTTCTGTGAGGCTATTGCAGACATACATGCTATCAGAATATATGACTGATCTAGGCAGAAAGTATTCCGGGTGGCCAACCACATATGCGATGGCTGCTAGCTCTGCTACCTTTTAGGTAATTTCAAAGCCACACTATATCTTTCCTGTCCATGTTCATCCTCCATGTATATCCCGCAGCCAGTTCCCCTTTCCCGATCCTGTACTGATGGAGAGCCATCCACAAAAATTTTAAAATAGGGTTTTTCCTTTCCTGTTTCCTTTGTTTTTCTGCTTTCAGGCCCCGTCTTACTCCCTCCCTTTTTTTTAGATACAAATGGTCCCTCGGGGTTATTTGCTATCATCAATTGACACTCATGTTTTTCTCCCTGATAAACTAAGTGATCTGCTAACATAGTGGTGGTGTTTATCCCCTTTACGGTTATATTTCTTCTTTGCAGCAACAATGTCCATCTAGTGATTCTATTTTGGCTAACTGCACCATCCTTAATCCTTCTGTCTAACAGTAGCTGTACAGGGGTGTGTTCTGTTAATGTTATAAGTGGGTTTAGTCCCACTATATAGGCAAAACGCTGCACTGCCCAACAGACAGCTAGCAAGTGTTTTTCACATACCATATACCCCTGCTCTACTGGTGAGAGCATACATGAGGCGTACACTACTGGTTGTAATTTCCCATGTGTCTCCTTTAATAGAACTGCTGAAAGGGTGGTGTCTGTGGTAGCCACCTCCATTGAAAATGGCTCAGTTGGATTTGGGGTTTTCAGAGCAGGCGCGGCAGCTAGTGCTTGCTTTAGAGTGGTCTTGGCCTGGGTGTGTTCTGTTTTCCACTCCCAGGCCACATTCATTTTTAATAATTTCATCAGCAGGGCCGAATCCATCAATGTGGTCCCTGCAATATCCCACCAAGCCTAAGAAGGACCTTAACCCTTTTACATCCCGCGGAACAGGGAGTCTGCCAACTGTCTCTATCCTTCGCTTGTCAATGTCCCTCTTCCCCAGTGTCAGAATCATTCCAAAGTAAGTAACTTTTTGTTTCATGATCTGTGCTTTTTTAGGGTTAATCTTTAATCCAAGTCATGTAACAACTGCAGTAATTCACTTAGTAGTTGATAATGTTTTTTTTGGTTTTAGTTTGTAGGAGTCTACATACTGCACTAGAAATTCAGGCCTCGAGAATCCTTTTGACCCTTCCCTCAGCCATTGGTGAAATATGGACGGGGAATTGTGAAATCCCTGCGGCACGGTGGTCCATGTTTATTGCTGTCCATGGCAAGTAAACGCGAATTTATATTGACATTCTTTCTCCAGTGGAATAGACCAAAAACCGTTACTTATATCCAAAACCGTAAACCACTGCACATCCTCATTTTGTCGAACTACTGTCTCTGGGCTAGTTGCTACAGTAGGGGCTGTTAACAGTGTGACTTTATTTAATTCTCTGTAGTCTATTGTTAGTCGCCAGCTACCGTCGGGTTTCCTCACCGGCCAAATAGGCACGTTGTTAGTAGAAGCTATTGGTCTTAATATCCATTGCTGCAGCAGACTCTGTATCACCTTCCCTATCTCTTCTGCTTGCTTTGGGAAACCGTACTGCTTTTGTGGTTTGGGGTCTGGACTTTGTGTACACACACTTCCGGTCATTTCCCTACACTCATGTTTATGTCGGGCAAATACTATTAAGTTTTGTGCAATAATTTGTTGTACTTCCCGATCATCACTCATTTCTCCTGGTTCTATCCACATTTCCCCAGTCGTGCATATTCAATCCTGATATTCCCCCACTGGGATGAGTGTGTGATTTATACTGCCTATGCCCAAAGGCATTTGCCAAATCATACAATTAACAGGGTCAAATCAGAGTCCCACTTTGGCCATATAGTCACTCCCTAATATATGTTCTTGTTCTCTGGGTAATTTGATAAGGACCACTGAATGCTCTATCAATATGTCTTCCACACCGACTTCCAACAGTACACTCACATATCCTACTTGTGAATCCCATGAATCCGCTTAGAATAATTTTGTTTTGATTTTTCCAATCTATGTCATTGATCTGAGTGGTGTTAACGGTGGCTCGGGATCCCCCTGTGTCCCAAAGGAATGTAATAGGGCGGCCTGCAACCCTACCATTCACTAGGGGTCTCCCCATGTCATCCCACCAAGTATCACACACCCATAACGGAGAGGCCTGAGACCGTCATTGCAGTTCGGGGTACAACCCGGAACTCGGTGGTATTTCTATCAAATCACACTGAGGACTTGGTCTATTCAGCCCTTCCACGGGTAGGCTCTGGTTTCCTCCCTGATCTACATTCTCTCGCCTCGGGTTCGGGCAGTCCTTTGCGAAGTGTCCCTCTTGGCCACAGTTATAGCATTTGGACACCTTGCCCTGAGTTCTCCCTGTTCCCGAGAAGTTTCCTTTTCCTCTGCCTCTACCTCTTCCCACTTTCTGATAAGCTGGAGGGGGTTCCCTCTGACTAGGTCCCTTCCCTTCATTTCTCCAGGTTGTTGCCTGATCCTTAACAGGCATTCCTCTGCCCCTGGATGTCTTGGGTAGTTTTGATGTTTCCCTTTCCCATACTCTAACCATCTTCCTAATTATCCAGGGCTCTGTATGTGTGTCATCAGTGGGATCAAATTGATCTAATGCTTTCCTCGACTCCTCAGTGCCATGCGACACTAGCGTTCTCAGCCTTCGGTTCCTAACCTCCGGCTGTAAGTTATCCTTATCTCGGCCTGTGCCATAGACCCCTTGAAACAACGCCCAAATGCAAGCCGAAAATGCGATGGGGTGTTCACCATTTCTTTGATAGCATTTCATCAGCGCCTCCACTAGGTCCCTTCTATTATCACAAATGACAGATAATATCTGGTTCTTTAAGGCATCATTTGTGCCTCTACCAAGATTTTGTTCCTCTGGTAGGGCGGAGTGTATATGTGGGTGTAGGCACATCAGGATTAATTTTCTTTCCTCAGTATTGTCTAAACCATGTACCCCTCTCTGTTGCCTAACCGCTGGGAACAACTCCCCAGGATCATCCCCGGGCGCACATGTCCCAATATCTTTCGCAATATCCCTCAATTCTTGTACCCCAAGTTGGGTGGAAAATGTCATATATGGGCCAGCTTGCCCCGGCCATCTGCCCCCACCTGTGCTCTAGTGGTTACAAGGGGGAGCCATTGGGGCAGACGGTTTTTCCTGCTCTGGAGCATATGCTGGTAGTGGATCCTCTGGTAGAGGTTCCCTGTCACCGTTGCTGTATCTATCCACCCCGTCTGCTAAATCATCCCAATCTACATCCCCATGACCACTTTCTTCACCTTTTCTGGGGGCAAAAGCACACAGTATGCCCCTCTGTGCGGCTAGCTGATCTTGCAGCTTCACTATCAGTTTCTGACACTTTTGTGATCACCGGTACTACCCCTCTTCTCCTGAGCTGCTCTGTGAATCACATTCATAGCAGCTTTTAAACCACTACATTGTTGTTTCCATCCCTCCACCTCAGCTTTAGCTGCTTGGTCTTCTCCCTCTCTCTTACTCTTTTCACTAGCCAATTTTTCGCACTGTAATTGATATCGGTTCATGTGCATCAAATCCGCTCTTCTCTGTCCCTTTAGATCAGTTACCTTATCACTAAGGTGGGCTATCTCCTCACAGAGTTTTTTATTCTCTTCCTCTAGTCCGTCCCTCTCTCTCCTAGCCTGCTGTCGGAGTTCTTTATTCTCTTCCTCTAGTCCGTCCCTCTCTCTCCTAGCCTGCTGTCGGAGTTCTTTATTGTCTTCCACTCCTCAAGTAAACATCTGACCGCTACAGACTTCTGTACCTTTTAAAATTTCTTATCTGACATCTTTAATTGTGCAATTCTCCAAAGGGCCTCCCCAGCGGGTTTTCCCTTGTCGCCAATGTGACCCGCATATTCCCCGTATTGCGGCCACATCCCTTTTACATATTTTTTGAGGAGTGCCTTCCAGTCAAAACAATCCAAGTAGTCAGGGCTTGGAGATTCCCCTTGATTCATCACCTTATATTAACAGCTATGAATTAACCCAAACTCCTGTTCTCTGTGTACTTTGCCAACTTGGTTCGGCTCCAGTCTCCCGCTGACTCAACGGAGAGATTTATTCTTCAGCCCACCCAGGGACGCCAGATGTGTTGACCGGGGGTCACCGGTAATGGTTATTAGCTTAGTACAAAGAGGAGAAGAGTCAATTCTCTCTTAACTCTCAATTCGCTTTATTCACATTGTTAGATCATATGAATAGAGCTTATATGTCGGTTAGATATAGACATGCAGTTTGCACCAGGTTATACAGTTTTATACCCAAACTAGGATCTAAACGCACACCCACTATAGGTTTCTCTGACACTCCCCGAGTGGTCACAGAATATAAAAGCTAATACCCGAAAAGGAGAGCTGACGCTGGCCAGGCGTTCCGTTCTCTCTCTCTCTCTCGATGTCATCTCTACTTTGCTGGCGTAGGTTCTTCCACTTCCGCAATGGTTGTTCTCCGGAGTCTTCGCTGGCTCCAGGCCCGAGATTCTCCATTCTTATTCTGAATCTTATCTCTTCAAGCTGTGCTGTCTCTATCCTGTTGGTTTAGGCTTGCTTGTTAGTCTGTGGCATCTTCTCATTGGATCTATCCCAAGCACTTAGGTAGCATTACCTCATTACTCCTTTCCTAAATAAGGACTTGTATCTTATCACATCCCCTTTGTTTTTCACGAAACTCAACTAATTCAAACCAGTTCTAGCCAGCTCAGGCCAGTGACTGGACTCAGGTTACTTCAGGTCAAAAGTTGCTTTTGCCTATGTGTCAGCAGTTTGGCTGCAGCCCCTGGCCAACACAGTGGAGGAAGAAGATCTTGACACAGCTCCACAAGCCACAGATATGAGTCCGAGGATGAGCACAGTCAGGAGAACGCTGAGGGCATAGACACTGACCTGGGAAACCTCCAGGGAGGCAGGGACACCCGGGACGCTTTGATCCAACGCTCCTTCAGCTAGCTTACCAATCATAACATCATGGCTTACCTTGCACCTGTAGAAGAACTCAAGCATCCAGAGGCCAGATGCACAAAAAACATATTCAATTAACTGGTGCCTGGCAAACATTCACAAATTAACATTGACAGGTGTTTTCCATTGCACCAAGAAACACTGAACAGAAAAATGGGAGAAACAAATATCGCCCGTGATCAGGCCATGTTGTGTTTAAGGTGTTTTAAGTTTTTGCTTGTGGGTGCAATGCCTGCGTGCTCCCCACTCGCTGACACCAGCACTGGAGACAGCCTGCTCACTCTCCTGTCCTTGATGATGTTGGCGGGCGTCCGATGGCCTCTAGAGCCTGTGCTGGCCCCGCCTGGGAGGGTGTGGCCAGTGCCACGGCTGGCATCTCCCCTGTCGCCGCAGCTTCATTGGATGGCACGGTCACTGGCAGAGATGCAGAGGAGCTGCTGCCCTCATCCGGAGTGCCCTGAGAGGAGCCCGCAGAGACGACAAGCAGCTTGTGTGCCAACGTCAGGCCGCTCTGGACCTCCTTGCTCACCATTGATGGGCGGACACCCAGCTGGGATACTGGGTGCCCAATCCATCTCCCAGACTGACACTGACCACCTGAGGACTTGCAGGTCTGAGTGCATCCCCAGGAACCCCTGATTGAGCTCCTGGAGGAGCCTCTCCATAACAGTTGCCACTCTCTCTATGGAGGAGGCATTGCGCTCGGCCATGAGGGTCAACGCATTGCTCATGCTCCCCAAGGACTCCTCCACAATGGAGACCATGGTACATATTCCTTCGTGTATTTCCACAGATCCTCCCCTTGCTGGATGTAAAGGATCTGCTGCCTCATGGACGACTCCAGAGGCCCATCATCAGCCATCGACTAAGCAGTGTCCTGGTCCCCATCCTTCCTCCAACTGCTGGCGCCCTGGGCACTCTCTGCCTCTGCCTGCACCTCAAATGAGCACCGAGATAGTAGCCGGTCATCTAATGCCTATGAAGGGCTGTTTGTGAGCCTAAAAGAAAGAACAAAGACATGTCATTAGCGGAAATCATCACGCTGTCAGTGTGCATGTCTGGTAGCCTCATGAGACATCAGAGTGTCCTTGTCTTTCCATTATCAATGGGGATTCCAGGTTCGAGGCTCACATCAATATAGACACTACACTGGAATGGTTACAACGACAGATTTGCTGACCTCACTGCACTGCACTTTTGCCTCCCTGTGGTACCCCAACCTCACAGCAGCCGCTCGACCCAAGCGTGTGGCACCTCTCCAGGTCCAGGGCCTCCTGCTCATAATGAGTGAGAATTATTAGGTGTGGTGGTCTCCCATTGTTATGGGATGTTTTCTCCTGAAAGGGCAGAGGAACATTGATGGGTCCACCCTGTACCTACCTTGCCATTGCAGCCTGGCCAACCCCACCTGAGGAAAACCTTGCAGGGCTCAGCCAATTTGTGACCCTGGAGCCGCAAAGCACAGTCCAAGCGGCCAGGGCTCACCCCCTTGCCCAGATGCTGCCTCATTGACATTTGCCACTCACACTCTAACGCCTCTTGAGGTCCACGGTGGGGGGGGGGGGGGCGGGGGCTGATGGGCAGCTCTTAACTGCTCTGCAAAGTGACCCAAGCCAACATGGTACTCACCCTTCCCGATTGCAGGAGATTGTTGAAGCGCTTCTGGCACTGCACCCATGCGCGCCACACCACATTGTGGCTGCTGACCCTGGATGCCACCTCCTCCCAGGCCTTTTTGGTGAGGTGGGACGGCCTCCTCCTCCCATCCCTAGGGACAAGGATTTCTCTCTGTGCTGCCACCTCCTCCAGGAGGGCAGCAAGGCTCTCATCAGAGAAACGCGGAGCTGAATGCCCCGCCGACCTGCCCTCCCGCCTGGCGTGTCCACCCGCAACGCTGTCCATCACAAACTCTGCGTCCTTTGCTGGCAGCCTTCCAAGGGCTGCTGAGGCTGCATTTGAATCGGCCGCTGGGTCACCATTGGACCTGACGGACACTGAACACCCACCCCTGCCCGCCCCTTCGCACTCATTCCGCAGCAGCGTCATACGCTGGGCAGGCCCTAATTGGCCGGGCCATATAAAATCGCAGTGCGCGGTCAATCGCAGGCAGCGGTCAGCTTCCCAACCACCATCGCCCGACCCTTCTGATTCTGCACGCCAAGGGCAAAATTATGCCCATAAAGATTTTAAAACCTGGAAAAAAATGGCCGCACATCAGAATCAGGCACCTGAACGTATTCACGATGGAAATCCTGCCCATACATTTTTATTTTTTAAATTTAATAACGGAAGCTGCATCCCGCCCTCAGATGAGGTTTCATTGAAAATGCAAAGTCCGCCTGGCAGATTTGCCCATCCGTCAGCCGTAAGGTTGGATGGACCAGGAAAAATCGGGGACAATTGGAACCTTAACAACTTTACTTGTCTTCTTAATTGTCGGTGGGCTAACTCCCGGCACTTGCGCACACCCACCATATTGCGAGTGTGGGATGATGTCAGGTCTCTCGCCCGATGTCATCATGTGCGATATCGCATCCAACGCAGACCTAAAAATTCTGCCCACAGATTTGGGGTAGAATTTGCAGGTCGTTAGGCGGCTGAGTTCGGCGGACCGAGGAGCAGCCGGGGAAGGGACTGCCGATGCGATTGGCCTCCGACTGCGATTTCTTATAATGGCTAAATCAGAACTTTCCTGGTGCCTTCACAAATACAAACAAATTGTCCTTAACCAAGGTTTTCCACCCACGGTCGTTGACAGGGCCCTCAACCATGTCCGGCCCATCTTCCGCTCATCCGCCCTCATGCCTTCTCCTCCCTCCCAGAAACATGATAGGGTCCCCCTTATCCTCACTTATCACCCCACCAGCCTCCGCATTCAAAGGTTCATCCTCCGCCATTTCCGCCAACTCCAGCTTGATGCCACAAGCAAACACATCTTCCTTCACCCCTCCCGGCGGCATTCCATAGGGATCGTTCCCTCTGTGACACCCTGGTCCACTCCTCCATCACCCCCTACTCCTCAACCCCCACCGACGGCACCTCCCCATGCATACACAAAATATGCAACACCTGCCCCTTCACTTCCTCGCTCCTCACCGTCCAAGGGCCCAAACACTCCTTTCAAGTGAAGCAGCATTTCACTTGCATTTCCCCCAACTTAGTCTACTGCATTCGTTGCTCTCAATGAGGTCTGCTCTACATTGGAGAGACCAAACGCAGACCGGGCAACCGCTTTGCAGAACACCTGTGGTCTGTCCTCAAGAATGACCCAGATCTCTCTGTCGCCTGCCATTTTAACACTCCATCCTGCTCTCTTGCCCACATGTCCTGTCCTTGGCTTGCTGCATTCTTCCAGTGAAGCTCAACGCAAACTGGAGGAACAGCACCTCATCTTCTAAGTAGTCACCTTACAGCCTTCCGGACTGAATATTGAGTTCAACAACTTTAGATCTTGAACACCCTCCTCCATCCCCACCCCCTTTCCGTTTCTTCCCCCTCCCGTTTGTTTTTTCCCATAATTTATATAGATTTTTCTTTTCCCACCTATTTCCATTATTTTTTAATCTATACCTTTATGCCCCTTTACTCTTATTTCACCCCACCCCCACTAGAGCTATCTGTACCTTGCCTGTCCTGCCACCCATTCTTAATTAGCACATTCGTTTAGATAACATCACCACCTTCAACACCTCTTTGTTCTTTTGTCTGTGACATCTTTTGATTATCTGCTATCACTGCTTGCTTGTCCCTACAACCACCCCACCCCCAACTTCTCTACCCCCACCCCTACCTCTCCCCGCCACCAACCTTAAACTAGCTTATATTTCAACCCTCTCCTATTTTTACTTAGTTCTGTTGAAGGGTCATGAGGACTTGAAACGTCAACTTTGTTCTTCTTCACCGATGCTGCCAGACCTGCTGAGTTTTTCCAGGTATTTCTGTTTTTGTTTCAAAAAAATTGTCTGATTGAGATCATTTTGGACCTGGAATAGATTGTTTCTTTACAAATGATGATATAAATATGCAGAGGGACAAGTGATAAATTTCATGCAATTTAATTGATAGAAAAGACAAAAAAATAAGCTTTTGATCACTAGGCCGAATATTGAGCCCCACCACTGGGGAGAAGGAGATGTGGCAGGGCTACCTGCTTGCATGTGTCAGGTAACTGTCAAGTCTCATTATGAGCCTATTGTGGCCAGTTAAAGGAGGCTGACAGGGACTTCCCACTCAGCTTTCAGGGCCCCGCAGGTGGCAGGCCCAGTTTAGATGCCTGGAGGTGACCTTACAGTGGCAGGCCAGGGGAAGCCAATGTTCCAGGCTATCCTGAAGGCCCAGCTGTTCCTGGGTACAGGAACAGCAGCAGGGCACCCGATAGAGAGCCTCCCCTTTCCATCACATAGCGTCGGCCTGGCTGCTGGATCCATTTTTCAATTTATCATTCAAAGATGTTGAAGAGGCAACATGCCATCTTGCAGCACTCCCTCCCTTCCTCACCCTCCATTACAGCCTGCTGCTTTATCCAAACTGAAATGCCTCTGATTGGCCCTACAGCTATGACAGCCCACCCACTGTCCTTAATTGGACAGTGAATCTGTCTCCAGCCAATTAAGGGGGCCTCCCCCCATGAAAATTAAAATGAGTGTCTGTTCCCCTGGTGTGGGTTTGAGACCAGGAAGCAGTCCTGACCTCTGTTTCCTGCCTCCAGGGGGAAAATCCTCCACACTGAGTATTCAGTGAAAATATCCAGTAGATGGCCTACTGTTATCAACAGGCTAATTAATTATTGGAAATGCTTTTCAAGGGCAGAGATCTTGCTGCACGGTGTGTATCATCCTTGCCTCTCAGCCAGAATCTCTACATTCAAGTCCCACGCTGGGCCCTGGGCCTTGATAGCCACGGAAGGTGTGTTTATTACACGGGCAAACAAGTTGACTATCAACCTACAAATCCTCCCAAGGTGCCTTTGGCAGGCAGTAAGAGTGGGGGAGACTCCTGTTCAGCCAAGCTTGACAGGGAGTGGTACCCCTCAAGCTATAGCCTCTGGTTTCAGGCTAGTGACCTGTTCCAGGAAAAACAAACTATGGAAAACAGACATAAGAGTGTTCTTTGTCTGCCTCATGCATCTCTTGATGCAGGACTTCTGAGACTAAGTCGTTGCTGCTTTGCATAGGTGCCTCTTTTCAGATGAAATACTAGACCATGGTCATGCCTGTCTGTTCCAGGGGTTAAACAACCTATGGCAATATTTGAAGAATGAGCATTAACACCTCCTTTTTCTCTTGCCAACATTCTTCCTTCAATCAATATGACTAATTAACTGGTTATTCACCTTGTTGCTAGATATTGTTAATCCCGAATTGCTGTTGAACATAATCATTGTCACTATTCTTCAAAAGCATATCACTGTCTAACACAGCATGTAATTGCAGATATTGAGGTAAGTACTGGCCTGTAACTTCAGTGGAGTGGCATTCAAAGTCTGATTGCCACTCCGCTCCTATTTTTTTACATTGAAATCCATCCACCCCTTTCTCAGGCGACCTTCCGATGCAGGCCGGGTGAGAACTGTGTAGTGCAGCAGATTCCCAAGGCCTTATGTTGAGGGCAGGAGAGTCAGAGGTAAGGAAGACATGCCCCTTTTTTACGGCACTAACTGCCATAAAGTGGGTAAGTTTAAAGGTCTAGCCACTTCGAGAAGCGAGGGAGAAGGTAAGTTTGTAAGGTAAGCAGGTAGGATTGGGGGGGGTGGTCGTGGGGGTGTTAGCTGGTTGGGGCAGGGGTCAGTTGGTCAGGGGTTGGTTGGTTGGTTGGGGAAGGCGTTGGTTGGTTGGTGAGGAGTCAGTTGGTTGGGAGGGGGTTTGGGTGTTCAGAGGGGTTTGGGATGTTGGGTGGTCAGTGTGGGATGGGGGTCAGGTGGTCAGTGGGGGGATGGTCAGCGGGGCCTCAGGTGGCCAGGGGGTGGTCAGTTGGGAGGAAGGGGGCCCAGTCAGTGGGTCCTGTGGGAGTTATGGAGTATCGTGGGGAGTTGGGTGTGTCGGAGGAGTCCTGTGGGGGGTAGGATAGATAGTCAGGAAGTCCTGTGGGGGTCAGGGGAGTGGGGGAGTTCCGTGGGTGGTCAGGAGAGTAGTCAGTGGGGAGGGGGGGTGGTTATGATGGGTTAGTGGTGGATAGTTGCCAGGTTCCCATGAGGGGTGGGGGAATTAGTTGGGGGTGCAGGGTAGTAGGGAGGGTCCTTTGGGATGTTGGGGGTGGGGGTCAGTACTATAGTTACCCGGAAGTTAGAAGTAGTTCTAATTCTTCTAACTATTCCTGGGTAACTATTACTTTAAGACAGTTAGAACCATCCAAAGTTATAACCCACTTTCGGATGGCTCTCGTTGCAGGGCATTTGTCTAATGGAAGTTTGAACCTCCCTGGCAATTGCCATGCAATCCTTATGTGGGGACTTCTGGGGGTGGTCGGGGGCCCCAGTGCATCTCTGGGGTGCCTCTCTGCTATGACAACCTGGAACTTGGAAGTTATGGGCCACTATTACTTGACTGCAAATTGAAATCAATTGTCTCAACGCTGTACTCCTCACTAGTGAGACCAAACTTAGGTTTGCCTTGTATTCCAATCTACATTGGTTCCTATACCGATCTTGCCAATGCTAATTTCCACCAACATTTCCTGAGAATCCCACTGGTATATGCTGGAACATAAGTACAAGTATAAAACAAGCACAGAAATGCATATATGGAAGGATTTCCCTTTTTAATGTGACTAATTCTGCTGCCATAAAAAAAAATCAAAAATTTAGAAAATACAATGCGGAACTCAAGAAGGAGAACATTTTTTAAAGCTCAAATAAAATTACAGCAAAGCATCAGGAATAGTGACTTCATATTCTACTCTACATAAAGTTTTGAGGCTAAAATCCTGCCTATTCAGAACCGCATAAATATAGGATACACGCATTTGCTGGCCTTTTTTGCATGAATGTGGAGCTCTGTTAGTGGATGATTTCAGTTGGATGTTACTCACCCAAGGTGCAAAGGATTGAGGAAATTTGTATGTCGTGTGGATCCAGAGCAAAAACAACATAAATATAAATTTTCTCGTAGAAACCTATGTCTTTGCTATGTTGACAATTATAAAGAAATTCCAGTCCTTAGAATTATGTGCACTTCAATTTCATATATTTGACTAACCCCATCTTCACTCCATACCTCACTGTTCTCAATCACATTACCTGGGCTCTATTGTTTATGAGCTGACCCAGACTTGACTTCTTAATCTAGGGATAAACTACTTTGGGAAGGAGTGTGGTAGTGGTGGTGGAAGCTTTCCAGAGATAGAAATATTAACCATTGAGAACTTTAGATAACTTTGTAAAATTAATTGTACAGATAAATGGAATAGAAGGGACTTTGCAACTGAGGTTTAGTTGCATTTAATCAAATAAAATACATGATTGTTTTGAATTCATTGTGAACCTATATATAATTTGATGCCCCTCTGGGAGAATCAAAGAATTAACCTTTATTTGATTCACTATGCAACAGAATTAACAAACAAGTTGAAGTAAACTTAATTTACACAAATCTAATAAGTTACATCTTGGGGTCAATGATATCACTTCAAGAGAGGTAAATGATTGGAAATGTTTATAGATTTGTACAAAATTCTCTGATCATTGGTACAGGGGCAAATTGATAAGGTTATTTCACAGTCGAAAGCATTCAAGAGCTATTTGCTTCTGGTTTCAGTCCAAGTCTCAATACAGTAGAATGGGGTGACTTATTTGAGTTGATTAACACAAGTGTCAATTGATTGTGGGTCCTAAAGTCAAGCTTTTCTTTTAATGTAGTCTTTAATTTGGCTCTTATAACAAATTGGGAGAAATTTTAAACCATCTCACCTGGCAGGAATTGATGTAAAGTTAAAATAGCTGGGCAAGTGTTTGATGCTCCATTTCCGACTCAATTACTGTCCTCCACCATCAACTGGATCTATTTTTTGACACAGGGCTACTGACTCAGGCAGCAGAGCTGTTAATACAGGCTAATCCAAGGGCTATGATATCATTGCAGACCCCAATAGTATTTTAATAATGTGGCAGAGGTAAAGAGGTGGTCCTCTAAAGTAACTCAAAAGGAAAGAGAAAAAAGCATCAACGTATAAAATAGGATTTCACTATATATCCTACATATAACCAATTTCTTTTTCTGCGCTGTTGAAGTAGAGGAATTGAATCTTAGGGAAGAATTTTACGGCCCTGTTTTGGCGGGGACAGGGCTGTAAAATGTGGCGGGCTGTTATAAATCCTATTGACGACAGCGGGAACGTAAAATCCCGCTGTCCTAAAATTCTGTCCTTAATTTTCTCTTTTGTTTCTTCCTGTCACTTTTGCAGGTTGTGCAAGTGTTTTTATCTTTCAGGAGTGTTGACACCATACATTCTTGCCGAAGCTGTTATTGGAAGTTGCCCCCATTCTAATAAAAGAAAACATAAGCCAGAAATTCCTTGTTGGCCTGCACGCCGATGTGTGAGATGCCACACGGTATCATCAGGCGAGCGTCCCAATGTCACCACACGATATCGCGATATTTAGGTGGGTGGGTGCGCAATGTTCTCAGATGCACACCTGCCATTAATTAATCAGGTACTTAAGGCCCTTGAGGCAGCAATTGACTGCAGTTTTTCGGGGCCCGTGTGATCTTCAGGACATCGCACGGGTGCAATGGGCAGGCGGCCAGGACACATTTGTATAAACCTCATCCACGGGCGGGATAAGAGGGGTGAGTGGGGTCGTGAATGTGATCTTTCAGGTATTTAAGTGTGCATGTTACTTATACTTGCCTGTGTGAGCAGGAATAGTTCAAAACTCATACCAGCTGCTTGGACAGGAGTAACAGCCTTCAGGTCAGGACTCTATAGTAAAGATCATTTTTGGGGCCTGCAGATTTCAGGAAGCCTTCCCTTAGCCTAGGAATGGGAGTTGTGTTATCCACTAGAGGCATCTCCTCTGAGGAGGGAGGGCCAGAAGGGGGAGGAGGCCAGGAGTCCACCGTCAGCCTTCACCTTCACCTTTGGGAGGACAGGCGCAGGCACAAGGGGCGCAGGGCCAACAGGAAGTCCAAGGCAGAAGGAGCCACAGAAGACACCACTATCCTGCGGCCAAGGTATAGAGGCAGCGAAGCAGCTACCTCAGTATGTTTGCAATGCAGTGCCGAAGGAGGTTCCGTCTCTCAAGTGAAACAGTCACCTCCATTTGTCAGATGATAGGCCCTGAGATTTGCGCCAAATGTGTGGGTGGGCACCCCATGCCAGTGGCGCTAAAGGTCAAAGCTGCCCTCAACTTCTATGCCTCCAGCTGCTTCCAGGGGTCGGTGGGGGATCTTTGCAGATTGTCCCAGTCAGCTGTCCACACTTGTGTCAAGCAGGTCACAGATGCTCTACTCAGGCATGCTTTGACCTTCTTACACTACTACTGGGATGAGGTCAGCCAGTCCAGAGCGAGCCAGAGACTTCGCAGCGATTGCTGGCTTCCCCCGCATCCAGGGTGCAATAGGCTGCACACATGTAGCCATCAAGGTGCCAGCCGGTGAACCCAGTGCATTCGTCAACAGGAAGGGCTTCCACTCCGTGAATGTGCAGATAGTGTGTGATCACAGGATGCAGATTCTGCAAGTCTGTGCAAGGTACCCAGGCAACTCCCACGATGCCTACATCCTCAGACACTCCCAGGTGCCGGGGCTCTTCAGTGCTCCAGCCTGGCTGGATGGATGGCTGCTGGGTGACAAGGGCTATTCCCACAGAAGGTGGCTTATGATGCCTCTCCACCATCCAAAAACAAAAACTGAGCAGCGGTACAATAGGAGCCACACCTCCACAAGGGCTGTGGTGGAGAGAGCCATTGGTCTTCTCAAGATGCGCTGCCGATGCCTGAACCATTTGGGGGCGCACTCCAATACCCCCCCAGATTGTGGGTCACCGATAGCGGTTGCATGCGGTGCTCTCCACAATCTGGTGCTGGAAAGGGGGGACTCAGTGGATGAAGAAGATGTGGACACTGTTGCTCCAGCTGCACACAATGAGTCCAGCAGTGAGTCCGAAGATGAGCATGCACAGGAGAATGCTGAGGGGGTAGACGCTAACCCGGGCATACTCCAGGGAAGCAGGGACACCCGGGAGGTTTTAATCCAATGAAACTTAAGCTAGCCCACCACAGATGGACCTTCAACACACACCAGGGCTGTAGGCTCCATACTCGATACCTGACTGCTAAACCTGGATAGGAACATTAACTAGGGGCCTTATCAATAAAGCTCAATGTCAAACAACTCACTCATAACATCATGGGTTCCCGTCCACATGCAGAAGTAAGGAATCATGCTGAGCCATGGTTACATATCAAAATTACAAAATTAACTTCAGAAACCAAAAAAATCAATTCTTAATGAACTAATAAGGGGTAGTATAAAAGCACCAGTGAGAAACCCGTGGTGTGTCTAATGTGCCTTAAATTTACGCTTTAGGGTGCTATATCTAGGTGCTGTCCCCTCGCTGGCACTGGCATTGAGACAGCCTGCTCACTGTGCTGTCCTGTTGGCCTCGATGACCTTGGCTGCCGTCTTCTGGCCCGCGGAGCCTGTGCTGGCCCTGCCTGAGAGGGAGTGGCCAGTTCCACAGCTGGCATCTCCCCAGTCGCTGCAGCCTCATCAGATGCCACGGTCACTGGCAGAGGGGCGGAGGAGCTGCTGCCCTCATCCGGAGTGCCCTGAGAGGAGCCCTCAGAGACGACAGGCAGCTGCTGTGCCAACGTGTGGTCGCTTCTGACCTCCCTGCTCACCATAGATGGATGGGCACCGAGCTGGGAAACTTGGTGCCCAAACCATCTCGCACACTGGCACTGGGCAGCTGTGAGGGCTTGCAGGACTGAGCGCAACCCCAGGAGGCCCTGAATGTTCTCCTGGAGGAGCCTCTCCAAAAGAGTTGCCACTCTCTCCATGGAGGAAGCATGGTGCTCAGTCATGATGCTCATTGCAACCATGATGCTCCATGTGGACTCCTCCAGCAAGGGCACCATGCCACACATTGCCTCATGGATCCTGCCAGATCCTCCTGCATACCCTGATGCACTTCCAGCATTTGCTGCCTCACGACCGTCTCCAGAATTGCAGCTTCTGCCACCGACCAAGCATGTGCCTGGTCCCCAGCCGTCCTCTGACTGCCGGCGTCCTGGGCACGCTTTGTCTCCATCTGCACCTCAAGCGAGTGTGAAGTGCCCTCACTGCTGTGCCCTGGGGCACTAGCCGAAGATTTAATTCCCACTGAGGTGCTAGTATCTGCGCTGGTGCCTGCCTGGCAGAGATGGTGTGATGCTGGCGAGTCGATATGTTCTGGGCCCTCAGGTGTGAGAGGTGGCCCCTCTGCCTCCTACTCCCAGCCCTGCTCCAGTGATGCTGAAAGGAAGAACAAGGACATTTGATTCTTTAAAGTGGAGACAATGTCAATTTGCATGCCTGTACCTGGGATCATTATGCACTCATCCTTCCATTATCAATGGTCAACCCATGTTGCAAGCTTCAATCACTGAGCATTCAGCAGTGCCATGGTTGCTGGAATTCAGAAGTAATGAGTCCACTAACACCTTTAAAGGCTTTAAAAATTAAATAAAACATTATTTAACAAAAGAAAATATTTCAAGCACATACATAAGATTACAGTTATTTAATACTATAACAAATCCCAAAATTCCTAATTAATCTGAGTCCCAAATACACACGCTCTTTAAGGCAACAGTTCAAAATTGATTTTAAATTTAGATAGGCATTCCAGAAAGTTTACCACAGCACCCACTCGACAGTGGAATTCCAAAGGCTTTTCTCCAACTTTGGTTACTGAATACAGCAGACGTCTGCAAAAGTGGCCAGAGGCTTTTTCCCAAGGCTGTTTTAGTTGGTTCTTTTAGAATTTACATGGACCCCCAACATAGCCTATACTTCTCCATGTATGTTTACCTCTTTAATCTGTAAATTCCATTGTTCTATATGTCTTTGGAAATTTATTTTTCTCATAATATAAACATCTTTCATGTTGCTAATATGGTTAGTACCTTTGGGAAAAATAAACATACTGCTTGGCCTTGCTTATCTTGTTAGTTGTAAACATCCTATCATCCCCATGAAACATAAACAGCTCCTTCAATTATCAAAAAATTCAAATTTCCTTCACACCCAACATGCTAAGACCTCATCCATGTTTACTCATTAGCATTTCAAATGCCTTTTACTCCTAGCCTCTTTTGATAATTTCAACCTTGCAGTCTATGTGACTCCAATTCAATTAAATCGCACAGAGACAACAATATACACTCACACTCATAAACCTACTTTACAATAAACCACAATAATATTATGAAAAATATGTCCGTTTCATGACACCACACACACACACACACACACACACACACACTCACTCACCATGGCACTTTTGCCCTCCATTGGCCCGCCACAACTTCACCTTCACCGGCCCTGCCGTTATTTCGCCCTCAATGGGCTTGCCTGAACTTTGCTCTTACCAGGCCCACCTCAATTTGCCCTCACTGGGCCTGCCAAAACTTGGCCCTCCCTGGGCCCAGGCCCCTGGCTCTGGTCCCTGTCTTACCTTCACTTCTCCCAGGCTCCGGCCCCTGCTTTACCTTTGTTACCCCCAGGCTCTGGTCCCCGTTTTACCTCTGCTTCCCCCACTCTCCAGCCCCCACTTTACCTTTGCTTGCCCTAGTCCAGCAGCCCTCAGCGCACTCACTGCCACTGGTGTTTGCAGCTCCTCTGATCAGAGATTGTTTCTCTCCCACATTTGCTGCTGATAGGCTCACCACAATATAGCCCGCGGGTTGCCAGTTGGACAAGCCTGCTCCATAACATTGATACTGAGAAAAAAATGGATTCTGCCATTTGAAAAAATACAATATAATACTTGTCAAGTTATTAGCATGTGTCAACAAACCAGAAGCCATATCAAAGGGATAATCTGTTATTACAACTTCTTGAAAATTACCTTCATTCTCAGGGGAATGGAGCACCTAGTGTGCCCAAACTCATTAGCAGTTGAAACCAAGTTTCAAGCCAAGCATTGCTAATGGCCACAGTTGTCCAAATAATAGACTTCTCCCTGTGAAGGAAAGAACAGAGGAGCTCAATTCAATTTCAAAGCAGAGAGCCCATCAATCAATGTAAGAGACCAATTGTTTAGATTTTTTTCATGCCAAAACCAGAATGTAATGGAGCAGGTGGTTAGATTATTTTCAAAAGCTATTCACATGCCAAAATGCCCCTTCGTACCCAGACAAAAGCTCAGCCCAAATGTCTTTGAACAGTAGATATACAGAGAACAACATTACAAACAACACTACTCCAATTTCCATGGATAGAGATGCAACCTTCATTGTTCCTATTCGAATCCAACTCTTTATTTCTTAGGATCACCGTAGTCTGTTTCTCATGCATACTGCTAGTGCTAATTAATTATGGCATGACAAGTTTCATTGTGAAAAAGACCTCAGAAAGGAAGTATTTCCTTCAAAACAACAGATGCCAACTGTTATTTATCCTGTCGTCATTGCTACAAGACATTCTTGGCAAAATGGTTTCATGAAGTGGCCCTAGTAATTGCTAATAAACACAAACTTACCTGCGAGGCCGGGATCTTCAATTCCCAGCCAACCTTGGGCTTCTCATGCATGCGCCAGGTGGGAACTGGCTGCATATGCACAGTTTGCACATTTCACGCTTGTGCATGGAAAAAAGATGAATGGGGCAAAAACCCCGTCAGGTGACTGGGTGCAGACCGCTGTAGTAAGTAAGGGGCCTATGGATAAAGACAAGGGAGAGGGGCAGGGAGAAGTCCCAAGGAGTATCTCAGTATCTCAGGGTCAGGGACAAGAGTCAGGGAACAGAAACAGGTCCCAGATGAATAATGAAAAGGGGAAATTGTCTTCAATTAAAAAAAGAACTGCAGACTTTAAGTGAAGTGGGCTTTGCAGAAGCCATGATAGTTGAAGAGGGCTCAAGAGAAGCTCTGAATATCGAAAAAGGCAGCCAAAGGTTGATGACTCCATGCTGCGGGCCGTTGTGGCAAAGGGGCCCTTTTTAGAGCAATGGTGTTCTGTTTGGCACAGCCAAAGTGCTCAAATTGTGCTTGTGAGTTGACATGTGAGTGTATTCGAGGATCCAGGACAATGGAATCTTGGAAGGCGAGATTGAAACCCTACGAGGTAGGCCATCATTGAAGCCATCTGAGTTGGAGTGACTTTTGGAGAGAATTGAAAGGCAAGATTGTTGAACGTGAAGATTGAAAAGCCTCATGAGAAAGATGGAATTTCAGTGAGATTGGTTGACTCACTGTAAACCAGCCTAATGTCTACGTGAGTTGTTGAGAAATCCATGGAATCCATTTTGGTCGCATCTGTCATTTATCTTGTAGTGTGATGTGTTCAACCACAGTTGGCTTGATAATTCACATGTACCTCATATTTAATCTGAATGTTAGAATATAACACAAATATACAAAATTGTTTTCTCTTTTTGACCTTGACCAGAATCATCCCAGATTTGCACTAAGTGTGGGAGCAGACGGGAAAAGGAACGTTTTACCCACTGGCCACAGTGGCAGCTTTTTGCGCTGTATCATCCTAATCCTGTCTCATTAATCATGCATTCCTGATAAACACACCGTTTCGCTGCCGGGCAGTCTCCGATTCATTCGTCACACCGTCACCTCACTGCTTCCTCATTCCAGGCACCATTTTTAAAGTGCAGCCACGTGCACACTTCTCAGTGCTTCCAGCCCAGTACTGCTGCACTGAAGACATTCTCCAAAAGGAAAGAAAACTGCAGGCCCCCAATTCAGTGACATATCCCTGCGATGCCTTCTGGATACTGTTGGAGCCCACCGTGATGTCCTCTACCCCCGCTATGGCTGCAGGAGGCCCACAAGTGTCACCACTCCAGCTTGGGAAATGGTAGCAGTGGTGGTCAGTGCCAATGCTACACAGAAGAGGTTCGCCACAGAGTGCTGACAGAGGATGAATGATCTCATCCATGCTGCCAGGGTACGGATCTCATCACTCTAAACTGACACGCTCCTAAGGTCATCACACATTCACTGACATCTCAATCACAGCCAGCTCAAGGAACATCACCATTCAGTCTCTCACACACACCCTCGCATCTCCACCTGGCCTCATCTCCTTTTGAAACGCCCTCCTCAGCCCTCATCCTCTTGAGGCCACTTGCACAGATCAATGTGTCCCCACATACACGATGGGATACTCCCCTTCCCAAGTAATGCCTAATCCTGCAGACTCTTCTCTTGTCTGAGGCCACTTCTTACCCTTCCCCAAGCAAGCCATAGCCCTGCAGCTGTTTGAAAGCCATCCCCACCTTACGGCTGGTCTCATCAGTAGAGACCTGTCCGTGAGCTCCCTAAAAGTGATGTGGTACTGCCTGAGGAGTCTGGTGCTGATGACCATGAATGCTGCCCAAAGCAAGATAGGCAAACAAGCCTCACAGTCCGGAATGAATTGCATCTCGCCAGGTGCACATTGCTTATGTGCAGTTGTGAAACACATTGGTGTGCAAACACACCAATGCTCCTGGATGATCCAGTGTGGTGGATGATTCTGGCAAGCTGAGCTTATAATGATATGTAGATGCATTACAATGAAGTTCCCGATGTACGGCAGTGGGAAGCGTGGCCCCATCATTGACAAGCAGGGCGGATGAGTGCAGACTGGTTTCACAACATCATGAAATCAATTTTTGGCCTTCCTGCTATATTTCTGCTCATGCTCGCCATGATGCCCAACATCAGCGGGCACGGAAAACTCTGCCTGTTGTATAGTAAAGTTTATTTTGGTTTGTTCAAAACCTGTGGAATCTTGTGACTTTCTTCACTAAGTATCTTGAATCTCAAACTTTGTCTACTTTAAACAAAATGTTATTGGTCCCTAACAATCTCACTAACAATTTGGGATCTGGGCTAGGATTATAACAATAATACATGAATCATGCATTTTGTAATCTCAGATAACACCAAAACAACAATATCTGCTAAATTCGACTCTGACACATTAAACCCTAAATCATCCTGGGAACGAACAACTTCTAACCACTTCATTAAGTAAAAAGAAATCAAACACTTTAATCATATGAGATTAAACCAAATCTTAATCCTGCCTATATATGTATACACAACCATAATATCTTATGTGCCAGAACCAAAGGTGAAACTTTATGGATGCTAGAAGTCATTACTTACTGTAGATCATGGCAAATAAAGTTGACCTTTGAAGCCTCGAAAATCCTTGCAAAAATGAGGACATCTTATAAGCCAAGTGTAAAATGTGAAACACCGGTGTTCGTGTAGGTGGTCATTATTTTGAAATGTGAAACAAAGACACCAGTAAATCAAATTAAGTGAATGTGATACCTTTTTTGAATGAAGTAATTTTACAAGCATACCTTTAAGCACCATCAAAACATTTTTAAAACTGCACCCTTTTCCCCTGTGGTATAAATTGCTCGAAATTTGGCATTCTGGCATTTGTCCTGATGAGTTCAAGATGAAAGGCTTTGGCAACATGTCTGGCAATATACAAGCTTTTAAAAAAAAAATCCAAATTTATTTAATTAATTGTGTTTAAATTCCCCAGCTGCTGTGGTGGGGTTATGAACTCATGCCTCAGAGTCATTGACCACGGGCCTCTGGATTACTCGTTCAGAAGCATAGCTCCAGCCAATTAAAAAATCCTTATTGTTGTGAAATTGCTCTTCATAACATTTGTGGTGAACACCTATATTATCTGTAAGAAATTCCTTGATACTTTTTAATATATTCATTAGCTGGTATGTTTTAGTAACATTTTGTTGGAATAAATGTGCTATCATACCTGTATGAAATTCCTATGTACTTTGGAAAATCTTTGTTTGCTTGCTTAAAAATTGAACTGTTCTTTCAACTTTTTCATACCAAACATCTTTAAATGGCATTAGTTCTTATGTGTGTGCCTAAGTATAAGTAAAGCTTAAAAACAAAAAAACTGCGGATGCTGGAAATCCAAAACAAAAACAGAATTACCTGGAAAAACTCAGCAGGTCTGGCAGCATCGGCGGAGAAGAAAAGAGTTGACGTTTCGAGTCCTCATGACCCTTCGACAGAACTTGCGTTCGAGTCCAAGAAAGAGTTGAAATATAAGCTGGTTTAAGGTGTGTGTGTCACACACCTTAAACCAGCTTATATTTCAACTCTTTCTTGGACTCGAACGCAAGTTCTGTCGAAGGGTCATGAGGACTCGAAACGTCAACTCTTTTCTTCTCCGCCGATGCTGCCAGACCTGCTGAGTTTTTCCAGGTAATTCTGTTTTTGTATAAGTAAAGCTTGTCTATCTTCATTATAATCTTGAACAGCCAGAGCTCTCGCTCACCATACAGATCAGGATAGTTTCACTTTCAATCCTCAGTCTATGTTCAATTAGTTGATCTTAGTTGGGGCAGCAGCTGAAGGCTACAATTGGCTTCAGCAATTGAGTAGTGCTGTTGCTCCTGATTGCTATCTAATAATCTCTCGTAGATGGAATGGGCTTAACTTTGATACCCCCATGATCAATTAGCCTGAAAAACCAGCAGCCAACAATGAAAATAAGAGGGTTCTCCCCTTGAATGCCCAAGGCCTACCTAGGCAAACATTCCAGTTGGGCACACAGCATGGTCACTTGAAACTGGCAGGCAGAAGACTACTTACATCTGGAAATCAGAGTCCTACCATACTGCACAAATGGGAAGAGCAGGCAACATGTTTTTTTCCGTCATTTATATCAGGCAGATGTTGGCATAACCAACAGTCATTGAAAGGACCGCTAGAGCCAGCACCAAAAATAGTCTAACGTTTTGGTGGTGGGGAGAGTTGGGGTGCTTCTCTTGAACCCACAAAAATACCATGGGCAACATTTTCCCCCGTCGGGGGGAAGTGCGGGAGCGGGCACAGGCCACTGTCACATGAGTTGGGACATGTCCATAACTTTCACTGAAACATTTCATAAAAATTTAAATACCCTCATGAAACCTCATCCCGCCCGTGGATGGGGTTTCATGTTTTTTCCGAAGCCCACTCGCGCTCCCGGCCTGCCTGCCAACTTTAAGGTAGGATGGGCAGGTCCATTAATCATCTTAATTAATTTTTTAACGGCCTTAATGGCACACTGCTGATTTGGCCCGCCAAACTGCAAATCTAAGTGACGCGGGGTGACATTGGGATGCACGCCCGACATATCCCCGAGTCATTTTACGTGTCAGCGAGCGGGCCCCGACCCCGCCCCCGCTCACCAACCGGAAGATGCTGCCCCATGGCACACTGCCAGTGCACCTCTCCTTTTTAGCGTTGACTTCTGATTTTCAGTCACCCCTATATGTGTCAAGCTGCCTTCCGGCATGACGGAATGCTGAGTGACTTGCCCGAATGATGCTTGACACCAAAACTTGCTGGGCCTCCAACACTGAATAGAATAGAACTTAAAAAAATTGGCCCCGGAGTTTTAAAGCTTTATTCAATTAATTAAAGGTCGAGGCTTTGACAAAATGAATACAATTAATTTGGCAAGGAGTGAGGTTATGCATATTCTCAATGGTTAAGGAATGCAAGTGGTGAAAGATCTTTTTATTTGGGATACATGCCATTATGTAGGCCTGCAGCTGATAGTAATTATTTGGCTCTTCTGCTGTCAATTATTATGACAAAAAGAAGCATGGTAAGATCAGCCCAATTGAGGAATACATTAATGATTCTGCAATGCAGTGTATTTTTTATGCAACAGTGAATACTGCAGATATTCAGAAGGAGTAGTCCTGTGCTGACCTTGTGACATTCTAAACCAATTGAGGGTGACTAAATATTCTACTCTCTGAGTATTTTACTCCCATGGTGAATCTTTGTCAGAACTGTACTGCACAGTGCTAGGCTGAACTCCTGCCTGTTCAGTATAATATATTTACATGTTTAATTCATTTTTGAGCAGTGAATTGCTAACAAAATTGTGTTGGAACTCTATTTTAATAAATAGTTTTCTGCACAAATTGAATTAAGCACTGCATTTGAAGTGTTTGTAATAATTATGAAGCATCATTTACAAATATTACTTACATGTTGAGATCACCTTCACTCTACTCACATCTGGGCACTAAGAACTGTTGTTAATCTGTTGCAGCACTAAATCCCAGGAGTCAGTCTTGCTAAGGCACTTTTAATGAAAAGGTAACTGCTTCAGATTGTGATCATGAAATTATAAAGTAATGAAACATGAATAATGAAAACATGCTTTAATAAAGTTAGATGCTCTATTTAAAATACTGAACTGCTTTTACATTTCCCCTTCACTCTTTTTGGATAGTGAAATCAACAGGAAAATTAGGTAAACTTCTAGTAATACCTCTTCCACATCCCCCATGCAGGAGAAAAGTTTTGGCATCCGATTGGCAACTCTATCACTTCTGACCTTCAGCATTTTGGGTAGAATTTAGCCCTCGGTGGGCGGGCGGGCCCCACCAGCTCGGCGGCCAGTGGGCAGCCGAACTCTGCCACCGAAACAGGCCTCGCCGCCATTTTGAGTGGGTAGGCCAATTAAGGCCCGTCCAGTGGCCTGCCTGACAGGAAGCGCTATGCACTTCCTATGCGGGGGCGAGGGATTCCCCAACTATCAAAGTGCGCACTTTCACGCATGCGCACAAAAGAGCTCACTTCTCCCTGAGACTAAGTGCTGTCTCAGGGAAATTGGTGACAGTTTAAAAAACTTCAAGAATAGAAAAATAAATAAATTATTAACATGTCCCCCTCATGTGACAATGTCACATGAGGTGGGACGTGTTAATAAATATGACATAAAATTTATTAAAGACTTTTAAAACGGACATGAAACCTCACCTGCCAGTGGATGAGGTTTCATGTTTTTTCTACTACCCGCTGGGGCTCTTGGCCTGCCAGCCAGCCTTAAGGTTGGACGGGCAGGGCCTTTAATTGGGTTAATTATCCTGTCAATGGCCTCAACAGCGAAATTAGCTGTCCATCCATCTTCCTGAATATTTAAATAGACTGGGATGAGGTCCAGGGTTCCTCTCCATATCATCCCGAGTCATTTTCACGTCAGTGGGTGGAAACCTACACCAACTTGCTGACAGAAAAATTCTGGCCTTTGTTTCTCTCTATTTATTGTCTTACTATGGTTAGTATTCCTCTGAACTTCTGTTCTTAATCCTCCTGGGATCCTCCTTACAGTTCACTGTATTGAAGCCAGAAGCCGTCACATTGTCTGCTACTTCAACTTATTTTCTCACCGCACCCGCCCTCCACCCCTCCTCCACTGACCAATCCCGAGAGGTCAGCATCCTGGAACTCCTTATTTCATGTAGTATTTCCTTCCACTTTGAATCTGCCAACTTTTTAATACTCAAGCTTGACAATACCTGATCATTAATGATTTATTTCATCTTCCTTACTGCTCCTTTAATCTTGTTGCATTTATGGGTCTTTAAATTTAGGCATATTAATAAAAAAACACTCCTAATATGCATTGAATCAGTGAATCTCATCGAAATTGAATATTGAACCATTAGTCCCAAAGTCTATGAAGTAAATGTATACTATCAGTATACTTTATCATGGTTACTTTGATGGTTTATTTCCACCAAAACATTAGAGGATACATAATGACATAGAAAAGGCATGCTATATTTCAAACCAGAGTCTTACAAAACCTGTATCCAATGGGAAGCTGCAGCTGGCTGGGTAGAAGAGGGAACATGATGTCAGATAACAGATGGCCGCTACCAGAGATTTGATAGAACAGCCCCCATCAGCCCTCAGCTAAATGTTTGGTAGGGGGTTTTGGAGGACATAGCAGGTGGAGAAGGGGAGGTGCCTGAGGCAGGGGGTATCTAAGGTTTCTTTGTGGGGCCCAAAGGAGGACTTGTGTCCTTCCTGGCATCACAAGGAAACAAACATAGACTTACCTATGAGGCCTTTTTTGGCCTCACTCCTCCATCACTGGATTGCACACAATGGTTTCCCTAAATAGGTCTCCAGTTAAAATTGCAGGTTAAGGTCAGGATTGGAGTGGGTAAGTCTCAGGGCACATTTAATTGCTCACTCATCTAATTTGCATCTGGCATACTGGGTTAAAATTAACCCTATTGTCTCCCTTCACTCAGCTAATTATCAATTATCTCATTACATTCCCACCAAGATAGGCTGGTTAACTTTTTATCCTACTTTTTTATGAGGAACCTGATCAGATGCCTTATTTAAACATGGGGCAGAATTTTTCAGTCAGTGTGCAGGAGCGGGCCTGACATGTCAACACATAAAATGACACACAATGACGTTGGGTGTGGGTTCCGACGTCACTGTACGCTATTGCGATATTTAGTTCTGCGGTGCACGCCAGAGTTAGTTGTGCGCCCACCGAAATGTAAACGGCCTATTAAGGCCATTGGGAAATTAATTGAAGCAATTGTGAACGCTGCCTGTCCAACTTGAAGGTTGGCGGGCAGGCAAAAAGCCCAAGCGGTCTTTGTGTTTTTCAGGAAACCTCATCCACAGGTGGGATGAGGTTTCCTGAAGCTTTTATTAAATAAATACATTTTCATAAATTTAAAAACATGCCCCAACCCATGTGACACAGTCACATAAGGGGACATGTTTAAATACATTTTTAAGTCATTTATTTAATTGTTTTAATATCCATTCAATCACCCTGAGGCAGCTCCGTGCCTCAGGGAGATTGCTGCGTTCTTTCTCGTGTATGAGCGAAAGAGCACTGGCCCCAACTCTCCCTCCTTACCCCACCCGCACAAGTAGTGCTGATCTCTACCAGTCATGTATTACACAGGCCTGCCCGTGTAAAATGGCGGCATGAAGCCGATCACGGGCGGCGATCGGCTCCCCGCCCACCCTACTCGCTCCCGCCCAGCCCACCCGTCGTGGGAAAAATCATGCCCATGATTTTATTGCATCTGCATCTTTTCCTTCATTTCCTTTTTTATTTACTTTATTTAAAAATTCTGTTAAATTGTTCTGATAATTGCCTTTCCTAAGCTATGTTAACACTTCCCAATTAAATTATATATCCCTTAGAGCTCCTCTTATTATTGATATTTGATTCCAGAATGTATTTGGTACTGCTGTCAGACTAATTGGTTGGTAGTTATTTGGATCTCCCTGTTTCCCCTTTTAAATAAGGTCAGTACGTGTTTTATTCTCAAACCCTTTCTTTTCTAGTAAATCCTTTAATACTTCCACTAGTGGTGCTGCTAGCTCATCCTTGATCTGGTCTCCGCAATTCAAGCTCCACAAACTGCTACTAAATCGGAAAATTTTGAGCTGGTTTCTATACCATCTGGTGGTATTAAAAAGTGCAGCTGTCTGATTTCAACAAAAAATACATAAATGCATCTATCCCATATTTTGTCGTTGGTTAAGATGGTATTTTTGTAATATTTCTATAATCCGTGATAGAAATGGTCAGCTGGTCATTGACTCAGAGTTCAGAAACAACATGACTATGGCTGAAGGATAGGCAAAATTAGCACCCTTTGCAATACAGTTAATTCTGTTTGACTTCTTCTGGTTGGCTTGGTAACCAATAGAACCCCAAGGGAAAAGTTATACATGAGTTCCACCAGTTGCAAAATTATGACGGGAGATCAGGAGACCCCTATGGAATTTCGGGTTGGAGGCATTTTGCTATTAACAGAAAGGTTTTCAGGGCCCTTTATATGCTAAATAGAACATGTGGTCTATATAGAAAGTAATAAAATTGAACAGCAAATCATGTTTAAGGATCTAGTTGATATGCAAACGGTTTACTATAGATCATTGCAGGTTGTAAACAAAGACACTATCTCATTGTTAGCTTTTTACCTAATCAAGATTCATTGGTTTTCTTGTTGGGTTTCACTCGTCATCATCTTTGCAGCACCTTGATTAAAAGCAAAATCCTGTGTGATTATATAGGAATTGTGCCAAATATACCACATGTTTCATTCTAACCACCAAATTCCCCTCAGACACAACTTCAATCGAATTTAACAATATCAACTATGCACTGTATGTATAAAACAGCCCTCAAGGAGTTTAGTAAATAGAATGCACTAATTGCAGAATATCTATTGAACTCCATCTACTTAGTGAATAATTACAGGCTTCCAATTGGAGAGATGTATTTTCTCTTTTGATTTTACAGCAGAAATTTCACATGCAACCCAAAGGGAATTTATACGAGGCTTGATGTCCAAGGCATGCAGTAAGCTGTTCCAGACAAATGCACTTCTGTTTACTATTGCCATTGGGTAAATCTTCCTTTTGTTCCTGATATCGAAGACAATCCTGTACAAAATGCGACATATGCAACACCTTCACACTGTGTTGATGGTTCACAATTCTTTTTTAGTTATTGGGAACCACACACATAATTCAACACAGAAGGTGTTGAAGAATCCTGAATGGTGCAGACACAACTCCAACTATGCACATCAGAGACCAACTTTGGTGAGTGGGTCTAAAGCATACATTAGACTTTTAATTTACATATGTAAGGAACTTAAACCTGTTTTAGATAGCTGCCAGGGATGCTTGAAAAATAGTCTGACCTAATTTTATCTTGGCTGTTTCTTGGGCATACAGGATGTTTTACCATACTGTGCTTTATTTAATGCGACAGTAGTGAGCCTCAGAGCAGTATGTGAGGAAGTAATAGAGCTATACAATGGGCTAAAAAATGTGCAAAGCTACATAGATTATGTCAATTCACTGGGGAAGTACAATGCCATCAGCCTATACCGGTGCAAACCACGTGGGTTCCTCCATTATTATCATTGCCACACAGCCATCAGCTGGTGGTAGTGTCTGCCTCTGGGGAATTGATGCAGTCTACGTAGCACTACTTTGAAGTTGTGCCACATGAACAAATATTTAGCCCTGTATTTGTATGTGTGACGAGGGAGAGACAGTAAATGGAAATTGAAGATATTGATGGAAAATGTTGAGGAATAGTTCTCATCTCCAAAGAATGTTATGAAAGACAAATGCTTAATATGTCTAAGGACATTAATCTGAAGGAGAAAGTATTGATCGATATATAATAGATTGCGAAAAAAAAGTCGAGCCTCAGGTACAAATCTCTTGTATACAGTTTCATTAAAGATAGGATGGTACTCAAGCAATTGATGATCAAGTTGAAGCCAAATTACTAATAGCAGAGTCTAGACAGTTGATATTTGCACAACAGCAGGAGCCAGGAAACCACAGCTACAATACCTCTATGAAACTAATAGTATTAAGGAAATGTTAATGCAGCAGAGAATTAAAATTCAGATCAAACTGGTCAACATAAAACTTTTGAGACCAAAGTACTTCCTGAACCCCAATATGATTAGCACATTAAGTTGCAAAAGGGTGATTTGAAACCACAATACAAGAAAGATGCAGAGTTTTATGTAGGCAATCCTTATTGTTGTAATTGATAGCAGAGAGGATAAAGTTAACTTAATGGGGTTCTACCTTCCAAAGTTATAATCAATTAAGGCTAAGTGAGATAATGACATAAATTGAAAAAGAACAGTCATGAAAAATTTGAAATCTCTGATCTTGGAAAGATTTGTGGACATGTGACATGAAGTATTTAGACTTCCCGGATGAAATGATTCTCAAAAGTCAACAAAATCCTTAGGCCTGACAGATTGAGGGAACTTCTTGCACTAAAAATACAAAAACCATTCAGGAACTGCAAAATCAAAAGATGAGCAAGATATGTCTTTTGTTCTAGTCTGATATCATAGCACTGATTGTGATTGCTGACATGCAACATATCCAGAAATAAAATTTACAAATGAGCAACCGAAAGCAAATGATAAACTGTGTGGTATGTGGCTGAATATTAAGTCTAATATAGAAAGAAAAATCTTGGAAATACTCAGCAGGTCAGGGAGCATTAATGTTCCAGGTCAACAACTTTTTATCAGAGATGGAAAAGGTTAGAGATGTTATAGTTTTAAGCAGGGAAAGGGGAAAGGGCAGGAAAGAAAAAGAGGGAAGGTTTGTGATAGGGTGGAAGACAAGAGTGATTAAGAAACAATAAAGGGTTGAAGGTGTGAGACATAAAAGGTGGCAATGGGACAAATAAAGAGACAAAAGAGCCTGAAGTAGCTGCACATAGCAATAGTAGAGCTATTACCAGAACCTGTTGTCCAAAAAGATGGGGAGAGGGGTGAGGGGTGAGGAGGGGAGATTATGATTTGAAATTGTGGAACTCAATGTTGAGTCTGGAAGGTTGTAAAGTGCCTAATTGAAAGATGAGATGCAGTTTCATGCATCTCCATTGAGTTTCATTGGAAAAACGTAGGAAGCCAAGGATGGAGAAGTAAATGTGTGAGTGGAATAAAGAGATAAAATGGCAAGTAACAATCACCCAATCTGCATCTGGTCTCCCATTCTAAAGGATGCCACATCGTGAACAGTAAATACAGTATACTAAATTGAAAGAAGTACAAATAACTCTGTTTCACCTAGCTAGAAGGTATGTTGGAGCCCTGAACATTAGGAAGGGAGGCAGTGCAAGAACAGGCTTTGCACCTCTTGTGCTTGCAAGGGAGTGTGCTTTTGGATGGGGAGTAGGTTTGTGAAGAGTGGACCAACGTTTTGCAGAGGGAATATCCCTTTGGATTGCATATAATCACTGTGGCTGATTTATTAGACTTTATTTTCTACTCACAATGTAATGCCCTTTACATTAGCTTGAATGATTCCACTTCAGATCCACCCATTTTCCTGATTCAGGCCTAATTCTTCATGCTGGGTAAATATCTACTGACTAATTGAGACAGCCTATCATTACAAGGGCTGAAAGTGCTATAAAGAGCAGAAGGATGTCTTAGAGAGGGCAAAAGTGCTTTGACTATTTGTTTTACAATATTTAGGAGGGAGTGCATGACTTGAGATCCTCCAGGAGGAGGGATGGGACCCAAGGAAAAGTAGACAGGTTTTAACATTCAGAAGGTCAGGATTAAGAGGACAGAGCCACTTTGAGGTACAAGCCTCACTCGAATAGAACTGGGGTGATGCGCATGCCCAACAGGTAACTCAATGTAGCCGACCAGTTTAGGGCTGGTGCGATATCAGGTGATTTATAGGTCAGACTTACACTTAAGTCCTTTAGTCACTACTGCAGAGGGGTCTGTGGTGGGAGGAGGGCCCAGTATATCAGCAGCCCAGGCAATTTTGTGGGGCATGACAAAAGCACACCTTCTCCACTTGGACGTTCAAAAGTGGAGAACGTTTAAAACTTACCATTTTGGAGGCTCTTCTATTTTATCAACAATAAACCTGGTCAGAGGATGCACAATTCTGTCAGCTGCCTCACAAAATGGCAATTGGGGTTCCACGTATGTCATACGATTCCAATTTGCATAGCAAAAGTGCCTATCACTTGAAAAAGGGAGACGCTTTGGTCCTCTAGTGGTACAGCTCCGGGTAATTGTTGAAGTCGATTTCATGAGCACTTTTAAAAGCGGAACAGGATAATTGCTTGAAAAAGGGAAGTATTAAAAAGAAGATACTTGAATAAGCAAGTGTGTAATTATACTAAGTGGCTCATGTGGAGAAAAGCAGTGACACAGACTTGAGGATCAAACAATCAGCTTCCCTGCAGTCACCTTCAAACTAATACATTAATGGCAGCAAGAAACATTGATATTCAGATCGATTCCTCCTGTTAAATACAGACCCTATGAAATGCAAATCTCAGGGCTCTACTGTGGTATGAAATTGGGCTTGTTAGGACATGGGGATATCCTTAAAGAAACTTGATGGAAGCAGAGTTTGTTATAGTTTTTAAAAGAAAGGTGAATAAATATTTGAAAGAGAGAAAGTTAAAAGGACATAAGAAAATGGCAGGAAAATCAGACTACACGATGAGCTCTTTTGGAGAACCAGCACATGTATGTTGGGCTGACTTGCCTCCTTCTGTGTTTTACAATTTTATAATTCTTTATGATATTTGGGAACATTAGATCTGTAGGGACTGAGCTTTATGTAACTTTAAACCATGGTTTAAAAGAAGCAAAAACCTGGTATACACAATTTACTCATTCACTTGATGTAATGAAATACAGGTTTTTTTAAATTCATTGGATGTGGGCTAGTCAGCTTTTATTGCCCATCCCTAATTGCCCTTGTCCAGAGGACATTTAAGAGTCAACCACATTGCGGTGGGTCTGGAGTCACATGTAGGCAAGACCAGGTAAAGACTGCAGATTTCCTTCCCTAAAGGGCATTAGTGAACCAATTAGCAATGGTTTCATGGGGCAGAATTTTCCACCTGTCTGGGGGGATGTTCAGGACCGGGCGCGCCTCCGCTTGGCGCCCCCGATTGGAGGTGTGCTGCCATTTTATGTGGGCAGGCCATTTAAGGCCAGTCCAGAATGACGTCTACCAGGAAGCACTATGCGCTCCCTGTGCGGGCTGAGGGGGGTGGATTCCCTAAGCCAAGAATGCACTCTTTTGCGCATGCATGTGAAAGAGCATACTCATCTTCCAGAGGCCAAGCGCTGCCTCAGGGAGATCGGCGTCAAATTCAAAAATGTTAAATATAGAAAAATAAAATTTCCCTGACATGTCCCCTCATGTGACACTGTCACATGAGTTGGGACATGTCCATCACTTTCAATTAAACTTTTATTAAATTTTTAAAAACCTACATGAAACCTCATCCTGCCCGTGAATGAGGTTTCGTGATTTTTCTGAAGCCCACCAGGGTTCCCGGCCTGCCCGCCAACATTAAGGCTGGATGGGCAGGTCCTTTGATGAGTTCAATTACTTTTTAAATGGTCTCAATAGGTCATTGACAGGTCGGTGGGCGCACAGCTGGTTTGGCTGTGCCCCTGCCAACCTAAAAATTGAAATGATGTGGGGAATTCTGCCTGACATCATCCTGCATCATTTTATACATCAATGAGCAGGCCCAACCCCTGGCTCCATGACTTCAATATCCTGCCCATGGTCATGATGAGACTTTTAATTCCAGATTTTTAATTAATTCAAATTCCACCATCTGCTGTGATAGGATTCAAACCCAGGTCGCCAAAACATTACCCTAAGTCTCGGGATTACTGGTCCAGCAACAATACCACTACGCCACAAGGCCATTGCCTCCCCAGGTTGGCTGTCTCAGCCTACTAAACAATTTTTGCTTCATCCCTGATATGACATTAACTGGTATCATACATAACAAAAAGATTGAATGTAAGGTTTGTGATCAATGCTGGCCTGAAAACTCAAACAAGTCAACTTTCCTTTGCTGCACTTCTTCCACAAGCACCTCCAAAGCAACACTGGCCAACTATTTCCAGCTTTGCGCCAAGCACAAATTAAGAATCCTCTTTAAATAACAGCTGCAGCTTATGAGAGCTGTCACCATGGCTGTGTGCTATTTTCTGTGCCTTCTGACAGCAACTTCACACTGGTAGGCCCTAATTCAGAAAGGGACTATGTATAATTAATGACAACCTGAGCTTTATTAGTCAAATGGACTCTCATTTACATAATATTGTGACATTGCCCAAACTTGCAAGAGCTCCTGGAGAAATTGTTCTCGTCAGTAACAAAAGATTGCTGTGAAAAAAAAAACTTAAGTTCTGAAAGAACATTTTTTTTAAATTGGTATATTGTGACTTCACTAAGTGCAGTACATCAGCTCTCAGGACCTGATTGCATTGTTTCCCATTATTTAGTCTGCTTGTTAATTTATCAGTTGCAAACTTAAAAATGCATATAATATATAAAGAGATGATCTCAAGACCAACGCTTAGCGTGTTTTGTTGATAATCTATTTCAACCTGCAAAGATCCCACTGGTGATCTCTTATTTCTTGATTTGAAGCCAATTTTCTTGGTATCACAAGAAAGTAGAGTTGAGGATTATCAGATCAGCCATGATCTCATTGAATGGCGGAGCAGACTCGATGGGCCGAATGGCCTACTTCTGCTCTTACGTCTTATGGCCTTATGGTCTTATCTTCTAATGCACAACTCACTGCCTTTGTTGATGGGAAATATTATCACAAGTTTTTTGAATGTCTAACTGTATAACAGTGATTGTATTGCCCTAATCACCACATAAAAAATCTTTTTCAAAAAATTCAGCAGGTTAATTAAATTTGACCTCTCTTTGTTGAGTCCATGCTGAAAATTTCTCAGCATGTTATGCTTTACCAAATGTTTTCTAGCTTGATTCCTCAAGACCTTTCAAAGATATTCTTTATGGCAGATGTTATAAAATACTGGTTAGTGGTTCCCAGGTGTGTCTCTTTATCCTTTATAAGTAATAGAGTTATGTTTGTCTCTGCATATTTAAAACATACACTTTAGAATACTAATTTCCAATTGTTTTCAGGCCCAACCATTTGATGTACGAATGATTTGTGCCACTACATGCTCCAAGAAGTATGACTAATGGGAAATAAAGCAGCAGGTTAACATGTGGGGGTGTGGATTCAACTTTAACGAAAATTATGAAAAAACTGAAAAGGAAGGATAGCCCAGGAGAGGCTATTAAAGTTCCCAGAACATAAAATAGGACAGTGTGTTTGGAAAGGGCTAGGAATCTAACTTCAAGCACATCAGATAAAGGGACGACAATGAGAATGGGGACAGAAAATACAGGACTGAAGTTGTTGTATCTGAATGCACACAGTATACGAAATAAGGTAAATGAGCTTGTGACGCAGATTGAAATTGGGAGGTGGGCATCACGGAGACATGGCTGCAAGGGGATCAAGACTAGTAGCTAAATATCCAAGGATATACATCCTATCGAAAAGACAGGCAGGTTGGCAGAGGGGGTGGGTTGCTTTGTTAGTAAGAAATGAAATTAAATCGATAGCAAGAAATGACGTAAGGTCAGATGATGTAGAATCTGTGTGGGTAGAGTTGAGAAACCGCAAAGGTAAAAAAACCATAATGGGAGTTATGTACAGGCCTCCGAACTGTAGTCAGGATGTGGGGCACAAGATACACCAGGAGATAGAAAAGGCGTATAAGAAAGGCAAGGTTACAGTGACCATGGGGGATTTCAATATGCAGGTAGATTGGGAAAATCAGGTTGGTAGTGGATCCCAAGAAAAGGAATTTGTGGAATATCTACGAGATGGCTTTTTGGAGCAGCTTGTGGTGGAGCCCACTACTGAACAGGCAATTCTAGATTTAATGATGTGTAATGAGGCAAATTTGATAAGGGAACTTAAGGTGAAGGAACCCTTAGGAGAAAGTGACCATAATATGATAGAATTTACCCTGCAATTTAAGAGGAAAGAGCTGGAATCAGATGTAATGGTATTACAGTTCAATAAAAGCAACTACAGAGGCATGAGGGATGAGCAGGCCAGAATCGACTAGGAGATGAGCCTAGCAGGAAAGACTGTGGAACAGCAATGCCAGGAATTTCTGGGAGTAATTTGGGAGACACAGCAAAAATTTATCCCTAGGAAGAAGAAGCATACTAAAGGGAGGACGAGGCAACCATGGCTGACAAGGGAAGTCAGGGACAGCATAAAAGCTAAAGAGAAAGCATACAATGCGGCAAAGAGCAATGGGAAACCAGGGGATTGGGAAGCCTACAAAGACCAACAGAGGACAACTAAAAAAGAAATAAGGAGGGAGAAGATTAAATATGAGGGTAAACTAGCCAGTAATATAAAAGAAGATTGCAAGAGTTTTTTTTGATATATAAAGGGTAAGAGAGAGGTAAAAGTGGACATTGGGCTGCTGGAAAATGACGCTGGAGAAGTAATAATGGGGAACAAAGAAATGGCGGAGGAACTGAATAGGTACTTTGCATCAGTCTTCATGGTGGAAGACACGAGTGACATCCCCAAAGTTCCAGAGAGTCGGGGGGCAGAGGTGAGTATGGTGGCCATTACCAAGGAGAAGGTGCTAGGAAAACTGAAAGGTCTGAAGGTGGATAAGTCACCTGGACCAGATGGATTACACCCCAGATTTCTGAAGGAGATAGCTGAAGAGATAGTAGAGGCATTAGTGGTGATCTTTCAGGAATCACTGGAGTCAAGGAGGGTCCCAGAGGACTGGAAAATCGCTAATGTAACTCCCCTGATGAAGAAGGAAGTGAGGCAAAAAAACCGGAAATTACAGGCCGATTAGCCTGACCTCGGTCATTGGTAAGATTTTAGAGTCCATTATTAAGGATGAGATTTCAGAATACTTGGAAGTGCATGGCAAAATAGGGCAAAGTCAGCATGGTTTCATCAAGGGGAGGTCATGCCTGACAAATCTGTTAAAATTCTTTGAGGAGATAATGAGTAGGTTAGACAAAGGAGAGCCAATAGCTGTTATCTACTTGGATTTTCAGAAGGCCTTTGACAATGTGCCACACAGGAGGCTGCTCAGTAAGATAAGAGGTGTTAGAGGCAAGTTACTAGCATGGATAGAAGATTGGTTGTCTGGCAGGAGGCAGAGAGTAGGGATAAGGGGGTCCTGCTCGGGATGGCGGCCGGTGACTAGTGGAGTTCCGCAGGCGTCAGTGTTGGGACCACAACTTTTCACTTTATACATTAATGATCTAGATGAAAGAACTGAGGGCATCCTGGCTAAGTTTGCAGATGACACAAAGATAGGTGGAGGGACAGGTAGTATTGAGGAGGCGGGGAGACTGCAGAAAGATTTGGACAGGTTAGGAGAATGGGCAAAGAAGTGGCAGATGGAATACAACATGGGGAAGTGTGAGGTCATGCACTTTGGTAGGAAGAATAGAGGCATAGACTATTTTCTAAATGGGGAGAGAATTCAGAAATCTGGAGTGCAAAGGGACTTGGGACTCCTAGTCCAGGATTCTCTTAAGGTTAACTTGCAGGTTGAGTTGGTAGTTAGGATGGCAAATGCAATGTTGGCCTTTATTTCGAGAGGACTAGAATATAAAAGCAAGGATGTGCTGCTGAGGCTTTATAAGGCTCTGGTCAGACCACATTTAGAATATTGTGAGCAATTTTGGGCCCCATATCTCAGGAAGGATGTGCTGGCCCTGGAGAGGGTCCAGAGGAGGTTTACGAGAATGATCCCAGGAATGAAAGGCTTAACATATGAGGAACGTTTGAGGACTCCAGGTCTATACTCGATGGAGTTTAGAAGGATGAGGGAGGATCTGATTGAAACTTACAGAATACTGAAAGGCCTGGATAAAGTGGATGTGGGAAAGATGTTTCCATTAGTAGGAGAGACTAGGACCCAAGGGCACAGCCTCAGAGTAAAGGGCAGACCTTTTAGAACAGAGATGAAGAGAAACTTCTTTAGCCAGACAGTGGTGAATCTATGGAATTCATTGTCACAGAAGGCAGTGGAGGCCAAGTCATTGAGTATATTTAAGACCGATAGGTTCTGACTGGTAAGAGGATCAAAGGTTACAGGGAGAAGGGGGAGAAGGGGGAGAATGGGGTTGAGAAACTTATCAGCCATGATTGAATGGTGGAGCAGACTCGATGGGCCGAATGGCCTAATTTCTGCTCCTCTGTCTTATGGTCTTATGATATTGGTTTGTGCCCAAGGTTCCTGTGTGATAAGTTCTTGATATTCACTGATGTATTCAAGGCAGGAAGTTGGGAGACACAGGCAAATTAATGCATACCAAATACAAGGCCCTTGATAGCAGCAGTGAACTTTGTCCAAGAGGCAGCCCACATGTTACAACCTGAGGAGCTGGAATAAGAACTGTCCATCAATGTCTGTGAGCCCCAGCAGTTGGGATTGCTTTTAATGGATTATTGGGGGAGGGAGGGTGGGGTTGTATGTGAAGAAGGGGTGCCAAAGGCCTCAAAGGTTCTCAATTTGACTCTGTTGGAGAGCTCAGCACTTGCCACATGGGGAAGTGAAGTAGGTCAAGAATCCATTAATTATACATAGCTGTAACTTGGACTTATGTCTTGACTAAACCAACTGGTGGAAAAGATAGTCAATTCCTGTGGATGATATCCTTCTTAACAGTTCAAAGCACTTATTGCTGACAAACTGTTTCTATTTGTAGCTGTTGAAAATATAATCAAAAGAATAAATTGCACAATTCAAAATTCACTTCCTTAAACTTACAAAAAAGGAATAGAAGTGTTACAGATAGAGCCACTATCTGCAACATTCAAACTTTCACACACAGTTTTTTCTCTAATTCTATTCATGAACTTTAATCCAATGCAGAGTGGATTACTATGGTTGGTTTAAAGCAGTCTGTAGGCTGTGAATTTTCAAGACAAGCTCTAGACTTCCAGACGTCTTGGTCACACACCTGAGCGACTGTATACAGTTGTGCTTGAACGTCTCATAAATATTTTGCTCAAGCAAGATGGAAAATTTACAAAACTACATTATTTCTTCAAGCAGCCATATCTTTCAACATTGCCATTGAGTGGTCTGAGGTAAGGTTCCTAAAATGGTGAATAACGTTGGTCAGGCCAGTAGAAGGAAGCAAGTATGGAGACACTTGTTTATTGGTCAAGCTGTGAACTAGTCTCCAAATTTAATATCATTATAAATAATTGGGAACATTGAACTATGAAGATAGACTTCAAGCTTTGGATTACTACCTGCCAGAGATCTAGAGGGTTTGCCATCATACTTCTTGGCAGCAGGAATGTGTCAGGGATCTGTGCTGATTCAGCTTTCTGCTATTTTCCCTGCCCCCCTGCTTCTAAAGCCACCATCACAGGGATGAGAAAACTCAGTCCAATGAGTGTGGCACTGTTGTGAGTTGGGCGACGTGGCTCAGATTATTGGTATTGGCCAGCTTGTCAACTAGCAAACAAGAATGAGCAAGAGACGAAAGTGGTGCTAAGCAATAATAATCAGGTGATTCTCATACGAAACAGAAATTTAACATTCTGAAAATATGCCGCACATCCATGTGCGGCTACAAATCTCTTTTCCTATCACTTCTGTGTTGTGCTGCCCCTGTGACTTCAGCAGAGGTGAAGGCAGACTGCTTATGCCCCTCTCCCCACAGCTAAGATGCTCCTTGCAGGGTTTTGGAGCTTGTGTCAGCTCCCCTAAAGACTGCTGTGCCTGCACCTCGGCCATTGGGACATGAGGGGCTCTGACTGAAGGGAAGGTAATGGGTGAGAAGTGGAAGTGCTTTGAGTGAAGTCCTGACTTCCATGTCCCCTTTCTCCATCAGCCTTCTCATGGTCAGCCACACTTTCTGCTAGCAATGAGTTGAAGAAGACTTTGTTGCAGATCAGTGGGGCAATGAACAGTCAAGTCTAAGATATCAGACATTCCATTTAAGGCAGCATTCATGTTGAGCAAGCCATTGATTTGTTAGTTTGTTTTGTAATACAAACTTTTTTCCTGTTTGGAGAATAGTGCGGAAGTGTTCAAATGATTTTCAGGCTGATTATTAACCTGTTGAACTGTGTCATTGAAGCTCCTTCTGTGGCTAACAAATTCTGGAGTGGGACTTGAACCTGGATCTCCTGGCTTAGAGGCAGGGGTGCAACCTTTTGAACCACAAGACCTCCTCAAGCCACTGGCGAATTGTGAGCTGCATTTGATGCTCCATGCAGATGACCATTCTTTCCATGGACGAAGTTATCACTGTAAAGGACTGCAACATCATACCAGTCATGCCTGAGAAGGACTCCTCTAATCTCTTTGCAAGCATGCTTAATGCAGCTGAAACACCTGCCAGTGCATTGCACATTCTGCTGCTGCTCCAGAGGTATCCGGTTTGGCAATGGCCCTGAGCATCTGAGTCCAGCTGAGCAGAGCTTGGCGCAACCTGCGCCCTCCAACACGGACTCTCCACTCCTGTTCCTGTTTCCACCATCTCCTCATGATTGTTCATGCTGTGTGAGGCACCAGGTGAAAATCCAACTATCTGTCTTCCTGATCCCACTGAAGTGTAAGAATCTGAGCTGGTGCATGGTCTACATGAGTCCTTTGAAAGTGCATTCCCAGAGAATGACATTCTCTGAGGAGTTGCAATTGTTAGTGGCCAGCTGATCCACTTCCCATTAGAAAAATTAATGCCCTGGAGTAGATAAAAGACATGAAAGTAAGAAAGTTCAACACTATCATTATGCACAAGGTCATATTTCATTCACAATTGACATCAGTCAACATGAGTTAGTGTTGTATGCCTGGTATTTAATTCTGTCACCAAATAGCTGGATGATCCCCATTTCTGACAGTGAGACACACTGAAGAGTTCACTGATTTCCAGCATCTCCTCCTCTGCAATTGTTAGTTGTGGGGACCACTGCCTCTCCCTTGTGTCCTCGTTCTCTTTTTCTGTAAGGAGGGAAAGAAGAGACCTTTTAATGGAACTTGTTGAACAGATGGATGGATGGAGCACATTTATTGAGGGTGGGGCATGACCTTACACCCAATGAACAGTGCAGGTAGAGCTGGCTGCTCGCTGTCATCATGTAAAACATCAGGCAAATTTATTGTGCTGCCTACAACAGAATGAACAAGCATGGGTTAACAACGTCCCATGATCTCCTTGCCCATTTTCGGTTTGTCACCAATTTAACCCCTATAGCCCCTATGAATGCTAATAACATTATTGGTGCACTGATTTGAAGGAATTCGAGTACTGAAGCTAACCTTTAAGTACGCATAGTTTACATAAAGTTAATGAATAAAATGACAGATTGATAAATAAAAGCAATGTTATGCAGTTTGGGGGTTAAATTGGGCTGAATTGTTGTGTTTGTTCTTCGTAGTCCAAGTTTCAGGTATAAAGTATTCGAAGATGATTCATTAGTCCAATTGAGCACAATAAAAGTCTGTTGCACATTGGGCACACCTGTATTTTTGGTGTGGAAGAGGTATTTGCGGTCTGGACTTGTGAAGTTCATGTTTCCTGTTCGCCAGTGCAACTTTGCTTTTTTCATAGATGTTGGCAGCTTTGCTGCTGGGACTGCACCATGTACAGCGATCTTGTGTGAGGATCTCCCATGTCTCAGGGGCGATGTTGAAAATCTTCAGTGAGATATTCAGGGTGTCCTTGAAGTGCTTTTTCTGGCCTCCATGTGAACATTTCCCTTCCACCAGCCCGCCTAGAAGAGCTTTCTTCGTAAGCGCTCAAAAGACATTCGGGCAACATGTCCTTCCCATCTTATCTGAGCTCTCTTCAGCAGAATGTGGATGTTAGGCATGTCAGTAAAGGAGATAATCTCAGTATTAGGAGCCTTGTTTTGCCATCTGATCTGTGGTCCCTGCGAGCAGGTTATGTGAAAGAAGTATAATGTTGTGCCTGGAGTAAACTGTCTACATCCCACAAGCATACTCGAGAATGGGAAGGACAAGCATTCGATATACCTTCACTGTTATTGAGAGATTAATTCCTCTTCACTCCCAGACAGATTCTTGTAGTTTACCAAAGGTAATGCTGGCCTTATTATTTGGCCTTGACACCATCATCCATGCGAACTGCTCTGGAGAGGGTGCAGCCAACTGCTTCAACAATTGCTAACTGTAACAAATGACTTCATATATTGCTTTTATGGGGCATGTGGTACACGACCTCAATGTTTTTTGTGTTGATGCTGAGATCAAAGTTATCATATGCAGATGAGAAGCAGTCCATACTTTGTTTCATTTCTTGTTCTGAACAGGCATTTAGGGCCCGGTCACCCGCACAAGAAAATCATGAACCACAGTTTCATGCACTTTGGTTTTGGCTTGCAAACTCCTCAAATTGAAGACTTTGCCATCCATGCGATATCTAATGTGGATGCCAACTTCACTAATGCAGAATGCTTCAGAAAGAATGGCAGAGAATATCAAGGTTAGGAGCTAACACATAGCCCTGCTTCATTCTATTTGTGAGGCATCAGAATGCTCTCCACCATCCAGGACATGAGCATGCATGCAGTTGTGGAATTATGTGGTGAATTTTTCTGAACTTTGCCACGATCTTCCATAGGTCCCCACAACTAATAGTGTTGGAGGCTTTAGCTAGTTCTTCAAATGTTGAGAATGAATTGCAGTTCTGCTCTTGGCACTTCTTCTGCAGCTGACATGCAGCAAACACCATGTCAACAATACCACAACCTTGCTGAAGCTGCATTGACTTTCTAGTAGAAATTCCTGTTTGAGATGCAGTGTCAAATGGTTCAGCAGGACTCTTGTAAGTATTTTCCCAGCTATGCACCGTAGGGAGGTTCCTCAATGGTTTTTGCAAACTTGATAATTTCCCTTTTTGTAAAGGTGGACAATTGAAGCATCTTTGAATTCCCGAGGAATGGCTTCCTGGTACTGTATTATCTGAAATAGTTTGTTGAGTTTGTCAGTGTTGTGCCTCCTGTCCTGTATATTTCACCTGTTATTGTATCTGACCCTGGTGCCTTGCTGCTTGACAGGAGACTAATTGCTTTCATGATCTCAGCTTTGTTGGGGTCATCAGCAAATGACATATTGACTTTAATTTGGGGCAAACGGACCTGATCATTGATTATTGAGATCCAATTCTAAGCATTGTTAAAATGTTCTTCCCAGGTCTCCAAGATTTTGGTCTTGTCTGTAATCAGTGTAGTTCTATCAGGCCGAGGGGAGGAGGATGTTAGAAAGCTACAGGCCCTATATTGCCACCAGACCATCATGGAAGCATTTAGTGTAATTTCTATTAGCATATGATTATATTTCTTTTGTCTTTTTGTTTAGCCAGCAATTCTACATCTCTCTAAGCTTTGATTGGATGATTTTACTGGTGTTGTTGAAAGTGGCTTTCTTTGAAGCAGACAAATGGTTGTTCTGGTAAACTCTAAGGAGATGGTATTTCTCAACCATCGCAGCCCAAATCTCCTCATTATTTATCAGACCAGTCCCAGCACTTAATCATGATGGGTCCCAGATGTTCTGGAGCAATAGAGCGCACCAGGTCTCCAAAGGTTATCCAGTCATCTTCCATGCTGTGAGAGACAATTTTAAGGCCATCTATCTGGCAATCCAGATCTTCAGAGAAGTTCTGCCTCCACAATATTGGTTTTAAGTATTGAGATGTTGACTCCTTGGTATAGGAGTATGATTCCTGCTTAGGAACTTCATTGAATGAGTATGTGCATGCTCACCAGACCTCACCTTTGGGTTGTGTACTGTGTGGGAGCGGGGACCCATCCTCAAATTTAATTCTCATTTTGTTTCCAACAAGTGTTTTGATGGTTTGACTCTTTAAACCAAAAATGTTAATGCTGGTAACTAGAGATTGCAATACTGCCCTGTGCATTACATACAAGTTACCTGGAGCTTAATGACACCAATTTACTGACTAAAGAAAAGAAAGGCTTGTATTTATATAGTGTCTTTCACAACCACAGGTTGTCCTAAAGCACATTACAAACAAGGAAATCTAATGATCAGCAAAGAAGAGAATGGAACAATTGGACATGTGATGTGCTACCAATATTACAGACTAGGAGAAGAGCCAGCAAAATGACAGTGTCATGCAGTACTTGTTATCTATGCCTAAAGGAAATCTGCTCCACAGGGTGAAAACAATTATTGCTGGTGACATGCTAATGGCTGTCAAAAGCTGATGACAACACATTGGTGCATATCTTTCATCTTGTATCATTACTTTTTTTGACAGGTCCTTTTCCATCATATCCTAACAATATGATTTTACCTACATTTGACTAAGCTATGTGCTATAATTAGAATCATTCAAACTTTAGTGATTTAATGTCCAAAATCAGCCTGAATGTTATCTGTTGAGGTTTTACTCTTCACACAAGTTCCTTTATTAAAATAAAGACAGAAAACAATCTATTTTATTGATTTGAAATCACACTTTCAATTCCTGAATTTTAAGCACCTAAACAAACTTTTATATATTTTTACAAATCATGGGGATGAACTTCATCTTTGATGGGGTCATGGAATGGTCAGTAGCAGGTTAGCTACCTTTCATACACCCCTCCCCATTTCCTTTCATAATGTCAATGAGTTGACAAATTGGATGGGGTGTGTAATGAGCTGTCCATTGCGTTTGTGCCCCCAATGATATTGGCTTTCACTCCAATGATTTATAAGGTTGCTGAAATTGAAATAAATGCACTGCAGTGGGGCAATCTTACAAAAAGACAGGCATAGCTTGGACACATGTGGATACACATAGCAACATCTTTTATTTGGAGGAACTGAGATGAATTAAAGGAGAAATTGTTCAATGAGAGAACAAGTTCAGCCTGGTAGAGGGTGGCTGTCAATTCAAACTGGCTGGATCTTCATTCAAGGAAGGAGCGAAGACCCCTTAGACCTTTAGGCTATGAATACCTGCATGGAGCCTAGCTATGCCTGTCTTTTCATAGGATATGTCAAACATATCTTGTTTCAGTCCTATTCGGGCCCTCTCTCTCAACTCTTTTTCCAGTTCACTGATGACTGTATCAATGTAATAGGTTATCGCCCTGAATTGGAGAGCTTCATCAACTTTGCTTACAATTTCCGCGCTTCTCTCAGTTTCACATGGTCCATCTCCAACTCTTCCCTTCCTTTCCTTGACTTTGCTGCCTCTATTTCTGGCGATAGGCTATCAACTAATATTCCTTATAAGCCCACTGACTCCCACAGCTACCTTCACTCCACTTCCTCACACCCTCCACTCTATAAATGTTTCATTGATTTTTCTAATTGTTTCCAATGGTACAACCTTCCACACCACCACTTCTGAGGTCTCTTCTTTCTTCAACCAAGAATTCCCCCCTATCATGTTTGACAAGAGTTCCCCAAATTTCCCACATTTCTGCTCTCACCCCCTCCCCTCCCTTCTAGAACCACAATAGGGTTCCCTTTGCCCTCACCTTCCATGCCATCAGCATCCATATTTAATGGATCAATTTCCACCATTTCTGCTACTCAAGTGTAATGGCACCACGAAAATCATCTTCCCTTTTCTCCCCTTTCAGCATTCCAAAGGAACTGTTCCACTCTAGTCCACTCCACAGTCACCCCCAATTTCCCATCTCCGCCCCACAGCACCTTTCCATGCAAATACAGAAGATGTAACATCTGTCCTTTTATCTCCTCTCTCCTCACTGTCCAAGATTCCCCTAAGATTCCTTCCACGTGAAGCAGTGCTTTATGTGTACTTCTTTCGATCTTGTATACTATATTCGTTGCTCACAATGTTGTCTCCTCTACAGTGGGGAGACCAAATGTAGATCAGGTGACCGCTTTGCAAAATACCTCCATTCAGTCTGCAAACATGACCTTGAGCTTCCAGTGACCGTCTTGCCCTTGCACTGACATCTCTTGTCCTTGGCCTACTGCAGTGTTCCAGTGAAGCTCAACGTAAGCTTGAGGAAAAGCACCCCATCTTTCAATTAAGCCCTTTACAGCCTTCCAGACTCAACACTGAGTTGAACAATTTCAGACCTTAATCTCTGCCTGCATTTTTGTTTCCCATTCTTTGCTTGTTTCAGCTTTGCTCTTATTTTTGCTTTCAGTCAGCAGCACACCTGCCAAAGGCACAACCTTTGTTCCTTGTTTCTTTTTCTGCCCCATCACCATTTCCTCTGACCCTGTAAAACTAACTATTCTGTCATTCAATCTCTCCTGTCTTCCACCCTATTACAGACCTGCCTTTTGTCCTGGTCCTACACACGTCTTGCTCAAAGCCTATTACATTTCTAACTTTACCAGTTCTGGTGTGAGGTCATTGACCTGAAACATTAACTCTGTTTCTCTTTCCACAGATGCTCCCTGACCTGCTGTATTTTCAGCATTTTCTGTTTTTATTTGCCTCCCCCAAAGCTACAATCTGCCTGTTGATGAGATCGACATCACAGTCAGATGAATTTCCAAAGGCCCTGATTGATTGACATTCGCAGTTTACTATTTTTAAGCAAATGAGGCTAATTTTGAGAAGGCGGATGCCTTCAGGTGTGCGTTTTCAAGGTGACACCCAATTCTGGCAATACTCAAATCCCACAATACGGTCCATTTCTGCACACATTACAACTAAACTGCATTTCCCACATTATGGCAATAAGAGAGCTGAAAGTTTTTGAATAAAATGATTGACACAAATATATTAACTAATCAAAGTTTCTATAGCTAGGATGAAGGGCCTAATTTATGACCAAGGTCCTAATTTTACTGCAATTAACTAACCTATGTATTGTGTCACATTTAGCAGTTTACAAGAATGCAGGCCTCTACTCTTGTCAGTGTGTAATTATTTTGAAATATTAAGAAATGGTCTCCCTTATGTGTCAATTCTTCTCGTTTTGATGGATCTAATTTTATAACAGTTGTGTCAGTTGTGTCATTAATTGGAGTTGGTGAGCAGCAACTCTCAATAAAATATTCTCCTTGTCTCTGTGACTTTTTCTTTTTTAGTTGTGGAAATCTTTCTATTTTGCTTCCATTTAATCAGATTAACACTTGACATATGATTTGTGCTCTGACTCTGTCTTCTTTTGCTTCTGCCTTTGTGATATTGCATGCTCTAGTAAAAACAACCACTCTGAATCTGTGAGCTTTCAAGGAAGTAAAGGCTGTATAAAAGCATGTGTTGAGGAGAGAGGACCACAGCCTGCTATGTTGCCTTTCTGTATATTACAGGGTTTGTAGCACATATTTATAATTCTTATCTTCCGAGTTTTCATGATAAAGTTTCCCATTAATTTCTTAACGAACATACTGGGCAGAATTTTCTGCCTGTCAGGCAGGCAGTGCAGGAGCGTGAACGGGCAGGCGCAGACCCCAACACCGCCCGCAATTGGGTCCACGCCGCCATTTTATGCATGATGGCCAATTAAGGCTCGCCCAGCGTGAATTGAGGCTCCCAGGGACAGCGGGAGTGGGCGGGCGGCGGTGGGACTGCAATGAGCACCGGGTCCAATGGCGAACTGGCGGACTGTTTTAAACAATTGCTGCAGCCTTTCAAAGGCTGCGAATCATGGCTACCGGAAGGGCTCCCCAGGGCGCTGCTGGTGAGCAGGCCAGGCAGGAGGGGAGGGCATGGCGGCACTGTGCCCCTCGTTTTTCAGGTGATTGCCTTGCTGGCCCCCTCGAGAAGGTGGCAGCATGGCTGGATGCCCTCATACCCCATGATGGGAAGAGGAGGCCGCCCCACATGACCAAACTTGCTTGAGAGGAGATGGAGGAGGTGGTGAGCTCCCACAACGTGGTGCAATGCACCTGGATCCAGTGTCGCAAGCACTTCAACGACCTGTTGTGCTCAGTAAGGGTGAGCACCATGTTGGCATTGGTCACTGAACCAAACAGGTAGGCTTTCTTCCCTGGCGCTACTCCCCACCACCCCCCACCCCCCCTCCACACCCCACACCACCCCACCAAGTCTGAGTATAGTGACTGCATTGAATCATTGATGGCATGTGTCCTCACTGGGTGGGCCAGCAGATATTGCCCCTGCCGAGGTCACCCTGAGAGGGTGGTGAAGAGATGGGTTCTGCCCCCGCAGTATGTGGTATACTGAGACCCACATTACTGTTCTGGGGGCAACCTGGAGGAGCTGCACCTAGGCGCAGAGCTGGAATTCCAGGGCATGTCACAGTCAGGGTGATGGCATGCTGGGAGGGGAGCTTCAAGGTGGTGTGACACCAAGCGATCTGCTGTCCTCTGCGCTCCACATGGTTGCACCTCCCTGCTATGGTAGGTTAGAACATGTGGTGCTGAACGTGATGTATGCAGCATTTGGCCAAGGGGGTGGGGGGACAGGTCTAGCATCTTTGCCTGAGTGTTCAGCAGCAGCAGGATGAGGAGGCATTGGAGCCCTGCAATGTCCCACTCTGGTTGGGGTGGGCCGTCCGCGAAGAGAGTCCAGGTACAAGTAGCACTAATCAATGCTCTTCTCTCCTTTTCAGGAGAAGAATGCACATAACGCTGCCAAGCAGATAAGGACTGGTGGAGGGCTGGCCCAGTTGGCGATTCTCAGCCTCTTCAAGCAGGAGGTCCTAGATTTGGAGATGCGCCATGCACACGGGTCAACCGGTGTCGGTGAGGCTGGGGTGCCACGGGCAGGTATGCTTGCCCAGCTGTGAGGTCACCATTATTCTCCCAGCAGCCATGGCAGTGCTGAATGTTCAGTGATTGAAAATGGCTTGACCATTGCTTATAGAAGGATGAGCGCATAATGATCCAGGGAACAGGGATGCACATCGACATTGTCTCCACGTTAACTAAGCAAATGTCCTTGTTCTTCCTTTCAGCATCAGTGGAGCAGGGCAGGGAAGAGGAACAGCAGGGGCCAACCTTCACACCTGAGGGTGCTGAAGTCATGATTTCACCAGCGTCACACCAATTCAGCCAGGCAGGCACCAGCGCAGATACTAGCACCTCAGTGGGAATTAGAACATCGGCTAAGGTCCCAGGGCACAGCAGTGATGGCACTTCACAGTCGCTGGAGGAGCTGACAGAGACAGAGTGCCCATGGCGCCAGCAGTCGGAGGACTGCAGAGGACCAGACACAGACTCAGTTGGTGGCTGATGATATGCCTCTGGATTCGTCTGCTACGCAGCAGGGGCAGGAAATGCAGCCGAGTATGTGGGAACATCTGGGGGAGATACATAAGGCTATGCTTGGCTTGGTGTCCTTGGTGGAGGAGTATACTTGGACTATCGCCGAAGCAATGAGCCTCATGGCCAAGCGCCATGCGTCCTCCATGGAGAGAGTGGTGACTCTCATGGCGAGGCTCCTCCAGGAGACCAATCAGGGCTCCCTGGTGATGCACTTGTACCAATAAGTCCTCACATCGGCATTGACCTCAGCTGATCAGTGCCAGTGTGGGAGATGGCCTGGGAACCAAGTTTCCCAGCTCAGTGCCCATCCATCAACGGTGAGCAGGGAGGTCCGGAGCGACCTCACCTCGGTGCAGCAGCTGCCTGTCGTTTCTGCGGGCTCCTCTCAGGGTGCTCTGGAGGAGAGCAGCAGCTCCTCCACCCCTCTGCCAGTGACCATTGCATCCGATGAGGCTGCGATGACTGGGGAGATGCCAGCTGTGGCACTGGCTGCTCTCTCCCAGGTGGGGCCAGCACAGGCTCCATGGGCCAGAGGATGACCGCCAAGGTCATCGAGGCCAACAGGGCAGCAGAGTCAGCAGGCTGTCTCAGATGCCACTGCCAGTGAGGGGGCAGCACCAAGACGTAGCACCTGAAAACATAAACATAACGCACCTTAGACACACTACAGGTTTATCACTGATACTTTTGTGTTGGCCCGCAATGAGGGCTTGATGAGTTGCTGTGAGTTTTAACATCTTTGTCATTTTGTTTTCTTAAGTTCCTTTGGTTGTAATATTAAATTCAAACATGTCACCATGGCTGAGGGTGCCTCTTTTCTTCTGCATATGGATGGTTTCCAATAATGTTATGAGTGATTTGTGGGACATTCAGCTTTATTAACAAGGCCTTTAGTTAATGTTCCTATCCAGGCAGATTTTGCACTTAGGTATCGAGTATGGAGTCTGCAGCCCAGGCTTGTCCTGGAGGCCCATATGTGTTGTGCTAGCTGAAGGTTCGTTGGATTAAAGCCTCCCGGGTGTCCCTGCCTCCCTGGAATATGTCCGGGTCAGCGTCTAACCCCTCAGCATTTCCCTGTGCATGCTTATCCTCGGACTCACTGCTGGACTCATCGTGTGCAGCCACAGCCACCGCGTCTACATCTTCGTCGTCCACAGCGTCCCCCCTTTCCAGCGCAAGATTGTGGAGAGTGCAGCATGCAATCACTATCAGTGACGTACGATCTGGGGGACACTGGAGTGCGCCACCTGAGCGGTCCAGGCATCGGAAGCGCAACTTGAGAAGACCAGTGACTCTCTCCACGACAGCCCTTGTGGAGGTGTGGCTCCTATTGTACTGCTGCTCAGCTTCTGTTCTTGGATGGCGGAGAGGTGTCATGAGCCACCTTCTAAGGGGATAGCCCTTGTCACCCAGCAGCCATCCATCCGGCTGATCTGGAGCACTGAAGAGCTCCGGCACCTGGGAGTGTCTCAGGATGTAGGCGTCGTGGGAGCTGCCTGGGTACCTTGCACAGACTTGTAGAATCAGCATCCTGTGATCACACACTCTCTGCACGTTCATGGAGTGGAAGATCTTCCTGTTGACGAATGCACCGGGCTCACCTGCTGGTGCCTTGATGGCCACATGTGTACAGTCTATTGCACCCTGGACACAGGGGAAGATAGCGATCGCCAGAAAGACTCTGGCTTGCTGTGTCTGGCTTGCCTGGTCCCAACGGTAGTGGATGAAGGTCAATACATTGCTGAACAGAGCACCTGTAACCTGCTTGACACAAGTGTGGACAGCTGATTGGGAGACACCACAAAAATCACCCACCGACCCCTGGAAGGAGCCAGAGGGCAGCTGTGACCTTTAGAGCCACTGGCATGGGGTGTCCACCCACACAGTTAGTGGAGATCTCAGGCCCAATCATCTGACAGATATAATTGACTGTGTCCCTTGAGAGAAGGAGCTTCCTTCGGCACCGCACCTCAGATATATTGAGGTAGCTGCTTCGCTGCCTGTATACCCTGGCAGCAGGATAGTTGCGTCTTCTTCGGCCCCTTCTGCCTTGGGCTACCTTTTGGCCCTGCACCGCTTGTGCCTGCGCCTGTCCCCTGGAGGCTGAGTTTGTACTCCTGGCCTCCTCCTCCTTCTAGTCCTCCCTTCCTCCTCATGGGAGGTGCCTCCAGTGGAGAGTTCAACTCCCATTCCAGGCTAAGGGAAGGCTTCCTGAAACCTGCAGGCCCAAAAAAGACTCCTCACTGCAGAGTATTGAACTGAAGGTTGTCAGTCCAGACCAAGCAGCTGGTATGTGTTTTGAAGTATTGCAGATCACACAGGCAAGTATAAGTAACTTTGAAAAAATAATATTTGGCAGAGTACGCTCGTGACCCCACTGAGCCCTCTTATCCCGCCCGTGGATGATGTTTATACAAATGTCTCCTACCCGCCTGCCTGTTGTGCCCATGTGCCGACCTGAAGATTGCACGGGCTGCAAAAAAACGCCACCGATTGGCGCCTCAAGGGCCTTAAGTGGCCCATTAATTAATGGCGGGTGTGCATTCGGAGATCAACGCCCGCCCACCCAATGAAATATCGAGATGATGTGCTGTGACATCAGGATGCTCACCCGAAGTCACCGCGCATCGTTTTATGTGCAGGGCCCACCCCCACACACCAACGGGAAAATTGTGGCCACTATTCTATCAGCCGATGTTCCCATCATCGCCCCCTCTGAAGAAGTGTCATACGGATTCGAAATGTTAACTCTCTTTCTCTCTCCACAGATACTGTTAGACTTGCTGAGTTTTTCCAGGATTTTCTGTTTTTGTTCTATCCCACCCCTCAGCCTTGGGTACAGCCTTCAGTTCCCCCTTACCTCCTTCTTGTCCTGTTCGGCAATGAATGTCTGTGAAAGCTGTTATTGTTACAACTGCTGGGCTAGCTGCCTCTGGAACTATCCTTGGCCAAGGATCCCACCATGCCTATAGTATTGGCTAAATTTCCCAACATGCCTGGAAAGATATCTCATAACTACATTTGTCTATTCCAAAGCTATTACTGCACATTTAAAAATCAATCTTAATAAAATCAATTCATTTATCCTGCTTCATTACACTTGTTTTAATTGTCAATCCACAACATTTAAAATTTAAATTAAGAACTTTTCTGCTTCTTCCAGTAGTTCAGTTGGACTCTGAAAGATTCCTGGCACTTTTAAAAGGACAGAGAATTTTCCTTGCATTCTGGTCAAATTCCTCCCTCAACGAATACCACTAAAAAAAAACAATTTGATGGTCAATTATATCATTACCCTTTTTGTAATATTGGAATGATGCTATATTTCAATGGGTATACAATTTAAAAAACAATCTCATTTAGAAAACAATTCAAATTAATCGCATTGTGTTTCTTTTTTCTTTTCCTTCTTCAACTTTTTAGAAGCTCTAGGCATTCAGAGGCTCCTACGAAGTTCCTAGACATTGCAACACTGCCCTGTGAAGACTGTCGTCTTCAAATGAGTGAATCATCTTGTACAATTCAATTACTTTCATTTCCTGACCTTTCCAATGTCCTCCCGTGGTATGTGGTTAGGATAATAATCACTTGTTGCATTTAACAATCTCCACAAAATCACCTCCATTGGATGCATTCAACCTTATTCAAAGTAGTTCCTACCATTCAAGGTAGCTTAGTCAAATTTGGGTGAAAATCTAATTATTTGGTTGCTTCGATTTGCAGACCTAATCAAATAGAACTATTGTACTTGGAGAAGACAATGATGCTTATAGCACTTATACAGACCCCCTCCAACAACCCCCCTGTTTTTTCCTGGGCACCAAATCACCTTGTTGAAAATCAGTTCTCTTCGTGTACAGATGTTTATAAAATGGGACATGCTGCCAATCAATCCATAGCTGAAGTGTTTCCAGCAGAAATGATACGTAGACACTTCCTGTGTCAAAACCTGTATTGAGAAAACTGATAACGTTAACTGAATTAGAAGGCAATAATTTAATTGAAGGCTGACATACCTTCATAATCCATGGTTTGTTAAACCTGTAAAATTGGATTATTCCCTGTAATTCTTTACTTAACATTGCTTTATCTCCTTCACCACTTTGCCCATTCTGCCCATTTCATCACCGCTGTATCACTGGCTGATGTCTCAAAAGGGCTCGGACCTCATGGAATGGTCTTTTGATTGATGAATTAAGGAATCTAGGACTGTTCCCCTTAAAGTAAGGAAGATTAACAACATGTATTTTTTTAATACCTTTAGTATAATAAAATTTCCCAGGGGAACTTCGTAGGACCATTAGGAAAACAAAATATGACACCCAGCCACATAAGGAGATATTAGTCAGATTATCAAAAGCTTGGTCAAAAAGACATGTTTTAAGGAGTGTCCTAAAGAAGGAAATTGAGGTTGAGAGGTGTAGGGAGGTAATCCCAGAGTTTAAGGCTCAGGCAACTAAAGGCACAGCCAATAATGGTGGAATGGTTAAAATTGGGGGTGCACAAGAGGCCAGAATCAGATGAGCATAGGTATCCTCAGAAAGTTGTGGGGTTGGAGGAGATTCACAGATAAGGAGCGGTGGATTTGAAAATATGAATGAGGATTTCAAAATCAAGACAGTACTTGACTGGGAGCCAACAAACACAGGGGTGAATGGGATTCAATGTGATTTCAGGTGCAGGCAGCAGAGTTTTGGATGACCTCAAGTTATGGAAGGTAGAATTTGGGATACCAGCCAGGATGGTGTTGGAATAGTCAAATCTAGAGGTACTTAATTACTAAATTTAAATGCACAAACTGCACTGGTGAAATTTGAACTCATTTATCTGGATTAATAATCTAGGCCTTTGGGTTACTCATCCAGTAATGTCGCCATATGCTACTATACTTAGACTAATTGGATAGCTTTTCAGTGAGCTGGCACGAACAAGATGTATGGAATGGCCTTCTTTTGTGCGGTGTGATTCTATTCTGTAACTCTGTAACCACCAAGAAATTCAGCAGCATTAAGAACAATGATATGTTACAATATGTTTGAAGAAATGCTTTTGGTCCATCAGGCTTACTCCTTCAACAGATTTTTCTTTCTGTGTGACTCTCCTACTCTCTAGGTGGAACTATGTATATACAACAATAACTTCCACCCTGATGAAAAAATACATTAGATATTATTCTAAGGTGCAATAAATATTATTCAATTCTGATTGTATTCCACAGGCATAATTTCTACAGTTTCGATATAATTTGAATGATGGTGCTCACTACTGGTGTTGAGCTCAGTTTAACATTTGCCTTTTAATTCAAAACACAGAATAATCAGGAAAAATAGTTACAAAAATGCTATATTAAAATAAAGACTAACCCACTGTAGCCGTTATGAATAGGGTTAAAATGAATTCCCAAATCTTCAGAATCAGGGAAGAAAGCAGGCAGTGCATTAGTTAATTAAATTATTGTACTCTTTAAAATATGTGCAGGGAAACTTGTACTAAATTGTATCACGTTTGCAATAACTTAGAAGGAATACTGAGAGGCTGTTTCTCCTGACTTGAGAGCCTAGAATTAGGACTCAGGGCGGAGTTTTCTGTGCCTGCTGGCTTTGGGTGTGATCTGTGGCATGAGCAGACAATATGGCGCGATTAGTTTTACAACAGCAGGAAATCAGTTCGCAAGCATCCGCTCAGCCCAACGACGGTGGGCCGTGTTTCCTGCCAGTGGACATCAAGAACCTCAGTGTAATACATCAGCATATCATGATCGGGCCAGCCTGCCAGAATCTCCACCTCCTTCCCACCTCTGGCTGGATCATCCATTCACGTTGGAGGGAAAGCACGCTGACGTGTTTCAGAACAGCACATGAGAGGCGTGCACTTGGTGGCTGCACTATGAGGGGGACTCAGAGGTGAGTACAGGGTAATGTTGTGCACCACTCGCCAGGGTCAGCTGTTGGACATCAAGCTTCAGGGGTGTCGATTTTAAGGGAACCCCTTCCATTGAATATAGCGCACAAGCATTTGGGGTGGGGGTTAGGGAGGATGAGGGAAGTAGCCATGCGTTAGGGAAACCTATATAAAGTGACCATTCCTCTGCAGCCGATACAATTTGGGTGCAGCCACATTGATATGATTGGGGTCAGGCTCCTAACTTATCTGCCCACTCAAGCAAAGGCATCAAAATGCAATCAAGTGCTCTAGAACTTTCCCAACCTCCCCAAAACCCCGGCACTGACTGAAAATTCATGAGCATTTTAGTGGACTACAGAACAGTTGGGTGACTGCACACGTTGTATAATCTCCTTGCTAAAGCTGGTCATGGAGTAGTCACTGCTGGAGGCGCTCACAGCCTCTTGCAATGTCAGCAGCCCGGTTTGCACCAGTCTCCCCCATGGTTCATGGTAACAGAGCAGCCATGCAGCACACTGAACTCTGGCCATCCAAGTGGTGGCCAGTCCTTTCCGGAAAACATTAAGGGGATGTCACACTCAACCAAGGTAGGTTCTTAGTATACTCATGCAAACTACGTGTCTCTCTCTTTAATCCTGCAGAAGGAGTACATCAGGAACATGGTAAACTAGCTGTATGTCTGATGTGACAGCGGCGTTCAATTTCTACGCCAGTGGCTCCTTTCAGGGCTCCACAGGTGACCTCTGTGGGATATCACAGGCCTCCACCCACAAATGCACCCACGAGGTCACAGATGCCATCTTCGCAAGGGCACACAGCTTTGTGCATTTCGCCTGGGACCAAGACAGCCAGGATGCAAGGGCAATTAGATTTGCTCAGATCTCGGGTTTCCCATGGGTTCAGGGTGCGTTCGACTGCACTCATGTGGCACTCAGATCTCCGTTGCAATACACGGCGGACTACATCACCCGCAAGGGCCTCCATTCGCTGAACGTGCAGCTGGTGTGCGACCACCACAAATTCATCCTGCAGGTGTGCGCCCGATTTCCAGGGAGTGTGCACGACGCCTACATCCTCAGTCAGTCACAGATCCCTGGGGTCTTCCAAGTTCCACAGAAGCTGCAGGAATGGCTCCTTGGGGATCAGGGCTACCCACAGGGGTTGTAACTGATGACACCTGTGCACAGTGACGGTGTAATGAAGCTCATGCTGCAGCTCGCAGTTTGGTGGGGCAGACAATCGGGATGCTGAAGATGAGGTTCTGGTGCCTGGACCGGTCTGGTAGAGCCCTGTAAAATAGTCCACAGAAGGTGTCACACATCATCATCATCTGCTGCACCCTTTACAACCTAGTGCTGCAATGAGGAGAGGAGCTGGCTGAGGAGTAATGGAGGAGCTGCATGTCTCATCGAGAGGAGAACGCCAGTGGGAATGAGGGTGAAGGCGTCCTTGGAGGCACTGATGACAGGGATGAGGCTCTTGCACTGGCTTTGAGAGGCAAGCATGCTCGGGTGGCCCTCATAACTGTTAGATTTGTGGACGATGATGATGACATGCAGCGAGTTGACCCCATAGATCCTCACATCGCATCTGTGAACGTTTGACTCTAGTCTGGCTTATGGTAGTGCGAATACCCTCTGTGAGAATTCTCCTGTCATGGAGACACAGTGGAGGCCCTAATAGTCGCTTGATGGCAGGAAGATGATGACGACATGCAGTGAGGACACTTCTAAGTCATCACATAGCCTCTGAGAATGTCTGACTCCTTTCTGGCCAAGGGCAGGTCCCTTGAGCTCTGTGATCAGCATCATATCGTAGAGACTCAGCCATGAAACTTTAGAAGCATCTGATCCTTTGTCCATCTTCAGCAACTGAGCCCTTCAGTTGTCACAGATGCTGAAGAGATGGGAGCCAGCCCCACCTTAAAGGTGCAGAGTGCACACTGAGAGAATGAGTGGTGCCTGCCCACTAAATCCTGGCAACAATGACAAGCATCACCGAGGTGCAGGCATCAGTAATGTCTCCAGGGAGTGTGAGGCTAGACCATCACTTTGGTCTGAAGGTTACACAGGGCAAAGGGAATAGGCCCTGGACTAAGACACCTGCCTTTATCTTGTGCAGAAAGGTTTCGCATCTGAGTGAGAAGAACACTGCTCATCAGAATAAGGAGCCATAGGCAGGGAGAAATTCTTGGGAGCCTATTGACAATAGTGCAGAGTATGTACAAGTGATTAACATGTGTACCTGAGGGGTCTTCATGCCTCCTTGCAGGCATTGCCCGTCTTTTACCAGGACCTGATCAAAGTCTGGAACACGATCGCCTCGGAACGCAGCTCTCCACCGTCAGGAGTAGAAGCGAAAATCAGAGAGCCGCTACTCAGGAATCCGGCCCTCTGTCCTTTCCAGTGGCTGGTGGAGAGGAGGGCTGTGGCTGTCGGGCTGACCAGGATTGGGGATGTGCTGGGTGGCGGAGGAGTGGGCTGGATGCTTCCACATGAGTTGGCGTGTCACGCGTCTGTGGATGTCCTGCTCATGGCCAATGCCATTCATGACCTTAGGATGGTTGTGCTTGGTCCCGACGTCATACTAGGCCTCGAGGTGGTGCAGGTGCGAGGTGGTCTTCCATCTGATCGTACCCCTGTTCTGATGGAATTCCACATTGTCTCCAAGCCCTGAACCCTCCCTTGGGAGCCATGCCCTGAGTCGCCTCGCGGAAATGCCCTCTATGTCCTTTAGCACGGCGCGGAGGTGTTTCCTGTATGGGCCGCTGCTGCACACCCTTCACTTCTTTGCCCTCACCCGCCACCCGGATACCCCCTGGCATGCCTTGTTGGTGTCCAGCGGTGGAGGACCCACTGGGGGGCTCTCTACGGAGGTGTCCTCCAGCTTTCCATTGGGGACTTGGGGAGGAGGGTGTTGCTCGCAGCAGTCCCTTACAACTGAAGGATGAGTCAGTTCACAGACTCCCAAGATACCTGCGCCTTTTGCGGCCTTGTGGAATCCGTGGACCACGTATATATAGGGCATTGTAGGCTGCACGCCCTTTTCAGTTATTTAAAAAACCTTTTATTAATGTTTTGTTTGCACTTCAGTCCCACACTCCTAAACTACGGGCACCCGCAGCGGAGGGGTGGAGGAGGACCTCCTTGTGAACTTGCTCCTGGGACTGGCCAAGTTAGCCATTAACAGGTCCAGGCAGCGGGTGATCGAGGGGGTCGTCCAACCCGACTCTCTGCCCCTCTGCCACAGCTACGTTCGCGACTGAGTGTCCCTGGAGAGGGAGCACACGGTGTCTGCAGGCACCGGTGAGGTCTTCCATGCTTGGTGAGCACAGTGGGGACTGGGGTGCTTTATTGACCCCCTTAATCACATTTTGATTTGATGTTTGTAAGTTTCATTAAAATTTGTTTTTGGTTTTTCAGTCGCCCTAACTTAAGGGGCTGTTTTTATTTTGTCCCTCATTTTGTTACTTTAGTTTAATTGGTTGACTCCAAAAGAGTTAATTCTTCTTAACTTTCCCAACAAAGCCACTATGCCTTGGTGCTCCCTGGACATCCATAGCAGAGTTGGAGGCAGCCTGCTGATTACAACGCCCTGTCTGTGATGACCTTGATGGGAGTCCTCTGGAGGGCTGAGACTTGGAGGGTCTCAGCCTGCTTTCGGGGTCCTGCTGTGTGGCAGTGGCACCTTCCTTAGCCTGTGAAGCTGTAGCTGCTGAGGTCACAGTAAGAGGGGAGTCAGATGGGCTGGACACTCTCAGAGTCACATGGATTGATGGGCCTGGTGTGTGCAACTGCTGATCATCCGCCCTGTGGATGCCTGGGGTCCCCAGGCTTCTCATTGAGAAGAAGGGATAGATGGAGTGAGATTGAGCTGCCCGGCACCTTTCTCACGTACACACTGTTGGAGGCCAAATCTGGCATCAGCAATGGAGTTGAGCTCGCGCAGAAGTTCAGGAGTGAAGTCCTGAACTAAAATTTCCATGGTAGCCACCATCCTACCAGTGTTCAGCTCAATGCATTGGCATGCTGGTGCTATCACCTCACAGTGAAGGCGGACGGACTCCTTCATCGTGCCTTGCAATCTGAGGAGTGAAGCGGACAGCCCTTCTTGTTGTTTCCGAGCCTGCCTTCGTAGTTCCAGCAACTGTGACATGACCGAATCCAGAGGTTCGTCATCCGACTCGGCCTCAGTAAAGTTCTGGTCTCCAGCAGTCCTCCGAGTGCCAGAAACATGGGAGTCCCTGCCTCCACCTGCTGTGGATTGGAAAGTGTAATGTGCTCACCAGATTGTGATCCAGAGCTATTCTAAAGTTGTGTTATGACACAGCAGCTGGTGAAGGCTGAGTTGTTTAAATTCCAGAGGGAAACTTGAACAACTGTCAGAACCTATTGGTATGTTTGAGATACAGCTCTGAATTCAGAAATAAGAGGTTTTTTATATAAAATAAAATTAAACATTTATTAGTGTAACAACAAATTAAACACTTACACATGTCTACAAATTACTACCATAATAACTTTTAAATAAATCCAAAAATTAATCACTCCCAGGTAAGTCTTCACCAAGGCAACAATAATCCATAGACTTTAAACAGACATCAGACAAAGCACATTTGACCTTACTAATTCAAAATGAATTTCCTTGCAATTTGGTTCCTTTGCAAACAGATTTGTAGGCTTACAGGCTGGTTAGACTTTAAATACCTCTGCCTAACACACACAAACTCCTTTCTGTTTATCCTACCTTTTCATTTGAATGTAAAAACCAGGTTTTTTTAAATGTTATCTCTCCTAACAATAAACCCTTTCATTCCACCAATTTTATTAGTAAGCTGAAAAAGAAACACATTGCTTGATGTCTTCATGGTATGTGGGCATCGCTGGCTATGCCAGCATTTATTGCCCATCCCTAGTTGCATTTAAGGGTCAAGCACATTGCTGTGGGTCTGGAGTCACACTGGGGCCAGACCAGGTAAGGTTCCTAAACGGCATTAGTGAAGCAGGTGGGTTTCAATCAACAATGGTTATCATTAGACTTTTAATTCCAGATATTTTATTTGATTGAATTTAAATTCCACCACCTGCCATGGCAGGATTTGAACCCAGGTCCCCAGAGCATTATGCTAGGTCTCTAGATTACTCATCCAGCAACAATACCACTACACCAATGCCTCTCCCCATTTCTTGGGGCCTGATGGAGGTCCTTGGTCATGGACTGCATCAGCTGTTTCCCAGGTATGCCTGTGGAAGCAAGGGGAGATACTTAGTGCATGGCAGTTGTCTGTGGAAGAGGGCACATCACTCACAGAATTGTTGTCTGATGGATGTTACACTGCTGGACCCTCACTTGGTAGAGCAACGCCAACCTCACCACGAGCACAGGACCGGTCCAGATCGTCACCGGCCATTGGGATGGCTCTGTTGTCAAAGTCCGCGAGGAACTTGATTTTGGCATTCCACCACCGGTCTGCGACCTCTCCCTCATGTTGTGTGCCAGCTTGTCCTGCATGAATAGAGATGGAAAAAGTTTAAGCAGGATGCCTGCCATGCCAAATGATAAGTATGCCTAGCCTTTTCCATATCTCTTGATTCCCTAAGTGTCCAAAAATCTACTGACCTCACTCCTGATTATGTTCAACAACTGAACATCCACAGCTCCCTGGGGTAGAAAATTTCAAAGATTCACAACTCTGAGTGAAGAAATTTCTCCTCATTTCAGTCTTAAATAGCCATCTCTTATCCTGAGACTATGGATGGAAATTTCCCAGATTTGCACTAAGTGTGATAGTGGATGGGTAAGGGGTATCATATTGTCCCAAACCCGTCACGTTATCTATGAATTCCTGGGAAACACATCATTTCCATGGCAGTTGGGCTCTCATTCGCCCTCCCACCATCACCCCACTGCTGCAACATGCCGGCGCCACATTTAAAGTCCAGCCACAAGCACACATCTCAATGCTTCCAGACCACCACTGCTGCATGGGAGACATGGGCCTGAAAGTGAAGAAGATGGCAGCGCCCAGGGTTCAGCGATGCATCCCTAGAGTGCCTTTTGGATGCTGTGGAGGTCTGCTAGGATGTCCTCTACCCCTACTCTGGCTGCAGGATGGGCAGCAACAGCACTAACCCAGCTTGGGAGGCGGTGGCAGCAGTGGTCAGTTAATGCTTGGATAGTATTAATTGTACACGCAGCACTGAGAGGTTGATGGGTAATAATGAAATCATGATTGGCAGTGGTAACTAGAGAAGAATTATATTAAAATTAATTAGATTAGTGTACAGTACAAATTCCTTGATAACTGGTTACAGGGGAAAATTTTGAAATGGTTTCCTCATGATGCTATACCTTGAAGATAAATGCTGATTTCTAAACACAAGTGACTTTTCAATTCTGAAGAAGTGTATACTTAGATTTTGTCACAAGTATTAACATGCTGCCCTTGCAAAATATTTGTTCATTGCCGCTTCTTCTACAGACTTGCCAGGCATGTCATCTGTAAAAACAGATGTTGATAAATGAGGTTTCAGGTTTACACAGATATTCTGCAATTTTGCTCCATTAACTTTCAGTATCAAAACGGAATAGGTAGAACTTGCCATCAGGGCATTTCATTAGTTGTGTTATGTCCACAATAGAAATGTACATCACATGTGTGAATGTGTGTTTTAATGGGCTCGATGATTAGGTTTCCTTGTCTTTTTATTAATCTGTTCATGATGTTTTAATATATCATTAGAAACAAAAAAACCCTTCTTAAAACAAAATCACAAAGATATTGATACTGACTCTGCCTTTTTAAAATTTTGTGAAATCCACCATTGTGAACAAAAAGGCAAATTAATAGTGATGATATGAAGAACCAGCACAAGATTAAAAGCTGGACAAAGCAAATGACTTATTTCTTCTTTCATATTTTTATGTCCATACAATGGAATGAAATCAAATTACAGTAAATGAAATTAAATCAGTATGTACCCAGCTTATATTTATATGAAGAGGTAAAACATTTACACAGGAACAAGTGTAGAAAAAGCCAAACTACAATGCAGCATTGTATGGCCTGGAAATTGCATTGCTCCCAAAGTGAGATGCAAATTGGGTGCAATGCATCCTGCACATACTTAAAGAGTTTGGTGAAAGTACTACAGCAGATTGGTTTACCAATCACATTTGTGTGCCACAAATGCCAGTTGTGCCCACAGAAGTAGCTTGCTGGTCATAAGGGAGGAATAAACCTGTTCCATGGAATGATGAGACCTTTGGTAATTATTAACTCCTCAACTTCGACTTTATACTCCATGAATTCTTGCGATGCCAGGTTAAACAATATTAGGGAAAACTACTGAATGTCAACTAACATCAGATAAATCAAAGCTCCTTCATGTGGAACACCAATTTAAGGTAGCTGTATACTTCACAACTTGAATGCTCAGCACCAAGAATGCTTGGTGGTATCATCATTAGCCCATTACTAAAGGATTTAACTGCCTGACTGGGCTTGCGTCACCTGGTGAAGGAACCAATATTAAGAGAGTAACCTAGTTGACCTTTCCCTCACCAACTTAGATATCTTAGTCCAGCATTTTCTGTGGCTTCATTGGTCACAAGAGTTTGTTCATTAATGATGCTATCATATTCATCTCCATGCAGAACTCTTCCAAATAATGAAACATTATTATCATCCTATAACAAAACCTGGATAATATCTAATTTCAGGCAGAAGATGGGTAGGTAACATTATTGCTATGCAATGACAATCTCAAACAACAGAAAACAAATAAAAACAGAAAATGCTAGAAAAACTCAGCAGGTCTGTCAGCATCTGTGGAGAGAGAAACAGAGTTAATGTTTCAAGTCCATATGACTCTTCTTCAGAGCTAAAGAGAAGTAGAAATGTGATGAAATTTATACTGTTTAAGGGGGTGGAGCAGGTGCAGCTGGAAAGAAAGCCAGCGATAGGTGGGGGCTAAGGAGAGATTGACAAAGATGTCATCGATGAAAAGACAAAGGTAACGGCAAGAACTAAAGAAGGTGCTGAAAACAAGGACAGAAAACAAACCATCTTCCTATGACAATGTACAATCACACCCCTATCCTCCACCATCAATATCTTCGCAGTCATCACTGACCAGAAGCTGAAATTGACTAACCATATGAACATTGTGGCTATAAGAATAGGGCAGAGGTTAGGTACTTTCTGACAAGTAGTTCACTTCCTGATCCATAAATCTCATTTTGCATTCTTGGCAATGATCTTTGTGAGTACTGCTGCAGGCTGTTCAGGCAGTTTTATCATGCAAAGTTCAAACAACTAAAGTTGGTCACAATCCAATAAATTATTATGTCTGTGTCAGAAAACTAGCCATATTAGTCAGATGAGGAAGCCCCCTCACTCCTTGTGAATTGCAAATAAAGAAATCACGAAGCCACATAAAACTGGATCAGCACATTTTGGCATTGGAATGCTTCTCCAGTGCAAGCTGATGTATGAAATGCAATTACTTAATGTACAATTTTGTTTTCATGTACTATTCATAATGCTGCAAAATGTATGAATTTTGTTTGACATCACATATATCTTGATGTTCAATACTTCAAATTTCTCAGATGCTGAAGAATCAGCCAAATGTAGAATGGTTAAATTACGAATAGGTTTAAAACATGGATCACTACCATCTCCTTCATTGGTCTCTCCTTTTTTCATCTTTTGCCATCACACACCACAATCTGTGGAAGCAAATTAATTACCCCAGGCTCCAAAAACAGGGTTAGTGTTTGTTGTATAACGATGGTTTATTTATGGAATAATGGATCATTCGGAGTAGGTTTGCATGCTGTGATCTAAATGCCATAGTTGGTTTCTATATAGAAAAATAAGAACATAAAGGAGGTCATATTAGAACTGTAAAAAACACAAGTTAGGCCATCGCTTACTGTTCCCTTTATTCTTTCATGGCATGCGGACATCACTGGCTTGGCCAGAATTTATTGCCCATCCCTCATTGCCCTTCAGAAGGTGGTGATAAGTCGCCTCCTTGAACTACAGCAGTCCATGCGGTGCAGGTACACCCACAATGCTGTTAGGAAGTGATTTCAAGGATTTTGACCCAGCGACAGGGAAGGAATGGTGATATAGGCTAGAATTTGCCAGCCCCTCATGCCGGTGGGATCCTCTAGTCCCGTCGAAGTGGAATGGATATTTCAGTGGCTCGCAGGCCGTGCTGTGATGGAACTCGTTGTAGGAGAGCTGGAAAATTCCAGCCTTGGTTCCAAGTCAGGATAATGTGTGACTTGCAGGGGAACTTGCAGGTGGTGGTGTTCCCATGCATCTGCTGCCCTTGTCCATCGAGGTGGTAGAGGTTATGGGATTGGAAGGTGCTGTCGAAGGATCCTTGGTGGGTTGCTGAAGTGCACCTTGTACATGGCACACACTGCTGCCACTGCGGTGGAGGGAGCGAACGTTGAAGGTGTTGGATAGTATCCTAATCAAGCAGACTGCTTTGTCCTGGATGGTAACAAACTTCTTGAGTGTTGTTGAAGCTACACTCATCCAGGAAAGTGAAGAGTATTCCGTCACACTCCTGACTTGTGCCTTGTAGATGGTGGACAGGATCTGGGGAGTCAGGAGATGAATTACTCACTGCAGAATTTCCTGCTTCAGACCTTCTCTTATAGCTACAGTATTTATATGGCTAGTCCAGTTCAGTTTCTGGTCAATGGTAACCCAAGGATGTTGATAGTGAGGGATTCGATGATGGTAATGCCATTGAATGTCAAAGGGAGATGGTTGGATTCTCTCACCACATTACTAGACAGACCTGATCACATTAGACTCGGTACAGAAAGTTTACAAAGGTGTTGACAGAAATGGAGAATTTTAGCTGTGAGGGAATATTGGCTAGTTTGCAATTATTTGAAACAAGGGAGGCTGAGAGAAGATTTAATTGAGCAGTATAAAATTGAGAGGCCTAGATAGAGTGAATTTCCTTTGGCAGAGAGGCCAACAACCAGGTGGCATAGATTTAAAGTAATTGGCAGAAGGATTAGAGGGGAGATGAGGAGAATCTTTTTCACCCTGAGGGTGGCGGCAGTCTGAAACTCACTATCTTAAAAAGTACTTGAATGTAACCTTGAAATGTTATAATCTACAGGGTTATGGACCAAGAGTTAGAAAGTAGGACTAAGGCGGATAGTTCTTTTTTTGGCAGGCACAGGTATGATGGGCCCAAAGGCCTCCATCTGTGCTGTAAATTTTCTGTTTCTATAAAAAAAAGTGGAAGTGAGAAAGATTCATTCAATTTTCCTATTTAGTTCTGAATCTGATCATATTTTATCTGCTCCAAATGTATTTGGACAGAATTTTTAGCTTGGCGGGTGGGCGCACACCCAACCCGCTTGAGCTTGTGCCGACATAAACGTGCACTCTCGCGATATTGTGGAGACGGAGCACAGGGCCAACAGGAAGTCCAAGGCAGAAGGGACAGCAGAACACACCAATATCCTGCTGCCAGGGTTTACAGGCGATGAAGCAGCTACCTCAATATGTCCGAGGTTCAATGCCAATGGAGGCTCCGTCTCTCCAGGGAGACCGTGACCTCCACCTGTCAGATGATCGGCCGTGAGAAAGGCTCTGACTGTATGGATGGACGTCCTATGCCAGTGGCGCTGGAGGTCATGGTGCCCTCAACTTCTATGCCTCCGGCTCTTTCCACGGGTCTGTGGGTGATCTTTGGTGAAGTGTCCCAATCAGCTGTCCACAATTGCATCAGGTGACAGATGCTCTGTTCAGGTGTGCATTGACTTTCATTCATCACCGTATGGACAAGGCCAGCGAGGCAGAGTGAGCCAGAAGCTTTGCAGTGATTGCTGGCTTCCCCCGCGTCCAGGGTGCAATCGACTGTACACGTGGCCATCAAGGCGCCAGCGGGTGAGCCCGGTGCCTTCGTCAGCAGGAAGGGCTTCCACTCCATGAACGTGCAGGTAGTGTGTGATCACAGGATGCTGAGTCTGCAAGTTTGTGCAAGGTACCCAGGCAGCTCCCATGACACCTACATCCTCAGACACTCCCAGGTGTCGGGGCTCTTCAGTGCTCCAGCCCGGCTGGATGGATGGCTGCTGGGTGACAAGGGCTATCCCCTCAAAAGGTGGCTCATGACTCCTCTCTGTCATCCAAGAAAAGAAGCTGAGCAACGGTACAATAGGAGCCACACCCCCACAAGGGCTGTGGTGGAGAGAACCATTGGTCTTCTCAAGATGCGCTTCCGATGCCTGGACCGCTCAGGGGGTACACTCCAGTACCCCGCAGATCATGTCACTGATAGTGGTTTCATGCTGTGCTCTCCACAATCTGGCGCTGGAAAGGTTGGTGGGGGGTGCAGTGGAGGAAGAAGATCTTGACACAGCTGCACAAGCAACAGGTGATGAATCCAGTAATAAATCCAAGGACGAGCATGGTGAGGAGAATGCTGAGGGCAAAGACGCTGACCTGGGTAACCTATAGGAGGCAAGGACACCCGGGATGCTTTGATCCAACGCTCCTTCAGCTAGACTACCAAATAAGAACCACCATCACATGCCAGGGCTGCAGGCACCATACTCGATCCCTGATAACACCAGTTCCTTGATCAACAACATAAACACTGTGCCTTTGCAATAAAGTTTCAGGAGACACATGTCCATCATAACATCATGGCCTACCCTGCACCTACAGAACAAATGAAGCATACAGAGGCCAGTAGCTCAAAATAACATATCATTTACTTGTGAATGTTAAAAGTCGCAGAAATTAACATGAACCAGTGTTTTCCATCACACCTTTAAAAAATGAAGAAAAATGGGGGCACCAAATATCACCTGTGATAAGCCCATGTTCTTCTTAAGGTGCTTTAAGTTTTCGCTTGCGGGTGCAACATCTAGACACTCCCCCGTAGCTGGCCTCCTCACTCTGCTGTCTTGTTGGCCTTGATGACCTTGGTAGGTGTCCTCTGGCCCATGGAGCTTGTACTGGCCCCACCTGGGAGGGAGCAGCCAGTGCTGCAGCCTCATCAGATGCGATGGTCACTGCCAGAAGGATAGAGGAGCTGCAGCCATCATCTGAACGCCCTCAGAGGAGCCCGTAGAGACGACAGGCAGCTCTTGCATCTACATCAGGTCACTTTGGACCTCCCTGCTCACCACTGATGGATGGGTGCCTAGCTGGGATAGTGGGTGCCCAATCCATCTCTCACACTGACGCTGACAGCTGAGGTCTTTGCTGGTGTGAAGGCTTGCAGGTCCAAGCACATCCCTAGGAACCCCTCATTCAGCTCCTGGAGGAGCCTCTCCATGAGAGTCAACATGGAGGAGGCATTGTGCTTGGCCATGAGGGTCAAAGCATTGCTTATGCTCCGCATGGACTCCGCCACAATGGGCACCATGCCATGCATTCCCCCATGTATCTCCACCTGATCCTCCCGCACACCATATTGGACTTCCAGCATCTGCTGACTTAGAGACAACTCCAGAGGCCCATCATCAGCCATTGACTGCACATTGTCCTGATCCCCAGCCGTTCTTCGGCTACTGATGCCCTGGGCACTCTCTGCCTCCAACTGCACCTCAAGCGACTATGAAGTGCCTTCACCAATGTGCACTGATAGTCTACATGGTGATGTTACGCCCACCGAGGTGTTGGTATCTGCGCTGGTTCCTGCTTGATAGAGATGGTGTGACACAGCTGCATGGTGAGTATGGTGGCCCTCAGGGGTCAGTCTCCTCATAACTAACAGCTGGAGAGCCTAAAAGGGAGAAGAAGGACATATCATTAGTTTAAGTCATGACACTGTCACTGTGCATGCCTGGCATCCTGATGAGACAGAGATTTGTATCATGGTGGCCTCGCCTTTTCATTATCAATGGGGATCCCAGGTTCCAGGCTCACATCAGACTACACTGGAATGCTAACAATAGCTGACATTGTCACCTCAGTGCACTGCACTCTTACCTTCCTCTGGCACCCCAACCTCACCGCGGCCGCTTGACCGAGGTGCATGGTGCCTCTCCAGCTCCAGGGCCGCCTGCTCGTATCACTAGAGGATAAGGAGGCACCAGTCCATGACCTCTCAGCATTGTTATGGGATGTTTTCTCCTGAAAGGGTGGATGAACATTGATTATTGACCTCTCTATCTGCAGCACCATAGCAGCCTGGCCAACCCGACCTGAGGAACACTTTGCAGGGCTCAGGCGATTCGGGACCCTGGAGCCGCAAGACATTCAGTCCAAGCAGCCAGGGCTCACCCCCTTGGCCAGCTCCTGCCTCACTGACATTTGGCACTGACACCCTAACACCCCTGAGGTCCACAGGGGGGTGGGCAGCTCTTAACTGTTCTGCAGAGTGACCCTTGCCAACATGGTATTCACCCTTCCCGAGCGCAGCAGGTTATTGAAGTGCTTCCAGCACTGGACCCATGCGTGTCTCATCATGTCATGGCTGCTGATCCTGGATGGCACCTCCTCCCAGGTCTTTTTGGTGAGGTGGTGGGGCCTCCTTCTCCCATCCCTGGGGATAAGAGTTTCCCCCCTTGCTGCCACCTCCACAGGACAGCGAGGAACTCTTCCGAAAAACGTGGGGCCGATTGACCCGCCGGCCTGCTGTGTCCACCCACTACAGTCTCCATTGGCAACACTTTTGCGTCCTTCAGTGACAGCCATCCAGGGGCTGCCGAGGCCACATGTGAATCAGCCACTATGTTGCCATTGGACACAGCAGCCATCATGCCCCCGACCCCGCCTATCCCTGCTGATCCCACACGCCAAGGGTAAAATTCTGCTCTATGAATATTTAGCTGAACTGTTCCAATTTCGAATACTGTAGTGTTGTCATTATCCACTGCATACGGAACAAAAGTACAAAATGTCCACAATCATAGTAAAGGAAGAATTTTTCCAATTAACACCCAAGGGAGTTGGGGGTGTGGGGGGGGGGGGGGGTAGAATTGGGTGCTGCAAGACCTCCTGAAGTTCAAAAATGGCATCTGTGATGTGCATGCAGATTTACAATATGAAGACTGCCGGATGCCATATTTGTACATGGCTTTGCATGTGCGCACCTAACGACCTCCAGCTTCCAATTATTGTGCTTTCAATTAGTCTGAAATGCTGATTTGATGCCAGCATTGACACTTTGGAGCTTCGTTCTCCAGCTTACTCTCCCTGTTAACTTTGCATAGTTGAACATAACATTAAATGGCATGAAGGACCCCACATTAAAGCTACTTAACCAGATCATGAACCACCTGAGGGTTGTTGCTGGATTAATTTTCCTGTCCGTTGGGGCAAAACCATGTGTTTGGCAACCTTTCCATATTTGTCTTAAATTTCGATTATTGAGCTGGGGTTCAAATATCATTTTAGGTAGTTTAAAGTCTCATGCAGAAACCCTGTGGCCTTGGAATATAGGTCATGCAGAGCAAGTAAAATTGATAGAAGAGGGAGGAGGGGGAGCGGGAGTGGGAGAAGGCCTCTCAGCTGGGAAGCATATCCGCTGAGAGTCTTTGGGGAGCAATTGTCTTATCTCACCTTCAGTGAGGACCAGTTCTTCAATTGTTTGCACTTCCCTAAAGAGGTTGTGCCTGAAATATGCCAATTGTTGCAGGCACAATTCTAACCTCAGAGCAGAGCAATGACTGTATTGTCTAAAACAAAAACAGAATTACCTGGAAAAACTCAGCAGGTCTGGCAGCATCGGCGGAGAAGAAAAGAGTTGACGTTTCGAGTCCTCATGACCCTTCGACAGAACTTGCGTTCGAGTCCAAGAAAGAGTTGAAATATAAGCTGGTTTAAGGTGTGTGTGTGGGGGGCGGAGAGATAGAGAGACAAAGAGGTGGAGGGGGGGGTGGGGGTGTGTGGTTGTAGGGACAAACAAGCAGTGATAGAAGCAGATCATCAAAAGATGTCAACGACAATAGTACAATAGAACACATAGGTGTTAAAATTAAAGTTGGTGATATTATCTAAACGAATGTGCTAATTAAGAATGGATGGTAGGGCACTCAAGGTATAGCTCTAGTGGGTTTTTTTTTAATATATAATGGAAATAGGTGGGAAAAGGAAAATCTTTATAATTTATTGGAAAAAAAAGGGAAGGGGGAAACAGAAAGGGGGTGGGGATGGGGGAGGGAGCTTACGACCTAAAGTTGTTGAATTCAATATTCAGTCCAGAAGGCTGTAAAGTCCCTAGTCGGAAGATGAGGTGTTGTTCCTCCAGTTTGCGTTGGGCTTCACTGGAACAATGCAGCAAGCCAAGGACAGACATGTGGGCAAGAGAGCAGGGTGGAGTGTTGAAATGGCAAGCGACAGGGAGGTTTGGGTCATTCTTGCGGACAGACCGCAGGTGTTCTGCAAAGCGGTCGCCCAGTTTACGTTTGGTCTCTCCAATGTAGAGGAGACCACATTGGGAGCAACGGATGCAGTAGACTAAGTTGGGGGAAATGCAAGTGAAATGCTGCTTCACTTGAAAGGAGTGTTTGGGTCCTTGGACGGTGAGGAGAGAGGAAGTGAAGGGGCAGGTATTGCATTTTTTGGGCATGGGGTGGTGCCCGAGGGGGTTGAGGAGTATGGGGTGATGGAGGAGTGGACCAGGGTGTCCCGGAGGGAGCGATCCCTACGGAATGCCGATAGGGGGGGTGAAGGGAAGATGTGTTTGGTGGTGGCATCATGCTGGAGTTGGCGGAAATGGCGGAGGATGATCCTTTGAATGCGGAGGCTGGTGGGGTGATAAGTGAGGACAAGGGAGACCCTATCATGTTTCTGGGAGGGAGGTGAAGGCGTGAGGGCGGATGCGCGGGGGATGGGCCAGACACGGTTGAGGGCCCTGTCAACGACCGTGGGTGGAAAACCTCGGTTAAGGAAGAAGGAGGACATGTCAGAGGAACTGTTTTTGAATGTAGCATCATCGGAACAGATGCGACGGAGGCGAAGGAATTGAGAGAATGGGATGGAGTCCTTACAGGAAGCAGGGTGTGAGGAGCTGTAGTCGAGATAGCTGTGGGAGTCGGTGGGTTTGTAATGGATATTGGTGGACAGTCTATCACCAGAGATTGAGACAGAGAGGTCAAGGAAGGGAAGGGAAGTGTCAGAGATGGACCACGTGAAAATGATGGAGGGGTGGAGATTGGAAGCAAAATTAATAAATTTTTCCAAGTCCTGACGAGAGCATGAAGCGGCACCAAAGTAATCATCGATGTACCGGAGAAAGAGTTGTGGAAGGGGGCCGGAGTAGGACTGCAACAAGGAATGTTCCACATACCCCATAAAGAGACAGGCATAGCTGGGGCCCATGCGGGTACCCATAGCCACACCTTTTATTTGGAGGAAGTGAGAGGAGTTGAAGGAGACATTGTTCAGTGTGAGAACAAGTTCAGCCAGACGGAGGAGAGTAGTGGTGGATGGGGATTGTTCGGGCCTCTGTTCGAGGAAGAAGCTAAGGGCCCTCAGACCATCCTGGTGGGGGATGGAGGTGTAGAGGGATTGGACGTCCATGGTGAAGAGTAAGCGGTTGGGGCCAGGGAACTGGAAATTGTTGATGTGACGTAAGGTGTCAGAGGAATCACGGATGTAGGTGGGAAGGGACTGGACAAGGGGAGAGAGAAGGGAGTCAAGATAACGAGAAATGAGTTCTGTGGGGCAGGAGCAAGCTGAGACGATCGGTCTACCGGGGCAGTTCTGTTTGTGGATTTTGGGTAGGAGATAGAAGCGGGCCGTCCGAGGTTGGGCGACTATCAGATTGGAAGCTGTGGGAGGGAGATCCCCAGAGGAGATGAGGTCAGTGACAGTCCTGGAAACAATGGCTTGATGTTCAGTGGTGGGGTCATGATCCAGGGAGAGGTAGGAGGAAGTGTCTGCGAGTTGACGCTCAGCCTCCGCGAGGTAGAGGTCAGTGCGCCAGACAACAACAGCACCACCCTTGTCAGCGGGTTTGATGACAATGTCAGGGTTGGACCTGAGAGAATGGAGTGCAGTAAGTTCAGAGAGAGACAGGTTAGAATGGGTGAGAGGAGCAGAGAAATTGAGACGACTAATGTCGCACCGACAGTTCTCAATGAAAAGATCGAGAGAAGGTAAGAATCCAGAGAGAGGGGTCCAGGTGGAGGGAGAATATTGGAGAATATTCCAGTTCCCTGGCCCCAACCGCTTACTCTTCACCATGGACGTCCAATCCCTCTACACCTCCATCCCCCACCAGGATGGTCTGAGGGCCCTTAGCTTCTTCCTCGAACAGAGGCCCGAACAATCCCCATCCACCACTACTCTCCTCCGTCTGGCTGAACTTGTTCTCACACTGAACAATGTCTCCTTCAACTCCTCTCACTTCCTCCAAATAAAAGGTGTGGCTATGGGTACTCGCATGGGCCCCAGCTATGCCTGTCTCTTTATGGGGTATGTGGAACATTCCTTGTTGCAGTCCTACTCCGGCCCCCTTCCACAACTCTTTATCCGGTACATCGATGATTACTTCGGTGCCGCTTCATGCTCTCGTCAGGACTTGGAAAAATTTATTAATTTTGCTTCCAATCTCCACCCCTCCATCATTTTCACGTGGTCCATCTCTGACACTTCCCTTCCCTTCCTTGACCTCTCTGTCTCAATCTCTGGTGATAGACTGTCCACCAATATCCATTACAAACCCACCGACTCCCACAGCTATCTCGACTACAGCTCCTCACACCCTGCTTCCTGTAAGGACTCCATCCCATTCTCTCAATTCCTTCGCCTCCGTCGCATCTGTTCCGATGATGCTACATTCAAAAACAGTTCCTCTGACATGTCCTCCTTCTTCCTTAACTGAGGTTTTCCACCCACGGTCGTTGACAGGGCCCTCAACCGTGTCTGGCCCATCCCCCGCGCATCCGCCCTCACTCCTTCTCCTCCCTCCCAGAAACATGATAGGGTCCCCCTTGTCCTCACTTATCACCCCACCAGCCTCCGCATTCAAAGGATCATCCTCCGCCATTTCCGCCAACTCCAGCATGATGCCACCACCAAACACATCTTCCCTTCACCCCCCTTATCGGCATTCCGTAGGGATCGCTCCCTCCGGGACATCCTGGTCCACTCCTCCATCACCCCCTACTCCTCAACCCCCTCCTATGGCACCACCCCATGCCCACGCAAAAAATGCAATACCTGCCCCTTCACTTCCTCTCTCCTCACCGTCCAAGGACCCAAACACTCCTTTCAAGTGAAGCAGCATTTCACTTGCATTTCCCCCAACTTAGTCTACTGCATCCGTTGCTCCCAATGTGGTCTCCTCTACATTGGAGATACCAAACGTAAACTGGGCGACCGCTTTGCAGAACACCTGCGGTCTGTCCACAAGAATGACCCAAACCTCCCTGTCGCTTGCCATTTCAACACTCCACCCTGCTCTCTTGCCCACATGTCTGTCCTTGGCTTGCTGCATTGTTCCAGTGAAGCCCAACGCAAACTGGAGGAACAACACCTCATCTTCCGACTAGGGACTTTACAGCCTTCTGGACTGAATATTGAATTCAACAACTTTAGGTCGTAAGCTCCCTCCCCCATCCCCACCCCCTTTCTGTTTCCCCCTTCCCTTTTTTTTTCCAATAAATTATAAAGATTTTCCTTTTCCCACCTATTTCCATTATCTATTAAAAAAAAACCCACTAGAGCTATACCTTGAGTGCCCTACCATCCATTCTTAATTAGCACATTCGTTTAGATAATATCACCAACTTTAATTTTAACACCTATGTGTTCTATTGTACTATTGTCGTTGACATCTTTTGATGATCTGCTTCTATCACTGCTTGTTTGTCCCTACAACCACACACCCCCACCCCCCACCCACCTCTTTGTCTCTCTATCTCTCCGCCCCCCACACACACACCTTAAACCAGCTTATATTTCAACTCTTTCTTGGACTCGAACGCAAGTTCTGTCGAAGGGTCATGAGGACTCGAAACGTCAACTCTTTTCTTCTCCGCCGATGCTGCCAGACCTGCTGAGTTTTTCCAGGTAATTCTGTTTTTGTTTTGGATTTCCAGCATCCACTGTATTGTCTAAGGTTGTCAAGGCGACTGTGGTTCTGAATCTTTATTTGTCAGGCTACTGCTGGAGATATAAGTGACATCACTGAGTTTGCAGTGCACTGCTGTACACTGGAGCTCTCTCTCTATATTTTTTTTCCTTTATACTTTCACTGAATGTAGGTGCCACTGGCAAAGACAGCATCTGTTGCCTATACCTTTGAACTGTGGTTTTCAAGGCTACTTCAGAGGGTGGCTGAGAGAAGAGCACATTTTTGTGGGTCTGGAGTCACATGTAAGCTAGACTGGGTAATGACAGCAGATTTCCTTCCCTAAAGGGCAATAGTGAAGCACATTGGTTTTGACAACAATCGATGATAGTTTAACGGCACCATGACCGATATTAGCTTTACATTCCAGATTTGTTAAATGAATTTAAATTCCACCAACTGCCATGATTTGATTCTAACCTATGTCCACAGAATATGGCCCAGGCCTCTAGATTGCTAGTCCAGTGACATTTCCACTACTCCATTGTCTCCCCACGTATAGGAAAAAAGACAGCTTCATTTCATTCCCTTTAGTCTGAAATAAGCAGACAGAGCAAGCACAAGGGTTTGCTTGGATAGTCGCCTTTCCCATGGTACGAGGTGTCATTGACTACATGCTTATTGCTTTGCACTCACACCATGCAAACTCTGCCATTTTCCTGCTTCAAAAGGGATTCTACTCCATTAATGTGCAGCTCATATGCATCTGCATGCAGTGCAACATGCAAGTCAAAATCTGGTTTCGTGCAGTGACGATGATTCATTCATTCTGTGAAAGTCCACTTACCAGCAGAACTACCACAACAAATCAGTGGTTGACGAGAGGAAAACAAGGGTCATCCATTCATGAATTGGCTCATGACTCAGGTCTAGAATGCATATCTTAATCCCAAATCTATACTTATGGGCTGAATTTTACGTGCCCTGGAGGGCTGGTTTCCTATAGGGGAAGCACATAGAATGAGGTGGGCACACGTAGAATGGGGTGGGCAGGGTGGGCAGGGTGGGCACCCACCCCACGACTTCCCTGCCCACCTCCCAGCTGACCTCCAATAATATGAGGGCAGGCGGATGCCAAATCCGGCAACCTGTCTGCCATATTTAAATGAACAATTAAGGCTCAATTATTCTTATCAAGCTGATTGACCCTAAAAATATGCTCCCCACAGGATAATTTTTTTGACGTGGGCAACAGGATGGGAACGGGAAGCATGATTTTTTACACAAAATGTTTAAAGGGCAGGAAGGAAGGGGGGATGTTGCTCTTTGCTAATCACAGGGCAGTGCCCTGAACCTCCTCCCTTCCTTCTACCCGCTCCCTCCCTTAAATCCACCCGTCCCCTCACCACTGCCCCTCTTCCTAATGCACCCACACCTCCTGGCCCAAGACCCCAGACTTAGCTGCTCCGGAAAACCTAAGCCTTGAGTTCCTCTCTTCAGTATTGGTCCCGGCAGCTACCATTGATGCCCTCCTGGTGCTGCTGGCACTGATGGAGCTGTCAGTCAATCCGATTGGCCGACAGCTCCAGAGGGCAGAGGTTCCACCCCAATGAGCCACTTTATGGCCACGGGGTGGGTTGGCATGGAACGTGTTAGCTTCACGCTGACATGGTTTCCGGAGGAGGGGGGCCTTCCTATGATTCTGCCCCATATGTATAAATGCACAGCAAACACCGCATGAAAACCAAGCTACCGCAAGGAAAATTATAAAGCACGCCATCAGCATCCTCAAATATGTTTCCAATGCCTGGACCACTCAGGATGAGCCTTGCCAAACTCAGCTGAGCAGATCTGAAGGTTTGTAGTAGTATGCTCTTTGCTGCACAACCTTAACATTATGAGGGAACATCTTGCCATCACCTATGAGGTGAGGAGCTAAAGAACAGGAATATGAGGAGGAGGAGAAGAAAGAAGTTTTTAAAAACATTTTTACTTGGATGTGAGTGTTACTGGTAAGGCCAGCATTTGTTACCAATCCCTAATTAACCTTGAGTAGGGAGAGGTGGGCCATTATCTTGAACTGCTGCAGTTCATCTGGTGTAGATAAACCCACTGTGCTGTTTTTGAGGGAGTTCTAGGTTTTGACCCAACAATAGTGAAGGAATGGTGACATAGTTCCAAGTCAGGCTGGTATGTGACTTGGAGAGGAACTTGCAGGCAGTGGTGCTCCTAAGCAGCTGTTGTCCTTGTCCTTCTAGGTGGCAGAGTGCATCTTCTATATGGTACACATTGCTGCCACCATGTACCAGTGGTGGAGTGACTGAATGGTTAAACTGGTGGATGGGATGCCAATCAAGCAGGCTGTTTTGTCCTGGATGGTGTTGAGCTCCTGAGTGTTGTTGCAGCTGCACTCATCCAGGCAAGGGGAGAATATTCTATCACAACCCTGACCTGTGCTTTGTAGATGGTGGGCAGACTTTGGGGTCTCAGGAGGTGAATTACTTGTTACACAATTCCTAGCCTCTGTCTTAATCTTGTAACAACAGTGTTACAATGCAAGGTTTTGTAAGATGGCTATGTTTTAAACCATCGTTTTATTTAAGGTAAAATGGAGCACTGAAGAGAGTAATGTGATCTGATATGAGTTCTGTCTGACAACAAGCTCATGTTGCTTAGGTATCACTGAGACTGGGGGCCCAGTTGAAACTTACTGAGAGCAAGGTGCAAAATGCTCACATCTGAAAACAAAGGCAGTAGCTGCTGTGCTGATTGTGGACAGACTTTCTGCCTCAGGGATTTTTGGAGGTAAAGGGAGAGAGAGGTCTCAGAGACAAAGGGCTGCAGCTGGCATAGCCAGTAGAGAGGAAAAGGCTGTGCATCTTCTGTGAATTACCAGGCAGAACATGAGAGGGAGGACAATCTCTGGCAAGATAAAGACTCTGAAAGATTCATCCTGGTGTGGCCGAGTGGAGGAATCACAGGAGTGGGCCTTACTGCTGGTAGCCATTTTGGGAATTCTCCAAAAAAAAAGGGAAGTGCCTTTCAATGGTCACTTGATATTGTGACTCAGCAAAACAGAGAGAAATCAACACATTGAAGCTGGTGTGACTATAGAGTGATTCCTATGAGACTATAATTCTGTGGAAAGTGTGCTATAATGTGTATGTATACGGTGTGGGGTTATCAGCTGTGTTATGACATTAATGAGGGTTTCATCTCTGTGTTTTAGAATATTAGTTGCTTACTAAGTAATGTTCAGTCAGTGTTGCTTTTAATTTATTTGATCTTACTGAATGACAGAACAGCTTGAGGGGCCGAATGGCCTACTTCTGCACCTATTTTGTATGTTCATATTACAGTAAAAGTCTTAAAACTTGATATCTTGTCCTGCAGTTTCTTGAAGTTGGTAATTGGGAATTCAAATATTGTGTTTAAAAGTTATCAGTCTCTACGGAGATGGTGACAACAGTATTTATAGGACTGATCCAGTTAAGTCTGTAGTCAATGGCTCAGGATATTGATGGTGGAGGAGGAAGGAGGAGAAAAAAAGGAGAGGAGCAGCAAGAAAAGGAAGGGGGGGGCTACAGCATTCGGACCAGGCTCCAGATGATCAAATAATTAATGAGCAATACTACTAATCTCGAGCACAACTCTTCATTTACCAACAGTCCCACAATCTTTACTTTTCCTCTATCACTTTTTAAAATTCATTCACGGGATGTGGGCTTCGCTGGCTGGGCCAGCTTTCATTGCCCATCCTTAGTTGGCCTTGAGAAGGTGGTGGTGAGCTGCCTTCTTGAACTGCTGTGGTCCATCTGATGTAGGTACACCTACAGTGCTGTTAGGGAGGAAATTCCAGGATTTTGACCCAGCAACAGTGAAGGAATGTCAATATATTTCCAAGTCAGGCTGGTGAGGGATTTGGAGGGGAACTTCCAGGTGGTGGTGTTCCTATCTATCTGCTGCCCTTGTCCTCCTAGATGGTAGTGGTCGTGGGTTTGGAAGGTTCTGTCGACAGAGCCTTGGTGAATTCCTGCAGTGCATCTTGTAGATGGTGCACTCTGCTGCCCCTGTGCATCGGTGTTGGAGGGAGTGAATGTTTGTGGATGTGGTGAAATCAAGCAGGCTGCTTTGTCCTGGACAGTGTCCAGCTTCTTCAGTGTTGTGGGAGCTGCAAACATCCAGGCAAGTTGGGAGTATTCTATCACACTCCTGGCTTGTACTTTGTAGATGGTGGGCAGGCTTTGGAGAGTCAGGACATGAGTTACTCATAGGATTCCTAGCATCTGACCTGCTCTTGTAGCCACAGTATTTATATGGCTAGTCCAGTTCAGTTTCTGGTCAATGGTAACACCCAGGATTTTGATAATGGGGGATTCAGTGATGGTAACGCCATTGAACATCAAGGGGCAATGGTTGGATTGTCTCTTGTTGGAGATGTTCATTGCCTGACACTTGTGAGACGTGAATGTTACTTGCCACTTGTCAGCCCAAGCCTGGATATTGTTCATTTGGACATGGACTGACCATCAAATCCTCTTCCACAAGAAAAATCAAAAGCTAATGCAAAATACACATCCAATCCAAAGTTATAAACTAAGTCATCACATAATGCATACAAAAATAAAGTAATCACCCTTTATATCCTGTTCATGCCTACCTTCTGTGTATCTTTGTCTCTCCTGAGCAGTACCATCTCAGTAACTGCAGCATGGCTGATGGAAGGCTGATGACCTTCAGTTGAGAGGACTGTAGATGGCCTTCAAGGGTGACCTTGAGCAATGCTGGGCCGAGATGATCCAGCTTCGGACTGCACCATCTGGTCACGGGCTGCAGCTGGTTGGCTGACTGGCTGACAAGCAATAGTAAGGGTGCTGGCCAAGTGGCAGAGGGTCTTCGTAATAATAATCTTCCTGAGACAGAACAGGAGGCTCATGAGGCACCGAGTCGCTGCTACTCCCTTGGGCCTGCACCTCAGCAATCCTAGTGAACTGTAAAGAACAGGTGTCCTATGATGGCAGCAGCCTGAGCTTCCACTGCAGCATTCAGTGTTGCAGCTGTTTGTGCTACAATAAAAGGTGAGACATCAACCATCGAATGCTGCATCATCATGGGTTTCAGAGCTATACTGATGGAGGTCACTACATGTTCCATGTTGAAAAGGATGGATTCCTAGTTCTGTGCAAATTCTGCGCTAATTCGGTGCTGGACTCTACCATTCTCCTTGGTATTGTGCACAGGCTTTCTGACAGGCTTTCCAGTGCGCTAAGCATTTGGGTATGTACACCCATCAGCCTTTTTCTGTAGCTTGGCCCAGCAAAGTCCTCATCTGAGTCCTCATCTGAGTCCTCTGCTGAAGAATTAGTGTGTGACTTCCCCCTCTAGCGAGCTGGTGCTTGTACTACCCTTGTCCCCGCCCTGGCTCCAGTGCACTTGTGCCCAGTGCCTCACCACAAGTAGATCCCTCCTGTACCCTGAAATATATGCAGTGATGGCCTTTGAGCTTACGGCTGCAAATGTGAGATTGAGTGATGGTGTCTCTTTATCTTCACTTTCTCTGCCTGTTTCTTCGCTAACTTCTTGAATATCTGAAATTAAAAAGGGACAAGGTTGGGTTGCAATGAGGGAGAGGAGAAAGTAAGAAGTATGTGCTTACATGTTCTGTGGCTTCTCAGACAGATGAAATTAAGGGAAGAGGGAGAACTGGGATGAGAGAATGAGGATTAAGTATGTGGGTATCCTTATAATCAATCACTTCAGTCTTGCCAGTGACCATGGCCTCGGCATTGGTCCTGGGACTTCCCCTGATGGCCAGAACTGTCTGCTCCATGGGGGTTAGAATATCCAGGCATGCAGCTAATTCCTGTTGAATGCTATTATGCACCACCTTCTCCGGCCAAGGAAACATGGTGTGTTAGCAAGTATGTACAGTATATTTGAATTATGTGGCTTTCATGGTTGAATAGATACACGTGTGCATGAACTGTGAGATGTGGGTGTGAGGTTTGTAACAGTGGTTAGTATGTCAGGGTGACATAAGGGGTTACAAATGGAAGGATTGATTCTTGCTTGATAGAGATTGTTGGTAGATAGGAGTGCAGTGAAAACAATGAATGAGGCTAATGCTGCGGTTGGTAGAAAATGGCATTTGGAAAAAGAACCTTGACGTCTAATTTGAGGTTAGTAAAACTTCTTCATGCACTGCATCCAGGTTCGTGCAGCTAAAATCCTGGCTTTGACCTCCACTGCTATCATTTCCTACTGCTTCCTGAGCATATCTAGAGGGTTTCCTGCTTTACTGTGGAAACAGGATATCTCTTCTTCATTTTACCTCTTCCATTAAGACCTTGTCCGAAAACCTTGGTGCACACTCTCAGCAATGGTCAGGCATTGTGAAATCTTCCGCCATATACTTTAGAAAATATTCTTACCATTGCCAGCGGCCACATGGACCTTGCCTTTAACAGGTACAGGCTAGCTTTAAATAAGGTTAAGTGCTCACAGTATCGAGCTTGGTGATGATATGTGTACCCTGGCTGGTTGTACGCAGCAATCATTTAAAGCAACAAATAACACAAAGTTGACACCCTGCCTACATCACAGTGAATGGGAGCAGTTATATTTTGTGCATTGTGATCCCAGTACCAGCTTTTAGGGGCTTAGCCAATTTACTTCCCATAGTCTGTTCGGTGCATACTCCTCCCCACAATTTCTGCAGCTAGCGCATTCGATCAGTCCTTGTGTTAGATCTCTGTGCAAAATTTAGATCAGACCCTCCCCAGCCTATGATAATGAGCTTATCTTAGAAACTTGGGGTGGAATCGACCCAGGTGACTCTGGGAGTGTCCAGTCCATCCGAATCCCCTCTTCCTGTGACCCCAACAGCTTCAGCTTTGCAGGCCGAGGAGGGAGCCACACAGCAGGACCTCAAAAGCAGGCTGGGGTCCTCCAGATGATGCCTGTAAAAGGTCATCAAAACAGGTCGGAGCAGTCAGCAGGCTGCCTCCACCTCCGCTGTGGATGTCGCAAGAGCGACAAGATGTAAATAAACTCCCAAGAATGTCTCCTTGCCTCTGATTCCTTGTTCTGATGAGCAGCGTACGTGTCACTCAGATGTGAAACCTTGGCTCCAACAGAAGATCAAGGCAGGTGTCTCAGTCCAGAGCTCTTTCCCTGTGCTTTGTGCATGCCCTGGACACATGACTGATGCCTGCACCTCAATGGTGCTTGTCATTGTTGCCAGAATTTTGTGGGCAGGTGTCACAGAGTTCTGTCATTCTTTCTGTGTGCTCTCAGCATCTTTAAGTTGGGGCTGGCCCCCATCACATCAGCATCTGTGACCAATGACGCTGTTATCTTGAAAGGGTCAGGTGCTGAAGGCTGACAAAGAATCAGGTGCATTTGAAGTTTCACAGCTGTGTCTCTATGATATGATCACAGAGCGCAAGCAAGCTGCCCTCAGCCAGACAGGAGTCAGACATTCACAAAGGCTATGTGAAGAGCTATAGAGTATCCTCATTGCATGTCATCATCATCCTCCTGGAATCGAGTGACTGTTAGGGCCTCCGCTATATCCCCTGGCAGGAGACTTATCACAGAAGGTACCTGCACTGCCATCAGCCAGACTGGATCAAACTTTCACAGATGCAATGTGAGGATCTATGGTGTCTCCTCACTGCATGTCCTCATCATCCTCCATGAATCTAGCAGCTATGAGGGCCTCCCAAACGCCCCTGCCTCGTCTGGCCAGTGCAATGGCCTCACTGCCTTCATCCTTGCCTTTGAGAATGCCTTCCTCATCAGAGGAGATCTCCAGTTCCTTCATCTCCTCCTCAGCCAGCTCCTTTCCCCAACACAGTGCCAGGTTGTAAAGGGCGCAGCAGGTGACGACGATATGTGACACCCTCTGTGGACTATATTGCAGGGCTCCATCTGACTGGTACAGGCACCCGAGCCTCAATTTCAGCATCCCGATTTCAACTCCACCAAGTTGCGAGCTGCAGCATGAGCCTCATTATACCATCGCTCTGCTGCAGTCTGAGGCCGCTGCATGGGTGTCATCAACCACGGCCTCTGCGGGTAGCCCTTGGCCCCAAGGAGCCAATGCTGCAGCCTCTGCAGACCCATGGAAGCCATCAGAGATCTGTGACTGACTGAGACTGTAGGAGTTGTGCATACTACCTGGGAACCATGCATAGACCTGTAGAATGCGTTTGTGATGGTCGTACACCAGATGAACATTCAGCGAGCGGAAGCCCTTGAGGTTGATGTAGTTGACCGCTTGTTGCCACAGACATCTGAATGACACGTGAGTGCAGTCGATGGCCCCTTACATTGTGGGAAATCTGAGATGTGGGCAAATCCCAGCACTCTTGCATCCTGACTTTCCTGGTCCCAGGCAAAATGCACAAAGCTGTGTGCCTTCACAAAGATGGCATCCGTGACCTCATGGATTCATTTGTGTACGGGGCTTGTGATATCTCACAGAGGTCACCCGTGGAGCCCTAAAAGGAGCCACTGGCATAAAAATTGAACGTCATGGTCACTTTCACAGCCACTGGCAGCGGATGCCATCCATGTCCCCATGGTGCCAAGTACTGCAGCAGGTGGCATATATGACCAAACAATTCCCTAGACATGCGTGGTCTTCGGCAACACTGGGTCCTTGGTCATCCGCAGGAATGAAAGTCATTGTCTATAGACCCTGGGTCTAGCTAGGCACTGACCAGTGTGTGCAGGAGCCCCAGTCACCCCTTCTTCCTGAGGCTGCTGGTCTTCCCTCTGCCCAGCCAGGCACTTCCATTGCTCTCTTCTCCCTCATTTCTGCTCTTTGTGAGCCATGAGGCATACAGCTAGGTTACCAGGCTCAATGATCCTGATGTACTCCTCCTGCAGGATGAAAGAGGGAAGTGCATGGGTTAGCATGGGAGTTCCAAGAATCTCTCTTGTTTAAGCCTGAAGGCCCATTAACACATCCCAGAGAGTTCTGGCCACCACTTGGATGTCCAGAGTTTAATGCACTGAATGGATGCCCAAAACCCCATCCAACACCACCCCACTTCACCTGACTGATTGGTGGCAGCTTTGCCCATTGGACTGCATTCTTTGTTCTTAACACAGGCACAGGCATTCTCCTAACCCACACTGCAAGGCTGCACTGTTAGCTTGAACCAAGGGGGAGACTTGTCCAAACATAAATGATGACATTGCAAGGGGTTGTGGGTGCCTCCACCAGTGACTGCTCCAAGGCCAGATTTATTAAGGGGATTGTGCAATGTGCGTAGGTGCCCAACTTTTCTGCAGTCCACTAAAATGCTCATTGCAGTCTGTACTAGGGCATCCCAGAGAGTGCTGGCCACCACTAGAGGCCCAACTCCAAGCATGTCAATGTGGCTACATATGAACTGCCTCAAGTGTGGAGGACTGATCACTTTCTATGAGGTTTCCCTAATGCATGGCTGCTTCCCTCCAACCCCCCCACTCCTCATGTCTTTTGCACTACCATCAACCACAGGGCAGCCCTTGCCCCTCCCCTAACTCGCCTCACTGCAGGGCAGCCCTTGCCCTGGCCCCACACTATCAGCCAGCTGGGAAAATGCGACTTACCTGTACAGAGTCTCGACCTTGAAGTCCAAAAGGTGACACTCATGAGCGCTGCACAATGTTACTGTGCACTCACCTCTGAGGTCCCCCCAAAGTGCAGCCCGCAGCTGTACACCTTCTATATAAGACCTTAAGACCATAAGACATAGGAGCAGAAGTTAGGCCATTCAGCCCATCAAGTCTGCTCCGCCATTCAATCATGGCTGATAAGTTTCTCAACTCCATTCTCCTGACTTCTCCCGTAATCTTTGATCCCCTTCCCAATCAAGAATCTATCTATCTTGGTCTTAAATACACTCAATGACCTGGCCTCCACAGCCTTCTGTGGCAATGAATTCCATAGATTCACCACTCTCTGGCTAAACAAGTTTCTCTTCATCTCTGTTCTAAATGGTCTTCCCTTTACTCTGAGGCTGTGCCCTCGGGTCCTAGTCTTTCCTTCTAATGGAAACATATTCCCCACGTCCACTCTATCCAGGCCTTTCAGTATTCCGTAACGTTCAATCAAATCCCCCCTCATCCTTCTAAACTCCATCGAGTATAATATTCAGTTGTAAAACACGTCAGCGTGCAATTATGCTGACATGCTCAGATGATCCAGCATGGGGGGATGATTCCAATGAGCTGGGCTTATAATGATATGCATATGTATTACAATGAAGTTCCCGATGTCAGATTGTGGGAAACACGGCCTGCCATAGACGGGCAGTGCGGACAATTGCAAACTGGTTTCATGACGGCGTGAAACTGATATTTGGCCTGCTTGCCATATTGTCTGTTCATGCCGCCAAACATGCCCGACGCCAGCGGGCATGGAAAATTCCGCCTGTGGTCTTATTTTCTTTCTCAATAGGTTTTACCTTCCTTTGGTTTATCATAGCTCAATAATCTTAAGTTTGGAATTATCCTTCCCTTTGAATCATTTTCTGCCCTTTCTCCTTAGTGGCATAATATTCCATTCATGATCCCAATTATTAAAGTGTTATTGACATGTCCCTGTACATATCGGCTCTGAATCTATCAACCTAACATTTTAATTGCCTTTACAACTGCTGGCTCACAGCACAGTATGTTTTCATCAGCAGTTCCACATTTTCTGTTTTTCTATTTTCTTTCCTGCCTCCCTTACTTCTTCTAAGATATTCTGCATGCCCAGTTTTAGTGTTTCTCTGCTATGTTTACAGAGTCATGCAGCCGTGATTAATTGAGGCGGCCATCTTTGAGACTGACCCATTGTATCAGACTAGCAGCAAACCAGGAGTTCATAGACTTGACACCACTAGATTGAAACTCATTCAGTGTCAAAGAAAATAAGCTATTGCACCCTTTAATGCAGAAATAAAGTCAATAATTTAACGCAGCAAACTAACAAACAGAAAATCTTGGAGACACTCAGACAGCATCTTGCGTTGTATGCCTCCAACGTTTTCTGTTTCCAAGTTGCAGCATCAGCAATGTTTCTCTTGCCTCTTTTCACAGAATCACAGTGCAGAAGAGGCCCTTCAGCCCATCGAGTCCACACCGACACGCGAAAAACACCTGACCTACCTACCTAATCCCATTCACCAGCACATGGCCCATAGCCTTGAATTTTATGATGTGCCAAGTATTCATCCAGGTACTTTTTAAAGGATGTGAGGCAACCCGCCTCCACCACCCTGCCAGGCAGTACATTTCAGACCGTCACCACCCTCTGGGTAAAAAAGTTTTACCTCATACCCAACCCCCACCCACCAAACCTCCTGCCCCTCACCTTGAACTTATGCCCCCTTGTGACTGACCCTTCAACTAAGAGGAACAGCTGCTCCCTATCCACCCTGTCCATGCCCCTCATAATCTTGTAGACCTCGATCAGGTCGCCCCTCAGTCTTCTCTGCTCCAACGAAAACAACCCAAGTCTATCCAACCTCTCTTCGTAACTTAAATGTTTCATCCCAGGCAACATCCTGGTGAATCTACTCTGCACCCCCTCACCATCTCTCCTATAATGTGGCGACCAGAACTGCTCAATGTACTCCAGCTGTGGCCTCACCAAGGTTCTATACAACTCCAACATGACCTCCCTACTTTTGTAATCTATGCCTCGATTGATAAAGGCAAGTGTCCCATATGCCCTTTTGCACCACCCCACTAACATGCCCCTCTGCCTTTAGAGATCTATGAACACACTCGCCAAGGTCCCTTTGTTCCTCAGAACTTCCTAGTGCCATGCCATTCATTGAATACTTCCTTGTTAAATTATTCCTTCCAAAGTGTATCACCTCACACTTTTCAGGGTTAAATTCCATCTACCACTTATCTGCCCATTTGACCATCCCGTCTATATCTTCCTTTAGCCCAAGACACTCAACCTCACTGTTAACCACTCGGCCAATCTTTGTGTCATCCGCAAACTTACTAATCCTACCCCCACATAGTCATCTATGTCATTTAAATTAAAGATAAATAATAGGGGACCCAGCACAGATCCCTGTGGTATGCCACTGAACACTGGCTTCCAGTCACTGAAGCATCTTTCTGTCATCGCCCTCTGCCTCCTACAACTAAGCCAATTTTGAATCCACCTTATCAAATTACCCTGTATCCCATGTGCATCTGCCTTCTTTATAAGTCTCCCATGTGGGACCTTGTCAAAGGCTTTGCTGAAATCCATATAAACTACATCAACTGCACTACCCTCATCTACACACCTGGTCACCTCCTCAAAAAATTCAATCAAATTTGTTAGGTATGTCCTCCCTCTGACAAAGCCATGCTGACTATCCCTGATCAAACCTTGCCTCTCCAAGTGGAGATAGATATTATCCTTCAGAACTTTCTCCAATAGTTTCCCTCCCACTGACGTGAGACTCACTGGCCTGTAGTTCCCTGGCTTATCTCTACAACCCTTCTTAAATAGCAGAATCACATTAGCTGTTCTCCAGTCCTCTGGCACCTCCCCTGTGGCCAGAGAGGAATTAAAAAATCGGCTCAGAGCCCGTGCGATCTCCTCCCTTGCCTCCCTCAGCAGCCTGGGACACAAATCATCTTTTGTGAATTTTACTGTTTGAACATTGTTCATGAAAATGTAATTATTGAATCATTCTTCTGCCATTCATCTGTCATTAAAAACTATTAAAAATCTTAAGACCTGCATACATTTCCTGCCTACAAAACCCATGTTTTGGGTGCACTTTTGTAGAAGGATCTGCAGGCTGGGCGCAGAAGAGTGACTTCAGTGCGGACCAGTGCACATGTGCAAATGGCCATATTGCTTTGGCAGGTGATACAATGTTCGTTCAAACCTGCACCTTTGACCAAACGTTTGGTTATTTCACCTAATATTTCCTTTTTTGACTCAGCATCTGAGCACCATCTGATTATGCCTCTGTGAAGCACCTTGGGACTTAACACTAAAGGTTTTCTATAAATACAAGCTGTTGATTGTGTGGGCAGGTGTGGATGATATGTGTGCCAAGGGTGGGTGATATGGTGGGAGGTAGTTTATAGTAGTCATGACATATATAAAGTTGCACCATGATAGTATGGTCTGCTGTTTTTTTTCCCCCAATTCTTTGTATGATCCAAATGTCCTGCTTTTACAATCAATTTGTTATCATCTGCAAACCATTACATTTTACTGTTAAAGCCTTCATCTGGGTCATCAAGGTGGTTAGCTGAGAGTCTGTACAGGCTGTTATCTAATCAAGGGCTCCAGATACCTATAAACTGGAAAAAAATGAAGCTTGCACTATTTGTAAGTGTTACTTGAGTGCTGCAATTCAATTCTAGGAATTACTACATACTTTCAACTGAGGACATAATTCTTTATTTTTAATGCTGGCACTAGCTATTACTGTAGTCCAAGACTTTGAGGTTATGAACACACAAGAGAATTAACTAATGTGACATTATTACTCCAGAATTAAGGAGAAATAATATGTAATCTATTATGGGGAAGCTCCACTTCATACTCAATTAAGTCATTCCCTCCTCTCTACAACTATTATGTGCTCAATTTCTGCCTTAAAATTTCACAGGGCTTGTTGAAGCCTCCCGTCTATTTAAAGAACAAACAAAAATCAGCTTTTCTTTAGATTGCGTTTGTTCCCTCCTTGCACATGCAATTAGAAGCGATTGAGACCCTGGAGCACTCTATTTTGATCTTCAAGCAGATGTGTCTCGACCACAAATCTGTAATTTACAAATCTGTGAGACCTCTGAGGAAAGCAATTCTTCTTGCCGAGGAGGAAGGGGTGGGAGGCTTATATTACTAAGGCTTGGGCTGCTAAACTGACCTTAGTTTTCTCCAAAAGTACTTGGAAAAAGATTGTAAGAGTTGAGAAATATGCCACAGAGGGAAATGTGTTAAAACATATGCTAACAGTTCTGATAAAAAATTTTGCTAATGTGGCAGAGCTTAGGAGGTTCCTGCAGAAGGAGTATACCAAGAGCATGGAGCCTGGTGACCTGGCTGTGAAGAGGGAGGACTGGGGCTCCCACACATGCCACCAAAGAGCCACCGTGAGTTGTCATTGTGTAAGGAAGTGGTCGGTCACATCTGCCAACTGCTGTAGGATTTGTTGCAACGGGGACATGAAGGGCATCCACTGCCTATAGCCGTGCAAGTGACTGCAGCACTCAATTTTTATGCTAGTGGCTTTTTTTAGGGTTCCACAGGTGACCTCTGTGGGATATTGCAAACCTCCAGCCACAAATGCATCCACGAGGTCACAGGTGCCATCTTCGCAAGGGCACACAACTCTGTGTGTTTTGCTTGGGCCAAGAGAGCCAGGATACAAAAGCAATTGGATTTGCCCAGATCTCAGGTTTTCCAAAGGTGCAGGATGCCATCGACTGCACTCACGTGGCGCTCAGGTCCCTGAGGCAACGAGAGGTCAACTATGTCAACCACAAGGGCTTCCACTCTCTGAATGTTCAGCTGCTGTACGATTACCAGAAACGCATCCTACAGGTCTGTGCATGGTTTCCAGGGAGTGTGCACGACTCCTACATTCTCAGTCAGGCACAAAACCCTGACATCTTCCGTGGTCCACAGAAGCTGCAAAGTTGTCTCCTCGGGAACAGAGGACTTGTCTGATGACACCCATGTGGGTGCCTCAGGCTGTAGCAGGGCAAAGGTATAATGCAGCTCATGCTGTAACTCGCAACTTGGTGGAGCAAACCATCAGGATACTGAAAATGAGGTTCCAGTGCCTGGACTGGCCTGGTGGAGCCCTTCAATACAGTCCACAGAGGGTGTCACACATCATTGTCACTTGCTGCACCTTTTATAACCTGGCACTGCAACAGGGAGAGGAGATGGCTGAGGAGGAGATGGAAGAGTTGGAGGTCTCCTTCGATGAGGAGGTGTCGATGGGGATGAGGGTGAAGAGGTCCTCGAAGGCAATGGTGACGGCGATGAGGCCCTCGCACTGGCCAGATGAGGTAGGTGTGCCTGGGCAGCCGTCATAGCTGATAGATTTGTGGAGGATGATGACGACATGGAGTGAGGAGAGACCATAGATCCTCACATCGCATCTATGAATGTTTGACTCCAGTCTAGCTTATGGCAATGCACATACCCTCTGTGATAAGGCTCCTGTCATGGAGACGCAGTGGATGCCCTAATAGTCACTCAATTCCAGGAGGACGATGACGACATGCAGTGAGGACACTCCATAGATCTTCACATAGCCTCTGAGAATGTCTGATTCCTTTCTGTCCAAGAGCAGCTCCCTTACGCTCTGTGATCAGGGTTATATCATAGAGACACAGCCATGAAACTTTACAAGCACCTGACCTTTTGTCTAGCTTTAGCACCAAAACCCTTTAGGAGCACAGCGTGACTGGTCACAGATGCTGAAGAGATGGGGGCCAGCCCCAACTTAAAAGGTGCTGAGAGCACACAGAGAGAACAACGGAACTTGGTGATGCCTGCCCACGACATTCTGACAGCAATGACAAGCACCATCGAGGTACAGGCATCTGTAATGTTTCCAGGGAATGTGAGGCCAGACCACCACTTTGGTCTGAAGGCTGCACAGAGCACAGGGAAGAGGCCCTGGACTGAAACCCCGGCCTTTATCTTGTGCAGAAAGGTTTCACATCTGAGTGACAAGGAACCAAAGGCAGGGAGACATTATTGAGAGTTTATTTACAACAGTGAACATTATGTACAAGTGGTTAACACCTGTGCCCAGGCTGTGCCATTGGAGAGCCAGTGTCATCATGGTATTGTCAAGGAGTGCGATTATCCAGAGACCTAGCGTGATACTCTGGGACCCAGGTTCAAATCCCGCCATGCCACATGCTGAAATTCGAATTCACTCAAAAGAGTTACATCTTCTTAACCTTCCTAACCCTGATGCTATGTCTTGGTGCTTCCCTGCAATCCACAGAGGAGATGGAGGCAACCTGCTAACCCCTACGCGCTGTGTGTAATGTACTTAGCGGGTGTCCTCTGGAGGGCCAAGATATGGAGGTGCCTCGGCCTGCTTTCAGGGTCCTGCTGTGGGCAGTGGCACCCTCCTCGACCTGTGGAGCTTGAGCTTTTGGGTTCACAGGAAGAGATGATTCAGATGGGCTGGACATTCCTGGATTCACCTCAGTGCATGGCCCCGGGGTATGCACTTACTGACCCCCCTCCTTATGAGTGCCCAAGGGCCCTAGGCTGATTCCTTGAGAAGGGGAAGCTAGAGTGAGATTGAGCTGCCCCACACCCCTGTCACGTGCACACTTTTGGAGGCCAACTATGGCATCAGCGATGGAATTCACCCCGTGTGGTAATGCAGGAGCGATGTCCTGGACCAAGGCCTCCATAGCAGCTGTCATCCTACCAGTGTCGACCTTGGTGCGGTGGCATGCCAGCACTATCACCTCAGCCTAAGCAGTCCAGCGGACATTCCTTCCTGATGCTCCCAAGCTTGTCTTTGCAGCTCCAGCAATTGTGACATGACCAAGTCCAGAGGCTCGTCATCTGACTTGGACTCAGCAACTTTCTGGTTTTCAGCAGCCCTCAGAGTGCCAGACACCAAGGAAGTGATTGCCGTCACCTGCTGTGGATCAGACAGTGCAATGTGCTCACCAGATTGTGATCCTGAGGCTATTCTAAAGCTAGGTGCCGCCGAGGTGTGTGTTTCTGCACTATTGGAGGATGCAAGTGAGTGATGTGATGAGTCTTCAATGAAGATGCCTTCAGATTTCTCATGTGGTTTCTTCGGGGCTTGATTGGAGGCCCTGGGTCATAGACTCTTGTCGGCTATTTTCCAGGTGTGCCTGCAAAAGAAAGGAGAGATCATTAGTGCTTGGCAGGGGACTGAGGAACAGGATACATCACTCACAGCATGGTTGTCTGATGAATGTTGTACTGCTGGATTCTCACCACCTACCTCAATGTCAGCACAGGAACAATTGAGATCCTCACCGGACAGTTGGATGGCTCTATTTTCAAAGTCCATGAGGATCTTGATTTCAGACATTCCTCCATTGGTGTGCGACCTCTTCCGCTTGTTGTGTGCCAGCTTGTCCTGCATGAATAGAGATGGGGAGACTATAAGCAGGATGCCGCCAGGCCAGATGATAAGTATGCCTGATATGCGTGGGTGGTGAGTGGTCCCATGGACGAGATGAGGACAATAAAGTTGTTTGTAAAAGAGTGGCCTGATAGTGGTGTATAAGATTATGAGTGACATAGCTAGAGTGGATAGGAAGGCACTTTTTCCATTAGTAAAGGGGTCAATAACCAGGGGCATGGATTTAAGTTAAGAGGTAGAAGGCTAGGATGGAAGTTGAGAAGTTTTTTCACACAGAGGGTGGTGGTAGTCTGGACCTCACTGTTTGAAAGGGTGGTTGAGTCAGAAACTCTCGTAACATTTAAGAAATATTTAGATATTCACATGTGTTGCCATAGCCTCCAGGGCTATGGGGCAAGTGCTGGAAATTGGGATTAATGTAGTCAGATCTTTGTTGACCAGCATGGACATGATGGGCCAAATGGCCTCCTTCTGTTCTGTAAATGTCTATGAGCCTATGGACAGGATTTACTGATCAGTGAGCTGGGGGTGGGGCCTGCTCGCTGACGCGTAAAACGATGCGGGATGATGTCGGGCAGAACTCCTGACGTCACTGCGCCTCATTTCAATTATCAGTCGTTGGGGGCTCAGCAGAATCAGCTGCGCGCCCGCCAACCTGTCAATCGCCAATTGAGGCCATTGACAAAGTTGTTAAGGTAATTAATGGACCTGCCCGTCCAGCCTTAAGGTTGGCGGGCAGGCCGGGAACACTGGCGGGCTTAAGAAAAAGCATGAAACCTCATCCACCGGCGGGATGAGGTTTCATGTAGGTTTTAAAATTTTTAATAAAAGTGTCAATGAAAGTGATGGACATGTCCCAACTCTTTTGACAGTGTCACATGAGGGGACATGTCGGGGAAATTTATCTGTTATGTTTTTAAAATTTTTCCGGACAGGAGCCGATCTCCCTGAGGCAGCATTTAGCCTCAGGGAGATGAGTGCACTCTTTTGCGCACATGCACGAAAGAGCACACTCTCGGCTCAGGGAATCCCCCCCCCCCCGCCGCATAGTGAGCGCATAGCAATTCCTTGCAGACGTCACACTGGGCAGGCCAATTAAGGCCCGCCCACGTAAAATGGTGGCACACCTCCCAAGCACCCACTCCTAAACTTCACCCCCGACGGGGGTAAAATTCTGCCCTATGAGTGAATGGTGATGACTCTTGAACTGGCATTGAGTGAGGGCCCTCTTGATGTGTGGTGGGTTTGTGAGTGTGTGAGTTAAGCGTGATGAGAAGAGTGACTTACCCTGGCTGAATGAAGGAGATCATTCATCTGCTTGTGGCACTGGGTGGCTATCCTCTTTTGAAGGGCATTGGGGTTAACCATGGCAGCCATACCGGATTGGTGATGCCGCTGCACCTCCTGAGGCAGAGCATGGGTAGAGGACATCACAGAGCTCAAAAGGCACCAAACCTGGGGCTGCAGTGTTTTTGCTTTTCAGGGCCATTCTGTCTACTGTGCAGCAGTCCTGGGCTGGAAGCACTGATAGGTGTGTGTGTGGCTGCACTTTAAATATGGCATTTAGCATGATGAAGCGATGTGGGCATGGTGTGGCGGGCGAATGAGAGCTCGTCCTCCATTGAAACTGCGTATTTCTTGGGAATTCATGATTAATGCGTCGTGTTTGGGATGATATGGCGTGAGAAGCCGCCATTGCAGCTGATGGGTAAAATATAATTTTCCCCTCCCGTTACTGCACTTTGTGCAAATCTGGGACGTTTCCACCTTAAAAGTACTTGGTCAGGTTTTTCCACAAGTGAACACTTAAGCAAAATACATAGGGGCAGTAACATTACAATTGGTCCACAATGGGATGAATATCCCCTTTCCAGGGCATGGTTCTAGAAATGATTTGAACCCTTCTTTATTTATGACATTGGATAGATTGTAGTTTCTACAGGTGAACCAGTATTGCTTACAGTTCAGAGCTTACAATCACAAGCTCATTAAATGAAAATAACATGGCTGACAATAGCAATGCATTCTTTTACATTTGCATTATGCATCAGACGACAGATTATGTAGTTTGGGTGAAACTTACTAATTAGAATTTTGTTACAAGAAAAAACTCACAAGTAGCAACAAGAAAACTAGAGAACAGTGTTGGGCCAGCACACAACTTATTCCTAGGATAGGAAGTAAAGAAGTGTTTAAGTCCTTTTAACTCATTCTTAAGATAATTGGCTCAGTGTTTTGTGAGAACGCTTTGTTCCACTTTCTGCCAATCTTCAAAAATTACAATTTCAGAAAGTTTGGTTGGCCACCACGTTACTTTTAAACTGCTTCATGAAAAAGCCAACGAAACAAACAAAGTAAATCCATTTGCGACAACTTTTCCCATTTAATACATAGTTGAGGCCTGACTGTGTAATCTGTTATGTGTATTGGCCATTACTGTGACAGGAGAGTGAGGTCCTTCTGTAACTTCTGGTCAGGTGGCAATTGAGTCGAATTGCCACTCTGCTTGTCGTTATTATTTGGAAACCAAGCGCTCCTATCTCGTCTGACCTTCCGGCTCAGACCGGGCACAGTAGGTTCCCACGGTTTTCTGTCCAGGACTGCAGCGTCAGAGGAAAGGAGGACATGCCCCCTTTTTTACGGCACTAGCTGGTAAGTTTAAAGGTCCAGTCACCAAGCAGCCAGGGAGAAGATGTAGTCCAGGGTGGGGTGAGGGCAGTCGGGAAGGTAGGGGTGGGCGGTCAGGGGTTGCAGAGGGAGGGTCGGAGGTTGTGTTGGGCAGTCGAAGGGTAGGGGTGTAGTCGGGGGTGAGGAAGGCAGTCGTGGGGTGGGGATGTAGTCGGGATGTAGTGAGTGGGGGATGTGTGTAGTCAGCAGTGGGGAGGGCTGTTGAGGGGGTGAGGGTTCTAGGACTAGAAAGAAGGTTCTGCTGAAAGAATTTGAACAGTTAGGACTAAATTAAAAAGCAGAACCTCTAAGGTAACAATATCAGGATTACTACCGGAGCCACGGGCAAACTGGCACCGGGTAAATAAAGCCAAGGAGTTAAATGCGTGGCTGAAAGATTGATGTGGGAGGAATGGGTTTCAGTTCATGAGGCACTGGCACCAGTACTGGGGTAGAAGCGGGCTGTTCCAGTGGGGCGGGCTTCACTTGAACCATGATGGGACCAGTGTCCTGGCGAATTAAATAACTAGGGCTGTAGAGAGGGCTTTAAACTAAATAGTTAGGGGAGGGTTCTGGAGAGGGGATACATAAGTTTACAAAGCAAAAGGATATGGCAGCATTACAGGGCAGCTATTTAGGAAATGATACCCACAGTGAGACAGGAAGGGACAGAATGTACAAGCATAAAAAAAGCAACAAATAGGGTTAAAGGAGGGGAAAATGAATAAATAATTGAATTAATGGCACAAATAGAGGTTAATAGGTATGATCTTAAAGCCTTTACGGAGATGTGGTTACAAGGAGATCAAAGCTAGGAACTAAGTATTCATGAGTATGTAACTATTTGAAAGGTCAGGCAGGAAGGAAAGGGCGCTGGGGTAGCTTTGTTAGTACAAGATGGAATAAGTACGATAGCAAGAAATGATCTTGAATCAGAAGATGTAGAACCCATATGGGTGGAGGTAAGAAATAACAAGGGGAAGAAGACATTGGTGGGAGTAGTCTGCAGGCCCCCTAACAGTAACTACATTGTAGGACAGGAATAAATCAGGAGATAATGAGGGCATGTAAAAAAGGCAGTGCGTTAATCATGGGTGGCATTAATATTCATGTAGTTTGGGAAAATCAAATTGGCAGAGGTTGCCACGAGCAAGAATTCATAGAGTGTATTTGGGACAGTTTCCTAGAACAATATATTGTGTATCCAACCAGAGATCAGGCTATTTTGGATCTGGTAATGTGTAATGAGGCAGATTTAATAAATGATCACAGAGTAAATGATCCCATAGGTAAAGGTAAATTATGAAAGAAAACTAGAGCAAAATGTAAAATCTGATAGCAAAAGCTTCTATAAGTATATAAAAGGAGAGAGAGTAGCTAAAATGAATGTTCTTGGAGGATGAGGCTGGGGAGTTAATAGTGGAAAATGCAGAAATGGCAGAGACGCTTAATCAATATTTTGCCTCAGTTTTCACAGTGGAGGACACTAGTACCACCCCAATAGTAACAGGTAGACCAGAGGATATAGAGAAGGAGGAACTTAGACAATCACCATCCATGGAGAAAAAATGTTGAGCATACTATTGGGATTAAAGGGTGACAAGTCCCCAGCACCTGATGGCCTACATTCTAGGGACTTAAAGGAAGTGGCAGTGGAAATAGTGGATGCATTGGTAATAATATTCCAAAATTCCCTGGATTCTGGAAAGGTTCCAGTAAACTGGAAAAATGCTGATATAACGCCCTTATTCAAAAAGGGCGGGAGGCAGAAAGTAGGAAACTATAGACCAGTTAGTTTAACATCTGTCATTGGGAAATTGTTGGAATATATTATTACGGAAGTAGTAATGGGGCAATTGGAAGGTCAAAATGCAATCCATAAGAGTCAGCATGGTTTTATGAAGAGTAAATTGTGTTTGACTAATTTGCTAGAGTTCTTTGAAGATGGGACAAGCAAAGTGGATAATGGGGATCCTGTAGGTGTAGTTTATCTGGACTTCCAGAAGGCCTTTGATAAGGTGCCGCACCAAAGATTAATACACAAGATAAGATCACATGGAGTTAGGGGTAATATATTAACTTGGAAAAAGGATTGGCTAACTAACAAGGCAGAGAGTTGGGATAAATGGGTCTTTTTCTGGATGGCAAGCTGTAACTAGCGGGGTGCCACAGCGTTTGGTCCTTGGGCTCCAATTATTTACAATCTATATTAATGACTTGGATTCAGGGAAAGAAGGTATTATAGCTAAATTTGCAGATGACACCAAAATAGGTGGAAAAGTAAGTTGTAATGAAGAAATAAGAAATTTACAAATGGATATGGACAGGTTAGGTGAATGGGCCAAAATTTGGCAGATAGAGTTTAACGTGGATAAGTATGAGGTTATCTATTTTGGTCGGAAGAATAAAAAGGCAATTTATTATTTAAATGGAGAGAAACTTCAGAATGCTTCAGTGCATCTGAGTGTCTTTGTGCATGAATTGTTGAAAGCTAGTATACAGGTACAGCAGGTAATAAGGAAGGCAAATGGAATTTTGGCATTTATTGCTAAAGGAATAGAGTATAAAAATAGGGAAGTGTTGTTGCAACTGTACAAGGCATTGGTGAGGCTGTACCTGGACTACTGTGCACAGTTTCGGTCCCCTTACTTGAAGAAGGATGTAGTTGCATTGGAGGCGGTTCAGAGGAGGTTCACTAGATTGATTCCAGAGATGTGGGGCTTGTCTTATGGGGAGAGATTGAGCAGTTTAGGTCTATACTTGCTAGAGTTTAGAAGGATGAGAGGAGATCTAATTGAGGTACATAAGATGCTAAAGGGGATAGACAAAGTTGACTTGGAGTGGATGTTTCCCCTTGTGGGGCATTCTGGAACGAGACGCCATAGTTTTAGGCTAAGGGGTCATAGATTTAAATCAGAGATGAGGAGGAATTACTTTTCTCAAAGGGTCGTGAATCTGTGGAATTCACTACCTCAGAGTGCAGTGGATGCCGGGACGCTGAATAAATTGAAGGAGGAGATAGACAGATTTTTAATTAGTAACGGGTTGAAAGGTTAGGGGGAGAGGGCGGGAAATTGGAGTTGAGGCCGAAATGAGATCAGCCATAATCATATTGAACGGCAGGGCAGGCTCGAGGGGCTGAATTGCCTACTCCTGCTCCTAGTTCTTATGTTCTTATGTTCTTATGAAACAGTGACCATAACATGGTAGAATTTAGCATTCAGTTTGAGAGTGAGAAACTTGGGTTGGAACCAACTGTGCTAAACTTTAATAAGGGTAATTACAATGAAATGAGGGCAAGGTTGGCCAGAATGGACTGGGAAAGGAGTTTAGCAGAAAAGACAGTTGTTGAACAGTGGCAGACATTTAAGAAAATAGTTCATGACTCACAACAAAGATATATTCCAGTGAAAAAGAAGGATCCTTGGAATGGGATAAACCAACTATGATTAACCAATGAAGTTAAGGAGAGTATTACATTGAAAGAAAAAACAGGGAGAGAAAATAAACTTTGAGGGTGAACTAGCAAGTAATATAAAGACAGGCTTAAGAGCTTCTTTAAATATATAAAATGGAAGAGAGAGGCCAAAGTAAACATTAGCTCCTTAGGAAATGAGGCTGGAGAAATAATAATGGGGAACTAGGAAATGGCAGAGTCGTTGAATAAATACTTTGCATCAGTCTTCATGGTAGAAGACACTAATAGTATTCCAAAAATATGAAATAATAACAGGGCAAAAGGGGTGGAGGAAATAAGTACAATAACTATCACTAGAGAAAAAATATTGGGAAACTAATGGGGCTAAAGACCAATAAGCCCCCTGGACCTGATGGGTTGCACCCTAGTATATTAAAGGAAGTAGCTACACAAATAGCGGATGCACTGGTAGTAATCTTCCAAGAATCCTTAGATTCCAGAAAAGTCCCAGAAGATTGGAAAATTGCCAATGTAATGCCCTTATTCAAAAAGGGAGGGAAACAAAAAACGGGTAATGAAAGGCTAATTAGCTTAATTTTCATTGGGAAAATGTTAAAGTCTGTTATAAAGGATGTAATAGCAAAGCTTTTAGAAATGCATAATATAATCAAACAGAGTCAGCATGGCTTTATAAAGGAGAAATCATGCCTGACAAATTTATTAGAATTCTTTGAAGAGGTAACAAGCAGGATAGATAAAGGGGAGCCAGTAGATGTGATATATTTGGATTTCCAAAAGCCCGTCGATAAGGTACTGTACATAAGGCTACTTAATAAGATAAGAGCCCAGAGTGTTGGGGGTAGTATATTAGCATGGGTAGAGGATTGGCTAACTAATAGAAGACAGTGAATTGGGAAAAGGGGGTCATTATCAGGATAGCAACCTGTAATTAGTGGAGTGTCACAGGGATCATTGCTGGGGTCACAATTATTTACAATATATAATAATGACTTAGATGAGGTAAGTGAATGTACTATCGCCAAGTTTGCAGATGACGGATGGCAAAGCAAGTGGTGAGGATGACACAAGGAGTCTACAGAGGGATATAGGCAGATTAAGTGAATGGGCAAAAACTTGGCAGATGGAATATAATGCGGGAAAATGTGAGGTTATGCATTTTGGCAGGAAGAATAGAGGAGCTGAATATCATTTAAATGGAGAAAAACTGCTGAAAGCTACAGCACAGAGGGATTTGGGAGTCCTCATGCATGAATCCAAAAAGCTAACATACAAGTTCAGCAGGTAATAGGGAAGGCAAATGAAATGTTAGCCTTTGTTTCAAAGGGAATGGAGTATAAAAAGAGGGAAGTCTTGCTAAAATTATACCAGGCACTAGTTAGATGGCATCTGGAATAATGAGAACAATTTTGGTCCCTTTTTCTAAGGAAAGATATACTGGCATTGGTGGCAGTCCAGAGAAGGTTCACTAGGTTGATCCCAGGTATGGAGGGGTTTTCTTATGAGGAGAGATTGAGTAGGTTGGCCCTGTACTCATTGGAGTTTAGAAGAATGAGAGGTGACGTTACTGAAACATATGAGATTCTTCGGGGGCTTGACAGGGTAAATGCTGAGAGGTTGTTTCCCCTTGTGGGAGAGTCTAGGACCAGAGGGCATAATCTCAGAATAAGGGATCGTCCATTTAAAGCAGACATGAGGAGGAATTTCTTCTCTCAGAGGGTAGTTAACCTGTGGAATTCTTTACCACAGAGGTCTGCAGAGGCTGGGTTATGTATATTCAAAGCTGAGATAGACAGATTTTTAATCAGTAGGGGAATCAAGGGTTATGGGGAAAAGGCAGGAAAGTAGAGTTGAGGATTGTCAGATCAGCCATGTTCTCATTGAATGGTGGAGCAGACTCGATGTGCTGAGTGGCCTACTTCTGCTCCTACATCTTATGGTCTTATGGGTGTAGTCAGGGAGTGGGGACCTCAGTCAGGAGGGTGGGGGAGTGCAGTCAGGTGGGTGGGGACCACAGTCAGGGAAGGGGGGGCATCGGGGGGTGGGTGGGTGTAGTCAGGGATGGGGAGGGCAGTCAGGGGGTGGGGGTATAGTCGGGGAGCGGGGACCTCAGTCAGGAGGGTAGGGGGATAGTCGGGTGGATGGGGAGGGTAGCTGGGGGTATGTAGGTGTAGTTGGGGGCTGGAGAGTGCTGTCACAGGGAGTGGGTGGTAGTTGGGGGGTGGGGAGCACAGTTGGTGGGGTGGATGGGTTCCCATCGGAAGTTTGAACTACCTAGGCAATTGCTGTGCAATCCTCACCTGGGAACCTGCGGGGGTGGGCAGGTTCCCCAGCATATCTTTGGGGTACAGGAGCTACGGGCCATATCTTGCTGGAGCCAATTTTATAAATCATTTTTACCTTAAATGCAATGCAGATATCTCCCTAATTTCTATACACATTTTCCCATGTATGCTTAAGCTAAAGCAACACAAAGGGCAACAGTATATGCACTGAAGAGCTGATACACTCCCCATGCTGTAAAAGCTGATAATTTACTCCTATCCAGTGTTGATGTGATGTATAAAGAGGCTTTCAGCAAAAACTACATGTGCATGATGTAAATTGAATTAAATAAGTGAGTGAAACATCAAAGCAGACATTTTCCAGGAAGGTGGCTGAAAGATGGTAAAAAAGAACCAGCATTAAGGAGACAGTATCTTCATAAGGCCATAAGAAAAGTCAGGGATGAGATAATATAACTTGCCCTATCAAGGCTCATCTCTCTGGCATATTAATTCTCCCATCATGCCATTGAATAATATTTTGATTAAGTTCAATTTTTTTAGCATTATAACTATGTTTCATAAACAATTACAAAATTCATCAATCATTGGCCAAAATGTTTGTTTTACAGACTTCTGTTTGAAATCCAGTTTTCTGATTTCCATTTATGTTCCTTACACTTTGATGTAATAATTTGGATTTTCTCCTATCTGTACATAATATTTTATATTTCAATTAAATTTCCCAACCAACAACTTATTTCTAAGTTGGAGAAGTTAAGCTCTATTTTTTCTTTATTTGAAGCACAATACAGCTGGGGTTAATCATTGGAACAAGAGAAGAAACATAAGAATGCGTATCATTTCCATTGAAATTATATTTGTGTAAGTGCAATTAAACATCTCTGTATGATGTGCATCTTGTTACATTTACTAGATAAGAATGGCTTTTTATGTCAATGGCGTTACTTTAGTTTCCTCATCTGTGAGATTGATAAACAGCATTATAAATTTATTTTCAGGGCAATCTGGTGACAATCACTGTACAATGCACACAACTACCTAAAGATAAGACTGATTTTTTTTATTCATTCATGGGATGTGGGCATCACTGAGTCGGCCAGCATTTATTGCCCATCCCTAATTTCCCTGAGGGGCATTGATGTCTGTTCCTACATAGCAAGCTCCAATCTTAGCTTGATCATCAGAGGATGCAGTGAGTCAGTACAATTTTTCATTATGTACATTAGGTCTATATGCTTGTTATGTGCCAGGTCAAGGCACAGAGGTAGAACGAATCATCTGTCTTCCATCTAACTTGGGGATTAAGAGAATTATTTTGGGAGGAGATTAGGGTAAAATGCCCTTTGAAAAATTTCCATAGGAGTTCTCCCAATTGTTGTAATTTCAGTGTAAGAGCTGTTGATTCTCTGGAAAGGGTGTGCAAATGCTGATTATGTTGTGTTTGCAAAGTTTCCACAGCTTATCCACCGATGTTATGGCAGACAATCAGGAGAATGCTCTTTTCTCTTTGATATATATTTTTCCTTTCTCAGTTTTAGCTCCTGTCACAAGGTAAAGAAGTTGTTTACTTCACTAGCTGAGGGTAATTATTCTCTGATTTTCATTCCTTGTGACTCTAGCTTGGCACTACTTCATTTGTATATAGTTGAAGATCTGTAACATTGGATCTTAGGAACTATTAATTCTTAGTGGCTGTCGCTGTTTACGCTTAAGTTTGAATGCTTATGATCAAGATGCAGGTTATCCAAAGAGATTGATATTTTTCTCTAATTTTGCAGCCAGCACTTACAGGTCAGGTATCACACAAATTAATTCCAACAAATTTCCCTCTACTCTGTGTCACCCATGCATCTTAAGCTCAGTTTCAGGAGAGTGCCTGATATTACACCTGCATGGCATTTTGATTTCCCACACCAGCCATCCTTGTGGTCTTTCTGACTGAGACTGCAAACTGTGCTGCATTTTGAGCAGCTCTGAACTATGAATCCATGGCCGCAGGGAATTAGGTTGAGATTGCTTTAAAATTATTTCATTTATATCCAGCTAAACACGATATATTTCAATCCATCAACATGAGTCGGATTCAAATGCAGAGATGAGAGAATATATTGGTGCATATTTACAGTTCTAATTACTCAGAGCCTCCACAAAATAATGGGCCCAGGTCCTCCTGTCAGCAGTGAAGCTGTAGATTATGCCACTGACAGCATTTTAAACTGTGTTCTCACCTTTTCCATCGGCTGCATTGGGGACTTCCTCTCCCGGAGGCAGCATGGATTGGTTGTCAAGGAGAACTGTGACGCCTGGTGGTGAGGCATAGTTGAAGCGAAATGTCACCACCTTTGTCATCATGAACTGAAGGCACACCCCTTGAGGTTTGACCAGTTCAGTGTCGCCAATGTTTTAAAACTAATTTTTAATCAATTTTTCATTCTGGCTCCTCCATGTCCCCAGCTCTACTCATCACCTGCCTGCATCCCTCATGCTGCCCAATCCCCCCTCATACACCCCAATCATTCACACACCTCCCAATGTCACCCCCAGCTCACTGCCACACCTGCGCCCCCGGCTCACCACCACCCCTGCTCCTTCCAAGCTTGGTTCTCCCCCCTCATTGGTACCCATGGCTTTGTCCCCCCCTTCCATTCATCCTCCTGTTACTGCTTGCTCCCCTCAGTGACACCACTGGCTCTGGTCTGACATCAACAGAACTAAGGAGCCGGGGACTGGGGGGTTGAGCTGGAGGTTGCAGGTGAGAGGGTGACAAGAGGGGGAAGGGTTGAACTGAGCGTGACTGGAAGTGGGTGAGGTGGATGTGACAGTAGGAGGGTGAGTTCAGGGTGACCGGAAGTGCGTGAGCTGAGGTAACAGTAGGGAGGGTAAGTTGGAGGTGACAGGAGGGAGGAGAGCCAGGGGTACAAGTGGGGTAATGACAGGTGGGGCGAGAGTTGGGGGTGCTAGTGCATCTTTTGATGATACGCACTGCAGTCACTGTGCATCAGTATTGGGGACAGTAAATATTTAAGCTGGTAGTGGACTCCTGATTAAGTGGGGCTGCTTTGTCCTGGATGGTATCTGGCTGCATGAGTGTTTTTGGAGTTTCACTCATCCAGTCAAGTGGAGAGTATTCTGTCACAGTCCTGACTTGTGCCTTGCAAATGGTAGACAAGTTTTGGGGAGTCAGAAAATGCTGCAGAATTCTCAACCTCTGACCTGCTCTTGTATCTACAGTATTTATATGGATAGTCCTGTACAATTTCTGGTCAATGGTGACCCACCCCCCAGGATGTTGGTAGTAGGGATTCAGCAATGGTAATGCTGTTGAACTCTCTTCCTGAAGGTTTTGATTGAAGTCTTCCTTTATTAGCTTGGGGGGGTGGGGGGGAGGGGTGGACATCTACCAGCAACCAGTGGGGTCCTTCTTTAAATATGCCAATTGGTCCCAATGTTTCGAAGAGTCCAACAGCCATTTTAACAAGAAACCTGTGAGGGAAACCTTTGTGGTTTTGAAGAAGAGTCATATGGACTCGAAAAGTTAACTCTGTTTCTTCCTTCACAGATGCTACCAGGCCTGCTGAGTTTTTTCCAGCATTTTCTGTTTTCAGATTTCCAGCATTCACAGTATTTTCTGTCACAGTATTCCTGGCAAGCCAGTTGTGCAGGAAAGGAACTCAGGACCAGAAGGGCAGTGACATTTCTTTGTATGCTTTTTTTTTGGACCTGGAGGAGCAACAGTCCTCATTAGGGCCCACAATGAAAATTTAGGCCTACCCTGGCCTGTGATTCTCTTCCACTGCTAATAAGATCTTCCCAAACTTTCTCTCCATGACTTACCTTAGTCTTGAGGAACACATGTTTGGTCCCCGACAGTGGGTTCTGAGGCGTAAATTTAATTCAGTAATGCTGCATTAAGGTAACCATCTGTAGTTGTTCTTTGATTTGCTTTCAGGATTGCAGTTAATTTCAGTGTCCTCTATTGACAGTGCTGAGGAAGGTGTTCCATTTCCCCTTAGTGGTATCCTGCATCTTGAACAACACCAATATTCAGCCAACCCTGCCAAAAAGTAAATGCAAATTGCATGTAGCGGTCTAATTAACATTTTTTAGAAGTACATTCTAGTAATGTATTCATTCGTATATTCATTATTCATCTGCCAGATTTATACTAAATTACAGAACCATTGCACAAATTAATGTAATGAGCAATACCTACTTTCATTTTAATCATAATTATATACAAACTCCCCCAGAACCTTTTCTTAGAACTACCTTGCTCACAGCATTGACTACTCTTCAAAAATATTTCATCGGTGTTAAACGCTTTGAGGCTTCCTGAGATTGAGAAAGGTGCTATATAAATGCAAATTCCTTTTCTCTTTCTTGTCAATCACTACATGCTTATGTGCATAATTTAACTGACAGAAAGTATCATACTAATTCTTAAAGCACCTATACTTTCCTGCAGGTGCAAAGAATGGTGATGCTACAGATTGCTTTAAAATAAATGAATCATGACTGCTACCAGGCTAGCAAGAATTCCTGCCCATAATATTTTGCTTAAGTAACAAATGAGATGTGCATCAATGGAATGGAATGACTTACTGTTCATAAGGGTTCAGGGAATGCCTTCCTAGTAAGTAAGGTCATTTTGAGTTTGGAAGATAATGTAAAAGTGGTGACGGAAATAAAAGGTGATGATGGCATGGTATGTGAGCATGGGAAAAGGGGTTGCTGAATATGGGAATACCGAGGGATTGGGGGAGGGGCTTCTAGGGAATGGAAAATTGGGAAGGGAGGTGTTGGGAAGGCACAGAGATTGAACTTTATTCTTAAGGGTAGATTACAAATGGCAAGCACAAGTGCTTGGCATGGAGTGGAAAGACAGGAGTTTTGAGATGTAGTATGAAAGAATGGATGGGTGAGAGGAACTGTGATCTACAGGAGGATCAATGGGATGGAAGGCAAGGATGGTCAGAAGATGGAGTGGGAGAGGCAGAAGGTCATAGGAGGGAGCTGGGAGGAAAGCATTAGTTCTCAGGCCAGTTACAGAAGAATGACTGAAGCACAGAATTTTAACGCCACAGGAGGAGTCCATTTGGCCCATCGTGTCTGCACCAGCTCTCCAAATGAGCATTGTGTCATAGTGTCATTGCCCTGCCTTTTCCCCGTACCCCTGCACATTCTTTCTATTCAAATAATCATCCAATGCCCTCTTGAATGCCTCGATTAAACCTGCCTCCACTACACATCCAGATAGTGCATTCCAGACCCAAGCCACTCGTGCAAAAATGCTTTTCCTCACATCACATTTGCTTCTTTTGCAAATCACTTTAAAACTGTGCCCTCTCATTCTTGATCCTTTTACGAGCGGGAACAGCTTCTCCTTATCTACTCTGTCCAGCCCCCTCATGGTTTTGAACATTTCTATCAAATTTCCTCTTAGCCTACTTCTCTCCAAGGAGAACAGTCCCAACCATGCCAATTTAACCTCATAGCTGAAGTTTCTCATCCCCGGAACCATTCTTGTAAATCTCTTCTGCACTCTCTCCAATGTGTTCCCATCCTTCCTATAATGTGGCACCCAGGACTGTACACAATACTCCAGCTGAGGTCTAACGAGTGTCTTACATAAATTCAGCATAACTTCCTTGTTCTTGTATTCTATGCCACTATTAATAAAGCCCAGGATACTATATGCTTTATTAACTGCTCTCTCCATCTGTCCTGCCACCTTCAATGATCTATGCACATAGCCAGGTCTTCATGCTCCTGCACCCCCCTTCAAAATTTCACCCCTTATTTTATGTTGTCTGTCTATGCTCTTCTACCAAAATGCATCACCTCACCCTTCTCTGTACTGAACTTCATCTGCCACCGATCTGCCCATTCCACCAACTTGTCTTTGTCCTTTTGAAGTTCTACACTATCCTCATAGCAATTTACAACATTCCCAATCTTTGTATCATTTGCAAACGTTAAAATTGTGCTCTGCACACCAAGATCTAGATCATTTATATATATATCAGGAAAAGCAAAGGTCCCAATACCCACCCTTGGGGAACTCTACTAAAAACATTCCTCCAGCCTGAAAAATATCCATTGACCATTACCCCCTGCTTTCTATTTTTCAGACAATTTTGTATCCACTTTGCTACTGTCCTTTTTATTCCATGAGCAATAACTGTTCTCACAATTCTGTTGTGTGACACTGTATCAAATGCCTTTTGAAAGCCCATGTATACCACATCAACAGCATTGCCCTCATTGACCTTTTCTGTTACCTCTTCAAAAAACTCCAGCAAGTCAGTTAAATATGAGTCCCCTTTAGAAAGCTATGCTGGCTCTTCCTTATCAACCCATATTTTTTCATATGACTAATAACTCGATCCTAAATAATTGTTCCTAGAATCTTGTCCACCACTGAAGTTAAGCTGACTAGTCTGTTATTGTTGTGCTCACCCTTTCAACCTTTTTTGAACAAGGGCATAATGTTTGCAATTCTCCAGTCCTCTGTCACCTCCCTTGAGTCTAGGGAAGACTGAAAAAGAAAAATAATCCGTGAACCCCAAAGTTTTTTGAAAAAAAAGTATTTCTCCAGATGTGTTTAAATCATAAATGATGCTAGTAACCTCTTATGTGCCTTTTAAAAGCACAATCTTGACTTTAAGCAACTTGTGGCCACTGCCTTTAATATGTCCTTTGTTTAAGTGGAAGTGTGATTCTATAAAGGTATTTTTTTACAGTAGCAGGGAAGCCCCCAGTTATTTTTGAGTGGAACTTGAAGTTGGGCTCAAATTTGGGAGCAGGATTAATACCTGAGCCTAACTACATGCTAGTGCGAGCAGGACAGGCAAGGGGATGAGTAAACACCAGGCAATAGCTTAGTATTATAGTAGCTGTGGTTTAGTGAGTTTTTTCTTCTGACTCTGAACGTTGTGAGTTCAAGTTGCCCTCCAGAAGTTTGGCTCAAATATCTAGGCTGATTCTCCAGTGGAGTACTGAGGAGGTACTGCACTGTTGGAAGTGCTGTCTTTCAGATGTGATTTTAAACTTGACTGTCCTCTCAGCTGGATGCAAAAGATCACATATATTGAAGAAGAACAGGGGTGTAATCCCTGGTATCCTGGACAATATGTGTGGGAGATGGTGGGGGCATCAAGTTTCCCAGCTCGGTGCCCATTCATCCACGGTAAGCAGGGAGGACAGAAGCGACCTCACGTCGGCGCAGCAGCTGCCTGTCATCTCTGCGGGCTCCTCTCAGGGTGCTTTCAATGAGAGAGGCAGCTCCTCTACCCTCTCCCAGTGACCGCATCATCTGGTGAGGTTGCGACGACTGGGGAGATGCCAGCTGTAGAACTGGCACCTCCCTCCCAGGCAGGGCCAGCACAGGCTCCACAAGCCAGAGGATGTCTGCCAAGGTCATCGAGGCCAACAGGACAGCAGAGTCAGCAGGCTGTCTCAGATGCCACTCCCAGCGATGGGGCGGCACCAAGGCCTAGCGCCCGGAAACGAAAGCATGAGGCACCTTCGGCACACCACGGGATTTTCACTGGTGCTTTTGTGTTGGCCAAGATGAGGTCCTTATGATTTTATTTGATTTGTAACGTGCTGTCTTTTTTTTGGAATAAGTTGGTTTGTTTGACACATTAAATTCAGATATGTCACCATGGCTGAGGGTGCCTCTATTCTTCTGCATGTGTATAGTTTCCAAAACTGTACTGAGTGCTTTGTTGGACATTCAGCTTTATTAACAAAGTCCTTAGTTACTGTTGCTAACCTGGCAGATTTTGCACATAGGTGTCATGTATGGAGCCTGCAGTCCAGGCTTGTCCTGGAGGTTCATCTGTGTTGTGCTAGCTCAAGGCTTGTTGGATTAAAGCCTCCCGGGTGTCCCTGCCTCCCTGGAGTATGCCCAGGTCAGCGTTTATCCCCTCAACATTTCCCTGTGCGTGCTTACTGTGCGTGTGACTCACTGCTGGACTCATCATGTGCGCCGCAGCCACTGCATCGATGTCTCCCCTTTCCAGCGCAAGATTGTGGAGAGCGCAGCATGCAACCACTATCACCGAGACACGATCTGGGGGGTACTGGAGTACGCCCCCTGAGCGGTCCAGGCATCGGAACTTGAGAAGACTGATGCCTCTCTCCACCACAGCCCTTGTGGTGCCCTGGCTCCTATTGTACCGCTGCTCAGCTTCAGTTCTTGGGTGGCGGAGAGGCATCATGAGCCACCTTCTGAGGGGATAGCCCTTGTCACCTAGTAGCCATCCATCCAGCCAGGCTGGAGCACTGAAGAGCCCCGGCACCTGGGAGTGTCTGAAGATGTAGCCATCACGGGAGCTGCCTGGGTACCTTGCACAGACTCGTAGAATCAGCATCCTGTGATCACACACTATCTGCATGTTCATGGAGTGGAATCCCTTCCTGTTGACGAAGGCACCGGGTTCACCTGCTGGCGCCTTGATGGTCACATGTGTACAGTCTATAGCACCCTGGATGTGGGGGAAGCCAGCAATGGCCATGAAGCCTCTGGCTCGCTGTGTCTAACTTGCCTGGTCGCAGCAGAAGTGGATGAAGGCCAATGCATGTCTGAACAGAGCAACTATAACCTGCTTGACACAAGTGTGGACAGCTGATTGGGAAACACCACAAAGATCACCCACCGACCCTGGAAGGAGCCAGAGGCATAGAAGTTGAGGGCAACTGTGATCTTTAGAGCCGCTGGCATGGGGTGTCCACCCACACAGTTAAGGGAGATCTCACGGCCAATCATCTGACAGTTGGAGGTCACTGTCTCTCTTGAGAGACGGAGCCTCCTACTGCACTGCACCTCAGACATATTGAGGTAGTTGCTTCACCGCCTGTGTACCCTGGCAGTAGGATAATGGCATCTTCTGCAGCCCCTTCCACCTTGAACTACCTCTTGGTCCTGTGCCCCTTGTGCCTGTGCCTGTCCTCCCAAAGGCGGCTCCCCGGAGGCTGAATGTGCACTCCTGGCCTCCTCCCCTTTCTAGTCTTCCCTTCCTCCTCAGAGCAGCTGCCTCCAGTGGGCAGTTCAGCTCCCATTCCCAGGCTAAGGGAAGACTTCCTGAAACCTGCAAGTTCAGAAAAGATTCCTCACTGCAGAGTGGTGACCTGAAGGTTATAAAGCAGCTGGTATGTGTTTTGAAGTACTGCAGATCACACAGGTGAGTTTGAAAAACTTTTAAAAATAAATACTTGGCTGCGCACATTCACAACCCCACTGAGCCCTCTTATCCCGCCCGTGGATGAGGTTAATACAAATGTGTCCTACCTGCCTGCCCATTGCGCCCGTGCTCCGACCCGAAGATCGCACGGCCGCCGAAAAATCGGTGTCGATTGAACACTCAAGGGCCTTAAGTGGGCTGTTAATTAATGGGGGGTGTGCGTCGGACATCATCGTGTGCCCATCCAGTGAAATATTGCGATGGTGCGTGGTGACATTGAGACGCTCGCCCAACGTCACCGCGCGTCATTTTATGCGAGGCCATGTGGGGCCCGCCCCTGCATGACAACAGGAAAATTCTGCCCATCATTATCTTATAAACTTCATAGATGTAACAAAGTACAAGCCTTTCTTGCTTTAGCACCTACCTTGGAGATGCGAACAGTGAGAACACAATCGAAGACAGAATAGATGGGTATTACTTTGATGTGACAGGCAGATGTGATGGAACTGGCATGACAGAAATATGGAAGTTAGTACTGGAGGTAAGTGTGACACTTAAAGAAAGACTAATCAATCTCCTGCGGCATTACTCATGGATAGTCAGTGAAAATGGTGGGGCCAGCTTTAAGGCTAAGTTGGAGTTGGAGTTGGAGTTGGAGCTGGGATGCCACCTCACCATCTGAGGCTCAGTTTGGGAGGCTGAAGGTTTCCTTTTGGGGTGCAGAGGAACAGAACTGGTTATAGTCCGCTAGGTAGCAGAGATTAAAAAAAACTTGCTAGATGCTGGATCCACTTTCTGGCGGGTTTGGCATAGCAACAAAGTCACCAGGCCTGAGGGTTAAGATTGCAGTTAAACCAGATTACAGCATCAGAGCTGATCTTCATATGTAAACAAGGATCTCGGCTGATTCAGACAGATGTTTTCACCGCCCGCACATCAGTCAGCAGGATGGCGGCAGGACACCAGCAGGTAACTCTCCTGCATAATTTTAAAAGCCACCCCAATCCCCTGCAGGGCAGGAGAGGGGTTAAAATACCTGTGGTATGTCTTTTAACACTGCTTGTTATGAAGGCTGAGACAATTTACAACTCAGAAAAGCATTAATGTAATATTTTAGGATGTAACATTTCCATTCTCAGAAGGACGTAAAGATAGCAGCCATTAATGTTGCACCATTACTCGCTGATTTCAATGGATGGAGTGCATGACCATAGTTACCAACTCAGGGATTAGATGGATAGCTAGGCGGATGGACTTTTCACTGTTTGGTGATCTAGTGAGGGGTATGAAATTTTTGAAACGTTGGCAGGAATTTCTCTGAACTCTGGTAATGTTGAAGGAAATATTTGTCTACCTAGCGGTCTCAGGATGTTCATGCACCAAAAGTTAAGATCGGATTGAATTTCTGGACAGGCTTCGCAAATAATCACATTTTGTAATTTAGAAGCCAAAGAAAGATCCTAAATCCACAGGAAATTGAATTCTTGCTTCTAGTTGTGATACTTAATCCAATTTTGGTGCTTGACTCCAGAAAATACAAACAAGCTAAGCAGAATTGTACACGTAAGATGGAACTGGCAGACTTTCCTTTTCAATTAGATCTCTCCCACACAGAAAAGCCATAGAAAAATTCCCATAGCAAGCTTAACCACGATTGCATTGCAGATGTTATATTGGATTAAAACCAGTATAACTGCTAAATCCATGGAGTAACTATTAATTAGAAATGGGTAAAACTCAAGTAAAAGCACACTTGAAGATACAATCTTAGCTGCCCATGAAAATAGTTCGCCAAGACTCTCTGAATAAATAAACTGCTGGTTCCATGAATACAATGATAACATAATGGCCTCTTTTGTTCTGAGAAACAAACAAAACTCCAGCAGCCATTCATTACAATTGCACTTGCTCACAGGCTTTCCATTCGATTATTACATGGCAAGTTGCCGTCAATGAACCATTCAAAAAACGCAGCACCATCCACAGAGCAGCAGAAACGTCTGCGAACAGGGCAAACTCTTTAACTAATCAGGTTGAAGAATTGTTAATGTGCAGAGTCTGAATGAGGTGTCGTTAGTTAGAATCATGAATTTAATGTCATCAGATGCAGAAAGTGAAATAGCGAGAAGAAAAGAAAGATTGGGTAAGAGACTGAAAGGAAGTAAAAAATAAATTAAAAATAGTCTTCAACAAAAATTAAAGTCTGAGATAACATTAGTTTTCAGTGCCAAAGAGGTTTTATGTTAGCAGCATCTAAGATTGCAATGATTCAAGAAGGCGGCTCACCATGACCTTCTCAAGGGCAAGTAGAGATGGGCAACAAACGCTGGCTTAGCCAGTGATACCCACAACCTGTGAATGAATAAAAAAAATCTCATTCAATTTGAAATTTCATTTTTGGCGAGGACATATGGGGGGGATATGGGTGCAATATTTATTTGTGTGAAATTGTCTTAAGCAATGCTCCACTGGCTGCATTGATTCTCTGGATGATTTTTTTGTCATAGACTTTGTGCCTGAATGGACTTCTGACATTCACCATCTAAACTCATACACAAAGCACAATCATTTAGGTAAGGCAGTGCAAGGCAGCTGGAAACAGTAGAACTGTAATTTGCAATTACTCCAACTTTCAATGGAGGAGGTTTAAAAGAGGGAGAATTTTTAAAACTAACATTATGCAAATTATGGGACACTGCCATTTTATTTCAATGAGAAAGACATCAAATTCATAGGGCAACATCGCTACCATTCAAAATAGATACATCTAGGTCATCAGTGGTACAACTGAAACAGATAAAGCACTGAAAAAAATCATGACACCTTAGCAGGAAACTGGTCAATTTATTTACCCACGTGTAGATGAAGCTGGACATATATAATGGGGGCTTCAGTCTCCCAGAATCTCAAAATTCTACTGAACATGTAGAAGTATTTAATAAGGGCATTGTTGCGAATGTGCTCTGTAGAAACTGTAATTCAATGTTCCAGAAGAATATGTGTTCAACTAGATTAAATGAAGCAGCAAAACATTCTTATCAATCCTTCAATATAACAGTATTAAGTAAACATTAATGATGAATTGCATTCAAACCTTAAACAACTTAAATTTTGTTTCTTGAGCCAAGTCTCAATTGTTCTATCATAAGTATATCTTAATTTTATTGTCATCCTCATCAACTTGTAAGCACAACAGGAAAGGTAATTTATATCAAATCACAGGAGATTCATCAAATTGTCTATAACTAAATTTTAAAGCATTGTTGAAGATTTAATGAAGTATATAAATCTGGAATAATATCTCTCAGGGATTTCATAGTTTTGTAAACCAGAGTAATGAACTTGTTTGCAAACAGAGGTGCAGAATAGCAAGTGTCATTGTGATTAGATTGGATATTTAGAGGTGCACTGTAGGAAATTATCACATCTTCAGATTTGAAGTGGGCTTCTCACTTTTGGGATCAACTTTTTGATTCTTTCAGAAAGGAAGTGTTGATTCCGTTGGGGACATGGATCATACTCACTTGAGTTTGGTCTGTGGGAAATTGTTTCCTTGCCAATTTACGCTAATGTACAACTCTGTATGTCAAGTCCACTCCTGATGTCACCCCCATTTCTGCACCACCTGCTTTCTGTGCCACAGGAATCAACTTCAATCATTTGTTTTCACAATCCTTCTTCATCAACCAGTTTCTGGAAACCTAGAACTAATTTTGCATTGCTACCTCACTCCCTACCTCCAAAAACTCTCATTTTAATTGTGCCTTTAGTCATTCTATAACTACACTTGCAGAGCAGAATCTATTTCTCTCCATTTTGGCGTAATCGGAATTAGTGTTATTATTGTTGATATGTCATTTCAACATAAACACAGTTTAAGTTGAAGTATCCGGGATTAATGATGATATGAATTGATGTTAGTTTAGTCCTCATAGACTTTTACCATCAGTTAATTACCCAGGTCAGTATCCCTAAAGGTGTCATTGGGACTTACTACTTAAAACTTAGTCATCCAACAAAACATTACTGGAAGAGGCAAGAAGAAATTGACAGATGGTCAATTTTCTTACAATGCTTTACAAGCAGTTTTGTTAACAAGTGGGCCCTAACTGGCTGGAAGATTACTTGTTTACATGAGGCACATGCCAGAGATACAGTATATTCCTTTTTTAACTGAATAAATCTCTGGAGCATTCACCTTTGACATCTGGCAGAAGAGTCCCATTTAAAAAAAAATATTGGCTAAGACTAGAAAATACAATCACAGTTCTGGAAAAGTACAGAAAACTGAAGCATATAACATCTGATGCACAGAATGGTAAATTCGGAAAGCTACAAAACAAGAAAGGATTGGATTCTACCAGCAGCCGATGGAGAACCTATATTGAAGGGAGGATAGATAGTGACAGTGTGAATTGCTGTAGGTAGACAAAGGGGTCAAGTGACAAATGCAGTCCTCATTAAATCAAAGTGTGGGTTCCACAGTACAACACTCTCAAAATAAAATGATGGATTATTACACTAGTATAGGAAATGCATTATGGGATGGTCACCTTTTTTGGGTCATATTTCCAAAATGACGGGTTGCACAATGTTAGCAAAAAATGAGGCCAAGAAACTTTTTTTTAGTTATTTAAAACAAGTACAATTAACTTAAACACAAATTGTATAGCTTGAGTCCAGCTATCATACCCAAGTTAGCAGCAACTTTAATTGTAGTGTTTGACTTCTTCAAGCTACCTGTTTTATGGAATAGATTCAGCAAGTTAAAATTGTAGAGTCCTGAAACAGTTCCCTCTCCCACTCTCCTTGGGAAAACAAGTTCCCCCAATGCTCCACATAATAAAATATTTTGTTTAATAAAACACCCGATGCAATTGGATAGTCTCAATCCAAAGTCAATTGAGGACACATTGCAAAGAAGGATAGAAATGTTGAATATCACTGTGCAAAAACAGATCATTTATTCTATGACATCTGTGTCAGTGCTTTTCTCTGAGAACCACATAATCCCACTCTTCTTTATATTCCCTCAAGCACTCAGCTAAGCTCCATTAAAAGATTTCATAGACTATGCTTCAACATCAACTTTTGGCAGAGAATTCTACATTCTATCCACTTTGGCGTGAAGAATTCTTTTTCTAACCTGCAGTTGATTTTGTTCCAGATTAATTCTTCAAGGTCCGCGCTTCAGCGCTATGACTAATAGGTGATCTACTTCTTTGATGAATATGTTGTCAGTTTAATCAGTTAGAAATTTTAGGAAGGTACAATTTATTCTTATCATATTCCTAAATCATGTTTTGTGATTGGCAAGACACTAGATGCAGGGAAAAGGGAGCCCATGATTTAATTAAGACAGGTAATGCTGGAAATACACAGCTGGTCAATTGTGGAGAGAGAAACAGAGTTAATGTTGAAACCTTAACAATATTTGTCTCTCCACAGATTCTGCCCAACCTGGGGCAGAATTTTACGTCTTGCAGGTGGGGACGCACCTCACTCGATTGTGCATTAAACAGCGCAAGAAGGTGCTGGGTGAGTGTCCCGATGTTGTCCCGCATGCGTGCAATCTTCAGGTCAGCGGGTGTGCGCAGGTGTCAGAGCCACACCCACCATCAATTAAGGGGCCACTTAAGGCCATTAAAAACCCAACTGATCCCAATTTTATGTTGCCCGTGCGATTTCACGCTCGTCGCTCAGGCAAAACGGGCAGGCAGGCAGCCCATATTTTGCAAAACCTCATTGAAGGGCAGGATAAAAAAGACCAGCAGCATTGTCAGTGTGAGTAGTGAGGAGCTTAGGAGATAGTTTGCTGCTGATTGCTTATTTGAACTTGACAGCTTCATCTCTGTTCTGAGCTTCATTCTTAGCATTTATAGGCTTCATTTCAGGATTCATTGGGTCTCCAAGGCCCCCAAAGGATTTTGACCTTGTGGACCCTTCAGGTATCAGACAGTCTTCTGCAACCCTGGTAATGAGGATTGTGGTCTCTGCTGGTGGCACCTCCTCTGAGGAGGAAGAGAGGGGCAGAAGGGAGACGAGGCCAGGTGTCCCAATTCAGCTTCCAGGAGAGCGACCTGTGGGAGGAGAGGCACAGGCACAAGGGCCGTGTGGCCAAGGCGGAAGTGGCCACAGAAAACGTCACAATTGTACTGCCAGGGTATACAGGCGGCGATGCAGCTATCTCAATATGTCTGAGGTGCAATGCCGAAGGAGGCTCCGCCTCTCTAGGGAGAGCGTGACCTCCATTTGTCAGATGATTGGGTCTGAGATCACTTCCAACTGTCAGTGTGGCCACCCCATGCCAGTGGCTCTGAAGGTCACAGTGGCCCTCAACTTCTATGCCTCCGTCTCTTTCCAGGGGTCAGTGGAGGGTCTTTGAGGAGCCTCCCAATCAGCTGTTCACAGTTGCATCAAGTTGGTGACAGAAGCACTGTTCAGGCGGACATTAATGACATTTATTCATTTCCGTACGGACGATGCCAGCCAGGCTGAGCGAGCCAGAGGCTTTGCAGCGACTTCTGGGAGTTCCCCACATCCATGGTGCAATAGACTGCACACATGAGGCCATCAAGGCACCTGTGCGTGAGCTGGGCGTCTTCATCAACAGGTCGATGAACGTCCAGATAGTGTGTGAACGCAGGACACAGATTCTGCAAGTCTGTACACAGTACACTGGCAGCTCCCACGATGCTTACATCCTGAGACACTTCCAGGTGCCCAAGCTCTTCAGTGCTCCAGCCTGACTTGATGGATGGCTGCTGGGTGACAAGGGCTATCCATTGAAAACGCTTCTTCACAACCCAAGAATGGAAGCAGAGCAGCGTTATAACAGGAGTCATGCCTCCACAAAGGCAGTGATAGAGAGGAAGATAGGTCTTCTGATGCCTGGACCTTCAAGGGGAGCATTACAATACCCCCAGAGTGGGCGTCACTGATAGAGGCTGCATGCTGCGCTCTCCACAATTTAGCACTGGCAAGGCAGGACCCACTGGAGAAAAAGGATCTTGACACAGCTTCACAGGCCACAGAGGATGAATTCAGTCATGAGTCAGAAGGAAAACACAGCGAGGAGAACGCTGAGGATATGGAGTCAGACCTCTGTATCCTTCAGGGAGGCAGGGACACCAGGGATGCCTTGATCCAACTCTCTTTCAGCTAGGCTGCCAAAGATCTGCTTCCACCTCATGCCAGGGGTGCCACCCCCATCCCGGATGTCTGAAGTGACCCTTTCATTTGAACCCAAAGTCTACTGCCTGCGCAATAAAGTTTAGAGCCATTCACGTCCAGCATTACATACAGGCATGCCCTGCACCATAAAAATAAAAGGTGAAGCATACTCAGACCTTTACTACAAAAACAAAGTTTATCTCAATTTGACAATCCAAAAAAAAAACATCACTTTCTCTGGTCTTCATTCCCAGAGCAGTAAACATAAACAAAACATTACACAACAGAAGATCACCTGTGACCAGTCACTCTTGGGCTCATGGTGTCTAAAACTTATGTTTGCGAGTGCTATGTCTTGGTGTTCCCCCTTCACTAGCAGTGGCATTGGAGACAGCCTACTGACACTGGTGTCTTGTTGGCCTTGATGACCTTGGCCAGTGGACCTTGTGCTGGCCCCAACTGGGAAGATGTGGCCAGTGCCACAGCTGGCATCTCCCCAGTCATCACAGCCTCATCAGATGCCATGGTCACTGGCAGAGGGACAGAGGTGCTGGTTCCATCGTGCAGAGCACCCTAAGAGAAGTCCACAGAGATGACAAGTAGCTCATGTGCCAATGTGAGGTCACTCTAGACCTCCCTGCTCGCTATTGATGGATGGGCACCTAGCTGGGATACTGGGTGCCTCATCTGTCTCCCACACTGGCACTGACCACCTGAGGCCATTGCCCTTTTGAAGGCTTGCAAGTCCAAGCACAATCTCAGGAATCCCTGATTCTGTTTCAGAAGCCACTGTCTCAATGAAGGAGCTCGTGCGCTCGGCCATGAGGGTCAACACAGTGCTTATGCTCCACATGGACTCCTCCACAATAGAAACCATGGCATGCATATCCTCATGGATCTCCATCAGATCCTCCCACACATCCCGCTGGACATCTAGTGTCTGCCGCCTAATGGATGACTCCAGAGTCTCATCATCTGCCGTCGACTCAGCATTGTCCTGGTCTCCAACAGTCTCCCGACTGCCAGTGCCCTGGGCAGTCTCGACCTCCGCCTGCTCCTCAAGCGAGTGTAAAGTGCCTTCACCGCTGTGCTCTGACATTCTAAATGAGGATCTAATGCCCACCAAGGTGCTGGTATCTGCTCTGGTGCCTGGTTTAGAGAGCAGGTGTGACACATGTGCATGTGAAGTCTGGCAGTCCTCTGGCATCAGGGGTGGCTCTTCAGGCTCTGTGATATATTCACCAGCATGCAATCAAAGGCAGAACAACAACATGTCATTAGTTTAAGTCATCACACTGTCATTGCGCATGCCAGGCACCCTGGTGAGACAATGGAGATCTGCATCATGGTGCCATCGTCTTTCAATGATCAATGGAGAATCCAATTTTGAGGCTCCCATCAATGATGAGACTACACAAGAATGTTTGCACCATCTGAAAGTCTCACCTCTGTGCACTGCACTCTTACTTTCGTCTCACGCCCCAGCCTCTCCTCGGCTGGTTGACCGAGGTGTGTGGCGCCTCTCCAGCTTCAAGGCGTCCTGCTCAAATCTGGATAGGATTAGGAGGTTTGGGGGCCTCCGCCTTTCCGGGACCTTTCAATGCTGTTATGGGTCATTTTCCCCTGAAAGCACAGAGGAGCATTGATTAGTCCACACTAGACATGCAGTGCCATTGCAGCCTGGCCAACTCCACCTGAGGAGCACCTTGCAGGGCACATCCGATTCGTGGCCCTCAGCAAGGCACTCAGACCAAGCAGTCAGAGCTCACCCATTGGCCAGCTCCGGCATCATTGGCAGTTGGCACTCAGACTCTAACACCCCTGAGCTCCACAGGAGGACGGCCAGACCTTAACATTTCACCACAATGATCCACGCCAACATATATTCACCCTTCTTGAGCACAGCAGGTTGTTAAACCTTTTGGTGCACTGCACCCATGTACACCGCATAACGGAATGGATGCTGACCTGGACTGCCACCTCTTCCCAAGCTCTTTTTATTAGGCGCGATAGCTTCCTCCTTCTATCTTTTGGGACAAAGGTGTCCAATCTGGCAGCCACCTCCTCCAGGAGGACCACAAGGCACCAATCTGAAAACCAGAGGCCGAGTTCCCACCCGACCTGCCCTCCCGCCTGGCGTCACCAGCTGTACCCGAGGCCATAACTTCAGTGTCCACAAAGCTGCAAATATGTTCTTCCCTGGCAGACTTCAAGGAGCTGCCTCTGCAGTTTTTAAATCGGTCACCAGGTTGCCATTGGACCCAGTGGCCGATAGGCTCCTGAGTCCGCCCGCCCCTTCCCAACCATTGGTTTCACACTGGGCGGGCCTTAATTGGTGGGGAGCTGATTGCAGGCTGCGGCCCTTTTCCTGACCAGTCACGGGCCCACCGATCGCGCCCGCCCGCCAAGGGTAAAATTCAAGCTCTGATATGCATTTCCAGCATTTTCTATTTTTATTTCAGATTTCCAGTATCCACAGTATTTTCCTTTTGTTCCATGATTTAATTATGTCTTTCCTAAATGGAACTCACTCTGAAAACTGTAATACTTCAACAGCATATATGGTCATTTTAATAGGTACATTACTTTAATGTTTAGTGTGCTTTTATATTATAAAGTCAATTATAGCACATTTTTATGGATTCATTGACATCTCACTTTTATTCTTTAAAGAATGCTGGCCAGAATCAAAAAGCAGGCATTTTGTGCAGAATACAGCCTTCTGTTACATCCTCAGTTTGTCATGTCATCAAGAATTTCATCAAACATACAGCACAGGAACAAGCCATTCAGCCGAAATGGACTATACTGAGATTTATGCTCCACACAAGCCTTCTCTCACACTATTTCGTCTCATCATATCCTTCTATTCCATTCTCCCTCATGAACTTATCCAGCTTTCCCTTAAATGCATCTATGCGATTCACCTCAACTACTGCTTGTGGTATATTGCGTTCCACATTCTCACAGCTCTTTGGGTAAAGATGTTTCTCTTGATATGGACTTTTTTAGTACCCATTTTATGTTTCGGGCCTCTAGTATTGGACTGTCCCAAAGTGGAAGCAACTTCACTATGTCTACCCTATCAAATCCTTTTAGAATCTTAAAGATCTTTATCATATCACCCCACGTAGCTTTCTTTTTCTAAAGAAAAGAGCCCCAGCCTGTTACGTCTTTCCTGATATATATGCCTTGCCCCTCACACAGCTCCTGTAATATTTTGAGCAATACTTCTCAGTTACACTGAATCATAAGTAGTACTTGAACCCCAGAAAATGTATTCAACCAAACCTGACTGGTTCATTTTTTCATTCTTCTAAACTCCAATGAGTATAGGTTCATTGTTTAGTCATTGCAATTTTTTTCAATTCTCCTTTTCATTTCCTTGTCCTCCTGTTATTGCTGTTCTTCGTTTTTCTCTCTCTTATGTTTTTATTTCTCTTTTTCTTCTCTTCCTCATCTCAGCTCCCTAATGCTGTGCCTTGCTTTTCATTCTCCTTAGCTTTTAATTTCAATTTCTTTCTTTACTTAAATATATATTTTTTTAAAAATGATTATGCAATTGTAAGATTCCACTACATCTATATGTCCTGTACAATTATTTGGATATTTTGCTTTCTTGACCAGTAAGTGTTGCCCCTGATTACCTGACTTCAGATAATATATACTCTAATAATTGTACTGCAGCAAAAATGGCCATCAAAATTCCCTTGAATATTAGGAGGAAATAAAAGGTTAGTTTCCTTTTGGGCTCAGAAAATCATAACGACCACCGAAATCAATTTGTAATGAAATGTACTCTTTTTAAGAGCAGGAAATGTCCATTAGGTTGATAAAACCCAATAATTGTTGATAGATTACTCATTTCCTTAACCGCCCATTGACCCCCAAATTCCTTCGAGCCTCTGCTCAGGCATTACAGAAAATCTTTCAAGTATCTATATATCACTCATGTACAGGGTAGGAATCCCCATACAGACAGGCTGCCTCAAACCTATCAATTCTAAGTTTAGGGAATTGAGAAACATCATTAACTGTGCAGATAAGTTGCTTTACTATTTGAAGTATTATGTAGCAAATTACAGCGCTCTTTTAACTATTCCCTTAAACCAAAGATCGATAACCACAACATAGTGTTTGCTGAAAAAGGAACAGTTCCATTAAGACGATGGATTGGAGCCAAAAAGGATTTTTATATCTTGTCTCATTTAGTACTCTCTTGCAAGAGTTCCATTATGATCATTCAAAAACTGCACTGTGTGACTAAGTCATTGTGAGCTTCCAGTTCATGATCTAGAAATGTCAAAAGATGAGCTACATTGCATTTACTCCAGTAGAAATCAGGTTGCACCTGCTGTTGAACTGGAAGGTATTTACACCAGAATTTTATGGATCCATCATTTGCATATCAATTAGAATGGCGATTGGCATAAAACCCAGGTGAAACAGAAGTAATGTGCTGGGGTGCCTGGAAAATAGAGTGCAACCTATGAAAAGCCAGTTCTGGCTGAAGATTGCAGCAGCATGGAAGTGGGGAAACATTAAGTAAGGAGCAGTACTTGACTCAGTGAGCTGATTATCAGCAAGTGTGACTGAATGTCTTATGACTGTTGTAGCACAGAGCCATAGAATCATCCAACACAGAAGGAGGCCATAATGCCTGTGCTGACTCTTTGAAAGAGTGATCCAATTAGTCCCACTTCCCCTGCTCTTTCCCCATAGTCCTGCATTTTTTTTTTCTTGCCAAGTATATTGCCAACTCTCTTTTAAGTGTTACTGAATTAACTTGCACCATTCTTTCAGGCGGTATTCTGAGATTCAGTTCATAATGGCTTGTGTGAAAAAATACTCTTCATCACCCTTCTGGCTCTTTTGCCAATGATCTACAACATGCCTTCTCATCACTGATATTCTGATATTCCTTACTGTATTAATTGTAGCTTTAAGGAATGCAGTGACTGTAGCTTTAAAGACTTATCGTGTTCTGTAGTATCATGTGACAGCTTGAACAAATCAGCTCTAAGTATGGGGAAGCTTGGAGTAGAAGCTCTTCTTCCAGTTGTGGAGCTTGATGGAAACATGTAACTGCCGCTGCAGCTTGTAAATAAAGTTCGCTATTTCTAATGCGAAACCTGTCTGGAAAATCAAGTCCATAACAAACTGGCAACAAGGATTGGATAGGGCCTGGCATTGTCCCTTGCCCGGCGACTATGAGTATCTTGTTTAAACTGAAGAAAAGAAAAATATGCTCACCAGGTATGCTGGTGAGTACAAACAGAAGAAACAGAATCACAGAATTTTAACAGCACAGAATGAGGCCATTCAACCCTTTGTGTCTGCACTACTCTTCAAACGAGTGTTATGACCTAGGCCATTACCCTGCCTTTGCTCCGTACCCTTGCAGATTATTTCTATTCAAATAATCATCTAATGCCCTCTTGAATGCCTCAATTGAACCTGCCACCACCACACTTCCAAGCAGTGCATTCTCAACCTGAACCGCTCGTTGTGTGAAAAATTTTTTTCTCACATCACAATAGCTTCTTTTGCAAATCACTTTAAATCTGTGCCCTCTCATTCTTGATCCTTTTATGAGTGGAAACACAATCTAGGAACGTATGCCCCTCTCTGCTGAAAGCAACAAGAGACCCCAGATGGAGAGCAACCTGAAAATAAACAGTTGAAAGAACAGTTGATTGTCCTTCAAGATCAAATGCAAAAGGAATGCGTAACTATTAAGCAACATGAAGAAATAAAGATTGCCTTGAACAATAGAATGGAAGCACGGCAAAGTAAACTCAAAGAGGGCTCAATGGAAGCCCTGGTAATTGTAGAGGGCTCACAGGAAGCCCTGGGTGTTGTATATAGCTGGGTACAGCCAGGAGACAAGAGTTCAGAGAAATGCCAAGGCAGTGCCAGATCAGTGAAGCTATCTCTCTAGCAAAGAGCTGAAGAAGCAGCTGAATAAAGCTAAAGGGGCATTGAAAGGAAAAGTCATATACTTTCCAAGATGTGAGTGGTTACCGGATGTAATAGTTTCTGTGACCAGACCCTTGTTGTACCATATAGAAATAGAAGGCCAGATCATCTGCAAACGTGGATTATTTGAGAAGAAGGGAGAAATCCCAACAAAATGACGTTCCACCTGTAACCATTGTGGAACCTGTAGTCCCTGTTGAAATTGTTCAACCAAGAATAGACATACCAGATGTTTCTGTTGAAGTAGATAACACTGTACTGCCTTTGTCTAAAAAGGTACCTGATGTTGCCGCAGTTCCAGATAATGACCCTGTAAGAGATTTGAAAGTTGTGGAGCTAAGATGTTCCACTCAGATCAAGAAACCACCTTAGAGACTGATTTATAATTTCATGCCCTGGGTATATATTTGTAATATCATGAAGGTAGATGCTCTTGTAAATACAAACTTTACAAAAAATTTTAAGAGGGAGGAATTTATTAATTGAAGCTTTAAGGAATGTAGTGAATTGTAGCTTTAAGACTAATTGTATTGTATGCGTGACAGTGTGAATGAATCAGTTCCAAGCCTTAGAGTGGGAGTTCTTCTTCTAGTTGTGGAGCTTGATGGAAGGATGTAACTGGTGCTGCAGCTTTTAAATAAAGTTCAATGTTTCTAATGAGAAAGCTGCCTGGAAAATCAAGTCTATAACACTGACAGTGGAAATAGTTGGTCTTTTTAAAAATTCTATCAAACCCTTTGTAATTTTGCACATCTCCAAAAATCACCCTTTAAGCCCCTCTGCTCTAAGAAAAACAATTTAAAAGGATCCATGTGCGATAGGTAAAGGAATACTTCACTTTTTTTCAGCAGCAGGATCCATGATCCTTTTATTTCAGAAAATTGATCATTTTAAAGAAGTTTAAAGGTTGGTCCTGGAATGCACACCAAAAGCATGCTGCATAAAGGGCTGATCACAAGTGATAATGCTGGCAATGCTAAGAAGTGATCAGAGCAATAAAATTGCATTTTAGTGGTATTAAAATAATTGATCAGGAGGTGTATTGTGAAATTTCTTAAGCAGCTTTCAATTATGCTTAGGGATCCTTGTCTTATTTAACTGAACTTTATTTTCTGACTTTTGCTATTAAGTATAATGTTTTTATATTTAATGATTGGTATCTGTCAGAATTTATTCCACATGCTTTGTAACATTTGGGGTTGATCTTTACTCAAAGGTGGCAACTTGATCAAATGTGTTGTCAGTGATAGCAGGAAAACTCAGTTGATTTTAGAAGTTGGGCTTCATTAGCATGCTGATTATCTGCTTCACAATACAAATGGTCAAAGTGCCAATAGGAAGTGGATTCCTGATTATTAAAATCAGCTGGCTTGGCAGTCACTTCAAGGGATCTGTGGAAACAATCCCTGGAATAGGATACAGTATGTGAAATGGAAGGGCTATACTGGACAGGGAGCAATTCTTGCTGCTTATGTTCCAAGAGGAATCTTTAAATAAATTTTAAAGATTTATATACTGAGCTACTCCTTGCCCTCAATGCATCTCCAGCAGCTTTGACCTGGTGGGGTAATCGCTGCTCCCACCTTAGGTAATGTCAGCACTAAGACCTAGTTGACATAAGGAGTGCCCAACCTGCATATATAAAAAAGCATTCTGATGGATATCCTGTCACCTCAGTCAGGTTAGTGTGAGAACAGAGTGGGTAAGCCCCCTATTCAATTTTAACTGTCCCTGATCAGTTCCCGACAAGAGGGATTAATTGAAAATGAACCCAGTAAGCCAACCTCTTGCATTAGCCTCAGCTCTCAATATGCCTGCTTGTGTTCTACCCCCAGCAGATAGTTATGTCTGTTTTCTTATCTGCTGCCAACTGTTCTGAATTCCCTTTGTAACTATGTCAGAGAATTGCCTACATCAGTCCTCTTTTATCTCTGGCAGCTGTCAAGACAAATCTCTCCTCTCCCCTTGACATCTTCAGTTTTGGGTGCACTCGAGTTTTGCGAAATCCATGAGTTGATTTGTGCTTTGTTATCACCAAGAGTCTCTTTGTCAGCGTGTGTGATAGAAATCATCTGCTTCAAGTTATTTTTGTACACAATTTTCTTGACCCACCCATGGGAGTTATTGTCATGTTTTATGGCCTTCCTGCACTTCTCTGCAGCACCTTACTTAACCTTGCCAGTAGAAACATCACAGAACTATAGCAATATAAGGAAGTGGCCAGATGAAATTCAGACTCAAAAACAATTTATGGCAAACAGTCACACACATTATTAATAATTCTGGTCTGGCACAGCAAATATCATGATCGACGTGAACAAAATTCAAATAAAGCATAGTCACACAAAGTGGCAGAATGATGGTTCATATCTTACATATTCCATACGATGAGGTTTTGATCACAGATGTTTTTTGGGGGAGGCAGTGAGCAGAGGCTAACAGATATTACTTATTGGGGTGGGGAGGAAATGAAACAAACTCATCCTGAGTCAACTTAATCGCATGCCGCATGACTAGCAGTAAACTCCTGGCCACCCTCTCTGGAGGAATGTTTGAGAGCAAGTGAAAGAGCTGAGTTTATAAATGAGAAGTTATGCAAAAGAAAAGGAATATTCTAGAGAAAAGAATGTCATTCAAAAAGTTCTATCAGAATTTGACAATTGGGAGGAGGGTGCCATAAAAATTTAAACATATAGAGTAAAGCCACAATAAAATATTAATTAAATAGCAACTGCTCCATATATTTAGTTAATTTATGGAATAGACTTTTAAAATTTATTCATAGGATGTGGGCATCGCTGGCTAGGCGAGCATTTATTGCGCTGGCCAGCATTTATTTGGGTCTGGAGTCATATGTAGGCCAGATCAGGTAAGGATGGCAAATTTCCTTCCCTAAAGGACGTAAGCAAACCAGATGAACTTTTACAAAAATCAGCAATGGTTCCGTGTTCATCATTAGACTTTTCATTCCAGATTTTTTTTATTGAATTCAAATTTCACCATCCAATTTCCTGATTAAACATTTAATCTATAAACAATTTTGAAATGTTGATAAGGTGGTTAAAAATATGGATTACTTGTGTTTATAAACAGAAGGATAGAATATAAAAGCAAAGAGATCATGCTAGAATGTTATAAATCACTGGTTGGGCCTTAGTTAAAATATTGAGGATAATTCTGGCCAACACACTTCAGAAAAGATGACAAGGCATTAGAAGATGGATTTTTACAAAAATCAGCAATGGTTCCGTGTTCATCATTAGACTTTTCATTCCAGATTTTTTTTATTGAATTCAAATTTCACCATCCAATTTCCTGATTAAACATTTAATCTATAAACAATTTTGAAATGTTGATAAGGTGGTTAAAATATGGATTACTTGTGTTTAAAACAGAAGGATAGAATATAAAAGCAAAGAGATCATGCTAGAATGTTATAAATCACTGGTTGGGCCTCAGTTAAAATATTGAGGACAATTCTGGCTGCCATACTTCAGAAAAGATGACAAGGCATTAGAAAAGATACTGATGAGGTTTACTAGGCTTGAGGAACTTCAGTTATGAGGAGAGGCTGCAAAGAGTTTGGACTGTTCTGCTTGGAACAGAGAAGATTAAGAGGTAACCTAATGAAGGTTTATAAGATGATGAGAGTTTTCGATAGAGTCAATAATGAAAAGCTACTCTCTCTCTTGGGCAGATTAGCAACCAGAGGTCATTAATACAAAATCTTTGGCAAAAGATCTGGAGGGGAGATGAGGAAAAATGTTTTCACTCAGAGTTGTTGGGAGCTGGACACTATCTGAAAAGTTGGTGGAAGCTGATTTCATAAATAATTCTAAAAAAGAGTTGGACAGGTACTTGATGGTAAGGAACTGACAGGGTTATGAATTAAAGGCAGCAATGTGGGAGTAAGCACATCTGTCCTTTCAAAGAGTCAGCACGAGCAAAACTGGCCAAATTTCTTCTGTGCTATAAGTTTCTCTGATTTTTATTTCTGATTTAATGTGGAGTACACAGATATGAACTTGGTGGTAAACTTCTGGTTTCACAGATGGAGGTTTATTTGCTGAATATGTTCTTTATGATCATGATTAGTAATCTGTATCAAAATTAAAGATGGTATCATTGTCAACAGTAAGTCATTATCAGAAAGTCATTGCAATTTTCAGAATGGCATCAAGATAGTTAAGTTGGTTGAACAAATTTTTGAAAGTATGTTTTGATTCGAACTCTTTACCTACCAGCTGGGAGAATGTAGAAACTATCACGCCAATGGTTCTGTGGCCACAATGCGGTTAATGCTAAAATAATCTTTACTCTTAAAGGCAGTGCAATTCCATTCTATGGCCAGAATCTTGTGCTCTAGTTGGTGGCGAGCTTGGAGTTTGGAAGGGCATTTACTTAGGTGGGATGCTGGTGTACATGAAACCCCACCGCCTTCCCATCTCTGCCAGAATTAAATTCTGGGCGGGAAGGCCCATGGTCGACCTTTCCACCCCAGCATCAATTGAGGCTCTTAAGTGGCCAATTAATGACTACTTAAGGGCCTTATCCCAATGCTGCTGGTACTAACCCAGCTGGCTTGGCCTAAATAGCCAAGTGGTTATGGTACTGGGTTTGAAATCCCAAGATCAAGAGTTCAAATCTCACAATGGCAAACTATAAAACAATGTAACTTCATAAAGAGTTCAAATCTCACAATGGCAAACTATGAAACAATGTAACTTCATCTGAAACAGATGGAAACGTGTTTGTACTCGAAGGAGTTACAACATCACTGGAGGTGGAGAGCTTGATTTAAAAGATTATCAAGAGTTCAAATCTCACAATGGCAAACTATGAAACAATGTAACTTAATCTGAAATAGATGGAAACGGGTTTGTACTCGAAAGAGTTACATCTTAGGCTTGGCCTAAATAGCCAAGTAGTTATGGTACTGGGTTTGTAACCCCAAGCTCAAGGGTTTGTACTCGAAAGAGTTACTAACCCAGCTGCAGATGGGTCTGATCCATGTGATGTGCATGAGAGGTAAAATTGTGCGGCTGGCTTATCACCTCCGGGGGTATAGAGGACACTCGGTGCCTGATTGCGGGATTGGACATCAAGAAGAGGAGACAGCTGAGAGCCACTCCCCTGCACCGCTCTCCCCGCAAACCCCATCCCATGAAACCTCACCCCCACCCGCATTACCTACCTGTGACCTGGATCATTCTGTGATCCTGGCTCTCTGGTACGCTTGTCCTTCCAACAGCTGCCACGTCCTCCACAGTGAGCACAAAAGTTGCCAGCCTCTGATTGACTGGCAGCTCTTGGTACAGAAGACTTCCACCCCTGGGGTCTTGATTCCGGGCAAAGACCCACTGCTGGCCTCGCCTTACTGGCATGTGGTTCGGCAGGCCTACCTGAAAAGTGGCAGCATGGGTGTCTCATTGGCTTTCTGGCCGGCAGGCGAGATCCCTACTGACACCTTAACAAGATTCCGCCCTCTACCTCTACTTATATATCTCAACTCCATCAATAAAATGACATCTTAATATTCATTAATTTAATAGCCATTAACTTTTTGTCAGAACTATATTTTTGAGGAGAAATACTGAAGGTGACATTTGGAGTAAGAATTCCATTGTGGAAATGTTTCAACACATTTTTGAGAATGAAATTGGTGCTTCGTTATTGTGGGAAGCCCAGCCTAGAAGTGTACACAAAAAACAGTGGCTGCCATACAAGTTAAGACACAGGTTAGGCGTCCCCAGCAGCTGCCTGAAATGAATGTTGACTTCATTAAAATATATAAAAAGGGGCTTAATACTGTATAGGATCCTTTGCCTCTATTAGTCAGCAGAATGACTCGCAGTGATAATGAATGTCACTGACCAATTACGTTCGCTAATTGCACCAACGTGATTTAGACCATACTGTCAATGCAGCCCAGATTGTTGACTTAAATATGGACTCTCACAAATGTCTACCCCTTGTTCATCAACATTTTTCATTTTGAATCAAGTTCTATCTACCACAATTTTACATGCATTAAATATTCAAATGAGTGCACCAGCAGTTTTTAATCTCTGTCCTAATCTTAATCTTCATTTGAATGTTATCTCTCTCCTGCTCTGAGCTTCATCAGATAAGATGCTGCTGTTGAGATTTAGTTGTATTTCTCTTTGCGAGCAATTGGAAGGACTATAATCTCCAGCTGATTTTCATCCTGGAAAGTAAGTGAATTTGCCCGATGCATGGCACAGTATCATTTGATATGGACGCAAGTGAGAAAACTTTAAGGGGGAGGGAGGAGAGATGACCATTTCATATTTAATCATCGATTTTCAAGTACTAATCAATGCAGTTTAGAAACATCAGGCACATCTTAAAGGGAAAAATGAAGTAAGTACCAGAGATGGACCAGGCTAAGTAACCAAGGGATTGTTGCGAAACATCAGAATATAGAATAAGGTAAAATATGTTCAACTCATCTAGATTGCTCCATGATACATATCCAGGGCCCGATCTAAACAAACTTTATTATTTCTTCCTTCCCATGCCGTATCTCTGTATTCACTGCAGAATCAGAAATCCTTTTTGTCAGTGTCACTTCCAATCTGGTTAGATATTGTCTGTATAGTATGTACTGAATAATTCAACATACTGCTATTCACTGTGCTAAGTAATTTGGCAATACAGCTGAAAACCCTTATTCTTTGATGTTCTAGAATATAAAGCTGATGTTCATTGATGTTCTACATCACATAGTGCTTTAAAAAGAACTGAAAGCCAATAACATCAAGCGAATCATTCATGATTGATTGTACTGTTTTAGAAGAGTATTAAATGGAGAACGTGAATGCGACTGATAGTCTCACCATGACTATATATGCGTTTATACCTGAGGACAATATTGTTTACCTGCTACAGTTACCTCTGTGAGATGGAGATAATTTGATGTATTCTGGCTTCACCCAAAATTCCCATGTCTACATGGTATAAGACAGGCAAAAATAATTACATTTCCATAAAATAAAGTTATTTTTTATTTATAATGACAGTTCAGTTCTTTAACTTGAACTATTTGAACTCCTCCCTGCTTGTCCAAGATTGTAAAACAACTTTGCTTTGCATCACCACTAAGAAGTCATTATTTATTCATTTATGGGATGGGATTGGGCATCACTGGCAAGGCTAGCATTTATTGCCCATCCCTTATGATGCTTGAGAAAGTAATAGTGATATGCCTCCTTGAACTGCTGCATCCTATGTGGTGTAGGTACTCCCACAGTACTGTTAGGAAAGGAGTTCCAGGATTTTAACACAGCAACAATGAAGGAACGGCGATGTATTTCCGAGTCAGAACGGTGTGTGGCTTGGAGGGGAATTCAGAGGTGGTAGTGTTCCTGGGCACTTCTGCCCTTGTTCTTTTACGTGTTACACGATGGGAGGTGTTGTTGAAAGAGGCTTGGCGAGTTGTGGCAGTCACACCCTGCTGCCACTGTGCACCAGTGGTGGAGGGAGCAAGTGTTTAAGGTGGTGAATAGGTGCTGATCAAGCAGGCTGCTTCATTTTGGATGGTGCTAAGATTTTTTATTCTTGTTATAATAGCAAGAGTCTCGAGGATCTCAAGGGCCTGATTTAACAGTGGGAAAATGCATGGCAAGGTTTTCTCCTTAGAGCACTACAATTGTAATATACATGCAGTTTCAGATTACATTATTGTAATTTACTGAGACATATCTGGAATCCAATTGCGGTAGAGTGATTGTGCAGAGAGAGTTTGGTTGAATTGTAAGGTAAAGTAATTTGCCATAGTCCACAAAGGACCACAGGCATCTGTCTCCATTAGAGGCAGGCAATTGGTTATATAGCTTTAGGTGCACCATCCCACATGATTATCCCACATATATCTGAAAATTCAACTCTTCAGTCTCTCTACATCAAAGAACTCTGTAATAATTGACTTAAAATTAATACAACATTAATATTCCTCGGAAGCATATATTAACATTCATAATTTTTGGTCAATGGACACACCTCACTATATTGATGGAAACTTATTGAGTTATGGAATAGGATTATTGATGGCCACACAAATAGCTACACGTGTATCAAAGAAGCCTGGAGTTTGGGATGTGAGCAAGATGATAAAACAGTTATTGTCTTTTCTGATGGTCACTGCTAAAATATATCTTTATACAGGGCTATAGCCAAGGTGTGGGTAACTCAGGCAGTGGGTAGAATTTGCCAACCCTGAGGGCATTAAAAGACAACCAGGTTGTATGGTCGACTAGTACGTGTAGTAATTGGTTGATAAACCAATTCTGAACCACTAGGCTACTGTACCATGATAACAGTAGATGGCACAGTGACCGACTATGGTGATGTTCTTGTAGATACCTAGAAGAATCAGTCTAGTAAAGTTTGAGCAGTGGTTACTTACTTGTGTAGTTTAGTGATAGTTAACTGTCCATTAACATCGTCATGGGTCAGGTAACATACTGTTGTCATAGCGTTCCTCTTGATTCTGAAGCCCTTCATACAATAGTTTTCCTAAGTAGCTGCATCTGGCAGAGTAAGTTTACTGCTGGTTGTAGTTCTACAAATTATGCACATTTGCATTCCACCTAGAGCCTCTGCTACATTATACAATAACTTAGAATGGCTGGTGCATTCACATTAGGAGAATGGAACTCCCGCAGCGCTACTCAGTGTTCTGTTGACATTTTGAGATCTTGCTCTACTTTTATAAAGCTAATCTTTTTATAAAGCTAAGCTCTGAGTCTTGAAATTAATCTTTGTCCTTATCTCACCCTGTGAGAAAAGTGCACTTTTTGAGTGTCCTTTAACAAGGCATTTTGTTATTAGCAAACTTTCACAACACATTTAAGGAACATGGCTCTGAATGGCAATGAAAACTGAAGAAAATATAGTCCTTCCCTTTCCATTGGTCTTTCTCACTTTAAACTCTACCTACAACTGAAAAGATAATCCACTGTAGCTCATGTTACACCCTGAGGCATTATTATGCAGTATTTGTGACACATTGTTCATATTACCTATGGTTTACTGCTATTTCTCTTGTCATTTCTCATGAGGTGCGATCACACTGGTCATGGTAATATGTAAACAAATTTAATGCTGTTTAGGAACTTGTTCAGTATAACCTGGTATGCCCTCAGTCACTTCGCTGTAGTTCACCTGCCATATAAAAGCCATACACTAGTCTAACTTCTTCACAAAAGATACAAATCCTAATATTAAAGTCTCAGTACAGAATCTATCCTGTCTGTTTATCAGAATGATATAACATATTCTGTTGAGTCATCCGCCCTCTGCTAAAGACTTCAGCAAGGCCTGTCACTAAGTGAATGTTAAAGATTTATTACATACTGAGTTTCTGGATGGATATACTTAAAGGACCTAAATCAAAATCATTCTAGCAATTGGGAGGCAAAAGTAGGAATACATTCTGATCCTTCTCCTGTGTTGATCAAGAATGGCTGTTCTCTGCTGTGTATCAACTTACCTAATTCTGTTTTCCATCTCTTAACCTCTTTTACTAACATGGGCATAAGGAAATGAGAATTCCTTTTGGTCAAGGGACAGAAGTACTTAGTGCATGCTACTACTCTATTCCAGGCCAGTATTATGCCAAATTACCATTTGTTTACAAGGTAAGAACTGAGCTCTCTGACACTTAAATGTTCCCTTGTTTATTAAAGCACATTTTACACTATGACCTGGAGCGTTTAATTGTGCAATGTTTTGCAATGCAACTCTGCGAAAATCAGCATAAAATGCATAAATGATTTGGAATTTTAGATACAATTTGCATTCATTCAGTCGTCAGAAATTGCCGTTTAAAATTGCCATTGGAAAAACCAGATTCCCGAGTCAGCACCTGAACACGTGGTGTCTGAGCTCGCCCCGAAAAGGGAAAGAAGAAAAATCAATTAATTTGAAAGAGCCGTGACTAAAGAATCAGCTTTAAAGACTAGGAAAGGCCAGTATTCAACACTTTGTGATGCTGAAGCATAGCGCTGAAATGGAGAAGTTAGAAGCTAGTCTATCCAAGCAGCCATTGTTTAGCATTTTTTCAAAGCTGAGTGTGAATGCCATTACAGCGGAAGCCAAGCAGAACTGGCAAGTGCGGGAAAACCCTTTGAGTTCAAATGAACGGTGGCACCATCTTGGATTTCAGCAATTTCTTAAAGCTGAACCCACACTTTAATTTTTTTTTATCCTTGGAGCAAAAATCCAATTTACCAAATCAGTTTGGACTCATCCAAGGGCCAAACCTAATAGAAAATTGAGCGTCACAGAGAAGAGAATTTTTAAACTAGAGTACATTTTGTCTAAGTAGAAAGACAGAAAAAGTCCAGATTTATACTTTTTTATACAGGTTTGGTGAACTTGCTGATGAAGTAATCCTAATGCAATGCATTGATGAATCCTCAAACAGCTACGATGAAATACTAAAAGACTTCGATGACTATTTTAATCATCAAGTTGTGGACTGGACGGAGCTTTAAGAAAGCCACAGAAAACCCCAGGAATGCATTAAAAAAAAACAATACGCAAGTAAACAACACAAGGGTGCCAGAGAGGCAGAGAACTTTCTGGAAGTCTCAAAAATATATTGTTTTTAGAAATCCCAACACATTACCTGAACTGCAACTGAGTGAGCAGCTGACTATGAATGAAGGAAAGCTATCTGATGAAACCCAAAATAATCAAACCCTGTAAAAGGAAAATTAAATAAGGTTGGAAAATGTTCATATCAGGACTGAATTGGAAGATTTGAAAACTCTAGATTCAAGCTGAGTATATACCCTTGGAAATATATGAGACACTAAAGTCATCAATGAACCAATCTGTTCAAGGTGTGAATAAGCAAATTTTTGAGGTGTCACAGGGTACAAGAAAGAGACTACAGAGCTGAAGAAAATGGTTGGACATTTGAAAGAAGACTTGGAAAAAATGACATTTCCAAGGAGATATATGAAGTGAAGAAATTCAAGAACTTAGAATGGCTAGAGAAAGGAGAAGTTCTCACAAAAGACTGAGGTGTCTCAAAAACAATTATCAGAAACATAATTACAGAAAGTGAGCTTGAGAAATAGTGCAGAGCAATTGTATTCTGCCAAGGGAAAACTGATCAGTGCAGAGAATCAACTTTCATGTATAAAAGATGCATTTGATAAGGGAAACAAGAACTAATGAGAACACTGGAATGTCACTCATAGAACACCCTGAAAGAGGACTTTGAGTGCTTAAATGATGAATTTGCAGAATCAAACTCAACAAAAATGGATCTTCAATTAAAACTTGATGAACTTAAGCATCAGAAGTTTCGAGTAAGCATCACTCAAAATGCCAGGAACAGGAGAAGGAATTGTTGATGAATCAGAACAGTTGCCTGAAAGCAGAATTAACAACCAAACCTGATGCACTTCTTGAACTTCCGTCCAGTCGAAACAACATGAAGGATGAGATGCACAGTATGGAAGAGCAGATCCAGGCTTTAAAAACAGAAAAGGAGAATTCTAAGGAACAGATTGAAAACCCATTGAATGAATTAAAAGAGCCTAAGGAGCAGTCAATGACCATGGAAGAGAGATTCTGAAATGAACTGAATGCCCAGGCGAAGTTGTGAAAATTATATAAGAATTCCACAGATAACTCGGAAACAAAAACATCTCAACTTACCAGAGTCATTGCTGAGCTGAATGAAAGGATTCATAAGCTCGAAAAATAACGGGAAAAGAAGAAAGTAGTCAAAAACATGGCTAAAATTGTGAAACAAGTGGGAATGAAAGTTTCATTGTTGAAACATGGGCCGGGAATTTCTGGACCCATCCATTAACGACGTGCAGGGTCAGAAAATCCCGCCCAAGAACTTCCCTATGGGCCATGGCTAGCTGCATGACAAAAGAAGAGGAAAAAAACCCCTGGGGATGAACACAGTGTTCGTCAACCCCAGAAAAAATATGATAATTCTACAACTACCTATCACCACAACTGCCAAATCAACAAAGAGTGCTTCAATACCAAGGAATGGAAAACGAGGATGAAAAGATAGCCAGATGGCAGAAGAACCTCCAAATCTACAGAGTTTACCTGCAGCGACAGAGCCTACCACTGCTCCGACAGTGGTGCGACTGAAACATGGAGGCTTCCAGACTGTCTGAACCGATGAACTCAGTGACTTGAAGGTGGGAGATGGGGCAGTAATAATGTTGTAATTACAAGGGATAAACTAGAATAATTTGAACTACATTGGATGAAGATTCAGAGGTAGGTGTGGTAAAAGAGTGGCACATATAGGATCAACATGGGACTGAATACAATACCTCCCACGCAGTGGTGTAAGAGAACACATGGCCTGCTCCTAGGGGACAGTGTAGTGTTGGAAAGAGTCATGTGCATAAGCAAGTATGGAGACAGCTCCTAGCTATATATGTACCTAACTTCTGTAGTTAATAAATACATACAACTAATCTACTTAAGACTACAGAAACTTTATTAAGACCCTCTGAGTGATATCCAACACCCTATAAAAAAAAAGACATTAAACAATTGTAATCAGATAACACCTCTCATGATTAGACTCATGGCATTGCATCCATGATCAGACCCTTGACCTTGCATCCACAATTGGACCCACAATCTTTCACCTATGATCTCCCCTTGACCTTTCCAATCTCCCCCATACCTGGTCTCTTCAACCTCCCACCCTGCTGCCTTTCTAATCTCCCACTTTGCCTTTCCAATCTCTGCCCCTGCCCTCCCTGTCTGGCCTTTCTTATTTCTCTCTACCTCCCTCCTTCCAATCCATTCCTGGGCTGTGGCCCACCAATGCAGGACATGATGCTGAAGGATTACTCAGGTGGGTGATGTGAGGTCAAGGGGACATTTGAAGATCAAGATAAAGATTTTGAAATTGATATGGAGGAATGTAAGCCAGCGGAACTTGATTAGAGGATACGCTGTGGTATTCTGAATGACTCTGCGATAAAGGGACAGTAGAAACTGATTAGGAAACTATTACAAATGTTCACTCTTGTGAGATTAAGGTATAAATTAAAATCTCAATAACAGTGGAGAAAAGTCATAGTGGAGGCTGGCCTCCAGACTTCCAACCCAATTATCTTTCCATTAACTTCAAATTCTAAAAAAGTCCTTGCAATTCTTAATTCAAAAGAAGTTAGTTTTAAGTGATTCTAAGTTACTCAGAGATGAGCCCGTTGATCACAATGATAGGTAGCATTTTACTACATTCCTTGTTATTCATAAATTTTTGTTATATATATATATATATATATATATATAGAAGTTCAAAAAGGCATGTACTTAAATAAATGAACTGCTGATAGATCTGGAACATACAATTCTTGCACACTGCAGGTAAATATCAATTCAGGTTAAGGTTTTGACACAGTTAGCAAACTCCTTTAAGCTCAGCAAAACAGAACTTTTTTGGAATGGGCTCAGAAATTTTATAACTGAGAGATTAAGCACTAGATTTACAGCACTGTTTGAAAAATAGTCAGTGCCAGAAAACCTATTGTAAACGGCAGTCATTCACAAAAAGCTATTATTTTATCAAGCTGTCGCTATTTTTTCCTATTTGGATTATTTTAATAGTTTACCTTCTGTGCCATACAACAAGCACAAAACAGCAATTAGTCATAGTCATAAGACGGAAAAGTCTGTTTAGATCTGTTTGTGATTTTAATGAGTAAAGCGTGGAATAATGGGAACTGAGTTGTAAGGCAACTCACGTTTTTCTGAAGATCATATATTTTTAACACATGGTTAAACCCACATGGAAAGATGGAAATTATTTTTATTACACCCTAGAGCACCTGTACACCACATCATCTGCAAAGTGTTTCAACTTTAAAATTAGTGCAATTGGGCTATCGACCCCAGAAAAATCAACCCAGGGTACTTCCTGTCGTCATACTGGTATTATAAGTAGCCTTCAGACATAAAGGGGTTGATAATAATGCAGAGCTGAGATTTGAGCAGGAGTGGGGTGTGCATTATAAGGTGTGAAACCTGAAAGCTTAGGGGTGTGTGACAATGCCTGGCTTTAATTAGAGTGGGGAGGTGGTGGTATAGTGGTAACATCACTGGATTAGTACTCCAGAGGTCCTAGCAAATGCTTAGGAGAAAGAGGTTCAAATCCCACCATGTCAGCTGGTGAAATTTAAATTCAATTAATTAAAAAATCTGTTTTTTTCAAAAAAAAAGCAAGTCTGAGTACTGGTGACCATGAAACTATCATTGATTGTTGTAAAAACCTATCTTAGCCTCGCAACAACTTAGCCTCATGGTCCTGATGCCTGTTGTGGCTGGGGACTGCGGTGCAGATCCCCTGATGCTGGGTCATTGTGTGGTGGCAGGGATGGGGAAGGCTCCCCCACTCCCTCCAAACCCTTTGTACCAGGTGCCTCGGTTCTCAGTTCGGAACTTTTTCCAGACACAAGGGCAAACCGGTGCCTGTGATGAAGCGAGGCGCTGAGCTGCTGCCGCCCTCTGGTCCAGAGCCCATGAAGGAGCTCAGACTGGACCCATCTGTCCTTGATCCTAGGGGTGGGATTGGGATGGAGATAGGTTCAGCTGGTGGGTCCATGCCATCCGACACACTCAATGTGGCAGCAGGTCTGGACCAGACGGTGGCTTGGTGGAGGGCACAGGGGATAATTTGGAGTCCATCGCCAGTCAGGCAATAGATGACCTCGTGCCCCCCACCGAGTTGCCCCTCATCTCCGTTGGGGCTTCCTCTAGACCAACCTTGGTCGCTGTGATAGAGTCCAGCTGGCCCCCCATCTTTGGTCAGAGCTGGCACTGCTGGTCCAGTCAGTGTGCTCAGCCCAAAAAGCCCCCAGTGTAGATCGGAATGAGTGGCATTAGCTGCAAACATTCATCTCTGGGCTCCTGAGGGAGTGGAGGCCTACACGTGCCTCTCCTACCTCCGAACACTGAGGCGATGGTGTTGGGAGTCAGAGTGCTTTTGAAATGAAGGTAACCATTGCCAGCCTCAGCCTCAAGGGCAGCAGAGAAGCACAGCGTAGGCTCCAGAGCTTCCGAATCTTCAGGAATGGGAAGTATGCACTCTTCATCTGCAGGAAGCCCAAACCATTCTGAGAGACAAAGCTATGTGGGGGTCTACATGAGTCACCTGGCGTCGAATTCTGGTGGGGTGGTTATCTTGTCCTCATCTTTTATACTGGAAATTTTGGGTGTTGAGGAGCCTCTGCCAGGCTGATTGCTGCATCTTACCATCTGCCTGAAGGACATGCTGCTTCACCTAGTGAATGTGTGCACTCCCCTGGCTGGGCCACAGCAAACGAGTTTCTTTGATGACCTGTCCACTCTTCTCGGCTCCATCGATGCCAACAAGTGCGTTTTCCTCAGTGGGGAGATTTCAACTGCACCTTTGAGTACAGAGACTGCCCTGGTACCCTGTGCTGCAGAGCATCAGTGGGGAAGTTGAAGAAGCCTGATCAGGTCATTCAGCTTGGTGGATATCTGGCAGAATCTCAATCCTGACTCCAGTGGCTTTACTTATATGAGTACTGGAACTGGAGAGTCCAAATCGACCACCGTTACATTTCGAAGGTGTTCGTGTCCTATATTGTCTTCTGTGCGGCAGGTGCAGTGGTCAGACCACAGTCTGTTGTAGGCGGAATTCATTCCATTACACACACAGCTGGGGTCCACATACTGGCACTTTAACAACCTCTGTTGGAGGATGAGTGGTTCCTGGACCCATTTCATTGCTTCTGGGTCGGCTGGAGAATGAAGCAGGGAGGCTTTCCCTCCTTGGGCCTATGGCGGTGTGTGGGAAAGACTGATGTCTGCATTCCCTGTCAGGAATACACAAAGGGGTCGACAAAGAGGTGGAAGTCCAGGTTGAGAGGTGGGAACAGGAGGTACTTGACCTGGAGTACCTTCTTGGTCAGGCCATCGAGAACCCAGCCCTGCAGAAGGTGTGCAAAGAGAAGAAGCGAGTGCTGAGCGGCTTGCAACTCATCGGATCCCGAGGTGCATTTGTGAGCTTGTGGATTCGGTTCCTTCAGGACCTGGGCTGCAGCACCTCTTATTCTACTCACTGGAAAAAGGGCATGGGGTCCATCAGCAACTCCTTACGCTGCTGGCTAACGATGGATCTCTTGTCTCAGATCCGGAGGGAGTAAGAGCCAAGGCCAGAGCCTATTATACTGCTCTGTTCTCTCCAGATCTGTCCAGCGAGGTTGTTCGTGGAGTTTTGTGGGAGGACCTGCTGCAGGTTGGCCCAGAGGGCACCAAGAAGCTTGACGCTCCATTTGGTTTATCGGAGCTCACAGGTTCCCTTGATAGCCTCTCACGGGGCAAATCCCTGGGGCTGGATGGGCTGTCCGTGGAGGGACAGACCGTGTCAGGGCCTCCTGGGATGTCACGCATGTCACCTGCATCTACACACAAGTCCTGGGGGAAAGCTTAACACGTGGGGGAATGCCCCTCTCATGGCACAGGGTCATCACAGCCATGCAGCTGAAGAGGGGAATCTCTGCTTTCTTATGAACTGGTATCCGGTCTCCCTCCTCAGCACAGGTTACAAAATCTTTGCTGGGGTGATTAACTGCGCCTTGGCACCGTGCTGGACCACATGCTCCACCCTGATCAGTCCTACATGGTCACAGACCGCATAACCCACAACAACATCCACCTGGTCCAGGACCTGATCCATATTTCCCAGAAGACTAGTCTGTCGAGCATCTTTCTCTCCCTTGATTGGGAGAAGACATCCGACAGGGAGGATTATGAATATTTATTCGGGACTCTGCAAGCATTCAAGTTTGGGACGCATCTTGTCACTTGGATTCGACTCATCTACCATATTGAACACTACTTGGAAGAAGCACCGAGGGCAGCAAGGGCACAAAATGTACTCTGGTTGGGAGACGTCAATGTCCATTAACCAGAGTAGCTCGGTAGTACCACTACAGACTGATCTGGCTAAATCCTTAAGGACATAGCCGCCAGACTGGGTCTACGGGAGGTGGTGAGGAAACCAACAAGAGGGAAAAGCATATTTGACTTCATCCTCACCAACCTGCCTGCTGCAGATACATCTGTCCATGACAGTATCGGCAGAAATGACCACCGCACAGTCTTTGTGGAAACGATGTCCTGCGTTCACATGAGGATACTTTCCACCTGGTTGAGTGTCACTATCAACATGCTAAATGGAATAGTTTTTGAACAGATCTAGCAACTCAAAACTGGTCATTCACAAGGTGCTGTGGGCCATCAGTAGCAGAAGAGTTATATTCAAACACAACCTGTAACCTCATGGCCAGGCATATCCCCCACCCTCCTATTATCAGCAACCTGGGGGATCACCCTGGTTCAACGAAGAGTGCAGGAGGGATCACCAGGAACAGCACCAGGCATACCTAAAAATGAGGCATCAACTTGGTGAAGCTATAACACAGTACTACTTGCGTGCCAAACATCAGAAGCAACATGCAACAAACTGAGGATTAGATCTAATCTCTGCAGCCCTGGCACATCCTGAATGGAGGTGGACAATTAAACAACTAACTGGAGGAGAAGGCTCCACAAATATCCCCATCCTCAAAGATGGTACAGTCCAGCACATCAGTGCAAAATACAAGGCTGAAGTATTTGCAATGATCTTCATCCAGAAGTGCAGAGTGCATGATCCAACTTGCCTCCTCCGGAGGTCCCCAGCATCACAGATGCTAGTCTTCAGCTAATTCAATTCACTCCAGGTGATATCAAGAAACAACTGAAGATACTGGATACTGCAAAGGCAATGGGCCCTGACAACATTCCAGCAATAGTACTGAAAAGTTGTACTCCAGAACTTGCTGCGCCCCTAGCCAAGCTGTTCCAGCACAGCTACAACACTGGTCTCCAGCACTGTGTAAAACTGACCAGGTATGTCCTATCCACAAAAAGCAGGACAAATCCAACTGAGACAATTACCAGCCCAACAGCCTACTCTCGATCTTCAGTAAAATGATGGAAGGTGTCCTTGCCAGTGCCAATCAAGCAGCACTTACTTAGCAATAATCTGCTCACTGATGCTCAGTTTAGATTCTGCAAGGGCTACTCATCTCCTGACTTCATTACAGTCTTGGTTCAATCGTGGACAAAAGAGCTGAACTCAAGAGATGAGAGGAGAGTGACTGCCCTTGACATCAAAGCAGCATTTGACTAAGTATGGCATCAAGGAGCCTTATTACAGCTGGACTCAGTGGGAATTGGGGAAAACTCTTAACTGGTTGGAATCATACCTAGTACAAAGGAAGATGGTTGGTGGTTGTTAGAGGTCAATCATCTTAGTCCCAGAACATTGCTGCAGGAGTTCTTCAGGGTAGTGTCCTGGGCCCGATCATCTTCAGTTGCTTCATCGATGACCTTCCTTCCATCACAAGGTCAAAAGTGGGTATGCTCATTGATGATTGCACAATGTTCAGCAGTATTTGTGACTCTTCTAGTACTGAAGCAGCCTATGTCCATATGCAGCAAGACCTGGACAACATTCAGGCATGGGCTGATAAGTGGCAAGTAATGTTCGTGCCACACAAGTGCTAGGCAATAACCATCTCCAACAAGAGAGAATCTAACCATCTCCCCTTGATGTTCAAATGCATTACTATTGCTGAATCCTCCGATATAAACATCTTTGGGGTTACATTGACCAGAAACTGAACTGGACCAGACACATAAATACTGTGGCTACCAGAGCAGATCAGATACTGGGAATTAGGTGGCGAGTAACTCAGCTCCTGACTCCCCAAAGTCTGCCCACCATCTACAAGGCACAAGTCAGGAGTGTGATGGAATACTCACCACTTGATTGGATGAATACAGCTCCAACAACACTCAGGAAGTTTGACATCATCCAGGACAAAGCACTCTACCCACCACCTTAAGCATTCACTCCCTCCACCACCAACACACATTGGCAGCATCTACAAGGTGCACAGCAGCAACTCACCAAGACTCCTTTGACTGCACCTTCCAATCCCGTGATTTCTACCCCCTAAAAGGACAAGGACAGCAGATTAATGGGAACACCACCACCTGGAAGTTCTCCTCCAAGTCACTCACCATCCTGACTTGGAAATTTATTGCTGTTCCTTCACTGTCACTGGGTCAAAACCCTGGAGCTCCCTTCCTAACAGCACTGTGGATGTACCTACACCACATGGACAGCAGCGGTTCAAGAAGGGGCTCACCACCACATTCTTGAGGTTTAACTGATGATGGGCAATAAATTCTGGCCCAGCCAGTGATGCCCACATATAATTTTACTTAACAGTTTTGAGTTTCCAAATTGTGTGTTTGGGCGTGACTTAATTTTGCCTTGACTATTTAAAAGGCAAATGGAGTTTGGAAGAGTTGGAAGCATTTTAGGAAAAAGTGAAGAATTAATAGAATCAAAAGACTGTGCCCTGCCTCAGTGAGGGAGGAAGAAGGTCTTCTTCCTCAGAAATGACAAGAAGAAACCTTCTGTTGTGAACAAGAAGGATGGCTACAGGTGGCTGAGGAGGTGATCCAAACCTGGATCCAAGACAGGAAGTGAATTATTAACTAATAAGACCTGGAAAGGTGTGCACAGCTCCAGACCTGCAGCCTATAGCACCTGTGTTCCTTAACCCTGTCTTGTAAATTGTACTCAATTTGCATCACTCTTCACACCCACTTAAGTTTCAGTGGCACCTATCATTCCCCTCCTAACCTCCAATATCCTCCATTCCCACCCATCCCAATCTTTATAAAAGGTGATCCCATCAGATTCTCAACACATGTCCTCAAATGCCAACCAGTGCCAATGGTGATGCATCAATCTGATTGGCTCTATTGCTAAATGCACTGCATCAATCCAAAGCAGATGTGCTCTACAAACACTCTTAGGTCTATCATGCTCCCTTTCAAGAGAAGAGAGCACTTAATATAAGGAGAAGGTCCACCTCAGATCATACAGTTGACATCCATAAAGCACCAGGCCATGGACATTAGCAGCATATCAGTGTTCCTAACTACATGGGATGGGGAGATTCGGGCTTCATTACTGTATGGTGATGACATCAAACATCCCTGACCTGAGTGATTCTCGGCAGCGTCTTCCTGCAGGAAATCAGCATAGGCTGTGTAGACTGTCCATTTAATGTAATCAATGAACAAAGCTGAAAGGGTTGGGCATGTAGTGACCCTGTGGTTCTGCCTGTCCATGGGGCATTGACGTAAGCCTACAGATTAAAGCCTACATAGCCTCCACATGAAAGCAAACAAAATTCTCTCCCACCATGTCATGCCTGAGATGTGAGTCAGAGATATCTAATGTCATCACCATGCAGTAATGAAGTCTGAATCTCCCCATCTCAGATGGTTAGTAATAAAGTTTTCCCTTGTTGATCTGATTTCGGGGTCACAAGAATTATAATTACCTTAATGTAATTTAATGTAATGTAATGTGGCTCTGTCACATGAGCAGGACATGGTATTACAGAAGTTTTAAAATTTTTATTTTATTTTTATTTGCTTTAGGAAACCTCATCTTGTTCATAGATGAGGTTTCCTAAGAAATTCAAAGGCCACTTGGCCTTTTCACATGCCTGCCACCTATAAGATTGGATGGGAAGTGAAAAGTTAAAGTTCATTGATAATTTAATGGCCTTAATAGGCCTTTTAATTGTCGGCGGACACACTGCCAACTTCGGCGCAAGCCCACCAAATGAAATGTTGCGCAACTGCGCATTGACATCGAGACACACGCCCAACGTGAATGCATGTCATTATGTGCCCGAGTGGGTTGGGCGCACGCCCACCAAGCTAAAAATTTTACTCTTGGAGTTCGTTGGAGGGGTTTCTCAAAGGCACCATCAGGTAACTTTGAAGCAAGTATCCTTTGTAACCTTGGTACTAGCTCCTAAGGCTGGTTTCAAAGAGGATTAATTGGAGACATCATTATACACCACAGTTAAAATACAAACTAGTGTGTTTATGGCAGTTCGGGATTGGATTTCACAAATGTGTCCTAGTGCATGAATGACAAAAGGCACACTAGCAGGTACAGCAAGTAATTAAGAAACGAATAGAATGTTAATGTTTATTGTAAGAGGTATTGAATACATAAGTAGGGATGTAAAGCTTCAGTTGAACAGGGCACGATTGAGACCACATTTGGAGTACTGTGTACAATACTGGTCACCTTATTTAAGGAAGGATGTGTTGGAAGCAGGTCAGAGAAGTATTACCAGACTGGAATGGGCAGGTTGTGTTATGAGGAAACGTTGGACAGACTAGGCTTGTATCTGCTGGAGGTTAGAAGAGTAAAGGGCGACATGACTGAAACATATAAGATCCTGAGATATCTTGACAGGATGGATGTGGAGAGCATGTTTTCTCTTGTGGGAACATCAAGAACTAGGGGTCACTGTTTAAAAATAAGGCATCACCCATTTAAAACAGGGATGAGGCAAATTTTTTTTCACTCAGAGTGTCGTGAGTCTTTGGAACTCTTTTCCTGAAAAGTGGTGGAAGCAGAGTCCTTGATCATTTTTAAGGCAGACGTGGATAGATTCTTGGTCAGCAAGGGGGTGATAGGTTATCAGGAGTGGGTGGGATGCAGATTTCATGTTACTATCAGATCAGTCATGATCTTATTAAATGGCGCAGCAGGCTCAAGAGGCTGAATGGTCTACTTCTGCTCCTTGTTCGTATGTTCGTATAATAACTTGTATTTTTGCTTCCATCAGCAATTAATTTTCAAATATGGATTTCATTTCATCACACTGTCTTTTGCCACACAAGTTCACTGCCATGGTATCATCAAGTTGCACCTGTACGTATTTCACTAGGTGGGAAAGCCAAATGTCTCCCCATTCAGACCACCAGTTTAAATAGCAGATGGACCCCAATGATGTTGTTGAAACCCAATCAACATATCTAAACAAGGACCCCACCAGTTTCTGTAGGTGCCCTAGCTGCCTGCTTTGAAGATAGGAAGACTGCGGGGATGGATGTCGGCAGTGTCTCAGCTAGATTTAATTGCCCCCTCATCTGGTTTACATCAGGCAGGAAGTAGGAGTAGGAGTTAAAATAATGCCATCTAAATTTTCCTTCATAAATGATATTTTTTTTTCCCAGCAAAGAAGGTGTAGCATGAACTTTCTAAATCTATTTGCTGATGTAAGTATGACAAGAATTGAGAGGTGGTTATGTTTTCAAAGCTCCGTAATTAGCATTCTTCTCCAAAAATGTTCCTTCCTATTCTCATTCACTATTTGTGTAAGTGACGATCCCTGTTTGTACAAGTGATGATTCTTGTACCAGAACACTATGTGCTTCTAAACTGATACAATGCAACATTAATAGACAAGTCTACCAGTTGTGTCAGCAAAATATTACAGATGCTAGATATCTGAAATAATAACAGGAGAAATGTAAATGGGTAAAGCAGAATCATCATCAACAGCTGCCATCTGAAAAAATGGAATCAGAGGTTATGATCCAAAATAATTAAACTCAATATTGAGTTTGTAAGGCTGTAAAGTGCTTAATTGAAAGATGGGATGCTGTTCTCAAGCTTACAAGCCTTCATTGGAATACTGTAGAAGACAGAGAACACAGAGGTCAGCTTGGGAGCAAGGCAAGAATTAATTTGACAAATGACCTGAAATTCAGGGTCGGGCTTGTGGACAGAATAGACACTGAGAAGTTGTTTCCCCTAGCTGGGTAATCTAGAACATAAGGATACAGTCTTAGGTTAAGAGGTCGATCATTTAGGTCTGAGATAAGGACAAATTTTGACACCCAGACAGTGTCGGTGGAATTTTACACCCCAGGGTGCCACAATACTCCATAGTTGTATATTTAATGCTGAGATAAATAAATTTTTGGTCTCTGAGGGAATCAAGGGATCTGGGGAATGGGCAGGAAAGTGGAGTTGAGGCTGAAGATCCGTCATGATCATATTGAAAGGTAGAGCAGGTGTTAGGGGCCATGTGGTCCACTCCTGCTCCTATTTCTTATGTTCTTATGTTAGGTATGGAAGGTGGCATCATCAGAATAGATGTGACAGAGATGGAAAAACTGGAAGAATGGAACAGAGTCTTTACAGGAAAGCAGGGTGGGAAGAAGGGTTATCAGAAGTCATCAGTTGGAGTCAGTGGGGTTGTAATGGACATTGGTTAGTAGCCTATCCCCAGAAATGGAGACATAGAAGTCAAGGAAGATTCAAAGATGGACCACTGAAGCCAGGAGAAGAGTGGAAATTGGGAGCATAATTGATTAAATTTTCCAGATCAGCACAAGAGGAGGAAACGGCATGGATAGAATCATCAATGTACTGGAAAAAGAAGCGAGGGAAGGAACTGGAATAGGGCTGGAACAAACATTATTCACCATATCCACAAAATGATAAGCACGGAAAAAACTCATATGGATTCCCGTAACAACACTTTTATTTGGAGGAAGCGAGTGGAGTCAAAAGGGCTGTTGCTCAATGCCAGAACATAAGAAATAGAAACAGGAGTAGGTCATTCGTCCCCTCAGCTGCTCCACTATCCAGTGAAATCATGGCTTATCAATTTGTAGCCTGAGCTCCACTTTCCTGTTCTGATGGTCTGACCTGAAACACCACCAGAAACAATTTATATTTATATAACACCTTTAACGTAATAAAATGTCTCAAGGTGTTTCACAGGAATATTATAAAACAAAATATGTCACTAAGCCATATAAGGAAATATCAGACCTCATAAACAAAAGCTTATTCAAACATATAGGTTTTAAGGAGAGTCTTAAAGGAGGAAAGCTGGGTAGATTGGCAGAGAGTTGTAGGGAGGCAATCCCAGAGTTTCGGGCATATCCCAACTGAAGCCACCAATGATGCAGCAATTAAAATCAGGGATGCTGAAGAGGCCAGAATTAGATGAGGGCAGACATCTCGGAGAGTTGTAGTTCTGGAAGAGATCACAGAGATATGGAGGGCTGAGGCCTTGGAGGGATTTGAAAACAAGGATGAAAATTTTAAAATCGAGACTTTACTTGATCAGGAGCTAATGCAGGTCAACGAGACAGGAGGTGAACAGGACTTGCTGTGAATGAAAACATGGGCAAAGTTTTGGATGATCTCAAGTATAGAGAGGGTTAAACATAGGAGACCAGTCAGGAGTGTGTTGGAAAGGTCAAGTCTAGAGGTAACAAAGGTATGAATGAAGCTTTCAGCAGCAGATGAGCTGAGACAAGACAAAGTTAGGTGATATTGCAGAAATGGAAATAGGCAGTTGTAGTGATAGCATGAATATATGTTTGGAAACTCATCCTGAGGTCAAAAATAACATCAAGATTACAAACTGGTTCAGTCCCAGACAGTTGCCAGGTAGAGGGATAGAGTCAGTGGTTAGAGAATGAAGTTTGGAATGGGGCTGTAACAATGGCTTCAGTATTCTCAACATTTGGGGAAATTTCTGCTCATGCAATACTGAATGTCAGACAAGCATTCTGATAATTCTGAGAAAGGTAAGGGTGAGGTACAGCGTTCATGTGAAAGCTAATACTGGACCTTCTAATAACACTGCTGAGGGGCAGCATGTAGATGTGAAATAGAAAGAGATCGGGGTAGATCTTTAGGGGACACCATGGGTAACAGTGCAGGAGCAGGATGAGCAGCCATTGCAAGTGATACTCTGGATACAATTAGATGGCTAAGAATGGAATCAAGCGATACCAGTCCTAACCTGCTGGACAACAGCAGAGGGAATGATGTGATTAACCATGTCAAAAACTGCAGGCAGATTGAGAAGGATGAGGAGGGGAAGTTTACCTTTGTCATAGTCACATAAAATGTCATTTATGGCTTTAAGACCATTTCCTGTACTGTAGTAGGGGTGGAAACTTGATTGGAGGGATTCAAGCATGGAGTTCAAGGAAAGATGGCAATGGATTTTCGAAGGCAACAACCTGCTCAATAACTTAGAGAAAAGGGAGATTGGAGATAGAGTGGGAGTTTGCAAAGACAGTGGGTCATGGGTTGGGTTTTGAGCTAAGGGATGATGATGGCAGATTTAAAAGCAAGAGGAACATTTGAAGAAAGAAAACCATTAACAATATTGGTGAACATAGGACTCGGCGGGGTGGGGGGGGGGGGGTAAGTTGTGTTGTCATTAGTTCAGTGCGAATGGAGTCGAGGGAACAGGAGGTGTGTTTCATGGAGAAGGTTAGCTCAAAGAGGGCATGTTGGGAGATGGAAGAGAAACTAGAGGAAGACACAAATTCAGGGCTAGGATGGGGGAGCTTTAGAGGAAGTTTCGTCTGCTAGGATAGCAGAAGGTGTGACATGACAGAAGCAGCTGATTGGGTGGTGCATCTGACCTGATCGGGCATAAAATAGTGTGAGAAGACGTCAGGCGAGTGTTCCAACATCATCCTGCATGTGTGCAATCTTCAGGCCGGTGGTTGTACCCGGGTGTCGGAACTGCACCTGCCATCAATTAATAAGTCACTTAAGGCCAAGAAAAACCCAATTGAACCCGATTTTACGTTGCCCATGCAATTTTTGTGCTCTTCGCACAGGCAAAACAGGCAGGCAGGCAGCCCACATTTTGCAAAATCTCATCCAAGGGTGAGTTTAAAAGGGCCAGCAGCATTGCCAGTGTTTAGGAGTTTAGGAGATAGTTTGCTTATTTGAACTTGACAGCTTCATCTTTATTCTGAGCTTCATTCTTAGCATTTCTAGGCTTCATTTCAGGACTTATTGGTGTCTCCAAGGCCCCTGGAGGATTTTGACTGTGTGGACCCTTCCAGGTAATGGGGATTGTGGTCTCTGCAGGTGGCACCTCCTCTGAGGATGAAGAGAGGGGCAGAAGGAAGAGGAGGCCAGTTGTCCCAATGCAGCATTCAGGGAAATGTCCTGTGGGAGGAAAGGTGCAGGCACAAGGGGCGCAGGGCCAGCAGGCAGTCCAATGCAGAAGGGGCCGCAGAAGACACCACTACCCTGCTGCCAGAGTTTACAGGCAGCGACGCAGCTGCCTAAATGTGTCTGAGGTGCAGAGCCGAAGGAGACTTCTCAAGGGAGACAGTAATCTCCATTTGTCAAATGATTGGGCCTGAGGTCACCTCCAACTGTGTGGGTGGACACCTCATGCCAGTGGCTCTGAATGTCACAGTGGCCCTCAACATCTATGCCTCCGGCTCTTTCCAGGGGTCAGTGAGGAATCTGTGTGGAGTGCCTCAATTAGCTGTCTACAGTTGCATCAAGCTGGTGACAGAAGCTCTGTTCAGGCGGACATTAATGACCTTAATTCATTTCCGTACAGTCTGTCCAGCCAGGCTGAGCAAGTTAGAGGTTTTGCAGTGATTGCAGATTTCCCCCATATCCAGGTCTTCTGAAGATGCGCTTCGGATGCCTAGACCATTCGGGGGAGCACCCTTAGAGCGGGCATCACTGAAAGTGGTTACATGCTGCGCTCTCCACAATCTGACACCGGCAAGTGGGCACCCACTGGACAAAGAGGATGTTAATACAGCTCCACAGGCCACAGAGTATGAATCCAGTGCTGAGTTAGAAGAGGAGCCCGGTGAGGAGAACGATGAGGGTGTGAAGCAGACTTCTGTATCCTTCAGGGAGGCAGGGGTGCCTTGATCCAACTCCCCTTCAGCTAGGCTGCCAAAGATCTGCTTCCACCTCATACCAGGGCTGCTGCCTCCATCCCAGATGTCTGAAATGACCCTTTCATTTGAACCCAAAATCCACTCAGTGCCTGTGCAATAACATTTAGAGCCACTCACGTCCAGCATCACATACTGGCATAAACTGCACCAAAAAATTACAAAGGTGAAGCATACTCAGGCCATTACAACAAAAGCAAAATTGATATCATTTTGACAATCCAAAAAAAATGAACAGCACTTTTTCTGGTCTTCATTCCCAGAGCAGTAAATATAAACAAAACATTACACAACAGAAGATCACCCGTGACCAGTCCCTCTTGTACTCATGGTGCCTTAAACTTATGTTTGTGAGTGCTACGTCTTGGTGCCCCTCCCCTTCCCCCCGCCTGGCCTGCTGACTCTGGTGTCTTTTTGGTCCCGGTAACCTTGGCAGTTGTCCTCTGGCCAGTGGTACCTGTGCTGGCTCTGCCTGGGAGGGAGCAGACAGTGCCACTGCTGGCATCTCCCCAGTCATCATAGCCTCATCAGATGCCATGGTCACTGGCAGAGCAGCAGAGGAGCTGCTGCTGTTATCTAGAGTGCCCTGAGAGGAGCCCACAGAGACAACAAGCAGCTCATGCGCCAATATGAGGTCGTTCTAGACCTCCCTGCTCACCATTGATGGGCAGGGACCTAGCTGGGATACTGGGTGCCTCATCTATCTCCCACACTGGCATTGACCACCTAAGGCCATTGCCTGTGTGAGAGCTTGCAGGTCCGAGCCCAACCCCAGGACCCCCTGATTCTGTTCCTGGAGCAGATTCTCCATGAGAGTTGCCACTCCCTCAATGGAGGAAGGCCATGAGAGTCAACACAGTGCTCATGCTCCTCATGACTCCTCCACAACAGACACCATGGCACATATACCTTCATGATCTCGACCAGATCCTCCCACACATTCTGCTGGACATCCAGCATCTGCCACCTAATGGATGACTTCAGAGGCCCATCATCTGCCTTCGACTCAGCATGGTCCTGGTCTCCAGCAGGCCCCCGACTACCGGCGCCCTGGCCAGTCTCGACCTTCGCCTGCTCCTCAAATGAGTGTGAAGCTGCCACTTCCCCCCAAGCTCCTTTTGTTAGGTGCAGTGGCCTCCTCCTCCCATCTCTGGGGACAAGGCTGTCCCTCTGGTCAACCTCCCTCCTCCAGGAGGACCATGAGGCACCTATCCGAAAACCAAGGGGCCAGGTGCCTGCCGACCTGCCCTCCCGCCTGGCGGCTCCAGCTGCACTTGATGCCATAACTTCAGTGTTCGCAACACAGAAGATGTGTTCTTCCCTGGCAGCCTTCAAGGAGCTGCCTGTGCCGTCTTTAAACTGGCCACTGTTATTGGACCAGGCGGCCAACAGGTCCCTGCTCCCACCTGCCCCTTCCTGACCATTGGGAGGATGTGTTTCACGTTGGGCACACCTTAATTTGCTAGCTGGCGTTTAATCGCAGTCGGGGACAGATCGCAGGCGGTGGCCCACTTCCCAGCCGGGTGCAGGCCCTCCGATCACATCCGCCTGCCAAGAGTAAAATTCAGGCCTCTTTTTCTCTCCCCAAATATGCTGCATAGCCGTCTGAGTGTTTCCAGCATTTCTGTTTTTATACCAGTATGCAAATACATGCTGATACACAGCCTTATCCTCCAAAAGTCAACATGAAATATTTTTAAAGTGGAGGCAGCATAACTCTAACTGTCTTTAACAACAGTAAGAGAATGGACACCATATCCAACGAGAATACATCACTGCAATGAAGTTACAACATTTCATGGCCTTAGGGATTCAGCCAAGACTGAATGAACAACTTGTATTTTCTTGTGTTCTTCAGGTATATAGAGATGTCCTAAAGTAGGTCAACGGATGAAGAGTAACACTAAACTGGAAAATCAATTTTGAGGACATGCCTACTTCAGAACTGATAGATTTTTAAACTGAGAACAGATAAACAAAGTGGCATTTGTATTTTCAGTAGACCAAGTAGACCAGAATTTTGATGCACTGAATTGCAAGAGGTGACATCTTGTGGTTGGTAGGTCAGTGATGCGAGGTCATCAAATTAAATTGTCACTAAAAGAAAGGGTTAGGAAACAATCTTCACTCAATGGGTATCTGGAAATGAAATGAGTTACCAGAGAAAGATTTTGAGGCAAAAATAATCTTTTTGGGAAAAATTGTATAAATATTTGAAATGGAGGAAGATATTTGCAGGTTTATGGGGAGAGAAGTGAACATTGGAATTAAGTTTAGATTGCCCTATCTAAGAGCTGACACATACATAATGGGCTGAACGGCCTTCAACCTTTCAAGGTCCACAAGGAAACCTGCTAAAAATGAAAAACGTACCCATATCCTGTTTAAGCCTGAGGTAAAAATAACCATGAGGCTCCAGTGATATCATTGGAGCCAGATTTGCATATTTAAAGAAGAAACACAATGGCTCTTGGTAATTGTCCTTACCACTTGTCATTTTTAATTACATTTGGGCAGATTGGGGAGGAAGCAGAGCAAGTAATTCTCCTACCTATTTTAACTGCCCTTCTTAGTTTCTGCTGGCTGGGGAGGTGTGCTATAGGCAGATGTGGGGCCTGGGTAAATGTAACATTGACCACCACCCGCCACCCCACACCCCAAAGTTTTGGAGGGAAAAACTGCATCAGGCTTTATTCAATTGCGTGAAGCAAGAAAGCACAGACGAATTAAAGAAGAATCAATGGTGACCATCATGTTTATAGTACAGGCACATTGATCAGTCAATGAGTTAAAACTCATGAGCTACAATTTATGCAGAACTATTTCAGTTCCTTAGACAGGCAGGGTGAACCGTGCTCAATGCTTAAGCAGTACCAGCTGTTTCCATATGCACTATTCATCAAGCATTCCCTGAGGAACTAACCTGCTAACGGTAAACAAGAAGCAAAACAAAACTTAAATCTCTCCTGAAATCAATGCAACAAAGGCAATATTTTCAGAATTACCTGGAAAAACTCAGCAGGTCTGGCAGCATCGGTGGAGAAGAAAAGAGTTGACGTTTCGAGTCCTCATGACCCTTCGACAGAACTTGCGTTCGAGTCCAAGAAAAAGTTGAAATTTCAACTCTTTCTTGGACTCGAACGCAAGTTCTGTCGAAGGGTCATGAGGACTCGAAACGTCAACTCTTTTCTTCTCCACCGATGCTGCCAGACCTGCTGAGTTTTTCCAGGTAATTCTGTTTTTGTTTTGGATTTCCAGCATCCGCAGTTTTTTTGTTTTTATAAAGGCAATATTTTGTTTGTTTTGAAAATATTTGGGGGTAAGATTTTCTCTGTTTGTAGTTTGTAGCTATTGTGTACAAGTGTCCTCTTAGGGGTCATCAACAGGGCTATTAAGTGGCACTTACTTAGCAATAACCTGATAACTGATGCTCAGTTTGGGTACTGCCAAGGCCACTCAACTCCTGACTTCATTGCAGTCTTGGTTCAAACATGAACAAAAGAGCTGGGCCAGTATTTTATGGCCCTGCCACAGCGTGTCTCCCCCCAATGGATGTAGCATGCCATTTAAATCTCCATTCAGTTCGGCGGGAGTGTAATATCCCACCTGAGGGCAGGGGTTGTAAAATCCTGGCCCTTAACTCCAGAGGTGAGTTGAAAGTGACTGCCCTTGACATCAAGGCAACATTTGACTGAGTATGGCATCAAGGTACCCAAGCAAAACTGGAGTCAATGGGAATCAGGGGGAAAACTCCCCACTGGTTGGAGTCATACCTAGCACAAAGTAAGATGGTTGTGGTTGTTGGAGGTCAGTCATCTCTGCTCCAGGACATCACTGCAGGAGTTCCTCAGGGAGTATCCTAGGCCCAAACATCTTCAGCTGCTTCATCAATGACCTTCCTTCCATCATAAGGTCAGAAGTGGGGATCTTCACTGATGATTGCACAATGTTCAGCACCATTCATGATTCCCCAAATACTGAAGCAGTCCATGTCCGAACGCAGCAAAAACTGGACAATATGCAGGTTTGAACTGACAAGTGGGAGGTAACATTTGTGCCACACAAGTGCCAGGCGAAGACCATTTCCACTAAGAGAGAATCTTACCATCGCCCTTGACATTCAATGGCATTACCATTGCTGAGTCCCCACTATCAACATTCTGGGGGTTCCATTGACCAGAAACCGAACTGGACGAGCCATATAAATACTGCGGCTAGCAAGTCCGTGGCTAGGAATCCTGTGGCAACTAACTCTTTTCCTGATTTCCCAAAGCCTGTTCACCATCTACAACGCACAAGTCAGGAGTGTGATGGAATACTCTCCACTTGCCTGGATAAGTACAGCTCCAACAACACTCAAGCAGCTTGACACCATTTGGACAAAGCAGCCCACTTGATTGGCACCCCATCCACAAATATTCACTCCCTCTGCCGCAAATGCACAGTGGCAGCAGTGTGCACCATCTATAAGATGCACTGCAGGAACTCATCAAATGACCTTAGGCAGCAGTCATGTATTTGGAAGGTGCAACCTTCTAGAAGGATGAGGGCAGCAGACATATGTGGACACCACCACCTTGAATTCCCCCTGCAAGCCACTCACCATCCTGAGTTGGAAATATATTGCCATTCCTTCACTGTCACTCAGCCAAAATCCTGGAACACCCCCCCGTAAAAGCACTGGGGATGTACTGTTAGGAAAGAGATAGCTTAAGCAAGTTATATTTACACTTGTAGCTGTTAAGAATGAGTTTTAGCTTTAAAGTTTAAGTCTGAGATGTATTTCTTTATTTGTGGGTTAAAAAATGGCCAAGTTGAGTTTTAGTTTCACTTTTAAAGGTGCTTGCATTTCTAATGAGAATTTTATGACTGTTGCAGCTAAGTTAAACAAACAAGAGTAGGGGAACTTGGCTGTTGCCTAGAAACAGGAGTCCAGAGAGGCAGGTCCCTCCCATAAACATGCACAGAAGAAATGAGAAACAGCAGTTTGATTTGGAAGCTGTTTGAGTTCAGTTCATTTTGAAAGTAGCTGCCAGAAGAGACTGGAGCAAAGGCGACAGAAAGCCAGTCTCAATCTAAAGAAATGACCCAAGGATCCAGGGGAGTGGAACAGGAGAAAGTCTCAAGCAAACCTTCTAGTTAAAGGAAGGACTGGAGCCTGGAAAAAGTCCTGTTCTGTGGAAGTGAAAGTATGGAGCAGAGAGAGAGGCTCCAAACTTCAAGCTTAAAGAGATAAAGGATTCTGAGAAGCCAGAAGTTCCAAAGAGGTACTTGATGGTCTGTAACTCTTTGTTACAGGCACGTGAAGCACTGGTGTACTGTAGACGGCTGAGTCAGTGAGAGACAGTGCGTGGAAGACAGCTTGAATTCATGTGGTGACCCGGGGAGAGGAACATTGGAAGGAGAGTTCCTCTCCTGAAACCCTGGAGGTGAGCCCTTGAGAAAGGCGTCTGAGAGAAAGCGTTGATTTGGGAGAAGATTCCAAAGCAAGTTCTTTGATAGTGGAGATTAGAAACCCTTAAGACAGTGTTCAGTGAAACTGATTGGTTCACAATGTGACAAGTTCTGAGGGGAATTTAGGAGAGGTCCATAGCATCTGTCTGGGGCAGCATCTGTCACTTGGGTTCAGAGTGTGGTGTGTCTGACCACAGATTGTTAATTGGTTTACATGAACTGTACTTGCTATGAATGTTAGAATATAAGATAGTTTTTGTAGCCTGTGTTACCCTTACAAATCTGTATATACCTGTAAAGGTGTAGTTGGAGGTAAAAGAGTATTGTAATATAATTCATCTTTTCTTGCTTAATAAATGTTTTATGCTTTTGGTAAAAGTTATTTCGCTAACTCTGGTGACTCTGCTCAGTAGCCCCTCGCCACGTATATAAACCAACAAATAAAAGTTAGGCTCTATCAATCTGGGTTCCACCCTAGGATCAGTTTTGTCCAGCGGTAAGCTCAGTTGGGGATCATAACAAATTGGGGGCTCTGCGGAATTTGAAATGTGGACAATGAGTGATTGGAGAAGGAATAATAATAGGTTTGGGATTATCATTATAAAGTGGGATTGGAAATCCTTGAACATAGGTGGGATCTGTAAATTCTTTTATCAAGTACATGGAGGTAAAGAGGCATTGGACATAGGAATTGGAGTTGCTGTGAGGTATGTTAAACGGGTTGGGATTCAAAGAAGCTTTGGAGGTTGCTAAGACATTTTTACAGATGGAAAATGTAACCCTGACTGGTTTACAGAAATTAACCAAGAGTAAACGGATCGAATTGGCGGATAAGTTAGAGTTAGAACTTTTCGATGGGGCAAGGAAAGCAGGCATAGTTGAAATAATAGCACAGCATTTAAAACTGGAAGGGATACTAGAGAGACCACGTTCTCCATGGGATGAGTCAATTAGTTAAGGTTCAGTTGCAAATGAAGCAACTTGAACAAGCCAAAGAACTGAAAAACCTTGAATTTGAGGCAAAGGAAAAAGAAAAGGAAAGAGAAAGGGCATTTAGGAAGCGGGAATTGGAATTTCAGGCAAAAGAGAAAGAAATGAGAAAGGGAGTAGCAGCCTAGAAAACTGAACCTTAGAAAGGAGACCTCAAATGCTGAGGAAAGTTCTGATGATTAAAAAAACTCCAACCCAAAACCTAACGGTGATACGTTTAAGTTTGTACAAGCTCTTCCAAAGTTTGAAGAAAGGGATATAGAAGCATTCTTTATTTTGCTTGAGAAGGTGGCTTGGCAAATGAATTGGAAAGAAAAATCTGGACATTGCTTTTACAGTCTAGGTTGGTAGATAGAGCTCATGAGGTTTATGCTTCACTTTCAGAAGAGGTATTGGTGCAATCGGAGTGCATATGAATTATTCCGTGAGGCATACAAGCCGAAATTTCGGAATATAAGGGAACAGCCTGGGCAGACCTATATTGAGTTTGAGAGGGTAAAGCAAAATAAATTTGACCATTGAATAAGGGCATTAAAGATAGACACAACATTTGAAATACTCAGGGAAATAATTCTCCTTGAAGCATTTAAAGATTCACTTCCTCCAGTAGTTAGAACCCATGCTGAAGATCAGAGGGTTACAACAGCTAGACTGGTGGCAGAGATGGCAGACAATTATGAACTGGTCCATAAATCTAAACCCTTTTTCTGTTATCTCCATAAACCTGAGAAGGATAGAAGATGAGAAGGTGAAAGGCAGGCAAGTAGCCAGGGAAGAAAAGGAACAGTTGGGATTCTCAGGAAATTTCTCCTCAGACCAGAAGAGAAGGTGCTGAGGGTGGAAGTGACATTCAAAAGCCTAAGGGCAGAATTTTACATCCCGTGGCCGGACGGGCGATCAACTCGATCGGGAGTAAAATAGTGCGCAATGATGTTGGGCGAGCGTACTGAGGTCACTGTGCACTGGCGCGATATTTCGGTTGGTGGGCGTGCACGATAGTTGGCAGCTTGCCTGCCAACAGTCAAGAGGCCTATTAAGGCTGTTAAAATTGATTTGTATTTTTCGCTGCCCGTCCAACCTTACAGTTTGCGGGCGGGTGAATAGGTCAGGCAGCCTTTGCATTTTTTAGGAATGCTCATCCAAAGGCGGGACAAGATTTCCAACAGTAATTTTGAAAAAAGTTAAATCATTTTTAATATGTCCCTGTTCATGTGTCTGAGTCACATGTGGGGACATATTTCCCTTATTTTTAAAATCTTTATTTTTCATTGTAAAGTTCTTCAGCTCCCTGAGGCAGCTCTGTGCCTTCAGGGAGATTTCAGTGTGCGCTCCCTGGCGCACTTTCATGCCCACATTCCATAAACGAGTACAAAAAATATTTGTTTTATGATTTCAACATAAAAAGCTAATGCTGGAAATCTGCTGTTATATTCTCCATGATATCAATTATGATTTTACGGTCCCGCCTGTGGTGGGAATTGTGGTGGGCAAAATTTGCCATGATGGCAAAAGTCAATTTTCCACTCGCAAGAAATAATTTGGAATTTTCTCCTCTGCATTTTCATGGAGGGTCGCGTTTCCTATGGCTCCATGTCAGGAACCAGACTTGCATCCCTTTGCATCTCATGAATGCTCATTAAAAACTGAGCTCGCTGGAATCATGTTCACACTCCAAATTTATTTGCCCAGCCAGTTGATAATTAGACTGGTCTGATTCACGACCAAATATAGTTGGCGACCTGCGCTTCACTTGCAACTTTGACGTTTGTACTTGCAGCGTTCGCTCACCTTTCTCTGTGCTGTTCTTGCAGCTCCCCAACTGTGTGCCAAGGCTGCTCAGGCAAGACCAGTGGGAAGGGCAGGGGGTGGAAAGCAGATGTTTGACTAGGGGCTGGGAGGGTGGTGACTGGACAGGGGTAAGGGAAGGGATGGAAGGCAGATGCTTGACTGGCAGAGAGGTGACTGGAGTGCAGGAGGGAAGGGGTGGACAGAGACACATGACTGGGGCAGCGGGGGAGGTTGAAAGGAAGAGGGGGGATAACTGTGAGTCAGTTCTGGAGCAGTGTGCAGCACAGGGTTGGGGTTAGATTTTAAAGCCAGTCTAGGGCAATGCGGGCCATGCTACAGGCCTATGCCTGGCACACATGTTTTGGTCCCAGTCCAGGGAGGTGGAGTGCTTGTCTGTGCAATGTCACTCATGCATGGTATGGTGCACAGGGTGTGGGCTGCCCTGCAAACATTTGGGTCCTGGGGGTTGGTGGCTTGGTACTGGGCAGCAGATGGCACTGTCAAGGTCAGGGGAGGCACCTGCAGCCTGTAAATGGGGAACTGTTAAGTAAGGGGGGTGTAGCTGATGGTCTCATAGGTCACTGTGCATAGGGACTCAAGATGGGGATGAGGACATCGACAGAAAACGGTTCAATGGGGAGGACTGGGATATCGACTACAATGATGATTAAAGGATTAAAGGGGGAGCTCAGCTACCTGTGATCCTTCAGGATGTGCTTCAGCTGCAACGGAGCACCTGGGGATGGTACGTCTGAAATGAGGGCAGGCCAAGGGCTTCACAATGACCCCCTAACTGGGCGATGGAAGGTGATCATTGAAGGGTACGGTGCAATTGTGTCTCTCATCTAATCTTCCATAAACACAAGGAGGAGTACAGAATGCAGGCAGCCAGCAATGCTGCCTTCTTTATGGCTTTTACGCAACTGAGGTGGAGAAGGAGATGAGTGCAAGACAGTGCCACAGGCACCTTCGCTTGTCAAGAGATGTGGTGGCTTTATATCTAAGTGGCAGGTATATCTGCCACATTCTTCGGGAGGATTTGACGCTGCGGTGACTGGGAGGCCATCCATTGCCAATGACTTTGAAGGTGATCGCCACACTCAACTTTTTTGCAAGCGGCTCATTCCAGGTCTCCACTGGGTATCTCTGCGGAATTCTCAGCTCATACATGCATTTGAGACGTCATTGGCATCCTATTCAGTAAGGCACACAATTACTGCCAGTTCTCCCTGGATGAAGCCAGACAGAATGCCATATCAATGAGATTTGCAGCAATCTCTGTCTTACCACAGGTGCAGGGTGCTATCGACTGATCACATGTGGCCTTAAGAGCTCCATGGCAGCAGCCACTTAGATTTATCAATAGAAAGGCTTCCACTCTCTCAAAATGCAGCTGATCTATGATCACCAAAAGCAGAATATGCAGGTTTATGCGAGTTTCCCTGGGTGCTCACCTGATTCTTATATCTTGAGTCACTTGCAGGTCCCATAGACCTTCAAGGGCACCCATTCAGGTTTGGCGCAACGGTGATAAAGGCTACCCCCAGAAGACATGGCTAATGACACCCATTCAGCGGCCACAGAGTGCTTCAGAGGAGAGGCACAATGTGGCTTATTTTGCAACATGCTCTTTGATTGAGCAGACTATTGGCATATTGAAGATGCGTTTCAGCTGTCTGGACCAACCAGGCGGGGCTCTCCACTACTCTCCCCAGAGGGTGTCCTTGATCATGGTGGTTTGCTATTCTCTACACAAACTGGGGCTCCAAAGTGGGGGATGGGTTGCCACATGGAGAGATGGAGGAGCTGCACACCTCCTCAGATCAGGAGGCTGCCGAAAGGGATGATATCGAAGAGGTCAAGGATGATTATGCCCCACAGAAAGAAATCGTTTCAAGGGCAAGACACAGCAGACATGTCTGTGAGATCCTTATAACGACAAGGTTGCAGGGTGATGTAGAAGACAGGCTTAAACGAGACCATTTCGCCTGTCTCTGCGATGCAGGGTAGACAATAAGGCCTTCCTTGTGGTCCTCAACATTTTAACGAAGCATATCAATCTCAGAATGAGTAGTCACAATCTTGCTTAACGATGGCCTCATTCTTGGATGGCTGGGCAGCCTATGTAGCAAATGGTCATTCTATAATTAAATAAAAACTCCACCAGCATTCAATCTGACGCAAGTAGATATGGTACAGTCCTTTCAAGCATTGTGGCAAGATGTCACAGCCTTCAAAAGGCACGAGCAACACTACAAACATGAATGAACTCATGGCTGTATGCCTGGAGCATTGCAAGGCTCCTCACGAATGACAATCATCAATCACTGGTTCTCGCTTGACCACCTGAGGACGAAGCTAAATCTGGACAGTGGCATTTCTCCAAAGGTGATTCCTCGTGTATGAATAATGTTCTGGACTCATCCTCATACTGAGTCCCCAGGATGAGATCGCTCTTCAAGGATGCTGTGATCTGTCACTCAATCGTGGATGCGAGCCTACGAATCAGGTTACCCTTCTGTGCACAGAGTTTCAGCAGCTCCATAATCTGATCATTGACAAGCACTCATGACCCTGCCTTCCTTGGGAGCTTCCCAAGTTCATGTCAGCATTGCCATGGCATCTAGGGGTCACGTGGCCCAGTCAACTTCGACACTGCATTTAAGGACTACTTAGTAACTTTGTCGATATTAAAGACCACACAGCAGATGTACTGGAGCTTCACTCTCATCCCATTATAGGCCTCCACATTTTCATTCTAGCAGGTTGAGATATGTATGTGGAAGCCTAGGACACTGACAGCACTCTCACAATCAGATAACTATATCAATTGCCCCTCTGAGAGCTAGCACCGGGATTATGGGAAGCCACGCTAACCAAGCCTCCAGGTGTAAACCAATGCCCTCACATGTCATAGGCTGGCAACATGGGGCTAGACACACACCTATAATATTGCATAAATGTGGCTGTAGAGCAGACATTTCAAGAGTCACCAAGTGTTAACTTGCTCCATTGTTCTGCACTGTGGAGTGGAGAGCGGAGTAGGGGTAATGTTCAGTTGTAAAAGCAGTCACGGTGTCATGCTGCAGGCTGGCATGAAAGGCTAAGGTCCCTGATGATTACTTAAACTGCAACCCACACCCAAACCTGACAGTCATTACATTGAGGTCATTGAGAAGTTCAATTGGTTGGAATAGTTACAAGGCAGGTCGCGTTTAAAACCTATAACATCCACAGAGAACAGTCTCCAGTGCTGGAGGACCAGGATAATAAAAAAAAACTTTCCAAAATCTATACTAATGAGATCACATGAGATGATCCTCTGACACAAGTCTTACAGATGCATTGTCCAACCACCATGTTCATTGGGCAATTGGCTTTGTTCATGCCGCTTCTGGTGGACATAAAGGTGAATGACTGAGCTGAGGTTGGACAAAGCAGCATAGACCTGAGAGACATGATGGGAGATACTTGAGGAGGAGGGAGTCATCTGTTAGACCTGGATGACTTCGGAAAATTGCATCATACGGAAGAGCTATTCACCACTTGAGACCTTGAGGCAGGAAAGCAAAATATATTTACACATGTGCAAAGTATATACAGTGTGTGAACACGTGTGCTCTCAGTACTTCTTAATTTTTCTAACCCTATCACTTAGCCTAGGTCCATTCCCGACATTCATAGCAGAGGTGGAGGCAGCCTGCTGGCCCTGTTGTCTAAGATGACGTTGGCGGATGTCCTCTGGGGGTCCGAGGCCTGGAGGGCCCTGGCCTGATAAGGTCTCCTGATCGGGGCAGATGCACCCTCCTTGGCCTGACCAGCTGGAATTGTTGTGGCCACAGGCAGATAGATTTGGAATGGCTAGGCACCATTGAAGTGTCATGTATGGAGGCCCCCGGGGTGTCTGGCTGATGCTAATTAAGATACAAAAACTCAACAGGAACTGTCAAAAGAAGTTAAAGACTACATTAGATCAAAGAAAGTGGATCATAAGGTTGCCACAAAAAGTGATATTGGGAGCAATTAGGAACCCAGCAAAGGAGGACCAAGTAACTGATAAAGAAAAGGAAAAGAGAATATGAATGCAAGCTAGCGAGAAACATAAAGGCAGACTGTAAAAGCTTCTTTAGGGACATGAAAAGGAAAAGATTAGCAAGGACAAACGTGAGTCCGTCACAGGCAGAGCAGGAAACTTTATAATGGAGAATAGGGAAATAGTGGAGAAACTATAAACAATTACCTTGTACCTGCTTCACAGAAGATTTAGAAAATCTCTCGGAAATACTAGGGAACAAGATGGCTCGTGAAAACAAGGAACTGAAAGAAGTTAGTGTTAATAAAGAGGTATTACTTGAAAAATTAATTGGATTGAAGGTTGATAAATCCTCTGGGCCTGATGAACTACATCCTAGAGTTTTGAAGGAGGTGGCTATAGAGATGATGGATGCATTGGTGGTTATCTTTCAAAATTCAATAGTTTCTGGAAAGGTTCCTGCAGTTTGGAAAGTAACAAATGTAATAGAAGGGAGGGAGAGAGAAAACAGAAAGCTACAGACCTATTAGTTTGATGTTAGCAGTAGGGAAAATATTAGAATCTATTATAAAGAATGTGATAACTAGACACTTGGGAAATAATGATACGATTGGGCAGAGTCAACATGAGTTTAGAAAGGGAAATCATGTTTGGCAAACCTGTTGGAGTTTTTTGAGAATGGTACCTGTAGCATAGATAAAGGATAGCCAATGGAAGTGGTGTATTTGGATTTTCAGAAGACTTTTGATAAGGTCCTGCACAAGAGGTTAGTAAAAAATAAAAAAGAACACATGGGACTGGGGGTATTATACTGGTATGTAGGGACTGAGAACTGGTTAACAAAACAGAAAACAGAGTTGGAATAAACAGGTCATTCTCAGGATGACAGGCTGTTACTTGTGGGGTACCGCAAGGATCAGTGCTGGGGCCACAGCTGTTCACATTCAATATAAATGATTTAAATGTGGAGGCCAAATGTAATCTTTCCAAATTTGCCAATGACAAAAAATTAGGTAGGAATATAAGTTGTGAGGAGGATGCAATGAGTCTTCAAGGGGTCTTGGACAGGCTAAGTGAATAGGCAAGAACATGGCAGATGCAATATAATGTGAATAAGTGTGAAGTTATCCACTTTGGTAGAATAAACAGAAAGACAGAGTATTTCTTAAATGATGAAATATTAAGAAGTGTTGATGTCCAAAGGGACCTGGGTGTCCTTGTTCATGAGTCACTAAAAGATAGATGCAGCAAGCAATTAGGAAGGCAAATGGTATGTTGGCCTTCATTGCAAGGGGATTTGAGTTCAGAAATAAAGATGTCTTGTTGCAATTGTAAAGAGCCTTGGTGGATGTAGATAGGATGTTTCCCTGGCTGGTGAGACTAGAACCAGAGAACATTATCTCAGAATAACAGGCAGGCCATTTAAGACTGATATGAGAAGGAATTTCTTCACTCTGAGGGTGATAAGTTTTTGGAATTCTCGATCCCAGAGTGCTGGGGAAGCTCAATCACTGAGCATGCTCAAGACAGAAATCAATAGATTTCTGCATATGAATGACATCAAGGGATTTGGAGATAGCACAGAGAAGTGGTGTTGAGATAGATAAACAGCCATGATCTAAATGAATGGTGGTACAGGCTTAATGGGCTGAATGGCCTATGCCTGCTCCTATGTTCCTATGGCGCTTCATAGCACGTGCCTGGTGCTGATGAATCATAATCTTGGTCTTGGAGACACTGATTTGGAGACTGAAGATTTTGGCAGCATTCAAGAATTTCTTTGCCATCGTCTGGATGTCGTCCTTGTTATGAACAGCTGGAGCACACCTCTCTTCATACAAGGCTCTGATTACTGCCTCTTTGGTGGAGGCATACAATCAGGAGTGGTTGAAGAGTTTTCCTGAATGGAACCTAATGTTGATGCCTGCAAATATATGTCTCTAGTGGCTTCCTTAAGCTAATATCATATCATGTAATTTCGTCCTATAGAATGACTAAAGCTCATTTTGATTTTCAGGGGTTGAGACAGCTTCACTATTGATCAAACTCTTGCCTGAATTTAAATTTTAAGACAAGAAAAAAATAAGGTAGTATTTAAAAGTTGAGTCAGAAAATATAAGACAGCTGACATGACAGCTACAAGCATTCTTTAGAAAGCTTATTTAATGTGTTCACTGTGCCACATTATATGCACCTGCAACCTAGCTGAAGTGAACATTGTTGTAAACTTTTGTCAAGAGTTGCCACCAGCTTACTTCATTTAATAAAACTTGCATCCCTTGCAAATGTACAAAGAGGTCCCATATCTTGTTCCTCTTGAATGTAGAATGGAGAATAGTCTGAATCTGCAAAGTGTTTACTCAATGTTATCCAAGTATTATATAACAAGTTATAGGGTGCAATAATGTGAGTAGGGTAAAAATAGATGCTCAGCAAGTATCTATTCCTAAGAAGAATGTTGTGCATTAAATGTCAATACGGTAACTGCTGTAAATTCAGTTTGCACTTAGGCCTGATTTTAACTCCTTAATATAGATTGTGAGGCAGGCAGAAAACTACAGCATGAGGCCTCAGAGTTTAACTCCCAGACCTCAGCTGCCTATCCTATTGTTTTAATCCAGCAGGATTTGCTAACTGGCCAATGGGCAGAAGAAAGATTTTGGGCAGCAGGTGACTACTAGCAGAGACCTGAAGAAACAATCCAAGGCACTCAGATAAGTGTTTGGAAATGGCAGGGTATATGAGAGGCATCTTGGCTAGCAGAAGGGTTGGGAAACCTGGGGGCAGGGAAACCTTAACGTTTCATTATAGGACCCATAGGAACACTCAATCTCTTTCTGGACCACGGGAACATTAAAAAAAAGTATCTTTCTGAGCCACTTTTGGCTGACAGGTTGGCCTGGTGGGGAAGCCGCCATTTCCCTGGGGTTAGCAGCACTGGGGTTAAAATGACATCAGCAGAGCCCAATCTACATATTTAAAGAAGGGTCGGTTGTCTTCGCTATTGTCTGATTAAAAGAGCAGGTTAAAATTACAACCTGTGAGCAGGGAAACAAAAGAGGTAAATTTTTGGGACCTGGAGAAAACACTCCTGTTGTCCCTAGCCCACAAACTTATTTAAAGGCATTTACCTCCTGGATTTGGTCCTTCTCACCTCCTTTTACCTGCTGGGTTGGCTTCTTCCAGCTGAAATTGGTAAACAAAACAAAATGGAGGCACATAACTTCCTTTAAAGTTTTTACTAATCCACCTCCTGAAGTAGACTGAATGTTTCACCAGTCCATCACCATTAAAAATAGAAGTACATGTGTTAGCGGTGTCTTGGATAAGTTTTATCATTTTTTAAAGTTTCAACTTCTCACCTGTGTCCAATTGACCCATTCTTGGGAGTTAAAATTACTCCCAATATGTTTGAATCTCAAAATCAATTCAGAATATCGAATCAAAAGCAAAATACTGCGGATGCTGGAAATCTGGAATAGGATCTGCTAGGAGAGCGCCCAAAAGTCAGTTGTCCCATCCCGCCCATGACGAAGCCTGAGTCTGGAAAATTCCACCGAGAAAATGCTAAAAATACTCATCAGGTCAAGCAGCATCTGTGGAGAGAAACAGGGGGTGGAATTCTCTCATGTTCACATCAGTGCAATCAATGGTGGGCTGGGGGAGTGGGGGTGGAAAGAGAATTTGGCAGGAGGTTGCTGGTGCCCACTGCACCTAAGTCCCCCCCCACCCCGCCATCTTCCTTACAGTGATCTCAGTATGTAGAAGAGAAAAGGAGACACAGTGGTCACCCCACCGCTGGGCAGATGCACTGCAGTGAGGCGTGACAACGCCATTGCCACTGAGACCCATGAACCCTGACATCTTGTTCTCCCAGAAGTAAAAACTGGGAAATAAGAGTACTGGTCCCAACAGTATTTTCCTTCTGGGGACATTGTTGTTTGTGCGACCAGGTGAGGATTTACTTACCCTGGCGGAGGGAATGAGGTCATTCATCCTCTTGTGGAATTATGATGCTGACCTCCTGTGGACAGCCTGGGCAGTGACGCCGTCGGCCACCTGCACCCGTGCAGGGTTGGTTTCCCTGCTCGGCTTCCTCCTCCCATCAGCCTGGTACAGTATATTCCTTCAGACATGGATATGGTCCAGGAGGATGTGTAGGGAGTCGTCACTGAACTTAGGTGCTGGACCTCCACCTCCTCTTCCAGACATCTCTGTGGTCCGTCTTGACAGTCAGGATGTCCGGGCACCTTTTAAATATGGCGCCTGGATATGATGATGGGGCATGTGCCATCCAGCCCGTCCCACCACGAGAAACATTGAGAAACACCTGGCTAGATAATTAATGACACCAGGGCCACAAGACACCACGGGATTTCCTGTTGGCCTCCACCTCGGGAAACATTCCCTGTCCCTGGCCCTGCAATGGGACTTAGTCCTGGATAGGAGAATTCCGCCCAGGGTGCTTTCTTGGAACGGGCATTGAAGGAGTCTCCAGTTAAAAGAAATATATTTTAAATTCCCCAACCTGGTACCTCTTCTACCTCATAACCCTACCGATGTAACAAAGAAGATTCCAAGGATAACTGCTGTGGAAAACAGAAATGTCACATCAGTGTAGTAGAAACAAAATAAAAATTATATTTATAAGTGCCTTTTATTACCTCAGGCTTTTCCAAAACACTTTGCAGCGAATGAATTACATGTGAAATGTCGTCTTTGTTGGCAAAGCTGGCAACCAATTTGTGCACCCAGGTCCCACAAACAGCATTGAGACAAAAGACTGGTTAATCTGGTTTGCTATTGTTAGTTGAGTACTCCCTCCTTTTCTTCATAAAACTGGCATGCAATCTGATTGAACATCTCATCTGAAAGAAGACCCATCAGACAATAAAGCATTCCTCAGTCCTGTACTGAATTTTCAACTTAGGCTATGGCCAGGATTTCCGCTGAGCGGGCAGGCGCACGCCCGACCTGCTCAAGTGTAAAATGACATGTGATGATGTCAGGTAAGCGTCCTGATGTCATGGCACACTCGCACGATATTTTGGTCAGTGCAGGAGCCGGCATCGCACCCGCCGCAAATTAAAGGGGCCATTAAGGCCATGACCAATCCAATTAATTTACATTTTTCACTGCCCATCCAACACTACAGTTGGGAGGCAGGCGGAAAGGCCAGGTGGCCTTTGCATTTTTTGCAAAACCCCATCCACGGGCGAGATGAGGTTTTGAGCCGTCGTTAAAAATTATTTTTAAACATCATTCTAATTTCTAACATGTCCTTGCTCATGTGACAGAGCCACGAGGGGACATGTTTATTTACACCTTAAAATTCTTTATTTTTTATTTTGAAAACTGTTCATTCCCCTGAGGCAGCTCTGTGCCTCAGGGAGCTTTTCCTGCACATGAATTTCACCCCCACCCTCCTCTCACCCCCACCCCCACCCCCACTCCCACTCAGGCAACGCTGAGCACTGCAGCACGCGATTCATGCTGGGCGGGCCTTAATTGGTCCACCTGGTTACAGGTGACGGTCGGCTTCCCAACTGCCCCTGGCCATTCCAGCCAAGCCTGCCCGACGAGGGCAATATTCTGCCCAATGTGGTTAAATCCTGGAATGCACAGCCTCCTGACTAAGTGTGCCAACTAAGTCAAGTCATTCCATTAGAAGATGTTTTCCTCATGTTGGAGGACAAGGTAAACCTTGAAGACTGTGTAAAAGGAAGAATTTTTTTTTTTTGAAGCTAAATGCTAAATTGCTCCTTGCACATTTTTATCTTACCCATTTATGATGAAAAGACAGAAATCCGGCTTTATCCACTCGATGCAGCACATCCTTCAGCTTTGTAAAAACAAACAGAACTTATAGACAAATACTCAAAAATCACTGCAGTGACAGAGAAAGAATAAATCAGCCTCACAGTTAAGAGTTTGTGACGAATTAGCATTAATCCAGCTTTTCTTTCTCTTCTAATGATAAATAATACTGGGTCACCAGCTGTCTTAAGGTTTTAGGATTAGGATTGAATTGGTATCAGTGTGCTCCAAAGATCTGAGATGCACTTTGATCCTAGTAGAGCTAAGACATACATTTTATCAGTTAAGTAGTCTGACAACTATTATGCAGCAGAGCAGCCAGTAGTCAATGAACTTATGGATCAAACATAATGGACCTGCTAGCCAACAGATGGATGGAAATGTGGATCCCTGTCCATCTAGCTTTTAAATTGCTCTTGTAACAGAAATCCCATACCCTGAGCAACATTTTATTTAGGTTTGGATCTAGAAAACAGAGGCTTATTTAGTGATAAACTGAGAACTCTGGCTGGTAGTTAAATGGAAAAGTATGTTCCAATACATGGTCCACAATAAAGATTTCAGAAATTATATTACTGTCGTTTAAAATGCCTGTGTTTCAGCTTCTTTGTACATCTTGAAAATTAAGTTTCATAACCTAGAAAGCTCACGTTAAATAAAATCATTAATACACCTCCCACCTAATTTCCTTCACACTTCAGCTCTGTAAACAACAAACGATGTTAAGTAAGGTTGTGCAGTAATAGCAGTGCGTCAGCACCCCACACAAGTGGCCAGTCATCACATGTAAGTATCAGTGACCAGTTTGTCTAGCAGCTATGGGATGGGGCTGTAGGAAGTAGTGGACCAAGTGCAGATTTAGTATTTGTTGTGAATATCTGAAGTTCATGATTCATGTGTTTTGGAATATACCTTTTAGTTTTAAAATAGAACTTGTAGGGCAGGGTTTTCTGGACTGGACAGGAAAATTTGGAGAGCCGTTAACAAGCAACAGCACTCCAAATTTTCCCGTCCCGCCCACGACGATACCAAGTGTTAAGGCCAGAAAATCCCACCGGCAGTTTTAAGAATTAAAGGTTTAGCTGTAGAAGATGGGGATAAATTAACATAAACTATCTCGGAGGTTATTACTTTTAAAAGGTCAGAACAGAAGAGATAATGCTATAAAACAGCAGGTGGAGAAATTTAAACAATGTGTGATGACCTGACTAAAAACAGAAACTGAAAATCAAAACAGAACAGGGAAACATAGAAAGTAAACGTGTTTCTAATGAAACAAAAACTGAACCTGAGGTTTAGAAATCAACACTTCTGAGCAGACTGAAACTGGTTTGGAACATAGGAACATAGGAGCAGGAGTAAGCCACTCTGTCCATCAAACCTGCTCAACCATTCACAGAGAGTTAAAAGAATGGTAAAACACAGTAACAGTGAATGAACTTCATTGATCTCAATGCCATTTTTCCCCACTGCCTTTCTGTTTCTTCTCCTACCAAGGTGGATAACTTCACACTTATTCACATTATTGTGAGGCCATATAAAGGGATGCAGAGCCATCCAAGCTCCCTACCCTTTCAAATCCTTTACATTTTTTTTTGTGTTTTGTTATATCACAGAAAGTAAAAGAAGGGTAAAACACAGGATCAGTGAATGAATTTCGTTTTCCCCCTTTCTCCAGAGAGGTGTGTTGGTCACATCATGCCTGTGAAAATAATTGGGCAATGGGCCCTGTGTTTTTAAAAAGGAAGCAACATGGAATAATAGACAAAAGCAAAAAAACTGCGGATGCTGGAAATCCAAAACAAAAATAAAAATACCTGAAAAAACTCAGCAGGTCTGACAGCATCTGTGGAGAGGAGCACAGTTAACGTTTCGAGTCCGTATGACTCTTCAACAGAACTAAGTAAAAATAGAAGAGAGGTGAAATATAAGCTGGTTTAAGGGGGTGGGGTGGGGGAGTGGGACAGATAGAGGTGGATAGAGGGCCAGTGATAGGTGGAGATAACCAAAAGATGTCACAGACAAAAGAACAAAGAGGTGTTGAAGGTGGTGATATTATCTGAGGAATGTGCTAATTAAGGTTAGAAAGCAGGACAAGCAAGGTACAGATAGCCCTAGTGGGGATGGGGTGGGGTGAAGGAATCGAAATAGGCTAAAAGGCAGAGATAAAACAATGGATGGAAATACATTTAAAAATAATGGAAATAGGTGGGAAAAGAAAAATACTGTAGAAAGACTAGAGGAGTATAGAAAGTACAGGGGTGAAGTAAAAATGGAAATTAAGAAAGCAAAGAGAGGTTGATGTTAAAGATATGGGCAGGGTTCTCAAATGAGTACTTTGTCTTCATTAAGGAGAGGGATGATGCAGACATTCTAGTTAATGAGGAGGAGTGTGAAACACTAGATACAATAAGCATCGTGAGAAAGGGAGTACCGGAGTGACTGACAACTTTGAAGGTGGATAAGTCACCAGGGCCGGATGGATTGTAGCCCAGGCTGTTAAAGGAAGTCAGGGAGGAACTAACAGATGCTCTGATGTTCATTTTCCAATCCTGACTAGATACAGGCGAGGTACCAGAGGATTGGAGGTCTGCGAACATTGTACATTATTTAAAAAGGCTGCGAGGGATAGGCCAGAAAATTATAGACCGGTCAGTCTGACTTTGGTGGTTGAAAAATTATTGGAATCAATTCTGAGAGATAGGATAAACTGTTCACTTAGAAAGGCACGGATTGATCAGGGACCGTCAGCATGGTTTTATTAGGGGAAGATTGTGTCTTATCAACTTAATTTTTTTTTGAGGAAGTAACAAGGAGGATTGATGAGAGTCGTGCAGTGGATGTTGTCTACACTGATTTTAATAAGGCATTTGATAAGGTCCCACATGGCAGGCTGGTCAGAAAAGTGAGATCCCATGGGATACAGGGGAAGGTGGCAAGTTGGTTACAAAATTGGCTCAGTGACAGGAAACAAAGGGCAATGGTTGAACAATTAGAGGGGACATGAGGAAACTTTTTTTACGCAGAGGGTGGTGGGCATCTGGAATTCACTGCTTAAACTAATGGTTGAGGCTGAAACACACAACTCATTTGAAAGGTACTTGAATCTGCATCTGAAGTGCTGTAACCTGCAAGGCTACAGACCAGGTGCTGGAAAGTGGGATTAAAATGAGCGGATAGTTTCGTTTTCATCTTTTTCTGGCCAGTGCTTGCATGATGAGCTGAATGGCTTCTTTCTGCACTGTAAGTTTCCTATGATTCTATGATTCTAAAGAATTCTTCAGGCCTGTAACACTTTTCATCTTAAAAGACTGATTAAGAACACTTGGATTGTTTCTTGTTACCCTTATTAATAATCAAAGTACATGTTTCATCTCGAGAACAAATTTTTCTTGTCGGTACATGTGTCCATGTATTTGAGGGAGTGGGTGTTTTGTTGTCCAAAACAAAAATAAAAATACCTGGAAAAACTCAACAGGTCTGACAGCATCTGCGGAGAGGAACACAGTTAACGTTTCGAGTCCGTATGACTCTTCAACAGAACTAAGGAAAAATAGAAAAGAGGTGAAATATAAGCTGGTTTAAGGGGGTGTTTTGTTGTGTTCGGGTGTTGTGCAAATAAACATTTTTTAAAAAATTTAAACTTACTGGAAAACAGGTTCACAGCTATTCTTTAAAGTCACAATACTAAAAAGGTTCAAAATACTCCTTCTCAAAAATAGGTGTTGCAGTCAGCCGAGAGGTGAGAAGAAAGAGGAAAAGTTATCCCACCACCAGTCCCCATCCATAACCATAGTACTTGTTTTGTTTAAGTCTTGTATGTACAATAAAATTTGTATTTTTGTTTTAGAAAATGTGGAATCTTGTGGCATAGTTCTATTGATTAAAACAAGGTGCTGAACTTCTCTTTAAGTGTTAATAATCCCTAACTGCATCATAAAAGGTTCCAAGTACAAAAATCACTAAAAGCTGGTGAGCAGGAACAAAAAAAAATAACACAAAAGGCGAATGGAACGTTGGTCTTTATCTCCAGGGGATGGAATATTAAGGGCGGAATTAATGTTGCTGTTATATTAAGCTCTTGTTAGAATGCATTTCGAATAATGTATTGCACTTAGTTATGGTCAGGGCACTGCAGGAAAGGCATATTGACCTTGAAGGGACGGCAGTGCAGTTTCACTGGAATGATACCCAAGCTGAAAGGGTTGAATTATGAGGTCAGACTTCATAGACTAAGCTTGTATTCCCTTGAGTATAGAAGATCAGGGGTGATCAAATTGAGATGTTTAAGACAATTAAAGGATTTGAAAGGGTAGATAGGGAGAAATTATTTGGGGAAGTCCAGAATAAAGGAGTATGCCAGGCATAACCTTGAAATTATAGCAAGCTTAGGAGTAAAATCTGAAAGCATTTCTATACACAGGGCAGAATCATCCTAGATTTGTACTGTGTGGTAGCGGGCGGGAAAAAGAACATTTTTCCCACTGGCCGCAATGGCAGATTTTCACTTTATATCGTCCCAATCCCGCCTCATTAATCAATCATTCCCAGGACACTTGTCGTTTCAATGGCGGGTGAGGTCTCATTTGCCCTCCATGCCATCACCTCGCTACTCCCTCACGCTGGGCACAATATTCAAAGTACAGCCGCGTGCACACCTCTCAGTGCTTCCAGCCCAGGACTGCTGCCCGGAAAGGCAAAAAGACTGTAGCTGCCCCAGTTTAGAGATGCGTTCCTCGGGCACCTTTTGGATGCTGCGGAGGCCCGTCTTGATGTCCTCTACCCATGCTCTGGCTGCAGGATGGGCAGCAACATCACCAATCCGGCTTGGGAGGTGGTGGCAGCAGTGGTCAGTGCCAACACCCTGCAAACGAGGACAGCTACCCAGTGCCACAAGATGATGTATGATCTGTTCTGTTCTGCCAGGGTAAGTCACTCCTCTTATCGCATCCAACTCACACAATCACAAACCCATTACTCATCCATAGGGAACTCACTCACTGTCAGTTCAAGGGACATTACCATTCACTCTCTCACGAACACCTTCAGTGTCCTCATCCTGTTCATGGGACCACTCACCACCCACACATGTCGGGCATACTTATCATCTGGCCTGGCAGGCGTCCTTCTTACATTCTCTGAATCTCTATTCAGGCAGGACAAGCTGGTACAGAACAAACGGGAGAGGTTGCAGACCGAAGGAGGAATGCCTAAAATCAAGGCCCTCACAGATTTTGAAAATCAAGTCATCCAAATGACCGGCAAAGATCTGGACTGTTTCTGAGTTGATGGTGAGGTTGGCAGTGCCGCACCAAGTGAAGATTCAGCAGTGCAACATCCAACCATGCTGTGAGTTGCTTCCCCTGTTTTGCAGTCCCCTGCAATGTACTAATTATCTCTCCTCGCTTTCGCAGGCATGCTTGGGAAACAGCGGATGGAGTCCATGACCCAGGGCTTCCAATCAAGCCATGAAGTAACCTCTGAAGAGGAACCTGAAGGCACCCTCCTTGAAGTCCCATCACAGCGCTCACTCATACCCTCCAACAGTGCAGAAACACACACCTCGGTTGCACCTAACTTTAGAGTAGCCTTGGGTTCACAGTCTGGTGAGCACATCGCACTGTCTGATCCACAGCAGGGACTTCCCAGGTTTCCGGCACTTGGAGGACTGCTGGAGACCAGAAATCTGCTGAGTCAAAGTCAGATGATGAGCTGCTGGACTCAGTCATACCTCAGTTGCTGGAGCTGCAAAGGCAAGCTTGGTGACATCAGGAAGGAATGTCCGCTGCATTCCTCAGATTGCAAGACAAGGTGGAGGAATCCGTCCACCTTCAGTCTGAGGTGATAACGCCGACATGCCTATATACCAACGTCAACACTGGTAGGATGGGGACCACCATGGAGACCTCAGTCCAGGACATCGGCCCTGCTCTGCTGCGCGGGTTGAGCTCCATCGCTGATGCCATAGTTGGCCTCCAACGGTGTGTATACAAGAGGGGTGTGGGCAACTCAAACTCACTCCTCAAGGAGTCAGCCAGGAGGTATCCGGCACCTATAGGGAGGAGAACCCACAGCTCAACATGCCAAATCCCCTCTTCCAGTGACCCCACAGGAGGAGGAGGGTGCCACTGCCACACTGCAGGACCCCGAAAGCAGACAGGGACCCTCTAGGCCTCGGTCCTCCAGAGGACGCCCGCCAAGATCATCACAGATAACAGGGTGTAGCAGTCAGCAGGCTGCTTCCACCTCCACTGTGGATGTTGGGTGAGGACCAAGACATAGCAGCAGGGCTGATAAGATTAAGAAGATGTAGTTGCACAACCTGGGCATGGGTGTTTATCACTTGTACATAATGACCACAGTGTAAATAAACTCCCAAGAGTGTCTCCCTGCCTATAGCTCATTGTTCTAATGAGCAATGTTTGTGTCACCCAGATGTGAAACTTTGGGTCCTGCACAAGATAAAGGCAGGGGTCTCAGTCCCGGGCCTCTTCCCTGTGCTTTGTGCAGCCTTCAGACCAAAATGAAGGTCCGGCCTCACACTCCTGGTCACATTAGTGATGCCTGCACCTTGCCAGTGCTTGTCATTGCTGCCAGAATGTAGTGAGCAGGTGTAACAGAGTTTGTCATTCTCTCTGTGTGCTCTCAGCACCTTTGCGGTGGGGCTGGCCCCCATCTCTTCAGTATCTATGGTCACTGATGCTGTGCACCTGAAGAGGTAAAGTGCTGAAGGTGGGCAAAGAATCAGGCACTTTTAAAGTTTCACGGTTACACCTCCATGATATGACCCTGATCACAAAGTGCAAGTGAGCTGCCCTTGGCTAGACAGGAATCAAACATTCACAGAGGCTATGTAAAGATCTGTGGAGTGTCTTCACTGCATGTCGTCATCGTCCTCCTGGAATTGAGCAAGTATTAGACCCTCCACTGCATCTCCATGACAGGAACCTTATCACAGAAGGTATGTGCGCTGCCGTCAGCCAGAATGGAATCAAACATTCACAGATGCAATGTGAGGATCCATGGTGTCTTCTCACTGCATGTCATCATCATCCTCAACAAATCTAGTAGCAATGAGGGCCTCCCGTGCACGCCTGCCTCGACTGGACAGTGCAATGGCCTCACCGTCTTCATTATTGGCTTTGAGATCCTCCTCACCCTCATCACCATTAATGTCCTCCTCATCGGAGGGACATGCACCTCCTCCATCTCCTCCTCAGCTAGCTCCTCTCCCAGTTGCAGTGCCAGGTTGTAAAAGGCGCAGCAGATGACGATGATGTGTGACACCCTCTGTGAACAACATTTCAGGGCTCCACCAGACCAGTCCAGGCACCGGAACCTCATTTTCGACACCCCAATTGTTTGTTCCACCAGAGTGCGTGTTACAGCATGAGCCTCATTATGCCTTCTCTCTGCTGCAGTCTGAGGCCGCGCATGGGTGTCATCAGCCCATATCCTCTGCAGGTAGCCCTTGTCCCTCAACAGCCAACGCTGCAGCTTCTGTGGACCCTGGAAGATGTCAGGGATCCGAGACCTGCTAAAGATGTAGGAGTCATGGACACTCCCTGGGAACCATGCGTAGACTTGCAGGATGTCTTTGTGGTGGTTGCACACCAGCTGCACATTCTGCAAGAGGAAGCCCTTGTGGTTGGCATAGTTGACTGCGTGTTGCCTTGAAGATCTCAGTGCCACCTGAGTGCAGTCAATGGCACCCTGCATTGTGGGAAACCTGAGATCTGGGCAAATCCCAGTGCTCTTGCTTCCTGGCTTTCCTTGTCCTGGGTGAAATGCACAGAGTTGTGTGCCTTCGTGAAATTGGCATCTGTAACCTCATGGATGCATTTATGCAGGAAGGCTTGCAATATCTCACAAAGCTAATCTGTGGAGTCCTAAAAGTAACCATTGGCGTGAAAATTGCTGGGGTCACTTTCACGGCCACAGGCAGTGGATGCCCTCCGTGTCCCCATGGTGCCAAACCCTGCAGCAGTTGGCAGATGTGACTGATCAGTTCCCTAGACATGCGCAGTCTTTGGCAACACTGGTGGTCGGTCATCTGTAGGAATGACAGTCGGCATCTATATACCCTGGTGCTAGCTAGGCGCCAACCAGCTATGGCTTGCTGTGGCTCTTCAGTGGCATGTGTGGGAGCCCCAGCCGCTCCTTCTTTCTGAGGGTGCTGCTCCTCCCTCTGCCGTCTGTATGCCACGAATCATACAGCTGGTTCACCAGGCTCCATGCTCCTGATGTTTTCCTCCTGCAGAATGAAAGAGAGAGATAAGTAGGTTAGCTTGGATTTGCTAAGAACTTCTCTTGGTTAAGCATGAAGGCCCCTTAATGCAACCCGGAAAGTACTGGCGACCACTTGGATGGCCAGAGATTAGCGCGCTGCATGGCTGTCCAAAACCCCACACTCCTCAGCCCCACTCCAACTGACCGATTAGTGGCAGCTTTGCCCACTGGACTACCTGCTGTACTCTCAGCTCAGGCACAGGCATTCTCCTAACCCGCACTGCAAGGCTGCACTGTTAGCATGAACCATGGTGGAGACTGGTCCAAACCTGAATGATGACATTGCAAGGGGCTGTGAACACCTCCACCAGTGACTGCTCCATGGCTGGCTTTAGCAAGGGGGTTGCACAACTTGCCCAGTCTGCCAACTGTTCTGCAGTCCATTAAAACACTCATTACTTTACAGTTTATGCATGAAGGGTGAAAAGTTCTGGAGCACTTGGCAGCACTTTCATTTCTCTGTGTTGCTTGAGTGGGCAGATAAGCTACAGGCCCCACTCCAAACATGTCAATGTGGCTGCGTCTGAACTGTCTCAGCTGCAGAGGAATGATCACTTTATAAAAGGTTTCCCTAATGTGTGGCCGCTTCCCTCCTCTCCACCCTGCAAGTGCTTTTGGTCTACTATCAACCGCAGTGCAGCTCTTGGCCCCTCCGCCAAGTCGCCTCAACCTCGGTGTAGCCCTTGGCTTCCCCCCCGCAAGTCGCCTCCATCTTGAAGTCCAACAGGCGACCTTAGCGATCGCTGAGCAACCTTACTATGTACTCACGTCCGAGTTCCCCTCAAAGTGCATGCCTTATATATGCTGTTGTGAAACCCATCTGCGTGGTGCTCGGATGATCCATGTGAGGGAATGATTCCAGTGGGTAGGCTTATAAATGATATGCAGATGTATTACAATGAGCTTCCCAATATCCAATGGCGGGAAACGTGGCCCACCATCGACAGGCAGAGCGGACAATTGCAAACTGCAATTGCAACAATTTTTGGCCTACTTGCCATATTGTCCGTTCACGTTGCCAAACACACCAGATGCCAGTGGGCACAGAACATTCTGCCCAAAGGTTTAGAAATCTGAATCTATGACTCCAAGAATCTGTTTTGACTGGGTCAATTGAACATTAAAAAAAATGAGATTGCTCCTTAACCTGTAATCCCCTCAGAGCTACAAGCTACAAATAGTGTATACATGTGTCTCCTATTGTCCTGCACACCCCTCTCCCTTATGCCTTTCTTCTTTCAGATACTCAAAAACAATCACCTGACCATGCAATGGGAGAGGAAGGCAGCACACCAGTGATGGAGAAATACCATCACTTTCTCTCAGACTAGCAGCTCAGACACTGGCACTGCATATACTTTAGGAGAGAGCTTAGAGGCTGGATCTGCCTTCAATGAGTCACTGGGCACAAGTTGCCTGCTGCCAGGACAGGGGAAGGAGAGTGCAAGTGTCAACTCCACAGAGAGCAAGATTGGACATAAGTTCTGCTGCAGGATGCAGATGAGGAAAATGGCAATCCTCAGATGGCAAAATGCCAACCCTATAGTAACTTCAATAATGGTCATGCTGGTGCCTATAGTAACTGATCAAGATATATTTCTCCTTCTTGGAGTGTTGCATTTTATTTAATTTCACCAGCTAGAGAAGACAAGAGTAAAAATTGCATGGTGACAATGTTAGGATAATTCCCATTTTCTTTCACTCTTGGCTTGCTTATGCCTTTAGCTCTTTGCATTCCAAAGCCACCACAAATATCTTGAGATCCAATGATTTTCAATGCCCAATTTTGATAAGAAAAGGCTTAACGATCGCTCCAGAGGTTTTTAAGGCAGGAAGAAGTATTTGGATTGGTTCAGTTACTATCCTGTTTTCATAATGATCTGGATTTGGCTTTTTCACACGAAATAGTATTGCCCTTTTTTGGAGGTGGAGGGGAGGAATGAGGTGAAGAATAGCATCAAGATGACAAAAAGGTTATTTTTAGAAATTGTGGCACATCTTTGTTCTGCTACATTTAACACTGTCCTAGATTGTTAGAAAGCAGCAGAGTGACTATGCAACAAAGAAATGTGACCATTCTGATTTAATAAAGGAGCCTTTCAGGTAAGCCAAGTCTTACTACTTGGAAATTGTTCTCATTATCAGAATATATGAAAAGCCTCATTGATTTTTGTTTAAATCCGTAAATGATTCATTATGATCTGTAGAAGGAAAGCTGAACTTGTGTTACATTTATATTTTCATCACTAAATCAATGCAAATGTCACACTCTATAAAGAGTGATCTTTCACAAATATATCAAGAAGACGACTTATTGCTGTAGTTGAGAGGGAAAAGAAGGAAGTAGAAGTTGATACAAAACAAAAACAGAAACAGAAATACCTGGAAAAACTCAGCAGGTCTGGCAGCATCGGTGGAGAAGAGCACAATTGACATTTCGAGTCCTCATGACCCTTCAACAGAACTAAGTAAAAATAGGAAAGGGGTGAAATATAAGCATGGTTTGGAGGGGGGTCGGGGAAGGGGGGCGACGGGGTTTGTTGGGACAAGCAGCCAGTGATAGGAGAAGATAACCAAAACACCTTTTCGTTCTTTTGTCTGTGACATCTTTTCACCTCAGTCCGCACCATTTCTTTGAAGCCAATATTTGGGAAATGGCAATTCTCATCCTGCAAAAATACACACTCCTTGAAATAGATTCTAAGCTCTGGGAGAATAACTCTACAGGAAAACAAGAGTTCTGTAAAATAGTTGATCAAGAAATCTATGCCTTCTTCACTTGACCCACTGATTTTCTTTAGTCCTAGTTTACATGAATTATTTATAATGACAAACCATAGTTACAGGGGGCCTATGAAATAGGGCATGATAAAGTAAAAAAAAAACACAAACAGAATTACCTGGAAAAACTCAGCAGGTCTGGCAGCATCAGCGGAGAAGAAAAGAGTTGACGTTTCGAGTCCTCATGACCCTTCGTGAGGACTCGAAACATCAACTCTTTTCTTCTCCGCCGATGCTGCCAGACCTGCTGAGTTTTTCCAGGTAATTCTGTTTTTGTTTTGGATCTCCAGCATCCGCAGTTTTTTGTCTTTATGATAAAGTCAATCCATTTACAGCACAGCTGTTGCATGTCATGAGCATTATTTATTAATTATTTCAAATAAAACAATAATGTGTCATATCTTCAGGATGCATGAACAAATATTTACTTATTTTCTGTTTAAACAGTGAGTTTGTTGCATTGATTTTATGCTGTCTTTAAAATGATTGACTTTCAAGATCATGCCTTGAGACAATGACAATATTTCACAATCTTCCATTAAGCTTGTTGTAACTTTATTTGTCTGTCTTTGTATCCATCTATAATTCATTGTATCTGTAAGTGATTCAGGTAAATGCCAGGATAATTTTTTGTGGAACTCTGAAAGACCACTATTGCCTAAATGAAAACCACGCTAGAGAATGTGTGGTGCCTGTATTTATGACTGACAGTCACCTCAAGTTCACGCATAGGAATTATGTCAATCAGCCTTATTGAATATTGAACAAAAGGTCGATCAAGTAACTTAAGCAAGTCACTAAATTAGTAGATAGGGGAAGATCTAGCGATGTTGTAAGAAAGGGAATTTGTGTCTTTTATTGTTGAAGTGCTTTATGTGTGAGGTTAGTGTGTTTTCTTAACCTCAGAGTGGTTTGTCCCAATTTAGGTGATTCTGGCAGCAAGTTTCTTTGTGAATCTAAAAATAAAGAAGATTATCTATTAGCACATATTTACCCCAGATGTTTAAATACAATGTCTTATGCACATTGTCACACACACAAAGCTTAGATACAGAAGAAGAAAGAAAAACAACACAATTACAATCTGGAATTACTTCAGTCTCCTTTGTAGCAGGCCTGCAATTTCTTTGGTGAGTTCATGATTTAGCTCGAGTGAAGGTCTTGTAAAAGCAGAGGATCCTCAGTAAACTGTGAGGCATCTTGTAGTTGAATTGCCAAGTGGTCAACTCTCAGGTGAACTTGAAATTGGAACATGTTGGGGTGGGGGTAGGGGAAAGAGCCCTTCTCCCACTCTCAGGGTATAGCCATCTATTACCTTCACTGTTTCGTTGTCTTGCAGCTGTTCAATGGCTTAGATGGTGTTTTTGATGATATCCATGTCAGAACAGCTTCTGCTGTTGTAGTTTTTAAAAGCAGGCAGCAAACATGGCTGCCTTACCCATATGACCTGTGTCAAATCCAAAGTCTTTTTAGAGATAAGGTAAGCCTCCTGTGATGTGGCTTTGTATACCCTAAGAGTTTCAGACAGCTAAAGTGTTTCGGATGCGGAGTCATCACAGTATCATGAAATTTCACAAGTGGCTGTGATTGTCCATATGTAAATATATAACTGCTTGAGTTTCAGCACTGGAACTGCATACCGTCAAGTCACATGATATGCTACAGCTATCTTAAACAGCTTTGGTGTCTACTTTTAAAAAATGTATCTTTAAATTTTGTAAGTCTTCATTCCTCTACTGGGCAGGACAATGTATTTTATATGGATTTCCAGAAGGCACTCAATAAGGTTTCACATAAGAGACTGTTAGCTAATATTAAAGCTAAAAGAATTGAATGCAAGAATGGAAGATTAATTAGGCTGTAGGAGACAAAGAGCAGAGATAATGGTAATGTACCCAAACCAGAAGGAAATGACAAGTGGTGTCCCACAAGAATCTGCTTTTGGTCTTCAATTATCCAGATTGAAAAAACAATAACAACTGGGAAATAAGAATAAAAGCAAAATATTGCGAATGCTGGATATCTGAAACAAAAACAGGAAATGCTGGAAAAACTCAACAGGCTTAGCAGATCTAGGAAATAAGAATATTACTCCGAACTGGTTTTGTATCTATAAAATGGAACACCAGTAAAAACTGGGAAATAGGAGCACTGGTCCTAACTGTTTTCTCCTTCTGAGTATTCACAATATTTATTTCTGACTTAGATTACGTAATGGAGAGCCATACGTCCGAGTTTGCCGAGTGCACTAGAGTTGGTGGCAAAGTTAAGTAGAGTAGATGGGAGCATAAAATTACAAGTAATATTGAGAAATTAAATGAATAGGCAAAGCTGTGGCAAATATGTTTCAAGGCAATAAGTATGAGGCCATCCACTTTGGACCCAAAAGGGATAGATCTGGGTATTACTCAAATGCTGAAAAGCATGGAGTAGTGGAGGTCCAAAGAGATTTAGAGGTAAATGTACAAATGACAATAAAACTTAGTGTTCAAGTACAAAAAGATAAACAAATCGGGCTAATGGAATGTTAGCCTTTGTAACTTGAGGGCTAGAATATAAAAGTTAGGAAGTTTTGCTGCAGCTATAAAAAACTGTGATTAGGCCACATCTGAAGTATTGTGTACAGTTCTGGGCACTGCAACATCTTGGTCTTGGAAGGTGTGCAGAGTAGATTTATCAAACTATGGCCAAAGCTCCAATGGTAAGATTATGTGGAGAGATATAATATTAACTTGGCTTGTATTCTCTGGGGTGATTTTACCAAGGATTTTTTTTATGATTTTGAAAGGAATCAACAGCATAGAGAGAAACATTTTTGCTAGTAATCTAGGACAGGGGGCATAATATCGGAGCCAGACCATTCAGGGGAAAATTTAGGAAATGGTTCTTCATGAAGTGGGTGGTAGAAGTGTGGAATTCTCTCCCAGATTACCCAGTAGATACAATTTCACATAACAATTTTAAATTTGAGATTGATAGGCCTTTTCTAGACAAGGGAATGGAAAAATATGGTGTCAAGACAGGTGGATAGAGTTATAATACAGATCAGCCATATCGCATTGAATGGTGGAAGAGGCTTGAGCGGCAGAATGTTCTTCTCCTGCTCCTATATTCCCATATAAAGATTTTTTTTTGTTATTCACACAGATCAAGATTTTTATAGTGTAAAATAATGGCCCCTAAATTCCACGTTCTCCAGTGTCGGATTTGGGGGATACCTCAAAGATGCGCAGAGGAATCCCTCTGGCAAGCTCCCAGTTAAGGGCTTGCGTGGCAATTGCCCAGAAGTGCTAACTTCCTCTGGACAATTGTGCTGCACTGGGAACCATCTGAAAATGCGATTTAGATCGCAAACTTCGGATGGTTCCGCCAGGCTTTTACCAATAGTTACCTAGAAAAAGTTAGAACAATTAAAACCACTTTTCACTTCTGCATAACTATTGTAAAGGCCCAGGCCGACCTCACAGGACTCCCCACCCCCCCGATCACCCCCACACCCCCCCAAAACCAGCAGGAGTCCCCCCATCTCACCCCCGCCCCGACCCAGGACCCCCACCCGACTCCGGACCCCCCCAATCTCGGAACCAATCCTCCCCGACTTCAGAACCCCTGACCTCAGACCACCCCCCCACCCCCCCACCCCCACCTTCGGAACCTCCGACCCCCCCTCATCCCCGGCCTCAGAACCTCAGACCCCCCCTCACCCACAACCTCGGAACTTCCAAACTCCACCCCCCCCCCCACTCCCCCCAGACCACCTCCCGATCTCAGACTCCTTGACACCCCCCCACCCCTGACCTTGGATGCCCCCACCCCTGTCCTCACCCCCGACCTCAGATCCCCAGACCCCCCAACCTCCCTCCGCTGAACTTGGACCCCCAATCACTCTCATACACCCCCAACCCACAAATCCTATCCACTTACCTTCGGCACTTACCTTCCCCCTGGCCTGTCAATTTCCCTCACCCTTTAATCTTTCCTGATTTGCGGCAGCAAGTGCTGTAAAAAAGGGGATGTGGCCTCCTTGAATATGCAGAATCTACACTTCTCTTGGGCCTGCAAGGATTCTTTCGCTGTAGGCCCCAAGCAGCTCCGGCGGATGGAAGTGACCATGCAATTTTCAAGACTAGGTAAGTACATATTTCTTCCTTCTAATTTCTGGGGCCAGCACTTTCCAACACCAATCGGAAGTTATGGCCCATTGTGTTAACTGATTTAAGGTGATTGGCAAAAGAATGAGGACAATCTTTTTATGGAGTCAGTGTTAGGACCTGGAGAGTGTGGTGGACACAGATTCAGATGTGAGTCGGATGATGTTGTGAAGAGAAAAAATGTGCAAGATTGTGGGGAAAAGGCAAAAGTGGTAACAGCAGAGTTGCTCTCACAGAGGGCCAGCATGGACACCCTCTGTACTGGTACCATTCTGTGGTTCTATAACATTTTAGATTAATATTAAGGATTGAAAAGGCACAGTTTTACCTTGATATGTCAGGCAATTGCAGAATAGAAGGTCACATGACTGAGCTCCAAAATAATTAAGTAGCTATCTCAGCTCTGCTCCCAGATAATTATAGGAAGTGAAGGGGACAACATTTTTTGCATGTTAATGCCAGATTCTTTCACATGCCTCCTAGCATCCACCTCAAACCTATACTGACAGACACTTGTGAGCAAACACTTATCTATTCTCTTTGCCAACCAGTGATGTACTATTTATGAGAGGTGAGAATTAATAAGAAAACAAGGATAAAAACAAACTTGTACCCACCACATTCAGGGAAACCAAAAATTGCTATTTCATAATATTGGGTTAATATTATTGCATCTTTTTAATGTATAAATAGAAAATGTGGAACATAACCCAAATTCTATCAATGTAGTCATGGAATTTCTTCTTTGCTACATCTAGTGAGAATTAAATCTTATATTCATTACAACAGGGAAACGTGAACATAGCACCATCATCATCCTGCAGAGAGCTAAGAGGTAAAGACCACGGAACTGAGGGAGTTCGAGGGCAGACGAATAGAGTCATTAGTGGAAAGGTCGAGAACCAGGCAACACAGGTTTAAGATGATTGACGAAAGTACCAAAGGTGACACGGTGGAAAGCTTTTTCATGGAGTGAGTGGTTATAATCGTCAATGCCTGAAACATTGCCCACACTGCCTGAGAGTGTTGGAGGCAGGTTCAGATCAGGTTTTCATAAAGGAATTATCTGAAGAGAAAAATTTGCAGACTATGGGCAGGGGGCAAGGGAGTAAGACCAACTGGATTACTCTTGCAGAGAGCTGGCATGGGCTTGACAGGCTAAATGGCATCCTTCTGTGCTCTAACCATTCTACAATTTTATATTTACTCCAAACATTATCACCCTGCTCCACTCCTACAGAGGAAAAGAGAACTTTTTGGGTGGAATTTCCCATCCCCATTGGCATCGGGCGTGAGCAGACAATATGGCGGGAAGGCCAAAAATTGGGTTCATGTCGTCATGGTCATTCAGTTTCACAACTGTACATAAGCAACTTGTACCTGGCGAGCTGCACATCACTCGGGACAAGGTTTGCCTACCTTGCTCGGACAGCACTCACAGTCATCAGCGCCAGGCTTCGCAGGCAGCTCCACTTTTAGGGGGGCTCATGGGCAGATACCAGACTAGCCATAAGGCAGGGGTGGCTTTTCAATGGCTGGAGGGCTAGGGCTTGAGTCATAGAGCCATAGAGGTCTACAGCATAGAAAAAGCCCCTTCGGCCCACTGTGCCTGTGCCAGTCGAACAAGAACCTAACTATTCTAATGCCCTTGCTTGGGGAGGGGGGAGAAGTGGCCTCAGGCAAGGGAAGAGGCTGCAGGGCGAGGGTTGTACTGGGGAAATGGGGCATCCCAGGATATGTGTGGGGGCATGTTGACCTATGCAAGTGGCCTCAAGATGAGAAGGCAGCTTCCAGAGGGAATGAGACAAGATGGAGTTTGTGTAGAGAGGTTGTGAGTGAGATAGTGAGTGGTGATGTCCCTTGAGCTGGCAGTGAGTGAGATGCCAGTGAATGTGTGATTGCCTTGTGAGTGGGTGAGTTTAGAGCGATGAGATGGTTGTATTACTCTGGCGGCACAGAGGAGATCATTCTTCCTCTTTCTGCACTGGATGGCCGACCTCTTGTATGCAGCATTGGCACTGACCACCTCTGCCACCACCTCCCAGGCTGGGGTAGTGAGACTGTGGCCGGGGCTGGGGTAGAGGACATTGCGGCGAGGCCTCCACAGTGTCCAGAAGACGTCCCTAGGTTGCGTCATTGAATCAGGTGGGCGGGGGGTGTGGTGTGAAGGGGGGCTGCACTCTTCTTGGCTTTTGAGGCCATGTCTTCTCCGATGCCCTGCTGGGCTGTAAGCTTTGAGAAGTATGCAGTGGCTGCAGTTTAAACATGGTGCCGAGTGAGGTAGTGGCAAGATAACGGCACCGTGGGCAAATTGTAAGCTGCCCGCCAGTGAGACAGCATGTTTCCTGTGGCTGCATAATTAATGAGGTGGGAATGGCACGATATGGCACGAAAACCTGCCATTGTGGCAGACAGGTAAAATGATGGTTTTCCTGCCAACTACTGTATTTTGTTCAAATCTGGGACGATTCTGCCCTTTGTTATAAGATGTAGGTGAAAGTACTGTTGCTTTCATTACCAATGGCTCATTTTTGAAGTGATGGCAAGCAAACATAAATGGCAAAGAGAATAGGAGAAATTATTCCCGGATTGGTACTTCAGTTGTAGGTGTATGCAGTGTACAAATTATCACTTAACTTACAAGCTGTTCATTGACGGTACCCATTTAACTTTCCTGTTATGTTTTCTACATCTTTTATATCTTGCTATGATTACTAAGCCGTCACTCACATAATACAATTATAATGGATTTCCAGGAACAAAACAAAATGATCAAGCAACTTTAGATCACTAAGAAGTGTCCACTACAGCATTTTACAACTTTTGGCCTATACAAGTTTGATTTTAGAATTTTTGTCATAATGATGTGTGCCTCCATATCAAAATTCCATCTGTAGATAGGATAACAAGGATCACTTGCACTTGTATTGGAATTTATATATTCCATGAGAGTCTGACATTAACTGCAAATGTGAGAAAGGATTCTCTGAATCCTCAATTTCTATTCTGTTACCAACAGGGATGGGAGAGAACTGAAATCCGTGATCCCCTTCCCTTACTGTACATAATTACTGTCTTTGGAAAGTAAAATGGATATGTTTCCCAAGCCCTGAGTGTGTGGTCAATTTTAATTAATCAGCAGCAAGTTTTTGTGGGTTTAAATAAAGAGGATTATTTATTCACGCATTCACTCTGAAAATCTAAGTAACTCACTAATGCACACAAACTTGAGAAAAGTACAGTTCAAGAGGATAGTGTGCTTTTACAAGTTGTAAACAGAAGAACATTTAATAGTTCATGTGTTTGGCTTTCATATGAAAAATAGTCGTTGAGGGTCCGTTGAAGACAGTAGTTCACTCTGAAACGTGGCTTCAATAGCTGGAGCCATTTATGGCACTTAGGCAGGGTTCCCTTGAAGAAATGGAATTTTCAACAGATCACAAAATTGGTTACATGTGGCTTTCTTACCAGGAAGTCAAGTTTGTTTTCTGGTGGGCTCTAAAAAGGAATGGTTGTAAGACTTTAAGATGTAGCAGTCTCCAATTTGTTCAAAGGCATGGGTTTCATTGTCTTTTTCTGCAGCAGCTGTTTTTTGCTGTATTCTTTGCAGACTGAACGGTTTCTTTCTAGTTCTTGGGATAAAAGAATTTGTAAGCTGAAGATAGTTATGCTCACGTGATCAACTGCTAATGTCCATTTAGAATAGTTTAAAGCTAGAAGCCATTGCTATACAATGGAGAATGGATGGGGAGATCTGTTCACATACGCTTATGATAAATGGCTTCTTCGCCTTTCTTTGCTAATATTTGAACTTGGAGATATGAAGTCTGGATGTCCATTGATTTTGAGTTTTGGGTAAATCACAAACAACAGGTGTAAATTCCAAGGATAGGTTCCATATAGGTATGTCCATTCAAGGAGGGAGTCCACTATGCAGGGTTATCCAATTAGGAGCTTTCTAGAGATTTAATGCAATCTTGTGCAGAAATTTCAAAAGTCACCTGATCCTTGACAGCCATATTAGCCACCTTGTTAGTGTCCACTTTTAAATGAAAGGCAGTTCCAGAAAATTATATACTTAATGCAGTCCATGTTTAAAGTTACGAATAGGACATGCTGGGCATAGTTTAGAAATTTTTGGCATTTTTTAAATGACAAGCAGGGATCAACGTTTTGCTCCACATAACATGTTACAAAGCATAAAGGCCACCAGGCATCCTTTTTATGTAAGCAGTTTTGACTGATTGGATCGTCAGGATTTGAGATTTTGCCGGGAGGAATAGATCATAAAAGAAACGGATGGAAACATAAAGCCAGAAGCAGGAAAGATAAAATCTAAAAGGAAAACAGCAGATTTGTATTTGTATAGTACCTCATTAGGTGTCTCACAATCATTTCAAAATGCTACCATACGATAAACTGCTTTGAAGTGGAGCGACTTTGTTACGGAGGAATACATGGGAGACATTTTGTGGACAGCAAGATTCCCTAACTAGCGATACCATGAATGACCAGTTAATGGGCTAGAATTGTTGGGAAGTCTTGTCTTTTAAATCCCATATTGATAACGCTTGTCATTATTAACACATCAAAACAATGAATTTGCACCTAAAATAGATATGCCCTGACTCCTGATTCTCACAGATTGCTAGTGTTTATGTCATTAATATTGCCAAAGACAATTAAAGTCTCTCTGTGCAGTGGAGGTCCTCTTTGAATTTAATAGTAATCATGAAGTTGCTGGATTTACGATGTTAATACAAATTACTCCTGCCACAGACATTTAGAGCTTGTAATTAATTTAATAGAGGACTCAGCAAGTTATGTGATTTATGGTCCTGACATAGCACACAACCTCAGAGGTCCAAAAAGACACCAACGGCGTCTTGGTCCAACTGATAGTGAATTGTTCCTGGACATTTTTAAAAGTCATTTTTAAAATCTGTCTTGGCAGTATTTTTGTGGCAGTCTCAAAATCCACACTACTTTCATTTTGGAACACCATGGCCAGAATTTTATGCTCTCTGCCGCCACACCCCCTCCCCCCCAACCACCACTAGGCGGAGGCGGGAGTGGAGTGTGAAATTGAATGAACGGGATTCCCTCCAGGTTACAGCCACCTCGATATTGAATCAATTTTACGCTGGGGCAGAGAGGGTCTCAGATGGGAAGCCTGCACTTACCCTAACCAAAGCCCTTAACTGGCCACTAATTTTCATGATACAAAGCCATGACAACATTCAGAAGCATGCCAATCATTCAAATGCACTTAGATAGATCTCTTTCAGAAAATCTTTCTTTTGGAGTGCAGGAGGGCATGTCAGGAGCAGCACCAAGCATGCCGAAAAATGATGTGTCAACCTGGTGAAGCTACAACACAGGACTACTTGCGTGCCGAACAGCAAGTGATAGACAAAGCTATGTGATCCCACTACCGACGGATCAGACCAAAGCTCTGCAGTCCTGCCAAATCCAATCGTGAATGTTGGTGCACAATTAAACAACTGATTAGAGGAGGAAGCCACAAAAATATCCCAATCATCAATTATGGAGGAGCCCAGCACACCACTATAAAAGAGAAGGCTGAAGCATTTGCTACAATCTTCAGTCAGGAGTGCCAAGTGGATGATCCATCTCGGCCTCCTCTGGAGGTCCCCAGCATCGCAGATACCAGTGTTCAGCCAATTCAATTCACTCCACATGATATCAAGAATGGCTGAAGGCACTGGATACTATGGGGCCTGACAATATTCCGGCAATAGTACTGAAGACTTGTGCTCCGGAACTTACCGCGCTCCTAGCCAAGCTGTTCCAGTGCAGCTACAATACTGGCATCTACCCGGCTATGCCCAGGTATGTCCTGTACACAAAAAGCAGGACAAATCCAACCCAGCCAATTGCCGCCCCATCAATCTTTTCTTGATCATCAGTAAAGTAATGGAAGGAGTCATCAACAGTGCTATCAAGCAGCACTTGCTTAGCAATAACCTGCTCACTGATGCCCCGTTTGGGTTTCCGCCTGGGCCTCTCAGCTCCTGACATCACTACAGCCTTGTTTCAAACATGGACAGAAGAGCTGAACTCCCAAGGTGAGGTGAGAGTGACTGGCCTTGACATCAAGGCTGCATTTGACCTAGTGTGGCATCAAGGAGCCCTAGCAAAACAGGAGTCAATGGGAATCAGGGGGAAAACTCTCCACTGATTAGAGTCATACCTAGCACAAAGGAAGATGGTTGTGGTTGTTGGAGGTCAGTCATCTCAGCTGCAAGATATCACTGCAGGAGTTCCTCAGGGTAGTGTCCTGGGCCCAAACATCTTCAGCTGCTTCATCAATAACTTTCCTTCCATCATAAGGTCAGAAATGGGGATATGGTGATGATTGCACAATTTTCAGCATAATTTGCAACTCCTCAGATACTGAAGCAGTCCGTGTTCAAATGCAGCAAGACCTGGACCTGGGCTGACAAGTGGCAAGTAACGTTCGCACCACACAAGTGCCAGGCAATGATCATCTTCAACAAGAGATAATCTAACTATGCCCCTTGATGTTCAATGGCATAAATCCCCCACTATCAACATCCTGGGGGTTACCATTGACCTGAACCTGAACTGGGATAACCAAAAAAATACTGTGTCTACAAGAGCAGGTCAGAGACTTGGAATCCTGCAATAAGTAATTCACCTCCTGACTCCCCAAAGCCTGTCCACAGGCACAAGTCAGGAGTATGATGGAATACTCCCCATTTGCCTGGATGAGTGCAGCTCCCATCACACTGAAGAAGCTTGACACTATCCAGGATAAAGCAGCCCACTTGATTGGCGCAACACCCACAAACATTCACTCCCTCCATCACTAAAGCACAGTAGCAACAGTGTGTACCATCTATAAGATGCACTGCAGGAATTCACCAAGGCTCCTTAGATAGCACCTTCTAAACCCATGACCACCTCCATCTAGAAGGACAAGAGCAGCAGATAGATAGGAACACCACCACCTGGAAGTTCCCCTCCAAGTCACTCACCATCCTTACTTGGAAATATATCACTGTTCCTTCACTGTCACTGGGTCAAAATCCTGGAACTCCCATCCTAACAGCACTGTGGGTGTACATACACTACATGTACTGCAGGGGTTCAAGAAGGTAGCTAACCACCACCTTCGCAAGGGCAACTAAGGATGGGCAATTAATGTTGGCCCAGCCAGCGAAGCCCACATCCCTTGAATGATTTTTTTTAAAAATTGTGATACAGCATTCAAGTTATTTGAAATATGCCATATGTTAAGTGTCATTCAGCCACTGGGTTTTTTTTCACACGAGTGTGTTGCAGACTAATTGATAAAAATTGATTGCTATAATTGGTCAACAACTCCATTAACATTATATAATGAGACTACCATAATGGTAGAAGGTGAACTGGATGGGCCTTATTTCATTTAGCACATTCCATGTTCCTATGCTCAATGGAATACCTATTGAGAGTTCCAATGTTCCTGGCCATGATGGCTGGTGTCACTGGTTCTACACTTGATGGGTCAAGAATGTTTGTATATTTTGCACAGCCACCTTGCCATTCACTCATTAACTTTTCAAGGAGCAATTTCCAAACACTATCCCATTGCAATATCGCCTTCTTCTGCTTGTACTTTCACATTTTTTTCTCATTTTACTTCTGTTCCTCCATGTTCTCCCTTCCTTAATCCACTCTCCTTCTTATCCCCTCTTTATTACTCTCTTCATTTTTAATTTATTTTAACACTAATTTGTCCTAGATCCTTCTGTGGCCAGGATTTTCCCATTAGTGAGCAGGGGGAAAATCCTGGCCTATGTCTTTCACTCTATTCTTATCTGTACTCTTTGAAGCTATAACAAAGGACTACTTGTGTGCCAACAGCATAAGCAAGTGATAGAAAGAGCTAAGCGATCCCATAACCAACGGATCAAATCTAAGCTCTGCAGTTCTGTCACATCCAGTTGTGAATGGTGGTGGACAATTAAACAACTCCCTGGAGGAGGAGACTCCACAAATATCCCCACTCACAGAGCTATACCTTGAGTGCCCTACCATCCATTCTTAATTAGCACATTCGTTTAGATAATATCACCAACTTTAACACCTATGTGTTCTATTGTACTATTGTTGTTGACATCTTTTGATGATCTGCTTCTATCACTGCTTGTTTGTCGCTACAACCACACCAACCCCCTCCACCTCTCTGTCTCTCTATCTCTCCGCCCCCCACACACACACCTTAAACCAGCTTATATTTCAGCTCTTTCCTGGACTCGAACTCAAGTTCTGTCGAAGGGTCATGAGGACTCGAAACGTCAACTCTTTTCTTCTCCGCCGATGCTGCCAGACCTGCTGAGTTTTTCCAGGTAATTCTGTTTTTGTTCCCCATTCTCAGTGATGGAGGAGCCTAGCACAACAATGCAAAAGATAAGGCCGAAGCATTTGCTACAATCTTCAGCCAGAAGTGCTGAGTGGATGATCCAACACTGCAGATGCCAGTCTTCAGCTGATTTAATTCACTCCACATGGTATCAAGAAATGGCTGAAGGCACTGGACACTGCTAAGGCTGTGGGCCCTGACAATATTCCGGCAATAGTACTGAAGACTTGCACTCCAGAACTTGCTCGACCCAAGCCAAGCTCCAATACAGCTACAATACTGGCATCTACCCGGCTATGTGAAAAATTGCCCAGGTATATCCTGTACACAAAAAGCATGACAAATCCAACCTGGCCAATTACTGACCCATCAGTCTACTCTCGACCATCAATAAAGTGTTGGAAGAGGTCATCAACAGTGCTATCAGCCGGCACTTGCTTGGCAATAATCTGCTCACTGATGCCCAGTTTGTGTTTCACCAGGGCCACTCAGCTCCTGACCTCATTTCAGCCTTGGCTCAAACATGGACAAAGGAGCTGAAGTCCCAAAGTGAGGTGAGAGTGACTGCCCTTGACATCAAGGCAGCATTTCACTGACAGTGGTATCAAGGAGCCCTAGCAAAATTGGAGTCAATGGGAATCAGGGGGAAAACTCTCTGCTGGTTGTTGGTGTTTAAATTTTGCAGCACACGATTGAATAATGTGTGCTCCTGTGCCTTAGAGGGTGTTGGCATCAGGGCTGAGCTGTACCCCTTGTGAGTGCTACAGCACATTTCCTGGATGCATTACGTTCACTACAACCAAGTCAAAACCTAAGTGCCTGCTGAAAGTGTCACATGCTGGTGGCAAAGACTGCACAATGTGCAGGCGGCTCACGTTATGTGCTGATGTGCTGCCTTTCAGATCCCACAGGCTCCACATGCTGCATTGGATGCAGACTTTTCCAATGCTGATACCTCCGTGATCCCTGAGAGCTACTAGTCCCAGGCTAAAAAATGAGCTTTCTTCAGATGTGAATGTTTGGAAAGGACTTTCTGATTACTTCTCTACCTCTAGGGGATAGGGGAAGTGTACATTGGTCACTTTGTGTGAACCTTAATCCTCCTGGAACCTAGTGGCAATCAGCATGTTACGGGCATGTCTTCCACGACACTTCAATGGCATCCTCAACTGGAAAGTCTCCACCCTGGCCTTCTTCAGGTTCCTTCACTCCTAAGTCCTCCTCATCCGAGGAGATCTCTGCCTCCTCTCTGTTTCCCTCCGGCAACTGATCTTCCCATTGAAGCGTCAGGTTGTGCAATGCACAGCAGGCCACGGTGATGCAGGGTATCCTCTGTGGTGAGTACGTAGAGCTCAACCTGAATGGTCCAAACATCAGAAGCACATCTTCAGGATACCAGTGGTTTGGAAACTTCTCACAGACTGCGCCACATTATATCCCTTCACTGAGGCGCATTGAGAATGACACACAGGTAACATAAGTCAATTCTTCTGCGGGTACTCCTTATCACCCAGCAGTCAACCCTGTTAGCTGCGTGGGCCCTGGAAGGGATTTCTTGCACTTGGTAGTGACTCAGGATGGAGGAGTTGTGGAGTGGGGTGATTGGAAGAAGCATCTGGGAGAGTGGTTAGTAAATCTTATGGGACGTTGTGCTTCATAAGTAAAGGAATTGAGTACAAAAGCAGGGAAGTTACACTGAACCTTTATAAAGCCCTGGTTAGGCTTCAACTATATATTGCGTCCAGTTCCGATCACCATACACAAGGAGGGATATGAGAATCCATTTAGTGGTGCAGGAAAGATTTGCCAGGATGGTTCCTGTGATGGGGGATTTTAGTTATAAGGTTAGGTTGGAAAAATTGGGTTGTTCTCCTTGGAGCAAAAGAAACGTACAAGATTATGGGCAGGTTTGGATGATGAAAAACTGTTCTAATTAGCTGATGGTACAAGGACAAGGGGACACAGAGGTAAAGGGCTGAATAATGCTGGGGTGTGGGGGTGTTGGGCGGGAGGGGGGGGCGGGGGGGTTGGCGGCAGAGGTGAATGGCATGCCCCTCTGGAGAAGACGTTGGCGTGGACCTAACATGTTCCATGCTAACCCACCCCACAGCCATAAGTCGATGCAGGGCAGATTAACGAAAGCAGAGTGGAACTTAGGCTCATTTTTGGGGAAGAAGTCCTACCCTCTGGAGCTGCCAGCCACTTGGATTGGCAGGCAGATCCATCAGTTCCAGCAGCACCAAAAAGGGGTCGGTGGCAGCTGCCAGGACTGCAGAAGGAAAACAAGACCAAGGCCCATGGTTCCCCGGAGCAGGTAGGTCTGGGACCAGGAGCGTTTGGATAGGTTAGGGAGAGGAGCTGGGGGAGTGGGTGGCTTTAAGGGAGAGAGAAGATAGGAGGAAGGGGGTGGATCCAACCTAAAGGGAGGCCACCCCACGATTGGCAAAGGGTAGCCCCCAAAGAGCAACCCCCTTCCCCCACCATGCGCTTCCTGCACTTTCAGCACTTCAGTGACAAAAACAGGCTTTTCACTCCCTCCTGGCTACTCACAAGAAACGTTTTATGGTGTGTGCAGCATTTTATCTTGGTCATTTGGCTTGATAACAAGCCTAATTGACCCTTGGTTATTCATTTAAATGTGGTGGGTGCAGATTTTGGAACTCGTCTGCCTCCATATAATGGGGGTGAGCTTGGCAGTGGGCAGGAAGGTGGTGGAAGGAATAGGGCACCTGCCCTATTTTACGTGCTCCACCCCTCCCACCCCCACCCCCCACACACAGGAAACACACCCACTGGAAGCACGTAAAATTCAGCCCAAGCTTTTGGGCAAGAGATGCAGGGGAAATACGAGGAGGAACTTTCTTTCACGCAGTGAGTGGTAACAACTTGCTCCTCAGGATGGGTGATGGAAGCGGAAATAATCAATGATTTCAAAAGGAAATTTGATGGGTGCTTGAAGGAAATAATCCTGCAGGGCTACGGGGATCGAGGGGGAGTTGGACTGACTGAATAGCTCCACAGAGAGCCAGCATGGACTCAATGGGCCTTTTGGCCTCTTTCTGTGCTGTCAATGGAGGAAAAGATAACAACGCAGGGTGGTCTGTGTAGCTCTTGGAGTGAAGGACATCTAAACACACCAAATCTTCTGAAATTGAAATATTTATAGTGAGTTTCTGGTACATATTGGTCATGATGTTGGGACATCTCCAAAGTGAGGTGGAATGGAAAACTACATGTCAACAATCTTTTAAAGATTACATTAAAGGCTATCATAGGCAGAGGTGATGGAACATTATATGTAACACTGCTTCTTTTCTCCTGGGAGCTTTGAAAAATCATTGAATGGAACATATCTTGTCATTACTGAATAATGTGTATTGTAATGTTAGATTGATATCCTAAACCTTTGCTGGACTGCCTTTAGAATTCAGAGAGACATGTTACAGAGCTAAACTTTCTTGGTTGTTTTACCTGTAGCTAGTCAGCACTCATGAAATTAAAGAAGTAAGGAATGGTCCATGACATTGTAAACTGTAGATGACCTTTTGAAAGAAACTGAATGGCTTATCTATACCACAAATGTTCATACAATCCCATGTTTTCTTTTTTTCAACTACTAAAATACCCAAGCCAAGAAAGTCTCACTCAAAGACAGGATGATAGGGTGCTTTAAGCCCGTGATACAAGATGTCAACGATTTTTCCAGTCACACATGATAGTGTCATTCAACATTTTTAAAATTTTTTATTCATTCATGGGATGTGGGCATCACTGGCTATGCAGACAGTGCTTGGTTGCATTTATATAGCATCTTTAATGCAGACAGCTCTCTTCTTCTTCTTGAGTTCTCTGTCCAATGGCAGGTTCAACCCACAGCACCACAATCTCCATCACAGGTAGGGAAAGGAGGCAGGTCCCGAATCCACTCCAGCCAGAACAGGGATCAAACCCTGTGCAGTTGGCACCATTCTGATCCACGCTGACCATCCAGGCAACTGAGGCAACCAGCCCCCACAAGTAGCCCAAGTTGCTGTGGCAAAATACACTTTTACATGCGCATTGTAGCTTGGAGCTATGGATAATGATGTAGAGGCTCCAATTTCCTTCCATCACATGGCTGACCAGGGACCTCTCCCACCCTTACTGCCTACCATTGGTATATATTGGAAGAATTTACAGGTGGATACTCACCTGTTTGACCATGTAATGAACGCACCTTCCTTTGGCCATCAAGTCGCAGAATAGAACTTGACCCCCGAAGCTTCTGGCTGAAAGGCATGGATGCTACCATTGCACACAGACCTCCTCAATGTAGCTTTACAGAGGCATCATAAAACAAAAGTAGACTCAGCCAAAGGAGATAATTGAAGGGCAATCAAAAGCTTGAACAAAGACATGGGTTTTAATAAGTTCCTAAAGGAGGAGAGTGAGTTGGAGAGATAGGGGTTTAGAAGTAAAATTCAGGGTATGTCTGGACAGTTGAAAGCACAGTCACTAATGGTAAAGCAAAGAGAGGGGATGATGCACAAGAGGCCAAATTTACAGCAATAGAGAAACCTGGTATAGGATTATTGAGTTCAAAGAGGTTACAGAGATCAGGAGGAAAGAGGTCATAAAGTAATTTAAAGATGAGTATAAGAATTTTAAATCAGAGTTCTTCATGAACTGAAGAACTGGGAGCTAATGTCGGTCAGCAAACAAATGCTATCCATAGCTGAGTGGAATCTTCAGAGATAAAATATGGACTGCAGAGTTTTGGATGACCTGACATTTTAAGATCTGGAAGGGTGAGAGGTGAATCATGAAAGCGTTGGAATAATTAAGCCTTGAGGCTCAAAACAAGGCATAGCTGAAAGTTCAGCTCCAGATAAACTGCAGCAAGAATAGAGATGGGTAAGATTAAAGAGGTGGAAATATGTGGCCTTTGTGATATAGATGATAGAAGCCTGATATACAGTTTGGATTACATATGGTGATAACTTTGCAAAAGGTCTGCTTCAACTTAAGACCATGGCCAAGGAGTTTCGAAGTTTGTATGGGAACAAAGAAAATGACTTCAGTATCTTTGTGCTTAGCTGGTGAAATTCCTGGATGCTGAACAAGCCATCTAATAGGACAAAGGCTATGGGATTAAAACTTTAAAAAAAAAAATTAAATCTATTTTATTGAGAAAGACAGACTCCATGAGAAGAATGCACCATTCGTGGCTAACTAAGGAAGCTATGCATGTCATCAAATGAAAGAAAGGCATATGAGGCTGTGAAGAAGCCAGCAAAGGTTGGCTAAAAAAAAGAGAAAAAAATTAGAGCATGAGAGTAACTAGCACAAAATGTAAAGATAGACAGTAAGAACTTCTACAAGTATTTAAAAAGCAAGAGAGTAGCTAAAGTGAGTATTGGTCTCTTAGAAGATGTGACCAGGGAATTAATAATGGCAAACAAGGAAATGACAGAGACTTTGAACAATTATTTTGTATCTCACAGAAGAAGACAGAAAAAGCATCCCAAAATAGTAGAACATCAAGGGCACAGGGAGGGAGTAACTTAAAATGATCACCATCACTAAAGAAGAAATATTAGGCAAACTATTCAAGAAAGAAGAGAGACGAAAATTAGGAATCTATAGGCCAGTTAGTCTAACATGTATTATTGGAAAAATACTGGATTCTATTATTAAGAAATTGTAGCAAGACATTTAGAAAATCATAATGCAATAAAGCATATTGGCTTTAAGAAAGGGGAATCATGTTTGACAAATTTATTAGAGTTTTTTAAGGATGTAACAAACTGTGTGAATAAAGGGTAACCAGTAGATGTAATGTATTTGGATTTCCAAAAGGAACTCAATAAGCCACATAAAATATAAGAGCTCATGGTGTTGAGGTAATATATTGACAAGGGTAGGGGATTGACTAAGTGACAGGAAAAGAGAGTCAGGACAAATGTGTCATGTTCAAGTTGGCGAACTGTGACCAATGGAGTGCACAGGGATCAGTCATGAGCCCTTAACCACTTATAATCTATAATAATGATTTGGGCGAAGGGATCAAGAATATTGTAGAAAAATATCCCCATTGCTGGCAGCGCCACCAGGAGTAGTGGTAGCTACCAGCAATGCACCCAGCAGAGGCCCAGGATCAGCAACGGGCCCATGCCAGAGCTGAGAGTGGGAGGGTGAGATGGTCATGGTCACGGGGGAAGCTTTTTGGTTGGTGCATGGCAGTGGGATCAGAAGAAGGGGCAGGGATGAGGCTCTCAGCAGCCCCCCATACCCGCCCCCCACCACCCCCCGCTTCCCAAGCCGGGTCCCTCAATCAGGCCGAGTGCCTGTGAAAATCTGCCTGCAGGCTAACAGGACTGGGGTAGGCAGGTAGGCCGTTCAAGTGGCAGAGGCAGGATGGCAGCAGGATCACCACCCTGCATCCTCTAGTTCAATTAAATACCCTACCCGCCTCCAAACCTGCATTGGGTAAGACATTAAATTCTACCCAAGAAGTCTGCAAAAATATATAAATAAATTAAATGAATTGGCAGATTTGGCAGATGGAGTATAATGTGGAAAAATGTGAGGTTATCACCTTTGGTGGGAAGAACAGAAAGGCAGAATATTATTTAAATTGAGGGATGCTGCTGCATATTGCAGTACAGAGGGATCTGTGAGTCCTTGCATATGAATCACAAAAAGTTAACTTGAAGGTACAGTAGGTAATCAGGAAGACAAATGGAATGTTGGGTCTTTATTGTAAGAGGGATGGATATATGAATAGGGAAGTCTTGCTACAGCTGTACAGAGCATTGGTGATGCTACACCTGGCGTACTGAGTATAGTTTTGGTTTCCTTACTTTCGGAGGTATATACTTGCATTGAGGACAGTAGAGAAGGTTCACCGGATTAATTCCTGGAATGAAAGTGTTGTCTTACAAGGAAAGGTTGAGAAAATGAGGCATACACTCATAGGAGTTTAGAAGAATGGGAGGTGATCTTATTGGAAACATATATGATTCTGAGAAAGTGTAGATGTTGAGAGGATGTTTCCCCTCATGGTGGAATCTAGAAGTAGGGGACACAATTTCAAAATAAGGCATCTCCCATTTAAGATGAAGATCTCGAGGAATTTCTTCCTTCAGATTTGTTAATCTTTGGAATTCTCTTCCACAGAGAGCAATGGATGCTGGTTCATTGAATAAATTTAAGGCCGAGTTAGATGGATTTTTGGATCTACAAGCTAGTCAAAGGTTATGGGGGTGAAGGCAAGAAAGTGGAGTTCAGACCACACTCAGGTCAGCCATGATCTTATTGATGGCAGAGCAGGTTCTATGGGCCAAATAGTCTACTCCTGCTCCTATTTCTTATCTTCTTATGTTTGATGAGGTAAAACTGGGTGACCTCATTTAGAATAGGGCGTATGACTAGCTGGAGTGCTTTGATTATAAATGAATATATACGTCACAAACTCTGTGCTGCTGTGAAAAATTATAGCTTCTTCCATTCTTGCTTCAGTAATATTTTATTATATTGGAAAATGATTGTAGATTGAACATTCTGTGAAGCCGGCAAGTTTGTTATTGTACTGCTATTCATTTTCAGTAGAATCATCTTTGCCAGTATAAATGTCACTAACATCAGGATGGGGTGGTAGCTTTGTTAAAGCTGCAATATTTATGCTAGTATGGCAATAGTAACTTAATGTCCTGACTCATCTCTTTCTCATTAATGTAGAAAAAGGATGTATACACAGATCATTTCAATACGTGGACTCAGAAATGATAATCTGATAATCTTATGGTTCCAGTGAAACCATGGTTAGTTGAATATTAATATAAATAATATAGTCACTGAATGAACAGCCTTGAGAAGATAGCCCACTGAAGCCACTGTATTGCTGCTCCTGTAAATTGAGATGTCTATTAATTCTTGCTGTATTTTGCTATGCTGCTAAATAAAGTAAATAAATTGAACTAATTTGAGGCTTTGACCTACATGCTAAACACAGCTATGCCACCTATGTCCAATCTGACATTGCTGATGCAGCTGCCCAGTCAGCAACCATGTGTTCTGTGACAAAATCTAGGTCGGCACTTTCCATATTGCAAGCATGTACAAGTCTCCAAGTGCCAGCTGGGAATAGCAAGTCCTGCCAATTCTACCCCGTCCAAATGGGAGACTTCAAATATGACCACGCTGACCGGGGTTACTCAGCACCAGACAGTGATGGTGAACAGCTACTTGAGTGGGCCTCCAGAAACAACCTCACCCTGATACATGATCCCAAGCAACGAGAAACATTCTATTCAGCCACATAGGGTTGTAATTACTCACCTGACATGTATTGGGTCAGTTCCCTTGATGGTCACCCACAAACAGGACAGTGCCTAGCCCTGGATGATTTCCCACATAGACAGCTTAGGCCATTGTTCATTCACATTGGCCTTTGCCTTCCAGTCACCAACAAAAGAGATGAAATGGAACTTCTGTAAAGCAGATTAGCCAAACTAAAGTGAGACCTTGGACCGCATCATTGTAACGATACCTGTTCATTATATACCTGTGGAAGAATCATAAACGCTTCTGTTGTGCTGTTCACAAAGCTGCTTGCACAACCATCCCTCACCCTCATGGCTATCAATCCATCTATGTTCCATGCCCTGATGCAGAGAGCACTCCTAAAGGAACTTGAATCATCTGGTGCCCCCTGATACAGCAGACCAGCTCATCGAATCTCTCTAATCCAGATGGGAGGAAATGAAGCAAGGCTCAATTTCACTCATTCCAGTCGGAAGCTCTGAACCCTCATTTGCCTCCTTGGAGCAACCCAAAAATCGCCTACATGAAATCACCCATCAGTCACCCTGAACCAAGTCGCCAGTCGTCTGCCCCATGTAGCAATGACGTCGTTGGAAAAGAAAATAAAACGTATCACCTATGATGAACTGAAAAAACAATGCCACCAATATGCAGAACATGGCAGTTCTGATCCCTTCAAGATCACAGAATTGGAGACAGCACTAAAGGGCCTGAAATCTGGCAAAGCAGCAGAAAACGGCAACATTGCACCAGAATTCCTGAAATAACACAGCACCCCCGTGCTTGTGCCTGGCTGCCTACACAAGTTCTACACAAGAACCATCAGCTCAAACTCACTCCCAATGGCGTGGCATTTGGCAAAAATCATTGCCATTCCAAAGCCTGGAACAGATCGCACATTGGCAGCCAGCTATCAACCGATTTCACTACTTACTATGTGCTTTAAGATCTTTGAGCGTCTTATCCTACAATGCTTATCGCCAGAAGTAGAGAACATCCTTAATGTCGACCAAGCTGGTTTCCGTAAGAGGCACAGCATGTGACCAAGTTCTGGCCATTCACCGCCTACGTTGAAAATGGATTCCAAAATAACCTGAAGACAGGCGTAGTTCTACTGGACCTAACCATTGTCTATGATAGGGTGTGGCACACTGGTCTGCTCCTAAAGCTGCCCAGATTGCTTCCAACCTGGGTCAGGGCAGTTGTTGAAACATTCCTTCGCAACAGATGATTCAGAGTCCACCTTGGGAAAGGGAGAAGCGCATGGATGATGGAGAAGACAGGCCAACAGACTATCACAGGACTCAGTGCTAGCCCCAACCCTATTCTACATATATACAAATGACCTGCCAACAACCACATCCCGCAAGTTCATCTGTGCTGATGATATCTTTTGTGCCAACCAAGCTCCATTCTTCTGCCCTCTGGACCAGATCCTTAGTGAAGACATTACAAAGTTTATAGGCTTCTGCAGCACATTGCATCTCATGTTAAATGCCTCTGATCCAGTGTATTCCACCTCCACAATACCAGTGCCAAAAACTAATTGCATATGGATGGCAAGAGTCCAAAACATGATCACAACCCAGCATACTTTGGAATGACTCTAGAATGGACTCTGTCCTAGGAACACTTGAAGAAAACAGTCGCAAAGGTCAAAACTAGAAACAACCGACTAACCAAATTTGCTGGATCTACGTGGGGTGCTACTGCCACAACACTTCAGACCCCAGCACTTGCCCTATCATAGTCTGCAACAGAGTATTGTGCATCTGTCCGGCAAAGGTCATCACACACACACATCTTCTCGACACTCATTTGAATGCAACAATGTGCATCATAACTGGAACTCTCCACTCAACAACCCCTACCCTGCTTCCTGTCCTCACAAACATCACTCCGCCACACAGCCAACTGATGAAAGCCCACAAGTGGGCTGAAATCATCTGTGCTGCATCTGACTTACCACTTACCAACCCACCCTTCATATGGGGTGCCTCCCATCTCAACGCCCCATATGAAGCACCCTTCCTGAGAAAGATCTACCAGCAGATATCCTTTGGATCAAGGAATGGGAAACATGGGAAGCCACTAACAAGTTCTTTGTTACAAACCCCATCTGTTGAATGGCAGACTTTGAACTACTACGGCGAAAGTGGTCCTTGCTAAACAGGTTCAGGACAGGCCATGGCCCCTGTGCAGCCAACCTTCACAGTTGGGGCCCCAGTACAAACTCCTTATGCATTTGTAGAAAGGCACAAACAATGCACATTACCAAGGAGTGTCCCCTCTACAGACTAAGTGGCAGACTAATCACCTTAAACTCAGCAAAAGAAGAAGCTATCGCTTGGCTTCAGAGATTTACATTCACTGAATAAATAAATAAATAATTTGAACTAATTGTTGCTCTGAGCTTGACTTGATCTTTAGAGGTCAACATCAAAGCACATGTGGAAGCTAACCCCATAACTGTGTTTGCATCATCAAGGAACAGCATTTTGACGAAGAGAAGAATGAAGCCAGGACCAATTTGGGAGAAACTTCAAGGGTGATAATATGGGAGCGTGTTGAGAAGCCATTGCTGGAGATACTTTGTCTACAATTGGACAGGTAAAAGTGAAATCAAGTGAGGATAATTCAACTGAACTGGACAACAGAGAAGAGACATTGCAGGAACATGTGGTCAATTGTATCAAAGGCTGTAATTTGTTGAAAGAGGAATAATGCACCATATTCCATATCAAATGTGCCTTTTTTTTAGTGCTGTAGAAAGGCAGAAACTTTAATGGAGAAATTCAAATGGAGGTGTGGGAGATCATTTTTAAGTTTAGTACTCCCTGTCAATTGTTGCTGAACATCAAAAGAGATAACAATTGTTAGATATTTCTTTCCCTTTTTATGAAAAGGTTAATTAAATAGAAGGGTATGGCATATTGATACTGACATTATGACCCCAGGATTAATTCAGTGACTACTGTACTGTGAAGAGAAAGAGTTGACAGCTTGCTGCCACTGAAAATATATTCAGATGATACCTACTTTAATGCATAATTTTGTTTCCTGATTTTAATGTTATTTGCAATTTAAGTATATGATTTGTGTGTCAAAACTGGAGATCTTTTGTAAACATAGACAGCTTATCAATCAGGGTGATAGACAGAGAGCATTTAATGATGATACCTACTCCTAACTAACTGCTTCCCTTGCTCCCCAAATATGCCTGTTATTATCAGGATACCTCTTACAAATGTATAATTATAGGGTATTTCCATTTTCTATTTCCCAACTTATTACTGTTTCCCCAGGTTCCTCCGCAGCTGTCATGACGATGGTGACTTAGAATGAATAGAAAATTAAAAAGTGTCTCAATACTGCTGAAAGAGAACAGATACAAGCTGATGTCTTGTCACTGGTGTCTTTTTCTCTTGTGTGACAGGAAAGGAGTAATTTCAGATGCTCAGTTCACTTAATTTTTGGCCTCATGGAAGTGAGGGATGTCAGTTCTAGGGAATGGAACACTTTTCCAATTTTAGCATTCAGAATTAACAGCAAGCACTCTGAAGTCAAGTGCAATAGCATCATTTTTGATGGAGAGTAAAGCTTTTTCTACATACCAATCCCATACCAGAAGAGTACTTCTACTGTAGCAGTATATGTCAACATCATTTCCAATACATTTTCCTTTTCTCACTGAGAAAGCCAATTTATGGACTTACTCAGTAAAATTATAAATATAATGCCTCTCAATACCAAATTCTGACCAGCGGGTGCCTCACCAGTAGGGACTACTGGCAGAAGATTCTGGACGTGGCTCAGTTGGTAGTGTTTTTGCCATTTCAGTGCCAATCCAGAGACTTGAGCACAAAAAATATCTTGGATGACACTCAAGTGCAGTACTGAGGGAGTACTACACTATCAGAGTGCTATACTGTCAGCTGTTTTTTTGGATGTGACCTTGTCCATCCTCTTAGGTGGAGGTAAATGATCTAATGGCACTATTTTGAAGAAGGACAAGTGAATTATCCTTGATGTCCCAAGCAATATATATTTAATCAACATCATAAAAACAGATTATCTGGTCATTATCACATTGCTGGTTGTAGGAGTTTGCTGCGTGCAAATTGACTGTCATGTTTCCTACATTACATCAGGGAATGCACGTCACGATTAATTAATTGACTGCATGGAGTTTTGGGATGTCCTGACCAACATTTACTTTTCATTATTAAGAAAAGTAGCATTTGTGGTAATTTATTGTAAACAGTTATAATAAATTAATTTCTTAATTAGTAATCCAATCAACTGAGCAAGAAAGCTGTAAATGAATACACTTACTTGGGAACACTTAAAGAAGGATTCACTTATTTGTATCAATATAACATCCTAACAATATGAACAATCAAACTCAACAAAAAAGACAAATCACAACTTGCATAAATAATGCTGTTTTAAAATTTAAAAAGAAGTCCCAAGGCATTCACAGAGGTATAATCAAAAAATGGACACCAAGCCAAAAAAGGGGCCATTAGTTGGAATGGACAAGTCTTCAATTTTAACTCTGGGTAGGACTGGGGAGTGGGGAACACAAAGCAAATATGCACCTATATGTCATGAACAAAGTGTGGTTTGGCTGCTTCTAAGGGGTGGACTTTGCTTAACATTTTAAATCCGCCTCCTGCCCAAAGTTGGTGGAAATAACATTTAGTGCCAAATGGGCAGACCAGACATGGGAACTGGGTTGAGACTCGGACATGACCAGGTGCCCAAGAGACTGGTCCCAGCATGTGTTAAGTCCTAGGAGGCAGGGGTGTTGGAGTGGGAGGGGGTTGGGGTGGGGGAGATGTGGGTGCTAAGCAAGTCAGCTGAGGATGAGGCAATGCTAGGGCTGCAAAAACTGAAATATTCCTTGTGGGGCCCAAAGAGCATTCTTGCCCCTCCTGCAAAGATGAAATGCTATTGGGTGGCAATATTGTGGTCTCGAGCCAGTAAGTGGGCATCAGCACTGTTAACCCCTCCTACGCACTGTTTCCACTGGCTGAGGTGTTAAAATTAAATCCCACATCCAATCTTTGCAACCATTGGTCCCACTGTTCATTTAGTTGGGCCAACCAACCCACCATCTATCCCATCTACACTCCAGTAGATTCCAACAAATATTTTATACTATCACTGGAGCCATGGAAATGCTTCAAAACTAAAATAAAAGAAAATATATAATCAGTAACAAGGGGACAGAGCTATTGGGCAGAATTTTAACTACCAGGAATAGTGTGGTTGCAGGTTTGGATGTGGGTGTAGATTAAGTGCCCCAATAAAGATGGTATGTTGAAAATCCAACAGGATTCTGCTCATTCTTGGCTTTTACTGAGGAATGTTTGAAATCCCTGTGGAGCTGTCAGGTCTATATTTTAAATATCTAAAGGGGCAATTAATTCTGCATTTAACCCAGCATTCTGGCTTTAACAGTCAGAGCAAGTGTCTCCAGGTCTATGTGGAACTCACCAAGCTCAGCAAGGTGAGAGCACAGCAAGAAGCCATTGATCAATGTAGTTGACAGGTTGGAAACCCTTTAAAAAGAGTGAAACTGCTTAGCTGCATCCCTGCCTCTTTGAAAGATGCGTGCTTGCAGGTACTTGTTCTGAAAGCGTGCGTTAACAGCTTTACAGCTGATTTCCAACTGATTGGAAGTAATTTCCCCTCTCTTGGACTTTAATCCACATTGATCTATACTTTCCTATTGTTGGCTGTATCAGTTGAGGTTTGGTACATACAGGTGGATAACATTGATTGGATAGCTACTTGAGCACATAGAAAGCAACACTTATTGACACAGGTGTAGAGTGGAGTCAGGAGATACATACCTCGGGTTAAATCTAATATATAAATATATCAGTCTGGGAATAAATCTATTCCAAGTAAAGACAGGCTCTGGTTCCTTTCTTCATCAACTGGCTATCAGGATTATAACACCTGCTTCACTGCAGCATGGCAGCAGCTTATGATGAATCTCTTATAAGGAATAAGAATACCAACAGCAACAGCAGCAAGAGCAGAACAATTGCTGCCTTCTCCATAGCCATATACTGCTCCACAAGACAGTGGTGGTGGACACAGAGCTCCCATTTAAAGAGCAATGGCCCCAGCAGAGGTCTTGTGGCGTAGTGGTAGCATCCCTGCCTCTGGGCTAGAAGCTCCAGGCCAAGGCCCACTTTAGGACTTGATGACCACAGAAGGTGTGTTCATAATGTGGCCAAACAGGTTGACGATCAGCCTGTAAATCCTTCCAATATGCCTAATAGTGAGTGGGAGAGTTTCCTTGACAGCCATGTTGCAGAAGGCACTGGCAAATCACCACAGTACTTTGCCAAGCATAATCATGTTCCATTCTGTTTGAAGTCCATGGTTGCCAATGCCCTCTTAGGGCATGGTACCTGAAGGAGGGGAGGAAAACTCTCAACACAGGGTATACATAAAGAAGATCAGCTGTTAATTGTATTTTAATTATGTTAAGACACACAGGTAAAGGGAATTGTTTATAAGTACATAGAGCACTTATAGAGAGAAATCTTTGGCCACCTGGTATGGAGGGGGCGGGGAGGGGTGGGCAAGGCAGAGGACCTCCTTGTAAGTCTTCTCTTGGGCCTGGCTAAGCTGGCCATTAACAGGTCCAGGCAGCGTGGGTCAAGGGGGTCATCCAGCCTGACTGTCTGCCCCTCTTCCACAGACATGTTGGCAGCTGGCTGCTCCTGGGAGCATGCAGTGTCCATTGGTACACTTGAGGCCTTCTGCAACCGGTGGGCACTGGGTGCCGTAGGGGCTAGAGTTCATCATCAGCCCTGCGAATGACATTTTGGTTTAATTAGATAAGTTTTCTTTAAAAGTTTTGTTTTTGTCACAGTGTCCCATCAGGGGCTGTCACCCCATTTATTAGTTTATTTTTATTGACTTATTGGTTCTTCTAAAGAGCACATAGAGAAAAGCTTTTGGTCACCCCAGTTCAGAGGGAGGCACCCAGGGTGGAGGACCTCCTTGTTAGCGTGCTCGTGGGCCTGGCCAAGCTGGCCATCTACAGGCCCAGGCATGGGTGGTCAGAGGGGTCATCCAGCTGAGCTGTCTGCCCCTTTTCCGCAACTATGTTTGCACCTGGGTGTCCCTGGAGAGGGACCACGTGGTGTCCGCTGGTACGCCTAAGGCCTTCCATGACCAGTGGACACTACAGGAGCTGTAGTGCATCATCAGCCCACACAATGTCATTTCTATGTAGTTTGATAAGTCTCCTTTTATGTTTTGTCCCTTTATTACAGTGCCCCTTTAAGGGGCCATCACTTTAATCTAATTTGTTAATTAGTTTTTTTCCTCTGGTTAATTTGTTTCAACCAAAAGAGTATAGAGAGAAACTGGTGGAATACTGGGTTAGCAGATAGGAAGTAGACATGTGTTATGCTGCATTCTGTGAATAAACATATTATCAAGAAACGTATTGCTGTCTAGTTTCATCCATCACCAACTGGCTTGGGATCAAGTTAACATCAGCTTCCTCTGAATGATGTAGCAACAGTGCCTCAGGCTTCCATAAGCTGGCCATTGCTGACAGCTGCAGCTTCCTGGAACAAGATCTCCTTTCAAGCAGGCCAGAAAGACACACATTGCCTGCAGTTGTCATAGCCCTGAATTTCTTCTCCTCTGGCTCCTTCCAGGAATCTTCTAGTAACATCTGCAGGATTTCACAAGCAACTTCACAGAAGTGTCTCTCCAAAGTGACTAATGAAATATTTGACAAGGCTGCCACTTGCATCCACCTTGACACTGATGCCAGTCAGACACAGAGGATTCTCACATTTGTTCAGTGGCTCTATTCCCACAGATACAGGGAGTTACTGGCTGCACACATGTGACCACTGAGACACCCTTAGATCAGCCTGGAGTATTCATCAATCAGAAAGGATTCCACACCACCAATGGTTAGCTGATATGTGACTACTGGAATGTTTTCATGCATTCGTAATAAGATATCTTGAAAACAGCCATGATTCCTTCATTCTGCAAGTCACATCTCCCACAGATGACAGTCAGTGGGTGGCTCTTGGAAATGAAGGCTACCTTCTGAAGACCTGGCTGCTGACACCTATGAGGATCCCTACCACTGATTCAGAGGACAATTACAACTGAAGCCACATGAACACAAGGATGATCATCGAGAAAGGCACTGAGTTGCTGAAAATGTGATTGCCTGGGCAGATATGGGGGTGCCCTTCAGTATGCACCAGCAAGGATGTTGAGAATGATAGTGGTTTGCTTATATAAAATGGCACTGTTGAAAGAAAAGGAGCTGCAAGAGGAGGGAGGTCAGCATCTCCCGACATGAATGAAAAAGTAGCCAGGTTATCTGCATTTGCTCACCTAGCTGCTAGAGCTGATAGGCTGGTACAGGCATGCCTCAGATAATCTGGGTGTGGGAAGCCATATTGTATTCCAATACTAAACTTTCTGTTCCTGCTCCACCCCTCCACCCAACACAAATCATTCCTATAACCAAAAATCCCTCCATCACATTCGCATCCTTTGATCATCTTCCACTCTGGTTATGCCACTCTATCAAATGCTTAAGTCCATGTGGAATCAGAGAGGCTGGAGATGGGCAATGGAAATGGCTGGATAATGAAAACTTGAAATAAAGTGCTTCATTCTGTAATTTCCATGTATATCACAACACTGACATTGTTGTAAACATCCAAGTATATCTCCTTGATCTACTGAGAAGTCTCTTTCTTCTATTTATTCCTGCATGATGAAAACCCTGGAGCTTCAACAGACCTAGAGGAAGGCTGCTCATTCCCCTGCTGCAGCCGAGACCCTGTGGTGGGCGTCCTTTGGTTTTGGAGCCCATGAGGGCTCTGCAAAGGCTGCCCTACAGCTCCTGTCCAGGGCAGTATTGGTCACTGGGGCAGAAAGCAACATGTGGGGCTCTGATTGAGGTGGGGACATTGGGAGGCACCTTAAGAAGAGTCAGACTCCCATTTTTCTTTTCCACATCTCTCTCTCATGGTCTACCTGCACTTTCCTTCTAGTCGGGAACTGGAGAGCACTTTGCTGCACTTCAGTGAAATGTTGAATGGCCAAGGTAAGGTTTTCCTCCATCATATTTAAAGTGACAGTCTGAGTATGTAGGTGTTTGGCTAGGGTCAGCATGCATTAGATTACATGTCACATCTGATTCTCCATGCAGGTGGCCACTCTTTCCATTTAGGCGGACATCAGTGCAAAGGCCAGAAACGTTATGGCACTCATAAAAGGGATGGACTCCTTCAGTCTCTCTCCAAGGATTCACACTGTCTCTGGAAATGGAACCTCACACATTTCCTATTGATGCTCCAGAGCAGTTCTTTCCCTGGATGAGCCCAGAAGCTCAGCATCTACAACTAGATGAGCAGCGCTTGGAGTGTCCTGCATCCCCTCCATGTGACAACCTAGCTATTTCCATATCTGCACAGCTGGAGGGTGCGTATGAGTCGTGTGACAGTATGTCTTCAGATTGTGCAAAAACCTGGCCAGCCTCCTAATGCCTGATTAACCAGGATGTTAACGAGCCTAATTGCCCGCCTGCCTCTTTGGGGGCTTCGGCCGCTGACGCTGAGAATGGGGTTGGGAAAAAAATACTGAAAGCAACCAGGCCACCACAGTGCCCCTCTTCCACAGGACGCTCTTTGAATTTACCCACCAAGCAAGGCAGAGAGGGCCTATAGGATTGTCTGGAGCACTGGCACCCTAGCTTGCCGCTGAGTGCCCCCCTCCAAGTTGGCTTCCTTAATTGTTGATCAACAATGCTCTTAAAGAGCCTAATAACCTGCCCACTCATGAGACCGAGAGTCCTTGTTGGGCCCCAAACCTGCACCAATCAAAATGTCCAATGCCAGGAACGGGACTGGGAAACCAGCACACTGGCTGGCCTCACAATTTTCAGGCCCTGTTGGTCTCTGCTCCCGACCTTGTGGGAGCCCGAAAATTCAGCCCCCTCTGTCTGGTTGTTGAGATTTTACCATCCCACTTATGACCAAGCTGAATAAAAAGCATTTTAACTCATAATAACAGATATCAATCTAACTTCAATCTAAATTCTGGATGTAAAGCTGATATCTGCTTGTCTCTGGCCATGATTCTTCTTGCCCTGCACATTAAAATATTAGTTTCTTATATGGCACATAGAGAGTAATAGGATGGCACATAACATTTGGTACATTGCACTGATCACACCAATCTAACCTTAGGTTTTCTGGCACCCAATGTATTCGTACAGCATTGATGGTAATGATAATCAAAAAAGTTCTAGCTCCTCTCTTTACTGTAGGTTGTGTGAAAAGCAGCAGATTATTATCAAGGCTCCATGCACTGACATATGATTGTCTAGGGTTCATAAGAAAACGATCACAACACAATATGTTCCTGAAAATAGGATGAAATTGCAATTAGAAATATCACTTCTATTAACATATTTACAGTTATCAATACATTGATTTTGAAAATAATCTTAATATTCTGAAAGAAACAATAGTTACAGATGATGATTTCAATCATTGTCATTTACTCCATTTAAAAAAAAATGACATGAATTAACTAAAACTGTAGCACAGGATGAAAAGTAATTTTTTTTTAGTATTATTAGAAGTGGCCTGGGTTGGTCACAATAATACTGCAGAACACCTTAAAACATCTTGAAATACTCTTATTATCAATTGGTAAATGTTAATGAGTCAATTCAAATGTATTTCCAGCATGTTTTTCATTTGCTGACTGTAATTTCTCTAACTACAACATATCTTACAAATGATTGGGGTAGAAATTGATAAAATGTTGGCCTGTCTTTCAGACATAAAACAGGTATATAGCCTGTGCCTGTGCCAAATCATTGCAGGTATTGCTCCCACTTAAGTTCATGGGACTCACATTTTAGGTGGCCCAAATCAATGCAGAAAACTTGTATTAGGTGCTTTGAATATGTTAGCGAAGAGTCTAATTAATGCATCTTGAAGGTCACCTTTGCAAAATGAGTTATGGATGAACAGGGCAGGTGAAAATTTTGTTTTATTAATTTGAGGGATATGTGCATCATTGGCAAGGTCAGCATTTATTGCCCATCCCTAATTGCCCTTGAGAGGGTGGTGATGAGTGGCCTTCTTGAACAACTGCAACCCTTGTGGTGCAAGTACTTCCACATTGCTGTTTGTTAGGGAGTTCCAGAATTTTGACCTAGCGATGAAGAAATGGCGATATGTTTCCAACAAGGATAATGTGTGACTTGAAGGGGAACTTGCAAGTGGTGGTGTTGCCTAGATAGTAGAGGTCACGGCCTTGGAAAGTACTGTTGAAGAAGCCTTGGTGAGGTGCTGTACTGCATTTTCTATATGGTTCACACTGCAGCCATGTTGTGCAAGTGGTGAAAGTAGTGCAAGTTAATGGTGGTTGATGGAGTGCAGATCAAGTAGATTGCTTTAACCTGGATGGGTTTGAGCTTCTTCAGTGTTGTGGGACATGCACTCTTCCTGGCTGCTCCAGGCTGATTGGTGCCTTGCAGGTGGTGGAAAGGTTTTGAGGAAACAGAAGGTGAGTTATTCATCACAGAATACCCAGCTTCTGAACTGCTCTTGTAGTCACAATATTTAATATGGCTGGTACAGTTAAGTTTCTGGTCAATAGTAACCCCCCCACCCAGGATCTTGATGGTGGAGGAACTCAATGATGGTAATGCCATTGAATATCAAGGGAAGCCGCTTAGATTCTTTCTTGTTGGAGATGACCATTGCCTCACACTTATCTGACATAAATGTTATTTTCCGCTTTTCAGCCCAAACCTGGATATTTTCCAGGTCTCACTGGGTATAGATGTGGACTGCTTCAGTATCTGAGGAGTATGGATGGAACTGAACACTATGCAATCATCAGAGAACATCCCCACGTCTGACCTTATGATGGAGGAAATGTCATTGATGAAGCAGCTGAAGATGGTAGAGCCTAGGACACTTCTCTGAGGAACTCATTCAATGATACCCTGGGTCTGAGATGATTAACTGACTCCAAATCAGTAGAGAGTTCACCCCTTTATTGCTATTGACAATAATTTTACTAGGGCTCCTTGGTGACACATTCAATCAATTCTGCCTTGAAGTCTCACCTCACCTCTGGAATTCAATTCTTTTTATCCATGTTTGGAACATGGCCACTTAAGGTCTGAAGTTATTGATCCTGATGGAACCTAAATTGGGCATCAGCGAATAGTGTCGTTTGATAGCACTGTCAACAGTACCTTCCATCATTTTGCTGATGACTGAGAGTAGGCTGATGAGGCAGTCATTGACCAGGTTGAATAGGTCCTGCTTTTTGTGGATAGCATTTACCTGAGCAATTTTCTATTTTGTTGGGTAGATGCCAGTGTTGTGACCATATGGTTCACACTGCAGCCATGTTGTGCAAGTGGTGGAAGTAGTGCAAGTTAATGGTGGTTGATGGAGTGCAGATCAAGTAGATTGCTTTAACCCGGATGGGTTTGAGCTTCTTCAGTGCTGTTGGACCCGCACTCTTCCTGGCTGTTCCATGCTCACTGGTGCCTTGTAGGTGGTAGAAAGGTTTTGAGGAAACAGATGGTGAGTTATTCATCACAGAATACCCAGCTTCTGACCTGCTCTTGTAGTCACAATATTTAATATGGCTAGTCCAGTTAAGTTTCTGGTCTATAGTAACTGGAACTTGGCTAGAGGCGTGGTTGCATCTGTCACATTGACTCATTTTCAGGTATGCTTGATGCTGTTTTTCTATACAGTTCATTGAACCAAGGTTAATTCTCTTGCTTGATGATCATGTAGAAAGAATGATATGCCAGACAATAAGGTTACAGATTGTGGTCCAATACAATTCTGCTTCTGTTGCTGCTGATGACCCACAGCATCTCATGATTTGAGCTCCAAGATCTGTTCTGTAGGTATTCCATTTAGCATGGTGATATGTCTTTAGTGACTTTGTCTCCACAAAGATTATGCACTGTCACTCATACCAATGCTGTCATGAATAAACCTATCTGTTTGTTAGGTAGTTTGGCAAGATTGAGATTAAGTAGGATTTTTCACTCTTATTGTTTCTCTCACCATCTGCCATAGGCCCTAACTGGCAGCCATGCCCCTCAGGGCTCCTCCAGCTCTTTCAGTAGTGGTGCTACACATCCACTCTTGGTGATACAGATTGAAGTCCCCATCCAGAGTATATTCTGTGGTCTTGCAACCAACAGTGCATCTCCTACGTGGTGTTCAACATGGAGGAGCACTCCTTCATCAGTTGAAGAAGGGTGATAGGCAGTAATTAGCAGGAGGTTTCCTTGCCCATATCTGATCTAATTCCATGAGGCTTCATGCAGTCCAGAGTCAATGTTAAAGGCATCCAGAACTACGCTCTCCCGACTGTATATCATTGTGCTATTACTTTTGGTGGGTCTGTCCTGCTGTTGGAACAGGACATACCCAGGGATGGTGACTGATGGAGTCTGGAATATTGGATGAAAAATATGATTCTGTGAATATATGATGGGCTGTTGCTGACCAGTCTGCAGGACAGCTCTCCTAATTTTGGCACAAGTCCCCAGATGTTGGTGAGAAGGACTTTGCAGGATCTACTGGGCACGATGTTCCTTTGTCATGTCTGATGCCTTAGTTGATGCTGGATCTGTCAGGTTTGTTCTTAACATACTCTGTCATAGCAGTTTGATACATCCAAGTAGCTATCTAGGCCATTTCGATTAGCAGTTAAGAATTAACCATATTGCTGTGTTCTGGAGTCACAGGGTAGACAGGATAAGGATGGCAGGTTTCTTTCTTTAATGTTCATTAGTGATCCAGTTTGGTTTTTATGACAACCTGGCATTTTCTTGGTCACTGTTATTGATGCCATTTTTAATCCAGATTTGATTAATTATTTAATTTAATTTCCTAAGTGCCATGGTGGAGTTTGGAGCCATGTCTCTGGATCATTAGTCCAAGCCTCTGGGTTATGAAACGTTACATAGCCGCATAAAAGAAGATTCTTCAGTTAGTTCACCAACCCAAGTTAAATTTAAATTCAATTTTCATGAAAATAAAACCATCTTGTGGAGCCAGAATGAGGAGGAATGTTTTCCCTGACCCCTTTGCCCTGGTGATCTTGTCCCCACCACTCCAGTTGCATGCTCCAACATCCCATCCCAGGATTTACCTCGCAAATCAGGCAGCCCAAAAATTTATTTTTCTCATATGGTAAGCTGCCTTGGGAACCATGACAGCTGCTGACAGCTCACCCAAAATACATAGAATAAACGTGAGATCTAATGAAAAATGAGGGCATCATGTATTTTGCCAGGATACCACACATTGACCTGCATGATTCACTACCAATGGTTGCACACCAGCTTCAGACTACGAGTGTGGAGTACCATTTGGTTATTTTCTGGCTGGCTTTGGGGCTCTGTTCAAGCATACTCTGCTTTATGCAGTGTTGAGTATGGACAGAAAAAGGTTTGAAGACTAACCGCCCTGTAGCAAGTTAGTTTTATTTTGTAATACCAGCTAAAAATGACTAACCAAATATCAACAATACGTTAGGTATCCTATGAACATAGTCGGCAGCCCTTCACAATGCATCACTTCAAAAACGCTGCATTGCATATTGGGAGCAGGCTGCACAACAGATACGGAAATTAGCAATAACAATTGTCTGGAATACACTTGTGCCACAAGGCAAAATTCAATTGAATCGCACTATGCTTCATTCTTTGCAGTTTTCTATATTAAAATTTTAAACAAACAGCAACAAAAACAGTTTGCCTGGATTTTAAGCACTGATTCCAATTTCAGATATTTCAAATGTAAACAGTATACTCTGATGAATGATTCTACCCTGATTTCTTGTAAAATGTCGTCTGACAATGCTCCTGTGAAAAGCCTCAGGACAACTTACTACATTAAATGCGCCATATAAATGAAGTTGTTGCTATTGTAATCAACAATGTATTGCACCAAAATAGCAAGTGTCCTGTTATCTGAAATTTGAGTCAAGTAATAAAGTAAGATCATTTTCCCTGATGTTTATTCTTATTAGGGTAGAATTTACAGCTATTACTCCAAGATTAACCTTTCCTTATTTTAACATTAATGTCAAAGTTTTGCTATTAAAACTCATTCTAATAGACAAATTGTTACAAATTTGGACAGGTTTTCTGTTGATTTTTTAAATTTATTTTTAAATAATGAGTGCTGATGACATCAAAGGGGACTGGATTGAAGAAGACATAAAAATATAACCATTAATCCGAAAAGCACATGACCTGAGAAACATAGAAACATAGAAACTAGGAGCAGGAGTAGGCCATTTTCAGCCCTTCGAGCCTGCTCCACCATTCATTGTGATCACGGCTGATCATCCAACTCAATAGCCTGCTCCCGCTTTCTCCCCAGATCCTTTGATCCCTTTCGCTCCAAGAGCTATATCTAACTCCTTCTTGAAAAAATACAATGTTTTGGCCTCAACCACTTTCTGTGGTAGCGAATTTCACAGGCTCACCGCTCTCTGGGTGAAGAAATTTCTCCTCATCTCAGTCCTAAATGGTCTACCCCGTATCCTCAAACTGTAGTGGTTCTGGACTCCCCCAACATCAGGAACATCCTTCCTGCATCTACCCTGTCAAGTCCTGTTAGAATTGCAAACCAAAGTGTGGTTAGTGGACAATACAAGCTATCCGCTGAACTCCAACCCACCGACCTCTGTGAAGGAATACCTCATTGGACTTTGAGTCTGGACTCTGGAACCCACGTGAAACAATATTTATTTTCTCTGTGGTCTCTGTAATGTAAATCTTTCTTTTCTCTATCCCTCTCTTTACTATCTGAATACGAGGAGGACATTGCGAAATCTCTTTTGCATTTTGAGTGTGTGCAAGTAAAATAATCTTTTGAGTTAATTCTCTTTCAAGTTTGCTGTGGGGTTATTCATAGAAAATTGGATCACACCAAAACCAAAGGGTTAAGAAATAATTGGGCTCATAAAGAGGGAAACAAATCAAAACACATTTCTGTTTATGGATGGGTGGTGAGAGGAGAAATTAGAGCTGTTTAAATTAATACCCCTCCTGCCTGCTCTGTAACATATATTATAATCTTCAATGTTTCTAGCAATGCTGCTGGCCACAGCCTCAGCAATGGCTAGCACCACCTTTTCCAGGGTTCAGACATGAGGACGCAACTGAACCCTCTTGCTATCTCCTTCTGCTTCCAGTTGTGCACCACCTTGCTCTTTAATAGAAAGAGAAGTGTGTTAGTGAGTATTGTAATGATGGGAGTGCAGTGAATTGAGTGCCTGAGGCTGTTGGAGCAATTGGTAGAACAAGCATTTGGAGATGAATTCACTGACCTTGATGACTCGTGTGAGATCATTGAACTTCTTGTGGCACTATATCCAGGTCCTCAGGGCTGACCTGGCACCCACCTCCATGTCTACCTGCTCCCACCTCCTCCCAATCTTTAGTCTAGAGAACCTCCTAATTCCCTGTGGATGCAGGGCATCATCTGTCCTTCCCTGTATCTCCTCCACCAAGCTCTCCTGTGTAATATTGAAGAACCTTGGAGGCTGATCTATCCATGTTGTACCATTCTTCAATGTTTCTCAGATCAGAGTCACTTTCTCTACCACTACCAACATCTGCTGCAGCCTCAATGAACCTTCCCTTTTTAAGAGGTTCAGGCTAGCTTTAACTGGTGCTTACTAATTATGATATTCTTCCTTACTGATGCGTCCAGCATGCTTAGAGCTAGTTGGATGCCGAAATCATGGAAATGAGCAGGCAACATGAAGCTGGCATGCTTCCTGCCTGCAATCAATGTTTGTGGGTTCATCACATATTGCAATCCTTTGTCCATTTTCAGGGGTTATAGGATCCCGTCCCCTTCATTTTGTACCAGCTGGTTGTCCTGATCCACAATCCAGGTAGAAATTAACCCTTTGTGGGTTGATACTAATTTTAACTGAGGCAGTTAAGCACAGGGAAAAGGTTGTCTTATCCTCTGGAATGATTTTGGAATGAAGAGAGCACTACAATATTTGAGATGGATGACAGGAGTCAGGCAATACACAATTATACCAGTAAACTTATTACTATTAGGTAAGGCCTAATTTACAGAATCAAGTATTTAAAATTTTTCATTGAAAAGAAAGGCCTGCATATTTCACCAGAATGCTGATGGTAAGCCATTAAAAAATAATGTACATGTACAGTGCCTCAAATCCAGCAGTCCAAAATTCAGAGTTTCCCAAAACCGGACAATTTTATAACTTTCTATGCATCAACTTTAACTGAGTAAACTTTTAAAAGAATATCTTACCTTGGCAATTCAGCTCACCACTGTATTAGCACGATGTGGCTCCAGAATAGTTGTCAGCTTTGCCCGGCACTCTATCCCGTGCTCTAAGTAACTGTTGACCTCACCCAGCCTGGCTTGACTCAAACTGCCTACAGCCCGAACTGCCCCACCCGAAATCTGACATTATCCAAAATCCAGTACAGTCTCGGTCCCAAGATTGCTAGATTTGAGTTACTGTACCTGTATTACTGTAGGCGTTAGAATCAGAAAACTTTAATTCTTCCTGTTTTGTTTTTCTCTCTTATTTTCTTCTTATTCCATTTTCTCGGGTTATACGTGATTTTACATTTGAATTAACTCAATTTAATCTTTAACTCAATATTGATGCCGCTTTGGGATCAGAAGATTTTAGGGCGCAAGCCCCACGAGGGGTCAGCCTTAGCTTGGGCAGGGTTTTGCCTTTTGCCACTTAGCCTTTTCGCCTGCCCGCCAACCATAAGGTTCGACAGGCCGACCGAAATACTGTGCACGTGCGCGATAACGTTGGGATGCTCACCCGACATCATCACGTTTGGGTCGGGCGTGCGCCCTCCGGCAAGTGCAATTTTCTGTCCCTTGTCTAAGTCTCTTGTCTCAGTCAGAAGGTTGTGGGTTCAAGCCCCTTTACAGAGATTTGAACACATAACTAAGGGCTAGACTTCACTGCAGCATTGAGGGAAAGTTGCACAATCAGAGCTGCTATTCTTACAATGAGACATTAAGCTGAAGCCATGACTGCTTTCTCAGCCGGACTTAAAACTCACATTCACAATTGAAGAGCAGTGAATTCGCCAGCTATCCTTCACCTCTAAAATGGATTGTTCATTTAATGTTAATTCATTATGCACAAAATTGCTGTATTTTCCTTCATTAGAACAGTGATTGCACTTCAAAAATATTCCATTGATTGTGGTACTCTTTGAGACATTCTGAGATTGTGAAAGGATGTACATGAATGTGAATTATTTTTTCTTCCCGTTTGTATCTTTCTGGCTGAATGGTGTCCACTGTAGCTCATAGATTCCATTGAGTTAGAAGGTTGGGAGTTCAAGCCTCACTTCACTTGAGCACATATTTGTGCTGGCAGTACTGAGGATGTGCTGCACATTTAGTGGAGCTGTCCCTTCAATGAGATGTCAATCTGAGGCCCTATCTGCCCTCTTAGGAAGATGTAAACAATCAAGTGGCATTTTTTAAATAAGTGGAGGGGAATTCTCTCAGTGTCTTGGCCAATATTTATATCATGGGAGTTATATTGGAACATCCATTTTGGCCAACTAAAACAAAGTCCAAAATTTGCACACATACTTCTGAGAGTAAGAGTACAAGATGCCACCATAGTAAAAGGATTTGCATGTGCACCTAATGACTGCTGGTAGCATATAGAGCAGTGAGGTGATGACGTCAATCAGTTCGCAATGCTGATTTGGCACCACCGTTTCAATTTTTCAATTCCACGCTCCAGCCAATGCCCAATGACCTTGCAAAGCTGATGACAACATTGAACAGCATTAAGGTCCTCTCACCAGTGCTATTTAAGCAGGTCATAAGAAATACGAACAGCCATTTGGTCCATCACGCCTGCTCCGTGATTCAATAAGATCATGGCTGACCTGACTGTGGCCTCAACTCCATTTTCCTGCCTGCCTCCACATCCCTTAACTTCCTTGTGTAGCAAAAATCTGTCATGATGTTCTCACAGTTACTTGCTCAATTATTTCTTTTGGCTATTGGTGTCATTGTACACATTTTGGAGGTTTCCTATACATCAGTAAAGTTTGAATGGTATCAAGGGAGTGGTCTATCTGCTATTACAGTACATCTTTTGTCATTTAAAGAAGTTGCCTCCTGACACAAGTTGCCTGTTAGGGCTTCCTCTGTAATTGTTCATGACTGGGGAATGTAAAGAAAGAACACAGAACAGGGCAAGCTGCTGGAAGAGAGAGGAAGAGGTGGGGCAGAATGGCATTCAGTAGTTGCTGCACATCCATGTGCTTCAGGGATGCATTCTCTTACCTTAACTTCATCAAGAATCAAAACGTCATGACTGAAGTTTACCAATTGCTGCAGCCACAGCTACAACCTCAAAATAGAGCAAGAATAGCTTTGCCTGTGGCTGTCAAGGTGACCATGGCTCTTAATTTGCATCTGTCTGGTTCCCCTCAGGCCACCGCTACCACAATATCTCACAGTTTGCAGTACACTGAAGAGGAAGTGCTGCTTGAGGATGCTAGTAGTATGCTCTATAATATTTCTTGTTGTCGCATGGCTGTCATTGTAGGTTTGTTTTGCATCACTGAAGTTCTCCACACACAAAGAGACAGATTTATCTCATTCCTTCTTCCTGAGACAAGCAGGGGGAACAAACACAAAGTTTTGAACAGATTTTAAGTTCCCCCTGCAAGGTGCCATTGAATGTAAGCACATTATCTTGCCCATTCCATAATTGAACTAATCCATATTCAAATAAAGCAGTTGCATTCCCTCAATCTTTAACTTGTGTGTGACCCACAGGGAGCACATCATGCAAATGAATACTCTTTGCCTTGACAGTACTCACAGTACTCTCATCCTGCGTCAGTCTGTTTTCCTGCCTGTATGTAACCACCATGGCAAGTTAAAGGCTGGTTGGATTACATGGGACATATGGAACAGGTGGGGGTTAGTTATCTCAGCCGGCTAAATGGCTAGAGTGTGATGTAGAGTGATGCCAATGCTGTGGGTTCATTCCCTGTACCAGCTGTGGTAATTCATGGAGGCCTGCCTTCTGGTCTTGCCCTACACTTGACATGGAGTGGTGCCCCTCAAGCCAAAGATAACAAATTATCTCTCTAATGGAGAGAGATGCCCATGATCCTTTGTGGACAATGGCTAATTATATGACACAGAAACAGGCCTCTTATCATCTAAATCTGCTACCAATCTTTCCTTTCTCCCTCAAATACTAGTCTAGGTACCCCTTAAATGCATCTATACTACTTGCTTCAACTGCTCCCTAAGGTAGTGAGTGCCACATTCTTAGTATTCTTTAGGTGAAGTTTCTTCTGAGTTCCCTGTTGGATTTCTTAGTGACTATTTGACATTGGTGGCCTCTATTATGGTTTCCCCACAAGAGGAAATACTCATTTTGTATCCAGTATATCAAAATCTTTCATAATTGTTGAGACCTCTATTAGGTCACCAAGCAACAAGTGTTATCCTCATGATTCTGGTAAGGAACATTTGTACACATGCACCGCAGGCCTACAATGAATGCCCATGCAATCACAAGGAATATTATAAAGCATCCTCAAGCTACCAGCATCCTCAAGCAACATTTCCTCTGCCTGGACTGCTCTGGACGAGACTTGCAGTACTTAACTGAGGAGGTATCAAGATTTGTCATCAAATGCTGCAAAGTGCAAAACCTGACCATTATAAGGAAGCAGCCTTTGCAACCATCTATATAAGGAGCTGATGAATGTAGGGAAGAGAAACTGGAGGAGGAAGAGGAAATACAAAAGGAACTGGAGGGAGAGAAAGGCTCTAAATGGTCATATTATTCATGAGTAATACCAATAATCTCAGCTATGTTTCTCTATTTACTAACAGTCCCACATTCCTCACCTTGCCTTTATCACTGTCCATCACATCATCCTTTAAAAATAAAAAAAAACGAACAAATGCAAATTCAAATTCAATTTTATAATGCACTCATTAAATAATATGTACAAAATGAAACCAATCAACCTGTACATTTCCTTAATTCCTGTCTTTGCCTCTCCTGGTGCTCCTATCAGGTATTTCCCCATTTGTTGTAGCATGGGATATGGAAGGTATTCAATTGAGGATACTGCAGATGGCCTAGGGGGATGACCTCGAGCAGTCCTAGGCCTACAGGACCTGGCTTCAGACTGCACCATCATGGCCTGCACTGCAGCAGTTTAGATTGGTTGGCTGACAGATACCTGCAAGGTCACTGGCACTGAGGCAAGGGTGGGTGCAGGTCACCCTGTGAAAGTACAGCATGTTCCTGTTCCATGGAGCCACTGCCAGTCTTTTAGGGTGGCACCTCAGCAATCCAGATGATCTATTGGAAGACAGATTGCTGGAATGCTCTGGAAGTCTCCTTGAACAGTGAAATGAAAGTCACCGTAGTCTCAAAGGACCATAGGACTTATTAGAGAGAGACCGCTGGTGGTGAGTTTAACCTGCGGGTCACCACACCTCAGGCAAGGGGTGAGGTTGAGAAGACAAGGCCTTCATGAATGATATCAGCCAGTATTGGAATTGAACCCACGCTGTTGGCATCACTCTGCATCACAAACCAGCCATCCAACCAATTGAGCTAACTGACCCCCCCACCCCTGCTGAACAGTGGTATCTAGAACAACAATGTTGTCACTCAGACCTTTAATGGAAACAGAGCTGCAATAGAAGCTGCAACTTCAGCCATCAGACACTGTATCATGGTGAATTTCACAGATTTATTGATGAAGGTGACCACCTGATACATGTTGGAAAAGTTGAACACTTCAGCTCTGCACAAAGCCCTGTGCTAAGTTGGAGCTGGACTGCTCCATGCTCCTTGGCAAACATTTTCTAACAGGCTGTCATGTTATGTAGCTGTCAGTGTGTGCAAGCTGTGAGTTGTGGATCTAAGTCTTGTAACGGTGCTAAGTATGTGAAGTTCACCACCTCTAGCACACAGTGGCAGCAGTGTGCATCATCTACAAGATACAGTGTGGCTCTTTTGACAGCACCTTCCATACCTGTGACTTTTACCACCTAGAAGGACAAGGGCAGCAGATGCGCAGGGACACCACTACCTGCAAGATCCCCTGCAAGTCACAGACCATCCTGACTTGGAAATATATCGTCGAAAGAAGATCAGCCATGATCGCATTGAATGGTGGAGCAGGCTTGAGGGGCTGAATGGTCTACTCCTGTTCCTATTTCTTATGTTCTTATGTTCCTTCACTATCACTGAGTCAAACTCCCAGACCTCCCTTCCTAACAATACTATGGGTGTTCCTACAACACATGGACTACAGCAGTTCAAGAGAGTGGCTCACCATCACCTTCTCAAGGGCACTTATGGATGGACAATAAAAGCTGGTCTAGCCAGCGATGCCCACATCCCATGAATGAATACATTTAAAAAGGTTGAGGTAAACCACATGAATTGAAGAATTGAGTATTGATTGATAGACATTTTTGCTAGATGAGTGATAATGTTGTAATGAAGTGAACAGTGGATGAGGCTAACAGTTCAGTTTGCAGGTTATGCTGTTTGAAGATTAAACATATTCACCTTGACAATTTGTGTCAGATCATTGAACTTACTCCGGTACTGCATTCATGTTCTCAGAACTATACTTGGAGCATTGATCTCTGTCCCTGCTTTTCTCCATGAATATGTCTCGAGGATATCTTGTATCTTGCATTAAGGCTTCCAATGCATTATCAGAAAACATATTCAGCCGTTCAGCAATATATTACTGCACAGATTTAATGCACAAAGGATTCCAACCACTTTTTGCAGTCATAATATACCTTCCCTTTAAGAGATGCAGGTTGCCTTTAAATAGCGTTAGCTACCCATGGTATTGGGTCTCCTGCTAGCCTGTGCAGCCAATGAACAGCACAGACAGTGTTGGCTGCATGCAAGAATCAAGGAAATCAGCAGGCAGCATTAATTTACCATGCTGCCTACAATGTAATGAATGGGCATGGGTTAATTATGGACTATGATCCCTACAAACCTATTTTGGGGGGGTTTCCAATATAATATCCATGGTCCTTTCATTTATCCCATTACTTTTGTGAGATCATACCATGTGCAAATTGTTTGTTACGTGTTCTACATTGCAAAACTGACCATACTTCAATGGTCCTTCATTGGCTACAAAGCACTTTGGACAACATAAGGCCATGAAACATGAAATCAAGTTCTTTCTTTCTTTCCATATTTTCTTTCCTTCTTTTATCAGGAGTGCAGTATGACATAAGGAAGCTGTCAGGTCTTACCTTTAGGTTAGAATGGGTGCATAGGCTTAAACATTTTGGGATGTCTTGATGTCTTGAAAGGTTCAATTGAAATACAAGTCCTTTCTTCTAACTTTGGCAACTGTAATGAGTGGACAAAGAATCTTGAGTGGATACTCATTACAGATTCCCTTTCAACCAAAGACCAACTTCAGCCAACCATTTCTGTAATGTTTTGTTTCCCAAAACAGCAACAATTATCTATTTTACTGCAGTATCCTCTTATTCTAAGGTTGGTGAGAGTGAGAATGCACCTTTGATTTCTCATCAAATATGGAATATCTTGTCCTGGTTTCAGAATGATATCAAAACGCAGTTCCTTTTTTTTTAAGAAAAAGCTTCATGTTATATTGTTTTAAGTGACAGTTTGTTACTGGTACAATTCCACAAACTCCTTGCATCACAACATAGTGACTGAGCTCTCCAAATTATTGTCTGAAATGTTTCTTTGGTAAATTCAGTGCAGAGACAAGCCTCTGTGATTCTTGTGCAGAATCTTTCCTCATGCATTTAGAGCCTCTGTAGCCTGGTCATGGCAGCATCCTTCCAGTTGGTTCTGCCTTAATTGCCCTCACACCTTGTTTTCCCAATGCACCTTGCTGAATTCATTAACTTTTCAACACTACCAATTCCTCCCGCCAATTAAAATCAGCATTAAATTTAATTTGTAATTTTATTTAATCATTGAAGTCAGATTAATCAGGCAAAGGCAAAGCATTTAAAAAGAGTCCGTAACAAAAACAAAAAGTCTAGGTTGACTCTTCTCTTTAGCCCTCATGTTGGAAGACCCTTGCCAGTAAAGGGTACTTCACCCAGCTTTAGAGGACACTTGAGAATTACAGAGGGGAGCTGTTTCCTGTCACCCTATAGTACCACATGCCGCTATTTCAATGTATTGCAAAACCTCTCCAGCCTTACAGAGGTATTTTACTTTTTGAAGGATGATGGAAGGGGAGGAATTCTTTCTGCTGAATTCTTTGCTGTTTCAGAAATATTATAATTAAGTAGAGCATGAAATTGGATTAATATTTTGCTTTACTGGCTGCATATAAAAATATGATATGTAGCTGTTCATACTGGACTTTTATTATCCACATCCCGAGTGTGCTGCTCATAGCTCTCAATCTTCATCTCCAGGGGGTGCTGTTCGTGGCCTTCCGTCCTCATTTTCAGGGGGTACAGCTCGTATCTCTCAAAATTCATCTCCAGGGGTTGCTGCTCGTAGTTCTCAATCGCCATCTGGAGGTGCTATTTGTAGATTTCATTCACCATCTCAAGGGGGTACTGCTCATAGCTCTCAAAATTCATCTCCAGGGGGTGTTGCTTGTATGCCTCTATCCTTATCTCAAGGGGTACTATTTGTATTTCTCTATCCCCATCTCCAGTTGACAGCTGCATATTTTTCTCTATTCCCATTCTGAGGAGAGTACTGCCTACGGGCCTGTATCCTTGATTCCAAGCTGAAATAGTCTAGGATGAGGCGTAGCAAGTCAAGTTATTTTTTATGTGCTGTTGTTCGAACTTAAAGCATATTGCCTAAATTATTAGGCTAGATGATTGAGCTGTGTGCCATTTGTAAAAGGGTTATACAAGTATTTATCCAGCTGCTGATTACAAAGAAATCAATCTGGACTGTTTTGTGAACACCTTTTCTGGTTTTGAAATGCCAATGAACATGTTCGCCTGCTTCTGCAATTTTACATAAAATTATTTGGAATGTACAGCACAGAAGCACACCATTCAGCCAGCTGGCTCATACTATAGTGTTGTTACGCCCATGCATATATACTCCATTTTACTTAGTTCATATGATTCTATCAATAAATCCCACTATTCTTTTCCTCCTCATGCATTTATCTAGCTCCCAGCACCCCATCACTCCTCAATAAACCAATATTTAAAATTTTTATTTACTGTTCCATCACAAACCCAAAAGTCTGAATTGGTTCTGTACTGAAGAATGAAGATATTGTATGGAGTGTGCAATAGTGCCATATTACTTAACTCAAATCTCTATTTACTACTTTTTCAGTAAAATGCAATAAAGTAACATTAACATTAAATGCAGAGTAATTTGGATTCTGTGCTGTATCAATAAGTTAAGGTGCAGATGCATTGAACCCTGCTGGAAGTATGCCTTTGTAGAATTCAGATGAGGACAAGATCAGAATCAGTTGCAATGCCCCCAGATTGGAATAGCCTCCAGGCATTTAAAACAAATGGGGGAGAACCTTCGGCTTGGCGAGCGAGGACCGGGCCCGCTCACCGAGGGGTAAAACGATGCAGGGTGACATCGGGCCTGCGTCCCCAGGGCACAGAGCTTCATTTAGATTTTCAGTTTGGTGCAGCCAGGTTGGGCGGAGCTGCCCGTTCAATCTTAAGGTTGGCGGGCAGGCAATGAGCCCAACAGCCTTTGCATTTTATATGGAACCTCATCCACAGGCAGGATGAGGTTTCAAGAATGATTTTAAGTTTTCTCAAAAATTGTTATTGAAATTAATGCACTTGTCCCAGCTCATGTGACAGTTTTGCATGAGGGTACATGTCATAAAAATTTTTTCAGTACTTTATTGAACTGTTAAAACTTAAAATCTAGGCTGCCTCAGGGAGGTTTCTGCGCTCTTTCACACATGCGCGAAAGAGCGCAATCCCCACTCAGGGAACCACCCTCCCCTCACCACCCTCCCCTCCCCTACACCACTCCCAATGCCACACAGGGAAAGCACAGTGCTTCTGGGTGCGTGTCACGCTGGGTGGGCTTTAATTAGCCCACCCACGTAAAATGACAGCGCGGACCCAATTGGGGGCACCAATCGGGTCCACACCGGCCCCCACACAAACCCCCAAAGGGAGAAAGTTCTACCCATGGTTTCAAACCTTTGTTAAAATATCTGACAAAACTTATCAATGTCCATATTGACGGATGGAGATTTGTCCCTTGAGCAAAATGCCACAGAATTGTCAGCAACTTTGGGACTATACTCTAGAAAGAGGGCAGAGAATTAAAATAAATAGAGAGAAACTTCAATATTGCTTAGATATCACTCACAAAATACATAATGAGCCAGAAGGACAATTAAAAATAATGTTTTAATCAGGTAAACAATGGTTCTGTTAGCATTGTTGTCTCTATTTACTCCATTCACTCCTTCAAATTCTCTGCTTACAGTTTTAATTTGTAATTTTAGTTGCTTTTTCTCCCCACCTGATCTAACTGGTTGGCCCACATCGACCCCTGGAGACAGAACATCTTAAATTTAAAATTCTCTGAGAACTTTTTCTGCAACTTTGATGTCTTGCACATCCCCGCCTTCATTCACCGCACCATTAGCAACTATGCCTTCAGACATCAAGGGCAGCATTTTCCCCCCATCAGGGGGGCTGTGCAGGGGCAGGCAGGTTCCCGATCTGCACCCCCTGCGATGTCATTTTACGTGGGCGGGCCAATTAATAAGGTCCGCCCAGCATGATGTCCACTCGGAAGTGCTGTGGGCAGGGGTGGAGTGGATTCCCTGAGCCAGGAGTGCGAAGGTGTGCGCTGATCTCTCTGAGGCAAAGTGCAGTCTCAGGGAGATCGGCTCAAGATCTGAAATTTCATCAAAGGCAGAAAAAAATATTCCTGACATGTCCCCTCATGGGACAGTGTCACATGAGCCGGGGCATGTCAATTTCCTTCATTAAGACATTTCATACAAATTTTAATACCCTCATGAAACCTCATCCCGCCTGTCGATGAAGTTTCATGTTTTTTCTGAAGGCCATTTGGGCTCTTAGCCTGCCTGCCAACCTTAAGGGTGGATGGGCAGGTCCATTAATCACTTTAGTTACTTTTTTAATGGCCTTAATAGGCCTTTGATAGTTCGGTGGGCGTGCATCCATTTCGGCTGTGCGCCTGCCGAACTGAGAATCTAAATGTCATGGGGTGATGTCGGGATGCACGCCGCCATCACCCTGTGTCATTTTACGCGTTGGTGAGTGGGCCCCACCCCCTGCTCACCGACTGGAAGATGCAGCCCCAAGGCTCAAATGTCTGGAATTCCCATCTAAGTTTATCTATCTGCTTGTCCTCTAAGACCCTCCTGAATATCCATCTCTTCAACCAAAACTTTCTCTGGGATTGTAGGAGTCAAAGGGTTACATATTTTGAAGTACTGGAGTGTTATGCTTTTGTTTTCACTGCTGTGATCTCGTTTTCAAAAACAGAGATGCAGTTCCTTATATTAACAAAATTGTTTACAGAAGAATAAAAGCTGAGCGGCAGTCCTGAGTGGTATAAAAAATAGCTATATCACTCCACATAACAACTGGGGGCTACTGTCAGTCTGCCTTCATCCCACTTCGAGTTATCTCTGGGTCTCTACATGGGGTCTAATTGGTAAGGCTCTGACATGTGAGGCCTGATTTATTCTTACAGCGGCCTAGTTTGGGGCACTATGGAATTGAGAAATTTATCCTACTAGTGTGTGCTGGACTCAAACTCAGATAGCAGAGATGAAAAAATAGTTTTACTCAGTCTCCTACCTGCTTTTGGACGTGATCCTTGAAGAGCGCCAAGGCAGATAAGAGTGCCCATTTGACAGACAGTTACTGGAAATAATAACTTCAATCGAAAAGGAAAAACAGTCAATTTTTAGATTTTTAAGATAACCATTAGAGGACTTATTTGGAAAGAAATTGTTTCTTTAAATCAGATCTGTAAGAGCAGCTACTCTGCCTGTAAAAATTTTGTTACTAAAGGTCAGGGGAACCCATTCACATCTGAGTGTCACAACAGCAGGCTACACATACAAAAATCAGCATAGGGGTGTAAGAGGTCCAAGCCATTGCGTCAATCATTTTAACTACTATCAATTTTGCTCAAGTGGATGCAACAGGCATGAAAGGTTAAAATGATGGAAGCACAGTCTTTTCAGAATTACATATCTTTCTGTCAAAACAACAAAGCAAGCATGTTTAATCAATGGCACAAGACTTCACACATATGTTCAGCTCATCACATTGCAATATAAGAAAACGTCAAGGACTAGAAAAAGTTATTAATTTTATCAAGACTTGCTGTTCTTTTACATTAACTTACACAACATTGCAATTACATTTAGAACATTCCAATCTCTTTTACTCAATATCTTAATAATGGTTCATTCTAAATATTTTATTAAACCCTGAGTAAATATAAATTTCATAATATCTGTTTTAATTTAGTTTTCACCATTTGAATTTTTACCCTAGCATTTGACTGGCCTCATTTAACTTCTAATGACATTCTAGGTTCATCACACCTGTATAACTTACGCCATTAAACTAACATATTGTTTCATTATATCATGGTCGTTTATTATAAAGTAGGTTTATGGGTGCAAATGTGGATGGGTCTGTCTGTATGATCTAATTGAATTAGAGTCAGATAGGTTGCAAGCTTGAAATTGTCAAAAGAAGTTAGGGGTAAAAGGTATTTGAAATGCTAATGAGTGAACATGGATAAGGTCTTAGCTATAAGGTGTAAAGGAAATTTGCATTTTTAGGTAAGTGAAAAGTTGTTTGGGTTTCAAAGGAATGATAGGATGTTTATAACTAACAAGATAAGCAAGGCCAAGCAGTGTGTTTATTTTTCCCTAAGGTACTGGCCATATTGGAACATGAAAGATTTTTATATTATGGGAAAAGTAAATTTCCGAAAACATATAGAACAATGGAGTTTACATATTAAAGAGAGAGAAACAGATATAAAGAAAATGGAAGGCTATGTTGTGGGGCCCATGTAAGATCTAAGAAGACCATGTAAAATAATAGCCTTGAGGAAGCCTCCAGTCACTTTACCAGAGGTTTGCTGTGTCCAGTAACCATAGATGGAGGAAAGCCTTTGGAGTTCCACTGCAAAGTAGGTGCTGTGGTAAATTTGCTGGCTTGCCATTTAAATTTAAAATCTATTTTGGACTGTTGCCTTAAAAGGGGTGTGTAGTTGAGAGTCAGGTTTATTATGAATTTTGGGATTTGTTATAGTATTAAGTAACTATAATCTTATGTATGTGCTTGAAATCTTTTCTTTAGTTAACAAATATTTTAATTTAGTTTTTTAAAATCTCATTACCTCTGAATTCAGTGCACAAATCTTCTCATAATAAATATAATTTGCAAAATTGTTGTGATAGTGTGACCAAGTTTCCCCTGTGGGTTTGGTCAGTCGCCTGGCACACATCACCTGCCATGTCATAACACTTAACACTGCATATATCTTGGTGATATTACTTCCATTCCCAAATGTTTTTTTGAGACATTGAGGTAGAACTTCCATGGGGGTGGGGTGGAAGGTGGGGGGTGGGGGGGAGGGGGAGTGGGGGTTCAATCTCTGCCATAAATTCAGTGAAAGGTCAATGAAATCTTGGAGAAGTGCCTTAAGTGATGGTTTAAACCACCTCTTTAGAAATTCTCCCAATCTGCCACTAAAGCTACAGTTGGAGATCAACAGAACTCCTATGAAAATTTCACCTCCATAGAACATTAGCTGCTGTCACTTTTGCTCAGAGGGGTCCTCCTATTTGCATTTAGGAACATAGGACCTGAAGTAGTCCATGCAACCCCTTAAGACTTTTTGCCATTCATTTAGATAATGGTGATTTGCACTTCTAACTCCATCTACCTGCCTTTGCATCAAATCCCTTGAAACATTTTCTAAACAAAAGTCTGGCACACTCAGTCTTGACAATTTCAGCCCTGATGGTCTTTTGGGAGTTTCAGATTTTAACCCCTCCTGGCCCCCCCAAAGCCGGTCCGCATCTACAATGCACAAGTCATGGGTGGTGGAAATACATACTCTCCACTTGCTTGGATGATTGTAGCTTCAACAAAAACTCAACACCATCCTGGACAAAGCAGTCTGTTTGATTGGCACCCCATCACATACATTCACTTCCTCCACCATCGACGCACAGTGGCAGCAGTGTGTACCATCTACAAGGTGCACCAAAGGAACTCGCCAGGCCTCCTTGGACAGCAATTTCCAAACCCATGTACACTACCATCTAGAAGGACAAGGGCAAGAGACAGATGGGAACACCACCACCTGGAATTTCCCCTCAAAGTCACTCACCATCTTGACTTGGAAATATATTGTCGTTCCTTCACTGTCACTGGGTCAAAATCCTGGAACTCCCTCCCTAACAGCACTGTGGGTGTACCTACACCACCTGGACTGCAGCGGTTCAAGAAGGCACCACCATCTTCTCAAGGGCTATTAGGGATGGGCAATAAATGCTGGCCCAGCCAGCAATGCCCAGATCCCATGAAGGAATGCAAAAAGAAAATTGTACATTTGAATCATCAGTGTCTCACTATTTTACTTGTACCCTCTTGAGATAGAAACCAATATTCTTTAAAATCTTTTTTTTTGTACCTTTTGTACATTGTAGCTTCTACTGATTTGCAAACATGGACATCTAATCTAATCTACTTCCTTCTTCACAGCTTCCTGTCTCTTATTATTACAGAAACATCTTAATTTATTTTCCTCAGAGCCAAAGTGCATGACCTGATGCTTCCCCTCATTAACCTCCATCTGCCATAGTTTATCCCACTCATTTCATCTGCTTATGTCTTTTTGTAAATTCATGTTCCTATCTGTGCAAACTACTGTACTTTCTAACTTAATGCCACTTGCACACTTGGATGTAACTCTCTATTCATTCATTCAATCCATTAATTTAAATGGTGATAAACTGAGGTCTACAGGACAGTTACCTCATGCCACCTAATAAAATCTGAAAATGTCCCATTTATCCCTTTTCTTGACTTCCTACCTCCCAAATATTAACCCATTTAACAACATTACCTCCACTTCTGTTAGCTTTCATTTTTGCCAATAGCCTCCTAAGCAGAATCTTATCAAGCTGGATGTTCATATGGGCACCATCCACAGGGAATCCCTTACCCACCATGTTAATTTTATTCAAAAGGGCCTGCCCTTCAAAAATCCATCTTGTGTCTCCAATCATTTGCTCAACTATTGTCTTGGATGATAGGTTCTGGTAACATTTTGCAACTGATAATAAATTGAATCAGCAGTTGTCTGCTTTTACTCTCCCCCATAAAATAATGATATGACATTTGTAATTTTAATATCTAAAGGCATCATTGCGAGATTTGGACTGTTATGACCAACACATCCGGAATTTCCTTACCTTACACCTTAAATACTTTCTGGTATAAACCATCAGGTCCTGGAGGTTTATTTATTTTAGGCCCATTATTTTCTGCATTATCTCTTTTTTACTTATCTTAAATTCACTAAATTCCTCCCATTGTCTTATTTTTACACCAGATGTTTCCTTGTGACAAGGAAATTAGATGTGGGAGAATCAAAGAAAGATTCTGAAAGCACAGACACACTTACAATGCAGTGATTAATTTTCTGACAGCCTTACAAGTGATTTTGAAGCAGCTTTTCATAATCTTAGTAAACAAATCAGGAACAACTTGTAATATGTTGAGTTCTTTGATGCTTTATAGAGTGCATTATAATGTTTTCATGGCTTTAGATCAATCACAATTATCTTTGCGCATCAACTTTTTGCCCACAAAAGAGAATCCACGTTTCTAAATAACTCATAAATTTCTCTTGACTTGTTCATAGACATAAAATGATTACATTGAAGCTTGCTTGCTGTAAACCACTTTCCATCACACTCTACTGCACAGGGTTTTACAGACAAATGTAACCAGAGTCTGCAAGTCATCAAATTTATTTATTTGTCAAATACAGCAACCACTTCCCCCAACACACAAATTGAAAAATCATTCATCTGCCATATCATTAGGAATGATGAATTCTTTTCCAACTGGAAATATTTAGAAGCTAATAATCCTTTGACAAACTCTTCAGTTTTGCTATTTAATTGCCCATTAATGCACTAACGTTAACTCAAAATGGTCTGTTTCTTTATTGCAGCACAATTTTCATCATTGTTTATAGTTGTTTGGGCCTTTTTGAATATGTTATGAAGTATGACGAGACTAGATGCTGGTTCAGAAGTGTAATTGGGAAGATATTAAACCAGATACTAGGGGAATGTTGTTGCCATGGAAATGGGTAGTGGGACTTTGACAAGCAATTGTAACTGCCTCTGACTTATCCATGGGAAAAAAGGTCCTACTGTTTCAGAATAAATAATCAAGAGCAGTGATTAACAAAGCTCCATCGACCTCTCATTAGGCTGCATGTATGAATGAAGTGTAATTGAGGCTCCTGAGCTGATGTAGTTGTGGCAGTAAAAAAACTCCTGACGATGCTATTTTTCCTTCTCTTAACTGCTGGCTACCCACAATTGAATATTATCACCGTAGCTAATGCATTCACCTTCCATGCCTCTCATTTCCTTGTAACCAATAACGCTAACAATACAAGGATTTCTCATTGTCCTTGGTCCATACAGAATACATGTGGACAATTATCTATACATACAGTAATATAATGACAATACAGAATAATCACAAATTGCTGAAAAAGTAGCTTGTAACCATGGGCTACATTGCTCAACTTCAGGGTGGGCACGTCCTATGAACGAATAAAACTAACAGTCATTCAGATAAATGTGTATTAATTACAGAAACCCAGCATAGATTTGTTAAAGTCAAATCATATTTAACAAACTTTATTGAAGTTTTTGATAAGGAAACAGGGAGTGCTAATCAGGACAATGTAGCTGACGCTGTGTGTATGGACTTCTAGGGCAGGATTTTTCCTCCATTGGGGGTGAAGTTGAATGGCAGATGCGCACAGGCAGGCCTCCGATTGACACTCCCAATCGGGGGCTTGGCGCCATTTTACGTGGGCGGGCCAATTAAGGCCTGCCCAGCACGACGTCTGCACGGAATTGCTATGCGCTTCCTGTGCGGGCGGGCGGGGGGGTGGGGGGGTGCGGGGGTGGTGGTTGAACCCCTAAATCGAGACGGCGTTCTTTCGCGCATGCGCAGGATAGAGAGCACTCATCTACCTGAGGCTTATTGCTGCCTCAGGGAGATCAGCTGTTCTGTGATAAACGTTAAAAATATAAAATAAAAAATTCCTGACATGTCTCCTCATGTGACACTGTCACATGAGTTGGGACATATACATTACTTTTACAAAAACTTCAATAAAATTTTTAAAAACCTACATGAAACCTCATCTCGCCCGTGGATGAGGTTTCATGTTTTTTCTATTTGCCACTGTGGCTCCTGGCCTGCCTGTCAACCTTAAGATTGGACGGGCAGTTCCATTACTTAGCTAAATGACTCTGTCAGTGGCCTCAATTGGTCATTGACGGGTCGGCAGGTGCACAGAAGACTTTGCTGCGTCCCCGCCTACCAGAAAATTTAAATGGGGCACGGTGACATCGGGAGTTCCGCCCAACATCACCGCGCGTCATTTTACGCTTCAGCAAGCAGGCCCCACCCCTCGCTCGCCGACAGGAAAATCCTGCCCCTAAAAGGTGCTTGAAAGAGTGTCACATAATAGGCTTGCCAGCAAAATTGAAACCCATAGAATAAAAGAGATGGTGGCAGCATGGATACAAAGATGAGTGACAGGAAACAGGAATTAGTGGTGACAATTTCACATTGGAGGAAAGTGTACAATGGGGTTCCCAAGTGATTGATACTAGGATCAATGCTTTTCTTGACATATATTAATAACCTCAATTTGGGTGTACAAGGCACAATTTCAAAATTTGCAGATGACAGAAAACTTGAAAGAATTGTGAACTGCAAGGAGGATAGTAATAGACTTGAAGGGGAAATAGACAGGCTTGTAGACAGACATGTGGCAGATGACATTTAATTCAAATGAAGTAATACATTTTGGTTGGAAGAAAGAGGGGGGCAATATAAAACAAAGGGTACAATTCTAAGTGGGTGCAGGAACAGTGAGTCTGGGGCTTTATGTGCACAAACCGTTGAAGGCGGCAGGGCAGGTTGAAAGAGTGGTTAAAAAGACATACAGCATCCTAGCCTTTCTAACTAGAGGCAGGGAGCCAGAGTTTCATCAATGGGATGGTATCAGGAGTCCAGAAACTCCTCGATTCCACAAAGTCATTTCTGTTAAGGAAGACCCGGCCCACCTGGGAGTGGGGTTTAAAATGGAGTCGGCTCCAGAGCCTCTGAAAGCAGGCCTGAGATGGCAATGGAAGTGAATGCATGGTGAGGTCAGAAGGCTCTGGAAAACAATATCCACAAAAACTTATAACAGTTGTCCATGGCATCTGTTTTATCCAGATGGCCTCATTTTGGATGATTGGCTGAGCTCCAAGAATGACTAAGATACTTAGTTCTCAGCAGGCAACATTTACACAGCATGCAGGAAAGAGCAAGCTTTGTTTGATTGACATCTTTATTAACTTGTAATAAGTTATCCTTTCCTTAAACAGTTTTTCAGTGCCACAAGGTAAAGAGGGGAGAAATGGATAAACATTTTTTGTCACTGATCCTCTATAGGCTGTGGTTGATTTACAGTTTTATGAGATGGTAAGAGGGGCAATATTGTTCAAAGTAAATGTTGAATGACATTTTTTTTGGTTTGTGACTTGAGATTACGGTTCATGATCCCTCTGAGAAGCTGTGCACTATGGCCTCTAACAGATTACACCTGACTCCATCAAAATTGCAGGGGTGGAGTGGTGTCCATAGCATCCACCCAGCAATGGAGCCACAAGGGCAAGAGTGCTGCATGTGGGCTGGCTACTGGCATCCTTGTCCCATGCTGGCAACAATTGCCAGAAACAGGAATGGGGGAAAGAATCACGGAAGTGAATTCGCCTGCCATTTTTATAGGCCTGCCAACTTAGTCCAATTCCGTGAAAATCCAGGCCATAGAGTACAAAAGCAATAATGTTATGATGAGCTTTTATAAAACACTGGCCCAGCCTCAACTGGAGTATTGTGCACAATTCTTTGCACCAGACTTTAGAAAGGGTGTGAAGGCTTTTCAGAGGGTGCATAAAGTATTAATGAGAATGCTGTCCAGGGATGAGGAACTTGAGTTACTTCAGTAGATTGGACAAGCTGATTTGTTCTCTTTAGAAAAGAGAAGGTTGAGAGCAGTTTTGATTGAGGTGTTCAAAATCATGAACGGCGTGGACAAAGTAGATAGGGAGAAATTGTTTCTCTTGGCAGAATGGCCAAGACCTATTGGTTTCCGATTTAAGATGATTGGCAAAATTAGCAGCAGCAGCATAGGGAGATTTTTATTCAGCAGTGAGTGGTTAGGACCTAGAATACACTGCCTGAGACTTTCATGGACGGAGATTATAATGTGGCTTTCAAAAGGGAATTGAAGAGAAGAAATCTTCAGGGCTAAGGAGAAAGAATGGGAGAATGAGACTAACAAAGTTGCTCTTGCAATGATCTGGCACAGAGGCAATGGACAAAATGGTCACTTTATGTTCATTAAATATAAAATATATTAATCTGCATCACTACTTTTAGTCATTTTTGAATTTGTATTCTGATTTCCCTTTGTTCCTCTACCTATTTAGATTCTTATTTTCCAAATAATACGCAACCTCCTTATTATCCTAGCCAAAATGTAATTTTCCACAATTGTGTTGAAATTAATTTGCCAATTATACACCCATTTCGCAAGTTTATTCATGTTACCTCAGTATTGAATATTTCCCCATCCCCATTTTGATGCCATTCACAAAGTTAAAAATGCATTTTTAACATTAATTATGAGCAACAGTTGTCCCAGCACTGATCCTTGTGGCACTTTACCTTCCAACTACTGACATTATAGCTACTCTTTAACTCTACTTTCTACTTACATTTTTGATACCAGTTAACTATCCTTTCTGATACCTGTCCCCTGACTCTGCATGCTCTATTATTCATTAATTTATTCTCGATTGTTTATTATTAAAGGCTTTTTGGGAATCTTGATAAATTATATCAACTGCATTACTCTTGTCTGCTGTTACCTCTTCAAATAATTCAATGGGGAGAATTTTCTCCCCGTCGGGTGGGCTGGGTGGGAGCAGGCATGGAGCCGATCGCCGCTTGCAATCAGCTGCACGCTGCCATTTTACATGGGCGGGCCAACTAATCAAACTTAGAGGATAAGACCTTGGTCCGAACAGATTACATCTGCAAATTTTGCAGCAAGCTAGGGAAGAGATAGCCAAAGCATTATTACACATCTTTACACATGCACGCGAAAGAGCGCAGATATCTCCCTGAGGCACGGAGCTGCCTCAGGGACATTAATTTCATTCTCAAAAATTGAAAGAAAGAATAAATAAAATTATTCAGACATGCAACATTGTTACATCAGCTGGGACATGTTTATGAATTTTGTTGAATCATTTTATTGAATTTATAAGCCCTTCATGAAGCCTCATCCCGCCCGTGAATGAGATTGCATGATAAATGCGAAAGCCGCCTGGGCTCTTCGCCTTAAGGCTGGATGGGCAGCCCTGACAATTAAAACAGAATTACCTGGAAAAACTCAGCAGGTCTGGCAGCATCGGCGGAGAAGAAAAGAGTTGACGTTTCGAGTCCTCATGACCCTTCGACAGAACTTGCGTTCGAGTCCAAGAAAGAGTTGAAATTTCAACTCTTTCTTGGACTCGAACGCAAGTTCTGTCGAAGGGTCATGAGGACTCGAAACGTCAACTCTTTTCTTCTCCGCCGATGCTGCCAGACCTGCTGAGTTTTTCCAGGTAATTCTGTTTTTGTTTTGGATTTCCAGCATCTGCAGTTTTTTTGTTTTTAGCCCTGACAATTAGTTCAATTAGATCATTAATGGCCTTAACAGTTTGAAAATTTGGCAGGTGTGCACCGGAGTTGGCTGCGTGCCTGCCGAACTGAAAGAACAGAATGACGTGTGGTGACGTCGGAATGCATGCCCGATGTCTCCATGTGGCATTTTATGCGTTGGTATGTGGGGACAGACCCCGCATGCCGAACAGAAGATTCTGGCCAATGAGATTGGTCAAGCAAGGCTTCTCCTTTTAAAATTCATGCTATTCACTGTTACGTTTTTGATCAACTAGATCAACTTCTATTTTGTCCTTTCAGAAGGATTCCACTGTTTTCTTACTGCTAATGTTAAGCTGAGTGATTTAAAGTTCTCTGGGTGTGTTTTATCTTCCTTTTAAATATAGGTATCACATTAGCACTCATCAAATCTCCTGGCACTATACTATTTTCTAACAGATTATTAAACATGTGTAATAATGCTTCGACTATCTCTCCCCTAGCTTGCTGCAAAATGTGCAGATGTAATCTGTTTGGACCAAGGAATTATCCTCTGAGTTTGATTAGTTTATTTAATATCTCTGCTCTTTTTATTTTACTTGCAGTTCTATCATTTCTGTTCTCATCTTCCGATGCTATGGCCACCTGATGGGGCTCCCTGGTAAATATTGAAGCAAAGTAAATCTTTACTATTTCTGCCATTTCGCTTTTGCTGATTATGATATTCCTTAGCAGTCCAATTCCCATCAGAACTTTTTTTTTATTCATGAGCCCGTAGAAATGTTTTATTATTTTGTTTCATGCTCCTTAATAATTTAGATTCTTTGTTCCTCTTTGTCTTCTTAATTGTTTTTTTACTTAATTTTCCCCTAATTTCCTTGTATTCTCTCTTGTCATGCTGTCCCCTGCTGTCCATATATTAAGTGTATGCCTCTTCCCTTACTATTAATTGTTCCCTGATGTATTTATTCATCTCTGGTGTCTTGTTACTATGTAGTGTTTGTTCTCTTTTTTTTAAACAGAATATATTTTCCCTGAACGCTGTTGAACACTGTTTTAAATGTTTTGCATTGATGTTCTACATCATCGTTTCCCAGCATTGCCAAGATTCATTCATTCTGGAGAAATTAGACATTCAACAAACAATGAAGACCAGGGGCAGAATTTTCCGTCGGACGGTCGTGGAGGCGGGGGGGTGGGGCTAGTGGGCGTGGGAGGGGACGCGATTGCCGCCTGCGATCAGGTCCGCGTCGCCATTTTACGCGGGCGGGCCAATTAAGGCCCGCCCAGTGTATTTGCCGACTCCTGAGGATAGTGGGAGTGGGCGGGTGGCAGTGGGCATGCACAGACCACCGGGTCCAATGGCGATCCGACAGCCTGTTTAAAAGAAGGCCTGGCAGCCTTTTGTAGGCTGCTCACAATGGCCAGTTCCAGGCCACAGCAGAGGGGTTCGTGTGAGTAGGCCAGGCTGAAGGGTAGGGCAGCACAACAGGCCAGGCCGGAGGGTGGGGCGGGGTGGGGGGGGGGGGGTGGCGGTGGTGCCAGTGTGCCCCTCATTTTTCTGATGACTGCCTTGCTGCCCTTTCGAGGAGTTGGCAGCACGGTGGGAGGTGCTGGTTCCCCAGGATGGGAGGAGGAGGCCCCCCCTTACACATGATGAAATGTGCCTGGGAGGAGGTGGCGGAGGTGGTGAGCTCCCGCGACGTTGAGTGGTGCACCTGGATCCAGGGTCGCAAGCACTTCAATGACTTGCTGTGCTCTAGCAGGGTGAGTACCATGCTGGCATTGAGCATTTAACCCAGCAGGGAGCCTTACCCTCTACGGCCCCCCTGCGCTAAGTCTCAGTGTCGTAACTGCATTGAATCATTGACGGCATTTTTCCTTTGCTGGGTGGGCAAGCAGATAGTGCCCATGCGGAGGTCAGCCTGAGTGAGTCATGAGGAGATGAGTTTTCCCCTGCAGCATGTGTTACACTGAGTCCCATGTGACTAGTTTGGGGGCAACCCGGAGGAACTGTACCTAGGCGCAGACTCAGAGCTCCAGGACATGTCCTATTCAGGGTGATGAGATGGTTGGAGGAGAGCTTCAAGGTGGCGTGGCTACAAACCATCTGCATGTGCTTGTGTCTCCTTGCTATGGGAGGAAATACCGTGTGGTGCCTAATGTGATGTCGGCAGCATGTGTCCAAGGCAGTGTGGGGGTGGGCAGCAGGCTTAGCATCTTTGTCTGAGTGATTGGCAGCAGCGGGGTGAGGAGGCACTGGAGGCCTGACGTTTCACATTCTTGTTGGGGTGGGCCGTGCATGAACAGAGTCCATGTGCAATTTTCCCCAATCAGTGCTGTTCTCTCTTTTTCAGGAGAAGAATCGCAGAACGCAGCCTAGCGTGTGAGGACTGGAGGTGGCCAGGCACAGCTCTCCATACTAAGCCGTTTCGAGCAGGAGGCCCTTGAACTGGGAATATCATTTACCCAGGTCTACTGGTGTCGGTGAGGCTGGGGTGCCACAGCCAGGTATATATGCCCAACCGTGAGGTCAGTATTGTCCTTCAACAGCCATAGCACTGATGATTGTTAAATTAGTTATTGTTGCAACATTGCTGGACCATTGGTTATGGAAGGCTGAGCACATAATGAGCCGGGGGGACAGGGGTGAACTTTGTCAGTGTCTCCTGCTTAACTAACCTGCTGCCCTTGTTCTTCCTTTCAGCATCATCGGAGCAGGGCTGGGAGGAGGAGCAGCAGATTCCCCCTCTCACACCTGAGGGCCTGAAATCTCACCAGCATCCAATCATTTCTGCAAGGTAGGCACCAGCACAGATACTAGCACCTCGGTTGGAATTAGAACAACGGCTAGTGTCCTGGGGCACAGTGGTGACGGCACTTCACACTCACTGGAGGAGCTGGCAGTGACAGAGAGTGCCCATGGCAACAGCAGTCGGGGACTGCAGAGGACCAGGCACATGCTCAGTCGGTGCCTGATGATGTGCCTCTGGAGTCATCCACGCCACAGCAAACGCAGGAAATGCGGCCGAGTGTGCGGGAGCATCTGGGTAAGATACATGAGACTATGCTTGGCTTGGTCTCCGTGGTGGAGGAGTCTACGCGGACGCTCGCAGAAGCAGTGAGCCACATGACCGAGCACCATGCATCCTCCATGGAGAGAGTGGTGACTCTCGTGGACAGCCTCATCCAGGAGACCCTCCATGGCTTCCTGGGGATACGCTCTGACCAGCAAGCCCTCACATCGGTAATGACCTCAGCTGGTCAGTGCCAGTGTGGGAGATAGTGTGGGCATCAAGCTTCCCAGCTCATTGCCCATCCATCCACAGGTCCGAAGCGACTTTACATCAGCGCAACTGCTACCTGTTGTCTCTGCGGGCACCTCTCAGAGCACTCCAGATGAGGGTGGCAGCTCCTCCGTCCCTCTCCCAGTGACCGTAGCATCCAATGAGGCTGCGACGGCTGGGGAATTGCCAGCTATGGAACTGGCAGCTCCCTCTCATGGGCCAGAGGACAACCACCAAGGTCAACAGGGCAACAGAGTAAGCAGATGGGCTCAGGTGCCACTCCAAGCGATGGGGCGACACCAAGACGTAGCACCCATAAAAGAAAGCATAAGGTGCCTTTGGCACACCATGGGTTTTCACTGCTGCTTTTGTGTTGGCCCAAGATGAGGTCCTTATGATTTCCTTTTGATTGTTAACACTACTGTTTTCTCGTTGTGATAAGTTCTTTTGCTTCGCACATTAAATGCAGATATGTGACCATGACTGAGGGTGTCTTGTTTCTTCTGCATGTGTATGGTTGACAAAAATGTAATGAGTGATTTATTGGACATTCAGCTTTATTTACAAGTCCCTTAGTTAATGCTGGTGTCCTGGCAGGTTTTGCACTTAGGTGTCGAGTATCGAGGCGCCAGCCCAGGCTTGTCCTGGTGATCCATTTGTGTTGTGCCAGCTGAAGGTTCATTGGATTAAAGCATCCTGGGTGTCCCTGCCTCCCTGGAGTAGACCCACATCCAGCATCTACCCCCTCAGCGTTTCCCTGTGCATACTCATCCTCAGACTCACTGCTGGACTCATTGTGTGCAGCCACAGCCACTGCATCAATGTCTTTATCGTCCACTGCATCCCCTCTTTCCAGTGCAAGATTGTGGAGAGCACAGCATGCTACCATTATCACTGAGACACAATCTGAGGGGTACTGGAGTGCGCTCCTGAACGGTCCAGGCACCTGAAGCGCATCTTGAGAAGACCGATGGCTCCCTCCACCACAGTCCTTGTGGAGGCGTGGCTCCTATTGTAGCACTGCTCAGCTTCTGTTCTTGAATGGTGGAGAGGTTTCATGAGCCACCTTCTGAGGGGATAGCCCTTGTCACCCAGTGGCCCTGCGCCCCTTGTGCCTGCGCCTGTCCTCCCAAAGGTGGCCTCCCTGGAGGCTGAATGTGCACTCCTGGCCACTTCCCCATTCTCGCCCTCCCTTCCTCCTCAGAGGAGCTGCCTCCAGTGGACAGATCAGCTCCCATTCCCAGGCTAAGGGAAGGCTTCCTGTAACCTGCAGGCCCGGAAAAGACTCCTTACTGCAGAGTGCTGACTGGAAGGTTAAGAGTCCAGAAAAAGCAGCTGGGATGTGTTCTGAAGCACTGCAGATCACACAGGCAAGTTTGAAAAACTTTCCACAATAAATACTTCACATATCAGATTCCACTGAGCCCTCTTATCCTAGCGCTAGGATAGGATGAGGTTAATGCTAATGTCTCCTACCTGCCTGCCCGTTGTGCCAACCCGAAGATCATACGGGCGCTGAAAAATCAGCCTTGATTGAACACTAAAGGGCCTTAAGTGACCCCTTAATTAAAGGCGGGCGCGCATCAGACTTCATGCCGCACCCGCTCAGCGAAGTATCGCAATGATGCACCCCCCCATCCCACCCGCATGTCAAACAGAAAATTCTGCCCCAGGAAACCTATAAAATTCAGCATGGTTTTCTTTTCAATTATTGACTTTTCAGTGTTGGCTGATGTGGGCAGAATTTCAGAATCATTGCTCATCAACTTTTTTGAATTTTCACATGAACAATGCCAAACAAACCAACTCACAAACTTCTCGATTCTTATGATGCTTGTGACTCCCATGAGATTTAAATCTTTGTGCATAGCAATGCCATCTGGTGTGCTATGTGTAGCATTTGCTTTAATTCCTCCATCATTATGAAAATATGACTGTGATTAAATTGTATGACATGTGATTCTGTGATTCTATATGACAAAAAATGGTGATGAAGTATTTTGAAACTATAAAAGAATAAACCCGAGGAATTATAGTTGGTGGTCAGTTAAGGCCCACCCAGCGTGACGCGCGCCCGGTAGCGACCTGTGCGGGCGGGGGGAGGAGGGAGAGTCAGGGCCTGCGCTCTTGCGCGCTTGTGCACAAAAGAGCGCAGAAATCTCCCTGCCTCAGGGAGATTGAGCTCAATTTGAAACTTCAAAATAACATAAGTTAAAAATCATCACACATGTCATGAGCTGCGACATGTTTATGAAATGTTTAAAAAATATTTATTAACTTAATAAACCCTGCATGAAACCTCATCCTGCCCGTGGATGAGGTTTCACAAAAAATGCGAAGGCCGCTTGGGCTCTTTGCCTGCCCGACAACCTTATGGTTGGACGGGCAGCTCTGTCAATTTAGCTAATTGGTTTATTAATGGCCTTAACAGGCCTTTGACAGTTCGGCGGGCGCGCAGCCAACTCCGGTGCACGCCCGCCAAATGAAAGATCGAAATGACGGGTGGTGACGCACACCCAATGTCACCATGCATCACCACGTCACCACCCACCCCCGCACGCCAAACAGAATATTCTGCCCTCTGTGTTCGAAAGATCTTATTTTGCCTGTAAATGTAGCACAGGTGTAAGACCATTTATTTTGAACAGTAAAATATTACATTTTTACTAATTTTTCACCTAAAAAATAAGGAAATGTTCATTTTTTCCAACTTTAAATTGGATTTCTTTATTTTTCAAAGCATTATAAGTTCCTTAGAAATTTGAAACAGGAAAAGAAACTAAACTGGGAAAAGTTTTCCCCCTGTTAGGGGGAAGTGCAGGAGCGGGCGCAGAGTGGCATGCCTCCAATCGGCGCCCCCAATTGGGGCCACACTGCCATTTTACATGCGTGGGCCAATTAAGGTGCACGAAAGAGCACATTGATCTCCCTGAGGCTAAGTGCTGCCTCAGGGAAATCGGCTCCAAATTTAAAAACGTTAAACAAATGATAGCAAGATTTCTCTGACATGCCCCTCATGTGACACTGTCACGTGAGTTGGGACATGTCCATCACTTTAACTGAAAACTTCATTAAATATTTAAAAACCCTCTTGAAACCTCATCCCGCCTGTGGCAGAGGTTTCATGCTTTTTCTTAAGCCCGTCAGGGCTCCTGGTCTGCCCGCCAACCTTAAGGTTGGACGGGCAGGTCCATTAATGATGTTAATTACTTTTAAAATGGCCTTAATAGGCTGTTGAAAAGTCGGCAGGAGCGCAGCTGATTCGGCTGAGCCCCCGCCGACCTGAAAATGGAAATGATGTGGGGTGACGTCGGGAGTTCCACCTGATGTTGTCCCGTGTCATTTTACGCGCCAGCGAGTGGGCACCTCCCATGCTCGCCAAGCAGAAGATCCTCTCTGAAGAGCTTTTTTATTTCAGGCAAATACTGACCTAAATAAGTAAAAAATGTTAGTAAGATGTCACAAGTAACTCCTGGATAGAATGAAACTAGGACTTTCACTTTGCTAATTGCTTTACAGGGTGAAACTAAATCAACAGCCAGTAATCTCAACCAATTTTTATTTCCAGAGGAGTAATTTCACTTTTTATAACCATAATATTTTCTTAAAGTTTGACTGTCAATACACTTTTGAATTATTCAGAATACTTGCTATACATCCCTAGTGACCATATTGATAATTGCTTTAGTCCATAATGTATTCTCTTAATACCTACTGAAGTCAGCCTGCAACTACACTTCAGAGGCCAGATAAAATGTCCAAGCAGATGTGACACATAGGTGTTTATTTCCAGAGGTACAGGGAGTTACATTCAGGGATTCTTCAGTGACCTGCATCATTTCATACAATTCCTCTGCTGAATGCAGAGTTGCACTGTCCTTTGAGAGAACCATTCTGGCCCACAGGCCATAGTCATTGTGCATCACTGCTTTGTGGCAAGAAAATCTACTCTAGATAATTCCTCCCAATCCCCAGATTAGCCGCTTTATTACTTGGCCCAAAGGAATTAATTCACCTACAAGGATATTCAGCTGGCTAAAGTGTATTTGCAAACTGAAGCTGTGATTTAAGTCGAGATTCAATTTTTTACTGCTAGAGTAGGTTGATTGCTCGGTTTCTCATGCAGATCTGGCCTTGAATATTTTGACAAGAATTTCAGGTGAAATGTTTTAATCAGTATTGAGCAGAAACATGATACCATTCCCACAGCACTGCAGACCTGGAAACATATCAGATTAAAAAGAAACCAATCACTCATACACCCACCTACCCTTTCAATAGATATTTCAAGTTTGACCTTATCTTCTTCAATAAACACAGGCATTGCATCATTTGGAAAACAAATGTATTTGCCTTACTTCATGAAACCTCTATCCTGTCCTTTTCCAAATCTTTAACTTTTTAAAAATATTAAGACATGCCAAGAGGAACCATCAATTCAGAAAGGAAGATGTTTCTACCCAAATGTTACTTCAGGGTCAGTACATTAATCACATTTGTGTGGTGAAATATCAATGGATGTAAAAATTGTATCCCTACTACTGGGGATACCGTAGTGACAAAGTGACAACCTGAAGCAGCTCCAATAGGTTTTTGCTTAACTCCCCATGGCAGGTTGCTGGAGGAAGAAATCATCAAATGGAAACCATTGGTATACACTAAATACATTTTGCGTAAAAATATTAAAACCAGCCATGTCACATTCTCCATCCTTTCGTCTCTGCTTTTGAATGTTAATTTTTGATTTTATCTCAAGTAAACGTTGAGTGCCCTCTTTTTCCAATTGCATTAATCTTAAATACAATGCCCAGGATTTTCCAGTCCCACTGTGATGGCACCAGCCATGGGCGATGCAGCAGCTCAGCCAAAAGTATATTGACTTTGGTGGGACTGGATGATCCCGGCAGAGGCTGGAAAATCCTACCCTATGTATTTTACTATAGTGCAGCTTTTTTCAAACGCTGTTTTCAATGAAATTCAAGAGGTGAGGTATATCAGTGTGGGGAATGAATCACGTTTCCACTTTTCTCACCTACTGTCAGGATCAAACACTCCCACGTCAGGTACAGCACGATTACATGCTGACTGAAGCTCTCTCCCCTCAGCACCAACAATGTATCATAACCTTTATCTCAGAACATTGCTACAATTTCAACAGTGTTCACATACCAACTACCATAATTTTTTCACAGTGTAAGACCAATTTGAGCAGTTTTATATTGTGAAATTGTGCCTACTAAGAGCTGATTGAAATCACCACAAAATCATTGCAACAGAAAAATAAAATACTGCAAATGCTTGAAAGTTGAACTGAAAACAGAAAATTTTGGGAATATTCAACAGCAAGTCAGGCAACATCGGGAGAAACATAGGACCATAAAAAATAGGAACAGGAGTTGGCCATTCAGCCCATCGAACCTGCTCACCATTCAGCAAGATCATGGCTGTTCTGATTGTGGCCCAACACCACTTTCCTGCCTGTCCCCAATAATCCTTGTTGTTCCTATATCTGTGTAACTCAGCCTCCACTAATCGCTGTAGAAGAGACTTCCAAAGAGTGACAGCTCCCTAAGAGAAGAAATTCCTTCTCATCTCTCTGTTTTAAATGGAAGACCCCTTATTTTAATATGTGCCCCCTTGTTCTAGATTCCCCCACAAGAGGAAACATCCTCTCAGCATCTACCCAGTCAAGCCCCCTCAGAATCTTAAATGTTTCAAGAAGATAATCTCTCCTTCTTCTAAACTCAATTGACTATAGGTCCAAATCTGCTCAAGCTTTCCACATAAGACAACTCCTTCATCTCCAGGAATCAGCTGAATGAACCTCCTCTGAACTGCTTCCAATGAAATTGTATCTCTCTTTAAGTAAGGAGACCAGAACGGTACACAGCACCCCAGGTAGATTCTCACCAATGCCATGTACAGTTGTACCAGGACTTTCCTAATTTTATACTCCATCCCCTTGCAATAAACATCAAAATTCTATTTGCCATCCTAATTACTTGCTGTATCTGTATGCTAACATTTTGTGATTCAGGTACAAGGAGACCCAGACCCTTCTGTACTGCAGCATTCTGCAGTATCCATACATTTCAATAATATCCTGCTTTTCTATTCTTCCTACCAAAGTGGACAACCTCACATTTTCCTATGTTATACTGCATCTGCCAAATTTTTGCCCGGTCACTAAATTTATCTCTATCCCTTTGCTGACTTTTGTATCCTCCTCACAGCTTGCCCTCCTACCTATCTTTGTATCATCAGCAAATGTGGCTACAATTTAGGTGGTCCCTTCATCCAACTCATTAATATAGATCATAAATATGTGACACTCCACCACTGATCTGTGTGGTACTCCACAAGGTAAAATTTGCCAACCTGAAAATGATACATTTTCGCCGACTCTCTGTTTCCTGCTAGCCAATTCTCTTATCCATGCCAGCATATCACCCTCAATACCATGAGCTCTTATCTTGTGCAATAGTCTTTCATTTGGCACTTCATCGAATGCCTTTTTCATTTTTCACAAAACCATGTTGACTCTGCTTGATTGTAATATGATATTTTAAATGTCCTGTTACTACCTGCTTAATAATGGAATCTAGCATATTCCCCCTGGAAGATGGTAGACTAACTTGCCTATAGTTTGCTGCTTTTTGTCTCCTTTCTTGAATAGAGGTGTTTCATTTGAGTTTTTCCAATCCACTGGGACCTTTCCAGAATCTAGGGTATTTTGGAAGATTACAACCAATGCACCCACTATTTCTACAGCCACTTGTTTTAAGACCTAGAATACAGGCCATCAGGTCCAGGAGACTTTTCAGCTGTTAATCATATTAATTTTCCCAATACTTTTTCTCTAGTGATTGTGTTTGTTTCAAGTTCCTCTCTTCCTTTTGTCTCTTGGTTTTCTACCAATCTTGGGATGTTTTCTGCCTCTTCCATTGTGAAGACTGATATAAAATAGTAGGACAAATCTAACCTGGCTAATTATTGCCTCATCAACCTATGCCCGATCATCAGCAAATGATGTAAGGGGTCATTGGCAGTGCTTTCAACTGGCACTTACCCAACAATAACCTGCTTATTTGGGTTCTGTCCTGGCCACTCAGCTCCTGTAATAGTCTTGGTCCAAGCATGGACAAAAGAGATGAACTCAAGAGGTGAGGTGAGGGTGACTGGTCTTGACATCAAGGCAGCATTTGACCGAGTGTGGCATCAAGAAGCCCTAGCAAAACTGGAGTCATTGGGAATCAGGGGGAAAACTCTCTGCTGGTTGGAGTCATACCTAGCACAAAGGAAAGTGGTTGTGGTTGTTGGAGATCAGTCACCTCGGTTCCAGGACATGACTGCAAGCATTTCTCAGGGTAGTGTCCTAGGCCCAACCACCTTCAGCTGCTTCATCAATGACCTTCCCTCCATCATAAGGTCAGAAGTGGGGATGTTCGCTGATGATTGCCCAATGTTCAGCACCATTCACAACTTCTCAGATACTGAGGTTGTCTGCATCCACATGCAGCAAGAACTGAACAACATTCAGGCTTGGGTTGATAAGAGGCAAGTAGCATTCGTGCCACACAACTACCAGGCAATGACAATCCCCAACAAGAGGGAGATGGTGGTGTAGCAGTAACATCACTGAACTAATAATCCAGGGGCCCAGGCTAATGGTCTGGGGAAATGGTTCAAATCCACCGTGGCAGCTGATGGAATTTAAATTCAATTAATAAATTTGGAATTGAAGACTTGTCTCAGTGATGGTGACCATGAAATCCATCAACAATTGTTGTGAAAACCCAACAGATTCACTAATGCCCTTTAGAGAAGGAAATCTACCATCCCTACCTGGTCTGGCCTACATGTGCCTCCAGACCCACAGCAAAGTGGGCTCTGAAAAGGCCTAGCAAGCCATTCAGTTGAAAGGCAATTAGGGATGGGCAACAAATGCTGGCCTAGCCTGTGACACCCACATTCCATGAAAGAGTTTTTTTAAAAAAAGAGGGATCTGAACCATCTCCCCCTGACATACAATGGCATTACCATCACTGAATCCCCCACTATAAACATCCTGGGGGTTACCATGGACCAGAAACTGAACTGGACTAGCCATATAAATACTGTGCCTACAAGAGCAGGTCAGAGGCTGGGAATTCTGCAGCCAGTAACTAACCCCCTGACACCCCAAAGTCTGTCCACCATCTACAAGGCACAAGTCAGGAGTGTTATGGAATACTCCCCACTTGTTTAGATGAGTGCAGCTCTAACAGCACTTAAGAATGTTGAGTCCACCCATGACAAAGCAGCCCACTTGATTGGCACCCCATCCAAGACCTTAAAGATTCATTCCCTCCACTACTGCACAATGTCAGCAGTGTGTACCATCTACAAGATGCTCTGCAGCAACTCATCAAGGCTCCTTCAACAACACCTTCTAAACCCGTTACTTCTACCACCTAGTAGGACAAGGGCAGCAGATGCATGGGAACTCCACCAACTGCGAGTTCCCTTCCAAACCACACTTCATCCCGGCTTGGAACTATATTGCCATTACTTCACTGTTACTGGGACAAAATCCAGGAACTCCCTTCCTAATAGTGCTGTTGGTGTGTCCACATCACATGGACTGCAGTTCACCACCACCTTCTCAAGAGCAATTAGGGATGGCCAATAAATGCTGGCCTACCCAGCGATGCCAACTTCCTGTGAACAAATAAACCAAAACTTGTTCAAAGTTTCTGTCATTTCCTTGTTTCTCATTATTAATTCCCCAATCTCACCTCCTAAGGAATTAATACTCACTTTAGCGACTCAATCACATTTTATATACTTGTCGAAACTTTTATGTCTGTTTTTATATTTCTTGCTAGTTTTCTCTCACAATCCAATTTCTCCCTTTTATTTATTTTTTATATTTATTCTTTGTCGGATTCTAAAATCTTTCCAACTTCTGTCCTGCCACTATCCTTTTAGATTTGTGCATCTTTTCTTTTAAATTGATACCATCCTTAACTTCGTAGTTAGCCATGAATGATGCATTCTTTTCATAGATTCTTTCTTTCTCAATAGAATATATCTCTGTTCTGAGTTGTGAAATATATTCTTAAATATCTGCCAGTGCTTCTCTACTGTATTACCTTTCAACCTATTTTCCATTCCACTGTAGCCAACTTTGTCTTCATACCCTTATAATGGCCTTTATTTAAGATTAAGACTTTAGTTTCTGACCCAAATTTCTCACCCTCAAACTGAATGTGAAATTCCATCATGTTATGTTCACTCTTATCTAGATGAGCCTTTATTAATCAGTCTTGTCTCATTCTTTATTATTAGATCTAAATTAGCCTGTTCCCTGGTTTGTTCCAGAATATATTGTTCTAGGAAACAGTCCTGAATAGACTATCTTTGCAAATTTGGTTCAGCCAATTTATACGAAAAATAAAATTTCCCAGGATTATTGCAGTTCCTTTCTTACAAGTTCTCTTTATTTCTTGACTTAACTCTGTCCTACAATATAGCTACTGTCAAGGGACCTATAACCCACTCTCACCATTGACTTCTTTCCTTTGAAATTTCCTATTTCTGCCCATTTGATTCCACATTTTGATCCTCCAAATCAAGGTTATTTGTCACCATTGTACTGATCTCAGCCTTTATTAACAGAGCTAGCCCACCTCCTTTTCCTTTCACCTGTCCTTCCAAAATATCAAACGCCCTTGAATTCAGGTCCCAGCCAGAGGGCAGAATTTTTCTCTCATCAGGCGGGCATGCACCCGACCCGAACAAGTGTAAAATGATGTGCGATGACATAAGGCAAGCCTCCCAATGTTACCGTGCACTTGTGCGAGATTTCGGTAGGCGAGTGTGTGCGGGCGTAGGCAGCGCACCCACCGACAAATAAGTCATAATTAAAAGAGATTGTTCACTGCCCAGCCAATCTTACGGTTGACGGGTAGGCGAATCAGCCAGGCGGCCAGTGGATTTTTTGCAAAACCTCAACCATGGGCAGGATGAGGTTTTGACCAGTGATTTAAAAAAAAACATTTCAAACTAATTTCTAACATGACAGTCACACGAGGGGACATGTTTTAACATTTTAAAATTCTTTACTTTTTATTTTAAAAATCTTCAGCTCCCTGAGGCGGCTCTGTGCCTCAGGGAGCTTTTACTGCACATACCCGCGCGCATGCACAAACTTCCACGCTCACCCTCCTCCCCAACCCCTATGACAATTATGGCTATCATTTTTTATTTATTCTTTCATGGGATGTGGGCGTCACTGGCTAGGCCAGCATTTATTGCCCACCCCCAATTGCTCTGGGGAATCATGCTCATTTATTTCTATTTGTGCTATCAATTTATCCATCTTGTTATGAATGTTGTATGATGAAGAGCCTTTAATTCCCTCTTTTTACCATTTGTCCCTACACTGACCTTATTTGACTCGGTCCCTTCCTGTCATCTCTGGTTATCAATTATCTGCATTGCTTCCCTGCACTAGTGCCTTCTCATTTCTCTTTAACTTTCCAAATCTCCCCTCATGTGAACACTCCCCCTTATTATTTAGTGTAAAACTCTCTCTACAGCCCTTGTCATGTGATTTGCCAGTACGGTGGTCACAGTGTGGTTCAGGTGAAGGCCATCCCAATGCCAGTGCCCCATGAATTGGAACCCATTCCTCCCAAACCAATCTTTGAGCCAAGCATTCAACTCTGATCATTTCTACCCTATGCCAATTTGCTTGTGGTTCAGGTTGTAATCCAGAGATTATTTGTCATTCTGTATTTTAGTTTAGCCCCTAGCTGTTCATACTCCCTCAGCAGAACCTCTTTCTTAGCCCTACATATGTTATTTGTACCGACGTGGGCCATGACAATTGGAAACGGTTAATGAAACTTGTTGAAACTTTCGTGCATTAGTCTGAACCAAATTCAAACACAAATTCTAAAAGGGAATGGAACTAAAACTATTTTAGTACTGTTCTGGGTCAAGGTGAGGTTTGAAAACAAATTTCCTTCACAATCATATGAAGCTTCCCCAAAAATCCTAGAACAGTTAGAGTAGTGCATGGAGCAGTTACATTCCCACTCAAAAACCTTATAGTACATGAAACACAGAGTCCCATAGAATAATATTAACCTAGACCAAGCTGCATGAATTTTTTTGAGTTACACCTTGACGTTTCTATAATGGTTCTGCACAACAATGAAACTCATTCCAATAAATCATGTAACTGAGGTAAATAGCTCAGCAGATTTTACTAAACATATTATTCATATTTCTAACAATTTTAACAAATCAAGAATCAACAATGCAATTGATTACAATATACTTAGCCATTAACTCAACTCACTTTCTGATTTACTAAGCTATTTTGTACTTGACTACTCATGCAACTAAATCAATGTTTTCTTATGTTTTCTAGCATTTGGCAACATCCTGTAATTCTACTATCAAGCCAAAATAATTTATCCTAGAAAAAGATACAGATACCTTAATTAAAAGAAATGAAAGTACGATATGCACTTCAATACAAATTTACAGGACTCAGTTCTTCCACTGGTATTTTAACATCAGATATATCATGTTAATTTGGGAATTGAAACCTTTAACAAGACATATCACAATAACCTCACCCAGTATTCCCTTCCACATTCACACAACAAAACTGGCTGACTATCACACTTTTCCTTGTCCTGGACATCAAAGGCATTCATGCATTGTCTAGATTGAGGGCATGCAAATTTTGCCATTTTAAGTAATCAATTTTTATTTTTAGCAGTCTCAAGGTCAAGATCCTTGAATTCCTGAGCTATCAGCTTTGCAGTTGTACCTTCACCACATGGCCTGCAGTAGTTCAAGAAGATGTCCTTTTCAAGGGCAACGAGGGATGGTCAATAAATGCTGGTCTTGCCACAGATGCTTACATCCAGAGAATGAAATATTTAGGAAAGGAAATGTAAGAATGATTCAATATCATTGAATGGAAAGGTCACACTGAATATTTTCTCTCTAATTCTTGCCATTCAGTAACCGTAGTGACAAGAATGTTCAAGAAAAGCCAGTTAATGCGCTAACATCCTAGAAACATTCTCTTTACTTCATAAAGTACCTTTAAGTTTGGAGAAAATGGGACATGCTCTGGATGTTCCTTTTAAGAAATAAAAAAAAGAGAAATAAAACACTAAACAAGCATACAGACATAGAGTAGATTCTTACCCCCGTTGGGGGAGTTGTGTGGGGGGTTGTGTGGGGGGTTGTGTGGGGGGCGGGTGCAGTTTTGATCGAAGCCCCCTATCGAGTCCATGCCACCATTTTATGTGGGCCGGCCAATTAAGGCCTGCCCAGCATGACACGTGCCCAGGAGCGCTGTGTACTCCCTGTGCGGGGTTCCCTGAGTCAGGAGTGTGCTCTTTTGCACACACACGTGAAAGAGCACAGAAATCTCCCTGAGGCACAGAAGTGCCCTTAAAATCATTCATGGATGCTCATCCAGCCCATGGATGAGGTTCCATGAAAAATGCGAAGGCCACTTGAGCTCTTCGCCTGCCCGCCAACCTTAAGGTTGGATGTGATTCCCATCAGGTTATTTTAAGAACCTGACAGCATCTGTGGAGAGGAAACAGAGTTAACGTGTTGAGTCCATATGACTCTTCATCAGAACTAAAGAAAATAGAAATGAGGTGAAATATATATATTTCCATCCATTGTTTTGTCTCCACCTTTTAGCCTATTTCGATCCCTTCCCCCTACCCCATGCCCACTAGGGCCATCTGTCACTTGCTCGTCCTGCTTTCTCCTCTTAATGTCACCATTAGCACATCCTTTAGCTAATATCACCACCATCAACACCCCTTTGTTCTTTTGTCTATGATATCTTTGGCAATCTCTTCTTTGTCTCAGCTATCACTGACCCTCTATCCAGCTCCACCTGTCCCACCCCCCTCACACAGCTTATATTTCATATATTTCACCTCATTTCTATTATCTTTAGTTCTGATGAAGAGTCATACGGACTCGAAACATTAACTCTGTATTCCTCTTCACAGATGCTGTCAGACCTGCTGAGTTTTTCCAGCTATTTTTGTTTTTGTTTCAGATTTCCAGCATCCGCAGTATTTTGCTTTTATTTTAAAAGCCCTTCTGCCTCACATATGTTGGCAATCAGTTGTGAGAAAAGAACCAACTCTAATGCGTTGTTTTTAATAGGCTCTATTCCTTCCATCCACCTAACCAGATTGGCTGACACTGATAACTTACAATCCCTATGAAATAAAGTTACTTTTTCTTGTGACACATTGTCCGATCTTTGACAGCTAATATAGGTGTGGGATGGTCTGATTTCACATTTGTTTTATTACACAAATGATTTGGTAAAAATGCTAAAACCACATGCTGTACAGCATGTGTAGAAAAATTCAGTTACAAGGCGTTGCATTCTAATTGAACTAAAACAGGCAGGTTTAGTAAATGTGGAAGGATAAAGTCTCAAAAATCTGTTCCCTGACTCCAACCTGGCTCCATCCAGCTCACTCCTGGCTTTAACTGAAGCCAGAAGGTGGACAGGTGACTAACCTGACCTGAAGAGGCAGGATACAACTTTAAGTTGGATAATGATTTTCATGCAGCTTCTGAAGTTTAATTGCTTCTTCAGCCAAGCCATGTGGAATGTTTCATTGAGGCTAGAACTTGCTGGGTTCAGGAGTTAAGTGCCTTCCCTGGATCTGGGTTCATGCCTGAGAAGCCCCTGTGATCAGCACCAAATTGCCAGTGGCACCCCCTCAGGGTTCTGGTCTCCCCGCAAATACCAGACCATGGTCCCCACGCTCAACCATCAAAGTCCGGTCTCCTCACCACCGCTACCAGGGTCCAATCTGCCCCCTCAAGGCCTCCAACACCCCCTACCCCACCCCGCTCCCCCAAGGACATGATTTTGCCAGGGCTCGACTTTGGCAGCCCGCTCGATTCCCAGCCCCCTCCGATCACATGCCCCCACCTCTTCTATCGACCGCCACCTCCTCCATTTGAGCCTCCTCTCTTAGCACAGACTTATTTGTTACTGTGGCCATCGTGTGGCCTCCTGTCCCACTGAAGGAGTGGTTGCTAGTCAAATTAGGCCTCCAGGTTTCCAGTATCTGTGGTGTTTTGCTTTTGTGTTGTGTTGTAATTGGTGCAAGCCTCACACAAACCCCAAGCCCCTACCGTGCGTGCAGCCACTCAGCAGCATATTTAACACTGGGCTACATGCCACAACCATGGCAAAGAGCAGACAACACAAAGCCTGTCTGCTGGCTGCTTCACCTCCATTGGATGCAGGTTATAATTATAAATCATGATCCCTGTGCATGCTGACATGCCTTATCCAATTTATGACTATCAGTCTTTAAAATTGATTTAAATTAGATTGATGTGTATGTCTGAAAATGACTGTGGAACCTCAGCTAAAATAGCAGAGAATGAACTATGAAACAAACACATTAAGCATCCTTATGATAACATCAGTCACTTTCAGATTTGAATCTACAGCTTTCATTGTAAATTGATAAATTGAAAGTGCAAATAATCTTCCTCAGGCAATTACTGATTTAGCAACGTGTTTTCATTGAAGGAGAAGATTGCCAAACGACAAGCTTTCTCACTGTTACTGATATTCTCAGCATTTTATAGAGATAACTGTCGCCACCTGTATTCTTTAGAAATACGATTAGTCACTGAATAAAAATGATAGGCGCATAAGTAGCAGCCAATGGCACTCTTAATGTCAACATGATGCAGAATGGCAAGCATCTCCTAAGAGTGGTTGAGGATTTGTCTCAACTGTGCCAGAAAGACAGGCGTGGAATTAATTTAGTCACAGTTTTTTTTTATTCTTAAAGCCACACTGACTGGTAAATAATTCTCACAGAGCAAATTCTGTATTTGTGGCTATCTTCTCTGGAGAGGTTTAATCCAAGCATATGAGCCAAACCCTGAGTCTAAATTTAATCAGAAAGCAAATACATCTTTGAATTGAAAGGCAGCAGATAAGTAAAGCAAGTGATATAGTGTTGCTTAAACCATGGGGTTTAACCATGGCTTTCACGTCAAAGCGACTTCATTTTGTGTTTTGTGCATTTGCTTCTTTTACCTGAAATTATTTCCACCAAGTTTGAGAACCATGAGAATCTTTCAGAAAAAAAGGTGTATTTTTTAACTATTAGTACTTATTTTCTTATAGAACTAAATGAGAAAACCATAACAATAATTAGAATAGATTGGGACAATGGGCAGAATCTTCGGTTCGGTGATTGGGGGCAGGTCCCGCTCGCCAAGGTGTAAGACGATGCATGGTGATGTCGAGCGTGCGTCCCGACGTCACTGTGCGTCATTTAGATTTTCAGTTCGGTGGGCATGGAGCCGAGTTGGCTGCGCACCCATTAAACTGTCAAAGGCCTCTTAAGGCCATTTAAATATCATTTAAACTAATAAACTGAGCTGCCCATCCAACCTTAAGGTTGACGGGCAGGCGAAGAGCCCAGGCGGCCTTTGCATTTTTCATGGAACCTCATCCACAGGCAGGATGAGGTTTCATGAATGTTCTTAAAGTGTTTTAAAAGTTTTTAATAAAATTAATAGACATGTCCCAGCTCATGTGACAGTTTCACAAGAGGGGACATGTCCTTAAAATTTTTGTTTACATTTAATCAGCGTTTCATAAGTGAAACTAATCTCCCTAAGGCACCTCATGGAGATTTCTGCGCTCTTTTGCGCCACGTAAGACGGCGGCACAGACCTGATCGGGAGCGCTGATCGGGTCCATGCCCACCCCCGCCCGCCCCTGCACAACTCCTCCCCCAGCCCTCGACGGGAGAAAATATCTTTCTCTTTGTGGCTTTAATATCTCATTGCCTGCGACTCCATATCTCATTCTGAGTTACATTTCCCCTCAACTGCTGGCCAATCCTATCACTTTTAGCTTGCACTGTGTTTTTTATTGTTGAAAAGAGAGACACGTTACTGAAACTTTTCATCTTGCGCTCATGAGGACATATGCAGGAATACCAAATTACAAATGATCCCAACAATTCACACTGCAGGAGAAAAGGGCACTGATTGGTTAGCAAGTTGACTCTGGTTGAGGCATTGCCACGGGAGAAAGCAACAGGGAACCAACTATAGACTGCCCAAGCTTCTGGGTAATTCAAAAAAAGTACAAGGCTTGAACATATTCCTTTTCTTTGCAGAGAACAGGTCCCTGTGTATTATTGTACCTTGCTCCTACCAAGCATAAAGGAGCCATGTTACCCGTCACTAATTGCCCTTGAGAAGATGATGGTGAGCTGCCTTCTTGAACCGCTGCAGTCCATGTAGTGTAGGTATATCCACAGTGCTGTTAGGGAGGGAGTTCCAGAATTTGATCCAGTGACAGTGAAGGAACGGCAATATATTTCCGAGTCAGGATGGTGAGTGGCTGTCAGGAAGCTATTAATGTATATAATATTATTGGAAAATATTTTTCTTTTATAATAGAGGTTTAGTCTGTGGGTGTGTCTTAATTGGATTAAAGCCAGCTAGTCTGGGTTATTTGATGTGAACGAGTTTTGAGATGTAAGAGAGGTAGAGTGCATTTACATTTTTTTTAATAGAGCATTCAAGAAGTGGGGTGAAAACTGACACCTATCTAGCAGAGACCAAGCAATATGTTTATATTACTAATAAAATTGGTACTATGAAAGGGGTTTTATTGTTAAAAGGTAGAGTTTAAAGAGGCTGGTGATACAATGAGAATTTACATTCAATCAGTGGTGCTAGGTATAACTTCAGCAGTTTTCACGCACAGCAGAGGCAATGTAAGATCAAAAGGCAGCTGCAAGCCTCCAACTGCCTCCACAGGAACTAAAGTGAAAAGAAACCTCATTTTGAATTCGTAAGGTGAAAATATTTTGCCTAGTGTTTGTTTAAGTCTATGGGCAGAATTTTCCCTCCTTAACAGCACTGTGGGTGCACCAACACCACATGGACTGCAACGGTTCAAGAAGGCAGCTCACCACCATTTTCTCAAGGGCAATTAGTGATGGGCAATAAATGCTGGCCTAGGCAGGGGGGGGATGTTCAAGAGCGGGTGTGTGGAGGCGCACCTCCGATCTTCACCGCCAATTGGGGGCACACCGCCATTTTACGTGGGCGGGCCAAATGAGGCCTGCCCAGCACAACGTCCGCAAGGAAGCGCTATGTGCTCCCTGAGCGGGCGGGGAGGGATTCCCTAAGCCGAGGGTGTGCTCTTTTGTACATGCGTGCAAAAGAGTGCACTGATGTCCCTGAGGCTATGTGCTGCCTCAGGGAGATCAGCTACACATTAAAAAATATTGAAAACAGAAAAAAATATTCCCTGATATGTCCCCTCATGCGACATTGTCACATGAGTTGGGACATGGCCATAACTTTCATTTTCACTTTTATTAAAAATTTATAAACAAGCATGAAACCGCCCGTGGATGATGTTCCATGCTTTTTCCAAAGCCCATCTTAAGTTTGGACGGACAGGTCCACTAATTACCTTAATTACTTAGTCAATGCCATTGGCAGGTTGGCGGGCACATAGCTAATTTGGCTGAGCCCCCGCCGACCTGAAAATTGAAATGGGGCGCGGTGACATCAGGAGTTCCGCCCAATGTCATCCCATGTCATTTTCCGCATTAGCAAGTGGGCCCTGCCACCCCCCCCCCCCCCCGCCCCTCCCCCCCACCCCCCCTGTCCCCGTCCCCCACCCTCTCGCTGACCGGGAAACCCTGGCCTATGGGTTGCTGTTGCCTTAATGGAGATTAGTTTGGGAATTTGTTAAAAGTTTTGATAGTAGTAATTTGAAACCATGTATATACATATTTTAACCTGTATAAATTAATAAAATGTTTTGTTTAGTTTAATGTAAAGCCTTGAGAACTGGTGGTCTGATTCCTGAATTTAGAGCCGCATCTCAAACATAATACTCAAAACTATAGGTTATGACCGTTGTTTAAAGTTTCCCTCTGGGATTTTAAAATAACTCCACTTTACCAACTGCATCAATCATAACAGTGGCATGGAAGGGAACTTGCAGGTGGTGGTGTTCCCATCTATCTGCTGCCCTTGTCCTGAGAGTGGTTGTGGGTTTGGAAGATGCTGTCTAAGGTGGCTTGGTGAGTCACTACAGTGCATCTTGTCGATGGTACACATGGTCTGTACTCTACCTATTATGCACAACAATGTGTTCAATACGAATCGAGCACTTCCTGTTGGATAACGCTACATGCTGACCCACAAGGAACCAAATTAGGCCCTATTATATTTTTAAATCATCATAAACGATGCCTATATTGATATCACCATGCCTATTCATCATTATAAATATTTGGGTGACCTGGTCCTGGTGGAGTGTCGTAATTAAAGTGACACATTTCACATGCAAGGGGCAAACATTTCTTTGAGTGAATGGGCAACAGCGAATCACATGAGACTGAACCCCAAAAGTGCAATGCTATGGAATTATTTCGTGTGCAAAAACCCTGGTCCCCCTCTATTAACTTAGATAATGCTGAGATTGCATACCAAGTGCTCATTAACCTACTAGGTATAAAATTAAAAGTGTTCTCAAAGAGGACTACCAAATCTGTGAAACGCTTGAGAGAGCAAATGGAACACTTCATATGCTACATCTTCTTTAGCATCACAAAGTATCTTAAATTGATCCATTGTTGAATATACAGTGCTGGTTTGGAATGCTGGACATAAAGAGCATGTGAAAAAGCTCGAAAGCATTCAGAAACAAGTACTGAAACTGATCCGAGTGAATGTGTACCAAAGCGACTGACCCAGTCGAAGAACTGAATGTGCGTTCCCTTGCTGAAAGGCAGAAAACGCTCTGTCTGGATTTTTGTTAAAAAAGCACTTGAATCCCACCTCCCATTAGCACGATCCCTTATCACAACGACATAAAAGTAAATGTCATAGAATTAGGAGAAAAAACACCATTCTGGAAATAGGCTATAGAGCGAATAGATCACGAAACAGCCCAGTCCATTACCTCACAAAATTCAAATGGTATGTAAATGATTGAGAATTTAACCTGGCAGTGCATGGGCCTGAATTTTCATCTTTGAGGCATGTAACTGGAGTCGGAAAAATTCCAGGCTTAGCCTGCCCGCCTCAGAAGAAAATGCTCGCAAAGGTGGGATCTTTTTGCCAGCTGGCTCGCTGTGTCTGGCTTGCCTGGTCCCAGCGGAAGTGGATGAAGGTCAATGCATGTCTGAACAGAGTGTCTACGACCTGCTTGACACAAATGTGCACAGCTGATTGGGAGACACTGCAAAGATCACCCACTGAGGCCTAGAAGGAACCGGAGGCATAGAAGTTGAAGGCAACTGTGACCTTCAGAGCCACTGGCATGTCTGCCCACACAGTTAGGAGAGATCTCAGCGCCAACCATCTGACAGATGTAGTTGGCTGTCTCCCTTGACAGTCGGAGCCTCCTTCGGCACTGCAGCTCAATCATATTGAGGTAGCTGCTTCGCCGCCTGTATACCCTGGCAGCAGGATAGTGGCGTATTTTGTGGCTCCTTCCACCTTGGACTACCTCTTGGCCCTGCACCCCTTGTGCCTGTGCCTGGCCTCCCAAAGGTGGCTCCCCTGGAGGCTGATTGTGCGCACCTGGCCTCCTCCTTATTCTAGCCCTCCCTTCCTCCTCAGAGGAGCTGCCTCCAGTGGACATGTCAGAACCCATACCCAGGCTAAATGGAGACCTCCAGAAAGCTGCAGGCCCAATAAAGATTCCTGACTGAAGAGTGCTGAGCTGAAGGTTCAAAGCACACAGAATGCTGCTGGAATTCGTTCTGAGCTGCTACAGATCACCCAGGCAAGTTTAAAACACTTTCTGCAATAAATACTCACAGGCCAGATTGACGACTCCACTGAGCCCTCTTATCCCGCCCGTGGATGAGTTTCATTAAAAAGTCTCTTACCCGCCTGCCCATTGCGCCCGTGCGCCAACCCAAAGATCGCATGGGTACCTGAAAATCGCCGTCAATTGACGATTTAAGGGCCTTAACTAGCCTGTTAATTAATGGCAGGCGCGCGTCGAACTTCATCGCGCGCCCACCAGCCCAGCAAAATATCGCGATGGTGTGCAATAATGTCGGGACGCTCGCCCGATGTCATCGCGCATCATTTTATGTGCTCCCCCGCACATCAAGGAGAAAATTCTGCCCCTGGTGTTGACATCCATGGCTGACACTACTTTCTCAGTATCTGTCTGTCCTCTCCCCTGTCCTCCTGTTTACCTCCTGCACCAGGACTTCCAATGCTTTGCCTGAGGAACTCAGAGCAGGCCCTCTGCCCTCTTGCACCTGATTCACTCTTCTTGCAGCTTAGACCCTCCACCTAGACACATCCAGCACCTGCTGCAGCGAGAATGCACCTCCCTTTTAAGTAGAGCAGGCTGGCTTTAAGTGTTTCTTGTACCAACCTTCATCCCCGCCATCCTCTTAGAGGGTGTGCAGCCACTCAGCAGCACACTGGGCTGCATGCAACTGTCACTTAAACTAGCAGACCCAATAAATTTGTGTGCAGCTTGCATCACAATGGATGGATGCAGTTTAATTTGGGATTGCAATTCCCCTGCCTGTTTTTCCGCCTTATCCAATTTATCCCCCATGGGCTTGTCATACTGTAAACTCTTAAGTTTATTCAATATTTCAATAATTTTACTACCAATAACCAACATCAATTTCTAGCTCTTATCTCCCTTTTGGTATGATCAAACATGTTCACTTTCTAGTGCTGGTAAGTACACATTCCAGGAATTGTAAAAGTTTAATGAGGATGAAATGTGATTTGTTGAACCAGACATGGGAGTTAAATTTACAGTCTCAGGTGAATCTCATTGGCTGGCCCAATCTGAGCTGTACGATCTATTATACTCTTGTTGATTATTAATTTTGTCTTCATATTTTCCCATGAATGTTGGCAGTTGTGTTCCGGATATGTTGGCTCTTTCCATGGTCATGACAAAGTAATGGACCATGACCATAAATGAGCAGAGATAATCTTCAAAACCACAGGAAATAACAGTAGATTGGGGGTGGAATTTTACAGCCCCGTCATGGTGGGGACAGGGCTGTAAAATGCGGTGAGCCATTCAACGTTTCATTGGGCAGAATTTTCTGGCTGACCTGTGGGTGGCGGAGCCCGCACATCAGCGCTTAAAATGTCACGTGCTGGAGTTGCGCGAGCGTCCCGACTTCAGCATGTGGCATCACGATATTTTGGTGGGCGGGCGCGCTCAGCAGCGGGACGCACGCCCGCCATAAATTAAAGGCCTCATTAAGGACCTTAACTTGCCAATTGTCGACAATTTTGAGGGGCCCGTGTGAACTTTGGGTCTGCGCATGGGCCCAACGGACAGGCGGGTAGGAGATTTTTTAATAAAACTCATGCACTGGTGGGATATGTGGACTCAGAGGGGTTGTTCATATTTCCCACAAAGTTTTAATTGCAGAAAGTGTTTTAAAGTTGCCTGTTTGATTGTTAGCAGTTCAGATCGTTTTCTAAGAGCTTTTTGTGTACTTTGAAACCAGTCTGCAGACCGTAATCTTTCTCGGGCCTGCAGCTTTCCAGAGGCCTCCATTTAGCCTTGGGGTATGGGTTCTGACATCTCACTGGAGGCAGCTCCTCTGAGGAGGAAGGGAGGGATGGAATAAGGAGGAGGCTAGGAGTGGACAATCAGCCTCCAGGGGAGCAATCTTTGGGAGGCCAGGCGCAGGCATAAGGGGCGCACGGCCAAGAGGTTGTCCAAGGTGGAAGGGGCCGCAGAAGACGCCACTATCCTGCTGCCAGGGTATACAGGCGGCGAAGCAGTACCTCAATATGACTGAGGTACAGTGCCGAAGGAGGCTCCGACTTTCAAGGGACAGTCAACTATATCTTGCCAGACGATTGGCCCTGAGATATCTCCTAACTGTGTGGGTGGACATCCCATGCCAACGGCTCTGAAGGCCATAGTTGCCCTTCACTTCTCTGCCTCTGGCTCCTTCCAGGGCTTGGTGGGTGATCTTTGCGGTGTCTCTCAATCAGCTGTCCACACTTGTCTCAAGCATGTTACAGACGCTCTGTTCAGATGTCCATTGACCTTCACCCACTTCCGCTGCGACCAGGCAAGCCAGGAACAGCGAGCCAGAGGCTTTGCTGCGATTGCTGGCTTCCTCTGCGTCCAGGGTGCAATAGACTGTACACATGTGGCTATCAAGGCGCCAGCAGGTGAGCCCGGTGCCTTCGTCAACAGGAAGGGCTTCCACTCCATGAACGTGCAGATAGTGTGTGATCACAGGATGCTGATTCTACAAGTCTGTGCAAGGTACCCAGGCAGCTCCCATGATACCTACATCCTTAGACACTCCCAGGTGCCAGAGCTCTTCAGTGCTCTGGCTCGGCTGGATGGTTGGCTGCTGGGTGACAAGAGCTATCCCGCCGAAGGAGGCTCATGACGCCTTTCCACCATCCAAGAACAGAAGCTGAGCAGCGGTACAATAGGAGCCAGGGCACCACAAGGGCTGTGGTGGAGAGACCCATCGGTCTTCTCATGATGCGCTTCCGTTGCCTGGACCGCTCAGAGGGTGCACTCCAGTACCCCCCAGATCGCGTCTCTCTGATAGTGGTAGCATGCTGCTCTCTGCAAATCTTGCGCTGGAAAGGGGGGATGCTGTTGACGATGAAGACTTTGATGCCCTGGATGAGGCTGCACATGATGAATCCAGCAGTGGCTCAGAGGATGAGGAAGCACAGGGTGATGATGAGGGGCAGCACGCCGACCCGCTACTACACCAAGGAGGCGGGGACATCCGGGACACTTTAATCCAACAAAACTTCAGGGAGCTTCACACACATGGATCAGCAGGACCAGCATTGCTACATCTTCCACCTTATCAGCTGCAACTAAGGGCTTAGTACAGAAACATCAATGTCCACTCAAACACTCTTGATATGTCTGTGAAAAATGCAGCACAAAGGAAACACCCTCAGCCATGATCAGAAAAGTGGACTTTATTATGTCCAAAATATAACAGAAATGTCTCCATGCAAATATAAGTATATTTTTCCATATTCTATGGCCAACACAAAATCACCAGTGACATACCCACGGAGTGCCTAACATGCCTTATGCTTTTGTTTGCGGGTGCTACATCTAGGTACTGTCCCATCGCTCAGAGTGGCTTGTGAGACAGGCTGCTGACTCTGCTGTCCTGTTGGTGTTGATGACCTTGGCGGGTGTCCTCTGGCCCGTGGAGCCTGTGATGGCCCTGCCAGGGAGGGAGTGGTCAGTTCCAGAACTGGCACCTCCCCAGTTGTCGCAGCCTCAATGGAAGCAAAGCTGACTGGCAGAGGGGCGGAGGAGCTGCTGCCCTCATCCGGAGCACCCTGAGAGGAGCTCACAGCGAAGACAGGCAGCTGCTGCACCAACATGAGATCATATTGGACCTCCCTGCTCACCGCAGATGCATGGACACCAAGCGCCAATGCTTGTTGCCCACAATATCCCACAACATTGGGAATGATCACCCATGGCCAGTACCACTGTGAGAGCTTACAGGTCAGAGTGTATCCCAATCAGAAGATTCTCCAGCCGATTGAACCCCCTCTCCATGAGAGTCGCTAATCTCTCAGTGGAGGAATCCTGAAGCTCTGTCCTGAGGTTCATGCTTTCACGTGCACTCTGCCTAGACTCCTCCATCACAGAGACCAACTGAAGCATACCCTCATACAACCCTGCCAGATGCAAACACGATTCCTGCCACTTGTCCTGCAGCTGCTGCTTTGGGGACAACTCCAGAGGCACGTTGTCAGTGCCGGACTCAGCATGTGCCTCAGCCCCTGCAGCCCTAAGGCTGCTGGTACCATCAGCACTCTCTGTCCCTACCATCTCCTCCAGTGATTGTGAAGTGCCCTCTCCACTGTGACCCGGGACACTAGCCGACGATAAATTCCCCACCGAAGTGTTCGTGTCTGCGCTGGTGCCTGGCTGGCTGAAATGATGTGCTGCAAATTGCATGACTTGGGCCTCAGGTGTGGAAGGGAGGCTGCGGTGTCTCTGGGTGTGGCCATGTGATGGTGATGCTGAAATTAACAACAAGGACAGTGTATCAGTTAGCGTACAGTCAGTTAAACCTTTCATCCCTTTTCCCCCCAGCCTCATAAGATGCTTACCCTTCAAGACCCTAATGGAACATTGGTGGGGTGGAAAAGAATCAAAGAGCCCCAACCATTAAACGCACATACAGACAGGCTGGGCAGATGGCCTCAGGAATGCCACATGGCATGTTATGTGCCATTGGAGTGGGGAGAGTGCAGAGGTACCTGACCTGGATGCATGCTGGCCTGGATAGTTGCGGTGCTGAGGAAACATCGCAAACACTGGTGACATTTGCCGTGGAGCACAGGAGATTGAGAGGTCACATTATTGACCCTCATACCGTTAGGAGGGTCATAGACCGGGTGGGCAGAAGTCAACATTTCCCCTTGGCACAGGGATGAGTAACGTGGTGACATTTATTTAAGTTGAGTGTCATGAGGTTCATAGCTGAGGTGTTGAGGACCTTTTGGACAGAGTAATGTGGGGAGCACTGGCTGAAAAGGTGGTGGAAGTTCCAACCCCCTCGGATGAAAAAAGTCTTTGGATGTGCAGCAGCGATGCCATGGCATGTTAGGCCATGGGGATAGTGGTCACAAGTGGGATAAGGTGACTTTGGAAGGTGGTGGAGACGCGATTCCTCAAGGGGACGAGGGTCCTTTGTGTATGACCCACACATCAGAATGTATCAGTCTGTGAATGAGCAGTGTTCCAGCATTAACGATTGCAGCAGCCATCAGTGATTTGGATGGTGGGCAGACAGAGTGGATGGGACTGTGGACCTCAAATACCTGGCCGTTGGACCCCAGCCTCGCCGACACCAGCCGCCCTGGCCACCTGCCTCCTGCCCCGCTCCATGGCCTGCTCCTCAAAGGTCGTGAGGTGCTGCAGTAGGGCATGCCCACCTCCAGTGCTCTGGCACTCCCGCTGATTGTGTTCAGTTTTTGCCTGCAGAACAGAGAATAGGATTTATTGGGGCTGATCGCTCATGTAGTCTGCACACTCACGCCGCACCCCAACCACAGTGGCCCATCTGAGGCCTCCAGCAGCACCTGTCCACACTACTGGTGATCAATCCCCAGAAGATAGTACGGCTGCTCCCAACCCCCTCCCCCAACTGACACCTTGGACACATTCGGCATCCATCACTTTGAATAACACATGGTCTTAGCGCCCATGGCACGGAGGCACAACTAGGCACGGCGCTGAGGCCAGCAGATGGCACTTGGTCATGACCCCTTGAGGCTCCCCTTGCACCATCTCATCACTATCAATAAGACATGTGTTGGAGTTCTGAGTATGTGTCTAGCTGCCTCCCATGCAGGTTGCCCTCAGACTACTCAAAGACCAACATATGCTGCAGGGAGAACCCATCTTCTCCTCAACCGCTAAGGCTGATGTAAGCATGGTCAGTACCCGTTTGCCCACCCAGCGTGCACTAAATGCCCAATGCAGTAACGACAGTACGATGTGGGGGTGGGGGGCGCTCAAAGGCTAAGGCTACCTTCTGGGTCAAATGGCCAAGGCCGACATGGTACTCACCCTTCCAGAGCACAGCAGGTCATTGAATCTCTTGCGGCACTGTGTTTGTGTGCGCGGCGCATCATCATGGGCGCTGACAGCATCACCAACCTCCTCCCACGCCTGCCTGCTGACATGAGGAACTTTCCTCCCCCCATCATCCAGATACAATATATCCCAACGGCTGGACACCTCTTGGAGGAGGACAGCAAGGCATGCATCGGAGAAGCGAGGGGCACACTGGCCCTCCGCTGGCCTCTCCCGCAACCTGCCCCCCTCCTCCTGCTCATGCTCCTGTGACAGCTGCCTCTCTCTCTCCCTGAGTGGCCATGGTGCACTGCCTCAAGCAGGCTGCCTGGCCATTCTTTATACAGACTGCTGGTTCCCCATTGGAACTGACGGTCTGAACACGCCCATCTCCACCACTATTTTCCCATTGTACATGGGAGTCGCAAACCCGCTGGGCGGGCCTTAATTGGCCCACCTGCGGAAAATAGTGGCGCGGCGTGGCCCATTTCGGCAGCAGCAATCGGCTGCCCGCCCGCCAGTGAGTCGGTCGGGCCTGCCCGCCCCTCAAGGGCAAAATTCTGGCCATTGGCTTTGGCGGGGCTGTAAATTCACGTCGGCGTAGAATTTGGCCCTATAGCTTCCCCACTAGCAAATCAATGGCCTGAATCATTCATTATAGTAATGCAGTGTACTAAAACGCTACATGTAAAAATCAGTGGGCTGTTTCTTTATGGTCAATGGCAAAGCAATGGTGCTCACCACTGACCTTGAAGAAAGCTGCCCACAAAGATCAGCAATATCTGTGGCAAATATTTGCCCTTTCCCAATGGCAGATGCCAAGCTGAGGGTGTCTCCAGGCGTCCAGCAGCAGTGATGTCATAAAGCAACCTAAGCAACCAATCACATTGAAGTATTCTCACAGAGTGCAAATTAGGAAATAAAAACCGCTGATTCTGTTTACTTATAATTTTAAATTTTACAGATAACAAAATGAATGATTGGGACATATGTATGGGATTGCTGAAAAAAGCGACATGCTGCTGAATCCTTTCATCTAAACAAAAGCTTGGGGGACAGCCATTCCCTGGCTCATTCTCCATGGCAATGCCTTGAACAGAGTTGATCTGCCTGGCTTGACGATCAGACGTAGGAGCAGGAATAGGCCATTCAGCCCATCGGGTCTGCTCTGCCATTCAGCGAGATCATGGCTGATCTGATAATCCTCAACTCCACTTTCCTGCCTTTCCCCCATAACTCTTGATTCCCTTACTGATTAAAAATCTGTCTATCACCGCCTTGAATATACTTAACAATCCAGCTCCTACAGCCCTCTGTGGTAAAGAATTCCACAGATTGACTACCCTCTGAGAGAAAAAATTCCCCTTCACCTCTGTTTTAAATGGGCGACCCCTTACTCTGAGATTACGCCACCTGGTCCTAGAATCTCCCACAAGGGGAAAAAAACTCTCAGCATCTACCCTGTCAAGTCCCCTAAGAATCTTATATATTTCAATAAGATTGCCTCTCATTCTTCTAAACTCCAATTGAGTAGGCCAAATCTACTCAACCTCTCCTCACAAGAAAATCCCTCCATACCCAGAATCAACCAAGTGAGCCTTCTCTGGACTGCCTCCAATGCTAATATATCTTTCCTTAGATAAGGGGACCAAAACTGTTCAGTTTTCTGGGTGTGGCCTAACGAGTGCCTTGTATAGTTTCAGCAAGACTTCCCTATTTTTATACTCCATTTCTTTTGAAATAAAGGTCAACATTCCATTTACCTTCCCTATTACCTGTTGAACTTATATGTTAGCTTTTCAGGATTCATGCACAAGGACTCGCAAATCCCTCTGTGCTGCAGCTTTCTGCAGTCTTTCTCCATTTAAATAATATTCAGTTCCTCTATTATTCCTGTCAAAGTGCATAACCTCACATTTTCCCACATTATATTCCATCAGCCACGTTTTTGCCCACTCACTTAACCTGTCTATATCCCTCTGTAGACTCCTTGTGTCATCCTCACCACTTGCCTTCCCACCTACTTTTGTATCATTCACAAATTCGGTGATAGTATAGTCACTTTCCTAATCTAAGTCATTCATATATATTGTAAATAATTGTGGCCCCAGCACTGATCCCTAGCTAAAGGCTGCCATCCTGAAAATGCCTCCCTTATCCCAACTTTTTATCTTCTGTGAGTCAGCCAATCCTCTATCCATGCTAATATACTACCCCCCAACACCATGGGCTCTTATCTTATCAAGTAGCCTTATATGCGGTATCTTATCAAATGCCTTTTGGAAATCCAAATATATTACAGCTACTGGTTCCCCTTTATCTATCCTGCTAGTTACCTCCTCAAAGAATTCTGATCAATTTGTCAGGCATGATTTCCCCTTCATGAAGCCATGCTGACTCTGCTTGATTAGATTATGTAATTTTAAATGCCTTGCTATTGCATACTTTATAATAGACTCCAACATTTTCCCAATGACAGATGTTAAGCTAGCTGGCCTATAGTTACCTATATTTTGTCTCCCTCCCTTTTTGAATAAGGATATTACATTGATACATTTCCCCTAACTTAGTCTACTGTATTCATTGCTCCCAATGCGGTCTCCTCTACATTGGAGAGACCAAACGTAAACTGGGCGACCGCTTTGCAGAACACCTGCGGTCTGTCCGCAAGAAAGACCCAAACCTCCCTGTCGCTTGCCATTTTAACACTCCACCCTGCTCACTTGCCCACATGTCTGTCCTTGGCTTGCTGCATTGTACCAGTGAAGCCCAACGCAAACTGGAGGAACAGCACCTCATCTTCCGACTAGGCACTTTACAGCCTTCCGGACTGAATATTGTATTCAACAACTTTAGATCTTGAACTCCCTCCTCCATCCCCACCCCCTTTCTGTTTCTTCCCCCTTCCTTTTGTTTTTTCCAATAATTTATATAGATTTTTCTTTTCCCACCTGTTTCCATTATTTTTAAATCTATATCTTTTCTGCCTTTTTAGCCTTTCAACCCCAACCCCACTAGGGCTGTACCTTGAGTGTCCTGCCATCCATTCTTAATTAGCACATTCGTTTAGATAATATCACCACCTTCAACTTTGTTCTTTTGTCTATGACATCTTTTGATTATCTGCTTCTATCACTGCTTGCTTGTCCCTTCAACCACAATCCCCCACCCCCCCCACTTCTCTCCCCCCACCTTAAGCCAGCTTATATTTCACTCCTCTCCTATTATTCACTCAGTTCTGTTGAAGGGTCATGAGGACTCGAAACGTCGACTCTTTTCTTCTCCGCTGATGCTGCCAGACCTGCTGAGTTTTTCCAGGTAATTCTGTTTTTGTTTTGGATTTCCAGCATCCGCAGTTTTTTGTTTTTATAAGGATGTTACATTGGTAGTTTTCCAATCCCGTGGGATTTTTCAAGAATCTAAGGATTCTTGGAAGATTACTACCAATGCATCCATTATTTCTGTAGCTACTTCCTTTAATATCCTAGGATGCAACCCATCAGGTCCAGGGGACTTATCAACCTTAAGCCCCATTAGTTTCCCTCATACTTTTTCTCTAGTGATAGTTATTCTATTTATTTTCACTCCCTATTTTGCCCCTTGATTATTTAATTTTGGAATGATATTAGTGTCTTATACCACGAAGACTGAAGCAAAGTATTTATTCAACTCCTCTGCCATTTCCTGGCTCCCCATTACTATTTCCTCAGCTTCATTCTCCATGGGGCTTATGTTCACTTTGATCCCTCTCTTCATTTTTATATATTTAAGGTGGCTCTTACTGTCCATTTTATATCACTTACTAGTTTACCCTCAGAGTTTATTTCTCCTTCTTTATTATTTTTTGGTCACCTTTTGTTGGTTTTTACAATTTTCCCAATCCTCTGGCTTTGCCACATTGTATTTCCTTTCTTTTAATTTGATACTATCCTTAACTTTCTTGGTTACCCATGCTTGGTTTATCCCCTTTCTTGAGTCCCTCTTCTTCACTGGGATATATCTTTGTTGTGGGTCATGAGCTATTTTCTTAAATGTCTGCCATTGTTCATCAGCCATTTTTTCTATCCTATCCCAGTCCACTCCAGCCAACTCTGCCCTCCTTCCATTGTAATTACCCTTATTTAAGTTTAGCACATTTAAGTTTTCAACCCAAGTTTCTCACTCTCAAACTGAATGCTAAATCCTACCATATTATGGTCCCTGTTTCCTAGGGAATCTTTTACTCTGAGATTATTTATCAAACCTGCCTCATTACAAATTACCAGATCTAAAATAGCCTGATTCCTTGTTAGATCCAGAACATTTTGTTCTAGGAAACTGTCTCAAATACATTCTATGAATTCTGGCTCATAGCTACCTCTGCCAATTTGATTTTCCCAATCTACATGAAGTTTAAAGTCACCCAAGGTTAATGTACTGTCTTTTTTACATGGCCTCATTATCTCCTGATTTATTCTCTGTCCTACAGTGTAGCTAATGTTTGGGGGCCTATAGACTACTCCCACCAGTGTCTTCTTCCCATTGTTATTTCTTACTTCCACCCATATGAATTCTACATCTTCCGATCCAAGATCCTTTCCTTTCTTGCTATCGTACTTATTTAAACAAAAGCTTGGTAATTAACTGTCCCCTGTTGCATTCTCCATGGCAACAACTCTACCAATCAGATTGCACTTGCCAACCAGTCCCTCTTCTCAAGTAATATAAATTGTTGATCCCTTTGAGACTTGGTATTCTGGCAAATCTGTCCTGATGCCTACAGGATGAAATGTTTCAATAGCATGTCTCTTTTTTCAGCAATACTCAAGTTCTGCACTATCAAGCAACTTTATATGGGGTTAAGGAGAAGCTAAAATATCATAATCAAAAATTTGCAATTATATAATGTTTAAAAATAAGTGGAATTCCTTTTCATAACTATATGAAGACTTCAGCCTGAGTGAGACAGAGACCAAGTGAGTATAATTAGGAATTTGGTTCAAATGAAAATTCAGTGCATAGGGAAATGCAGCCCTGTGGGTAAGGCTTGCTGCAGGAAATGAGACTTAGAATAGAGTTCTGGGAGTTGGGTAATTAAGGGAGTTAGGGAAGGAAGGGAAAGAGGTACTCTTTTGCTTTCTGCTTTCTAACTTTCTCAGGCTTCAGGGATTGGTCATGCTCTGCTACAGGAGAAGAAGCTAGTTATTTGGTGGGTATTTGGTAAGTGACTAAGGTTTATTCTATTCCTAATGTTCAAAATAGTCTAGCAACTGGTGGTAAGGTTAATAAAATATATAAAAACAAAAGCAAATATATAATTGAATAATATATTTAAGTAGTTAATTAGAACACATTAAGGATGTCAGGGCAGATGATGTGTCATAGCTGCAGCATGTGGGAGCTGCTGGAAGCCAGTTTGATCCAGGGCAAACATGTTTGCAGTAAGTGTTTGAAGTTTGAGCAGCTTCAGCTCAGAGTTTATGAGCTGGAGGCTGAACTACAGATGCTGCAATGAATCAGGGAGGGGGAAAGTTACCTGGATTCTTTGTATCAGGAGACAATCACACCTCTTAGGACAGGGTCTTCTGATTTGGTCAGTGGTCAGGGGTAGGAGAGTGTGACTGAGTGAGGCAGTTAACGGTACTCAGGGGGCAGTGCAGGATTGCGAGCTTCTGCAATTGTCCAACCAATTTGAAGTTTCTTCAGCTTGTTTGATTGAGAGGGGGTGCTGCAGGGTGTATGAGCTAACTGGCCATTGCACCATGGTACATGGAACTATTCAAGTGAGGGGAGCAAAAAGGAATGCAGTGGTAGTAGGTGACAGTTTAGTGAGAGGGATTGACACCATTCCCTGAAGCAAAGAACATGAGCCCAGATAGCTGTGTTGCCTGCTTTGTGCCAGAGTATGGGACATGTGCTTGGGGCTGGAGAGGAGCTTGAAGTAGAAGGGGGAGGACCCAGTCATTGTGGTCCAAGTAGGTATCAACAACATAGGCAGGACAAAGAAGGAGGTTCTGCATAGTCAGTATGAGGACCTAGTCACCAAATTAAGAAGCAGAACCTCAAAGGTAATAATTTCTGGATTGCTTCCTTGGCCACGTGCAAATTGGCATAGAACAAATCAGATTAGGAAGATGAATGTGTGGCTCAAAGACTGGTTGGGAGAAGTGTATTCAGATTCATGGGGCACTAACACCAGTGCTGGGGAAGTGGGATCTGTACCGTTGACATGGTCTACACCCATGCTGGGTTTGGTGTTCTTGCAATATGCATAACTAGGGAAGTAGAGGGTGTTTTAAACTAAATAGTGGGGGCAAGAGATCAAATTTAGGAAGATGTAGTAAATCAAAGACCATAGATCAAAGAAAAAGGTATTATTGCAGGAAATGATAAACAGGCCATGAAAGGAAGAGATAGAGAGTACAAACCTTACAGTAAAGCAACAGATGAAACTAGAGGTTATAAAACAAATAAAAGGACAAAACTAAAAGCTCTGTACCTGAACGCATGTAGCAGTCGAAACCAAATAGATAAACTATGAGCACACATAGAAATAAATAATTACAATTTGATAGCCATTATGGAGACAGGGCTGCAGAACGACATGGACTGGAACCTGAATATTGAAGGGTATAGGGCATTTAGGAAGGACAGGAAGTGAGGGGTGGTTCTATTAGTTAATGATGGTATTTGCACAATAAGTTCATGAAACCAGGATGCGAAAATTGTTTGGGTAGGGATGAGAAATGGTAAATGCAAGAAGTCACTTGTGGGAGTTGTGTACAGGCCCCCTATCAGTAAAGGAGCATAAGGGAAGAAATAATTGGAACTTGTCAGAAAGACATAGCAATAATCATGGGAGATTTAAATTTACATAAAGAGTGGTAGGTCAGAAGATTGGACAGACTATAAAAATTAGCAAAGAATGACTAAAAGGTTAATAAGGACAGAAAAACTAGAGTACGAGAGAAAGCTAACTAAAAATATAAAGACAAAATGAGAGTTTCTCTAGGTATTTAAAAAAGCGAACCAAGTGAGTGTTGGTTCTTTAGAAAGTGAGTCTGGGGGCTTAATAATGGAAAATAATGAGAAGACAGATGAATTGAACAGGTATTTTGTATCAGCCTTCACTATAGAGATACAAGTAACATCCCACAAATAGCTGTAAATCAGGAAATGAAAGGGATGGAGGAACTCAAAATAACAATCACTAGGGAAATGGAACTGAGTGAATTGTTGGAGTTGTGTGCTGACAAGGCTCCGGGTCTTGATGGACTTCATCCTAAAGTCTTGAAAGAAGTGGCTAGTGAAATAGTTGATGCATTGATTTTAATTTTCCAAAAGTCCTAGATTTGGGGAAGGTTCCATTAGATTGGAAAATAACAAATGTAACTCAATTATTCAAAAAATGAAGGGAGACAGAAAGCCCAGTTAGCTTAACATTTGTCATAAGGAAAATGTTAGAAGCTATTATTAATGACATTATAGCAGGGCACTTAGAAAAAAATTAAGGTAATCAGGAAAAGTGAACATGGTTTTGTGAAAGGAAAATCATGTTTAATCAATTTATTGGAGTTATTTTAAGAAGTAACATGTGCTGTGTTGCTAAAGGGGAACCGGTGGATGTACTGTACTTAGATTTCCAGAAGGCATTTGATAAAGTGCTACATCAAAGGTTATTATGGAAAATAAAAGCTCATGGTATCGAGGACAAATTATCCAGACCTACTTTGCATTCCCAACAATTTATGTACCCTGCAGATTTAACCTGTGATTTGAACTTAATTATAATGTCTTGATACAATTATTCAAAATACCTCCCAGGTCAAACAAACAAGACTATCAAGACTTAGCAGCCACACTCAAAGGTAATGGAAATCAGAGAATCAATTCTTGTCGAATTACCACTATATTTTCAATACAGTCTCTTTCATTGAAGCTCAGAATAGTTGAATTTACACTTGTGGATTCTGAGGAACCTGCAAAAAGATGAGCAATATAATGTCACACACAATTTTAAGCTATTACGTTTTATTGACTGTGATCAACTATATTTGCATATGGGTGTTTGAATTTTCTTACCCTGGGAGTGATTGGGTCAATTTAAATAACTCAGCAGCAAGCTTTTGTGCATTAAAATGAAGGAAGCTACTTCATTTCTCACACACACTTGAAGACGTGACTCATTCATATGACTTGCCCACACGGTTGAAGGTAAAACAGTAATTATAAAAAATGGAACTTAACTCAAGAGTCCTTGTTTCTCTTGCAAAGTATACTTAGGCTGCTTAGCTGACTGCAGTGGTGGATGTCTCTTTGCAGTACTTTTCTTTCTAAGGCAAATTGGTCTTGAAGTTTCTAAAGACGTTTGTCTGAAAGCAGTTTGAATTTTCTGCTACATCTTTAGCAGGGAGCCAAGATGGCCACTGTTTCATATGACCTTACATCAGTATTGAGTCATAGTCCCAAATAAGGGATTGTGGTGACTTAGTTAACAGTGTGAAGTCTTCTCCCACCTGTGGTTTTAATCACCTAAAACCTTTTGTGCTTGAAAAGGACAAAATCTGTATTTTTACAATTAAGACTTTGAGGGGTTTCATTGATCTCCTGTCTAACAGACATTGAGCCAATATCAGAAGGAGTGCCCCTTTGTTCTCCCTGGAGACAAAATAATTCAATCCACAAAAAATATCTGGCAGTTTTTGGAAGCCAACTTAAATTTCAGTCTTTTAATGTCTACCTTTTAAAAATATGTTTTTCTTTAGAGTCACAATATTGTCATGTCAATATCCCTGTGACAATAAGTAAATGGGAAAATAGTCTCTTTGAATGATAGTTTTAGAGTATGTTCTTACAATGCATAATAATGCTAAAATGAAAAACATTTTTTCAAGATGCTTTTCTTGTTCACTGGAATATTATTGTAAATGAAAATGGTGATTACTGATTTCCTTATAATGAAAAATCAAAAACTAAAATGACGGTTGAATGCTTTGAAATGAGCAAGAAAAACACAGCTATTTCACTTCTGCTGAAAAGCACTTGCTGAAGTTGTAAAGAAAATCCACTTGAACACAAGACACATTAAACAATAATCATGGTTCAAGATTAAGGGAATTGCAGTTCTTGTTTTCTTCAATGGAGAGCTGTGAGAAGAGAACCTGCTGGGGGAGGTGGTTTTTGGACATCTGGATGCAATGGCCCATCCATTGCAGTTGATTCCACAGGAGCAGGGCTTCAATGCTGGTAGACACAGCTTCATGGAGATGCTTGCATTAGTTTATCGGTCCATTTGATCCCAGGATTCAATACAAGCACCACTGATGGAAGCTCTCAAGGATCTTACTATGGTGTCGGTAGACAGTCCATGTTTCACTGCAATAGAGGAGGGTGGTCAATGCAATGCCCTTATAAGCTAGAACCTTTGTTGACTTGCAAAGGTCTCTGTGTCAAAGACACATTGGTGCAGCTTGAAGAAGGCAATACTGACACAGTTGACTTGGTGTTAGACTTCCTCATCAATTGTAGTCACCTAGCAGAGGTTGCTGCTGAGATAAGGGAAGTGCTGCGCATGCTCCAGAGCCATCCCATCTATGAGCATGGTGCGGGGAATGCTCACTGGCTCGGAGAAGGTTGGTGAAGGACCTTCATCTTGGCGATGTTTAAGGACAGGCCAAGCCTTTTATATGCGATGCTAAAGAGGTCCAGGGTCCTTTGCATTTCCTATACAGAGTGAGCCATCATGCAGCAGCCATCCGCAAACTGAAGGTCATGGATATACATGGTGGTGAGGCTTGTTTTTGCCTGGAAGTGACCAAGATTGAAGAACTTCCTGTCCAGATGATACAGAATGCTGACACCTGGTGGAAGCTCAACTTGAATGAGGTGGACGATGACGGTCAGGTAAATGGTGAACAAAATCGGGGTGATCACACAACCTTTTTTGACCCCAGTCTGGATGTGAAAGGTGTCAGGTTCAGAGCCTCCACTCAGGACGGTGGAGGCCATGTTGTCATGCAGGAGTCTCAGGACGGTGACAGTCTTCAACGGGTAGCCAAAGCATTTGAAGACGATTCAGAGAGGTTCACAATTTAATGAATCAAAGACCTTGGTCAGGTCAATGATGGCGAGGAACAATTCTTGATTTTGCTCCCAACATTCTGACTTGATCTGTCTAGCCACAAAGACCATGTCCGCAGTACCCCGGAATTGTTGTATGCGACACCGGGTTTCCAGGAGGATCTCCCTCAGTGACGATACAGAGGAGGTTCAGGAGGATGTGGGCCAGAATGTTACCTGTGATGGACAGGAGAGAAATCCCCCTGTGGGTTTCACAATCAGATTTGTCCCCCTAGTTGTGGATAGTGATGATTGTCACATACTTGAGATCCCGGGTGATGTCTTCTTCATCCCAGAGGTGCAATATGAACTGGTGGAGTTGTGCTGTGAGCTGAGAGCTGCCAGCATGGTAGACCTCTACGGGTATACCGTCTGGCTTATAAGCTTTGTTGATTTTCATCTGTTGGATGGCCTGCTTAAGTTCATCAATGGTCGAGGGAATCCTCCAAAGGGTGTTGTGTGACAGCTTGGAGGGTCTCCTCCAATACGGTGGAGTCCCGATTGAGGAGCAGTTCAAAGTGCTCCTTCCAATGCTGACAAATGGCGCATCATCCTTGAGGAGTTGAGAGCCGTCCTGTGATCGGAGATGGTATTTTCTGGTCAAGTGACATCCATAGATTGTCTTGGTAGCCTGGAAGAAGTTGCGCATGTCATGCTGGTTGGTGTAGGCTTGAATTTTGTGTGCCTTCTCCATTGCCAGCAGTCCTTCATGTCTTGAATGGGTTGCTGGACCTCAACCTTCAGTTGCACACTGCTGTCATTTGCCGGGTACGTGACAGACTTTGTCAAGCTGCTCACTTCCGCTCAAGGAGATAGCAGATCGCTGTGTCATTGGTGTCAAACCAGTCCTGTATCCGTCATGGCGCAAAAGACAAGAAGAAAGAGCTAGCATGTGGCTTCACTGGGTATTACAGGCTTCCTTATGCTGCAGAGTGCCTTTAACTACATGCACATGTGAACATGCAAAATAGGAGCAGAAGTATGCCATTCGGTCCCTCAAGCCTGCTCCACCATTCAATAAGATCATAACTGACCTGCTAGTGTTTTGAATTCCACATTCCCATCTACCCCCTCCACCCCTGATAACCTTTGATTCCCTTGCCTAACAAGAATCTACCTACCTCTACCTTAAAAATATTCAATGACCCCTCTTCCACCACCTTCAAAGGCAGAGAGTTCCAAAGTCACACAACCCTCTGAGAGAAAGAAATTCTCCTTGGCTCTGTCCTAAAAGGGCCTCCTAGTTCTAGACTCACCCACAAACGGAAACATCCTTTCCACGTCCAACTTGTCAAGGCCATTCAGGATCTTGTATACTTCAATCAAGTTACCCCTCATTCTTCTAAACTCCAGTTGGTACAAGCCTATTCAACCCTTCCTCATAAGACAGCCCACCCATTCCAAGTATTAGTCTGGTAAACCTCCTCTGAACTGCTTCCAACACATTTACATTCTGCCTTAAATAAGAAGACCAAAACTGCAAAGAGTATTTGAGATGTGGTCTCACCAATGCCCTGTATAACTGAAGCATCACATTCTTACTTTTATGTTCAATTCCTCCTGTGATAAAGGTGAGCATTCCGTAAGCCTTCTTAATTACCTGCATACTAACTTTTTGTGACTCATGCACTAGAGCACCTAGATACCTCTGCACCTTGGATTTCTGTAGTCGTTCTCCATTGAAGTAACATTCTGCTTTTTTTATTTTTCCTACCAAAATGAACAACTTCACATTTTCTCCATTTGCCAGATCTTTGCCCACTCATCAACTTATCTATATTCATCTGCAACCTCTTTACATCCTCTTCACAACCTATGCTCCGACCTTTGTGTCATCTGCAAATTTAAATACCATGCCTTCGCTCCCCTCATTTAAGTCATTGAAATAAATTATAAAAAGTTAAGGCCCCAGCTCAGACCCTGTGAGATATCCTGCCAATCAGAAAAGACCCATTTATGCATACTCTTTGTTTTCTGCTAACCAGCCAATCTTTTATCCATGCTTATATGTTACCCCTACACCATGAGCTTTTATTTTCCATAATAACATTTGATGTGGCACTTTATCAAAAGCCTTCTGGAAATCCAAGTACAGTATGTCTATAAGTTCCCCTTTATCCATAGCACTTGGTACTGCTTCAAAAAACTCCACTAAATTGGTTAAATATGATTTCCCTTTCACAAAACCATGCTGACTCTTAATGATTACCTTGAGTTTTTCTAAGTGCCCAACTATAACCTCCTTAATGGCCAATTCTAACAACTTCCCCATGACAGACGTCACTGGCCTATAGTTTGCTGTTTCTGCCTCCCCCTTTTCTTGAATAGAGTGGTTACATTTGGTACTTTCCAGTCTGATAGAAGATTTCCAGAATCTAGCAACTATTGCCTCATTAGACACCACTTCTAAGACCCTATGGTGAAGACCATCAAGACCTGGGGACTTGTCAGACCGCGGCTCCATCAGTTTGCTCAGTACTGATTTCTTAGCGATTGTAATTCGTCAAGTTCCCTTCTCCCTTCCACCTTCTGATTTACAGATATTACTGGGATGTTTTTTGTATCTTCTATAGTGAAGACGGAAGTAAAATATTTGTTCATTTCACCCGACATTTCCTTATTATCTACTATTAGCTCCTCATTGTCACTCTCTAGAGGGTCAACACCTACTTCACTTATTCTTTTCCTTTTTAAGTATCTGTAGAAACTTTGCTATCTGTTTTTACATTTCTAACTAGCTTCCTCTCATGCTCATTTCTTTCTGTGATTAACCATTTAGTCATTCTCTGCAGTTCTTTATATTCTGACCAATCATCTGTCCTGCCATTCATCTTTGCGCAGTTAAATGCTTTTTCTTTAAGTTTAGTTAACCACAGATATTGGGTCCTCCCATTATAATTTTTCTTTATAGTAGGAATATACTTATTATGAATATCCCCTTAGATGTGTGCTGCTGCTTCTATATTGATCTAGCTTTGTAACCCAGTTTACTTCAGCTAGTTCAGCTTTCATGCCCACATAATTGCCCTTTTTAAAATTTAAAATGCAAGTCTTAGAGCCGTGCTTCTCCCTTTCAAACTGGATCTAAAATTCAACCATATTATGGTCACTGCTACCTAGGGGTGCCTTTACTCTGAGGTCAGTAAATAAACCTGTCTCCTGACACAATTCCAGGTCTAATACAACCTGCCCTCTGGGTGGTTCCAGAATGTGCTGCTCTAAGCAACTATGCCAAAAACTCTGAACTCTTCATCCAGGCTACTACTGCCAATCTGATTTTTCCAGTTTATATGTAGATTAAATCACCCATAATTATTGCTGTCCCTTTATTATTAGCACCTAATATTTCTCCTTGTACACTTTGTCCTACATTGTGGTTGCTGTTAGGGGGCCTGTAGGTATCTGTGGAGAGGGAAACGTAGCTGATGTTTCAAGTCTGTATGACCCTTCTTCAGAGCTAAAGAGAAGTAGAAATGTGATGAAATTTATACTGTTTGAGCGGGGTGATGATTAAATAGGCTGCCCCTGACTAAATAGGGCTGCCACAAGTCACCTGACATCTGGTATTGCCTGTGACCAGGTTCTGGAAAGTTCCAATGTGGAATACAATTCAGACATGCATGCTTATCTAGAATTTAATGTCTGAATATGTCAAGAAACACTTCAAAGGGATCTACTGAAATATATTGGGCTTGGCATTTATATTTCTAAAAGACCACCTCTCCAGCAAAAACAAGAATTCTGCTAGAAGAACAGCTCTGTGGAGATACATCTTCCTTTCTCATCAAATGAATAATGTCTCATTCAGGGCGTTAATGGATGGGACAATAAAGAATCTATGCACCTCCCCCTCTCGAACATCAGAGAAACAAACACCTTCTGAAATTATTATGGGGGGGAAGAGGTCATGTCATAAAGTAACCATTTTGGAATCTCTTTAATACAAGCTGCTAAAGACAGAAGAGAAGTAGTCTGGAAAAGCTGCCAATACAGCAGTAAGAGTTCTCTCCTATCCCAGGTTAAGATCCTATCTCTTACACTTTAAAAATGCAGCACAGAGATAGTGAATTTTCCATTGAAAGGAACTTCAGGTACAAAACTCATTGACTTCTGTAAGAGATGAGTTACATAGTAAAAATAAACTATCTCCTGTATTTACAGTTACATGAGATTCAACTCAACTCCTAGAATCTAAAGAAATTTGGAAAAGTCTCTGCTGCAGCCAAAGTGATGCAGCCAAGCACTCATTAACAGTCAACTCTTCATGTCTTTACCTTTCAGCATTAAACTTTAATTTGGATAAGTAACTACCTACAGTATGACTTGCAAATTTTGTTTGCTTGCGTGTGCATGAATGTGGGTCACAAAAGTTCAAGAAGCATGGGTTTACCTTTTTTAAATATTTTGCTATCTTTACCTGGGTGTGGTTTTTAACTCATTAACTCAATTTTGTTTTAAATCCCAAGAAAGCCTCTCAGGCTTGCTTCTTTGCAATCAGTACATAAATGGTCAAACACAACCATTGAGTAAAATACCTTCATCCTTTTAAATTCATAACAAACCCTGTTACAGCCAGATCTGGAATGGTAAATTAGGAGAGACAATTTTACCCCTCTCACATGGTCATAACAATATTCTAAAATTTCTTGAGAACCAAAATCATTGCATGTAATTTTTTTTTAGAATAAGACATTTATAAGAAGTAAAAAGGTGTGGAAAGAGCTATTTAGCAGACTACCCAATAATGTTTGTTGTGAGTCTTCCAGTTCCAAATCACAAGTTAATAAACCTTAGGGAATGTGCTTATAAAACAAAAGCTTGTACTTTTAAGGAGAATGTCGAAGCTATTCGAAAGAAGCTCATATACATTTAGTCTTTTCTGTAGTCTTGATAGAAAGTGCAATAATTTGTATGCATATCAACAGCCTATACAGTAAAGAGGCACTATTGTTCTTCTATCAATGTGCACTTCTGTAGATCCATGAACACAGGCTTAAATGATAATACATATTATACCTTAATTATGAGGCAATCAAATTTGAGACAGCTCTTTGTAGGAGAAAGGTGGGAGGGGGGCTGGCTCCTTGGTGCATTAAAATTCTTACTGAATTTCAATTCAGAAGTGCGTGTAGAGACAGGAAAGTTATATCAACTGAGCAAAATTGTTATTAACAATTTTGATATTAACATTAAATCAGTCAATCTCTGAGTCTCTGCAGAAAGTAACTAACGGTTTCACAGGTAAAGTGGGTGTCTCTGGGCCACTGGATTATTAGATTAATTTTTGGTTGCTTTATTTCTTTGTCATGCTCAGACAGTTGACTTTGGCAGTAGCACAGGCCTTGGAAGTCTTCCTGGTGAATATCATCTCAAAGTGGACGAGAGTGTGAGGCCAACTCAATATTTTCTGAGGAGAGTTTCAGCTGCCCTCAGGTCTAACCTGAAAGAGAAGAGAGAGGAAATTAAAAAGATGGGAATAATCAAGAAAGTGACAACTCCTACAGATTAGATTAGCAGCACATGGTAGCAATGAAAAATGTCTGGAAAGCTGAGAGTGTGTATAAGCCCAAAGGACATCAATGAAGTTTTGACAAGATCTCACTCTTCTACAACAAGAGCTTCTGCCTCAGCTTGCCAAGTCAAGGGTCTTGGTTGATACAAAAGCAAAATACTGGGGATGCTGTTCCATTGAAAGATAATGACCTGAAATGGTAACTTGTTTAATTCTCTCCACAGGTTCTATTTGATCTGCTGAGGGTTATTATCATTTTTTGTTTTTATTTATTATAAAGGCCTTTGCTACCCTAGATGCTTGGGCTGGATACTGGCAAGTGAAGGTAGATGATGGCAACAGCTTTCTGTCTACTTTTTGGACACCCTTAAGTGGTACAGATGGGCCCTTATGCCATTTGGCATTTCTACCTCTCCAGAAATATATCAAACCAAACAGCATGAGACAGTCAATGATCCCAGGAATGGAAGCCATCATGGATAATGTAATAGTATATTGTGATAGCTGATCATATAGTGATACTGCCCTCTCTGCTGGGATTGGTGAATAAAATCTGTGAGGCTACATGGGCGATCAAGTGGAGTCCATGATAGAATTTAGTGGCGGCGATATAGGTCCCATCCAGTGGTTGAAGAATCAGTAGGAACTTCGCTTTGCCCTTCCAGATGAGGCCTAACACTATTCTGAGATATTCAGGCACTACCTTGGCAGCAAAAGGCCTCCAGCTGAATTAAGGCCCTAGTTGGGTGGAGATCCCATGCCTGAGAGTTGCCAGCCAATCAGAGGCCAGCAGCTCTCCAGTACGGGCACTGCCAGTGCTACTGGCCTACCAGAGCATCAGCAATGGATCCTCCAGAGTTAGATAAGTGCAGTGGAAACGAGTTTTCAAAGAAAGGGGCCACAGACCAGGGTGAAGGGAGTCAACAGCAAAGGTGGGGGTGTGACTTCCTGTGGGTCTCCCCTGTCCTGATGCTTGAATGAGGCAATTCCCTGAGAAGGCCACAGGCAGACCCAACAGAGGATAGGGAGTTTGCTGTCTGCCACTGGTTAAATACCATCTGCAAACTTTCCCACCCTTGACTTAATCGGAGGGAGGCAGGAAGGTGGCAGGGTCATCGCCTTGCACCCTCTTGCGCAATCACAGGCCCCTCCCACCCATCCCCATCTCCAATCTTATCTTCTTGGCGGCGGGGGGGGGAGGTGAGGGGGCATTAAGTTGCCCTCTGGGTGGAATTTTCCCAGATTTGCACTAAGTGCGGTAGCGGGTAGGTAAACCGTCGTTTTACCCGCCAGCCTCAATGGTGGATTTGCGTGCTGTATCGCCCCAAACCACCCTCATTATTTATGCACTCTTGGGAAACATGCCGTTTCCATGGTGGGCAGGTTCTCATCCACCCGCTGGCCATCACCCCGCCACCTCATCAGGCCAGGCGTAATGTTTAAAGTCTAGCCGCAAGCACAGGTGCTCATTGCTTCCAGCTCACCGTTGCTGCATGGAAGACATGGCCAGCAAAGGAAAAATAAACACAGCCCCCTGCTTCAACGACGGGTCCCTTGAGCGACTGCTGGATGCTGTGGAAGCCCACCAGGATGCCCTGTGTACCCGCTCTGGCCACAGGATGGGCAGCAATGTGACCAATCCAGCTTGGGAGGCAATTGCAGCAGTGGTCAGTGCCAGTGCCCTTCAATAAAGGGCAGCCACCCAGTGCCGCAAGAGGATGAATGATTTCCTCTGTTTCTGCCAGGGTAAGTAACTCTTCTCATCACTCAACTCACACACTCACAAACCCATCACACATCCACAGGGCCCTCACTCACTGCCAGTTCAAGGGACATCACCATGCACTCTCTCGCACATACCGTCATTGTCCTCATCACGTTCATGAGTCCACTCACCATCTACACAGGCCAGACATACTTGCCACCTTGGTCTGGCAGGCTAGTGGCAGAATGCCCAAAATCATGGTCCTCATGGACTTTGAAAACAGAGCCATCCAGCTGGCCGGCCACGATCTGGACTGGTCCTCTGCTGATGGTAAGGTTGGCGCTGCTCTACCAAGTGAGTATCCAGCAATGCAACATCCATCAGACAACAATGCTGTGCGCAACGTGTCCTCTTTCACAGGCCACTGCCATGCACTAATTATCTATCCTTGCTTTCGCAGGCACATCTGCCAAACAGCTGACAGAATCAATGGCCCAGAGCCTCCAATCAAGCCCCAAAAAACCTCTGGAATGGAATCTGGAGGCAGCCTCCCTGAAGTCCCATCACAGCGCCCAGCCACACCCTCCACCAGTGCAGAGACACACCCATGTGACCTAGTTTTAGAGTCGCCCCAGGATCACAATCTGGTGAGCACATCACACTGTCTAATCCACAGCAGGCAGTGGCAGGGACTTTCCAGGTGTTCGGCACTCGAAGGACTGCTGGAGGCCAGAAAGTTGCTGAGTCTGAGTCAGATGATGAGCCTCTGGACTCCGTCATGTCACAGTTGCTGGAGCTGCAAAGGCAAGCTTGGGAACATCAGGAAGGGATGTCCACTGCACTCCTTGGATTGCAAGGCACAATGGAGGATTCAGTCCGCCTTCAGACTGAGATGATAGTGCTGGCATGCCAACACACTGAGGCCAACGTTGGTAGGGTTGTGTCCTTGGTCCAGGACTTTGCTCCTGCACTGCTGCACGGGCTCAACTCCATCGCTATTGCCATAGTTGGACTCCAACAGTGTGTACATGAGAGAGGTGCCAGGCTCCACATCACTTCAGATACCCCTGCTCCTCAACAGTCAACGTGCTTTCCCACCGGCGTGGACAGGCAAACTGGCAGGGGTCCAAGAGCCTGGTGGGATGGCCTTTTTATGATACGCTGATGTATTACAATGAGCTCCCCGACGACGGTTGGTGGGAAACATGGCGCATCATTGGTGGAAAAAGTGGCCCATCATCAGCGGGCTGAGCAGACGATTGCGACCTGCCTTCCCACTGTCGTGAAACCGATGGCGCCATATTGTCTGTGCATGGCACCTAACATGCTTGCTGCCAGCGGGCATGGAAAATTCCACTCTATGGGCAGAATTTTACAACGGCGGGATTTTATGTTCCCGCTGAAGTCAATAGGATTTATAATGGCTGGCCGCATTTTACGGCCCCATCCCCGCTGAAACAGGGCTGTAAAATTCTGCACTATGTGTGAGTTATATCCAGTCTGAAATGTCACAGGAGATCTTCCAATCTATGAATGCTATGAATGTGGGGATATGGGGGAAGACGCCATCCTATACCATGATTGGAATCAAGTGACTCTGCTAGAAATAACTTGTTAGATGAAGCTGAAGTTGAACAAGAAAAGGTTGTTGTTAAAGATGACTGAAGTCAAGCACTGATAGCTAAAGAACTTTTCTCTGATCCTGATAAGCTGCAGATTTGCAGCAACCAACCGATGCAAAGGTAGTTCAACAATTTGCTGAATTTGTGAACTACCTGGCTGAGATCTTGCATAATGTGTCATCAGAATGTGAATCTCTATGCAAGCTCACTGCAAAGGGTATTCAGTGGTATTGGAGAACAGAACAAGAAGCCACTTTCGCTCGCATCAAAAAAACTAGTGAAGACAATCCCAGCTGAGGTACTAAAATGTCATCGGTGAAGTCACCATGCAGTGCGATTTCAGTGAAATGGGACCTGGAGCAGCCCTCATGCAGCAAAGGACAACTAGTTTAATTTGCCTCCAGAGTGTTAATGCAATCTGAATAAGGCTAGGCACAAACTGAGAAAGGGTGTCTAGTTATTGCCTTTGCTTGTGAGCATTTCAACCAGTACCTGTTTCAGAGAGAGAAAGTGATGGTAGATCTGACCACAGGCCACTTCAAAGCATCGTTCTCAAACCACTTTTATCTGCTCAAAGGTGTTTGCAAAAGATGTTATTTAATTTGCAGGGGTATCATTTGGAAGTGAATGGCAAGTAAAGGAAGCAGATGTACATCACTGCCATACTGTCGAGAGATGCACTCCCTCTGAAGGAAGTTGATGATTCTAGTACAGAGTGTGAAATCTTCCAGACACAAACAAAAGACACAAAACACAGCATGCTCTGGTAGTTGTCTTGTTCATCATTCAAGGTGAAGATGTTCATGATCATCATCTGTGACATTTGATAAGGTTCCAGTGGGTGACTGCTAAGGCCAATCTGTGCCCGGAAGATTCTGCTGCAAATAGGACAGGATACTGGAGATGATTGAGTTTTGGGCAAGTTGCTGGCTCGGGATTTCTTCTGCTGTTGGATTCTCTCTGCTTCTGATATGCACTTGCCTCGGAGAGTTTGAGGCTGATTCTTGTCTCTGAAATCGGGATGTCTTTCATCGACTGGTGCTCTCCATTCATCATAATTAGCATAAAATAACCTGCCTCCTCAAGGAACAATTAATATCATGAATTGCTGACAAAGGGCTAAAACCAATCTCTCCAAAGTAGACGATAATGGATTCCAACAATGAAGACAAATAGTCTTAATTTGAATCTTGGTCAATACAATAATAATATTAATTTGCATTTTGACGAGGTAGTTTAGAAATGCACTTTGCGTTAAATGAGTGTTGTTTCAATTATACCATGTGTCTTGAAGCCAATGTTTCTCTGTGTCTTTTTACCTTGGGTTGTGAAAAAAAGTTAAAGCTTTACTTTCAAACTGCCCTTGAATGCCTTTAACTCTGAACCATTCATTGCTCCTAGTGATAGCAATGGAACAAAAGCTCAACATCTTCTCCAATGAATTATTTCAGTTAGGTCTTTCAACCATCCCTATGGACTGAGCAAATCAGCCTGAAGGAATTTTGAAAAGGTAAATCACAGAGGAAAAGAACTGAAAAGAGAAGGAAATTAAAATGAAATGTGAGGTTTCAAATTTTTTCCAAGGCAAGTTCAAAGAAGAGTATCCAACCAGCCAACTTCCTGCTATAAAAGGAACATCATGTTCAAGTATTAACAATGGACAGGTGAATGGATATCAGTGTTTTATCCTTAACATATGTAAAGGTATATCATAAAATTCTATTCACCCCGCTAACTGAAGCCTATGGGATGTTGTGTAAATCCCATAATGTTGAAGAATGAATTGCCTTTGTGTTGCAGTGTTTGCTGATATTCATCACCCTTTGTTTTGCCCCATTGAACATTTCTAGGGGGCAAAATTGAATAGGCCCCCAAAAATGGGTGCTGGGCTCAGAATGTGCGATTATCCCATGCCCAATCATTCTGATGCAGGCACTGTGCAAATTTTGTGTTATCTGCTTATTTACATGATTGCAGCATACAGGAGCAATGAGCATGCTGATGTGTGGCTGCAAATGTGAACAGGAGATGGGAAATCATAAGAGGCTAGCGTGAGCCTAAGTGAGCCTGAGCTACTTAAAGGGGAAGTGCATTTTTCAGGCAGCAGGTGCTGCAAATCATCCTAATAGTGAACTTGATCTGAGAAAGACACAAGAAGGGCACATTATGGAAGCAAGCAGGCTCTAAAATTCACCACAGAAGGTGTTCCTCAGTGCAGGAGATGGATAGACGGAGAGAAGTCCTCTATCTCAAGGGTGCCCCTCAGACTGACAGTGTGAAGGTAGTGGGAGCAGATAACTATCAAAGTCAGTGTCAGCAGTGTAGCCATGAGGACCTAAATTCTGGGCCCAAGAATTTCAATGACCTCACTGTTGTAGGGTGTTGGTTGTGCCTCTTTTTAAACTCTATGCCTCCACAACTTGAAAATTGAAATATTTGTCAAAGGCTCTTAATATGTCATTGAAGCTGGTTGAGGATTCATCAATGCACTGCATTAGGATTACTTGATCAGCAAGTTCACCAAACCTGTATAAAAAGGTATTAATCTAGACTTTTCTGACTTTCTACTTAGACTTATGCACTCCGGTTGTTTAAAAATTCTCTTCTCCAGGATGCCCAATTTTCCATTAGTTTTGGCCCTTGGATGAATCCAAACTGATCTGGTATGTTGGATTTTTGACCCACGGTTAAAACCTTTACAGTGTAGGTTCAGCTTTAAGAGGTTGCTGAAATTCAAGATGGCGCTGCTGTTCATTTGAAGACAAAGGGTATACCTGTGCTTACCAGTTTTGATGGGTTCCCATTGCAATGGCACTCATGCATAGCCTTGAAAATATTGTAAACGATGGGCGGAATTTTCCGTGCTCGCTGGTATTGGGCGTGCTGGGCGGCTTGAGGGGACAATATGGCAAGGAGGCTAAAAATCGGTTTCACGACATCTTGAAACCAGTTTGTAATCACCTGCTCTGTCCGTCAATGGCGGGCCACATTTCCTGCCGTCGAACATTGGGAACCTCAATGTAATACACCTGCATCTTAAGCCAACCAGCCGGAATCACCGCCTCACACTGGATGGTCCAAGTTTCACAACAGCATATATGAGGTGTGCACTTGGCGGGCTGCACCTTGAGGGGAGCTTGGGGATGAGTGCACGGTAACATTGCGCAGTGCTCACAAGAATCACCTGTTGAACTTCAAGGTTAAGGCAAGTTGAAGGGGGGCAGGCAAGGGTTGCACTGCGGTTGAGGTGAGTTGGGGGAAGACAAGGCCTGCACTGTGGCTGATGGTAGTGCACAAGCACATGTAGGGTGGGGGTGAGGGAAGTGGCCATGCATCAAGGAAACCTTGTATAAAGTGACCATTCTTACACAGCTGAGATGGTTCAGATGCAGCCACATTGTTATGCTTAGAGTCAGGCCTCTAGCTTATCTGTCCAGTCAAGCAATGCAGAGGCATGAAAGTCCCACCAAGTGCTCCAGAGCTTTTCACCCCTCGGGCACAGATTGAAAATTAATAAGCGTTTTAGTGTACTGTAGAACAGTTGGATGACTGCACACGTTGTACAACCTCCTTGCTAAAGCTGGCCACGGTGCAGTCATTGGTGGAGGTGCTCACAGCCCCTTGCAACGTCATCATCCAGGTTTGGACCAGTCTCCCACATGGTTAAAGCTAACAGTGTAGCCTTGCAGTGTGGTTTAGGAGAGTGTCTGCACCTGAACTGAGACCACAGCATGCAGTCCAATGGGCAAAGTTGCTGCCAATCGGCCAGGTTAATTGTGACAGAGGAGGGTGGGGTTTTGGGTAGCCATGCAGCGCACTAAATTCTGGCCATCCAAGAGGTGGTTAGCACTCTTCGGGATGCATTAAGGGGCCTTCAGACTTAAACAAGAGAGGTTCTTAGAACACCCAAGCTAACGCACGCATCTCCTGCTTTAATCCTGCAGGAGGAGTGTATCAGGATCATGGACCCTGGTAAACTAGCTGTAGGACTCGTGCTGCAAAGAGAGTGGACACAATGGAGAAGACAGCGATGGAGGTGGCTGGCTGCCCAGAGAGAGGAGCATCATGCTCAGGAAGAGAAAGAGGTGCTGAGGCACCTGCAAATGCTGCTGAAGAACCACAGCAAGCTATCGTTGGTGCATAGCTAGATGCAGGGTTTTTAGACACCATCTTTCGTTCTTGCAGATGACCAAGAACCAGTGTTGCTGGCAATTGCATATGTTCAGGGAACTGATCAATCACATCTGCCAGCTACTGCAGGATTTGGTGCCATGGGGAATGAAGGGCACCCATTGCCTGTGGCTGTAAAAGTGACTGCAGTGCTCAATTTTTACACCAGTGGCTTCTTAGGGTTCCACAGATGACCTCTGTGGGATATTGCAAGCCTTCACCAACAAATGCATCCATGAGATCATAGATGCTATCTTCGCAAGGGCACACAACTTTGTGCATTTTGCCCAGGACCAGGAAAGCCAGGATGCAAGAGTGATTGGATTCGCCCAGGTCTCGGTTTCCCACAGGTGCAGGTTGCCAACTATATCAACTGCAAGGGTTTCCATTCGCTGAATGTGCAGCTGGTGTGTGACCACCAGAAACGCATCCTGCAGGTCTGTGCTCAGTTTCCAGGGAGTGCCCATGACTCCAACATTCCCAGTCGGTCACAGATCCCTGACGTCCTTCAGGGTCCTCAGGGGCTGCAGGGATGACGCTCTGGGGACAAGGTCTGCCCGCAGAGGACATGGCTGATATCACCTGTGCTGTGGCCTCAGACTGCAGCAGAGCAAAGTTACAACGAAGCTCATGCTGCAACTTGCACCTTGGTGGAGCAAACAATCGGGATGGTGAAAATGAGGTTCTGGAGCCTGGACCAATCAGGTGGAACTTTGCAATATAATCCAGGTCATCGCCGCCTTCCGCGCCTTTTACTACCTGGCACTGTTACAGGGAGAGGAACTGGCTGAGGAGGAGATGGAGGTCTCCTCAAATGAGGAGGACATTGACGGGGATGAGGGTAAGGAGATCCTCGAAAATGAGAATGAAGATAATGAGGCCATTGCACTGGCCAGACAAGGCAGGCTTGCTCGGGAGGCCCTCATAGCTGCTAGATTTGTGGAAGATGATGATGACATGCAGTGAGGAGACACCATAGATCCTCACATTGCATTTTTGAATATTTGACTCCAGTCTGGCTGATAGCAGTAAATATACCTCTATGCTAAGGCTCCTGTCATGGAGATTCAGCAGAAGCTCAAATAGTCACTTGATTCCACGAAGATGTGATAACATGTAGTGAGGGCACTCCATAGCTCTTCACGTAACCTCTGTGAACATCTGACCCCTGTCTGGCCAAGGTCAGCTCATTTGCACATTGTGATCAGTGTAATATCATGGAGACTCAGCCATGAAACTTTAAATGCACCTGATCCATTGTCAGCCTTCAGCAACTGGCCCCTTCAGGAGCATAGCATCACCGGTCACAGATGCTGACAAGATGGGGTATAACCCCATCTTAATATTGCTGAGAGCACACAGAGAGAATGACAGAACTCAGTGACGCTTGCCCACAACATTTTGGCAGCAATGACAAGCATCATCAAGGTGCAGCCATCAGTAATGTGTCCAGGGTGTGTGAGGCCGCATCATCACTTTGGTCTGAAGGCTGCACAAAGCACAGGGAAGAGGCCCTGGACCCAGACACTTGCCTTTATCTTGTGCAGGAACCAAGGTTTCATATCTGAGTGACACAAACACTGCTCATCAGAACAAGAAACCATAGGCAAGGAGACATTCTTGGAAGTTTATTTACAATAGTGAACATTATGTACAAGTGATTAACACCCCTGCCCAGTCTGTGCAACTATATCTTCTTAACATTCCTAACCCTGCCACAACATCTTGGTGCTCCCCTGATGTCCACAGTGGAGGTGGAGGCAGATGGGCCCCGGCCTGCTTTTGAGGTCCTGCTGTGTGGCAGTGGCATCCTCCTCAGCCTGTGGAGCTGGAGCTGCTGAGGTCACAGGAAGAGGGGGTTCAGATGAGCCGGAGTCATCTGGATGGATCACCCTGGAGTATGCACCTGCCGATCCTCCTCCCTATGAGTGCCCAAGGGCTCCTGGCTGACTCATTGAGGAAAAGGGGTAGCTGGAGTGAGATCGAGCTGCCTGCACCCTTCTTGCATTGAAACTGTTGGAGGCCAACTACAGTGTCAGAACTGGAGTTCATCCTGTGCAGCAGTGCATGGCGGCCACCATCCCAAAAGTTGACCTTGGTGCATCGGCATGTTGGCGTTATCACCTCAGCCTGAAGATGGATGGACTCCTCCATCATAACTTGCAATCTGAGGAGTGCAGCAGACATCCCTTCCTGATGCTCCCAAGCTTGTCTTTGCAGCTTCAGCAACTGAGGTATGACCAAGCCCAGAGGCTTGTCATCTGACTTGAACTCAGCAGATCTCTGGCCTCCAGCTGTGCTCCAAGTTCCAGAGACCCGGAAAGTCCCTGCCACTGCCTACTGTGGATCAAACAGTGCAATATATTCACCAGATTGTGATCTCAAGGCTACTCTAAAGATGGGTCCCACCAAGGTGTGTGTCTCTGCATTGGTGGAGGGTGTGAGTGAGCTCTGTGATGGGTCTTCAATGAGGGTGTCTTCAGATTCCTCTTCGGAGATTTCTTCGGGGGATGAGTCAAGGACCTCGGTTATGGAACCCCGCTGCTGTTTCCCAAATGTGCCTGCAAAAGCAAGGGGAGATAATTAGTGCATGGCAGTGACCTGTGAAACAGGACATATCACTCACAGCATGGTTGTCTGATGGATGTTGTAATGCTGGACCTTCACTTGGTAGAGCACCACCGACCTGACTAGCAGCACAGGACTGGTCGAGACTCTTGCTGGCCAGCTGGATGGCTCAGTTTTCAAAGTCAGTGAGGACCTTGATTTCAGACATTCCTCCACCAGTCTGTGATCTCTCCCTCTTGTGTGCCAGTTTGTCTTGTATGAATAAAGATGGAGAGAGTGTAAGCCAGATGATATGTGTGGGTGGTGAGCGGTCCCAGGGACTGGATGAGGACGATGAAGATGTGTGAGATTGAATGGTGATGTCCATTGAACTGGCAGTGAGTGAGATCACTGTGGATATGTGAGTTGAGAGTGATGAGAAGAGTGACTTAGCGTGGTGAAATGGAAGAGGTCATTCATCCTTTTTTGGGCAATGGGTGACTGTCCTCTTTTGCAGGGCATTGACACTGACCACTGCTGCCACCGCCTCCCATGCTGGATTATTGACGTTTCTGCCCCTCCTACGACCAGTGCAAGGGTAGAGGACATCATGGCGCGTCTCCACTGCATTCAAGGGACGCATCATTAAACTGGGCTGCTGCTTTTTTCTTGCCTTTCAAGGCCATATCTTCCATGCAGCAGTCCTGGGCTGGAAACACTGAGAGGTGTCTGCATGGATGCATTTTATTATGGCGCTCAGCGTGAGGAAGCGGTGAGGTGACAGTGTGGCGGGCAAATGAGAGCCCGCACACCATCAAAATATAGTGTTTCCCGGGAATGCATAATTAATGCAGCAGGACTGGGACAATGTGGCGTGAAAAGCCATTATTGCGGCCAGCAGGTAAAACATACTTTTTCCCACACGCGACTGCATTTAGTGCAAATCTGGGACGATTCCGCCCGATGGGGCTTGGATCAACTGGCTGCTGACATGACTGTTTCTGCTGTGGAGTCACAAAAGTGTTGAATCCTGCCCTTTGCTGGTCTTTAATGCTGATTCTTTAGCTGCAATTCTTGTAAATTAATTAATTTTATTTTACCTTTTCAGGCTCCAACTCTGAAATTTGGTCTTTCCGGTGGAGTTTATGAACGGCAATTTCTGAACACTGAACTATTTAACAATTTCTCAGGACTTGCTTTATCCTGGAATTTAAACACTTTAACTCACCCCTGCTAGGTTTGCTGACTCTGCTCTCTGGGAATTGATGCTGGACCTCCAAAGTCCTATGGAGGCTTCTGCCGCAGTGGGAAATTTAAAATTTTGGTCTTCAGCTTCCAAGCCCTTCTTTGGAGCTCTTCCCTGGTGATATTTCTCTGTGCCTGTGCTTCTCCAGCTTTTCTTCAGGTCAGTGTGCTTCTTCAAATTTTCCTTTAGTCTTTTAGGATTTTAGTTTTTCTCTGCATTTTTTGCAAGGTTTTGGATTTTTCTATTCACTGCCACCATGTTGTAAGGTGTTGGATACTGTTCGGTGGGTCTTAATAAAGTCTTTGTAGTCTTACGTTGGTTGAGTGTATGTATTTATTACTACAAGAACAATGTACATATATACAGTAAAGGATTCAAGCTCGGAGCTGTCTCCATGCTTGTTTGTGCACATACCTCTGTCCAACTATTGAGGAAGGGGCAATTGGGATTGTGTTCAGTGGTATTGCAGTTGTGTGAGCCAATTATGAACAACCCAGCCAGTAAGGAGACATTTTGGTTGCCTCCTCGCACCTTTCTTCTCCTCCTCTGCCTCAGCTGCTCATCTTTTATCTGGTGGCAAGGACTTTGCCTCCCTGGTGATAAACATTTGAAAGATGAATCATGACCACAGTCTGGGGAGTACTACCAGGCTCCTCTGCAGCACTCTAGGTAGCAGAGACATTGCTTAAGCACCCCAATAGTTTGCTCAATGAAAATTTTATGTCGCAGCACAGCTTTCATATGCATGCTGTTGACATGTGTCTGGGTTGCATAAGCTAACTGGGCAGCTGACAGCCCTTGGCATCCAATCATCACCCTCTAATTTCTCATCATGGCTCAAATGCTAGTGGTGCAGAGGACTGCTGTCAGGATATTGGCATTGACAAGTTTGAGGTGCTGAATATGATCACATAACAACGGTACATTGAAGAAGTGAACCCTTTGCAGTTGTGGTACATTTCTGCATTTAGATGCAGCACCTGCCAAGCAATGTGTGTGCTGTCCAAGCACCCTGTACTATTGAGAAGTCTAAAATCTTGACTTCTCCTGGAATCAAACTAAGGTGTGCCTCAGCTTTCAGGAATTCACTTTGATTCTCCTCAGTGTTCCAGCTATTTTCCAAGGTATAAGGTTTCTTGGGGTCTTTCCACCAGCATCAGGTTAGGTCACCTTTCAACTCTCTTTAAGCACCTCATGATTGTGGACGCCCTAGTTCAAGCGTGGGCCTCATTATTTTCCGACTCAGTGACACCTTATTTTCTGAGAGCCCTCTACTACTAGTCAACAATTCCTGTCAGATTTTCTCTCTCTACTTGTCTCAAAGCTGCTTACAGGCTCCAACTGCTTCTGCCTGCATAGTAATTATAGTTTTGATAAATGTAGGACTGCAGCTTTAAGAATAAGCCTGTGTTGTAAGGTCACATGATCTGTATAAACCAATAAGTTAGCAGCGTGGGAAACATCTAGGAGAGAGTTCTTTTTTAGTTATAGAGTTAAATGCACACATGTTGATGCTGCTGCTGTCTTGTAAATAAATTTAAATGTTTCCACCAAGAAAAGCCTGGAAAATCAACTCTATAAAAAACTGGTGTCAAGGCTAAATCAAATCCAGTACTGTCCCTCATCCAGTGATTGTGAGTATCTAAGATAATTAAAAAGGGAAGATATACTCATCCGAGATGCCACAACTTGGCAGAATTGATCCTTTTGAGCACAGAAGACTGGTCTCAACATATAGAATATCTTGAGTTCTACTTTCAGCCAATGAAATCATGTGGGAGGAAAAGAGGTGAGTGATTCTCCTGACCATTTGTGGGAGCAAGATCTACAGTTTAATTTGAAGCTTGACAGCCTCCAGTGCCCCTGATTTGAAGACCTTCAGTGAATTAGTGGACCTCGTTAAGGGACATTTCCAACCAAAGCCCTCAGTCACAATGCAGAGGTTCAGGCTTAATTTACAGAATAGAGCCCTGGGGGAAACCATTGCAGTGCTGAAATTAAAACAACTAATGGAATATTGTGACTTTGGTGAAACCCTGAATGACATGCTCAGGGATCGTTTGGTATGTGGCATGCCAGAGGATGCTATTCAGTGGAGATTGCTGGCTAAAGTAGATCTTGATTTTAAAAAGGCATTAAAAATAGTGCTTGTGATGGAAAATGCTGTAAGAGATGCACAAGATTCAAGGTGTGCAAAATGGTGCCATTCTCCTAGTTGGGTGGGAACGAGCAGCTGAAAGTGGTGCAAAAGGCTGGGACTCTGTCATGAAGTGGGAAACAACCCCCGCTAACTGAAAATTTAGAGCAAATTTGAAAACTAATTTTTATCGACATGGAAACAATCATAGTCTTAACGATTGGCAATTTAAAAAGATGGAGAGCTATTTTTGTCTCAAAAGTGGGCACATGTTGAAACATTGCAAAATGAGATTAAAACATGCTTCCAGGTAACAAAGTCCAATGAAGCGGGGTGTGAGGAGCTGTAGTCGAGGTAGCTGTGGGAGTCGGTAGGGTTGTAATGGACATTGGTGGACAGTCTATCACCAGAAATTGAGGCAGAGCGGTCAAGGAAGGGAAGGGATGTGTCAGAGATGGACCATGTGAAAATGATGGAGGGGTGAAAATTGGAGGCAACATAATACATTTTTCCAGGTCCAGACAAGAGCATGAAGCAGTACTGAAGCAATCATCGATGTACCAGAGAAAGAGTTGTGGGAGGGGGCCGGAGTAGGACTGGAACAAGGAATGTTCCTCATACCCCATAAAGAGATAGGCATAGCTGGGGCCCATGTGGGTAGGAAGGAGACAGAAGAGCTGAAGAATCAGCTGAATGAGGCTGAAGAGGCTTTGAAAGCAAAAGTCGTAGAGCTTTCCAATATGTGAGTAGATAATGAAATCATGGATAGCTCAACTACTGAACTAAGACAAGTTGAGATTTCATCTGAGAGAAACCTGTGAAGTAAAAAAAAATGCCGAGACTAAATTCTGTGGTAAAAAGGAGAAGACACACAGGAAGAGAATGCAGAGTTACTGATGAGGTGCTGTCTTCAAACAAGACTAAGCCTGATAATTCCCAATTTGGAGGGCAAGGTGGAGAAAAGTCAAGGGAACCAAAAAGCGACTCATGATTTGCATAGCCGTGAGTGACAATTTACTGTTTGAGAAGCAGTATATATAAAGAATTTTAGTGGAGGCCCAAAGTGGTTACCTGGTAAAGTAAGCTCTGTGACTGGACCATTGTCTTACCATGTGGGAGTGGAGGACTGGATCACCCATGTGGATCATTTAAGATGAACGGAGATACCCCAACAAAATGATGCTCTACCTGTAACCATTGCTGAACCTGTGGTTCCTGCTGAAGTTGCTCAGCCAAGGAGAGACATGCCCATTGTTTCTGTCAGATTAGAAGTCACTGAACTGCCTGTGCCTAAAGAGGTACCTGATACTAATGCGGTTCCAGAGAATGTGGTTCCTGCAAAAGAATCTGAAGTTGTAGAGTTGTGACATTCCACACGGATCAGGAAACCACCTGAACGACTGAACTTGTAATTTCATGACCTGTGTAAGTATTGTAATGTCATGAAATAAATATCCTTGTAAATACAAAATGTACAGAAAAGTTAAAGGGGGAGGAATGTAATAATTATAGTTTTGACAAACGCAGGTCTATAGCTTTAAGAATAATCATGTGTTGTAAGATCACATGATCTGTGTAAAGCAATGAGTTCCCAGTGTGGGGAACTTCTAGGAGTGAGTTCTTCTTTAGTTGTGGAGTTAGATGCATACATGTGGTTGCTGCTGCTGTCTTGTAAATAAAGTTCAGTGTTTCCACCAAGAAAAGTTGGAATATCAACACCATAGCAGCCTGCTTCTGTGTGAAATCACAACACATAAAAAAAAACCTCCCTGCAATTTATTCCCATATTAATGTGGCACCCTGGGATAACCCAGACAGAATTTAAACTAATTAACTTTACTTTTAAACCTGTTCTTTAATCTGAAAAATATATAGGTACTTTAAGACCTTCCCTGTTTACCAATCTTTATTTGATCTGAGAAACCAAATGACTAATTTAAATCCTTTATAGGAACAGCAGTAGACACCCTGTCTCTACAAGACTCAGAAAAGGGCCAGCTTTGTTTGGTGGTTTCCCACTTCCTATTCTGATCATATTAAATAAACACAGGTTACCCATGGGATTGCAATTGCACTAGGTCTGTTTACAGCCTCTCTGTAGGTGATTCCATTATCATATATTAAAAAATTTCAACACCCATTGTAAACATGAAATTTGTCATTTTTGCAACAATCTCCTTAATGAACATCTCCTTGGTGGAACATAGATGTGGCACATCCTTTTTCTGACTTAGGTTGAGACAGGAGAATTGCCCCTTGATGATCTTTTTTGAAAATATGGCCTCCTGTTGAGAATACTTCTCTCCCTCCCTATCTTCTCTCTTTGAACATTTGCCCTTTCTCTGTGTCACTTCCACTTAATCTCTGTCATGCTGTCGGCCAAAGGGGATGGTAACTACAGCAACCATGACTGAGAACACATGGTTCACCAAATGCCAGACCACTCCTTGTAGACTTCATCAACCTTAAGTAGCACCTCCAAACACTTCCACTAACTCAACAACAGCCAGTAGAAATCAAATCAGTGACTAATCTGATAGTAAATGATGATCCCTTTAAGTGGAAGGAGTAACTATGACTCTGTTAATGACTCTCTTAAAAAGGAGGGGATCTGGTTACTGTAGCTGTGGGAATTTTCTGCCATTTCTATCCCATAGTGAGTTGCACGTCCCCGTTGGTCCCACCGGGAACTTCCCCATGAAAATGGTGAGGGCTAAAGCGGGTGGTTGAGAAAGCGAGTGGTACCCATGGCTCTCTAGGGCTTGTTATTTCCCAATTACACATCCAGCTGTGAGGGGGGTAGTGCTGAAATGCATGTGCCACCTTGGCATCTTGATCCAGTGGTTGCTAAATTGCTTCCTCCCTATTTTGATAACGTGTGGTTGTTGAGAGCTGGGTACTATAGCTATGGTTATCATGGCATTTCTAAACCACAGTGAGTTGAGCTTAGACTGGCAATGGTTCTGAGGAGTCGATCATCACATTGCTGGCATTTGGTGTGGTGATCTTCAGAATTTGACTGGCCAAGAATAGCCATAATTAAACCTGAGGTCTGCCAACTGTACAAAAAGAGGGGAGGGTTGTACCTCTGACATGGGGCTGTCAATGATCTTCCACCCACCTTGGAACATTGCCCAGCTGCCAGGCGACCAAGGGACAAGGTAACTCGACCCTCTTGAATGGCCAATAAGGGAAGTTGATTACCATCAAGCAAGAGCCTGGCATCCCCAGGCACAGTACGAAGGACGGAAGTCCATGTCCCTTCCAGATCCTGAAGACTGCTCTGTAGCGGAATGGCCAGCGATGAGGACACGGAGTTCTGTTCATTGGGATATAGAGACATTTCCTTTTATAACACCCATTTGTCTGACCCCCAAAGGGTTGGGTAAAGATTCAATGGAGGCCTACTCCCAGGTGTGTGAGCATGGCATCATAAGTTATTTTGACTTTGTGTATGTTCTTGTTGTTCTTGATTGTACTCTTGTGATCAAATGATGACAATTAGAGTAAACGTCTCCAGATATTTGGCATAACTGACCTGAACCAGCTCTGTTCTTTGTGGTGTGAATTCTTTGCTTGGCTGATCCCATGGAACTAATGTTCGTATTCATCCCAGTCCTCCCCATAGCCCATCCAACTGGCTGTGGTCCCTCCTGGAGGTAGTTTCGCTCAAGTTTAGGGGTGGCGTAAAACCTTGGAGTAGGCACTCGCGAGAGTGTTTCAAAGAGCATTAGTGGGGCTGTGAGAGGCAGACCTTTCTGTTGATGAAACCTATACTGAACGTCAGGGTTGAAAATGGTACCACTAGAATCAAATCATCATTAATAGGCTGACTAACATCACGATCTGCCTACTCTCTATATTTCTGGCTTCAACTCCCAGCATTTGTGCTAATAACCTACCCAAAGTGGCATCCAATGTGGCCCACACAAAAGTATTTGCACTTGACATATATGTTATTTTGATTGGTGACCACACCCCTAGTGCTGAAAATACAGGTGCCATGCAGCTGAATTTTGCGACCCTAGACTTTTATCTGTCGGGAGGAGAGAGGTATACAGGTTCCGTCTGTGAGAATATGTAAGAAGCACAAATATAAGATAGAAAGTGAACCCTGTAGAACAACAAAAACAGCAGGAGCAGTTTCTGAATATTCCAAAACACCCATCTGTACAAATATTTTCATCAGAATGGAGGCCCAAATGCTGCTTTATAAATGTATATTTAAAATCGATCTCTTTTTTTCCTCAAAGCCATCTAAATTGATTGATATTCTTTAAGTTAAATGCTGTTTATAATGGTTTGGTGAAGCATTAGATAACATTGCATGAGTAAATTAGGTAAAAATGCACTTTAGATTTATCTTAGTCGATGCAATCTAATTAAATGGAGTTTTATTTTGTTCTATAATCAACACACCCTTTTAAAAAGTGAACCATTAAAAACACCTTCTAAATAATTTTGTATCTTTTTTGTTTTTTAAATTCCCTTTAATATTACTTTCTCAAAAAATATTCAGAGCATCAAGATCTGGTTTGGAGAAGTTATACAGCAGATTGGCCTGATTCTAACATTACCTGGTGGAATGGAAACCAGGCAGGTCAGTTGGGGGGAGCAGTTAAAGTGATGGGTGTCACCGCTATCGATCACCCCATCTTATCCCCATTTTAACTGGCTCTTTTGAGCAGGCAAGCAGACCAGCCGGAAGGAAGAGGTTTCCTTTTTTTAAATATGCAGGTTGAGTCCAGTGATATCATCAAGACCTAATCTCGATGAGGCACTCAGCCAGAGGCCTGAGTGGTGGGATGGGGTAGTGATAGCCTTCACATTATGTAGAACCTGACAGTAGCTGGATCCTGGGCCAGGAGAGGGTGAGAAAGTCAATTTTAATTATAGTTTTCCAGTTTTCTTGTGGTTTCCATGATCCCCAGCTGCCATAAGTTCTTAATCCTGCTTGCCAGCCAGGTTGTAAATTTGGCTGGCTTTCAGTCAGTAATATTTTATTTGAGAATTGACTGATAATAGCGCAGTAGCTGAACAAAATGCATAGCTTTATCTGGGTAGGTTTCAGCAACATTCTGCAAACGCTTGGGTTTCTCAAATCCTTGACTGTTGCCACCCTGTGCCAAAACTCTCTGGAATAACTGGGGGAAGGTTGGATTCTGTATTCAACAATCAGAAACTATCCGTGTAGTTACTTCTCAGTAGGTTGTCTTGTGGATGTGAAATTGGCCTTGGATGCTAATGGAGATGGGCAACAGCGAATCAGCAGCCTTATTGGCTGTCAACATCCTGGGAGTTATCATTGACCAGAAACTGAACTGGACTAGCCATATAACTATTATAGCTACAAGAGCAGGTCAGAGGCTAGGAATTCTGTGGAGAGTAACTCACTTCCTAACTCCCCAGAGTGGACAGAGCCTGTCCACCATCTGCAAGGCACAAGTCAGGAATGTGATGGAATACTCTCCATCTGCCTAGATGAGTGTAGCAGCAACAACACTCAAGAAGCTTGACACCACCCAGGACAGAACAGCCTGATAGATTGGCACCCGTTCCACAAGCATTCACTCCCTCCACCACCAACACACAGCACCAGCAGCGTATAGCGTCTATAAAATGCACTGCAGCAACTCATCAAGGCTCCTTAGGCAGCACCTTCCAAACCCACAACTGTGACCATCTAGCAGGACAAGGGCAGCAGACACATGGGAACACCCCTGCAAGCCACTAACCACCCTGACTTGGAAATATATCGCCGTTCCTTCACTGTCGCTGGGACAAAATCCTGGAACTCCCTTCCTAACAGCACTGTGGGTGTACCTACACAACATGAAATGTAATGGTTTAAGAACCAACTCCAGCTTTTCAAGGGCAATTAGGGATCCACACACCTGGTCACCTCCTCAAAAAATTCAAATTTGTTAGACATGACCTCCCTTTGACAAAGCCATGTTGACTATCCCTGATCAAACCTTGCCTCTACAAGTGGAGATAGATTCTCTCCTTCAGAATTTTCTCCAATAGATTCCCTACTACTGACTTGAGACTCACTGGCCTGTAGTTCTCTGGCTTATCTCTACAACCCTTCTTAAATAGCGGAACCACATTAGCTGTTCTCCAGTACTCTGGCACCTCCCCCGTGGCCAGAGAGCAATTAAAAATTTGGGTCAGTGCCCCTGCGATCTCCTCCCTTGCCTCCCTCAGCAGTCTGGGACACAAATCATCCGGACCTGAGGATTTGTCCACTTTTAAGCCTGCCAAGGTATTGGAATACCTTGTCGCTCCCTATATCAACTTGTTTAAGAACCTCACAGTCTCTCTCCCAGAGTTCCCTATCTTCATCCTCATTCTCTTGGGTGAAAACAGATGTGAAGTATTCATTCAACACTCTATCGATGTCCTCTGGCTCCATCCATAGATTGCTCACTTGGTCCCTAATGGGCCCTACTCTTTCCCTGGTTATCCTCTTCCCTTTGATATACTTATAAAATATCTTGGGATTTTTCCCTACTTTTACCAGTCAGAGCTTTCTCATATCTCCTCTTTGCTCTCCTAATTGCTTTCTTAAGCTCCACCCTGCACTTTCTGTACGCCGCTAATGCCTCCACTGATTTGTTCCCCTTGTACCTGCTAAAAGCCTCTCTTTTCCTTCTCATCGTATCCTGAATATCTCTGGTCATCCATGGGTCTCTGAGCTTGTTACTCCTTCCTATCACCCTAGAGGGGACATGTTGAGCCTGTACCCTCCCCATTTCCTTTTTGAATGCCCCCCACTAATCTTCTGTAGATTTCCCCACAAGTAGCTGTTCCCAGTCTACCTTGGCCAGATCCTGCCTTAATTTACTAAAATCCACTCTCCCCCAATCCAAAACATTTTTTTGCAACTTGTCTATTTCTTTGTCCATAACAAGCTTAAATTGTACCATGTTGTGGTTGCTAAAGTGATGGCTACTATATCACAATTCCACAATTCCTCACCACCACCTCAGCCTCCTGTCTGGCTTCATTCCTCAGAATTAGGTCCAGCACTGTGCCGTCCCTTGTTGGACCCTCTCCATATTGACCTAAAAAGTTCTCCAGTACACATTTCAAGAAATCAACTCCATCCAAGCCCTTAACACTATGTCTATCCCAAGTAATGTTGGGAAAGTTGAAATCACCTAACATAATTACCCTATTGTTATTGTTTTTACACACATCTGCGAATTGTGCACATATTTGCTCATCAATTTCCCGCTGACTATCTGGGGGTCTATAATAAACACCTAACAATATGGCTGCCCCTTTTTTATTCCTAAGCTCTACCCACAAAGCTTCATTTGATGCCCCCTCCGAGATATCATCTCTCCTTACTGCAGTAACTGACTCCTTAACTAATAATGCAATGCCTCTTCCTCTTTTACACCCTCCCCTGTCTCGCCTGAAGATTCTGTATCCCGGAATATTGAGCTGCCAATCCTGCCCTTCCCTCAACCACATCTTTGTGATGGCTACTATATCACAATTCCACGTGCCAATCCTCGCCCTAAACTCATCCGTTTTACCTTTAATACTTCTGGCATTAATGTACAGGCCATCCAGCCTTGCTTTACTCCCTTCAAACTCAATGCAGCTGTACTCCCTCTGACTTGATTGTTTACTGTATTATGATGTGTCCCTATTCTGCTAACATTCTGTGTCCCCTCCCCCTGCCGAATTAGTTTAAACTCCTCCCAACAGCACTAGCAAACCCGCCTGTAGGGATGTTAGTCCCGCTCTTTTCCAATTTCCACCAAGAAAAGAATCAACAGTTAGTCATATTCTGGGAGTGTTTGCAAAATTACTGTATTAGTGCATTGCAGAACTTTGGGGATAGGCATTAATTCTCAGCTGTAGTTTTGTTATGAAATAACCTGCACATCTGTCATATCTTGAAGTTATGCCATGCATCATTTCCCCAGCAACACAAATTCTGGATAATGGTCGAAAGACTTTGGGTGACATGTAAGCCTTTTAGCAGGTGTCTCCCCTCTGTAATATTGAGGTCATCCAAAACTCCGCCGTCCAAATCTAAACTCACAACATGTCCCATTCCAATTTCACCCCTGTGCTTGGTGACCCTCATTGGCTCCCAATCAAGTAATGCTTTGATTTATAAATGTTCGTCCTTGTTTTCAAATCCCTCTATAGCTTTGACCCTTCCTATCTCTGTATCCTCTAACATATCTGTGCTCTTCTATTTCTGCCCTCTTCTGCATTCCCTATTATAATTGCTCCACCATTGGTGGCCGTGCCTTTGGTTGCCTTGGTCCCCAAACTCTGGAATATCCTCCTAACACCTCTCTGCGTTTCTACCTCACTTTCCTCCATTGTGACACTTCTTAAAAATTTCCTCTTTGACAAAGCTTTTGATCATCTAACCTAAAATCCCCTTATATGGCTTGGTGTCATATTTTGTTTTATAATGCTCCTGTGAAGCACCTTGGGGTGTTACATTATTCAATTTAAATATAAGTTGTTGTTGTTCTCATCTGAAATGCATGACTTTATCATTGTTTCTTGGATGATACAGAATAAAGAGCATTCAGGAAACTTCACTATTGATCCAAATTTGACAAACTTTATACTGTAATAAGTAATGCATATGTGAATCAAGAGGTAGGTATTAAATAATATGTGGTTGGTGCAGACTCGTGAATTAGTTTTGATTGCTTAGAGGGATTGGAGAGGAATTTTGTACATATTTTTCCCCATAATTGGCATAACATTTTTAATTTGATTTTGCACTTCTCCAATATCACTCCATGGCAACTAGGGAGTAAGAATTTTCTTGCTGTGATCCATCAGACATGTATGGGAGAGACTAGATGGACCAGCTGTACAATATTTTCATATGTTTCTTGACCCTATTCCTACTGAACTACTGACCAACCAACTTGCCTTCCTGGCTCCCACGTTAGCTGATATTGTTAATGGCTCTGTCTCCTCAAGTACTGCCCCCTCACCTTCAAATCTGCCATCATCTGCCAAATCTGCCCTCTCCTCAACAAAACAATGCTTGACCCCTCCATCCTTGCAAATTATCACCCTATTCCCAACCCCTCTTTCCTCTCCAAGTTCCTTTACCATGTTGCTACCTTCCAAATCCATGCTCTTCTTTCCCAGAACTCTATGGCTAGGATTTTCCAGCCCCATCGGGACCTGCCGCGGCAGATTCGGTGGCCCAGCCAAAAACCCATTGACTTTTAGCAGGACTGGAAGATCCCGGCGGCGGATGGGGCCGGAAAATCCCACCCCATGTTTGACCCCCTCAAACCCGGCTTCCGTCCCTACCACAATATTGAAATGGCTCTCATCAAAATCAGAAATGGTATCCACATGGCTCCGCCAAAGATAAACCATCCCTTCTCATCCTTGCCACCATCATGTGAGGGATGTGGGTGGCCAGGTTTGAAGACGCCATGTGGAGAGGGTAAGTGGTGGGGGGAGGGTGGGGAGCTAACATATTGTTGGGGGGTAAGCCCTCTGATGCTATCAACTCAGTAAGTTTATTGATGGGCCCAGTGGGTCCATTAAGGAGGACCCCTCACCCACCATCAGCCCAAGAAGATAAACCTGCTGTGTTGTGTGCTTGGCTTGGGCCTCCAGCCGCCGGTTAGATCCTGATGGCAATGGGATGAGGGTGTCAACTGGGTGTCAACTGGCCAACTGACAGGCATGCGGCTCAACGCCACCCCTGCCTCTGGTAAAATTGTGGTGAAGGCAAGGGCAGTTGGGTAGGCAAAAGACAGGCCAACTGCTAGATTATACCATAAAATCTACCAGCAGGGAAGCATAAAATCCAGTCCACTGTTTCCATTGTTATATGGAGCTGGCATGGTATGTGGTCCTTTAAATTATTTTGCAAGGCTGCACACTCGCTGGAACCTAAGGGGTCGAATTATGCTCAGTCTGTGCAAGAAGTCCCAGGTTGCTAGGTGGCTGCTTGGCTGTGCAAGGTAGAGAAGGCATTGCTACAATATATTATTCTGTTTCTTTCGGACAGCTGTGTGAACCTTGGTCTGTACCTTTAAGGCCATGGGATCTAATTACTGTAACATTCTGAGGTTACTTAATGGCCAATTGCTCTTCTCAAAATCTTGGGTCTACTATTCAATTAGAATTTGTTTTCTGTTCCTGCAGAAATTTAGAAGTTTATCTATGTTATGGAAATGAATGGGTTTATTTTCCTTTTTTTAAAATTATTTTTAAAATTTAATCCAAAGATTTATATGTGTAACGGTGTGGCAAATGGTGTGATGGACAGATCTCAAAGTTTTCAATGTGATTCTTATTTTCTTTCATCACTGATGGTAAACTAGTCCCAAATCAGAACCTATAAAAATGTGTTCATACAAAAGGTTTTCAAAATGGAAATGTGCTCTTGCAAGATGTTTCACCCAGCATTAGTCAGATTGTATAGATGACAGCACTATTAACCATACATCATTTCATATAGAGATCCTTCAAAGGCTGTTGTGTTGGCTGCTACTTCATTTAAATGTCTTATTTAAAAATAGAATGGCGTTGGTGTACTTAGTTGCTTCAGAATGCAGAAGAATGTCAAAAGAGAGAACATTGCTTTAATAACCCATGATTCCAAGAAAAAGAAATGCAATGTTTGGTTGTTAAGATGAAAGAAGTTTAAGTGAAGTCAAATCACGTTCAGAGCATCGTGAATACGGGTGAAACTTTATGCTCAGCTGTTACTGTTTGTAAGAAGGTAATAACACAACACTGTGTTGAAGTATGTTTGAATATACAATGGTTTGAAGCACAGCTCTGCTACATTTCTTACCTCAGCAATTTTACCGTGGGAATGTGGTGAAGGATGAAACTTCAAAAGAATCAAGAGGTGCTGTTAGATATGACAGCTGGATTGAGAATAGATAGGTAGAAAAGCTTGGGAACAAGTTGTTTACTTACCCCCTTGACAGCATGAGATCTGCAGCCTTGAAAGAATGGCAAGGGAAAATAAATCTGGGAAGGAAATAGAGCTGTTCAATACACTCAGAAATAGAACAGCTGAAATGGAAAACAGTGGACTGCAGTTGGTATAGCTGGAAAACACTACCATCTCTATCCAAAAGTGCGAGCTACGCTCCAGAACTGGTCGAGCTGAAAAGAAAACAACTGCCCAGTTTATGAGTGAGACTCACTCAATTCTTGCTCACTAATGCTGCTCTCAATACTTGACTATTTCATTCTTTGTTTTTTTTTGTTGCATCTGATGCTCCTGGATCTAATTTTTTATCTACTCCAGAGTTATTTTAGGAAAGATTTGCAACACAGTGGGGTACATCATTAAAGAGTATAAAACAGCTATAGCGAGTTGGCAACCCATTTTATATCTTTCCTGATTTTTATTTCTATTGAAGTCAAGGGGTGCAATTGTCCTAGATTTGCAGGAAGTGTGGTAGCGGGTGGGTAAATGGTTTATCTGCCAGACTCGATGATGGGTTTTCGCGCCATTTTATCCCAAATCCGTCAAATTATTTATGCATTCCCGGGAAACACACCATTTCCATGGTGGGCGACCTCTCATTCGCCTGCCCACCATCACCCCACCGTTGCATCACGCCAGGCGCCATATTTAAAGACCAGCCGCAAGCACACATCTCAGTGCTTCCAGATCCCCACTGCTGCAAGGAAGACATGGCCCTGAAACTGAAGAGACTGCAGCCCCCAGGTTCAACTACGTGCCCCTCGAGTGCCCTTTGGATGCTGTGACGACCCGCCGGGATGTCCTTTACCCCCGCTCTGGCCACAGGATTGGCAGCAGAAGCACTAACCTGGCTTGCGAGGCAGTGGCAGCAGTGGTGAGCGCCAATGCTCTTCAAAAGAGGACAGCCAGCCAATGCTACAAGAGGATGAATCATCTCCTCCATTTCTCCAGGTTAAGTCATTCTTCTCATCACTCTCAACTCACACACTCACAAACACATTACACATCCACAGGGCCCTCACTCACTGCTGGTTCAAGGAACATCACCATTCATTCTCTCACACTCACCATCATTGTCCTCATCCCATCAATGGGACCAGTCACCACCCACACATGCCAGGCATACTTATCATCTGGCCTGGCAGGCGTCCTGCTTACACTCTCTCCAGCTTGATTCATGCAAAACAAGCTGGCACATAACAACAGGGAGAGGCCGCAGACCAGTGGCGGAATGCCCAAAACCAAGGCCCTCAGGGAGTTGAAACTAGAGCCATCCAGCTGGCTGACGGGGATCTGGACTAGTCCCATGCTGACGGTGAGGTCAGCTGTGCTTTACCAAGTGAGGGTCCAGCAATGCAACATCCATCAGACAACCAGGCTGTGAGTGATGTGTCCTGTTTCACTGGCCACCGCCATGCACTCATTATCTCTCCTTGCTTTCGCAGGCACATCTGGGAAACAGCCGACAGAGTCCACAACCTAGGGCCTCCAAACAAGCCCTGAAGAAAAAGGCAAAATACTGCCGATGCTGGAAATCTAGAACAAAAACAAAAATTCAGCAGGTCTGACAGCATCTGTGGAGAAGGATACAGTTGACGTTTTGAATCCGTATGACCCTTCATCAGAACCAAGAAGTATATTTCTTAGTTCTGATGAAGGGTCATACAGACTCGAAATGTCAAACCCTGAAGAAATCTCTGAAAAGGAATTTGGAGGCACCCTCCCTGATGCCCCATCACAGCGCTCACCCACACTCTCCACCAGCGCAGAGAAACACACCTCAGTGGGGGCTTGAGAATAGCCCCAGGATTGCAATCTAAAGAGCAAATTGCACCATCCAATTGACGGTAGGTGGAGGCAGAGACTTCCCAGGTTTCTGGCACTCGGAGGACTGCTGGAGGCCAGAGATTGGCTGAGTCCAAGTCAGATGATGAGCCGCTGGACTTAGTCATGTCACAGTTGCTGGAGCTGCAAAGGCAGGCTCGAGAAAATCAGGAAGGGATGCACTCCTCAGGTTGCAAAGCATGATGGAGGAGTCCATGCGCCTTCGGTCTGAGGGGATAGCGCCAGTATGCCAATGCATTGAGGTCAACGTTGGAAGGATGGCAGCTGCCATTGGGACCTTGGTCCAGAGCTTCACTCCTGCACTGCTGCATGGGCTCAACTCCATGCTGATGCAGTAGTTGGCTTCCAACAGTGTGTACGTGAGAGGGGTGCTGGGCAGCTTAACCTTACTCCAGCTACCCTTGCTCCTCAAGGAGTCAGCCTGGGGCCCCCAGGTACCCATAGGGAGGAGGATCCGCAGGTCCATCCATCCAGGTGACTCAGAGAGTGTCCAGTCCATCAAACTCCCCTCTTCTTGTGACCTGCAGGTCCAGCTCCAGTATCCGAGGAGGGTGCCACTGCCACACAGCAGGACCCTGATAACAGGCCGGGGCCCGCCAAGTCTTGGCCATCCATTAAGGTCTTCACAGCCAGGGTGTCACAGTCAGCAGGCTGTCTCCACCTCCACTGTGGATTTCCGGGGTGCACTAAGACAGTTAAGGAGAATTAGTTGCACAGCCTGGGCATGGGTATTAACCACTTGTGCATACTGTTCACTATTGTCAATAAACTCCTAAGAATGTCTCCCTGCCTATGGCTCCTTGTTCTGATGAGCAGTGTTCTTGTCACTCAGATGTGAAACCTTTCTGCACAATATAAATGCAGGTGTCTCAGTCCAGGGCCTTTTCCCCGTGCTCTGTGGAGCCTTCAAACCATGGTGATGGCCCAGTCTCACACTCCCTGGAAACATTACTGATGCCTGCACCTCGGTGATGTTTGCCATTGCTGCCAGAATGTATTGGGCATAAGCAACAGAGTTTTCCCATTCTCTTGGTGTGCCCTCAGCAACTTTATGGAGAGGCTGGCCCCCAACTCTTCAGCATCTGTGACCACGCATGCTGTGCTCCAGCTCCTGAAGGGCTCAGGTGCTAAAGGTGGACATGGCTGCGCCTCTATGATATGACCCTGATCACAGAGCTCAAGCGATCTGCCCTCGGCTAGACAGGAGTCGGACATTCTCAGAGGCTCTGTGAAGATTTATGGAGTGTCCTCACTGCATGTCATCATTATCCTCCTGCAACTGAATGATGATTAGGGCCTCCAATCTGTCTCCGTGGCAGGAGCATTCTCACAGAAGGTATTCGTACTGCCATCAGCCAGACTGGAGTCAAATGTTCAAAGATGCAACATGAGGATCCATAGTGTCTCCTCACTGCATGTCATCATCATCCTCCACAAATCTAGCGGCTATGAGGGCCTCTCGAGCGCACTTGCTTTGTCTAGCTAGTGCGAGGGGCTCATCCCCGTCATCATCACCCTGAGGATCTCCTCATCCTCACGCCCGATGGCATCCTCCTCATCGGAGGAGATGTGCAACTCCACCATCTCCTCCTCAGCCAGCTCATCGCCATTGGAGTGCCAGGTTGTAAAGAGCGCAGCAGACAATGACGATGCGTGACATCCTCTGAGGATTTCATTGTAGGGCTCCACCAGACCTGTCCAGGCACGGAAACATCATCTTCAGCATCCCAATGGTCTGCTCCACCAAGGTGCGAGCTGCAGCATGAGCCTCATTATACCATCACTCTGCTGCAGTCTGAGGCTGCCGCACAGGTGTCATCAGCCACAGTCTCTGTGGGTAGACCTTGCCCCCGAGGAGCCATCCTTGCAAATTCTGTGGACGCTTCAGGGATCTGTGACAGACGGAGGATGTAGGCATTGTGCACACTCTCAGGAAACCATGCACACACCTGCAGGATGTGTTTCTGGTAGTCACACACCAGCTGCACATTCAGTGAATGGAACCCCTTCTGGTTGATGTAGTTCACTGCGTGTTGTGACAGAGATCTGAGTGCAGTCAATTGCACCCTGCACCTGTGGGAAACCCGAGATCTGGCCGAATCCAATCACTCTTGCGTCCTGGCTGTCCTGGTCCTGGGTGAAATGCACAAAGTTGTTGCCCTCACAAAGATGGCATCCATGACTTCATGAATGCATTTGTAGGTGGAGGCTTGTGATATCCCACAGAGGGCACCTCTGGAGCCCTGAAAGGAACCACTGGTGCAGAAATTGAGCACCGCGGTCACTTTCACAGCCACTGGCAATTGGTGCCCACCATGTCCCCATGGCACCAAATCTTGCAGTACCTGGCAGATGTGCCCGACCAGTTTCCTAGACATGCGCAGTCTTCAGTGTCAATGGTTCTTGGTTATCTGCAGGAATGATAGGTGCCATCTATAGACCCTGGGTGTCGCCAGACGTCAGTCTACGACAGCTCGCTGTGGCTCTTGGGTATTGTGTGCAGGAGCCCCAGCCATCCCTTCTTCCTGTTCCTGCCTCTGTGCAGCCAGGAGCCTCCGTCGCTCTCTCCTCTGTCGTCTTTGCTCTCTGTAGGTCATCAGGCATACAGCTAGTGCACCAGGCTCCACAATCCTGAAGTACTCCTCCTGCAGGGTTAAAGAGACACGTGGTTAGCATGGGTGTACTAAGAACCTGTCCTGGTATAGTGTGACAGCCCCTTAATGCTTCTCGGAGAGTGCTGGGAACCCCTTGGATGACTAGAGTTTATTGCGCTGCATGGCTGCTTTGTTAGTTTGAACCATGGGGCAGGCTGGTCCAAACCGGGATGCTGACATTGCAAGGGGATGTGATTGCTTCCAGCGTTGACTGCTCCATGGCCAGCTTTAGCAAGGAGATTGTACAACGTGTGCAGTCCAACTTCTCTGCAGCCCACTAAAATGCTCATGAATTTGTAGTCTGTGATGAGGGAAGCTCTGGAGCACTTGGCAGCACTTTGATGCCTCTGTGTTGGTTGAGCGGGCAGATAAGCTATGAGCCTGGCCCCAATCATATCAATTGTCTGCTTTTGAACTGTCTCAGTTGTAGAGGAACAGTCACTTTATGCAGGTTTCCCTAATGCGTGGCCACTTCCCTCGACCAACCCCCCCCAATTGCTTGTGTGCTATATTCAATGACAGGGCTGCCCTTGCCCATCCCCCAACCACCAGTCACCTCAATGTTAGGTCTGCCCTTGCAGCCCCCTCACCACCAGTCACCTCAACAGCATGGCTGCCCTTAACCCAACCCCCAGCAAGTTGCCTCAACAGCAGGGCTGCCCTTAAACCCGACACCACATTGCCCCTGAAGCATGAAATCCAACAGACGACCCTGGCGAGCGCTTCACAGCATGACTGCATACTCACATCCGAGTTCCCCTCAAAGTGCAGGCCGCCAAGTGCACGCCTCTTATGTGCAGTTGTGAAATATGTCGACATGCTTTCCCACCGAAGTGGATGGACGATCCAGCTGGGGAGGAGGGGTTGGGATTCCAGGGCCTGAGAATGGCATGCTGATGTATGACAATGAGATTTGATGGCAGAAAATGCGAACCACCATCAATGGGCTGAGCAGGCATTCGCGAACTGGTTTCCTGATGTCATAATACCAATCGTTTCATATTGTCTGCTCATGCCACTGATCACGCCTGAGACCAGCGTGCATGGAAAATTCAGCCCAAGAAATTTAAAACTCCATTTCAGCTAAACATCAGGAATGATGTAAAATTATGTTAAATCTGTTATCACCCGTTTCACACTCTCACACAAAGTTAAGATCTACTCCAGTGGCCCTTTGTGCACCAGAAGCAGTTATTGGGAAATTGCACGGCTAATCCAAATCTTTGTCCAGTAATCATACTGAACAAAAAGTTCTAGATTAGGGATGTGTGGTTTCCCAATACACACTCCCAGGATTCCAGAAGCAAAAATCTTCCCATTTTTTCTTATGAGACCTGATTGCTCAAGATTGCAGATGGGGGAAGGATGGGGGTGGTGTTAGAGCAGTGTGTGTGGTCAGCGGTGTAGCTGGTAGGATATGGAATGTGAATATGTTTTTAATGACTTTAACCACTATTGTGAGGTCATTGAACTTTTTCAGGCACTGTACCCAGGTCCTCGGGGCCACACAGCCGGCATTGATCTCTGTCACTATAAGCTCCTGGTCCTTTGTAAGTGCTTAACAAAAATAAAAATACCTGGAAAAACTCAATAGGTCTGGCAGCATCTGCAGAGAGGAACACAGTTAACGTTTCGAGTCCATATGACTCTTCAACAGAACTAAGGAAAAGTAGAAAAGAGGTGAAATATAAGCTGGTTTAAGGGGGGGGGGGGCATTGGGATGGGACAGGTAGAGCTGGATAGAGGGCCAGTGATAGATGGAGATTGCCAAAAGATGTCATACCCATAGCCACACCTTCTTCCTCGAACAGAGGCCCGAACAATCCCCATCCACCACTACTCTCCTCCGTCTGGCTGAACTTGTTCTCACACTGAACAATTTCTCCTTAAACTCCTCTCACTTCCTCCAAATAAAAGGTGTGGCTATGGGTACCCACATGGGCCCCAGTTATGCCTGTCTCTTTATGGGGTATGGGGAACATTCCTTGTTCCAGTCCTATTCCGGCCCTGTCCCACAACTCTTTCTCCGGTATATCGATGATTGCTTCGGTGCTGCTTCATGCTCTTGTCTGGACCTGGAAAAATTTAGTAATTTTGCTTCCAATTTCCATCCCTCCATCATTTTCACATGGTCCATCTCTGACATTTCCCTTCCCTTCCTTGACCTCTCTGTCTCAATTTCTGGTGATAGACTGTCCACCAATATCCATTACAAGCCTACCGACTCCCACAGCTATCTCGACTACAGCTCCTCACACCCCGCTTCCTGTAAGGACTCCATTCCATTCTCTCAGTTCCTTCGCCTCTGTCGCATCTGTTCTGATGATGCCACTTTCAAAAGCAGTTCCCCTGACATGTCTTCCTTCTTCCTTAACCGAGGTTTTCCACCCACGGTGGTTGACAGGGCCCATCTCCCGCGCATCTGCCCTCACACCTTCCTCTCACTCCAAGAAACATGATAAGGTCCCCCTTGTCCTCACTTTTCACCCCACCAGCCTCCGCATTCAAAGGATCATCCTCCACCATTTCCGCCAACTCCAGTATGATGCCACCACCAAACACATCTTCCCTTCACCCCTCCTGGTGGCATTCCACAGGGATTGTTCCCTCCGGGACACCCTGGTCCACTCCTCCATCACCCCCTACATCTCAACCCCCTCCCACGGCACCTTCCCATGCAACCGCAGAAGGTGCAACACCTGCCCCTTTACTTCCCCTCTCCTCACCGTCCAAAGGCCCAAGCATTCCTTTCAAGTGAAGCAGCATTTCACTTGCACTTCCCTCAATTTAGTCTACTGCATTCGTTGCTCCCAATGCGGTTTCCTCTACATTGGAGATACCAAACGCAGACTGGGTGACCGCTTTGCAGAACACCTGCGGTCTGTCTACAAGCATGACCCAGACCTCCCAGTCGCTTGCCATTTCAATACTCCACCCTGCTCTCATGCCCACATGTCCATCCTTGTCCTGCTGCATTGTTCTAGTGACGCTCACCTTCCAACTAGGGACTTTACAGCCTTCCGGACTGAATATTGAGTTCAACAATATTAGATCATGAACTCTCTCCTCCATCCCCACCCCCTTTCTGATCCCCCTTTTTTCCCAATAATTTATATAGATTTTTCTTTTCCCACCTATTTCCATTATTTTTAAATGTATTTCCATCCATTTTTTTATCTCTTAGCCTATTTCGATCCCTTCCCTTCACCCCACCCCACCCCCACTAGGGCTATCTGTCCCTTGCTTGTTCTGCTTCCTACCCTTAATTAGCACATTCCTTAGATAATATCACTACCTTCAAAACCTCTTTGTCCTTTTGGCTATCTCCACCTTTTCACTGGCCCTCTATCCAGCTCTACCCTCCCCAAACCCCCAAACCAGCTTACATTTCACCTCTTTTCTATTTTTCCTTAGTTCTGTTGAAGAGTCATACGGATTCGAAACGTTATCCGTGTTCCTCTCTGCAGATGCTGCCAGACCTGCTGAAATTTTCCAAGTATTTTTATTTTTGTTTTGGATTTCCAACATTCACAGTTTTTTTGCTTTTATCTTTCTAAGTGTTTATTTGGAGAGGCTTCTGGCCACCTGTAGAAAGATGACCTTTCATCTTCTTTCCACTTTCTGCACTAAGGTACCCAGTATGGCTTCTGAGAACCTAGGAGCCCTCTCTCTGGCCTTCCGCTCCATTTCTCTGGTTTCTTCGACCTTCAAAGTCTTTCACAGCCACTTCAGCACTTGCTGCAGTTAGAGTACAATTCCCCTTTTATAGATGCAGACTGGCTTTCAAAGGTACAGGCCAGCTGTAATTGGTTCGAGCCCTGCATAAGACTGAACCCCTTGCTGAGTATGCATCCACTCAGCAGCATGTTTAATACTGGGCTGCATGTCGCAATCATGTTACATCTTTTATTTGCATTCATGTATCCTAAATGTTAACTGTAAATTAGCAGCAGGTGCATATTTGACTGATCATAAGAAAACTGCACACTATTGAACTAAATGGTCTTTCTTTATGCAATGCAGCTAATATATTTAATAAAGATCATAATTCAATAGGTTCAATCCATAGTTGACCAAGTAAAATTTTGATTCCCCCTCACTAATAGCATGCTGTAGATATTTGCTATAAATCAGTTATTTATTTTTTGAGAATAAAGGAACAAATGATAGGTGTGAAAGAGGGAACAAAAATAGACTGAATCAAACTTGCACATGAGTGATGGTTCTTCTTTTAAAAAAATACCCTGCAGTGCTCCCAAAGGTGAGATCCCCACCTCCACAATCTACTCTGCACTTTTGAATCCGGTGAGATATTACTTACAAAATTTAAATCTTCCACAAGGTGCTTCAGGACTGTTCTGATAAATTACTTATACAGAAATTGCCCATGATCATGGTTCAATGTTAGGGGAGGCTATTTAAAGCCTGCCACACTCCAACCCACACCAACAAAAGGGCTCATTGATTCATTTGTATTTGATCTCTTTATATATTATGCATTTATCAGTAGTCAACTCCTAACAATTAAAGAGCCTTTGATAATGTAATGATTGTAAGTTAAAGCATTTCTTACTGTTATGAGGATCATGTGACTGTATAGACCAATCAGCCCTAGGTGTGGGGAATCTTAGGGACAGAGCTTTTTAGCCTTCGTCTTGTGTTAGGAAATAGAGATAGTTTAAGTAATTTATATTGGTATTTGTAGGTGTTAGGAATGAGTTGTAGCTTTAAAGTTTAAGTTTGATTTGTATTTCTGTATCTGTGTGTTATGAATGGTCAAAGGGAGTTTTAGTTTCACTTTCAAAAGGTGCCTGTATTTCTAATAAGGTGTTTTATGACTGTTGCAGCTAGGTTAAAAAAAAAACAAGAGTAGGAGAATTGGGCTGTTGCTTAGAAACGGGTCCAGAGAGGCAGGTCCCTCCCACAGACACACACCGAAAACTTAGAGAAACAGCAGTTTTAAGTTCAGTTTGAAGCCAAAACCCCAGAGAGACTGAACACTGGGAGAGGGAGCTGCAGATTTCCCAAAAGAACTAAAGTATCCCAAGGCCAAAGGAGTGAGACAGAAACAGGGGAAAGTCCCAAGCAGACCTTCTAGTCCAAGGAAGGAAAGGGACCTGGAAAATGTCCTGTTAAGTGAAGTTAAGAGTGAGGGGCTCCAAGCTTCAGGTTTAAAGGGATAGAAGCGGCAGAAAGCAGATTTAAAGCAAGAACAGCCTGCAAGAGGCAAGAAGGTAGTTGAATGAGATAGTTGAATGTCTGTAACACTTTTCCATGGGCATGTGAAACAGTGGTACTGTTGACGGCTGAGTCAGTGAGAGAGAGTGCATGGAAACAGCTTGAATGCATGTGGCAATGCAGAGAAGAAGAACACCAGAAGAAGAGTTTGAAACCTTGGAGGTGGACCCTTCTGCAAGGCATCCGAGAGAAAGCGTCGGTTTGAGTGAAGATTCCAAGATGAGGTCTTGAAGAGTGGAGACTGGAAACCCTTGTGTGAAGGATGGAGTCCAGTGAGACTGGTTGGCTCACGGTGTGACAAGGGTCTGGGAGGGGCAGTTGAGGAGAGCTCCATAGCACCTGGTTGAGGTGGCATCTGTCACTTGGTTTCAGAGTATGGTGTGTCTGACCACAGGGTGCCTATTGGTTTACATGGACTGTTATTTATTGTGAACATCAAAGTGTAAGATAGACTTCGTAACTTGCATTATGCTTACAAATCTCTATATATCTGCAATAGTATAGTTGTGGGCGAAGGATTATTGTAATATAGTTCATCTTTTCTCGTTAAATACATGTTTATTTTCTTTTTCTAGTAGTTCATCAGCTGACTCATGTGATTCTGTTCAGTAGCTACTCTCCACTAACCTAAACAAACAAATAAAAGTTAGGATCTATCAAGCTGGATTCCACTCTGGGATCAAGCTTGTCTAGGGGTAATTCAGCTGGGGATCATAACAAAGTGGGAGCTCTCGCAGGATGTAAAACACGGGCATTGGGTGATTGGACACAGAACAATAATTGGTCAGGGATTATCATTATAATGTGGGATTAGAAATCCTTTTATCAAGTACATGGAGGTAAAGCGGTACTGGATATAGGAATTGGAGTTGCTGTGAGGTATATTATATGGGTTGGAATTCAAAATAGCGCTGGAGGTTGCTAAGATGTTTTTACAGATGGAAAATGTAAACCTGACTGGTTTAAGGAAATTAACCAAGACTAAACTGATGGAATTGGTGGTTAAGCTGAAGTTAGAATTACCCGAAGAGAGTGAGGAAAGCAGACATATTTGAGATAAAAGCACAGCATTTGAACTTGGAAGGGATAACAGAGGGACCACATTGTCCATGGGTGAGTCAATTGAGTTAGCTAAGATCCAATTGCAAATGAAGCAACTTGAACATGAAAGGAACTGAAAAAAACTTGAACTGGAGGCAAAAGAAAAAGAAAAGGGAAGGGAAAGGGCAGAAAAGGAAAAAGAGAACATATTTCAAAGAGAAATGGAAATGTGAAAACTCGACCCCCAGAGGGCGAAGTTAGCAATGGAAGAAAGAGAGGAGGAATGGGAAAGGGAATACTGGCTTAAAAATCTGGAGCTTAAAAAAGAGATCTCAGGTGATGAGAAAACCTTTAACCTAAAACCCAGTGATGAGATGTTTAAGTTTGTTCAAGCTCTTTAAAGTTTGAAGAAAGGGATGTAGAGGCATTCTTTATCTCATTTTCAAAGCTAGCTAGGCAAATGAAGAGGCAAAATGAAATCTGGACATTACTTCTACAGCCTAAGTTGGTAGTTAGAGCTCATGAGGTTTATATTTCACTTTCAGAAGATGTATCGATAGATTATGACGCAGTAAAAAAAGGCTATTCTGAGTGCATATGAGTTAGTCCCTGAGACATACAGGCAGAAATTTTAGAATATAAGGAAACAGCCTGGGCAGACCTATATTGAATTTAAAATGGTAAAGCAAAGTAATTTTGACCATTGGTAAAGGTAGTGATGATTATGAAGCTCTTAGGGAAATAATTCTCTTGGGAGAATTTAAAGATTGACTTCCTTCAGTAGTTAGAACCATGTTGAAGATCAGAGGGTTAACACAGCTATAAAGGCAGCAGAGATGGCAGGCGATTATGAACTGCTCCATAAATCTAAATCCTTTTTTGGTAATCCCCATAAACCCAAGTAGGATAGAAGATGAGAAGGTGAAAGGAAGGCAAGTAGCCAAGGAAGAGAAGAGACAGTTGGGAATTCTCAGGAAATTTCTCCTCAGACCAGAAAAGAAGGCACTGAGTGTGGAAATGAGATTGGAAAGCCTTTAGTGTTTTCATTGTAACAAGGTGGAACATGTTATGGCAGACTGCTGGAGATTAAATGGTAGGCCTATTGCAATAGTAGGAACGCCTAAGGACTCCTCAGGAAAGGTTGCACCAGAAAAGGAAATGATTGTTAAAACTGTAGCAGTAGTAGAGGTAAAATTTGGTTCCCTCAGAACATACAGGAAAGGGGAATATGGTTCAAGGCAGTCCAGAAAATTCTTCTTTGGTTACTGGTGAAGGAAGTCAGGCTAACAGAGGGTCTGGATGCTTTGTGTCAAAGGGAAAAGTATTCCCTTACCTTCCAACAAAATAAGTAAACAGATTAAAATTTTGAGAGATACTGATGGTGGTTGATGATACAATTTGTGTTCCGGATAGTTTTATAATCTCAGCTGGGCATTACAACACTTGGAACAAGCATTTAGCCTCCTCTGAAGTTTATTAATAAAGTTCACTGTTTCTTACCAGAAACCTGTCCTGCGCCCTCCAAATTTATTACAACTGGCGGCAAGGATAAAAAGTGCCACGCAGCACCTCGCCTCGTGACTGTGAGTATTTCGATATTTTAAGGGAAGAAAAGAAAATATTTATACTCACCAGCAATGCCTCACTTTGGTAGAATTGACCCGTATGGCTCATCCATCGAGGATTGGAGTCAGTACATTGAGTGATTAGGTTTCTACTTTGTAGCTAACAAAATAACGGCAGAGGGGAAAAAGAAGGCAATTCTCCTAAGCGTCTGCGGCTGCAAAAGCTAAAACCAATTCCGTAGCTTGATGGCTCTGACCACTCCAAATTCCAGATCATTCACCGAGCTATTCAACCTCATGAAAGGTCATTTTCAGCCTAAAGCCTCATCGATCATGCAAAGGGTTCAAGTTTAATTCTCAAATAAGGGTCCTCGGTGAGTCGATTGCAATGTACATCGCAAAGTTAAAACAGTTGACGGTGCACTGTTGCTTTGGCGATACTTTAAATGATATGTCGTGAGATCGTTTAGTTTGCAGCATAAACGACGATGCCATACAGCGTTGTTGGCTTGCAGAAGTTGAGATAGACCTGAAGCACGCCATGGAGACAGTGCTAGTAATGGAGAGCGCTGAGAGGGACTCACAGGCTCTGCAGAGTGTTCAAGATGGTGCCGCTTTGCAGATAGGGTGGGAACCTGCTGCCAGGCGTGGCGCAAACATCAATGAGGCTACAGTGAAGTGGGACACAATCCCTATCACTAGAGAAACAAAGAGAAATGCTGGAGGCAGCTCACCATAACCCAGAAGTTAAAGTGTTAATGCTGTGGGGGAAATCATGCACCCATAGTTTGTAGATTTAAAGAGGCAGAATGCTATTACTGCCACAAAAAGTGCAGAACTTGATCAAGGCAGCCATGCAGACAACAAGTCAAGTTAAATGAAGTGCACAATATAGAAGAGCCAGAAGTTACTGAGGCTGACATTTATTCCCTACACAATCTGAAGGCCAGGAAAACTGAACCAATCGCTGTTACACTTCAAGTAAGGTGAGGTGAGAGTGACTGCATTTGACCGAGTGTGACACCAAGGAGCCCAAGCAAAACTGGAGTCAATGGGGATCAGACGCTGGTTGGAGTCATACCTAGCACAAAGGAAGATGGTTGTGGTTGTTGGAGGTCAGTCACTTCAGCTCCAGGACATCACTGCAGGAGCTCCTCAGGGTATTGTCCTCAGCCCAACCATCTTCAGCTGCTTCATTAATGATCTTCCTTCCATCATAAGGTCAGAAGTGGGGATGTTCGCTGATAATTGCACAATGTTCAGTACCATTCGCGAATCCTCAGATACTGAAGCAGCCCATGTACAAATGCAGCAAGGCCTGGACAATACCCAGGCTTAGGTTCAACAAGTGGCAAGTAACATTCACACCACACAAATGTCAAGCAATGACCATCTCCAACAACAGAGAATCCAACCATCACCCATTGATATTCAATGGCATTACCATCACTGAATCCCCCACTATCAACACCCTGGGGGTTACCGTTGACTGAAAGCTGAACTGGACTAGCCATATAAATACTGTGTCTATAAGAGCAGGTCAGAAGCTCAGGATCCTGTGACGAGTAAGTAACCCCCTGATTCCCCAAAGCCTGTCCACCAGCTACAAGACACAAGTCAGGAGTGTGATGGAACACTCCCCACTTTCCTGGATGAGTGCAGTTCCAACAACACACAAGAAGCTTGATGCTGCATCTCCCTATGGAGTAGGAGCAGTAATGTCACACAAATTGGATGATGGATCTGAAAGACCGATAGGATATGTGTTCAGAACCCTTTCTGCAGCCGAGAAATGTTACTCTCAAATTGAAAAAGAGTGCTTTCTATCATCTTTGGAATAAAGAATTTCCATCAATATTTGCATGGTCGACACTTCACCATAGTGTTAGACCACAAGCCACTGCTGGGTTTGTTTAGTGAAGATAAGGCAGTCCCACCGATAGCCTCTGCTAGAATTCAAAGATGGGCTCCAATTTTGTCGGCATACAAGTACACTTTTTCGCATCGTCTAGGTGTGCATATAGCAAACGCAGATGCCCCCAGTCGTTTCCCTTTGCCTGATAGTATTACACATGTTCCAGTATCTCAAGAGGTAGTACTTGCATTAAATTTCCTGGACTCCTCACTAGTCTGTATGTGACAGATAAAGAATTGGACAAATCGGGATCCAATTTTAGCAACATGTGTGACAAGGATGGTCAAATGCACAAGTGCCTGAAGAATTGGAGCCATTCGTTGTACATAGATCCAAACTGAGTTGTCACGATGGTATCTTATTTTGGGGAGCAGGAGACATTATTGCTGTTCAAAGAAGACAACCATTATTAGACGAACTTCATAGTGTGCATCCTGGTATTTCAAAAATGAAGATGCTTGCACGATGTGATGTCTGGTGGCCAGGTATAGACAGTGATATAGGAAAAATGGTGAAACACTGTCTCCAGTGTCAGCTCCACTGTATCCATGGGTTGACCCTGGGTTAGACTGCATATAGGTTATGTAGGCCAATTTCTAGGTAACATGGTTCTCGTGATTATAGCTGCACATTCCAAATGGATGGACTTGTTTGAAGTGAGATCACCCACTTCATCTGCAACCATTGAAAAACTGTGCCAGAGTTTCAGTGTTCATGGTTTACCTGAAGTTATTGTGTCAGACAATGGTATGGATTTCACTAGCACTGAATTCCCAAGATTCGTGAACCCAAATAGGATTAAACACATCAGAACAGCACCGTACCATCACTCTTCTAATGGCTTGGCAGAAAGAGTGGTACAAACCTTTAAAACAGGCATGAAGAAACCAGTAGATGGAACATTAGAAACATGAATTTCAAGATTCCTGATTAGCTATCGCACAACTCCTCATGCGACCACTGTTTTGGCATCTTCAGAATTGTTGATGAAATACCGACTTCATACAAGATTGAGTCTAGTATTCCCTAATTTAGTGGGGGAAGGTGGAGAGAAACCAGGGTATTCAGAAAGTAAATCATGACGTTCACAGTAAAGGTCAAGAGTTTACTGTGGGAGACAGTTTTTGTGCGAAATTTTACAAATGGGCTGAGTCGGGTCCCTGGTACAATCTTCTCTGAAACAGGACAGTTATCCTATCAGGTAGAAGTGGAAAACACACGGATCATCTTAGAAGTCAAGAAACCCTCCAGCAACCAGTTAATCCACCTGAAATCAAAGTCAAAACTTCAACACCTGAGGTGCCAGATCGACAAAGAGTAGACATACTGGATGTCTCTGCTGAAGTAAATAATTCTGAACTATCACTGCCTAGGGATGTCCTTGAATCTGCAGTTCCTGTGCAAGTCGATCCAATGGAAGAACCTCTTGTTGTAGAATTGCATCGCTCTACCTGAATCCAAAAGCTCTTCAAAGACTGAATTTATAATGGTGTGAACTGTATATAATTGTATATAATATCAGAAGTTTTGTAAGTAAAAGGGTAAAACAAAAGTAATGGGGAGGAATGTAACGATTGTAAGTTATACCTTTTCTTATCATTATGGGAATCATGTGACTTTATAGACCAGTCAGCCCTAAATGTGGGGTATCTTAAGGGCGGAGCTTTTTATCCTTCATCTTGGAACAAGCATGTAGCCTCTTCTGAAGTCTGTTAATAAAGTTTACTGCTTCTTACAAGAAACCTATCCTGCAATCTCCAAGTTTATTACAGATAACAATTCCTATTTGTAAAGAGGCAGCCAGCAGTAAATTCCCATGCAAGCAGAGAATATAAACAGTAATTCTCCTGAATAAAAATACCAATTATGGGAACATTATCTACAGAAAACCACATGTCTGTGGTCCAGAATTTCCTGGAACCTTTCACTTTAACTGAAAATACAACAACATAGATCATTTTCATGCAAGGAATTTCAAACATAATTTATGCTGTTGTTAGACTAAAACATGTATACCAAATCTCATTCATCCATCACCCCTGCAATCACTGACCTACAGTGGCTTCTCAAGTAAAGCCTCAATCTTAAATTTTGGATTTTTCTTTTCAAATCCCTTCAAGACTTTGCCCCTCCCCATCTCTGTAGCTTCCTCCAGCCCTTAATAGTCCAAGATATCTAGGCTCCATGAATTCTGGCCTCTTGTGCATCCCTAATTTTAATTGCTCTTCCATTGGTGGCTGTGCCTTGAGTGCCTCGGCCCTAAACACTGGAATTCCCTCCCTAACGTCACTGCTGTCCACCTCCTTTCTTTTAAAACCTACCTTTATGACCAAGCTATTGGTCATCTGCCCTGATATCTTCTTTTATAAAAACAAAAAAACTGCAGATGCTGGAAATCCAAAACAAAAACAGAATTACCTGGAAAAACTCAGCAGGTCTGGCAGCATCGGCGGAGAACTCTTTTCTTCTCCGCCGATACTGCCAAACCTGCTGAGTTTTTCCAGGTAATTCTGTTTTTGTTTCTTCTTTTATAACTTGGTGTCAAACTTTCTTTGATAATCACTTTGATATGTTTTGCTATATTAAGGGTTCTATATAAATACAAGTTGTAGCAGTTGTTATTGTTCCATGTGAATTTTCTTGCTTATCTACACTGCTTCTGTCAAAAGCCTTAGATGTTTATTGATATAATGGCCCCAAACCATGCAAAAAAAAAGCTCACAGGAGTTACCTCCATTTATACCTATAGTGTGCTGACGTATATTTATCCCCAAAAATGTAGGCCTGAATTTACCTGACATTGGTGGACCTGAGATTTCTGGAAGTTGACAGAAATTTTTAAAGAAATTCTTATTGAGACCTCTGCTATACTTAACCAAAGATCACCCAATATTCTTTAAGCATCTTTTCCCTTCATGCACTGAGAAGACCTTCCCAATAGATATATCTCTGCATATTAATAAAAGAACAGCAGCAGAGGCAAAGGGGGTGAGGTGCAATGGCAGAAGACTGCAGGCCTATTACTTAGACATATTGGACAAGTTACATTTGCTCTTGTTTTACATTGTTTTTTACATTCTGGCAAAGGCAATTAAGTTCCGCAGGAAATGTGAATGTAGATTCCCATTGGCAGAATCGACATAACCTAAATTTCAGTATAATTTTGGCATAAATAGGATCAGGAAAATTATCAGCCAAACTGTAGAAAGCAGGCCCGTGTGAATCAAGTACTTAGCAAAGCAGATTTAACATATTTATACACTATGGATGGTAGCAATTGCTGAGTCAGTTGCATTCAAATTTATCAAGCTGAAGTGGGTATTTTAGTGGACTAGCAATTCAGAGGTCTAGGTCAATAACCCAGAGAATGGGAGTTCAAATCATACCATTGCGGTTTGAGAGTTTAAAAATGATCAATGAGCTTATATCAGTAAAGGTGACGGTAAAGCTTTTGGATTGCCATAAAAACTGTTTCACTGATGTCCTTTAGGGAAAGAAATCTGCAACCCTTGCCCAATCAGACCTATATTGGGAAGTGGTGGCATAGTGGTATCATCATTGAACTGGTATTCCAAAGACCCAGGGTAATGCTCTGGGAACCCGGGTTTGAATCCCACCATGGCGAATGGTGAAATTTGACTTTAATAAAAAATCTGGAATTAAAAGTCTGATGATGAGCATGAAACCATTGCTAACTGTTGTTAAAAATCCATCTGGTTCATTAATGCCTTTTAGAGAAGGAAGGAAATCTTGCATCCTTATCTGTCTAATCGACATGTGACTCCAACCCCCACAGCAATGTGGTTGACTCCTAAATGCAAGGGCAATAAATGCTAGCCTAGCCAGTGACGCCCACATCCCAAGAATGAATAACAAGTCCCACACTAAGGTAGCTGACTCTTATCAAAGGACTGCAGTGGTTCAGGAATGCAGCCTACCGCCACGTTCTTAGATCAATAAGGGATGGACAATAAATGCTGGCTTTTCTAGAGATGCGTGGAATGATTTTTTTTAAAAAATGCAACCTTGATGGCTATCCATTCAAGGAATAAAAACAAAAAATGGTGGAAATACTCAGGTCAGGCAGCACCTGTGGAACAGAGTTAATGTTGCAGATTGATAGCCTTTCATCAGAAGTCACAAGAACAGTGGCTCGAGGAACGTTGAATGTCACAGAGACACCTTTAATCCTGGGTCAATCCGAAAAACGAAGGGAATCCATGTGGAATAAGCTGGGGCCAGAGACAGTTGCTGAGGAAGGATATGTAGTTGTGAAAGCATGTTTTAGTGGATCCTGATCAAACATGAGCAGATAATAGAACACAATGAGGGCGAACAAGGCAAAAGAGACAAACCAAAATCCCGTCAGATAGAAGAGCAGACTTTTTCAAAGTGGCATTCCTGGAGAAAGTGTGACAATGTATGAAACACTACCACTAAAGCAAAATACTGCGGATGTTGAAAATCAGAAATCAAAACAAAATGCTGGAAATAGTCAGCAGATCAGGCAGCATCTGTGGAGCAGAACACAGAACTAACGTTTCAGGTCGATGACAATTCAAGGATCCAGCAAAATGATGAAATAGCCTGAAAGGACAGCAATGGAATTGGATGGCAAAGTGGTGTCAAAGAGGCTGATTATAATAAAATTAAGCTCTGATTTCTATTCAGCAGAAACTACTTGATTCAAGAACTGCTACTGGAAATATTCATCATACAAATTAAAAGTACACCAGAAATTTAACTTAAACAAATCAGGGCTAAGAATCCATATCCTGCCATCTAAGTGCTATATATTGGGCCATCAACATGTACCACATATTGTTCAAAATACTGTATATTTGTTTTTATTGTGCTGATAATATGAAAATTTAGACTTCATCATTGAACATCAGTATAAAGACTGTTGGTTTGTCCACTGAATTAAACTCACCCAGTGCAGAGCACAATCCAAATTCTAAGCCCAAATCTTTTATCTGGAGAATATAATTGCAGGCAGGCACCTCAACAACAATTTCTTTCTAGATTATATGGATTAAATTTAACTCCAATAAAATCATTGTACAGCTTAATAAATCCAAATACTTATTCATTAGATTCATTTACTTAACTGGATTGATTTATTATATATTATAAAGGGAACAAAACCATGGTTAAATGGCTGCTGTCTGCACAATTTTACCAGTGAGCCACTGATGTCATTTTATTAAGAAGGTGCCTGCTTAGCAAAATTGGCATCATAGTTAAGAATTAACATAACAGATTATACACTACGCAAGCATTTATATGCTTAATTTAATCAAAGTGAAGGTCAGAGGTTCTTACTTTTGGAGACGAAAGGTTGAAAAAAAATTGAAAGATGAGTTTAATTAGGAAGTAAAAATTAGATGGCACCAAATTTGAATTCTAAAAAGCCTATAGATCACAAGAGAAAAGGGATACTAAGTGGGGGAGGGCAGTGGGGCAACGGGTTGCAAGACCAAGGAAAGTTTGAGTTAGTGTAGGAGCTGGTGCAATGTGCCTTGCAGCTGAATTCACCCGTCTCATGCTCTGAACAGGGAGCTACACTGAAAGAAAGCAGAGACCAGAGAATCAGCAATATTGGGTTGTAACACACACTGACCTGTGATATGTTGCAACTTCCTGATGTGAATCAGTTTAATGTCAGCCTCATCTCCTCATTTCAAAACTTTGGGGCTCTACAGGTCAGAATTATTTTAAACATTATGCTTCTTTGCCAATGTTAGGTTATCTCCTGTATCATTTCTCACAGTGGAAAAGAAAATTGTCTCTTCCTTCAATTAACAGCTTCTTTTGTTCTTTCAAACTCTTAATTGATTTTCTTTTGCTTTTTGCCTTTCTCAGTGAATGGATCCCACATTTTCTTGTTTACTATTGTGCTCAATTCTTGGTTCTAATTGTTTTAAAATCCCACGTATGTGACAGATTGAGGCCAAAATCTTTTGCATTGAAGGTGGGTAGCAAAATTAGTTAGGGAGAAAGCATCTGGAGGAGGAGGTTCCACAAACATCCCCATCCTCAATGATGGAAGAACCCAGCACATCAGTGCAAAAGATAAGGTTGAAGCATTCGCAACAATCTTCAGCCAGAATTGCTGAGTGGATGATCCATCTCGGCCTCCTCCAGAGGTCCCCAGCATCATAGATGCCAGTCTTCAGCCAATTCAATTCACTCCATGTGATGTCAAGAAATGACTGAAGGCACTGGATACTGCAAAGGTTATGGGCCCTGACAATATTCCAGCAAAGGTACTGAAGACTTGTGCTCCAGGACTTGCTGCGCCCCTAGCCAAGCTGTTCCATTACAGCTACAACACTGGCATCTATCCATCTATGTGGAAAATTGCCCAGGTATGTCCTGTACACAAAAAGCAGGACCAATCTAACTCAGCCAATTACTGCCCCATCAGTCTACTCTCCATCATCAGTAAAATAATGGAAGGGCTCATCAACAGTGTAATCAAGCGGCACTTGCTTAGCAATAACCTGCTCACAGATGCCCAATTTGGGTTCCGCCAAGCCCACTCAGCTCATGACCTCATTATAGCATCGGTTCAAACATGGACAAAAGAGCTGAACTCCGGAGGTGAGGTGAGAGTGACTGCTCTTGACATCAAGGCTGCATTTGACCAAGTGTGACATCAAGGAGCCCTAGCAAAACTGGAGTCAATGGGAATCAGGGGGAAAACTCTTCGTCGGTTGGAGTCATACCTAGCACAATGGAAGATTGTTGTGGTTGTTGAAACTCAGTCATTTCAGCTCCAGGACATCACCGCATGTGTCCCTCAGGGTAGTGTCCTCAGCCCAACCACCTTCAGCTGTTTCATCAATGACCTTCCTTTCATCCATTATAAGGTCAGAAGTGGGGATGTTCACTGATGATTGCATGATGTTCATCACCATTTGCAACTCCTCAAATACTGAAGCAGTCCATGTCCAAATGCAGCAAGACCTGGACAATATCCAGGCTTGGGCTGACAAGTGGCAAGGAACATTCGCGCCACACAAGTGTCAGGCAATGACCATCTCCAACAAGAGAGAACCCAACAATTGCCCCTCGATCGCATTACCATCACTGATTCTCCCACTAGCAATGGGGGTTACCATTGACCAGAAATTGAACAGCACCAGCCATATAAATACTGTGGCTACAAGAGCAGGTCAGGAGCTAGGAATCGTTCAAAGAGTAACTCATCTCCTGACTCCCCAAAGCGTGTCCACCATTTACAAGCCACAAATCAGGAGTGTGATGGAATACTCACCACTTGCCTGGATGAGTGCAGCTCCAACAATACTCAAGAAGCTTGACACCATCCAGGACAGGCAACCACTTAATTGGCATCACATCCACAAACATTCATTCCCTCCACCACCGATGCACACTAGCAGCAGTGTGTACCATCTACAAGAAGCACTGTAGGAATTCAGCAAGGGTTCTTTGACAGCACCTTCCAGATCCATGACTACTACCATCTAGAAAGATTAGGGCAGAGATACTCACTCACTCAAGCCACTCACCACCCTGACTTGAAAATATATCACCGTTGCTTCACTGTCACTGGTTCAAAATCCTGGAACTCCCTCCCTAGCAGCACTGTGGGTGTACCTATACCACATGGACTGCAGGGGTTCAAGAAGGCCGCTCACCAACTTCTCAATGGCAAATAGGGATGGGCAATACATTCTGGCCCAACCAGTGAAGCTCACATCCCATGAATGAAAACAAAAAGCCTTCTCAATCCACTCAACTGAAAAGTGATAAAAAGCCCCTCTGCATTAACAGTCCTTGTTACTCACCCACCTTCATGCTGCAAAGTGGGGAGCACTTGCCAGATGAAGAGATGGAGGAGCTGCACAATTCTTCAGAAGATAAGAACATCAAGAGGGCTGAGGGCGATGAGGGTGAGGAAGCTGAGGCTACAGGGGAAGGGGCCATAGCACAGGCCACATGAGGCAGGCATGCACATGAGGTGCTAATAGCCACCAGATTTCAGGAGGATGAGGACGAGATGCAGTGATTTTGCCCTCAGGTCACTGGGCTCACATGCTGGGCCCACATTACCAGCTGTGTTGCTATCCTTCTCGTTTCAACCATCCTCTTCATTCTCAGACTGAGTAGCTACACATTACTCCTGCTTTGAAGGACGGTGAACCCTCAGGAACCTGTAGCCTTGCTGAAAGGGGGAAGGCCACCCGGCATCACACATCAGATGATGCAGCCTTTTCAAACAGGTCTCTAGCATCCCAGTCACTATAGCAGCCTACAAGAGGCAGGAGCAGGAATACAATCCTCAGTGCGCTCATGGTAGTATGCCTTCAGTCTGACAAGGCGTCTCAAGGAGAGCAATCTCCAGCTATGGGCCAATTCCTTCTGTGTGACTTCGTTGGTGAAAGTGTGAGGTTAGATTTGGGCCAAGCCAGGCGAGAATGTTCTCTAAGTGTTGATGCCTGATGCCTGTTAATCATTCTGAGTCCTCAGCATTACCTCCATCCTCATAACATTGACATCGGGCGTTCTCAGTGAGGGATGCAGGGCTGCAGTCGGCCTAACCTTTCACTGGGCATGGAGGACCTCACAAGGACCATATTCAGGTGCATGCCTGCCACACTAATGTCTTTTAGGGAAGGAAATCCCCTGTGCTTACCTGGTCTGGCCTACATGTGACTCCAGACCAATAGCAATGTGGTTGACTCTTAAATGCCCTCTGAACAAGGTCAATTAGGGATGCACAATAAATTCAGGCCTGGCCAGTGATGGCTATGTCCCATGAACGAATATAAAAAAGAAACACAGGAACATGCCCCCTCATCGACACAATCATTTTCCCTTGGTGGCCAGCCATGGCCCTATCTAGTCCCTAGGACCATGTCGCCCTCAAAGTTCAGTATTGTTGAAAATAAAGAGCACACATCGGCTTCATTCCATCCTCGGTCCTATCCCATTTCCACCCTCAACATTGTCTTCCCATTTAGCTAACATATGCGCATCAAGATCAGGCTCAACGGTTCAAGTGATCCTGACACTACCATCTGAAATTAGCATAGCAGAGCTCACTGAGCATCTAGGTGAGGGGCCACATACCAGAACTTATAGCCCAGCGCTGCATCCCTACATGTCCATGATAGCCTTATGGGTGCAATTCAGACAACTCCAAAGTTGCTGATGGTAAACGCTGTAGCTTTGAGCGCCAGGACAAAGATGTGTTGATGAGGGTCAGACCTCAGGAACATTGAGGTGGAAAGCTGCACATTAATATTGGGCAGTTGTGCAGATTTTGATCCATCGAGTCAACAATGATGAAGGCAGACATGAGCTCACACGAGCTCAGAGTGTGGGCTAACAGACTGAACATCCTCACGGCTGACGGAGAGTTCATGGAGATCAAGGAACGATTACCCGTCTCTATGGGTATCTACATCTCTCCTTTGACACTACGCCTTTACCTTTCCACAATGCAGAAGAGTCGGAGGACTACATGAGCCACCGTCTTACACAGCCAGGAATGAACATTACTTGAACCTGCAAAGCATGCCTAAGAGATGCCTTGCACAAGCACACTTTCCATTGAGTGTGATGCTTCGCTGATGTCGGGAATGAGCTGGGAACCGACACTCACTGTTATGAGATGGCTGCATAAGGGGGATAAGAGTGAGACCTGATGATCTGATTGACCACCACTCAGCTCAGCAAACAGAGGAGCCATACACAAGAGGAGATGTGGAATGTGGAATGGATGCAATTTTATTTTAAATTTCTGGAAATTATTTACATCTGGTGAACACCTGTGCAATCAGTGTGCTCCTAGTGTTTCTTGATCTTCCTAACCTTATCGCTACATTTTGGTGCAACATCCACAGCGGAGGTGACTGACTGCTACACCCTGTTGTCTGTGATGACATTAGCAGGCACCCTCTGGAGGGTCCAGACCTGGAGTGCCCTGGCCTGCTTTGGGTCACCTGCTGTAGGTTAGATGCACCCTCCTTGGCCTGTGGAGCTGCAGTTGACGGTGTCACAGGCAGAGGGGATTGGGATCGGCTGGACACTCCCGGAGTCACCTGGTGGATGACCCCGTGGTGTCCAGCTGCTTGACCTCATCCCTATGGGTGCTCAAGGGCCTCTGGCTGACACCTTGAGGAGAAGCGGCACCTGGAGTGAGATTGAGGTGCCCTGGCCCCCTCTCATGTAGCCACTGCTGGATGCCACCAATGCCCACAGTGATGGATGACAATTCCTGCAGCAGCACAGGCACTATGTCAAACCAGTGTTGACCTCAGTGCGCTGGCATGCATGACCTCAGACTGAATGTGGACGGCCTCCTCCATGTTTGTTGCAATCTGTGGAATGCATCGGACAACCCTGTCTGACAGTCCATTGACTATCGCTGCAGTTCCAACATTTGAGTTAGGACCGAGTCCACAGGCTCATCATCTGACTGGGATTCAGCAGAATTCTTGCCTCCAGCAGTCCTCCGAGTGTTGGTGACCTTAGATTGGCCTGCCTCTGCCTGCTGTGGATCAGAATCAATGCTATGCTCACCAGTTTGTGGCACTGAGCCTGCTCTCTCTGTAGGTCCCAACAAGGTGTGGGCCTATGCACTGGTGGAGGGTATGGGTGAACGCTGTGATGGACCTTCCAATAGTGTTTCACCTGGATCCTCATTGAGTTGTCCTCTGGGCTGGTGATGAGTTGCTGGCTCCTGGTGTCCCTGGAGCATTTGACTGTGGTGCCTATTAAAGAGAGGAGAGATAATTAGTGCATGGAAACAGATTCCAAAACATAACATTGGATTCACAATGTTGCTTTTTGAAGGAGAAGCTGGTGAATGGTCCTCATTTGGGTCTGCGCTGCCAACTCAACATCGCCCACAAGCATGGTCCTGGTCCTTTCCAGCCAGCTCAACAGCACGCTCCTCATAGGGAGTGAGAGACTTGAGCTCAGGTGCCCCACCACCAATCTGGAACCTCTCCCTCTTATTGTGGGTGAGCTTGTCCTGCCTAAAGACAGAAGGTGAAAATGTGATCAGGATGCATGCCAAGACAGATGATAAGGATGCCTAGCTTGTATGGATGCTCAATGGAACCCTGCATGAGATGAGTACATGAGCTGCACAGGACATGAGCCCAGTGTGTGTGTGATCCCTGTGGAGAGTCATCCTGCAAATATCTGATGGGCTTGTGAAAGTAAGAGCAATGAAGTGGTTAACTTACCCTGGTGGAACTAATGAGATCATTCATCCTGTTCCTGCACTGGACGGCTGATCTCTTATGGGCTGAGTTGGTGCTCACCAGCCTGGCACCTCCTCCCAAGCCACCGTTGAGAGGTTTTTGGACCTTCTGCCATCACTGGGGTAGAGCGCCTGCTGTTGATCCCCTATGGTGTCAAGAAGGTGACCCAGCAACACTTGCTAAACTTGGGAGTTGCAGTCTTCTTCTCTTTGGTGGTCATCTGTCTGTTGCAGCAGTCCTGGGCTGCAGACAGTGAGAGGGCTGCGCACGTGTGCAATTTAAATATGGTGCCTGCTGCAATGATCCGCTTAGGTCACAGAAGGGCAGGCGAATAACAGGCCGCCTGTCCGTGATACAACATGTTTCCTGTTGATGCATGTTTAATGAGGTGAAAAACATACAATCTGGCCTGAAAACCCACCATTGCAGCCGGCACGAAAAACACCACTTTTCCTGCCCACCACCACACTTGCCTCATGGAGTGGAAAATCCCGCCCATGGGGCTGAATTTTTCCGTTAGCGAGAAGGGGCCGGCTCGCCGACACAAAAATGATGCGGGATGACGTCAGGCGGAACCCCCACTGTCATCCCGCCCTATTTAAATCTCCAGGAAGGCGGGGGCGCAGCAAAATCAGCTGCCGTCCACCGACCTGTCAATGGCCATTGAGTCACATGTGACACCTTAAGGCAATAGGAAAAGGATTGGAAGATTGAGACTGTGTGGCGCATCATGGGGATGCCAGCATGGGCACTCAGGCCCTACCCTGTCCAATCTTGCTATCACTCACAATTGGAGGAGAGCACCTCCCATAAGCTGTTTAGCCTTTTCCTTGAAGAAGTGAGAGTTTTAATGGTGGGGATGGCTCCTTCAATGGTGAGCATTGCTGATGGTGAGCATTTTGTATCCACAGGTCCTGCAGGAAGATGGAGGAAATGGAGGCAATGTTAATGGTTGAGGAGTGTGTGTCAAGTTGAAGTAACAGATCTGGAGGTAAAAGGCTGTTAAAGTGGAGAAAGTGTGTTGGGGTTTTGAAACATAATTTCTGCAAAGGGAACTTTGCATCCATAAAGCAAGATGCCAAGGGACCGCATTGCAATATTGGTTTGCCCTGAAGGGTGGTAATATGAGGTGCATTCAGGGAAACCAAGGCTTCACACAGCATACCAAGGCAGGCTGAGACTGAGGCAGGCTGCAACCAAAGAGATAAGATTTTAAGATATACTTAACCAAATGGAAAGCCAGGAAGAACAGAAGGGCTCCTCATGACCTCATATAATAGGCATGTGGGTCACTTCCTGCCATTGCATCCAGTCCCTACCTCTAATGACCACTGCCACCTCGCTAAATTACACTCCTGCCCCTCCACCCTCCCCCACATTCTGGCCTCTCTCTTCAAAGATTCCCTCCTATTCTGGGACTGGAGTCACATCTATGTAAAACCAAGCAGAGCTCCTTCACTCAAGGACATTGATGCATAGTACTGCTCATTGTTATTTGCTCTGACACTAATTCATTATTTGTCATGGTGGGAATTGAATTTGAAAACATTGGATTTCTAGTCCAGCATCATAACTACTGAGCCATTCTACCCATAAATTCCACTATGGCAGCTTCCCTTAGCTATGTAAGCATGGGAATCAGGGAAGCTCACCACCCCACACTGCCCCCCACCCCCAACCACTTGTTCCCCCCACCTCACCCCAATGGCCTTGAAAGACCTGTTGAGATCATTGACAGAAGTTACTGGTGGGCACATCTTGGCATTATGACCAGGTGAGGAGGGGTCAAATGCCTCCCCTCTTGCCCTCTCCTCGTTTGACCACAATGGGTGTTTTTGTTTGAAAGGGTATTGTTGCCAATTCAATGAGTACTTAACTGTTTACGCTCTGTGATCATAAAAATGAAACCAGTACGACAGGTTTTCTTGAGCTTAACAACGAAAGGGATTGGCTTTATTATACTTAAACTAATCTAGGTAAAATAATTTTAAAAACTTTCGTGCACAAATATACACACACTCAAAATTCACACACAAATACAGATTACAGAGCGGGGAAGAATAGATTGGCCAAATTAGAGTCCATAAAAAAGAGGAAAAGAGTATACTGTCTGTAGTTTGATGACTCGGCTGGCTTCAGAATGAATTCAATGGTCTTGATGCTTGATATAGATGACTGAGTTGATTGTTCTTTTGGGGACAGTAGTGCTGGGTTTTATTCTTTTAAGGAATCTCTGTCTGCAGTAGGACATCCCTGGATGGTCACAGTCATCAAACAACTCTCGAAGCTTACCAGGTGGGTTGGAGAAAAAAGGGAGGCAGGAGGGACCCCGCTTAGGTCTTCTCCCTAAACTACTTGGCCTCAGTTCTGCTGAGAAAACATGTGTTCAAAATAAACAGTTGACTTATCATGTGGCCATCCTCCTCCAACTGCCAGATGAATTTAAAGAAATACACTGTTCATATATTCTAAAGGTGACGATGCTCATGTCTGGAAATTAATTTAGCCAGGGTCTCATTGTCAAAGCAATTAGTATTAATGGCCCATCTCAAACAGTTGAATACCTCAGGTGATTGCCATATATGCTTTCCTAATGAAACAGGAGATGTGAGTCTTTCACATTCCCTGAAGTCATTGTTTTTGAAGTGTTTTGCAGACAGACTGCAATGAGTTTGAATGTGTAACATATAGTACAACAAATTTGGTTTCGTCATCTTAGGCTGTGAGTTCAAATCACTTTAGTCTCTGTGTTTTTAAAAAGTCTGTTTTTAAAAGTTCCATTCAGATTTCTAGCCTGTGGATTAAAATCAATTTTTAGAATAAAGCACATCTTCATGAAAGCATTTACATTGCAATACACTTGGGGCCTTAGGAGGTAATTTTAAATTTGGTCAACATTATAAAATAAACAATATAAAATGGCCACCCATTATGCTTCAATGTAAGGAAAAGCAATGTGTGGTGTATAATGGGCAGTTAATTTGATATCATTCATTTTCCACCAGGAGGCAAAGTTAAAATTATCTTGTTGCCTTTAAAAGCATCTTCCAAACTCACAGCCACTACCATCTAGAGGGACAAGGGTGGCAGATAATGGGAACACCACCACCTGGAAGTTCCCCTCCAAGCCACTCACCATCCTGACTTGGAAATATATCCCTGCACTGTCGCTGGGTCAAAATCCTGAACTCGCCCCCTAACAGCACTGTGGGTGTACCAACACCACAGGGACTGCAGCGGTTTGTTCTAAGAAATTATGAGGATCAGGTTCGCAGGCGGGTAGTTTGATGCGGAAACAAAGAACAGGAGACTAGCTTGCTAGGATAATATTATTTTATTTTGCTTGTTTCCTACCTAGCCTACATAGGATAGAAACCAGGTCCGATACTCACAACGGGTCTGGCATAATTGGCTATATACTTACTCCACGAATTACTGGAACTGGGAGCCGTCAGTTCTGCGGAGGTGCCGCCTGTGACCCACGCTCAGCGATTAGCTTAACCCGGAGCAGACTCCCCGAACTGGGGACTTTCCAGGCTTATATATGCGCTACTTGCCGAGTTCACTGAGTCCGCGTTGGGCACTCGTCCAACACATTGTTTAGTACTGGGCATTGTTCCCATGCGGTTTCGGCTCCGACTCCCTTCAGTAGATAACAGGAAGTCTCTTAGCAACGTCTTGTGTTCTAGGTCAACTGGTGCCTGGATCCAATCTTGCATGTATTGGGACACCATGTTAACCCCTTATATTACATTCCACTGATTGGCCCAATACATGTAACGATTATACAAATACATAATAATAAGCAATACATTGTTATAACATGTACATGTTTTGTTCCAGTTGCTGCCGCACACGGCAAACATACGTACAGGTCAGTATATTACAACAGGTCAGAATCACTAAAACTCCGATTAAAATGAACAACGGAGGAAATAGGGAACGTCGTGCCGTAGTTGACAGCCCATTGAACAGATCCCACCAGTGATGGGCGGATTCCACCTCTACTACATGAGCAGCGTGTACTACCTTTTGGCCATGTATAAAGGTGGACACAGTCACCCGGGTAACATTGATTTGATGTTGTCGCAATATCTGCTTTAGCTCTTCCGAGCGATCGAGGGCCTGTTTAAAACGCTCTAGCGAGATACTCCAAGGGTGCAGCCATACCTGCCACTGCATAGTGGTGAGGTGTTGCGTTCCGCTGTAATTGGTCAATAGGTAAGTATGGTTCTGCCACCGCCATCGATAGATGCCAGTAAGGCAACCTGAAAAAGGGGTCGTCGGGAGTAAGGCATGGGCATGACTAGTGGCCACACAGAGCGTATGGGGACCAATCTGCCACATCATATCTCGGGGTGCCTCAATCATCCATTCACACAAAGCCGTGTCTTCTGTAAGGCACGGGTCTCGATATCGATCCATCAACAGACAGGCCTTTCCTTGATCCGCCTGCTCACACGCGGACAAGTCATAGGTAAGATTGGTGTCCGGACTGAACCAATTCCCTTTTGTTTTGAGAAAGTAATATCCATCAGATGTAATGACCGGCAATACGTAATATCGGCACACCGTCACAAAATCAGTTACATTCAAGGTTACAAAATGTCCTTTACACAGCGTTGCATTACACCATGTTTTGTCCGGATAGGTGTTCATCCATAATTTCTCAGATACGTTCCACACCCCTCGCCAGGCCTGAACATTAGGCGAAGTGACTATTCGTAAAAATCGTTCTTTTTGCAAATGTGCATGCAGCATTTGGATACCGCAAATTGTCCAGTTCATCTGTACAGTAAAATTTTGGAACAGCCGTTGAGTCGAATCCCACACGTCCAATTCCCATTTTAAGGAATGCAGCAAAATTCGTGCAGTCTCTTCCTGCGTCATCATGGCCGACGGCATCCATCGGCCAATAGTGTACAGGCCTTGTGCAGTTGCTTGCCCCGTACTGGATAATTTAGTACGGGTCACTTCAGAGTCTATAGCATTGGATATCCCCATTACTGTCCCTGCCCCTCCTAACAAGGTATCGTACCATGCCCGTCGTCGCCGTTTAGGGTTACATTCGGGTATGACTGGCAGTCGGACTTGCCAATGTACATTGGTTTGTGCGGCGGTGCTGGCCATTGTCTGACAAGTCGACGCTATGGGGGCCAAGTGTGTGTGGTGTATGTCAGGGACAGTTATCCGGGGAGTAGTTTGGGAAGTCAGAACTGTGAGGGAGCCCTCTGAAACGCCAGACCACCCCCTGACCAACCAAGCCATTCGGCCTCTGCCAGTGATTGTTGTCCCATTAACAATCCACATCTCTCCGTCTGTAGTAATAGTAGTCCATTTAGTACCATTTTCCATATTACACCGTTTTACGGCTCTATTCCAACGACACATATTCACCTGGGCATGGATCGTTAGCGTACAGCCGGGGGCCACTACTGTACCCCACTGTGGCCTCCCACAGCTATCGGTACATCTGTACAACGTACAATTGCTAGTAATAGTCATGATATCGCATCGGTGTCCGGAGGAGCACGTGAAATTGTCCTGTCTCCGCTTTTGGTCACTGACTTTCCAGCCGATAATATGTTCCGGGGTACCATCTTTGCCTATCATTAGCTCCAATTGGGGGGTTGACATACTCTGTCCCAGAATTCCAACAGTCAATAGCACATCCAGAGCCCACCACCATGCCATGATCCGGATCTATGGTAACTAGAAGACGTGGGCTCATGTTTCTCGAAGGTAGCATTGGTTTGCCGGTACATTATGCCAGGGTGTTTCTCGAAGGTAGCATTGGTTTGCCGGTACATTATGCCAGGCTGAGTTCCCTGGATACATTATTGTCACCAAACTATCCTTCCCTTGAGCGATTATTTCTGCCGGTTTTGGAGGGCCATTTGGCTGGCGTACCCAAACTTTAGCCCCCTTTACATCAGTGGATCCGAAACCTCCCGTTCCCCGTTCGGTTATTTTCGTAGGGGCCCCCGTCTCCTCCACAGTGGACATGTCACAAGGTTTAATTACCAATTGGGCGATCTTATCCCCCTTATTAACCACGTAGGGCTCGGTGGTGATGTTGACTAGGATAACCCCAATCTCTCCCTGATAGTCTGCGTCAATAACTCCACCCATGACATCGATCCCTTTCAGCGATAACCCAGACCGTGGGAGAATGTGTCCATAAGTCCCGGAAGGGCAAACTAATCCCAAGCCGGTTTTAACTACCGTTGGCACTTGGGGCACCAACGTCCGGGTAGTCAGGGCCCGCAAATCAAGCCCCGCTGATGCCGGGGTGGCCCGGACTGGCAGTTCCGCTTCCGCATCGAATTTCCACATTTTAATGGGACGCGCCTCGGGCGTGTCACATACCTTTATCATCCTATTTAAGGGAGTAACTCCATTCCCCAATGGACGATTGTTAATTTGTTTTACAACTCGGATGAGGTTCTTTTTCCAATTTGTCAAATCATTCGCCCCCCCCCGCCTTCCGAAGAGAGGACTTCAAGATCCCATTCATCCGTTCAATCAGTCCTGCTGCTTGCGGATGATACGGCACATGGTATATCCATTCGACATGATTATCGTTGCACCATTGCTTTATCCGCCCTCCCGTAAAGTGCGAACCATTGTCGCTCTGGACTTGCATAGGCATCCCGTAGAATTGTTCTATCATATCTAAACATCGCAGGGTTGCCTGCTGATTATTATGGCGACAAGGATGGGTCACCAGGACCCCAGACATGGTGTCCACCGCTGTGCAAATGTGCCTGCATCCCTGGGATGTGGGCAATGGGCCCACGAAGTCCATCTGCCAGCTTTGGCCGGGGCCTTCTCCTCGGTGAATGTGCCCCATCATATGCTGGGGCACTCCCTGTCTTTGGTGTTGGCATTGCTCACACTGATTCACTGCGGTTTTTACATCATCTACCAGCAGGTCTATACCCCGATCCCGGGCCCATTGTAGAGTCCCTTGTACCCCCCAATGCCCAGCCTTTTGGTGTGCCCATCTGGCTAGATCCACCGAGGTGTCCCTCTGTATTACCATAGCTCGAACTATGCCGTCAACATATCGGTTATGGAGGGCTTCTGCGTCATTTCGGGACGTGTGGGCGTCCACGTGTGTGATAAATATCCTTAAATGCTGGGCCTTCTCCCAAATTTCCTCCCACAGCGGCCTACCCCATACTTCCCGACTTTGGATCATCCACTGATTGGCCTGCCATGTGGGCATCCACTGAGTCATCCCGTTAACTACTGACCATGAATCGGAAAATAGGTGTACCCCAATAATTCCGGCCTGCATGATTACCATATGCACCGCCTTGAGCTCGGCCCACTGGCTGCTCTTACCCTCTCCCAATTCTTCCAATGTAATCCCTTGCTTTGGATTATACGCAGCGGCCTTCCACCTACGCCGTCCTGACTTCCATTGAGCTGAGCCGTCCACGAACCAAGCAGTGGCTTGCTCTTCCGGCGTCAGCTCATCGTACCTTTTCCCAAGTTTCACAGGTGATTCTGTGTATTCAATCACCTCGAATCTCACTTCCCCTCCCTCAGGGGCCTCCGCCACTTGCTCATGTAAGACTGACACCCCCTTCTGCCCAGTCTTCACCCTTTCTGACACATACCATTTCCATTTGATGATACTACTTTCTTGGGCCGTCCCTATCCTATGTGTAGTGGGATCACTCATTACCCACGGGAGAATGGGTATAGCCGTTCTCATAATTACTTCGTGCCCTGCTGTCAGGGCCTCGGTTTCCACCAAGCTCCAGTAGCAGGACAACAGTTGTTTCTCAAAGGGGGTGTACCTCTCCCCCGCCGGGGGTAGTTTACGAGACCAAAACCCCAACGGCTTCCTTACGCGTCCTTGTTTTTGCCATAGACTCCAATTTGCATAGTCTCCCTGTGCCGAAACCTGCAATTCGACCGGTCCTGACTGTATTTTTCCTAGGGATACAGCCTGCTGTATCGCTTGTTTGGCCATCTCGAAGGCGAGTTGATGGTTGTTAGTCCATTCAAACTCTGCCTTCTTCCTGGTAATTTGGTATAATGGTCTCAGTATCTGTCCCAAATGTGGTATATGTTGCCTCCAAAAGCCAAATAGTCCAATAAATTGCTGTACGTCCTTTTGCGTGTGAGGAACTGCGAAGGCCTGAATTTTATCCCTGGCCTTCTCGGTAACTTCTCGTTCCCCTTTATTCCAAATTATCCCCAGGAACTTCACAGTCTGGGAAGGCCCTTGTATCTTTGCCGGGTTGATTTCCCATCCGTACCCCTTCATGTGTTGGACTAATGCGTCCAACAGTGTTTGTATCTGGGCCTGCCCACTACCTTGTATCATTATATCGTCAATGTAGTGGGAGACCATTACGTGGTCCGGCACTTCGAACCTTGCCAAATGTTCCGCCACTATCCTATGACATATAGTGGGGCTGTGCAGATAGCCTTGAGGCAACCGTGTGAATGTGAACTGTCTACCTTCCCACGTGAAGGCAAACTGTTCCTGTCTATCTTCGGGGATTGGGATAGTAAAAAAGGCATTAGCTAAATCGATCACCCCGTACCAAGTACCAGGGTGATGTTGTATTCGTCCTATAATGGTAACGGCGTCAGGTACCGCCGCCGTCAGGGCAGGGGTGTGGCGGTTCAATTGCCGATAGTCCACCGTCATCCGCCAGGATCCATTAGCCTTATGGACCGGCCACAACGGGTTATTCCAAGCAGTCGTACACGTTTTTAATACCCCCGCTTCTAAGTAATCCTTAATGGTGGCGGAGATCTCTTTGTGTCCACCGGGAATTCTATACTGTCGTAGGCTGATCACCTTTTCGGCTATTGGGATGGGAAAGGGGTCCATTTTCACCTTTCCCACCAATACCGTGCGACAATGTATTAAGGTTCCAAATTCAAATTTACCGTGTCGCAGGTATAGGGTTAGCCCTGCCAGCACGTCCATTCCTAGGATCCACTCGCGGACCGGTGTTATGATTACAGAATGGGTCCTAATCGGCATTGCCCCTATTCTTAAGGGTAATTGCACCATTTTCCCTTCTATCAAATTTCCTCCCAATCCCACTAATGTGACTGGGGTTCCTTTAAACTTATGGGGAGTTCCATGGATTAGGGTGGCCTCCGCCCCCGTGTCCACTAGAGCCATAACCGTCTGAACAGATTTGCGCCAATAAATGGTCACCGCCACATGTGGTCTGATGTCATCGGCCGACCATTGGCTCGTTTGTGGGCAAATCTTCGGGGCTTGGCCCAATCCCTATTGGTCCTCCCACTCATCCTCTTCTGACAACGCCGGGTACAGGCGTTTAGCACCTCTTCCTCTCTTATTCTTCCCCTTCTTATTCGCATTGCGAGTGCGCCGGTCCACCTTGCAACATTCTCTGTAAGGGGTTGTCACCTCTCCTTCCTCCTCCTCGGAGGACTCCCATTGCGGTCGAGTGGGAGTCCTCCCTCTATCTGAGGTAACGTTCCCCGTCTCCCTGAACTGACATTTCTGTATTAATAGTTCTACCAATTCCTCTGCCGTTACCCGTGGTTCACGGGCCTCGGTTTCTACCCTGGACACTTTAAAGTCCCTTTCGTTTACACATTTCTTGCAGCTCTCTCGTGGGCCTCCCATCAATGTCCGCAACCGGGACTTGTGCTTGCATCAGCGCTTGCCATAGGGCTCGGCGGGAGGGTCCGGGGTTGCCTCCTTGATTGGGGTTGAATCTAGAGTCACCCCGAGTTTCCGAGCGACGTCCCTCCCTAGTCCCATTATTACCCCGGCCTTGCACCCCCCAGTCTCCCAATCCTCCCATCTCCCGCATCATACTCCGAGCCTCCCCCAACGTTTCTCCCTTGCCACTCAGCATTATGGTAAGTAGCAACGGCTTATAATGTGGGGGAGCCGTCTTTACCAGGTGATCCCTGGCTTGTTTGCTCACATTGACATTTTCTATCTCATCCAAGACTTCTAACAACAAGGCATCTCGTACACATAGTCGGGTCAATCTCTGTATCCCTTCCTTAATCGTGGTCCACATTCCTTCCAAGGGTGGCCAGTCAGACGGGAACGGGTATTGTTCTGCTACCGCTCGGGCGTACATCCCGAATAGAGTCCCCGTACCCCTTTCCCCTACCATATCTTTGGCCTGTCGTCTATATGCCAGGTCTATTGCCGCATCTTTGGCCAATCCCCCGAATTTGGGCGCATCTTGAAAATCTACCTGGACTTGCTGTCCTCCTTCTTCCAAAAGCCTAGGCCGTCTCTGAACCTGTTTTCTCCGGACGACCGGATTCGCTCGCACCTGGGGTGGCAGCTCATCTTCGTATTGATCATCCGAATCCCCCCATATATTCCCGTCCCAGTGGTCAATATCCCAGCCGTCCCCATTATTTAGCTGCGCCACAAACGCCCTTATTTGAGTGGGGTTCACGGATCGCGGGCGCTTTCGCTCACTCTTCCGCTTACTAGACGACAAATGTGTGATCGCCCCGCCCTGCTAATTCCGTTAGTGCTGTTATTTCTGCCTTTAGTTTTATAATTTCTTGTCTTAACACGGAGGCATCCCCGCTACTGAGCCCCTGCTCATGCTTAAGGGTTGCTATTTCAGCCTCCAACTTCTGACGCCTGTCAGACTGCTGCTTACAAGCCGCCGCACAAGCCCACATCCGCCTCTGGATCCCTGGCAAGGGGTTCCTTGAGGGGACCGGGATTTTCTCAAGGGTGGATAGCAGCGACCCTGGGGTGGTTCCTACGCCTTCGGCCTCCCAGTTTTCCGGTCGCCCCCCACCCTTCCGCAAACAGGCCGCTACACTATGCCACGGCCCTTGCCATCCTGGGACCGCAACCGCCTCGGCCTGCCCTTCTGGTTTCTTATTCCTTTTCCCAAACATTGTTTCGCATCAAAATCCCTCCTCAATTGCGATTGATCCTGCCGACTACGCCAAAATGTTCTAAGAAATTATGAGGATCAGGTTCGCAGGCGGGTAGTTTGATGCGGAAACAAAGAACAGGAGACTAGCTTGCTAGGATAATATTATTTTATTTTGCTTGTTTCCTACCTAGCCTACATAGGATAGAAACCAGGTCCGATACTCACAACGGGTCTGGCATAATTGGCTATATACTTACTCCACGAATTACTGGAACTGGGAGCCGTCAGTTCTGCGGAGGTGCCGCCTGTGACCCACGCTCAGCGATTAGCTTAACCCGGAGCAGACTCCCCGAACTGGGGACTTTCCAGGCTTATATATGCGCTACTTGCCGAGTTCACTGAGTCCGCGTTGGGCACTCGTCCAACACATTGTTTAGTACTGGGCATTGTTCCCATGCGGTTTCGGCTCCGACTCCCTTCAGTAGATAACAGGAAGTCTCTTAGCAACGTCTTGTGTTCTAGGTCAACTGGTGCCTGGATCCAATCTTGCATGTATTGGGACACCATGTTAACCCCTTATATTACACGGTTCAAGAAGGCAGCTTACCAACACCTTCTCAGGGGTACTTAGGGATGGGCAATAATTGCTGGCCCAACCAGTGACTTCCACATCCCGTAAATGAATATAAAGGAAGCCTCCAATAGCTAAGTGCCTCTCTACTGTTGTTTGTGCCTCACATCCCACCCACAAGTTCTTCATTGCTTTGACTCCTTCCATTTCAACTTTTCCACTTTGTTTTGCCCCACCTCTATCTTTCATGCCCTCAGTCACCATATCCTACCATCTGAAATTTGCTCCTCATCCCCTATCTCCAATCCATCTACCCCCACTATCTTTAAGGCTTTGCTCATAACCCACCTTGAGTAAGCTCCTAAATCTTTGTTTGGTTTGCTTCCAGTTTTTCTTAATGCCTCTTGGAAGTGCTTTGAGACATCTCCTACATTAGAAGTTCAATATTAAATTCAAGTTGTTCTTTCCTATTGTTCTAAATCAATATGCATTAATTAGTTTCAGTCCCATTGCTGATGAATCATTTTGAGTACACCATGTAATGTAGGACCTCACAATTTCTGTTTAGTAGAAGTTATGCTAGAAAACAAATTAAAACAGAAAAATAACTCTCCTGTGTAATTTTATTTCTTTTTAATACACTCTTTTGATGTGACATCCCTGTGATGGTTTCCCATCTCTGATCTTATTTTTAAGATAGTTCATTTATTTCTGTTTCCCTGTAGTATTGCATTTGAATCCAATTTATCATTGCTTGGTTCATTTTCACATTAAAGAACTGCGTACTATTTAATGATTGACATGCCAGCTATGAATGAATCAGCCCTGTCAAACTTTATTTAGCTTTGAATTAATAGCTGGTAGCCATTGATGTAGTGTTTAGAAAGGGTAATTTTATTGAAATCAATTGCTTTATTAATTATTTACAACTCCATTCAGTGTATTAAAAACTGGAATTGCATATGCAGACAGAATTTTGTAAAATAGAGCTATTGGAAAGAACAAGTGTGTTTATCATACTTAAGACTATTTACAAAAGTGGCATAATATGAAGCTGAAGTATTTTACAGGCTTATAGCCAAAGTATAACTAAATGCTGTCTGTTGTTGCTCACATGCTTACATTAAATTGTGATTAATTATTAAAGTTGTTGCATTATATCACACTTATATTAATAAAAAATTTACAACAACAATAAATTGTGTTTATATAGCATCTTTAACATAATAACAAATCCCAAGGCTCTCTGACATTTGACAGGAGCATTATAAAACAACATTTGACACAGAGCCACAGAAGATGATATGAGGGCAGATGACCAAAAACTTAGTCAAAGAGATAGGTTTTTAACGAGCGTCTTAAAGGAAGGAAGAGGTAGAAAGGTATGGGGAGAGAATTCCAGAGCATAAGTACTTAGCAGCTGAAGGCACAGCTAGTGCTTAGGGAGCATTTAATATCAGGGATGCTTAAGAGGTTAGAATTAGAAGAGTGCGTGGAAGTCATTAAATAGTGCACAGCTCCACTTGTGAAAATAAACCAGAGCCATGGCAAAATGGGTTCAAATACAATGCTACAGTGGAACAGCAATAGGTGAATGATCCTTATACTGCTTGTATTGCTCATTATCAACATAATTATTAATTAATCCATAAATCAACCCTTTACAAGAGAATTCATTCCTTTCCAACCCAGTCCCCCTACTCTCAATCCTATTCAAGCACTGTAGCTCTGCTCAGAGTCAGTGTAGAAGTTGAATGTTAATGGCCTGCATGCACCTGAGAGTTTATCCTCTGTCATTTTGGTTCACAAATCCGATGAAAGGGCTTGGCTGTTCATGCAGCTCTGTAACAGGTCGCAGACCAAACGCACCCTAGGATATTTCCCATAATTCCAGCTGCTTGTGATATATATGCATATATTTTGGTAATGAGATAAGTTATCTGAGCATAATCAGCATGCAATGATGCAATAAACTCTGCTGTGCACTGGCCATTCTTCGTGTTGGTCTTCTTTGTCAGTGCCAATCAATTTGTAACAAAATGAGCCATGAGGATGGGATGCACAGGCAAGACATGCACAAATATCAGCAGTGAACACCAGCAGGGTGTTGAACAGGTCCAGCTAATTCCGGGTGACCTTCCCATTCAGGTGGCAGAGATTTCAACTGGATAGCGCAGAACCTCAATATACCCGCCATTGTACAGCCATACCCCTGCCAAGTAGTTCAGAGCAGACTAGGCCCTGTCACTGATTTCTTGGTTTGGTAATACCTGGACATTTCCAACCACCAACTGGACTGATTCTGGGTGAGTTTGTACTGCTGGACTGACGCATGGGGGTGTTTTCTCATGAGCCCTTATGTTGGTCTCACCTGCCTCACACATGAGGTGTGCATGCATGAGACTCTGTATCATTGTTATGGACAGCTGCAGTGAAGTGTTTACTGTCTCACTGTTGAATTTAGGAATGGGACATTATGGCTGCACCCATGGGATACAATGGAAGACGCAGAATATGTGAGAGGGCTCAAGAACCATTGAATTCACATATTGGAATAATGAACATGTTTATCAAAGCTAACAACATTTTGGAACTTGCATGTGAAAGTCAAGAGGTCGAGACTCAGAGTAAGGTAATCCTTGAGCGCAAAAATGCAATTTCACTATTGGAAATTGGCCCTGAAGTGTATGAAATGTTAATAAACCTTCTTTCTCCCACAAGGCAAAGGATGCAGCACTCAAAACAATCACCACCAAGGTGGCGGAACATTTCAACCCTAAGCGGCCGCAGGATGAAATCTGAGAGTTGCAACATCTGAAACCGTAGTGGCGGCCATGGGCACAAGACTTCAGACTGGTACTGGCCCTGAGGTCCCATGATGTACTTTTTCCTGCCAAGGAGCCTCAATGGGAATCCTGATTGGAGGAACAGTAAGTGGGAGAGGGAGGACATGATGTAATTGAAGCAGTGGGCCAGGGAGTAAACTCTGTGCACCTAAAACTTGTCAACTTCTCAATTGCATAGCAGTAAATGCTTCCAATCTGCAGTTGAGCAATCACAGTGATTTGATACAAGTGAGCCCTCATTTTAAGCTGCCACATTCAGCATCATTTCACTTTAGCATCTTGAATAGAGGGTCAGTATTCACACTTAGTGTCGGGATTTTCAATTTCCTTTAGTATTGTTTCGCGTCACAGCTAACAGAGCATGTGTGACCTGATTGGCATTTCCTGCTCTCTGAGCATCTCTTTCATTGCTGCTTTCCTCCCCGATTCCCCCACCTGCCACTCCATCAACCCCTAAACCCCCGGCTCTCTCGCTCACCTGCCGCTTCATCATCTCCCACGGCTTGCTCGCTCACCCACCCACCCGCCAGCCACTTCTCTCCACGGCTCGCTCACTCGCCTTCTACTTCCCTCCCAAGCTCTCCACTCTTCTTCTTACCTGAAACACAACACCTATTCAGGCTGTTTGCCTCTGAGCTGCAGTACCTTTAGTAGCCAGTGCCTTAGGTTGCTGCTTGGCTGCAACATGACATTGTTGAACTCTTTCTGATTTTCCCAGGTTTACTGAAGCTTCACCCACAAAGTAATGATTTTAGGCACAAATAGGAACTGCACATTTCAAATGTAAAATAAAATGGTGAAAAAAGCTTTTTATGGGCTCCTTCTGGCTGACAGGAGCTGTCAGTGGGTGGATTCCTCTTCCAGGCCCAATCTATAGGGCAATATTTTCCCCCCCCGTCGGAGGTGAAGTTGAAGGGCGGGCGTGCACAGACATGCTTCCGATCAGAGGCGCGGTGCCCTTTTACGTGGGTGGGCCAATTAAAGCCCGCCCAGTGTGACGTCTGCACAGATGCGCTCTGCGCTCCCTGTGTGGGCAGGGGGAATCCCAATATCAAGAGTGCGCTCTTTCGCGCATGCGCATGAAAGAGCGCACTCAGCTCCCTGAGGCTGCACTTAGCCTCAGGGAGATTGGCTCTAAATGTCAAAAAGCAAAACAGAAAAATAAAATTTCCCTAACATTTCCCCTCATGTGACACATGAGTTGGGACATGTCCATAATTTTTACAAAAACTTTATTAAAATTTTTAAAAACCTATATGAAACCTCATCTCACCCGTGGATGAGGATTCATGCTTTTTTTAATTCACATTGGGGCTCCAGGTCCTTTAACAACTTCATTGACTCTCAATGGCCAACTGAGGCAGGCACGCAGCTGATTTTGCTGTGCCCCCGCCTACCTGAAAATTTAAATGGGGTGCAGAGACGTAGGGAGTTCCCGGCCAACGTCACCGTGTGTCATTTTACGCATCGGCAAGCAGGCCCCACCCCTGCTTGCCGATGCGTAAAATCCTGCCCATACTATTTTAGCTTCACCAGGCCTTCTGTAGGGTCAGTAAGCAGCAATGATAGAGTCTGCCCTGTCTGCTTAAAGTTAGACTTTCTAGAGTCAGCTATTTAATTTCTGTTCCTACTTAAATATTGCAGCAGGTAGACTTATACTGATTAAGCTCACCAAACTTCGAACAATCTTACCAGGACATGGTGCCTGCTGGCTGGAGCAAGATGCGGTTCCAGGATGAATGTCCAATGTGTAGGATTCCTATAGAGCTGCAAAATCACTTCCACATTGTGAGTTCTTCATAGTTGTTTCACTTCCACACCAGTTGTTGTTCTGCTGGATGTAGAAGGTTTGAGGCTTGAATTCTGTTCAGTCAAATCTTCAAAACCATGCTGACGCCATGTTACATTCTTCTCTTTGATGTAATACCAATCAAAAGATATAGCTTGGTGAAACAATAATGTAGGCTCTTTATTTGAAGATAAAACTATCTACAAATATATTAAATAGGAGGCTCAGTATGTGCATCTAATTCCTGGCATCTGCTGCTTGCAGACTGAATACAAGTCATGGGACTAACACAGGACATCCTGTCGAGGTATTAGTGATTGACAGTAAGCTAAAATATACTCCCTTCAAGATGCATATATGTCATTTAAAAACACTGCAATACTGATCATCGTGGTTCAAAATAGAATGTTAACCTTGATGCACTGTCTCATTTGCTGCAGAAGGACTCAAGTAAGCTGTGAAGGTGCAATTTTCTCAATAGAGGTGATAGATGATGACTTTCCAGTCACTGCAACTGAAATTACAGCTGAAATGCAGAAGGACTCAGTGAAAAATGTCCATGAACATCCTTTGAATGGATGGATAGAATTTGACCAACTAAAACAATTCCACAATCATTGCAGTGAGTTGTCACGTGAGTAGTACTGCATCAAGTAGGATCATAGAGTGATGTTACTTACTGTTTTGAGAGGTAGAATTCTGGCAGAGCTCCATACTGAAACGTCAGTACGAAATACATACAGGAAAGCATGCTGATTTACTCGTAAAATTATTCATTCACCCATGTAGAGGCAAAGAGGATTAATATATTGGTGCACTCAAAGATGGTTTGAGGACTAAGGGAATATCCCTCCACTGGAAAGTGGGGGAGAAGAACACAAGGTAGACAGTCTCTAAGATAGACAAATGTAGACAGTCTTACACAGAAGCAAAGATTTCAGTGATGAGACATGACCTGATATCCCTTCCAGCAATCACTGAGATGTTCTCTGAGTGTAGTTCACTGTGATTCTCTGCTCCATTGAGGCCCACATGATCCACTCAATGGCCAATCCTGCAGAGGCATGTGAACACCTCCGTGACTGTTTCAACGGCTATTAATCAAGTCGGTATCCATGGAATTGGGGTAGGCTTTGTCACACACAAACAATGTAATTTTATACCTTGTAGTGGTTAGGAAGGGCTGAATTTTGAGTTATGAACACATTGTGACAACTTTAGGCATACTTCATGTTGATATGTAAGACCCTTTACATGTTACCACACACAATCTGATAAGTCAGGAAATGAAAGCTCTTTTGAGAAAGTGTGAGGGGATTTTTCCTGGAGCTTGCAAAGGCTGATTTCACCTTGATATTGGAAAGGCAACAACCGTGTACAACTGAATGACCCTATCTCACTTCTGCCTTCCTGTACTGACAAAGGTGATGAATTCCCCAGCTCTCCTATAAAATGCATCAGTGACCTGATAAACACTTGTGTGCTCTACTCTGCCTGATAGGTTATTTTATAGATGAGGTTTATAATGTGCATCGTATGTTAAAGGCCTGGGATATACTACAAGGCAATTAATGAACCCCTGATGTATTACAGCCTTGATGCATATTGCTATATATTTTTGAATCTACTTGTCACATTCCAGATTTTCAAATGCATTTATATAGTTAAAGTCACCATGTTGAAGGACATAGCTGATGAGCTACAAATGTGCGGCAATTGACTGCAAGTAACTATTTCAGCCTCGGCTGCTGGTCGTTGCTGTTTTCTGATCAGATGTTAAAATATATGTTGGAAGAAGTATGTAACTTCAACATTTTTTTCTGAGTAGAACATTATGTCCAGAAAACATTTATAAATATTTCATACGAAACATGCAGCAGCAAAGCTTTGCCACTATGCATTCAAGTGATATTTGATACAAAACTAGATCAATATATTGCACAAATGTAATGTATTTCAGATACAAAACTCCTCCTTTAATGTGTAGTGAAATAAATTCTCTTTTATTCATGTCTAAATCACATACTGTAATAATGTTCTGTCCTATCACTTTCTATCCATCTTCTCCAGCTCCTGCCTGAATGAATGCAGCCCACAGCAGGTCACTGCTAGTAACAAATGATGATCCATGCGCATTCTTTACATTATCTCTCAATGTCAAATTCTCCATATGTATGTTGTAAATCAGATAAATTGTATCTCCCTCTTGCCATATCCAAAGGAGAGAAGCAAATTTTTCAGAAGAAAAATAAGCTGTCTTGTGGACACTGAAACATACATTAATAGTTTATCTACTATCTCAGGTAGTTTAGCCATATGGGTGAGAATATGACAACTGTCGATGTTTTAAACCGACAGTCAATGTTTTAACGCATGGGTCAGTTTGTTAGTGTTTCATAACCAAATCAACTTTCTTCACTGGGATTAGAATTTATCACTATCAACCAATCAGATTATTTGAAAAATAGAATTAAAGCCTATCAACACATTTATATTGAGTGGTGTATGGAATGAAGGCTATTAGAGTCAATTAAATTGATTGGAGATGAAATGAGACTGTTGCAGCCAATCAGCTCAGTTGTGGGAATGGACTGAGGATCAGTAAATTAGATCTTAGCTTATCCCATTGTTCTTGTGCATGATCTTAAGGTACCAAAAATTTAAATTAGTTAGTAGTTTCTGAGAGCCGCATCTACAGGTGTGTTTACCTTCGAAGAAAATACATGCAGCAAATAAACTACAAAATGAAGCATATAAAATATTAATTTTTCTCAAAGGAACACAGGCCATGCTGGCCATTGTGTGAAGTAAATATTTATTTTTTTCAAAAACGTTTGCAGCTGTTCTTTAAAGGTAAAGGGGTTTACTCTGGTGTAAATGAATTAGCTGGATTCACATCTGTATTTCTGTACCAGCACTTGGAGAAATGTCAAAGTTTGGAAATATCGAGCAGTGATCATGACAATAAGACATACCTTTAAGGTAGAAAAATGTCCCAAATCACACTAGAGAGACATAAAGTAAAAAAGACACTGAGCTAAAGAAGGACATATTCTGAGATGTAACCAAAAAATGTGTCAAAGAGATGGGTTTTAAGGAGGATTTTAAAGGAGAGGCAAGTGTGAAGCAGAGGGTGTTAGGAAAGGAATTAGAGTTTGAAGCCTAGGCAGTTGAAGGCATGGCTGGAAGTGGTGGGAAGAAGGAAGGGGTCTGCTTAATAAACCAGAGCTGTGGAATAAAGAATCTGAGATGGGAAGGTGGGGTGTGTTGGGGGTGGAGGGGGAATGGTTTTAGGAATTGATAAGATCACAGAAATGGAGAGGGGTGAAACAGGCCAATTGCAGCTGAAAACTTGAATGTAGTACCAGCAGGAGCAGTAGAAGATTGGATTTGAGTCACTTTTACCAAAAAAGCAAAGGATTTAAGCAAAAGAATGACAACTTCAAATGCAGGACTTTGTGGGCTGGAAGCAAATGTTTTTTTTTCATTCATTGGATGTGGGCATCACAGGCTAGGCCAGCATTTATTGCCCATCCCTAACTGCCCTAGTTCAGAGGGCATTTAAGAGTCAACCATATTGCTGTAGGTCTGGAGTCACATGTCGGCTTTACCAGCAGATTTCCTTCCCTGAAGGACATCAGTGAAGCAGCTGGCTTTTAGACTTTTAATTCCATATTTTTTATTGAATTCAAATTCCACCATCTATTGTGGCAGGATTCAAACCCAGGTCCCCAAAGCATTACTCTGGATCTCTAGTCCAGCAACAATACCACTACACCATTACCTCCATGTGCCAGCAAAGCAGGGCTGATGGGTGATTGGGACATGATGCAGGATAGGATATGTTGTAGGATGTTGTGTGTAGTTTGGTAGGTCTCATAAAGAGGTTCTGAGTCTTATATAGTTGTACATTAAGTGTTTATTAACTACTTGTAACTATATGCATATAGACAGTATAAAGTCTAAGCTGGGAGTTGTCTCTATGCTTGCCTCTGCACATGTTTCTGTCCAGAACAAGACTGCACTGTGGATTGGCGTCATGTGTTTCTTTACAGAACAGTATGGGCGGTTTTGTACCCAGTCCCACGTTAACCCTTTTACTACACCTCCCCCCAAGTCTTTATCCAACATATTTGTAATGCATCTGTGTTTAACCAACATATTCACATTACTTCTATTACCTCTTCTCCATCCCTCAAGTCTCTGTGTTTACAGGTTCAGGCAGTCTGGGCGCTTTATAATTCTTCAGATCTTACCTTTACAACAGTGGGAGGAGTGGTGGACGCTGTTGTACTGGGTAAACCTTGATGAATAGGAGGTTATTTTTGAAGTGGTCGTTCTGGTGTTTGGTCATCTTCTTCAATTTTTCTCCAACGTATAGTAGGAGGGTCACCTCAAGGGATGAGGACGAGGCTCCTCCTGTTCCTCCTGATTGTACCTTCTGGATTGCTGATAAGGTATGACTGTAGCTGGTCATTGTGTCTCTGGATAATAATTCCCTCTCTACCAAGGTCCTTAGTCCAGACTCTGTCGTCCTTGTGTAAATGTGACAGGTGTCCGCGGTACCTTTTGTTGTAGGTGGAAGCCTGCTTCTGCCTTTAGGACTGCTTTATGACCTAGATGTTTTGGTAAATCTTTGGCTGCCAATCCTGGTATTAGTTTCTTTGGCAGGATTTGGAGCTGTGTGCAGAGTTTTCTGCCCATAAGGAGTTCAAATGGAGCTAAAGCACATTGTAGTGGGGTGGACCTGTAGGTTAACAGTGCTGTTAAGAAGTCATCGTTCTTCCTCGGGAGAACTTTAGGGCATGGACCCCTCTTTCTAACTCACTGTTCGACTGTGGGTATCTTGAGGAGCTGGTACTGTGCTAGAAGCTGTAAGTTGTGGCAAATTTGGTGAAGTATTCTTTTGCGAATTGTGGACTGTTATCCAATGCTATCTGGTCCGGGATGCCATGACTCACAAGCATTTCATTCAATGCTCTCACCACTGCCTCTGTGGTTGTTATGTACAATTGCTTCACCTCAATCCATTGGGAGAAGTAGTCCACTACAATGAGGAAGTATCTGCCAATGAAGACAAATAGTTCTGTCGAAGGGTCATGAGGACTCGAAACGTCAACTCTTTTCTTCTCCGCCGATGCTGCCAGACCTGCTGAGTTTTTCCAGGTAATTCTGTTTTTGTTTTGGATTTCCAGCATCTGCAGTTTTTTTGTTTTTAAAAATTGATGCCCAACCGCTCCCACGACCTGGTTGTAAACTATTTGCTAACATGTCTTCAATTGCTCTTGAAATTCCTGGCCACCACACTGCAGATTTGGCCCATGCCATGCATTTGGTAACACTCAGGTGTCCCTGGTTTATCTTTGGGAGGATGTCCAACTGAAGGAAGGCTGGAATAACCAGCTGCTTGTTATATACCAGCAAATTGTTGATGACTGCAAAGTGCTTCTGATGTTCAAGCCAAGTCTTTATGGTATTACCGTTTGGTCTCTGCTGTGGCCACCCTTACTGACAGTATCAGTGGATGCTGGCACACTCCTCATCTTGCATTTGTTCTTAGTGGATTTTCTGGATCTTTCCTGTGGTAGCCAACAGGTGTCTCCATCAATTGGAAGTATAGTTCGGGCACCTTGATCAGGATAACATCATGTTTCATTGAAAGGTCCACTGTGACCCTGGAAAATGTGTCAGCCATTGTTTGTTTTTTTCCCTTGAATGTATACCCCACCTCCTATGTGAAACTCATGAGGCTTAGAAAGAATCTCTGGATTCTGAGGGGCAGCTCCTTCTCATGTAGCAGTGAGACCAGTGGCTTATGGTCTGTTTCAATTGTGACCTTTAGGCCAATAATGTTACCTGAAAATTTATTTCATGCCCACCTGACTGCAGGAGCTTCTTTATCAGTCCTGGCATATCTTGTCTCTGTGTCTGACCATCCTCTGGATGCATAATACACTGGTCGGTGACATCCATCCAGTTGTTCCTGAAATAAGACTACTCTGAGGTCTGTGGACAAAGCAACCGCTGCTATGGTGATGGGCAGGGATGGGTCATAGAGGGCCAGGATGTTGGTTGAGAGCAGCATGGCTTTGGTGCAACCAAATGCTTGCTTTTGGTGTCTGTCCCAACAGCATGCCTGGCCTTTTTTGAGAAGGTGCAGGGTTTCTGTGATCAGCACCAGATTTGGTAAAAGTTTTGCCAACTGATTCACCATAACTCGGAACCTTCGGAAGTCTGGAATTGAAGATGGGCTGGGAACTTGCTAATGGCTTTTGTCTCCTGTGGTTCCACCATGATGCCTTTGTTGATGACGATGTGTCCTAAAAACTGAATAGAGGTCTTGGAGAATTTGCATTTCTCATTCAGTATCAGCCCTGCTTCCCGGAAGTATTCTAGGAGCGCTGTGAGTCTTTTGCAATGTTCTTCCATTGTTGTGCCGTGGACCAAAACATTGTCCATATGGCAGATGACAACACCCTAGGCCTTGCAAATTTACTGACATCTTGCGTTGAAAGATTTCTGGTGTGAAGGTGATTCCAAACAGTAAGTGGCTGAAGCAGAATCTGCCAAACAGTGATGAACGTGGTTAGGAATATAGACTTTTCATCTAGTGGAAATTGCCAAAAACTGCACTTAGCATTGAGCTTTGAAAACATTGTGCTTTTAGAGGGTTTAGGCAGGCTGTCATCCGCCAAATTCATTGGCTGAACTTCTCTCGTCACGGCTTTATTGAGCTGTGTCAAGTCAACATGGATATGATGGATCCATTTGCCTTAGGGACTGGGACCATCCTGGAACACCATTTGGTTTGCTGAGTGATGGGGGAGATGCCATCCATTTTTGTCATCTCTTGCAGCTGTTGCTACACTTGCTTCGTGACTAGATGCGGTATTCTTTGTGGCGTGAGCAAGCACATGGGCTTAACATCCTCCCTCAGTGTGATCCTGTGTGTGGTCCTCAGTTCACCCAAATCCAATAAAGATTTTCAGGAACTCCGTTTTAATTTTGGAAGCAGGCCCTTGCTGGTTGAATTTGTTAATTTTCTGTAGGAGGTTGAGGTTGACGGAGGCTTTTTGGCTTAAAGGGGAACATTTTTCGTTGCGGACAATGAATAGGGTCTCTCACATTCTTTTGTCTCTGTACCTGAGTGTCACCCACAGAGCACCTTTCACTGGGATTTTGATGCCGCCTGTTTCAAGGATCTTGTTACTGCTCAAATTAAAATATGTTTCAAATGAATTTAAAACTTCATCAAATTTGCTAGGGATTTATTGATTCCTTGTCTAGCTATTATATCGTCGGCTATTAGACCTACCAAATAAAGCAATGTATTAACCTGTTCAGCTTCTGTCTTTTTGCCTAGGCCTGAAGCATTCATGTATCTAAGGAATCTCTTTCTCCAACATACGCAATTTTGTGACTGGTCTGGGCTTTGGATGAGTCCAATCGGGCTGGGGAAGGTAGATTTTAGATCCATGCTCATGGAAAATTAGAAGTGTGTACAGTTTTAAATGCTGTAAGGAAATCCAAAGTGTCAATGCCATATGCTTCTTCTCAACAAGGGTTTGTCACACTTGTCAGTTTTGGCGGGCTCCCTCTGTAATAGCACTCACCATTTCCATGTTTTCAATTTTCAGCGGCGACTCCCTTAATCAACCTTTTTGAGTCTTGCCCACAGTATCTAAGTAGTTCCGGGTCGTGAAACCATCGATTCCCAGCTTTTGCTGGGTTTTTTAACCACCGATTATTTTAAATTTTTTTTGATCAGAACTCGACCATCATGTGTTCAGGTGCCGACTCAGGACTCGGGCTGTTTGCAATGTGTTTTAAAATGGCAATTCTTACTGCTGCTGACTTAAAAGTTTTTTTTTACCTCACCCCTCCGAGATCTTCTGACTCTGCGCTCTTTGGGTATTAAAGCTGGATTTCCTCTGGATTCAATGGAGTCTCCTGCCGCAGTGTGGAGCTTTATTTCTGCCTTCAGCTTCCAAACCTGCTTTAGAGTTTTTTCCTGGTGATCTCCCTCTGCATCTTCACTTCTGATGCTTCTCATCAAGTCAGAATGCTGGGCCAGGGTTTTCCAGTCGGCGTGCGGGGGCAGGTCCGACACACCAGCGCGTAACATGGCGCACGATGACGTCGGGCGTGCGTCCTGATGGCACCGCACACCATAGCGATATTTCAGAAGGTGGGCGCGCTATGAGTACGGAGGCACCCCCCACCATTAATTAATGGGCCAGTTAAGGCCCTTGCGGCAGCAATTGATTTCCATTTTGCACAGCCCGTGCGATTTTCAGGGCGTCGCATGGGCACATCGGGCAGGCGGGTAGGCCACGTTTTCAAAAACCTCATCCACGGGCAGGATAAGAGGTGAGTCGGCTTCTAATGCAAATTGTTAGAACTTTAGCTTATTACTTGCTGCTAATTACTTGTGTGAACAGGGCAACTTCATTTTGCTTCAGAGCTGTTTTAACAGAAAGAATAGGCTTCAGTTCAGGACTCCAGAGGAGTCATAATACTTGGGGTCTTCCAGGTTTCAGACAGCCTTCCCTTACCCTGGGAATGGGGATTGTGGTCTCAGCTGGAGACGCCTCCTCTCAGGAGGAAGAGAGGGCCAGAAGGGGGAGGAGACCAGGTGTCCCTTTTCAGCTTCCAGGGGTGCCACCTGCGGGAGGACAGGCTCAGGCACAAGGGGCACAGGGCAAACAGGAAGTCCATCGTGGAAGGGGCCGCAGAAGACGCCACTATCCTGCTGCCAGGCTTTACAGGCAGCGATGCAGCTACCTCAACATGTCTGAAGTGCAATGCCAAAGGAGGCTCCATGCCTCAAGGAAGACAGTGGCCTCCATCTGTCAGGTGATTGGCCCTCAGATCAGCTCCAACTGTGTGGGTGGACACCCCATGCTAGTGGCGCTGAAGGTCACGGTGTCCTTCAACTTCTGCAGGTCTGGGTGCATCCCCAGGAATCCCTGATTGAGCTCCCGGAGCAGCCTCTCCATGAGAGTTGCCGCTCTCTCCATGGAGGAGGCAGTGCGCTCGGCCATGAAGGTCATTGCATTGCTCATGCTCTGCATGGACTCCTCCATCACGGAGACCATGGCACACATTCCCTCATGTATCTCCGACAGATCCTCCACACACCCTGCTGGACTTCCAGTATCTGCTACCTCGGGGAGCTGAAGAATTAAATGCAAAAAAATAAAAATTTTAAAAGCTGGGATAAAATGCCCATGCATCAGAATCAGTCACCGGAACACATGGATGATGAAAATTCTGCCCAAACATTTTTATTTTGTTTTTAATTAATATCGGAAATCTCATCCTGCCCATGGATGAGGCATCCTGAAAAAGGCAAAGGCTGCCTGGCCGATTCATCCACCCACCAACCGTAACGTTGGGAGGGCAATGGAAAATCTCAGTTAATTGCTACTTTAATGGCCTTAATAGGCCTCTTTATTGTCGGCAGGTGTGCTCTCGATTCCAGCGCGCGCCCGCCAACTAAAATATCGCGCGAGTGGGTGATGACATCGGGACGCTCGCTTGACGTCAGCCCGCGCTATTTCACGCTCGAGCAGGTCTGGTATGCGCCTGCATCCCGAGCAAAGCATTCTGCCCCATGTGTCACAAGGCCTGTATTCAGAATTGTTTTTGAGTTGTTGACTTTTGTAGGCCTAGTCTGCTTTATGTTTGCATTTGATCATTAGCTTTTCCTCATGTTCTAGGCCGGTACGCAGCTCTTGTCATAATGTGTCTGATCTGTAAGAATGCTAAACAAAAACAGAATTACCTGGAAAAACTCAGCAGGTCTGGCAGCATCGGCGGAGAAGAAAAGATTTAACGTTTCGAATACTCATGACCCTTCGACAGAACTTGAGTTCGAGTCCAGGAAAGAGCTGAAATATAAGCTGGTTTAAGGTGTGTGTGTGGGGGGCGGAGAGATAGAGAGACAGAGAGGTGGAGGGGGGGGTGGTGTGGTTGTAGGGACAAACAAGCAGTGATAGAAGCAGATCATCAAAAGATGTCAACGACAATAGTACAATAGAACACATAGGTGTTAAAGTTAAAGTTGGTGATATTATCTAAATGAATGTGCTAATTAAGAATGGATGGTAGGGCACTCAAGGTATAGCTCTAGTGGGGTTTTTTTTATAATGGAAATAGGTGGGAAAAGGAAAATCTTTATAATTCATTGGAAAAAAAAAGGGAAGGGGGAAACAGAAAGGGGGTGGGGATGGGGGAGGGAGCTCACGACCTAAAGTTGTTGAATTCAAAATTCAGTCCGGAAGGCTGTAAAGTCCCTAATCGGAAGATGAGGTGTTGTTCCTCCAGTTTGCGTTGGGCTTCACTGGAACAATGCAGCAAGCCAAGGACAGACGTGTGGGCAAGAGAGCAGGGTGGAGTGTTAAAATGGCAAGCGACAGGGAGGTTTGGCTCATTCTTGCAGACAGACCGCAGGTGTTCTGCAAAGCGGTCGCCCAGTTTATGTTTGGTCTCTCCAATGTAGAGGAGACCACATTGGGAGCAACGAATGCAGTAGACTAAGTTGGGGGAAATGCAAGTGAAATGCTGCTTCATTTGAAAGGAGTGTTTGGGTCCTTGGACGGTGAGGAGAGAGGAAGTGAAGGGGCAGGTGTTGCATCTTTTGTGTGGGCATGGGGTTGTGCCATAGGAGGGGGTTGAGGAGTAGGGGGTGATGGAGGAGTGGACCAGGGTGTCCCGGAGGGAGCGATCCCTACGGAATGCCGATAAGGGGGGTGAAGGGAAGATGTGTTTGGTGGTGGCATCATGCTGGAGTTGGCGGAAATGGCGGAGGATGATCCTTTGAATGCGGAGGCTGGTGGGGTGATAAGTGAGGACAAGGGGGACCCTATCATGTTTCTGGGAGGGAGGAGAAGGCGTGAGGGCGGATGCGCGGGAGATGGGCCGGACACGGTTGAGGGCCCTGTCAACGACCGTGGGTGGAAAATCTCGGTTAAGGAAGAAGGAGGACATGTCAGAGGAACTGTTTTTGAATGTAGCATCATCGGAACAGATGCGACGGAGGCGAAGGAACTGAGAGAATGGGATGGAGTCCTTACAGGAAGCGGGGTGTGAGGAGCTGTAGTCGAGATAGCTGTGGGAGTCGGTGGGTTTGTAATGGATATTGGTGGACAGTCTATCACCAGAGATTGAGACAGAGAGGTCAAGGAAGGGAAGGGAAGTGTCAGAGATGGACCACGTGTAAGTGATGGAGGGGTGGAGATTGGAAGCAAAATTAATAAATTTTTCCAAGTCCTGACGAGAGCATGAAGCGGCACTGAAGTAATCATCGATGTACCGGAGAAAGAGTTGTGGAAGGGGGCCGGAGTAGGACTGCAACAAGGAATGTTCCACATACCCCATAAAGAGACAGGCATAGCTGGGGCCCATGCGGGTACCCATAGCCACACCTTTTATTTGGAGGAAGTGAGAGGAGTTGAAGGAGAAATTGTTCAGCGTGAGAACAAGTTCAGCCAGACGGAGGAGAGTAGTGGTGGATGGGGATTGTTCGGGCCTCTGTTCGAGGAAGAAGCTAAGGGCCCTCAGATCATCCTGGTGGGGGATGGAGGTGTAGAGGGATTGGACGTCCATGGTGAAGAGGAAGCGGTAGGGGCCAGGGAACTGGAAATTGTTGATGTGACGTAAGGTGTCAGAGGAATCACAGATGTAGGTGGGAAGGGACTGGACAAGGGGAGAGAGAAGGGAGTCAAGATAACGAGAAATGAGTTCTGTGGGGCAGGAGCAAGCTGAGACGATCGGTCTACCGGGGCAGTTCTGTTTGTGGATTTTGGGTAGGAGATAGAAGCGGGCCGTCCGAGGTTGGGCGACTATCAGGTTGGAAGCTGTGGGAGGGAGATCCCCAGAGGAGATGAGGTCAGTGACAGTCCTGGAAACAGTGGCTTGATGTTCAGTGGTGGGGTCATGGTCCAGGGAGAGGTAGGAGGAAGTGTCTGCGAGTTGACGCTCAGCCTCCGCGAGGTAGAGGTCAGTGCGCCAGACAACAACAGCACCACCCTTGTCAGCGGGTTTGATGACAATGTCAGGGTTGGACCTGAGAGAATGGAGAGCAGTAAGTTCAGAGAGAGACAGGTTAGAATGGGTGAGAGGAGCAGAGAAATTGAGACGACTAATGTCGCGCCGACAGTTCTCAATGAAAAGATCGAGAGAAGGTAAGAATCCAGAGGGAGGGGTCCAGGTGGAGGGAGAATATTGGAGATGGGTAAAAGGATCCGTTGAACTGGGAGAGGACTCCTGCCCAAAGAAGTGAGCCCGGAGACGAAGACGGTGGAAGAAGAGTTCAGTATCATGCCGAGCCCGAAATTCATTGAGGTGAGGGCGTAAGGGTATGAAACTAAGTCCTTTGCTGAGCACTGAACGTTCAGCATCGGAGAGGGGAAGGTCAGGGGGTATGGTGAATACACGGCTGGGGTTGGGACTGGAAGAAAGGGTGGGGACGGAGGGACAGGCAGGGGTGGAGGGTCCTAGATTGGTGTTGGTATCGATGAGTTGTTGGAGCTTGCGCTCCTTAGCACTTGAGAGAAAGAGAAAAAGTTTCTTGTTGAGGCGTCGGATGAGCCGAAGGATAAAATGAAACTGGGGGCACGCGCAGCTTTGAAAAAGGGTACGGCGGTGCTGCTGGAGGGAGAGGTCGAGTGTGTTCATATGGTGGCGCATGGCACTGAGAGTGGATTTCAGAATGTGACGGGAACAGCAGTCCGAGAAACGTTTTATGTCCCGGAGATACCTGTAATCCTGGGTGGGTTCGAAACATGAGGGGTGGAATTTCAGTTGAAATCCACGTGGGGTAAGTCGGAGACGGAGACAGTCACTGAGAAAGGAGACATGGCTGTGAAAGCGGGTTTTAGTAAACACCTTGTCAAACACTAGGAGGGAAATGGAAAGCAATGAAGGTGAACAAGGCAACAGAGAGATATGGAAATCTTGTCGCAGAGAGGAACAGAACTTCTTCAAGGAGGTAGGCATTTCTTGAAGAGCAGTGGCAGTCAATTAAACACAGAGATAAAAACAAAAAAACTGCGGCTGCTGGAAATCCAAACAAAAACAGAATTACCTGGAAAAACTCAGCAGTTCTGGCAGCATCGGCGGAGAAGAAAAGAGTTGACGTTTCGAGTCCTCATGACCCTTCGACAGAACTTGAGTTCGAGTCCAGGAAAGAGCTGAAATATAAGCTGGTTTAAGGTGTGTGTGTGGGGGGGCGGAGAGATAGAGAGACAGAGAGGTGGAGGTGGGGGTGTGTGGTTGTAGGGACAAACAAGCAGTGATAGAAGCAGATCGTCAAAAGATGTCAACGCCAATAGTACAATAGAACACATAGGTGTTAAAGTTAAATTTGGTGATATTATCTAAACGAATGTGCTAATTAAGAATGGATGGTAGGGCACTCAAGGTATAGCTCTAGTGGGGTTTTTTTTATAATGGAAATAGGTGGGAAAAGGAAAATCTTTATAATTTATTGGAAAAAAAAAGGGAAGGGGGAAACAGAAAGGGGGTGGGGATGGGGGAGGGAGCTCACGACCTAAAGTTGTTGAATTCAAAATTCAGTCCGGAAGGCTGTAAAGTCCCTAATCGGAAGATGAGGTGTTGTTCCTCCAGTTTGCGTTGGGCAATAGTTCCCATGTAACATGAACTTGTTTTCTTTTCTAAAATGATGCTGGCCCTGGATCACCTATTTCCCATCACTCAGTTTGTCTTATCTTGATAAGCTCAAAGTTAAAATTGTCGAACTAAACATCAAAAAGATGAATGAACTGATCTGCACTTCCAGTACTGGAATATAACATATTGACACTACTGATAGTCTTTGAAGATATTGACTTCAATTCTATTTTTAGAATTAGTCAGGCCTCTTGGACAAAAGAAATGAGCCTTTGGAGTTGTTTTCTACCTCTACTGGGAGGTCCCTCCCACTTGGATTGTAACATGAAATTTCAAACATTTTCTGCACAGTTGAACTTGACTTTCCAATACACGTCCCTCCCATGAAGACACCTTGCCAGAAAATGGCCATTTTAGACTTCTGAAAACTGTTGCCGGAGCTACTTTGGAGGTTAATATTTTAAGATATGGCAGGGCAGATTTTCTTGTTTCTGCACCTATTCTTACTGAACCACCTGTGCACAATGCACTGAAGAAAATTGAATGACAGGAGTTGCACACATAGGGGTGGAAGATAACCCGGTGCACCAGAACAGGTAACAAGGCAAATCAATAGATTCCAAAAAGAAGATGGTGGGGTGGAGTGTCCATCACCTTCCCATCTTCATCCAATTTAGTCAGCGACGGGGAAGGCCAAGAAAGGCCTTCCCATCTAGCGGCAAATTGAGGCCCTTAAGTGGCCAATTAAGGTCAATTTAAGGGCCTCATCCTACCACTGCTGGCACATCACCAGCAGAGGGAAGGGGCTCTCTGTCACATGCGAAGACTTTCCAGTGAAGGCTGGTGGCCTCATTTTGGGTACAAGGAGGTAACTACTGATTGGGCATCCTCTACCCACAGTGGGAATGCCGGCAACATGGGTCTCCCCTGTGGAATCACCCTCCACCTGCACTTAGCAATGACCCCATGTTCCCCATCGTCACTGGAGCCTGCCTGACTCACCCAGGCTGTCCCAACTTCATTCACCTTCTCCATTGTTGCTGGTCAAGGCATGTGCAGTGCCAGCAATGGTGCTGCTGTATCTGAAGAGATTCTGGCTGGAAGCACTTGGAGACATGATCTCTGCCCTTAAAGGGATGATAGTCCTGACACCAGTGAGCCAGTTGCCTGATAGACATGGACTCATGTTGAGGCTCTCAGAAACAGCCAGCTCCTCGATATCCAGTCTGCTACCAGGGCCACCATTACCGGGATTAAATTAATTCCCTGCCTCCAAGTGAATCAGAGGTCAGACATCTTCAATCCTATCAGGGACACCAAGAGTGGTGGCCACTGCTGGGACTGTAGCCAGCCAGGAGGATCAAGATGGAACAGGCTCCAGAATGGAGGTGAATGGAGCTGCGATTGTCGGGGCCAGTCAGAAAGGCCCCAGCAAGGTTGGGTGGGTGTCGTTGGTGAAGGCGGGTGGGGTTGTTTCTGTAGAGGCAGCCATTGCCTCCTGGGGGGAACCTCTGTGGGACACAGGGTGCCTGACCAGGCAGGCCCCCATCCCTCCTCCTGAGCTCACAGGAAGGCCCAGCTTTTACTAGGCGGTCTCCCCACATGGTGGACAGCTCCTTCCACTGATAGAATTATAGTGCTGGTGAAATGAGGCATTTAAGTGGCCTTTAATTGGGCACTTAAGGGCCTCAATTGACCTCTGGGTGCTAAGGCCATCCTCAACCTTCCCCGCTGCTGACTGAATTGGAAGAAGTTAGGAAGGTGCTAAGTAACCCACCCCATTGCCTTCCCTCTTGATTCCATAGCACTCCCAGCTACTTGCCCAGATCAGATTAAATTCCACCCACCTCAAGAAGCCCATGTGATCTGTTAAGTTAATGGGTCTAGTAATCATGCATTCTTTCTTGTAGGTAGGCCCTCCTGACACAATTTTCTCATTTACACTGCATCCTGACATTCCAAGACATCCAGGCAAAGGAACAAAAACATTTACAGGCCACGTGATGCTATGAACCTAAACAAGCTCATGCAATAAGAAAACGTTGATGAACAACAGCCTGTTAAGTTCATTTAGCCTGTAACTTCTGTCACCCGCACTCAATGAGCCCTATGCCTATCATGGATTTTATGTCAGCCAATTAATCCCCTGAGGGAAAGTTCCACATGAAACTCCATGTTGTTCACTGGTAATCTCCAGAATATACTTACCAAAACCCGCAATTACAACAATAGCAAATTGAATCCATATAATGCCTTTAACAAAATAAAACATCCCAAGGTGTTTCACAGGAGTGTAAGCAGATAATAATTAGCACTGAGTCAAAGAAGGAGAATGGCCTGAATCTTCTATTCAGGGTCAGACCCCTATTTGTAATCCAGGTCAGACAAAAAAATACACATCTTCTGTTATGGACTTGATTTTCCAGGCAGGTTTCTCATTAGAAACATTGAACGTTATTTACAGGCTGCAGCAGCAGTTACATGCTTCCATCAAGCTCGACAACTAAAAGAATAACTCCCACTCTAAGGTTCTCCGTGCTTAGGGCTGATTCGTTCACAGTGTCAAGTGATACTATATAACACAATGAGCCTTAAAGCTACAGTCACTACATTCCTTAAAGCTACAATTGCTACATCTTCCTCCAATTTTTCAGGGCAATCTTTCGATGTGTGATCCTGCAGAACTCTGAATAAGCAGGAAACCTCAGCAGGAGCTCCGGAGGGAATCTGTGCAGAAACCTTTTTACGGAACTAGCTGCCGTATTCTGGTAAGTAAAGAGTTTAAATTCCCCAAAGCTCCTTTGAAAAGCTATGGACAGAAGGTAAGTGGGTAAGGAGGTAAGGTGGGTAAGAGGGTAAGTTGGGTAAGGGGGTTGGTGGGTAATGTGGTAGGGTGAGTGAAAGAACAGTGTAGGTAAGAGGGTATGGTGGCAGCTGGATAGGGTGGTCAGGTAGGCTTAGGTCAGGTCAGGAGAGACAAAGGGGTTTGGGATGGAATCTGAGAGTTGGGGGGAAGTCGGGTAGTAGGGGCTTGTCAGGTAGTGTTGAGGGGAAGTTGAGGAGTTTGAGAGGAGTCAGGGGTCAAGGAGGAAGAATCAGGGTTCAGTGTCAGTGATTGAGGGGTCAGTTCTGTAGTTACACAGGTGTTAGAATTGGTTTTAATCTGTACATTATATTTCCTGGGTAACTATCCAGGTAAGGAAGTCAGGGCTGTCCAAAGTTTCTGACAGTAACTTAAAGTTGGGGACTTTTTCGGAGGGTCCCACAGAGCAGGAGAATTTCCCATCAGAATTTCAAACTTCCCGGGCAATTTCCACAGAATTATTGCATTGGGACTTCTGTGGGGTCCCATAGCATATCTTGGGGGTAAGTCAGATCTCCTACTATCCGGAGACCAGAAGATACGGGCCCTTAGGCAGGTGAATAAAAGCTTGGTCAAAGAGTTTGGTTTTAAGGAGTATCTTAAAGAAGGAGATCGAAGTGGAGAGAAGTACCAATTCACACAAAATCTTCAGACTGATTTAATTCTCTTATATTTATTCCTGTGTCCAGGAGCACCAGTGTCTCAGGGCGTCGTGCCAGGTACTGGTACCATGCTTTACCAATGGCTGTCAAATTTGCCACTTCTCTCAATGGTTTTTTTGCTCCTGTTTCCTTCCAGGGCTTTATTGGAGACACATGCCAGATTTCACAGTTGGTGGCCCACAAATGCATACGACGGGTGAGAGATGGTTTATTTAGCAGGGCTGGCAATTGTATTAATTTTGCCAGCAATGACACCTGTCAGACTGAGCAGACACTCGGGTTTGCACCTCTGGTTAGCCTTTCAGGTATCATCAACATAGGGCAATTAAGAAACCCATAGGTCTCCCAGTTATGTTCATCAGCTGCAAGTCTTCCACTCCATCATTATGTATCTAGTGTACAAACACAAAAAGATCTTTTTGCTGTGCACAAAATTTCCAGGCAGCTTTTGTGATGCTTTTATTCTGCGGTAGTCCATTCTTCCTGATAACTTCACACTTGGAAGCAGATTTATAACTAGGAGACAAGGGATATCCACTTAAAACATGCTGATGACACCTTTCAGAAGCTACAGGAATGAGGCCATATTCCAAATTGTCAGCTTTCAACTTCCTTCTTCCAATGGTCCTCGACAACATGTTTAGAGTAAGCAGGGGAATTTCATAGTGCAGTACACAGAGTAGGCTTTATCAATAAAAACAAAAAAACTGCGGATGCTGGAAATCCAAAACAAAAACAGAATTACCTGGAAAAACTCAGCAGGTCTGGCAGCATCGGCGGAGAAGAAAAGAGTTGACGTTTCGAGTCCTCATGACCCTTCGACAGAACTTGAGTTCGAGTCCAGGAAAGAGCATGGACTCGAACTCAAGTTCTGTCGAAGGGTCATGAGGACTCGAAACGTCAACTCTTTTCTTCTCCGCCGATGCTGCCAGACCTGCTGAGTTTTTCCAGGTAATTCTGTTTTTGTTTAGGCTTTATCAATGACCAGTTTGAGTGATCAATTTAATCATATGAAAGAAAGTGCCTTCCAGCTCTGTCTTCCAAGCTTGCTGAAGAATTATTGAAAACCATGCTCCTTTATACACCATATTTTTGCCTTTGTCAAAGGCACATGTCATAGATAAAAATTCCTGATATATCTATTCCCAAATTGTTTCGAAAACAGACTATTCATGTAAACAATTGGAGTTGTTTACCCCAAAGTGATTAAATAAGACTTCATAACATGACTGTTCTCAACCTCTTTGGAGAACAGATTTCATCAACTGTCATCTTTCCATACAATAGTGAGTGGATGTCTCTACGTATGTTTATTATCTTAGTCCCAAGAGTTACACTTTAATCATTCACGGTTGTCTGATTGCTGTCATGTATTTCTTTACACAAGCTCAACATTGCACAGCAGGAAGGTTTGAACTTGGAGGAGGAATATGGCACAGGGCACAGAACCTCCTCGGATGATTCTGAGGATTAGGATGAAGATGTGAAGGGGGTTGGAAGTGAAGGTGGAGGAGGGGGAGGATGATACAGAAGGTCATGTGGTCAAAGCACCGCCAGTGGCGTACATTGCTGACCAAATACCAGACTGTGCTGATTATTGTGATGTTCACTTAGTTTGCATTAGTGCATTCATCTAACGACCACGAGCAAAAGCCTCTTTTTGTCACCCCTACAACCACCGCCAATGCCACTAACACAAAGCAGACCCGCAATCAACCAATGGCATCCGCCTTTGGCATCCCTCATTGGTCACTGTCAATTCATGCCTTCCTATTCATCATCAAAAATCTGAAAGGAGCCCTCATTAGCCAACCAGCAACCAAGAATTGCCAGGTCAGGAAAGTGCTACAAAAGAATAGTATTTAGGTGTTTGTAGTAAAGAATAGAAACTTAACAATGTAGCAATATCTATAACATTCATGTCCTTACCCTTATGCAATCGCAAATCTCCCTTTGCCAAGTAGTTCTACAAGGTGCAACCCCTGTAGCTTCAACAGAGGTTGAGGCTGTCTGCTCAGATCCCTGCTCTGAATGCTGAGGTATTCTTGTTCAACGCCCTCTGGACTTTGGTGCCCATGAGAGCCCTGGCAATGAGTACTCCACCTGCACCTGCATCTGCACAGACCTAGCAATCAGAACACGAGGCAGCATTTGGGGTACTGAACAGGAAGGGGTGTGGGGCATTGGGTGAGAAGTCGAAGCACTTTGAACAGAGTCCCCACTTCCATGTCCCCTTCCTTCTCATATCCAAGCCACACATCAGTGCTACCAATGCAGGGGTAGCTCAGTGGCATAGTGGTATTGTCACTGGACTGGTAATCCAGAGACCCAAGGTAATGCTCTGGGGACCTGTGTTCGAATTTGAATTCAATAAAAATCTGGAATTATTAGCCTAATGATGATCATGAAATCATTTTTGATTGTCGTAAAGACACTCTGGTTCACCAATGTCCTTTGGGGAAAGAAATCTGCCATCCTTACTTGATCCACCACCAAGAGTGGCTTGGTAGCACCACCACAGACCAAGCTGGCCAAGTTCTAAAAGACATAGCTGCTAGACTGGGTCTGCAGCAGGTGGTGAGGGAACCAACAAAAGGGAAAACATGCTTGACCTCATCCTCGCCAACCTGCTTGCCATCTGTCCATGACAGTATCGGTAGGAATGACCACCACACAGTCATTGTGGAGACAAAGTCCCGCCTTCACATTGAGGATACTTTCCATCATGTTGTGTGGCACTACCACCATGCTAAATGGGATAGATTTCGAACATATCTCGCAACTCAAGACTGGATATCCATGAGGCTCATCAGCAGCAACAGAATTGTATTCAACTACAACCTGTGACCTGATAACTCAGCATATCCCCCACTCCACCACTACCACCACGCCAGAGGATTAACTCTGGTACAATGAAGAGTGCAGGAGGGCATGACAGGAGCAGCAACAGGCATACCTAAAAATGAGGTGTCAACCTGGTGAAGCTACAACACAGGACTACTTGCATGCCAAACAAAATAAGCAGCAAGTGATAGACAGAGCTAAGCGATCCCGCAACCAACGATCGAAGTTCTGCAGTCCTGCCACATCCAGTCATGAATGGTGGTGGACAATTAAACAACTCACAGGAGGAGGAGGCCCCACAAATATCCCCATCCCCAATGATGAAGGAACCTAGCACATCAGTGCAAAAGGTAAGGCTGAAGCATTTGCAACAATGTTCAGCCAGGTGTGCTGAGTGGATGACCCATCTCAGTCTCCTCCAGAGATCCCCAGTATCACAGATGCCAGTCTACAGCCAGGTCGAATCAGTCCACATGATATCAAGAAATAGCTGAAGGCACTGGATACTGCAAAGTTTCTGGATGGGCCCTGACAATATTCCAGCATTGTACTGAAGACTTGTGCTCCATAACTTGCCACACCCCTAGCCAAGTTGTTCCAGTGCAGCTAAAACACTGGCATCTATCTGACAATGTGGAAAATTGCCCAGGTATGCCCTGTACACAAAAAGCAGGACAAATCCAACCCAGCCAATTACCGCCCCATCAGTCTACTCTTAATCATCGATAAAGTAATGGAAGGAGTCATCAACAGTGTTATCTAGCGGCACTTGCTTAGCGATAACTTGCTCACTGACGCTCAGTTTGAGTTCCACCTGGGTCACTCAGCTCCTGCCCTCATTAAAGCCTTGGTTCAAACATGGACAACAGAGCTGAACTTCAGAAGTGAAGTGAGAGTGACTGGCCTTGACACCGAGGCAGCATTTGACCGAGTGTGACGTCAAGGAGCCCTAGCAAAATTGGAGTCATTGTGTATCAGGGGAAAACTCTCCACTGGTTGGAATCATACCTAACATAACGGTTGTGATTGTTGGAGGTTAATCATCTCAGCCCCAGGATATCACTGCAGGAATTCCTCAGGTTAGTACTCTCAGCCCAACCATCTTCAGCTGTTTCAACAATGACCTTCCTTCTATCATAAGGTCATAAGTGGGGATGTTGCTGATGATTGCACAATGCTCAGCATCATTCACGACTCCTCAGACACTGAAGCAGTCCATGTCCAAATGCAGCAAGTCTTTGACCATATCCAGGCTTGAGCTGACAAGTGGCAAGTAATGTTCATGCCACAGAAGTGTAAGGCAATGACCATCTCCAACAAGAGAGAATCTAACCATCATCCCTTGACAATCATTGGAATTACCATCACTGAATACCCCACTCTCAATATGGGGGCTACCATTGACCAGAAACTGAACTGGGCTAGCCATATAAATAAGAGCAGGTTAGAGGCTAGGAATCCTGAGAAACTCACCTCCTGAATCCCCAAAGCCTGGCCACCATCTACAAGGTACAAGTTAGAGCTGTGGTGGAATATTTTCCACTTGTCTGGATGAGTACAGCTCCAACAACACTCACAAAGCTTGACACCATCCAGGACAAAACAGTCAGTTTGATTGTCACCAATCCCACAAACATTCACTCTCTCCACCACCGACAAACAGTGGCAGCAGTGTGTGTCATCTACAAGATGCACTACAGACACTCACCAATGCTCCTTAGGCAGCACCTTCCGAACCCACGACCACTACCACCTAGAAGTGCAGCAGATACTTGGGAACACCACCACCTGGAAGTTCCCCTCCAAGCCACTCACCATCCTGACTTGGAAATATATTCCTGTTCCTTCACTGTCACTGGGTCAAAATCCTGGAACTCCCTTCCTAATAGCACTGTGGGCGTACCTACACCACAGGGTCTGCAGCGATTCAAGAAAGCAGCTCATCACCACCTTCCCAAGGACAATTAGGGATGTTCAATAAATGCTGGCCTAGCCAGTGATGCCAATACCCTGTCAATGAATTTAAATAAAAAGTGCAGTGAAGAACATGTGCCAGAGAAGCAGTTGGGCACTGCAAGCTTAGGATATCAGTCATCCTATTTACGGTGGCACCAGGGAATGCAAGTCCTTGTTTAAGGCTTGCATGCACTTGTTTGATTGCCATGTTTGATGTTCCATGCAGTTGGCCACTCTATCCATGGAGGAACACTTCATTGCACTGGCCTGGGACAGGAATTCAGTCATACTTGAGGCAGACTCCTCCATTCACTCTGCAATAGTGTGCTTAGAAAAAATGTCAGTACATTGCACATTCTCTGCTTCTGCTTAATGATTACCTAATTCATTGATGTTCTCCCGGACCCAACATCAGTGTCCAGCTGAGCACAACTTGGCAATGTCTATCCCTGCAGAGCAGACTTTCCACTGCTGTTCCTAACTCCACCAAATGCTCTTGCTCATGTGAATCATGAGTCACCGGGTGAAAACCAAATATTTCTCTAACTGATTCACTAAAGTGTCAGTAGCTAAGTTGTTGCATGGTCTGCATTAGTCCTATGCTGGTTCACCCTCAGAGGCATTAAACTGCCCTCAAGATTCATCATCAGCAACCTCCACCAACTCTTGCTGCATGTGTGAAAGTCCTGTAAGAGATAAAACATGTGAATGAGTACTATCAAGATAAGAGTGTTGGAAGCTATCATCATGCACATGATCATACTTCACTTGCTGTTGACGTCAAGTCAACATGGCTTAGTGCAGTATGACATGTTGCTATCTGATATTGAATTCTGTCGCCAGATAGCTGGGAGATGCCTATCTCAGACAGTCAGGCATGCCGAGACTCCACTGATCTCCAGCGCCACAACCTCTGCGTTTGCGAATTGTGAGGTCTATAGAGAGCGACCTCCCATTCTCTGCCTCTCCCTGGTATTCTGTACTCTCTTTTCTCCTAGGAGGGAAGGAAGAGACGTATAAGTGAGTGTAATGATGTGCATTCAACTGATGGATACATTTGGTGAGGGTGACTATAAGGGAGAGGCTGAGATTGCATTAGAGTAAGGGTGTATGTTTTTTTATCCATTCATGGGATGTGGATGTTGTTGGCTAGGCCAGCATTTATTGCCCACCCCTAGTGATGGATAGAAAGATGGGAATATGTGCAAGTGCATAGACAGAGGGGGATGGGTGCACCTGCAACGTAAGTGGGTGAGTAGAGCAATCTGTTGGAGTAGGCTTAAGAATGCGCAATGATTGGTTCAAGGAGATGTGCATATCATGATGAACGTGCAACTGACCTCGCCTCTCTTGACCCGCTTAGATCATTAAACTAGTTTCTACAATGCATCCAGTAGTGGCACTACACTCCTACTGCTCACCTCCTCTGCTATGCCCAACCATGCCTTTTTGGTTTCAGCCACAGGTTTTCTTCTTCCATAACTGGGGTATAGTAGGTCCTCTAACTCCTCAAAGCCCTTAGCAGCATATCTAGTGAGGCATCACTTAAAGAGTGCAACCTTTGCATGTTTCCCTTCTATTTTTCTCCTTTTTCCCTCCTCTTCCAGTGCATTTGCAAGTTAAGATCAGGGTTAAAGTCTCAGTTTGCTTATTTGATGATGACAAACTAACATATATCTATTCCTTGTATGTCATTCTGTGTTAAGAAGGTGTTTTTATCCAACATTGTTTTCACAGCATATTTCTATTAAACCGGCAGTCTTGTTTAACAGGCCTCTGCCTGAGAGGGACTTTCCACATAATGTTACGGTATTGCCAATGGTAAATGATGAGCTGCTCAAATCCCAAAGGCAATCTTGAAATAACAGCCACAACTGTTTTGTAACTTGTATAAATTTCAAAATGCGCCTTGAATTCAGAAATAATAAGACCACGACTCTCATAGATTTCTTACTAAACTAAATTAAACCTTTATTAATAGAGGAAATGATTTTAAGTACACACATGGATCTACAAATTACTACAACAATAACTTCTAAATCACCTAGTTAATCTAACTCCCAGTTACACTTCCAATAAAGTAACAATAAGACACATAGGGCAGGATTTTGCCCTTGGTTGGGGTGCTTGGTGGGGGCGGTGGGGGGGTGGTTGGAAGGCCGACAACCACCCGCGATCGGTACCACACTGTGATTTTAAACGGGCGGGCCAATTAAGGCCTGTCCAGTGTGAAACGCGAGCAGCAGCACTCAGCACTGCCTGTGCGGGCAGGAGAGGAAGGTGGGTCGGCCTAGCACGAACTTCATACATGTACGCAAAAGAGCGCTTCAATCTCCCCAAGGCATGGAGCTGCCTCAGGGAGATGAAGCACTGTTTAAAAAAACTTAATGAACAAAATAAAAATGTCATAAAACATGTCCCCTCAAGTGACTATCACAAGAGCGGGGACATGTTTTTAATACAAGTGTAAAATTTTTATTTTAGTTTTATTTGCTTTAGGAAACCTCATCCCACCCGTGGATGAGGTTTCCTAAAATGTGCAAAGGCCGCTTGGCGTTTTTGCCTGCCTGCCAACCGTTAGGTTGGACGGGCAGAGTAAATTTAAATTTAATTACCTTTTTAATGGCTTTAATTTGCCTTTTAATTGTCAGCAGATTTTAAAAGGCCCAGGCAAAAAATATGATACCCTGAACAATCCAGTTCAAAGTGAGTTTTTTTAACTTCAGCTCTTTGTAGACAATAGCTTGAGCTGTAGATGCTGGAGACTTTTCACACTTGTTAGATCTTAGAATGCCTTAGAATACCTTCATTTCTTTATACACATATTCCCCGTTAAATGAAAATTGCCATTGTTTTGCTATATCTTTGGACTTTTTCCTCTCTAATATTAAAATCCATCAAAGTACCAATTGTACCAGCAATCTTGGGTAAAATAAACACACTATTGCTTAACTTCTCCTGAATAGGTAAAACATTTCACACCTCCTTCGAAATCAATCTAGTCTGGTTTATTTAAAAATGCAAATGTTCCATTTACACCCAAGTTTACCTGCTTAACATTTCAAACCTAGTTTATCTTCTCTTAAATTAAAGCCTTCTGACCAGCTACCTTTAATTCAGTTAAGACACACATACACACACACACACACACACGCACACAGGCCCCACTATTACTCTACAATAAATTCCAATAACATTATGAAAATTATGATATCATCCTGACATCCCTCTCCTTATCAAAAAATGTGCTGTCATAATTTAAAAAGACGGCTTCATTTTCTGAACCCATCTTACATTACCTCCTATACTTATTACACTATTACATTACTAGATGCATGCATTAATATAACAATATATATACAAATCCTTGGTATCAACACAAATCATTCCAGTCTGGTGTCAATGTTTTTAAATGTCCAATTTTCCCTTTAAGTTTCAAACTCTTGACAATGCATCTGCAATTGAATTTTCTCATCCCACTACATATATAATCTGTAAATTAAATGGTTGCAGTAATAAACTCCACCTGAGTGGCCTTGCATTTTTGCCTCAAAATTTGTCCAGAAACTTTAAAGGACTGTGGTCTGTATAAACAATTGTTTTTGATGCATTATTTGCAACATAGATCTCAAAATGCTGCAATGCTAACTCCAAACCCAAAGTCCCCTTTTCAATTATTGAATATCTTCTCCACTGTGCATTCAACTTCCATGAAAAATACCCTATTGGTTTTTCAATTCCAGTGTCATCTTCTTGTAACAGAACAGCCCCAATGCCTATATCACTTGTGTCAACAGCCAACTTAAATTGCTTGGTGTAATTGGGTACTGCCACAGCTGATGTCATAATTAATACAGTTTTCATACTGTCAAATTCCTTCTGACACTTCTGTGTCCATTGAAACTTCTTGTTTTTTTTTATAGTTCAGTCAATGGAGCAACCACACTTTTAAAATCTGGTGCAAATATCCAAAAGAATGACCTCTCTGCGAGCTGTAAATGTCATCTCTATCTTTAATACCCATATCCGCCGCTCAGGAACCTACTCATATGCATTCAAAATAGCCTTTTTTAACCACATCATATTTCACCGACATTTCTTCTGACAGTGAATCATAAACCATGTGCTCTCCCCACCAACCTGGGTAGTAACAACAATATCCAGTTTTCCTGTGGCCATTTCATCTGTTTAGCTATCTTCTCAAATGAAATAAAGAATGCTCCAACATCCCTTTCCTCAAACTTTGAAAGAGCTTGTACAAATTTAAACATCTCCCCACTGGGTTTTAGGTTAAAGTCTTTTTCACTATCAGTACTTTCCTCAGAACCCGTGATCTCTTTTTTAACCTCCAGCCTTTTAAGCTGGTATTCCCTTTCTCATTCCTTTTCTCTTGTCTGGAATTCCAGTTCCAGCTTCCTTTCTTTCTCTTGCCGTTCCGCTTGCTCACTTTGAAATGCTCTTTCTTTTTCTTTTTTTTTTCCTGTTTGCTTCTGGCTCAAGATTTTCAGTTCCTTTGCTTGTTCAAGTTCAAGCTTCTCCATTTATAACTGAAGTCTCACTACCTCCAGCTGTGACTCACTAGTGTCAGGTATCATTTCCAATGTTAAATGCTGTGCTATACCTTCAAATCTGTCTTCTTTCTTTACCCCTGCAGGTAATTGTAATTGTAACATCTCTGCCAATTCCATTAACTTTAGTTACCTTTTGTAAACCAGCCAAATTTATAACTTCAACTCCCAGACAAGTCTTAGCAACTGCCAAATCCATATTGCAGTCTCACCACTTCAAAAAAAAAACCTCACGCCAACTTCTGAATTCAAAATGTTTCTCGTACTCATAACCTTAAGATTCACCAACTCCAACCCAATCAAGGAATCTCAAATATATCCTATAAAGAGCCCCCAACTTTGTTATGGCACAGCTGATGGTAAATGCTGAGCTGCTCAAACCTTAAAGGGAAACTTGAAACAGCAGCTACAACTGTTTTGCAATTTTTATAAATTTTGAGATGTGCCTTGAATTCAGAAGTAATAAGATCACTGAGTCTTATAGGTTTCTTACAAAGCTAAATTAAACCTTTATTAATAGAAGAAATGATTTTAAGTACTCACATAGATCTACAAATTACTACCATGGGATAATTCTAAATCCCTTAGTTAATCTAATCCCTGTTACACTTTTGTTAAGGCAACAGTAAGACACATAGATTTTAAAAGATCCAGGAAAAGAAACACGATGCCCTGAACAATCCAATTCAAAGTGAATTTTCTTAACTGCAGTTCTTTGTAGACAGTGGCTTGAGCTGTAGATGCTGGAGACTTTTCACACTTGTTAAATCTTAGAATTCCTTCCCTTACACACAACCTTTGTTGCTTTATACATATTTTCCCCTTTGAGTGCAAATTCCCATTGTTTTGCTATGTATTTGGACTTTTACCTCTCTAATAATAAAATCCATCAAAGTACTAATTTTACTTGTAATCTTTGAGAAAAATAAACACACTGGGTGGGATTTTAGGCACCAGCCTGCCATGGCAATGTTCCGGTCCGGCAGCAAGTCTGGCTGGGGTACCGCCTCGCCTGTGGCGGGTCCCACCCACGATGGGGCCGGAAAATCCCGGCCACTGTTCCTTAACTTCTCCTGGCTAGGTGAAACATTTCACCCATCCTTTGGAATCAATCTAGTCTGCTTTATTTAAAAATGCAAATGTTCCCTTTACATCTATGTTTGCCTACTTAACATTTCAAATCAACTTATTTTCTGTCACATCAAAGCCATCCGACCAGCTGTCTTTAATTCAATTAAGTCACATACACACACACACAGACCTCATTATTACTCTACTTTACAATAAATTCCAATAGCATTATGAAAATTATTATATCTTCCTGACAACTGCCAGATTCTGCCATAGTTGTTAGCCTCTGGTTCCCAGAACATTACAAGCGGTGATATTTCATGGGCACAAGAATGGCTAGCCAACTTTAAGACATAGAGCTGACTTTATTTTCAGAATGACACAAAGATTAAAAACTACACAATGAAAAATTACAACATGAAATGGTTGAGATAATGCCATACACATAAAGAGAAACATATAATCTAGGTAACCTATTTCAATCAGTTGTATGCCAGTTATGATGAATTATCTTTTTAACCTACATCCAATTAGTTGAGGTATATAATGAATTTACATGGTGAGTACTTCAGTTGTACATTTTGAAGCATGTGTTTTGTAAGTCAAAGGTTTGGGAAGTATCCAGCTCCAGTAACAGTTCCATGAAAACTACAAATATATGACAAATCCCCTTTCGTGAGTGGATGCCGATGAATAACTACTCTGCTTATCTTTTGATGTACTGACCTATTGTTTCCATAACAAACTATTTTTTGCTGCGACTAAACCTAGTTCCCATGTTTAATAGTCCAGATCAAAGCTCTGTGAAGTTAAACAGCAAAAAATTTTCCAGTGGGTTCAATGTTCTCAAATGTAAATTTCATAGCATTTCAAATGGAAATAACAGGAAAATAAGGCTGGTACACTTACTGGGAGCAAAATACCGTATAAAGATATCTGTGTCACTTTTCCATGTAGGATCAAGCTGGCATCAGCTGAGATGGATTGTAAGCGGCTTGGTCAAATTTCATAGAATCATACAGCACAAGGAGAGGCCATTCAGTTCATCATGCCTGTGCTGGCTTTCTGAAAAAGCTACCGATTAATCCCACTCCCCTCTTCTCCCCATTTTTCTCCTGGATGACCTTGTGCAAGAGAGTGTTGGAAAATGTCAACATCTCCTTCCAAATTATCTACAAACTTTTTAAAGATATCTTTATATGATACTTAGCATACATGCAGGAAGGAAAACTGAAAAGTGGGCTGGAATTAGACACAAGCAATTGTCTAAAATACCCCATCAAAAGTCTGATTGTATGTACACGCACATTGCAATATTGAGTTCTGTTGAAATGTTAACTTTGTCCACGTCTCCACAGATGTTGCCTGCATGATCTTCTGAGTATTTGCAGGATTTTCGGATATTATTGCAGCATAACTCATGAATAGGTTTTTTTAACATCATTGGGACATAACTGGATCAGAGGTTGGGATTACGCAAGTTACGAAAGATTCATATTCCCCACCCACCCTGCTGCCCATAACATTTGAAGCATGAAACACTGGCATTCACAGCTAAACATCATTACAAAAATAACTAAAAAGAAAACCAGTCAGAGTTCAAAGGGTCCCTGAGGAACCATATAATAAATTTATGACTATTTGAAACTTCTGACAGTGTCAAATCTTATGATATCTTCAATCAGCTGATATCAACAGTGCATGAGATAACAAAGCCTTCCTCCCAGGTTCTACCACAATATGATGAGAAAAAATGCTGAAAATAACTTACGGGGATCATTAAATCACAGGGCTAATTTATGAAAAAAATGATTGCAGCACAGAGTTGAAAACTGGCGCCTTAACACCGAGAATCCATTTGAAGAGTCATCAGTTTACCTAAGAAGCCTGACTTCCATGTTAAGCAAGGATCAAAAAGTGAGATTATGTGAAGCGCATTATAAAAACAAAGCAGATTTTTGTCAATTAAACATTCATCATAGAACTACAATACCAGTTTGGATTATACCTTTAGAAATTTACTGGGTCATGTATTATTTAAAAGCAGAATGGTCTGTCAAGTTTCATTTTTAAAGCTTTGACACCGTCAGGCATTTGATGTACTTTCCTCATTGTTAATTGAGCAGTTTTTTATTTGAAGAGCTCCTGCTTTAAAGATCATCTAAAAAAATACAAAATGCTGGGTTTTTTTGCAATGTTGAATATCAGCTGATTACTCATGTTGATGTAAACAAGACAAACATTATGCAAATAATAAAAACAAAAAAACTGCGGATGCTGGAAATCCAAAACAAAAACAGAATTACCTGGAAAAACTCAGCAGGTCTGGCAGCATCGGCGGAGAAGAAAAGAGTTGACGTTTCAAGTCCTCATGACTCTTCGACAGAACTAGTCGTCTCAATTTCTCTGCTCCTCTCACCCATTCTAACCTGTCTCTCTCTGAACTTACTGTACTCCATTCTCTCAGGTCCAACCCTGACATTGTCATCAAACCTGCTGACAAGGGTGGTTAAGAAAAAATCTAGTTCTGTCGAAGGGTCATGAGGACTCAAAACGTCAACTCTTTTCTTCTCCGCCGATGCTGCCAGACCTGCTGAGTTTTTCCAGTTAATTCTGTTTTTATTATGCAAATAATATTTATTCAATAGATCAAATAGGCTGTGGAAAATGCATTGAAGCATAAGACAGATCAGAGCGGCATTGTATGTTACCAGATCCAAGTCAGATCTGTTGTTGATATTTCATGGGGAGGTTTGATCATTATAAGTATTTGAATTGGCATTGAGGACTTTCAACTCAGTTAGCGCTCAGATTTACACACATTTACATTGTAATTCATTCTTTGTGGAACATTTTAGGACATTTTTGAGCCATGTAATAAGGTACCATTAATTATATTTTATAATAGGAATAGTTTATCATTTTCTCTACCATAAATAACTAAAAGCAACAATTACAGAAGAAGATTCCCTCATGAACCATTGTCAGATTTCTATTTTCTGAACTAAGCATTGAGGTATGTGTGTAAGTGATAATTGATTGCTGAGTAGTGCTGATCTCTGTGCAAGGAGTTACATAGGAATCATTAGGAACTAGGTGGAGGCTTACAGCTGGCAGTTGCCATCTGTTATACCTTGGAGCTTATGTGGGCCTGCTGAGAATGCCTTGCTGACTGAGCTGGAGACAAAAGTATCTGCTGTTGAGCTCATTGTTTTGATTGTTTTCGTACAGGAGTTACAATCTAACAGGTAGCCATTAGCCCCTGGAAATCTGCTAATTCATCATTTTGATCCTTGTTCCTGTCATCAAGACAAAGTAAAGCACTGGGTCATTGTGGACATTGAATCTCCCCCTTAGGGAGGTCAGCCCTTATTAAGTCTTTGTACCAGTTGACGACTTGCCTCTTTACACTCTGCTGAGATACCTCTACATTGAGAATCCTCCAAGATGGTGTGTGTCTGCATATTTTTGCATGTGAATGCCCTAACCCAAACACTCTTTTGCCACCATCATAGGCTTGAATCTCCCTTAGATAAGCCCTAAACCAGCCACTGTGCCTCTCTCAACAACCCTCAAAGTGCTTCAACAAGGCACCTATAGCTGCCGCCTTACAAGCTGCCTCCAACTGCACCATTCTCTTTTGCTGACCTTCCTTCTTAATATCCTTGCTGTGGCCCAATTTCACTGGCTTCCATGCAAATCACCCTATCCATCACTGCCCTTTTTCCATTGTATCTGACTTTATCTGTAGACCAACAGTCACCTGGTCCCTCTCCAGATTTCCCTCAAGCCCATTCACTTGCCATCTACAGCTTTAGTGTAATGATTGTGTTGACATCTAGCTCAGAGGAAACACTGAACCTCTTTTGTAGAAAAGGAAGATACACTCATCTTTTGGAAGTGGCTAGATGATTCTTTTCAATAAAGGTTCATATAATTTGATATGGATTTGCAAACAAAAATGGATCAAAATATCACTTTGTGAAGATGATGTCAAAGAATGTCAAATATTGGCTTAAATGTCAGGACAATTTGGGTAAGGATGGATAAGCGATTAAGGTTTGTTGCAAGTGAAAGCTTTCAACTGTGACAGACAAAGACTGGAATTTTCTGGCTCTGTTAGCGTTGGCCATCATGGTGGGTGGGGTGGTGGGGAGGGTGGGATGGGGGGGGTGTTGGGGGGGTGCGGTGTGCAGGGGGAGTGGTGAGAAGGCCAAAGATTGATTTTACGCTGTTGTGAAACCAGTTTGCAATAGTCTGCTTCACCCGTCACTGGCTGGCCACATTTCCCGTCACCGCACGTTGGGAACCTAACTTCAATATTTTTATAACTAATTATAAGCTGCTCTCGCCTGAATCAGCCCCCCACATATAATTTACTGCAAACGTTGGAGTGACTTCAGAATGGTGTGCTTCACAACTGCCTTTAAAAGCTGTGCACCTGGTGACTTGAACTTCAAGGGGAACTCAGAGGTGAGTGCGCACAACCTGCACAGCGCTTGCGATCATCGCCCATAGGACATGAAGGAAGAGACACCACGCATTAATGGGGGTCATAGGCATGTCGCTTTTCTAGCTGGCTTTCAGCGCAGTGCTAGGGCAAGGGCTCCAGTGCAGGTCAGGCTGGGGGTGGGGGTGGGGGTGGGGGGTGTTGGGAGGCAAGGCAGCACAGACTAAAGGAAGTACACAAGCACATGCCAGGGTGGGCTATAGGGAAGGAGGTGGTGAGGGAAGCAGCCGTGCACTTGGAAAAGCTTGTCAAAAGTGAGCGTTCTTCCACAGCCAAGATTGTTCAGCTGCAGTTCCAGTGATGTGCTTGGAATTGAAGCCTTTGAAGCTTTTCTGCCTATTCAAGTAACGCAAAATGATGAACGTTTTTTTTATTCATTGACAAGATGTGGGCTTCGCAGGCTGGGCCAGCATTTATTGCCTGTCCCTAGTTACCCTTGAGAAGGTGGTGATGAGCTGCCTTCTTGAACCATTGCAGCCCATGTGGTGTAAGTTTCATTCCTTTTTTGTGACTCAGTTTGTAACAACTGAGCAGCTTGCTAGAGGACATTTAAGAGTCAACCACATTGCTGTGGGTCTGGAATCACATGTAGACCAGACCAGGTAAGGACAATAGATTTCCTTCCCAAAAGGGCAAGAGTAAACCAAATGGGTTTTTACAACAATTGACAATGGTTTCATAGTCATTATTAGAATTTTAATTCCAGATTTTTATTGAATTCAAATTCTACCATCTGCTGTGGTAGGATTTGAACCTGGGCCCCCAAAATGTTACCTTGGGCTTCAGGATCACTAGTCCAGCAACAATGCTACTGCACCATCACCTCCCTGATGGGGTGGGGGTGGGGGGGGGGGGCACCAAATGCTCCACAACTTTTCACCCCTCAGACGCAAACTGCAAATTAATGCGCATTTTAGGGGGCAGCAGAGCAATTGGCCAGCTGGGCAAGTTGTACAATCCCCTTGCGAAAAGTGGTCATGGCGGAGTAACTGGTGGAAGCGCTCACATCTCCTTGTAATATCTTTATTAATGTTTGGACCAGTATCCATTATGGTTCAAGCTAACAGCACAGCCTTGCAGTGCGGGTTAGGAGAATACCTGCGCCTGAGTTGAGAACACAGCATGCGGCTGAAGCTTCCATCAATCAGTCACGTGGAGGGAGGCAGATGTGGGATTTTGGACAGCCATGAAGTGCACTACACACTGGCCATCCAAGTGGTGGCCAGCACTCTCCTGCATGTGTGAAGGGGCCTTCAGACTTAACCAAGGGAGATTCTTCGGACACTGTCAACCCACGCACATCTTTCTTTGACCCTGCAGGAGGAGAACATCAGGATCATGGAGCCTGGTGGGTTAGCAGTAGCCTTGTGGCTTATAGAGACCAGGGAAGAAGAGGAAGACTGTGGCAGAGGCCCCTGGCTCGGCAAAGGGAGGAGCATCTCCTGAAGATGAAGGGGTGGCAGGGCCTGCTGTGCATGCAGCTGAAGATCTACTGCGAGCCATCGCTTGTAGGACCCTCGCTAGACCCAGGGTCTATTGACAACTCTTGACATTCCTGCAGATGACCAAGAAACAGTGTTGCCAAAGACTGCACATTTTTAGGGAACTGGTTGGTCATATATGTCACCTGCTGCTGGATTTGGTGCCACAGGGACTTGTGGGCATTCACTGCCAGTGGCCATGCAAGTCACCATGGTTCTCAATTTTTACGCCAGCAGATCCTTTCAGGGCTCCACTGGTGACCTCTGTGGGATACCACGAGCTGCCATCCACAAATATGATTCCCAGATTACTGAAGGCCTGAGGTGAGCAGGCAGGCGAATCAGACACCACCCCACCAGCAATCTAACATGTTTTCCAGGAATGCGTTATTAATGAGATAGGATGCTCCAGGAATGGGATGATATGCCACAAAAGTTCGCCATTGCGGCCGGTGGCTAAAATATCATTTTCCCACCAACTACCACACTTATTGCAAATCTGGGATGATTCCACCCAACATATCTTTCATTTTTGTTTCAAAACAAAACACAGGGCCAAGAGTTTTGGCACAATTGAGGGCATCTCTATTAAGGCAAAAATTGTGGAAGTGGCTGAAAATTGTAAGCCCTGCCCCCAAACAGAGCACTTCCCATTTTCACATGGAATGGAGTCAGGCCAGTGTTTGTGCATGTCCAGTTTATGGAAGCAGATGTCCATTTAAGTAACCAGCTACCTCCACTGAAGTTGAATTTTGGTAGGTCAGGGGTGTGAAAGTCAAATTGTGCAGAATAGGCCTGGAATGAACAGGTCTGAACTTTGTGGATTCTATTTGGAGAGGTAAGGTACCCCTTTGGATATGGTCCCAGGATACCTTTGGTAGAGGTAAGGTGCCTTTTGGAAGTGTTAAAATTCGGCATGAATGTGTGTAAAAAGTACATAAACTCATTAATTGCCAAGCTCATTGGAATTGTTAACAGACCTGTCAGAAACACCTGTCAAGAGGACCTGTCAAGCTGTCAAAACATTCAAAAACCTTGCCCTTTAAATAGTGTTTTAGAAAAAAAATCATTGCTTGCTATTTCACTGTCTGTTGACTTAAGCCTGAGGGTTTCTATTACTGGATTAGAGTTGCATGACTGATTCAACAACTATTCATTATCACAGTAGGGTGTCTGCTAGTACACAGTTTGATTGACAGCTACAAGTTTATGGACACTTTGAAGTGGGACTATGAATTCCAAAGCTTGTTGTTATACGGGATTATGCATTTGTATGAAGTGTTTGTTGTAATACCACTTTCCGTTGAAGGAATGTAAATATAGTTAATGGATTTTCATGAATGCTAGAGTTTTTTTTTACAATAGAGTGAAGTCTGCAATAGATGCTTAGAACTTTATTTTATAGAACTTTATTTTATCTCATGGGTCCAGAGGTCTGCCCATGGTAGAAACTGGGTAATTGGCGTGGTAAGTGAAAGGGAAAAGATTGGTGGGTGGGGGCATGGGTGGCAAGAGTTGGCACTAAGTTTGCATAGGGGCTATAAAAGGCCATGGAGAGGTTGGCATGGAGGTTATGAGGGGCCATGGGGATTAGATACAGGGCATGAGGTGGCATAGAGGGTATGGGGGCATGGGGTGGACACTGGGGCACAAATTGAAAGCACGAAATATCATGGGTTGGCATAGATGGGGCAGGGGAGTGTGTAGGGGACTGAGAGAGTGTGAGGGGTGAGGGCTGGAGAGAGTTTTATGTTCTATTCCTTATTAATTTTTGGACGCAGTGCCGGAGCTCCAAGGCAGGCTTTCCACCCAGCCCATCTCTACAACCGGCAGTCCACTAACATCTTCTCAAGGCCACCCACCCCAACCTCTGCTCTAGCCAGTCCCCCACCCCCTACCCTACAATGAAAACCCAACAACTGGGCAGCCATTTTTAAAGGTCAGGTTCACAATTTTGGGAATTCTCCTGACTCTGTGCATCCGATCCATGAGCAAAATTCCAGGCCAGGCTGATACTGATACTGCACGGGAGCTCCAGTAAATACCATTGGTGGCCGGCATGTTTGGTGACATGAGCGGAAAATATGGCAAGGAGATCAAAAATCTGTTTCATGACGTCTGCTCTGTCTGTCAATGGTGGGCTGCATTTCCTGCCGACATCGGGAACATCACTTTAATACATCTGCATATCAGTATAAGCCCAGATTGCCAGAATCACGCAGATTCATGCCAAACCTCATGCTGGATCATCCGAGTGCATCGGCATGATTGCACACAGATGCGTTTCACAACTGTACATAAGCAACGTGCACCTGGCGAGCAGCACTTCACTTGGGACTTCGCGGTTTGTTCGTCTACCTCGCTTCAGGCAGTGCTCATGGTCATCAGCGCCAGGCTTCACAGGCAGCACCATATCACTTTTAGGGGGACTCACAGACAGGTCTCTACCTATCAGACCAGCCATAAGGCGGGGGTGATTTTTCAATGGCTGCAGGGCTAGGGCTTGCTTGGGGAAGCGGGAGAAGTGGTCTTAGGCAAGGGAAGAGGCTACAGGGCAAGGGCAGTACTGGGGAAGAGGGGTATTCCAGGGTGTGTGTGGGGGTACAAGTTGATCTGTGCAAGTGGCCTCAAGATGGTGAGGCCTGAGGAGGCAGTCTCCAGAGGAGATGAGGCCACATAGAGATGTGAGGATGTATGTGAGAGAGTAAGTGGTGATGTCCATTGAGCAGTGAGCGAGATGCTAGTGAATGTGTGATGCGCTTGACTGTGTAAGCTTAGAGTAATGAGATGGTTGCCTTACCCTGGCAGCACGGATGGGATTATTCATCCTCTTTCTGCATTAATAATAACAAAAAACTGCGGATGCTGGAAATCCAAAACAAAAACAGAATTACCTGGAAAAACTCAGCAGGTCTGGCAGCATCGGCGGAGAAGAAAAGAGTTGACGTTTCGAGTCCTCATGACCCTTCGACAGAACTTGAGTTGGAGTCGGACTCCAACTCAAGTTCTGTCGATGGGTCATGAGGACTCGAAACGTCAACCCTTTTCTTCTCCGCCAATGCTGCCAGACCTGCTGAGTTTTTCCAGGTAATTCTCTTTCTGCATTGGATGGCCAACTTCTTCTGTGCAGCATTAGCACTGATTGCCACTGACATCGCCTCCCAGGCTGGAGTGGTGAGATTATTGAACCTCCTTCACCCAGAGAGAGGGTAGAGGACATCACAGCAGACCTCCACAGCATCCAAAAGGCATTCCAGGGACGCGTCACTGAATTGAGCGTCAGCAGTCTTCTTTTCTTTCAGGGCCATGTCAGCTGTCCTGGGCTGGAAGCACTGAGAGGTGTGCGTGCAGCTCCACTTTAAATATGACACTCGGTGTGAGGAGGTGGTGAGATGACAGCGTGGCAGGCAAATGAGACCCCGATCCCCATGGAAATGACATGTTTCCCAGGAATGCATGATTAATGAGGCGTGAAAAGCTGCCATTGCAGCCAGTGGGTAAAACGTTTTTTCTGCCCACTATCGCAATTAGTGCAAATCTGGGACGTTTCCACCCTTTGTCTTTTTCTTCAGCTGCAGTGGCTTGTTTTCGTAAAGCATTCTGTCCTGCATGCTGATAAAAAAAGTCTGCTATGGGACACAAAGAAAACAAAATGCAAAATATGAAAATCCGAAATATAAAAAAAAGAATATAATGGAAATTTGCAACAAGTGAACTGCTTAAAGAAAAAAATGAGTTACAGTGTTGAGTATAGAATCTTATTTTAGGACATATTTCCAACATTTTCTATTTTTGGGCTAATTTGGTTATAGGTTCCTGCTAAAGACAGTTAACTGGTTTTGGGGTGCAATTTTATGTTGAACGAAGAGGGATGTACTAAATCAGGACTAAACACTGGCTAAATATGGATATATATCACTGACCAAGATTTATTTAATTGAATATTCATTTGTTGGATTCGCAAAAGCTGATGAATTTGACGGATGCTGGAAATTTGTAATTTCAATGGGCTGTGTTGTGCAAAGCATGAGATAACACATACATGTAATTGTTATAGAATTGTTTTATGTGGCCAGAAATTGTAAGCATATTTAAAACAAAGGTCCTGTGATATACTAGAACCCAATCTGCAGTTCATGGTAATAAAATGTTTGCCATAGCAACATCATTGCTACCAATGAAATTAGAGCGTATACATTGTGTGTAACTGTAGCCACATCAGAAAATAAATTAATCCTTTTCAATCATTTTTATTTCCCAAATGAATCGGCCAGTGTGCAAAGTGTTTTACAATGTAACAACAGCAATTTGAGTTGAAAAGGGACCTTTAATGTTCCAAGGTGCTTTACATGGAGGCTAGAGGAAACAAAGAAATAAAGGAGAGCAGAACAAATTATGGTGTAAGGAATAGGTGACTGAAAAGTTGGTTGAAAAGACAGAATTCAAGAAGTTTATTAAAGGTGAAGAGGGAAATGATGAGATAGAAAGGTTGAGGAAAGGAATTGTAGAGAGTAGGATTGAAGCAGCTGAAGGCACTACCACAAAAGTGGATTGGTCTACAGAGAGCGGTATGGACCCGATGGGCTGAATGGCTTCCTTCTATGCCAAAATGATTCTATAACCCTAAATAGTAGAGTAAAGGGGAAACATGAGATGCACATCAGGCCAAAGTCAGAAGACCAGACGATGTTAACTGGAGGTGGCTGCAGAATTAGAAAAGTAAGGGTGTTGAATATGGCACAAGGATTATAATTCAAAGCATTGCAGGATGAGAAGCTAATATGGGGAACAAGGACAGAAGTGTGGCTAAGTGTGGTAAAGGATACAGGCAGCTGAATTTTAAATTAATTGGATTTTCTAGATTGTGAAAAATGAGTCATCAGCAAGGACAGTAGAGTTGACAAAACATGAATAGGGGTTTTGGCAGCCATGATAGTGAGGTAGATGAGATTGGAAATGAATGTAAGCAGTTATAGTGATAGATTGGAAATAGGGTTTGAAGATCATATGTGCAGCAAAGTTTCACATGATCTGGTTCAGCCTGAGGAAATGACTAGGGAGGGAATTGATTTAGGTAGAGAGGAACAGGCTTCAGCATAGGGAGTGTAAGTCATAGCTTCAGTCTTCCTGTTGTTAGACAGAGAGTCAGACATCAAAGTGACTTCGATGAGGCTGAGGGAAGTGCGGGGTGAGGAAACTGGCTGTTATCAGCATACAAATGAAAACTTGCCCAACGCCTGCAGATCATGACTTGGATTTTAACCCAACCTATCTGGCGGGAGCCATGCAGGTGAGCAGTTAAAATCATGACAATTGACGGACCACCACATTTCTGCTGGAAACCCATCAACTGCCATTCTAATCCAGGAGAAGATGTAAGTGGGAATGCACCAGCTGGAAGTAGGCCAGCAGCTCATTAATAAATACAAATATGGGTCATATGATATTATTAGGACTCCAGGAGGACTGTAATTTTAACCAGGTGCATCAGGAGTCCCCCTTGCTCTAATTTTGTTGAATAAAACTAGCAAACTTACTGACATGGCTAGAAGCATTATTTAAAAGCTCTAATCAGTACTCAGGTCATTAGGAACTGTGTGCTGTTGTGATTAATGGATTTCCAAGGCAGTTCTGAACTTGTGCATTTCCTGAAGATACTGTTTGGAAGATCACATTGCATCGCAGGAGTGCATGGTTTGTGAGGTATATCTAGATTCACTACAGGCAGTTATATGTCTGTCATCCAGGCTGAGAGGGTGAAAGCCTTCACTCTGCCATGAAATTACTTTAGGTCACATAAACCAAGTTTCGGGTGGACATGAATCAACACCACAAAGCTGAATCAGGATTGCAGTTCAAATTGACACTAATTTGCCGATAATGTCCTAAGAGTGATTGAATTGAGAAGTGAGAATGTCACACCGGCGTATTAAGGATACTCATTTGCAGTTTGTCTTAGGCACATTGCTGATTCAATTTAGGGTGAGCTTTGCCATGCATTTAAGACAAACCAATCAATTTGGGGGTGCTTTGACATTGACAGTCAGTGCAAAAAGTTTTCAAATGTTCCATTCCCCAGCACTGGAGTCTTTCAGCTTCATTAAAGTGGATCAAAACAAGAAAATTTAAAAATTAAATATGCAAATTAAAATATAGCCTTTAATTAATATGATTCTGTTCATTAGTGCAATCACAGTGAAATACTATCAAATGTAACTCCTCCTACATGACACTTAGCTTATCGGATGAGTGGATTGCAGAAACAGAATTCTGATTATATTTTTGTTCATTGTGTCCTTGAAATGAAGCTGTGTGATAATGGGCAAAAGTATTAAATATGTTTCTTTGAAATTTATCCAGCTGTTATTTTAATCAATATGAAAATCCACTTTTTAAAATTCATTCATGGGACGTGGGCTTCGCTGGCTGGGCCAAATTTATTGCCCATCTCCAGTTGCCCATGAGAAGGTGGTGGTGAGCTGCCTTCTTGAACCGCGGTAGCCCCTGTGGTTTAGATACATCCACAGTGCTGTTAGGAAGGGAGTTCCAGGATTTTGACCCAGCGACAGTGAAGGAACGATGATATATTTCCAAGTCAGGATGGTGAGTCACTTGGAGGGGAATTTCCAAGTGGTGGCGTTCCCATCTATCCGCTGCCCTTGTCCTTCTAGATGGTAGTGGTCGTGGGTTTGGAAGGTGCTGTCGAAGGAGCCTTGGTAAATTCTTGCAGTGCATCTTGTAGATGGTACACACTGTTGCTACTGTGTGTCGGTGGTGGAGGGAGTGAATGTTTGTGGATGTGGTGCCAATCAACTGGGCTGCTTTGTCCTGGGTGGTGTCAAGCTTCTTGAGTGTTGTTGGAGCTGCACTCATCCAGGCAAATGGGAAGTATTCCATCACACTCCTGACTTGTGCCTTGGAGATGGTGGACAGGCTTTGGGAGTCAGGAGGTGAGTTACTCATCGCATGATTCCTAGCCTTGGTCCTGCTCTGGTAGCCACAGTGTTTATGTGGCTAGTCCAGTTCAGTTTCTGGTCATTGGTAACTCCAAGATGTTGATAGTGGGGGATTCAGTGTTGGTAATTGCATTGAACGTCAAGGGGTGATGGGTGGATTGTCTCTTGTTGGAGATCATCATTGCCTGACACTTGTGTGGCATGAATGTTACTTGCCAGTGTCAGCTCAAGCCTAGTTATTGTCCAGGTCTTGCTGCACTTGGACATGAACGGTTTCAGTGTCTGAGGAGTCGTGAATGGTGCTGAACATTGTGTAATCATCAGCGAACATCCCCACTTCTGTCCTTATGATGGAAGTAAGGTCATTGATGAAGCAGCTAAAGATGGTTGAACCGAGGACACTGCCCTGATGAACTCCTGCAGTGATGTCTTGCTGAGGTGACTGACCTCCAACAACCACAACCAATTTCCTTTGTGCTAGGTATGGCTCCGGCCAGCAGCAGGATTTCCCCTGATTCCCATTGACTCCAGTTTTTCTAGGGCTCCTTGATGCCAAACTCGGTCAAATCACAGAATCACAGAATCACAAAGTACAGAAGAGGCCCTTCGGCCCATCAGTTCTGCACCGACACATGAGAAACACCTGACCTACCTACCTTTTCCCATTTACCAGCACTTGGCCTATAGCCTTAAATGTTATGATGTGCCAAGTGCTCATCCAGATACTTTTTAAAGGATGCTAGGCAACCCGCCTCCACCACCCTCCCACACAGTACATTCCAGACCGTCACCACCCTCTGGGTAAATGTTTTTCCTCACATCCCCCTTAAGCCTCCTGCCCCTCACCTTGAACTTATGTCCCCTCGTGACTGACCCTTCAACTAAGGGGAACAGCTGCTCCTTATCCACCCTGTCCATGCCCCTCATAATCTTGTACACCTCGATCAGGTTGCCCCTCAGTCTTCTCTGCTCCAACGAAAACAACCCAAGTCTATCCAACCTCTCTTCATAACTTAAATGTTTCACCCCAGGCAAGGTCCTGGTGAACCTCCTCTGCACCACCTCCAGTGCAATCACATCCTTCCTATAATGTAGCAACCAGAACAGCACACAGTATTCCAGCTGTGGTTTCACCAAGGTTCTATACAACTCCAACATGGCCTCCCTACTTTTGTAATCTATGCCTCGATTGATAAAAACAAGTGTCCCATATGCCTTTTTCACCACCCCACTAATATGTCCCTTCACCATCAGAGATCTATGGACACACACGCCAAGATCGTTTTGTTCCTCAGAACTTCCTAGGGTCATGCTATTAATTGAATACTTCCTTGTCAAATTGCACCTTCCAAAGTGTATCACCTCACACTTTTCAAGGTTAATTTCATCTGCCACTTATCTGCACATTTGACCATCCTGTCTATATCTTCTTGTAGCTCAAGACACTCAACCTCACTGTTAACCACCCGGCCAAAATTTTTGTGTCATCCGCAAACTTACTAATCCTCCCCCGCACATAGTCATCAATGTCGTTTATATAAATGACGAATAATAGGGGACCCAGCACAGATCCCTGTGGTACGCCACTGGACACTGGCTTCCAGTCACTAAAGCAGCCTTTTGTCATCACCCTACAACTAAGCCAATTTTGAATCCACCTTATCAAATTACCCTGCATCCAATGTGCATTTGCCTTCTTTATAAGTATCCCATGTGGGACCTTGCCAAAGGCTTTGCTGAAATCCATATAAACTACATCAACTGCACTACCCTCATCTACACACCTGGTCACCTCCTCAAAAAATTCAGTCAAATTTGTCAGGCATGACCTCCCTCTGACAAAGCCATGCTGAATATCCCTGATCAAACCTTGCCTCTCCAAGTGGGGATAGATTCTCTCCTTCAGAATTTTCTCCCTACCACTGACGTGAGACTCACTAGCCTATAGTTTCCTGGCTTATCTCTACAACCTTTCTTAAATAGCAGAACATATTAGCTGTTCTCCAGTACTCTGGCACCTCCCCCGTGACCAGAGAGGAATTAAAGATTTGGGTCAGAGCCCCTGTGATCTCCTCCCTTGCCTCCCTCAGCAGTCTGGGACACAAATCATCCAGACCTGGAGATTTGTCCACTTTTAAACCTGCCAACACCTCCAATGCCTTGTCATTCCCGATATCAATTTGCTCAAGAACCTCGCAGCCTCCCTCCCCAAGTTCCATACCTTCATCCTCATTCTCTTGGGTGAAGACGGATGTGAAGAATTCATTCAACACTCTACCGATGTCTTCCGGCTCCACCCATTGATTTCCCCCTTGGTCCCTAATGGGCCCTACTCTTTCCCTGGTTATCCTCTTCCCATTGACATACTTATAGAATATCTTGGGATTTTCCCTACTTTTACCAGCCAGAGCTTTCTCATATCCCCCCTTTGCTCTCCTAATTGCTTTCTTAAGCTCCGCTCTGCACTTTCTATACTCCACTAATGCCTCCATTGATTTGCTTCCCTGGTACCTGCTAAAAAGCCTATCTTTTCCTTCTCATCATATCCTGAATATCTCTGGTCATCTATGGTTCTCTGGGCATGTTACTCCTTCCATCACCCTAGAGAGAAGATGCTGAGCCTATACCCTCCCCACTTCCTTTTTGACTGCCCCCCACTGCTCCTCTATAGATTTCCCCACAAGTAACTGTTCCCAGTCTACCTAGGCCAGATCCTGCCTTATTTTACTAAAATCCGCTCTCCCCCAACCCAAAACATTTTTTGCATCTTGCCTATTTGTTTGTCCATAACAGTCTTAAATTGTACCATGTTGTGGTCACTATCCTTAAAATGTTCCCCCACCACCACCTCAGCCACCTATCTGGCTTCATTCCCCAGAATTCGGTCCAGCACTGTGCTGTCCCTTGTTAGACCCTAGACATATTGACCTAAAAAGTTCTCCTGTACACATTTCAAGAAATCAACTCCATCCGAGCCCTTAACACTATGTCTATCCCAATTAATGTTGGGAAAGTTGAAATCAACTAAAATAATTACCCTATTGTTATTATTTTTACACACCTCTGCAAATTGTGCACATATTTGCATCTCAATTTCCCGCTGACTATCTGGGAGTCTATAATAAACACCTAACAATGTGGCTGCCCCTTTTTTATTCTTAAACTCTACCGACAAACCTTCATTCTATGCCCCCTCCAAGATATTATCTCTCTTTACTGCAGTAACTGACTCCTTAACTAATAATGCAATGCCTCCTCCTCTTTTACCCCCTCCCCTGTCTTGCCTGAAGATTCTGTATCCCGGAATGTCGAGCTGCCAATCCTGCTCTTCCCTCAACCACATCTCAGTGATGACTACTATATCACAGTTCCACGTGCCAATCCTCACCGTTAACTCATCTGTTTTACCTGTAATACTCCTGGCATTAAAGTAGAGGCCATCCAGCCTTGCCTTAGTCCCTTGAAACTTAATGCAGCTGTACTCTCTCTGACTTGATTGTTTTACAGTATTATGATGTGTCCCTATTCTGCTAACATTCTGTGTTCCCTCCCCCTGCTGAATTATTTTAAACTCCTCCCAACAGCACCAGCAAACTCACCCGCAAGGATTTTAGTCCCGCTCTGGTTCAGGTGTAGACTGTCCCGCTTGTATGGGTCCCACCTTCCCCAGAAACAGTCCCAGTGATCCAGGATTCTAAAACCCTCCTTCCTGCACCAACTTTTAAGCCACGTATTCATCTGCACTATTTTCCTATTTCTGAGCTCGCTGGCACATGGCACTGGGAATAATCCAGAGATTACAACTCCAGAGGTCTTGCTTTTTAACCTACTGCCTAACTCCCTGAAATCTTGATGCAAGGCCTCATCCCTCTTTCCACATATGTCATTGGTACCAACATGTACCATGACCTCTGCTTTATCACCCTCCCCCTTCAGGATGCCCTGCAGCCATTCAGTGATATCCCAGACCCTGGCACCAGGGAGGCAACACACCATCCTGGAGTCATGTTGACGGCCACAGTAGCGCCTATCTTTTCTCTGACTATAGAATCCCCTATTACTATTGCTCTTCCTCGATTCCTCCCCTCCTGAACAGACAGGCTACTTGTGGTGCCAGAAGCTTGGCTCTGCCTGCACTCCCTGGAGGAACCAGCACCCTCATCAGCCTCCAAAATGGAATACTGATTTGCGAGTGGGACCCCAGGGGACTCCTGTTCTACCTGCCTGTTTCCCTTGGACTGCCTGGTGGTCACCCATTCCCTTTCTTCCTCAAGTCCCTTCGTCTGCGGTGTGACCACCTCTCTAAACATGCTATCCACAATGCTCTCAGACTTGCGGATGCTCCGCAGTGTCCCCAGCTGCCGTTCCAGCTCTGAAACCCGAGCTTCCAGAAGCTGCAGCTGGACACACTTCCTGCACACATGCTAGCTCCAGGCACTGTAAATGTTCCTGGCTTCCCACATGGAGCATGAGGAGCACACTATGGCTTTGAGCTCTCCTGCCATGACTTACCCCTTTAAATTAAACCTTTTCAAATGCTGCCTTGATGTTGAGAGCAGTCACACTCACCTTACCTCAGGAGTTCAGCTCTTTTGTCCATGTTTGAACCAAGGCTGTATGAGGTCAGGAGCTGAGTGGCTCTGGCGGAACCCAAACTGAGCATCTGTGAGCAGGTTATTGCTAAGCAAGCGCCTCTTGGTAGCACTGTTGATGACCACTTCCATTACCTTGCTGATGATGGAGAGTAGACTGATGGGGCAGTAATTGGCTGGATTGGATTTGTCCTGCTTTTTATGCACAGGACATACCTGAGCAATTTTTGACATAGCCAGGTAGATGCCAGTGTTGTAGCTTTACTGGAACAGCTTGGCTATGGGTGCAACAAGTTTTGGAGCACAAGCCTTCAATACTATTGCCGGAATAATGTCAGGACCCAAAGCCTTTGCAGTGCCCAGTGCCTTCAGCCGTTTTTTGATATCACATGGAGTGAATTGAATTGGCTGAAATCTGGCACCTGTGATGCTGGGGACCTCCGGAGGAGGCTGAGATGGATCATCCACTCGGCACTTTTGACTGAAGATTGTTGTGAGTGCTTCAGAATCATTTTTGCACTGGTGTGCTGAGTTCCCACACCAAAGAGGTTGCGGATATTTGTGGAGCCTCCTCCTCCAGTCAGTTGTTTAACTGTCCACCACTATTCGTGACTGGATGTGGCAGGACAGCAGAGCTTGGATCTGGTCCATTAGTTGTGGGATCACTTAGCTCTGTCTATTACTTGCTGCTTATGCTGTTTAGCATGTAAGTAGTCCTGTGTTATAGCTTCACCAGGTTGACACCTATTTTTAGGTGTGCCTGGTGCTGCTCCTGGTATGCCCTCCAACCAGTGTTGATCCCCTGGCTTTATGGTAATGGTAGAATGGGGGATATACCTTACCATGAGGTTACAGATTGTGTTTGAGTACAATTCTGCTGCTGCAGATGGCCCACAGCGTGTCATGGATACCCAGCCTTGAGTTGCTAGATCTGTTCGAAATCTATCCCATTTAGCACAGTGGTTGTGCCATATAACACAATGGAGGATATCCTCAATGTGAAGGCGGGACTTTGTCTCCACGAGGACTATGCGGTGGTCACTCCTATCGATACTGTCATGGACAGATTCATCTGTGGCAAGCAGGTTGGTAAGGATGAGGTCAAGTATGTTTTTCCCCTTGTTGTTCCCTCACTAGACCCAATCTAGCAGCTATGTCATTTAGGCAGTAGTTGTGCTACTGAGCCACTCTTGTTGGTGGACATTGAAGTCCCCCACCTAAAGTACATGCTGCATCCTTGCCACCCTCAGTGCTTCCTCCAAGTGATGTTCAATATGGAGGAGCACTGATTCATCAGCTCAGGGAGGGGATTAATCAGCAGGAGGCTTCCTTGCCCATGTTTGACCTGATGCCTTGAGACTTTGTGGTGTCTGGAATTGATGTTGAGGACTCCCAGGCCAACTCCGTCCCGACCGTATACTACCTCTGTGCTGCCACCTCTGCTGGGCCTGTCCTGGTGGTGGGACAGGACATACCCAGGGATGGTGATGGTGGTGTCTGGGACATTATGTAAAGTATGATTCCATAAGTATTCTCAGAAAGTATGCTTTGCTCCTCTCACAAAAATATTCTGTGAGGTATGATTCCATGAGAATGACTATGTCAGGGTGTTGCTTGACTAATCTGTGAGACAGCTCTCCCAACTTTGTCACTAGCTCCCAGATGTTAGTAAGGAGGACTTTGCAGGGCTGAGACTGCCTTTGACATTTCTGGCACCTGCTGGGTTTCATTCATTTTTTGTGACTTTGTAATGGCTTTTTACAACTGAGTAGCTTACCAGGCCATTTCAGAGGGCATTTAAGAGTCAGCTACATTGCTGGGGGTCTGGAGTCATATGGAAGACAGACCAGGTAAGGACACTAGATTTCCTTCCCTAAAGGGTATTAGTGAACCAGATGGGTTGTTTCAACAATCAACAATGGTTCCATGATCATCATTAGACTTAATTCCAGATTTGTTATTGAATTCAAATTCCACCATCTGCCGTGGCAGGGTTCAAACCCAGGTCCCCAGAGCATTACTCTAGGTCTCTGGAGATTACTACTCCAGCAACAATACCACTACACCATTGCCTCCCCCATTTCATCTGTGGAAAAACCATCTCAAAGAAAATAGCTGTCCAAAATGTAACATTTTAAGGATCTTGTTGATTATATATTAGTTAAATGAACAACAAATTTCAAACCAACACTTTAATCAATTTTGCCTTGTATCCCACAGTTCCATTTTTAATTGTATAAGACGATTTAATGATTACAGTGAAAAATGTTGCATATAATCACTTAACTTTGATGACTTCACTAATGGCATACTTTGATTTAATATCTGGGATTAAAAAAAGAGTGGAGAAAATTAATTTGTGACCCTGTTTATTTTAGTTCTGTTGACACTTTTCTATCTCTTTCCTGAGACTAAGGCCAGAATTTGCCAGCCCCTCACACCAGTGGGATCTTCTGGGCTCAATGATGTGAATGGAGATTTCAATAGCTTGCCGACCCCCACTGTGGGGTTACTGGAAAATCCTGGCCTAAATTTAAAGAAAGGAAGACTTGCATTTACATAGCACCTTTTATGACAACACAATGTCCTAAATTGTTTTACAGCCAGTATTCCTTTTTTTAAGCATAGTCACTGTTACACTGTCAATGGAGGAAATACAGCAGTCAACTTGCACATAGCTCCCACAAACAGGAATGTAATGAGAGCAGATTGATCTGTTTATGTGATGTTGTTTGAGGGATTATTATTGGCCAGGACACCAGGGATAACCTCTCTGCAAAATAGTATTGTGGAGTCTTTTACACCCACTTGAGAGGCCAGGCAGGGTCTCAGTTTAACATCTCATCCTTAATACAGCACATCTGTCAATGCAGCACTCCTTCAAGTGAGTATCAATTCCACGCACCCCCCCCCCCACCTCCTCCCAAGTCCTGAAGTGGAGCTTGAACTCACAACTGCCCAACACAGAGACAAGAGTGCTACCAACTGAGATACAGGTGACAAAGGGCAAATAGATGTTTAAGTTACAGGCACATTATCACAAAGAAATAACTGCCCAACATCCAAGAATTACATTTTACTTAAATATTGTACCTCTGTTGTTCGCTCTCTGTATACCACTTCAGATCAGCCCTCATTTTGTTTTGTTGATGGTCACAGTTTCAGTGGTATAGATAGCTGTTTATGTTTTGACCCCTTCATTTCCTAAACTCTAAGCATGATTAAAGATAGACTATTAGTGAAAAAATTCTGAAGTAATGTACCTCGAATTCCTTTGACCTCTTCAGATTCATTCCTACTGGTGGCATTGACAAATAAGGATAGGGAATGTTTTTGTGAAAGGAGCAAAGCCTACCCTCTGAGAATACTTTGAAAATTTAACATTGAGGTGATGAATTCTGTTTGCTGGCAAATGATTTTTGCTCCTCTTTAATAAAAACATAAAATCATTGCACCCACATTTCCTTGATAACATCTCTATTGCTTTTTAATTGCATTCATTACAAATTTAATTAGCTTAACTGTGCACATTTATTATTTTTTCTCAGGCTACTGTTTAATAGTATGTGATGTGCATTGAGTCTGTTACATCAAGCAATAGCCAGATTACTGAAAAATGTCATTTGTAATGTACAGGGGGCCCCATTCTCTAGTCAGGATAATATCAACTTCTCAGCGACAAAGTCATTGGCCTGAATTTTGCGGTCAACACCAAGGCAACAGTACTCGCTGTTGACCTCAGGCCATGACCCAGTGGATGTCCAAAACTCTGCCACAAGGTCACTTGCAAGTGAGATATGAAGAAGGCAGACATTGGCACAGACAAATGGGAGAAAGTCTCCGACGGCGTGTACTCTGGAGGCTGACTGTCTGGAGGGGCATAGGAAGAGGCAAGACAAAATAGAAAGCTCAGCTAAGTGAGAAGAGGTTCCAGAGAAAACAGGAGTCAGTAAATTCTGCATTTTCTCTGGAACCTCTCATTATCTGTAGCAAATGCAGCAGAGTCTGCGTTGCCACAGCAAGTGATGTTTAACATGAAGTTGATCTCCAAGATGCAAACCCTTGTCTCACGAGATAGAAGGCTGTCAAAGAATGTTAATTTGAACCTGGCGTCATTAAGGAGATCTTCAGGCATTGAGCAAGACTGATGTCATCAAACAAGATAAGCAACAAATCACCTTGAATTCTTCTCACAGACAGCAAACCATGAAGTAAAATACACTAACTATCTTCCACTTTTTATAAATTTCACAGAGACCAAACCAAAGATTGTGATATGAACATTAGGAGCTGAAATATAATAATTTATTTTAGAAAAATGATGGAATTTTTATCATAATGGAAGGAATTGACATTACACAATTATAAAGAGGTTGTTCAGAAGTTGTTATGGTAGTATGCTATTAAAAACCTAGTTGTTCTTCATTATTAAGGGCCTGAATCTTACATTTGTCAGGCGCACATGATCAGTGGGCCGGGAAGCGAATGCAAATTGAACTTCTGTCCGACATTGGCCCCCAAACGCAATTTCTTTAAAATTTGTTTGTGAGGTGTGGGTGCCGCTGGCTAGGCCAGCATTTACTACCCATCCCTAACTGCCCTAGCTCAGGGGGCATTTAAGAGGCAACCACATTGCTGTGGGCCTGGAGTCACATGTATTACCAGACCAGGTAAGCACTGTAGATTTCCTTCCTTAAAGGACATTCATGAACCGGATGGGTTTTTCTGACGATCAGCAATGGTTTCATGGTCATCATCAGACTTTTAATTGAATTCAAATTTCACCACCTGCCATGGTGGGATTCAAACAAAGGTCCCCAGAGCATTATCCTGGGTATAGGATACTAGTCCACTGACAATGCCACTATGCCACCAGCGATTAATGGCCGGCTAGTGTGAAACGTGTGCTGAGATAACTTTAACACTGCCGGGGTTGGGAGTGGTGGGCACCTACAAAAGTTAGGGTGCAGCTGGGCGCCTCTAGTGGGCTGCCGGAAGGCAGACTGCTGCTGCAGAACTGCCTTAGGGAGCTGCAGACTTGGACAGGTTAAATGGCAAGAAAAAAATGCATCAAACTGTCTTCATGCAGAACATTCAAGCACCTAACAGCAGAGCTCAAAAAACATCTGTCCCCAGTTATAGTTTTTTTTATTATATTTCGCCTCAGACCTTTCATCCTGCCCTGGGTTGAGGTTTCAGTGAAAATGTAAAGGCCGCCTGGCCGACTGGCCCGTCCGCTAGGTGTAAAAGTGGACGGGCCACGTAAAATTGATTTCAATTGCTCCCTTAATAGGCTTAATTGTCGGCGGGCGCACTTCCAACTGCTGCATGTGCCCTCCTCACAAAATATCACACGTGTGCACAATGGCATCAGTACACGCACCCAACGTCTTCTTGCACGATTTCCTGCACAGTTGGGCCCGGTGCATGTCTGCATAACCAGCATAAAATTCTGGCCAAGGTGTAACTTTGTCAGGGTGTTTTAAAGGCAATATTACTGTGTAAAATGGGTACTTCATATCAGTTCAGTAATTTCTAAAGTTTGCCACCTCTGGGCATTTCAAAACTGCTCCCTGTGGAGGAACAGGAAATCACTGACAACAACTTCTGGATTTTCATATTTAATGCCAGAAGTTGCAGCCAGTTTCACAGTGCAATGATGGTAAATGCTAACAGTTTTGCTGTCATTTCAACCACAAAATCCAGGCCCTTATTTTACCAGTTTGTTTTCTTAAGTGGAGGTACCTTATAGTTGACCCAAAAGTTTCATTATTAGGTGTAAAAATGAATAAGAAGACCTTCAACAATATTTTCCTCCCAGTAAGATCCATTGTATTCATTATATTTGTGGAAATAAATCTGAGAAATGCACAGTTTTTACATTAGCCAGTGATGTTAGCCATCACTTTAACATGTCTAGAGTTCTGGTTCTGTAATTAGCAGGAAGGGAATGCTGAAAACAGAACCAGAGTGTACAAAGCTGAAATTATAGCTCCTGCAGAACTGTAACTTATCTTCATAATCCATGAGGCTGAGATGTTTTTAATAAACAGTCTCTGTTGGCTCCAATCCTGTTCACAGGTTGCTAATTACATCTGCAAAGACAACGTTGACCTACAAGACTATTGTTTGCACCATCAAACTGAATAATGAGCGGAAGAAATGTTTCTGGGAGTAAAAATGAGCCTAGCTATGTAATGCTGTTCAGTATACAATCTTTCTTGGTTACATTTCTTAGTTAACAAAATCACATGAATACATATTCCTGGTTTTTAACTTTGGGCTTGACATGACTCCATGGGCAGAATTTTGCCCTTGGTGGGCGGGATTGGCGGGGGCGTTCGGGAAGCTGACCGCCGCCCACAATCGACAGTGCACTGCAATTTCACGGTTTCACGATTTCACGCAATTTCAATTGAGGCCCACCCAGCATAATACGTAAGCGCCAGCAGGAGGAGGGGGAGCAGGCCTAACGCACACTTCATGTATGCATGCGAATGAGCGCTGAATAATCTCCCTGAGGCATAGAGCTGCCTCAGGGAGATGAAGAATATATTGAATAAATTATTAAACATTATGAAAAATTAATAAAACATGTCCCCTCATGTGACTCTGTCACATGAGCAGGGGCATGTTTTTAATTAAAAATTAAAGTTTTATTTCACTTTTATTTGCTTTTGGAAACCTCAACTGACCCATGGATGAGGTTTCCAAAAAAATGCAAAGGCGGCTTGGCCTTTTCATCTGCCCGTCAACCATTGGGTTGAACTGGCAGCGAGAAATTCAGAGCAAATGATAACTTAATAGCCTTAATATGCCTTATAATTGTTGGCTCCGGTGTTGCCAACTCTGGCACGTGTCCGTCGACTGAACTATCGCGTGACTATGCATTGACGTTGGCACACTTACCTGACGTCAACGCACGTCATTTCAGACTAGGTCAGGTCGGGCACGCACCCACCCACCAAGCTAAAAATTCTGCCCCATGACTCTTTATGGAATTTTGCTTATGGTGAGCACATATCTGGTGCATAGAATAGCAGGTTCCATTGGAGTTTGGGTCCTTTTATTGTACAGAATATGATCTTCCCCTTTGTGTACTCTTATACATACTACTGGTATGTTGTTCTCTTCTTCTACTGTGGAAATGGATATGAAGTGCTCTGTTAACCAGTCTGTCATTTCCTTATTATCCATTATAGTATCATCTGCATCTGACATTAATGGGTCCGCATTCTCCATTACCGCCCCCCCCCCCCCCCCACTTTATTTTTCTTAAAATATTGTTAAAATATTTTACTGTTAGCCTTGATATCTTTTGCAAGTTTTTTTTCAGGCTCCTTCTATTTTTTTTTATCCCTTTTTTGTTTTTATGACACTCCCAGTCTGATGGATTTCCACTTTTCCTTAGAAAGATGTCTATTGTTTCCAAGAGAATCCCAAGAGATGGAAGGATTCAATTTGTTCCATAAGTTCTAATGTATGAACTAAATATGACCCCAGATTCATTCTTTGCCCTTACTTTCAAATGTTTATTTTTGCTTCCATTTTTACTACCTCTGCATCAGCCTATGCTGTAGTTTATTAGGAGAGGAATTAGATGTGTAACCAGCTGTGGGAGGTTTATGAGACCAATCCATGGTGACTTGTCCTATGATTTTTCCATCCACTTGCCTTATCTCTTCCCCTTTTCATGTCTCCTTGTCTGAAAATGCTGATTCATATAGTTCCTCACCACTTCACTCAAATAACCATTCTTCATGTATAAGCCTCACTAATGGCCTTCAAAAGGCAATTCATCAATGGAAGACATTTCTTTTGAAGCCTCATCTGACGTTCTCAGATGTACAGATTCCAGGAAGGATCATTGGATGGAAATCTCTCCAGTTTTTGTTATTAAAACCACCATCAACAAAATGCACCTGCCTGAAAACTTTGAGAGATACCTGCATGCAACAGTGTTAATTTGCACTCAGTATAATATTCTGCAATCCAAAGCGATATTTCAGTCATCATTAGACATCTGAAAGTGATCAAGTGAAGTCACTGACCTGAAATTAATTCACATAACATTCAAACCACATCAGTTGTGAACATTTATTTGCCTACAAGCATTCAGCTGACATCATTGATGTTCAAATGACATGGAATGATGCCGAATCAGCTCCCAACTAGCTTCAACTGTGCTTACAGCAAGTACCTTGAGGCTGTTTAAGTGCTCACATATAGAAATGTGTAAGTTCCTGCAGCTGTTGGAAATTTAACTAAGTCCCTGCAGTGTGGTTTAAGTGCAGGTACTTGCAATTATTAGCTTGGCCTAAATAGCCAAGTGGTTATGGTACTGGGTTTGTAACCCTAAGATCAAGAATTCAAATCTCACAATGGCAAAACTATCAAGAGTTCAAATCTCACAATGGCAAACTATGAAACAATGTAACTTCATCTGAAACAGATGGAAACAGGTTTACTCAAAAGAGTATCAAGAGTTCAAATCTCACAATGGCAAACTATGAAACAATGTAACTTCATCTGAAACAGATGGAAACAGGTTTACTCAAAAAGAGTATCAAGAGTTCAAATCTCACAATGGCAAACTATGAAACAATGTAACTTCATCTGAAACAGATGGAAACGGGTTTGTACTCGAAAGAGTTACTTGCAATTATTATGGAACTCTACCTCCCAACTTTCGGTGTCACAGAACTGTACCCACCAAACCCTTGACATGCCCCCACCTTCCCATACAAACCCTCACTGACTACCCAACCCCCACTAACCTCCTACTCCCCCTTCTACACCTCATCCCACTACCCCCACCCCCTAGCCCCCTCATAACACCCACCCCGTACCCCATCCTACTCCTCAATCACACCCTACTCACTAAACCTCACCCACTACCCCCTTTCCCCACCGTCTTCCTAACTGCCCCACTCCAGGCAACCAACTACCACCACCTCCTAATCCCCGACCGATTCATACCACCCACCCCCACCCCTCCCCCACACACTTCCTGCACCCCACCTACCCACCACTCGCTCCCCTCTCCTACCCCTACCCCCTCTACCCTCTCCTACACCAATCCCTCCTACCCCTACCTACCCTAATGCCTAACCCCCACCCCCTCAACCCCCTACCCCTCCTAACCCCTGTACCCCATCCTACTGCCTCCATCCCCTAACTTCCCACCCCCACCCCCTCCGACCCCAACCTCAACCTCACCCCACTTCCTCACAACCCCACACCACTACTCCCACCCCCTGCCCCTGCTAGCCTCCACCCCACCCCAACCCGACCCTCAATCCCTACCTGCTAGCCCCTTCCCCCCCATCCCCCACACCCCTCCTATCCCCTACCTCCTCTTACCCCCACCCCCCTCAACCGCCCTCTACCTCCCCAACCCCCTTGACACCTTTCATATCCCCACCTCCCCCCGCCTTCTAGCCCCCAGCATGAGAATCATGAGAGCTTGGAGCTGGATGCCAACTTATAGCAGGGGTATTGGGATCAGGGAAGGGGGTGGTGTTGTACTGCAAGATTGTGGTTTCAAGCCATGCACTAGGTGTTTTTTTTCTCTAAAATTTTTTTTATTCACATTGTTTTTACCTTTGCTGATTTTTCCCCCGTTTCAGGCATAAACCTTGCTCGAATGCTTGGTTTTCTTGAGCAGACACAGCCTAGATATGGGAGTGGACCCTGCCCTGGGCTATGGTGACTCCTGCCGGCTGCTTGCTGAGCCCCTTTTCATTGCTGATGGTAAGCTGCACGTGGTGGAGGCTGATGTGTGTTGTCTTGTTGTCCTGGGCCACATTGTCTGCCAGATCCTAGATCTCAGCAACAAGGTACCCAAGAACAGTGACCAAGTATAAGGGGGCTGTTAGGAAGGGAGGTCCAGGGTTTTGAATCAGCGATAGTGAAGGAATGGCAATATAGTTGCAAGTCAGGATGATGTGTGGCTTGGAGAGCAACTTGCAGGTGGTGATGTTTCATGCATCTGCTGCCCTTGCCCTCCAAGGTGGCAGAGGTCATGGGTTTAGAGAAGCCTTAGTGAGTTGCTAGCTTTCCTATTTCATTATATAATTTTAAATTAATTCCACTGCACTGTTACTTCTCAATGGTGTCACATTTACTTTGTTACTTACATTGTTGACTATTTCTTTACCCCACCACCTCCACCATTGCCAGAGAAGTGTCCCTTGGTTTTCCCCAGAATTAGTGACACTAGTGGAGCCAGCACAGCAGAGGCACCAGAGATTGATCAGAAGTAAGGGGTAACATGTCAGCTGAAATGGAAGGCATAAGGGAAGTTGTTGGGAAAAATTTTGAAAATAAGCATTAAGATTTCTTTATTTTTTCCAACATAACAAGTAGAATTTTCTGCCTGTCGGGCGGACGGGCCCGACCCAATCTCCGGCAGGCGGGGAGCCGATCGCCGCTGGAGAAGCGGGCCACATCGCCAATTTACGTGGGCGAGCCAAATAAGGCCCGCCCAGAGTGATGTCCGGCGGGAAGCGCTATGTGCTTCATATGCAGGCGGGGGATGGGGGATCCCCCAAAAACGAGAGTGCGCTCTTTCACGCATGTGCATGAAAGAGCGCACATCTCCCTGAGGCTAAGTGCAGCCTCAGGGAAATCGCCTCCAGTTTGAAAAATATTAAAAATAGAAAACAAAAATCCCTAACATGTCCCCTTAATGTCACATGAGATGGGACATGTTCATAATTTACACTATAAACTTTATTAAACTTTTTAAAACCCTGCATGAAACCTCATCCAGCCGCTGGCCTTCCCGCCAACCTTAAGGTTGGATAGGCAGGTCCTTTAATTGTTTAAATGATCCTATCAATGACCTCAATTGGCCATTGATGGGTCAGCAGGCCTGCAGCTGATTTTGCTGCGCTCCCGCCTTCCTGAAAATTTAAATGGAGCGGGATGATGTCGGGGGTTCTGCCCAACGTCATCCCACATCATTTTATGCATTGGCGAGTGGGCCCTGCCCCATGCTTGCCAATGGCAAAATTCTGCCCAACAAGTAGGAAGCTGCATTGATATCCTCCTGGATCACTTTGATGCCTAATGATCACATTTCGTGCCTATAATGCCTAATAATCACTTCCGAGCATGAATGATCGCTTCCCCAAATTTAACAAGCAATCTTCAATTGCGATGATCTGTGATCAACACTCATTCCAAATTATATCATTTGATGTCAGATCTGTACTGTTGCTTGCGAGCTTTTATAAATACTGAATCGTAGGGACTGTTTGTCTTATTTTACATTTTTTATATCCTACAGGCATTGGGGTGAATTACATTGCCCTCCTCCACTGTTCCCATTATAGGGATGCGGTAGCATAATGTTATGTCACTGGACTAGCAATCAGGAGTGCTCAGTTAAAGCTCTGAAGAAGTGAGTTTGAAACCCCCCACAGAGCAGGGGATTTTAAATTCAATTTATTAAATTTAATCTGCAATTATTTATCTTTATTTAGTGAAATCAAATCCCCAAAACCAAGCAATGGCCTCCTCATTTGTTGAGTTTAAGGTGCTTAATCTGTCACTTAGTCTGTAGAGAGGACACTTCTCAGTAACATGCAGCATTGTTTGTGTTTCTCCACAAGTGCATAAGGGGTTTCTACTAACGCCCCAATAGTGAGGTTGGCTGCACAGGGGCCCTGGCCTGTCCCGAAACTGTTTAGCAAGGACCACTCGCTGTGGTAGTTCAAAGCCTGCCATTCGACAGATGGGGTTTGTCACACAAGGAACTTGTTAGTGACTTCCCGTGTTTGCCATTCCTTGACCCAAAGGATGTCTGTTGATACGTCTCAGAAAGGTTGCCTTATATGGAGTGCCAAGATGGAAGGTGGGTGGGAGCTGGGGAAGCCATGGCAAGCTTGCTGATTTAAATGATACTTCCTGAAGGAACATTTTAGTACATTGACATGAACAGATTTGCATCTGTTGTATGTAGCAGGGGTTTAATCAATTGAAAATGGCTGAATTGATATTTTGCTGATCAGTAGCAAATGTGATACAACTCAGAGAAAAATAATAGTAAATTACAAATATTACAGTAATTGGTGACAAGAGGGATTAGAATTTTACTTAAAACTGTGAGCTTACAATTTTTGAAATTTTATAACCCTCACCTCAAATATAATGGACTGCACAAAGAAGTGACTCATTTGAGATATTAAAATAGATAAGTCAATTGAATTGAATTTGAAGTGCTGTCCATCAGTGCTGCCTGACCTGTGTGGCTTTATTATTTATTATAGGATTTGTTAATGTGACAAATATTATAGTTAAGAATGGAACATACCTCCATGTTTAGAGTACAGCAATACTAGTGGTTCGACTTGGTGGGCTTGACTTGATTGTAAAGAAGGGCAACATTCTTTATCTTAAACAAAATTGATCTGTATTTTTGTTCCATATTGAAGGGGGACATGAAAGAGTTAAAAAACAAATACAATGGTCAAACAGGTGGCTTTTGTTAAACCACATAGTCTGGACCAGATAAGAGTCAAGGCCTGTGTGAATAGGAGTGGATAATATAATCATGTATGCTTGTCTCGAAGATAATAGGATAGAACTAACAAACTAATTGTGTGTGTAAATGATTGGGTCCTGTAACAAGTTTAAAACATGTAGGCATTGATCATTGGTGCATGCAAATAGAGTAAAAAAGGGAAAAGTATAACTGCAAGGAAATGTAACCATTTGGGGAGCTTGTACCCATCTTGTATGGATTGTCTCCCCAGCATGCTTGAATAAAACTCGGTGAAAGAAGCTAGAGTCTCGTGTGGTCGCTGTGGGATCGGAGGGTGCTTCAACTCCCTTTCGGTATGGTTTTGGGCACAGGACTTAATCTTAATTAAAAAATCTTGTAGTGTTAACTGCAGAATCTGGATTTGAATACACGAGGCCCTATATGTATCTTATTCTCAGGTGGCTGCGATCTGCATGTCTACATTTTAGCAAATGGAAGAAATTATGCCTCATCGTTGCAGTAACATAGATGGAGTTTTTCTACTGACCCGAGAATGTTCAATGGGAAGCAGGAAAGTTTTTAGGCTGCAATAAATCCAATACAGCTCAGTTACAAAAACATAGTGAATTGGAAAGAGATTTTATGGGGACACCATACTGTCAATATTGGAAATGAAAAGCTTTCCTACTTCCCTTTGAACACTCTCAGGTCACCTTCAGCATGGGTTTAGATATGTTAGAAAGCTCTATCTATATTACTGCAACTATGGGGTATAATTTCTTCCATTTGCTAAAATGTAAACATGTGGTTCTCAGCTATCTGAAAAGAAGGTACGTATCATGTCTCCATCTGGGCTAGCTTCAAATCCAGATTCTGTAGCTAAGACACTACAGGATTTTTTAAGATTAAGTCATGCTCTGTGGGCAGCTCATTAAAACTAAAGAAGCAGTTGGTAAAATCTTTACTCTGCACTAACTCAAAGTGCAAAGTTTAGCTGCAGATGTCATTTAAATATTATTCATAAGATCTCACCATAATGTTGCATTTTCAGATCATGAATAACATGCATCCTTTTATTGCCTGAACAAAAATAAGTGTCTAAGAAACTGGATATCACTCTCTGGCTTATCTCTTTGAGTTCAGGATATGCGTTGATCATTTTCCTTCCTTCATTGGTACCAGTCCCATATCATAGCATTACATAAAATATACAGCACAGAAACAGGTCATTCAGCCTAACGGATCTATGTCACCATTTATGCTTCACGCATAGACCTTAATTGTCCCATTGTACTTCATTTAACCTTACCTGCACATCTTTCTATTCCTTTCTCCCTCATGTCTGACCTCACTGATCCTTAAATTAATCAATCATATTTGCCTCAACTATTCCATGTGGTCATAAGTTCCACCCTCTAACTGGGTAAAGAAGTGTCTCCTGAATTCCTTATTGGATTCATTGGTGACTATCTTGTATTTGTGTCCTTTAGTTTTGGACTCCTCCATATGGAAACATCTTCTCTGACCCCACCCTCTCAAATCCCTTTATAATTTTAAAGACCTTTCGAGGAAAAAGAGCCTCAGGCCATTCAATATTTCTTGATAATTATAACCTCAGTGCTAGTATCACCCTTGTAGTTTCCTTTTTTCACATCTTCTCCAGTTCCTATATTTCATTTTTGCAATATGAAGACCAGAACTGTGCATTGCATTCTAAATGCAGTCCAGCTAATGTTCTATACAAGTTTAACATAACCTCTAGAAATGAGCCCCAAGGTAAAAAGGCCCTGCGTATCTTTCCAGCATTTTGTGTTTGACAATTCTGTCCTTTTATTTTGAATGCTTCTGCTGAGCTTGCAGTTATTGTGCTAGGTGGCAGTATCCCAGACCTTAATAGCTAAAAATATGAAGCAGTAGTCACTTAACCTTTCCCAAGAGTTGAAAGAGAAGATCATTGTCAGGGGAATTCTTTAAATATAAAATGTGTTTTTATATCCCCTTATCTATCATCTAGGAGAATTCATAAGTCTTATTGCCTCATTAGAACTATATTAAAACCTGACATTTGTGCCTACAGTTGGCAATGAATCATGAAGCTTTCATGAGTGAGATGTCATTATTTTTAAAATTTATTTCCAGCTAGGTACAACTTTAACCATTACAGTTATTCCCCTTATACTGATGTTCCTGTCCTCTTTGAGTTATAATTAATTTGTGACCTTTTCTCCCCCCAAAAATGATCACCCTTCATCCATTTCCTATTTTTCACACACACAATCTGTCCACAAGCATCCCACCATGACTATCCAATGCTAATCATCAAATCAAAGCCAATTATACCCAAAAGGCATCCCGACTAAGAGTGCAAATTTACTTATCTCCGAATTATTTTTCTTTAAGCAAAACTATTTACTAATTAAATTGATGTACAGTACTCAGATTCTTAGTAATATTTTAGAAAAAAAATCCTTTAAAAGGTGCCCACTAGTGTTCTTGCATTTAAAATAAATTTAATATTAAACCCCGCTTTAAGGATCATGAATAGGCATAAGTAGCAGACATTCACAATAGTAATTACATTAACTGAGGGTGGCCAGTTGTGTGGACAGGGCTAGCTTCTAGGACAATGATTCTTAAACTAACACAAAAGATTACTAAGAAACTCAATTTGCACTGAATCTAATTTGCACTTAAAGTTCTGTTATCTTTTGGTTGATTTTTGGAAAATAGTGCTGTAAACACCAGTGCAGCCTTGAGAACACTTCTGCCCACGATATTCAAATCTAAATATCAAGGAAAAAATTAGACCCAGCAGTGATTGTTGTGATACACCATATCCTTCCTTCCCTTCCAATGTGGATGCAACTCATTTACTTAATTTGTTGTTTCCCGTCTGACAATCAATTTTTTATACATGCTGTTATATTTTCTCATGTCAGACCTGTTCAATTTTCCTAACAAACCTTTTGTGAGGATCTTCTGAAAATCAATACATTAAATCTACTGCATTCCCTCAGTCAATTCTTCAAAAAAAATTTTCTATTTAATTTGTCAAACATAACCAACCAGTAACAATTTCTTGCTGACCACCTTCACTATACTCATGCATTTGCCATGGATTTTTTTCCAGGGCCTAAACTGTGTCATTATTGTAGAATCAACCACCGTCAACACCATTGATCAGAAACTTAACTTTAACCAACAGCATCAGAGAAAAGTCTGGGAGCTCTGTGAAGTGTAGCTCACTTCCTGACCCTTAAGCCTCTTTACTACCTACAAGGTCTAAGCCAAATGTATGGTGCTATATTCACCAGTGATAACAATATTTAAAAAGTTCTACATGATCTAGGAGAAAGTGCGCACTTGATCAATGCGACTGTCACTGAAATAAAGTATCTACCTCCTCCACCAATGGCAAAATGCAGCTGCAGTGTGGGATGCACTGAGCAATTTGCCCAGATTACTTTGACAGCACCTTCCTTCCCTAAACACTCTACCATTAAGAAAGATCAAAATGGCGATTTCATAGGAAAATCTTCCTAGTTCCCTTCAAATCACAGACAATCTTGACTTCAACATATAATGCCATCCCTTGATCATTGCAACATCAAAATCCTGGAATTCCTTACCTAACACTATCATGGGTGTACCATCAGCACAAGGACTGCAGGAGTTCAAAAAGTAGTTCCTTAATCAACTGTACAATAAAAATGCAGCCATGCCTGTGGTTGTCCACAACTTGAGGGCAAAACTTTTGGAAGTCACAGCTCTTTAAAAGTATCTGAGGCATTTTGAGACATTTTAATGTGATTAACATTATAAAAGTACAATTATTATTAGGAAACCACAGACAGGGATCTCCAATCTACTGTTCCTTGGCTGAGTATTGTGGTAATTTAATAGAGTGTGTTGGCTTTCTGCCAGTTTACTGAATTCTTAAAATTCCCAGGTATATTGGTTTTCAGTAAAATGCTTTTTCAAACTCCAGCTGACTAAATAGATACTTTCATTTCCAGTGAGGTTTCTTAAAAGGAGGCTTACTAATCGTCAAGCATGTATCTGTGTGTAGGTTGACCAACTGTTGTTCACATAAAAAGTGTGAATTGTAAAAATGTAAAAAGGGAAATTTCATGGAGGAGTAACTGTTGGGACACAGATGGTTTTATTTAAATACAGAATGGTTTAAGAAAGTACGTTTCAAGTTTGAAGCTTTTTTTAACATTTATTTGTACATTTGACAAATTGCTTCTGCTCTGTAAAAAATACATTAGCCACCAGTCAACCAGTGAACAAGGAGAAACACAAATTGTACATATGTTTAGTGCATGTGTCAGGATATGATACTTTAGGAAGAGGCTCTGGTAGTAATTTCTAAGTACAACTGGTTGCATGGGCATGTCCCAGGAACAGTGCCTAACAGAAGGTGGTAGTCCAACATTTCAAACAGTTATGCCTGTCTCTTTATGGGGTAGATGGAACATTCCTTATTCCAGTCCTACTCCGGCCCCCTCCCACAATTCTTTCTCTGGTACATCAATGATTGCTTTGGTGCTGCTTCATGCTCTCGTCTGGACCTGGAAATATTTTTTAATTTTGCTTCCAATTTCCACCCCTCCATCATTTTCACATGGTCCATCTCTGACACTTCCCTTCCCTTCCTTGACCTCTCTGTCTCAATTTCTGGTGATAGATTGTCCAGTAATATTCATTACAAGCCTACCGACTCCTACAGCTACCTTGACTGCAGCTCCTCACACCCCATTTCCTGTAAGGACTCTGTAATATCTTCCTTCTTCCTTAACCGAGGTTTTCCACCAACGGTGGTTGACAGGGCCGTCAACCATGTCCGGCCCATCTCCCGCGCATCTTCCCTCACACCTTCCTCTCCCTCCCAGAACCATGATAGGGTCCCCCTTGTCCTCATTTATCACCCCACCAGCCTCCACATTCAAAGGATCATCCTCAGCCATTTCCGCCAACTCCAGCGTGATGCCACCACCAAACACACCTTCCCTTCACCCTCCTGACAGCATTCCACAGGGATCATTCCCTCCAGGACACCCTGGTCCACTCCTCCATCACCCCCTACACCTCAACCCCCTCCCACAGCACCTCCCCATGCAACAACAGAAGGTGCAACACCCGCCCCTTTACTTCCCCTCTCCCCATCATCCAAGGGCCCAAACAATCCTTTCAAGTGAAGCAGCATTTCACTTGCACTTCCCTCAATTTAGTCTACTGCATTCATTGCTCCCAATGTGGTTTCCTCTACATTGGAGAGACCAAACGCAGACTGGGTGACTGCTTTGAGGAACACCTTTGGTCTGTCTGCAAGCATGACCCAGACCTCCCTGTCGCTTGCCATTTCAACACTCCACCCTGCTCTTATGCCCACATGTCCGTCCTTGGCCTGCTGCAATGTTTCAGTGAAGCTCAACGCAAACTGGAGGAACAGCACCTCATCTTCCGACTAGGCACTTTACAGCCTTCCAGACTGAATATTGAGTTCAACAATTTTAGTTCATGAACTCTCTCCTCCATCCCCACCCCTTTTCCGATCCCCCTTTTTGCCAATAATTTATATAGATTTTTCTTTTCCCACCTATTTCCATTATTTTTAAATGTATTTCCATCCATTGTTTTATCTCTACCTTATAGCCTATTTCGATCCCTTCCCCCCACCCCACCCCCAACTAGGGCTATCTGTACCTTGCTTATCCTGCTTTCTACCCTTAATGTCAGCTATTAGCACATTCCTTAGATAATATCACCACCTTCAACACCTCTTTGTCCTTTTGTCTAAGACATCTTTTGGTTATCTCCACCTATTGCTGGCCCTCTATGCAGCTCTACCTGTCCCACCCACCCCCACCGCACCGCGCCCCCCACCCCCCCCCCCCCTCCTCACTCCACCATCTTAAACCAGCTTATATTTCACCTCTTTTCAATTTTTCCTTAGTTCTGTTGAAGAGTCATTTGGACTCGAAACGTTAACTGTGTTCCTCTCCACAGATGCTGTCAGACCTGCTGAGTTTTTCCAGGTATTTTTATTTTTACTTCAAACATTTAATCCAATGCCTACATTAAGCTAACACTTCAACACTGGATATTAGGATCTTCAAGGCAGTCTCTGCTTGATTTTAATGGTCAGACTCACTGACAGCAGGGGTGCCTGAGAACATGTGTGAAACCTGGAAGCATATGAAGCACATCCATCAGTGGTTTTTAACCCAGCCATTGTTTTGCACATATCATAGTGTTTGAGGTTTGACCGAGGTGTGATTATTCCTTATTGAAACTTTCTGATTAACATATCATTTCTAGATTTCTTGACCAATTAACATCAGCAGGCGTGATGATTACCCAGATGATGTGATTTCAACTGTAGTATTTAAAGAGACTCTCCAAACATGCACTTTGAAGGAGTTTGGAGTTGGGAGTCAAGGAAAGGAAGTGGAATATGATGTCACAGGCACATGGGTACATTACACATTCTTATAATATAAAGTTTCTGTTGTATATGTAAATCACATATTGATTGTTTTGCGCTACTTTCATATCTTGCACATTCTTACTTACTGACTGGCAGGTGGCATTTTTAGTTGTGTGATGATGAATGGGAACCAACATGAATTGTCGTTGAGCAATGTGCAACTGTGAATTACTTGTTTGAAAGATTGCTTTACCTTAGTGCTGTAAGATTGAGGGGTAGTGGGGTTGGGGGGGAGGGAGGGGGCGTTTGGTTGGAGTGCAATGTTGACAAAAAGGGCTTTGCATGTGGTGATTAGATGGGTGTACTGGTAGAACTTAAGTGAATCCCATAATAATAAGGGCCTCCCAATCATTCTTGGCAGCAATATGTTCCACTGATGGTGCATTGCCACTAACACTTTCTGTCCTCCTCCTCCTCCCTCTGTTTCTACCCCTACTCTGTACCTTCCTCCTCCCCCTCAAAATTGTCTGAGGAGATTCTGTTATCTTCGACTTGTTCCTCCTGGAGATCCAAACCTCGCTGCTGCATTATATCATGCAGAGTGCAGCTAATCACAACCTTGGAGGAGGAAACCCTAGATAGTGTGGATTAAAGGACACCTGCAAATTTGTCCAGGCACCTGAAGCGCATCTTCAGCATGTGGATAGCTGGCCGGTGACACATCTGGTCGTTAAATGCCTTTCGTTGTACCACTTCTGTTCCCTGTTGTTCAGTTTCTGAGAAGTGTCATCAGCCAGTCAGTAACTCTCTGCTTTCTCGGTGTGAATATGTTTGGGAGGATGGACTCCTGCAGGATGAAAGCAGCATTGCAGTGGGTGCTGCTGTGATCAATTTGATCCTTATCAGAGGTCCAAAGTAACACAGCGCAAATGGTATTTCAAAGGTACCTATATTTAGTTTGCTGTAAAGTACTTTGTGACATTCTGTGGTATATGAATATATACACTATATGAACGCAAATCTTATTTTTAAATCTGTATCCTCTTCCTTCTAGCTTATGAGATTTTGTTGGGGGTGGGGAATGACTTTCTCTATATTCCCTTCCTCATGACAAGTTCCTGTCAATGTCAAAAGTGAATTTGACTGCCATTCTTCCTCTGGTAAAGACTTCAGTGATTTTTAGTGAATTAAAGTTCCAGACAACCAACAAAAAAGAACCTGACTCACCAAGGGACAACTAACTTTCAAAAGCCACCTTCCAACACTGAGTTAGACAAATGTTGAACAATCATCAGCCATGACATCTGCCCTTTCAACTGTTTGAAGAGAAAAATTATAATAATTATCTCAAAGTCTTAACTTGACAAATAATTTCAACTGGCATTTATTCACCATGACAAGTAAGATTAGTACTTTTGTGCTCACTCAGAGGATGGAAGTTGCTTTGAACCATTTCATCTATTCTTTTTCTTATGTTAATGATTTCAATATCATTTTATTATGGTGAATTTGCATTATATTTTTGCAGATAATGCAATTTTGAGGAAAAGGCACAAAATAATTTGGTATGGTTGGATCCGTATAAAAACATAACAGGATTAGAACAAAATCTTATGCTTGAAGCAATATTATGCTGAGATCAGGAAGTTTAAAAACTGCACACGAAGTCAACAAATTCAAAAACTCTGTTTTGTAGCCCATTTAAACATTTCTTTGGTTGTGCATTTATTCAGTAGAGCTATCGGAAGTCCAGTGATAATCACAAAATGATTAATACAAAGTCTCCACATTTGCAGAGCTGGATTACATAAGCACTACAAATTATTATACACAATAAAAATAAAAATTCTATCATAACAATATTGAGTCAATTGTGGGTGGCCCTGGGGGAAGAAATAAGAACATAACTTCACTGCAGAACCAGCGTGACTAGCACTGCAAAATACTGAGTAGTTTTGTAAATAACTGTTTGCCTGACCACTAAGGTCTCAAAGCCATGTAGTTTCTAGTCAACAGATACTTTGGATATACTATACTCGAGTGAAAATTCCAGTATCTTTGGTAAAACCAACAACTTCTTGGCTGAGTTTTGATATCTCACCCTATGGTAAATTATGGTCATGTGAGCCAAATAGACAATGGGCCGAATTTAGCCCATGTCAGTTGGGCTTGGTTGGGGGGCGGGCAGGGGAGGTCAGGAAGCCGGCCACTGCCCGCTATTGAGGCTGGAAGGCAATTTCACACTGGAGAGCCAATTAAAGCCCGCACAACATGAAACGTGAACAGCAGCACTCAGCATTGCCTGTGCGGGCAACAGGAGCAGGGCGAGCGGGGCGAGCGCTTGAACATCTCCCTGAGGCACAGAGCTGCCTTAGGGAGATGAAGCGTTGTTTAAAAAAAAATAAAGCTTTGAAAAATGTAATAAAACATGTCCCCTCATGTGACTCTGTGTCACATGAGCAGGGGCATGTTATTAATTAAATTTTAAAACTTATATTTTTATTTGCTTTTGGAAACCTCATCCCGCCTGCTTCGATGCACATCATTTCATGCTCCACTGGGACAGGCAGGCACCCACACGCCGAGCTAAACATTTTGCCCAATGTGTGTTGTAAAGCAAGTAAGACCACACTCACTCTTTCTTTACAGCTCTTGTAGATATAGATAGACAGATATCATTTTAAATTCACATGGTTAAGCCAAATACTTACACCAGGAGTAGTGGAATCTATCACTGCTCTGCCACCTTCATAGTTATGAATCAGGCATTGAGACCATGTGCCATGGTCCATTCTAGGTGACCACAGTCACACACTGTAGAGTTTTCAATTTTCCATTTGTGCATCAAGTATCAACATTTAGCCATGGTTTGTACAGATGTGGTTCAGGTTTGCCCATAAGCTTCATGGAAAATCAAAGCCAGAGATATTCTGCATGGGTTTTTTCACAAGCTGCCTGTTCGTGACTTCTTATGAACTCCATTAGGAGTTGCTAACTTCAATAGAGTTGAACTTGCATTGTCCAAGGTTAAGCTTGTGGGCCTAAAAGAGTTTGCGCAACTTCAAACAGTTTTGAGAGACATTGTTGAGACCCTGATGGATGCGGAAAATTTTGTGGTTTTCCTGGATTTACTGGAACTCCAAGAGATTTGCAGCATCACGACAAATAGATGGGAGAGTGATATGCATCAGCATGAGGAGACTGTGTGTTGGGGTTGATTTGAGGGGAGTATTCAACTGGACATTAACAAATTGAGTGTGCCTACTTCTGGGCCATAGTGAGTACATTAGCTCCATCCTTGATGTCTGAAGCACTAATGCTGATGCTCCCCTGCTTGCACTCACCTTTTTCTGAATCAGGTTGACCCTTGTCCTCATCTTGACAGCTACCTTCTTCAGGAGTCCACGGAAGGTTAGTGAGCCATCCAGTTTCACTCTGAGACAGGAGTGGAGTCATGTTGTATGGTACTGCCCCAAAGGGTCATTTTCAGAATGAGCTTAGCATTCCTGTAATCAAGATAGAATGCAGTGACTTCTATTGTGGAGATTGGCTTAAACTTCCAATTTTAGAAATATTTTTCCATGGTAGTTGGATCCCTATTCAAGGTGGAGTAGATATTGTTGAATGTGGCTGCTCGCATTACCAAAGCAAGGTCATCTATATATGTAAATTGGCACAACTTCATTGATGGCATATTGGTCGAGGCATTGCCATAGAAAAGGCATCAATGATGGCCACCATCACTGATGCATTCTCCATGGCAATGTCTCTACCATTCAGAGTCCACCTGGCAACCAATCACTCTTTTCTCTTACAGTATAAGTTGTTGTTTTCCTTAATATTGGTATTCTTGCAAAGTGTCCTGATGAGTACAAAACAAAAAGCTTCAACGTCTCCTTTTTTAACAATGCACAAGTCCTGTACCACCAAACAACTATAAATATAAAAAGGTAAAAACACGTCCAAAGCTATTGTGATATTCAAAGGTGATTGAATATTAATGTCTCAGCTATTAACTCCTGGAATGGTCTATTTCCCCCCCTTGATAATGCAGGAAAGGGACTTTTATACCTTCAAGGGAATGCCATTATCTGTCTGATATTTCCGCAAACTTGATGACTCCATGATGAAGAAGGTGACTTTTACAAATGCAAGTTAGCAGCCATTTTAAAGTCAGTGGGCAGAATTATCACCCCTCCCATTGGACTAAGTTCGGGAACAGGTGTGAAAAACTATGTTTTTCCCTCCGGCTTCAATGGCGGGTTTTTGCCCCATATCATCTGCTTCCCGTCTCATTAATTATGCACACACGGGAAGCACGCTGGGTCGCTGGTGGGCAGCCTCTGATTCTCCCGTCCCGCCATCAGCTTAACAGTCCTTTGCTCCAGGCGCCATATTTAACTGACACCAGTGCACAGCTTTCTCAATCTCTCCAGCCCAGGACTGCCATAGGCAGCACAGGTGGACACAAAAGCGAAGAAGACAGCAGCCCTCAGTAACGCCTCCCTTGAAGGCCTTCAGGATGCAGTGGAGGCCTTTTGCCATGTCTTCTATCCCTGTGATGGCCACAGGAGGTCCATCAACATCACCATTTTGGCCTGGGAGACGGTGGCAGTGGTGGCCAATGCTAACGCAAGAGGTCAGCCACACAGTTCAGAAAGAGGGTGAATGATCTCATCCCACCCATTGCCCCATTCACTGCTGTATGTTCCTGCATGCCATTGTAATGTTGCGACCCTGAAGAAGTCCTTGAAGAGTTTATATGTAGCCATGGAAACACATGAGAAGCTAAAAAGGATATTGACTTTTACTTCAGAAGAAACTGCATTAGAACTATCAGTAGCAGTGAAACAATACACTGAAGCCCAGAGTGGGTTGGCAAGAAGTCAACAAAAAAATAAACAGTTGAAAGAACAACTGATTATCCTTCGAGGTCAAATGCAAAATGAATGCATAACCATTCAACAACATGAAGAAATGAAGACTGTCTTTAACAGCAGAACGAAGCCATAGCTGAAGAAACTCGAGGAAACTATGCTAAATTACAGGAAAACTCAAGATGAAGTAAGCGAGTTTCACAAAGGAAAGGAAGACCTGTTGGCATACCTTCATACGCTACAAGAATTCCTTAGGACAAAGTTTATTCCTCTGGAAAATTACGAAGAGAAGGAAAATGAATTTAATGTCGCTCTGAACAAACTGAAGAACCAGTTGGCAGAAAAGACTCAGCAGTGTTCAATATTCGAGGAAGAAGCCGAAAGCTGCCAGGAACAGACTAAAGGGCTAAAGAAGCAGCTTAATGGAAAAGAAGAAGCATTGAAAGGAAAAGCCGTGGAACTTTCCAAGCTGCAGATGGATAATGAAGCCAGGAGTAGCACAATTACTACTGAAACAAGTTAGGACTTTGCCATCGATAGACTTGGCTAACAGTGAAACCAAAATGTAGGACAAGGACAATGTTCTGCTGCAGATAGAAAAAGAAAAGACATAAATAAGATTGGAACATATAAATCTGATACTGAAATGGAAGGAACTGGAGGAAGAAAGAGCATTGGATGTCTCAGGTGTATTTTTTTTTAATTCATTCATGGGATGTGGGCTTTGCTGGCTGGGCCAGCATTTATTGCCCAACCCTAGTTGCCCTTGAGAAGGTGGTAGTAAGCTGCCTTCTTGAACTGCTGCAGTGTAGGTACACCCACTGTGCTGTCAGGAAAGGAGTTCCAGGATTCTGACCCAATGACAATGAAGGAACGGTGATATATTTTCAAGTCAGGATGGTGAGTCACTTGGAGGGGAACTTCCAGGTAGTGGTGTTCCCATGTATCTGCTGCCCTTGTCCTTCTAGATGGTAGTAGTTGCGGGTTTGGAAGGTGCTGTCTAAGGAGCCTTGGTGAATTCCTGCAGTGCATCTTGTAGATGGTACACACAGCTGCTACTGTGTTGGTGGCGAAGGGAGTGAATATTTTTGGATGTGGTGCCAATCAAGCAGGCTGTTTTGTCCTGGATAGTTTCAAGCTTCTTGAGTATTGTGAGAGCTGCACTCATCCAGGCAAGTGGGAAGTATTCCATCACACTCCTGACTTGTACCTTGGAGATGGTGAACAGGCTTTGAGGAGTCAGGAGGTGAGTTACTCATTGCAGGATTCCTAGTCTCTGACCTGCTCTTGTAACCACAGTATTTATATGGTTAGTCCAGTTTCTGGTCAATGGTAACCCCCCAGGATGTCGATAGTGGGGGTTTCAGTGATGGTAATGTCATTGAAGGTCAATGGGCGATGGTTAGACTCTCTCTTGTTGGAAATGGTCATTGCCCGACACTTGTGTGGCGCAAGTGTTACTTGCCACTTGTCAGCCTAAGAAGAGGCAAAGGAAGGGGGATGTTGTATGATATTGTATGTGCCACGAACCATTGTAAAGTAAAGGTGCTTGGCAGAGCAAGGGTTAATGTGGGACTGGAGAATAGCACCATCCATGGTATGTTGCATTGAGTCACATGGTAATAGACTGAGAGAACAATCTGTAGCCCGCCTGCATGGAGACAACAGTTCCATGCATGACCAGACCTTGGATCTGTAAATAGTTAAAGGTTAACAATAAATAGTTCATGTTTAAATATACAAGTTTCAAGATCTCATTGTTGAAACACCATAGTGCACCATATTACAACACTCAACACCCACACATGCCAGGCATCCTTATCATCAGCCTGACATGTATCTTGCTCACACTTTCTCCATCTGTCTTTATGCAGGACAAGCTCACACACACTAAAAGAGAGATCCCAGACCAAGGGGTGGAATGCTGGAATTCAGGGTTCTCACTTGTTTTGAAAATCGTGACATTGGGCTGGTTGGAGAGGATATGGACTAGGCCTGTGGCAATGGTGACGATGGCGGCAAACACCCAAGTAAGAATCCTGTACCATCTCACCCCTCACTCAACGCTACTGTGAGTGCACTGTCCTGTTTTTTTTTATTCAGCTTTCTTCACTAATCATCTCTACTTTCTTTCATAGACACCTCTGCCAAGAGCCCAAGGCCTTTAACAAGCCAGGCCCTTAGCTCCAGCCCTGAGGACACTTCAGACGAGGAACCTGAGGACAGCACCTTTGAATACCCATCACAGTGTTCACCCATACCCTCCATCAGTGCAGAGACACACACCTCAGTGGGACCTGGTTGAACGCAGCCTCTGAGTCACAATCTGGTGAGCAAAGAACACAGTTTGCTCCACAGCAGGCCGAGGCAGGGACATCCAAGTTTACCGGCACTCAGAGAACACTGGAGGCCATGATTCTGCTGAGTTCGAGTCTGATGACAAGCCACAGGACTTGGTCCTAAATCAGTTGGTGGAGCTGCAGCAACACTCAGGGGAAGATCAAGAAGAGATGTCAGTTGCATTCCTCAGATTGCAATGTACAATGGAGGAGCCCATCCACATTCAGTCTGATGTCATAGCGCTAGCATGCCGGCACTCTGAGGTCAACACTGATAGGATGGTAGCTGCCATGGAAACTTTTGTCCAGGACATCGGTTCTACATTGCTGCAGGAGCAGTACTCCATCACTGTAACCATTGGTGGCATCATCAGTGGATACACAAGAGGGATGTGGGCACCTAGATCTCACTCACGTTTCCTGAAGGAATCAGCCAGGGGTCCTCCAGCATCCACAGGGAGGAGAACCAGCAGCTGGGTACCCCAGAGCCATCCACCCAGGTGACCCTGGGACACTCCGGCCCATCCAAATTCCCTCTTCCTGTGACCTCATCACTTCTAGCCCCACAGGCCAAGGAGGGTGCACCTGCCCCACTGTAGGACACCCAAAGCAGGTTGGGCACTCCAGGTTTGGTCCTCTGGAGGACACCCACCAAGATCATCACAGCCAACAGAGTGTAGCAGTCAGTAGGTTGTCTCCGCCTCTGCTGTGGATGTCAGGCACCAGGACATAGCTGAAGGGTTAGGAAAGTTACAAAGACTTAGGAGTTCAATGATGGCACGGGCATTCATGACATGTATATAATGCACACAAATGTAAATAGAATCATACTCATTTCAGTCTCCTCTGTGTATCCCTCCTTTTTATGATGAGCTGTGTTGCTGTCAATCAGGTGCGATGCCATGGTCCCTCCCTCCACTTATCGTACAGGTCGCTATCAAGGGCCTCTTGTCAAGTAGCGTACTTCCATCTCACCACAGTGTGTGCCCCTTTTGCTCGTCATTCTTGACATTAGTGATTCCTTGACCTTAATGTTCAGTGTGCTTGTGGAAAGAGCCTGACTCATGCTTTGCAGGGTCCTGTCATGTTTATTCTTGGCTGTGTAAGATTGACGCAGAGGCGTTCTCCTATCTTGTCTGCATTCTTGAAAGGTGAAGGCATAGTGTACAAGGAGGATGTGGTTATGCTTGGAGAAGTGCCATATATCACGTTACTCTCTGTCTTCTGGCAGGGTTTTCATGCTATGAGTCCATACTCGGAACTCATGTGCGCTGCTGTCAGCCAACTGTGTTTTCAACTTTCAAAGTATACATCTGCTAAGTTCACCAATTAGTGAGGACACCGTGCAACCTCAATGTGATGAAGCTCGGCCACTGTCAGCCGCATTATTGTCCGGGCACTTGAACATCCAAGTTTATGCATCTCTCACTCTAGCTGTTTGTCTTGCAGGGACAAGGCTCTCATCACAAATTAGGAATGCAGCACCCTGCGTCCCCTCACCTCAGCACTCATCAAGGTCACTGATGCTTATTCGAAATGGTCGTTTCTGGCAAGCAATTGAGGCTTTGATCAGCCTCTGGAAGCGCATATGGTTGCTTTAGACAATGTTGGGGGGAGCAATGGGATAGGAGTGAGGATGTACTCAAGCTGAAGTGTATTCTTTATTAGCAATGACGCATGCTCTTGAGGGCTTTATGGTGTGTGTGCATTTTTGACTTGGCAAGGGCCAGGGCTGGCCACGAGGGCACAATGTCTGTGTTAAAGAGGAGGCATTTTAATGTCTGACAGGCAAGTGTTTGAAATTGGCATGCTCAGGTGGTCCACATACATATCAAGCTGAGGATAACGCAGCCCAGGAGCTCTAATTGAGAGTGTCGGATGTCAGTGTGATTTGGAAGAAGGCACGACAAACAACTGAGTCATCTCTAAAAAGATTCACAACAGCGGAACATCATCGGCTGCCTTGTCCCAAGTGTGAATTAACTGATTCACCATTGATGTTACACAGAGTGCATTGTTCTGTTGCTTCAGATGGATCTCCTTGAGGAGCCTCATCACAGCTACGCGACCACTGAGGATCAACCAACAGCTCTTGGCTCTTATAGGGTGCAGTTGCAATTGGTATACTGGAGAGACATTTGAAGTGGCAGCATCTTCTGATGCCAGGATACCCTCCTCCAGTTAGCATCTCATCTCAACAAGGACACGTGCTACCAAGGGTTCATCATTCTTCAAAGGATCAGGACAATGTGAGCCTGATGTGTAACTATTCAATCTCATATTGAAGCGTTTGGTTGAAATGACAGGAATAGCAATGCTGGTGCTGATGCTGGCCCATGATGGGATGCTCTTCCCCTGCAGCCTCATCTTCCTCAGACTCATCACCCTCATCCTCTTTGAGGTCCTCCTCATGCAGCTCCTCCATCTTGCCATCTGGCAAGTCCGCCCCACTTTGCAGTGCCAAGTTGTGCAGCGCGCAGCAAACCACAATGATCCATGACACCCTCTGGGGGCTGTATTGGAGTGCTCCGCCAGATCTGTCCAGGCATTGGATTCGCATCCTTAGGACCCCTATGGTGTGCTCCATCAATGCTCGGCTATCACCATGGGCCTTGTTGTATCGGAGTCTGAGGCTGCCACACAGGGATCATCAGCCATATCCTTTGCGGGTACCCTTTGTCACCAAGGAGCCAGTTCCGGATCCTGTGTGGTCCTTAAAAATATTTGGGATCTGCGATCTACTCAAGACATATGAGTGGCGGACGCTTCCTGGATATCTGGCGCAAACCTGCATGATCAGTTTTTGTGGCCGCAGACCAGCTGTGCCATGAGTGAGGGGTAGCCTTTTCTGTTTATGTATTCAGTGCCTGTTGCCAGGGAGCTTTTATACGAGTGCAATTGGTGTCACCCTGCACCTGTGGGAATCCGGAAATCTCAGTAAAGCCAAATGCTCTGGCGTCCTGGCTTGCTTGATCTTTGTCGAAGTTGACGTAATTGCGGGCCTTAGCGAAAAGGGCGTTTGTGACCTCATGTATGCATTTGTGCATGGACACTTGAGAGATCCCACAGAGGTCCCCAGTGGAGCCCTGGAAGGAGCCACTGGCGTAGAAGTTCAGAGCAGCCAATACTTTCAAAGCCACCAGCAATAGATGCCCTCCCAGTTCCCGTGTCGTCAAATCCTGGAGAATGTGGCAAATGTGAGTCACCAGATCCACGGACATGCGGAGCCATTGGCAACACTGGTTCTCACTCATCTGCAGATAAGATATGTGAGTTCTGTAAACCCTGGGCCTTGTGAGCCACTTCAGCACAACGTGTCTGTGAATCTCACCCCTTGCTTCCGGAGGAGGCCCTGCTGGCCCTTGGTCTTGAATGCCTTGCTCCTCTGTTTGATGATCCAGGCACCTCAATTGTGATCTTCTCCTTCTTTCCCGCCTGTAAGTGATGATGCAGGCACCATTAAATCCAGCCTCCATCTTCCTAATGGTCTCCTCTCTGCAGTATCAATGAGAAAGAGAAAAGTGTCAGCATTATTCTCCAAGGGTTCTCTTTCTGTCAATGTCTCGTCAGTGAATGTTGGTTCAAGGACTTGGTTCCCTTGTTGACAGTACTCACCCCTGAAATGATGGTCAGTGCAGCGTGCGTATCAAGGTCCCCTCCCCAACATGACCAACTGCTAGGGGATTGCTTTGGCCAGGTGTAGATCTGCCACTTACAGCCCAGGTGCTGGGAGTCTCATTCACTGCACCCTAATACTCTAACTCTAATGCTTCGTAATAAGCATGAGGGTAAATGTTCATTCAAGAAATGAGATTATTTAAGGTGGGCCTTCAGTGAACCATCTAATGACAACTTTCTAAGGCTTCTGGAGCTTGTCCATTCACCCAATTGCTATGGAGTTTGTTTTTCCTCTGGGCAATTTTCATGCTGCAAACCAACGCTTAAAACAAGGGGATCAATTAGTGTCTCCGCAAGATTAGTCTCACATGTATGGGCATCATTGCTTTGCTTTCCTGATTCCCTGTGTTGTCATTGAAAGGTTCCTAACATGTCTCAGCTATGCCTCTCTCCTCATGTGGGAATGCACAGTTTAGTTGTATTTCAATGTAAGCGTACCCCAGTGCATGCAGCTGCCCTCCAATCCACATGCAGAGCCCTCACAAGCAGGGCTTCTCCTCCTTTTAATTTTGTGCTCGCTACAGATTGGCAAATGGTGGTGCAAAGCTCTCACTGCCAGACCAGCTTGGACCCTCCATGTGTGAGTATGGAAATCCCTCCCATTGTGCCGGAGGAGCTTCATATTCTGGTTTCTCTCCCTCATGGACCTCCACATCCACCCCCTGTATCCCTTGACCCCATCATGCTTCTGCTGCATGTCTATTTGTTAACGCCTGAACATTTTGAAGCGGATGTGCCTATGGTTGGTGTAGACCTCACCCATTCCCATCTTGAGGCTACTTACACTGTTCAACATATACCACCGTCCCTGACACCCCACCACACCACACCACATGCTCATTGCATCATGTGCCTGAGTGCAACCTTACCCACTTGTAACCCCTAGAACAGGGCTAGCCCTGCAATGCCTTCCCATGCCTCAGGCCAGATCCCCCCTTGCCCAGCGCAGCCCTAACGCTGCCCATTAAAAGCTATCCCCGCCTTACTGCTGGTCTGGTAGGGAAAGAATTGCTTGTGAAATCCCCCAAATAGATGTGATGCTGCCTGCAAAGCCTGGTGCTGATTCCCGCGAGCGCTACTTAATGCAAGGCCGGTGAACTAACCTCAAAGTGATGAGCAAAGTGCAGGTCGCCAGGTGCCCGTCGCTTTTATTGTGTTGTGAAACACGTTGTTCTAATTGCGCGCCAACGTGCCTGGATGATCCAACATGAGACATGATTCTGGTGAGTAGGGCTTATAATGAGATGCAAATGCATTAAAATGATATTCCCGACATGCCTCGACGGGAAACTTGGCTCGCCATTGATGGGTGGAGCGGACGATCACAAACTGGGGCAGAAACTACCCCCCGTCAGGGGGTGTTGTGCGAGGCTGAATGGGGGCCGGCACAAACCCGATCAGCACCCCCAATCGAGTCCATGCCGCCATTTTATGTGGGTGGGCCAATTAAGGCCTGCCCAGTGTGACATCCGCCCGGAAGTGCTGAGCGCTCCCTGTGCGGGCGAGGGGGATTCCCTGAGTCGGGGCCTGCGCTCTTTCGCGCATGTGCGAAAGATTATTTTAAGGTTTAAAAGTTTAAATAAAGAAAAGAAAGTGTTTTAAGACGTATCTCCTCATGTGACAGTGTCACATGCGCTGGGACATGTCAAGGAACATTAATGAAAAAATTTATTTAATTTATAAACCCTTCATGGAACCCGATCCCGCCCGTGGCTGACGTTCCACGAAAAATGCGAAGGCTGCCTGGGCTCCTCGCTTGCCCGCCAACCTTAAGGTTGGACAGGCAGCTCAGTTAATAACTCTAATTGACACTTAAATGGCCTTAATAGGCCTTTGCCAGTTCGGCAGGCGCGAAGCTGACTCGGGTCCATGCCCGCTGTACTGAAAGTCTGAATGATGCGCCGTGACATCAGGATGCACACCCAACGTTACCACGTATCATTTTACGTGTCCGCAAGCAGGCCCCGCCCCCGCTCGCCAACCTGACAATTCTTCCCCCTGTTTTACAACAACGTAAAACCGATTTTTGGCCTTTTTAAGATATTTTACACTTCCGCCCACCATGACGCCCGTCGCAACCGGGCGTGGAAAATCCCGGCCGCAGTATTTGCTTGGCAATAGTCCTCTTCAAGAAGTTCAATATATATCTGACCAGCCGACGAAATTAAAGAGTAATATTCCTCATCACACATGAAAGATTGTGGTGAGAGTTTGATGCATTAGAATTCAATTTAATCTGAGGAAACAGGAAGGGTTTAGTACAATGAAATCCCTTTTTGGATCAGCTGTGCATTTCTTTGACCTTGACAGAAAGATGGTTTGGCTTTCCCAGCACAAACCTTATCTCGTCTCAGTCATGATCCAGTCTTTCACACCAAACAAAATTTGTTTTAATACTTTGAGATTCACTGGCATCACTAACTAGAGGTGCCATCACTTCTTCAGAGCAAAGTTCCTTGGTTCAGATCTAATTTCTACATATAAGGCTCAAGCATGTCAATCTTCACAATTGGAGCTTTTCATTGAGGGTCTGTCTTTAAATCTGTTTTTTGTCAAATGAAAGTCTTTTTACTAAAAAGAAATATTGCTTCCACCTCTGGAAAGGAGAAGCAGATGATCAGGAGTAAAAACAAGTTAAATATCTTCAAAAATAGAGTTTAGAATGGGCAGAACAGAATTGGAAGAGAATTAAAAATGTTAAATTAAGGTTATAATCAAAAGGACACTGATAGAATAGCGATGAGTCAGAAATATAGTTAAACTGATGTTTTTTCCTGTAAAACTGTCATTTCAGCTAATAATGTGGTGATAAATTTAATTTGATCTTAAGTAGCATTACTGTAATATTACTGTTTATTTCAATATTCTAATGTGTTTTTAACAACATTAAATTTTTTTTAAAAAATCATATGGTGAGGAAAGGCTTTGACATATGTCCACCTAATAGTATCACTTCATCCTAGCAAAGGCCTCCAGCTGGGCTCAAACCTATTTATTTGGCTGAGTTTAATTGAATGGTGGTTTAAATAATTGATCTGATTGGTTTCTACTTGTGTTTCATTGGGTCATTACATTGATTTTTTCCTTTTAAATTCTGCTTTCAGTTGTATCACGCTGTTTCTTCAGTCAATCAGTGATTCGCTTGCCCAGTATCACTGGAGGGGGTAGATGATATGACTGGAGAAGGCAAAAGTAAAATATTCATGACTTATCCAGATTTTTGTGAGGAGCCAGATCTCTCAAAAGATACTTTTTTCATCATTTCAGTAAACTTTCTTTGTTCACTATATATTCTCCTCCTTGATATATATTAGGTATATTCTGTTTGTTTTATGACCACTTAAGCCCAGTGAGTTACCCTGGCAGGCCATGCTGCTAAAGAAGCAGCAAGGGAGAATGCATATGATGAATAAAGGCCACTGTGCCATGAACTCACTAATGGGAAACAAAGGCTGAATTCTCTCCCCTTGATGACTTAGCAGCAGAGGAGAATTGTTCACCATCATGAATCAATGCAATTACCTCTCAAGACTTTCATTTGTTATTGGAAGGAGGATGTAGAGGATCTGTGATTCAGTGATATCACTCCTGATAGATATCAGATAGATATCAGATACACTGTTACCAGGAAGGAGCGGAATTCAGTCCTGGTGCAGCCTTTAAATGAGTGAAACTAGTTAAAGGAAAGAATTACTAATCTGCAAGAGTGTTTGAAGCAGCAGCATCTCAGCAGATGGAAGGACTCCCACATACTCAAATGTCTTTGTGAAGGTCTTTTTGGCAGTGAGGACAACTGTTGGCGACCAGTCACTGGAAGCCCAATAAGAGGTTGGCCTGGCTGTGAGAATTGGCAGAGGCAATCGGTGATGCCTTCACCAAATCAAGATGTGCCAACAATGCCAGAAGAGATTCAATGATGTAATATGTAGCTAAGCTGACACTGGTGACAATACATAGCATTCAGCACTCATGTTGCATTAGCACTTCTTTATCTATCATTCCCTTTCTTTTCCTGCACCTAGGCATCAGGAAAACCAATTAATGAAAAGAGAAATCTCTCAAAAAATACAAGCGCCATCCTGAATAACAACTTGTCAACTCACATAGCCTGCCACATGGACTTCAGTTAGTAGTTAAGGATGCTGTATTTCAAGGGGCAATGTGGAGTAAAGATTAGTTTTGAATAATAGTGTGGCACACATTGTATTGCATCAAATGCCTGTTGCAACAAATATATTTTTACTTCTCGTATTGACAGATATATAAGTGTGTGGGACAAGTATCCAAACTAGTTCTGTGCCTTTAGCATTTTCAACTCTTCCTCCAAAGCAGAAGGTGATCCATAAACCTTGCAAGAGGCATGACACTGGGGAGGAATGATCCTATTTCAAAACTCTAAGATGGTAGTAAGGGGAGGCCTTAGACACTGTAGGTAGACAGACTCCGGAGCTGCGGGAGATGACAAAGTTGAGGTGGCAACAGAAGCTTGGTAAAATCTTTAAAAATGCTCACCCTGTGTAGTTACATATTCCTGCTTTCTTAAAGTGTTGCAATGTCCTTACGCTCAACGATGACCCAGCTAATGAGAAATGGCATGCTGCGTGCAGCATTTATTTCTTGCATGGAGAGACCAATCACCCAGATGATGGGCACACCTGGATCCAAGACACCTGACAGCTCTTCTCCATCTCTTGCCTTTGGATGGGAAAGACTCCCAGAAGCTGATCTTCCTGTGACAGTTTTTTCACTGATATAAGTACTATTTCATGCCATTAAGATTCCGGGAGCACCATTACACTCACTCACCATTCAACTTCGTCTCGCTCAGGGTAGATAATGCTTAAACAGTAAGTTAGTTGCCACAAAATGTAAGCATGGTGATAAGAAGAAGGTGTAGATAGGGTGATTGGAATTTTTGACACTTTTTAGTAATTGTCATTGTGTAAAATAAACCTATCTTGAGCGCTTAGAGTTCTCAGTTTATGCAATTTTGGAGAGAAAGCAGATGTCTGCTTTATGGAAGAACTTTGCAGAAGTCTTTAATTATGAGTGACTTTGATAAGGTGAGGGGAGGCTAGACAGGTGTGGTGACTTTTTTGGTGTGTTAATCTCTATTTTTGAAACACTCGGCTATCAGTTGCGCCCTCCTTCTTTTGGCTGCTGCCTTCTGACTGTTCTGTTCCACATTCTCCTCTTCCTGAGTACCTTTTTTAGGAAGGGATGGTGTTTTATTCTCTCTTCTTCATAATCACCTTCAGTTTCAGGAAGAAGGAAACGTTTATTAGTTGTGATATCTGATTGTATGCAGCAAACCACAATGATTCTTGAGATTCTCATTGGGCTTTATTGCATATTCAGATTTATCCAAGCATCTAAAATAAGTCTTCAAGATGCCTTGAGTCTTCATGAAGGTAAATTGAAGTTGGTTTGTAAGCATTTTTGTTATTCTTTTGTGGGATGTGGGCACATTGCTGGCTAGGCCAGTATTTATTGCTCATCCTTAATTGCCCTTGAGAAGGTAGTGATGAGCCACCTTCTTGAACAACTGCAATCCATATGGTGCGTACACCCACAGTGCTTTAAGAAGGTGTCGTTATGTTTGTTTGTCTGCTTCCATTGCATAGCCTCTGAATAGAGCACCAGTGACCTTCTTGAAGCCATTGTGAATAGCTGATTGATTAATATGGCAAAGCTCACCAAATGCTGCATGAATGGCTGGTAGGTTCATCGTGTTCCCCTGGTGGAAGTCAGCTGCAGGGGGAATAATTATCTTTCTGAGTCACTTGTTGAAGAAACATCTAAGATCTTCGGTGAATCCTGAGGTGTGGATAGGAGCACACATAGAAAAGAATGTGATCCATGTCTCTGAGAGTCTCCATTCTAGCTTTGTTAATTTCTCATTTTCCTCCTCCATAGCAGCAGAAGAGAATTATTTTGTTCTGAAATCCACATCTGCAATGCTCAATAGTATTTTGAGCAAATCTCAGTAAAATTTGCAGCAAAGGTCCTGAATGAGACTTCAATTCTAAAAAAAGATCAATTTCCAGGTCAAGCAACAAAGCAATAACCATTCAGTAGCAATACACGAAATGGCCTCTACAATGTGTGTCCACCTCAGGGATAAATTACTCTAAATTTTAATATCCCTTACATATGAGGAGGAAGCAGGGAGAAAGAGAGTTGGAGGGCATAGGCAAACCACTTTGTTTCCATTTCCATGCATTGGTTCAGAATCACAGATGGTAGTAAACAGGTTTTGCCATAATGTTTAAGGTTAATTAAGGTGCAATTCTTTGAGGCTCTAAGAAGGCATTTATCTCCGTTTGATCACCCAATCTGCTACAAAATGGTGATAAAGCAGTGGAGAATTCAGGACAATTAAAGAAGATCAGGCATGAATTCAAAGAGAGTAAATTCTGTGGTGGAGTTTTCATGCTATCTCTAGCTGCCACACTTCCCATGCAAAATATGCATTGTGCATTGTGTAGTAACATCCATATGGAGGTTAAAGAATTGTAACATTTTTACCACTTGACCATGTTTCATTTGAGTAACATTTTCAGCATCTGGGCTTAGAACTACTTTCTTATTTAACCAACCTACAAAACCACCCCTGTTAAAGCTTTGAAAAAAGTGTGTTCAATGATTGATGAGACAGAATTAAAGATCTGTTTATATCTGCACTTTAGAAATACAAATTAAAATAGATCAGAGGAAGAACTGAAATGTGGGTATACTTTTATTCTAACAATCGGTGTTTTGATGAGTCGTGGGGTTAGATGTTCAAACTATAACTATGCATGATTCCAGCGGTATGATTTATCAATATATTTTTTTAATATGTATTAATGTACATGATGGCATGATGCCTCTGCAAATACATCAATATGACAAATGTACTTTATATGAAGCATCTTTCACCTTTCTTCAAAATGCTTTGCTATGCATCTTAAACATTCGCAAACCCTGCCAGAGTTTTAGCTCTAATCAGTGAAATGGGAATTTTAAATACAATAGGCAAAATATTGTGGAGAAAGACGAACGTCTTCATATAAAGGCAATGCATCTCTCTTCCGGGTTCACTGACAATGACTGAGATGTTGGGGGTAATTTTACTTTTATTGAAGGGCAGACACTGGGTGATGTTGAATTAGCAAGCTGTTGTACATTTGACTTATTCCAGTTAAAATTCCCCTATTGTGCTATCCTTTGAACTTAGAACTGGAACAAGTATTGATTTGCAGTAATAAAATTGTACTGCTGGAACTTTCTTTTGATATGTTTTATTCTATATGAGTGGAATAAACATTTTTTTCTAAACAAATTGTTATATACGGATTTAATTTTATTTACAAACTTAAACAACATATCTCACTTGCAGTTTATGACCATTATTACATACGAATTGAACTTCATGTTCAATGGTTTGGCATCATAAAGTTCTGTATTGATTAATTGGATGAGAAAAGCCAATTACTCAAAACTGTAAGATCACGGGGGAAGGAAATGTGCAGGTTTTCTCTTTGTACTATTGAGTAGTTTTATTATTCATCACACATAGCACAAAACGAATTTTCTCCTCTTGTGTTTATAGAAAACATAAATGTTGACCTTCATCTCAGAGATGTCAAAGCAAATGCAATAAAATATTGCACAGATAAATTAATTGCAAAGAAAAACAGTGTTGTTTCTTTCGAAGGCACTTAGATACGTTAATATGAATGGTGCACTGACATAACCCTTGTAGGTAAACACATTGATAATTAGCCTTTGGGTTAGGAACAACTGAAGTGCTTTGAAGATCATTAATATGCAGTATATTCCGCTCTAATAGTGTCAGAGGAGATGGATACTATGCCTTGAGTGGCTCCCATCTATGATTTTTTTAATTGCAATTTCCCTTTTAGGGTGGAGAGACTAACTAGAGATCTGTGTGTCCCTAAATGGAGAAAGTGGAGGAAAAACCAGAAGACATGTCAAGCTACTTGTGCAATGTGCTTTTTAACATCCAATTCTGATCAACACTGTCAGGAACCTAGGTAAAGGGAATTTCTTTATGGATTAGTGCATATCTAAAAATGAAGAGTGTAGAAAACCTAATAGAATAGCAGGTTGTATAAAATGAACTTACAACATCAGCTCTTTTTCAAAATGATGGATTGAGCTGATTGATTCTGTCACATTTCAAAACAAGGGCAGTGTACTATTAAAATGTTAAATTTGCTAACTTGATGATTACATCTCTCCCTTATGTTGTGATTTCTTTTCTTATGTTAGATGCCATTTTATATTACAATTTGTACATTAACTTATATTTTTGGCTGCTCACACTAGCTAAATTTGGATTTTGAAGTTTTTCAAAAAGAAAATTAACATTCTAAATGAATTACATGTTAAATGTCAAAACGAATCAAAAAATGATACTATGATCACAATGAAATCCATTATATCCATTATAAAGAGACACATTAAGGTCTAGTTGTGTTGGAATGTAAGGGTTAAACTGTATTTTTCATGCTTATACTTTTTCTCAGTTTAATTCAGATTATGATGACAGCATTTCATATAACAAGTCTTGCCACATATTGCATCAGAATATCGATGAACCTATTTTTGGAATGTAAAATGTATAAACAGTTTTCCCAATAACGCCTTCTACTACCTACAATATGGTTCAAAGTCAGATTATCTTATTGAATTAATTTTTGCAATGTTATATGGAAAAATATCAGTTGAACTTAAATCTTTCCCTCTTTTGGTACAATATTACAAAGACAAATTGATACAATCAGTTAGTTTCCTCTGTAGATTACAAAGCAAATACCAAATATAATTGAAAATATGCAGAAGCTATAAATAGAATGCATCATGGCCTGTGGTGAAAGATAAATAGATTCTCTTTTGAGGCCAACCATAACTAATTTGTGAAAGTTATATAGGCAAGCCTTCCTTATATCAAGATATTTACTTTATATTGTTGTTATCCAGGATTGACACTTTGGCTTAGAGGTAGCAATCCTGCCACTGAGTCTGAAGCTGCAGGGTTAGAGCCAAATCTCAGGCAGTCCTGGTGAGTGGAGACTAGAATATGGGGCAGGATTTTCAGAGGCAATAGGATGGGAACTGAGGCGGGCGAGCCAGGAGTCAGCAGTACCATAGGGTTTTGGGCCCTATTCTATGAATTTCTGGCTAGCAGAGGCCATGACACTGGTTCTAAATGCTGGGTTGGCAACCAGCAGATATACTTGCAGTCAGTGGGTATGGGTGTCTCCCAGTGTAAGGGGTAGGTGCCATTCCTTAGCTTTACTTGCAGCTGATATAGAAAAAAATCCATAGATATGAACTTTGGAAAAACAACAGAAAACCACAGTTGCTTAAGAGTTGAGTTAGGGCCTGCCTTGAGGAAGACCACAATAGACAGCCCGACTGTTCCCCAAGACATCAGGCTGGATTTTCACTGACTCGGAATGATTCAGGATGACTTGGGAGTCCTTTAAAAATGTTGGGAGGGTCCTAATTCTGGAATTGCCGTCCCCATTACTCAGGTTCCCAATTTTCAGGAATACTTTTTCAGGGAGTAGGCTGATTCAGGTTATGAGTCTGCCCCATGTATTCCTGGTCCGACTTGCTCCATTGTGGGGGTAGGCATGCCCTAGTCCTCCCCAATTTTTATGGAATCGGGCCAGCTTTTCAAAGAATTGTGGCTCATGGTATTTCAGAAGTTTTGTGAACCATAGTCTGCCTGAGGTAACCTTTTGAAAGGTAAATTCAAAAGGTCCTTCTCATAAACCATATGCCATGGTATGCCCCCCACACATCTTCTTTGGTCCCTTATTCTCCCCACGCTAAAGTATACCCCTTCAAAACAACACCCATGGCCCCTCATTCCCCCATGCCAAATTATGGCACTTCCATGTGCATTCACCCAATATATGTATGGACACAATGAACCCTATAGTGACCGTGGGATGAGTAAAATAAACTTTAAAGAACAATCATTCATTGATAACTTTCTACTTTCTTAAACAAATCTTTTTACTACAGCCCAATAAAAGCATCAATGATCCATACCTTTTAAAGTATCAATAATTGAAACTGCAAGCACTTGAAACATATTTTGTATAAATAAGCATTGTGAAATTGACAGCATAGATCAGAGAACCAGCACAGTCAATCAAGCATCTTTTCCATGGGGCTCAGGTTTTTAACAGGCTAATGGATTTCCGGGCTCTCAGCCAAGTCTCATTATGTATCCTTGGCTGTTATTAACTCTGTTTTTTCATTCCACAGGTGCTGCCAGACATGCTGAGTATTTCCAGCATGTACAATGTTTATTTTATACATGCAAAAGAACCATCTATTATAAGCCAATAGCCTAGCCAGGGGTAACAGCTAGTTTCTCCTAATTTTTGACCAATTTCGGAAAATGGTCGTAATGAAGGACAGCATCAGTTTCAGGCAGTATCCTTTCCATCTACACATAAATGCAGATTAAAATAGGTGGCAGGGGACGCTGGCGGGTAAGTTATCCTGCTGATTTTAACTGCCTGATTCTGCTGGGTAAATAAGTTAGAATTCACCACTCTGATTATTTTATCTTATTTCTGTTTGTGGGACCTTGCTGCATGAAAATTGCCTGTTTGCTTTTCTGTAGATTACAACAGTGGCTACACTTCAAAAGTACTTAATTAAATGTAAAGTCATTAGGGCACCCTGTGATTGGGAAAGACGCTATATAAATTTAAGTTCTTCTTTCTTTCAGTCAGTTGAACAGTGCTAGCTGTGCGCTATCACGCAAGAGCAAAAATTGGTTACAACACAAGAATCTGAATATTCTCATTTCAGATAATGGAAACAGCAGAGCTTCACATATCAGTACATTGCCTTGGGACACTTCTTCTAAGCAAGTATTTAAACTTTTTGTTAGGTATATGCCTTGTGAGATATGTTTCATTCTCCTGCATTTGTGTATCAACTGAAAATCAGCAAAGTTCCAGTTACCCAAAATACCCCAAAATTCTATCTAGACCAGAGAATCTTTACTCTGTATACCAAAGCCTGGGAATGGTGAATGATGACAGTAGGTGTTCAAAATAGAGGGAAAAAAAACTGCTCAGTAACATCAATCACCACTGAGTACAAACACCAAGAAATGCAAGTGTGGAATATGAAATATATGAAAGGAGGCTGCTACCTGAAACTATTATAAATGTAACCATATAGGACACACGTATAATTGCTATCAAAAAACACTCCTGCAGGAAAGACATCAGATCTACAAAAGAATAAACAACTCTGTTATATGCTGTTTTAATTCTCTGGAGAAAGTGTCAAGACAAAAGCAATTATTGTAACAAAAAAATGCCCTTAGAAAAGTTACGGGGCAGAAAGAGGCCATTCAGCCCATTGTGTCTGCACCGGCCAAAAAAGAAAAAGGAAAAAGAAACTAGCCGCTCATTTTAATCCTACTTTCCAGCACTGGATCCATAACCTTTGCAAGTTACAACACTCCAGGTACCATTTAAATGAGTTGAGCATTTCAACTCCAACCACCAATTCAAGCAGTGAATTCCAGGTGCCCACCATACTCTGAGTGAAAAAGACTTTCCCTATGTCCCCTCTAATCCTTCCACCAATCACTTTAAATCTATCTAAACCACATTAAATATGATAAGACAAACAAGTTTTCCAAAAAAAAAGATTTAAAGGGGGTAAAAGATTCTAATCTGAATGGGTATTGCAAGCAGCTGTAGAGAATCAAAATAATAAATGATCTGCATTGAATTATATTGCATTTCATGCAATGCAATTTATAAGATATCCGGTCAAAAGGTGACACAGTACATAATTCAAATCATAATACATAGAGATGTATTACATAATTGTTTCAATTCCTTGGGTAGAATTTTGACCTTGACATGGGTGCTCAGTGGGAGTGGGCGGGGGCAGTCGGGAAGCTGACTGCTGCCTGCGATTGGTGCCACACCACGATTTCACACTGGTGGGTTCACTAAGGCCCTCCCAGTGTAAACGCAAGCAGCAGCACTGAGCGCTGCCTGTATGGGGTACTGGGGTGAGGGAGTGCGAGCGGGCCGAGAGGGAACTTTGGCATGCGTGCGACTGAGCACTGCATAATCTTCCTGAGGCACAGAGCTTCCTCAGGGAGATGAAGAGATATATAAAAATATAATAAAAATGTAATAAAACATGTAACCCCCCCCCCCCCATGTGACTCACATGAGCAGGGACATGTTATTACTGAAAAATTAAGGTTTTTATTTTATTTTTATTTGCTTATGGAAACCTCATCCCACCCATGGACGAGGTTTCCAAAAAGTACAAAGGCCGCTTGGCCTTTTCGCTTGCCCGCCAGCTGTTAGGTTGGATGGGCAGTGAAAATTTTAAATTAATTGATTGCTTAATGGCCTTAACAGGCCTTTTAATTGTTGGCGGGCGCATTGCCGGCTCTGGCACACACCTGCCGTCCGAACTATCGTGCAACTGCACGTTGACAACTGTACGTTCAGCCAACGTCAACGCGCATCATATCACGCTCAAGCGGGTCGGGCAGGCGCCCGGCCAATGAGCGAAAGTTTCTGCCCCTTGTCATGGTAATTAAAAACCAATAAATTAGAATAGATTATTAACTTTCATGCGCCAGACTAAATACGTAATTCTCAAAATGTATGCAGCACGTATCGATGTTCTTCAGGATGACATACTGATAGTCTGTTTGTTTAGTATACAAAAGTTCACAGAAATATACATCGCAGAAGGAGGCCATTCAGCTCATTGTGTTGAAACTGACCAATTTAAAGAGTGGGAGCAGAATTTTACCTTTGGCATACGGGGCTGTAAAATGACGCGCGGTGACGTTTGGTGAGCGTCCCGATGTCAATGCACGCCATCAGGATATTTCGCTGGGCGGGCACGCGTTGCTCTCCGATGCGTGCCCACCTTTAATTAACCAGCCACTTAAAGCCCTTGAGGTGCCAATCAACACTGATTTTCGGTGCCCGTGCAATCTTCGGGTCGGTACATGGGCACAACGGGCAGCTGGGTAGGAGACATTTGCATAAACCTCATCCACGGGCGGGATACGAGGGCTCGGTGGGGTCGCGAGTGTGCTCTGTCAAATATTGATTTTTCAAAGTTACTGACACTTGCCTGTGTGATCTGCAATACTTCAAAATGCATACCAGCTGCTTGGTCTGGACTCACAACCTTCAGGTCAGCGCACTGCAGTGAGGAATCATTTTTGGGCCTGCATGTTTCAGGAAGCCTTCCCTTAGCCTGGGAATGGGAACTGAACTCTCCACTGGAGGTACCTCCTCTGAGGAGGAAGGGAGGGCTAGAAGGGGGAGGAGGCCAGAAGTGCACATTCAGCCTCCAGGGGAGCCACCTTCGGGAAGTCAGGCGCAGGCACAAGGGGTGCAGGGCCAAGGGGTCGTCCAAGGCGGAAGGGGCCACAGAAAACGCCACTATCCTGCTGCCGGGGTATACAGGTGGTGAAGCAGCTACCACAATATGTCTGAGGTGCAGTGACGAAGGAGGGTCTGCCTCTCAAGGGAGATAATCAACTATATCTGTCAGATGATTGGGCCTGAGATCTCCGCTAACTGTGTGGGTGGACACACCATGCCAATGGCTCTAAAGGTCACAGCTGCCCTCTGGCTCCTTCCAGGGGTCGATGGGTGACCTTTGTGGTGTCTCCCAATCAGCTGTTCACACTTGTGTCAAGCAGGTGACAGATGCTCTGTTCAGACGGGCATTGCCCTCTATACATTTCCGTTGGGACCAGGCAAACCAGACACAGCGAACCAGAGGCTTTGCGGCCATTGCTGGCTTCCCCCACATCCAGGGTGCAATAGACTGTACACATGTGGCCATCAAGGCGCCAGCAGGTGAGCCCAGTGCCTCTGTCAACAGGAAGGGCTTCCACTCCATGAACGTGCAGATAGTGTGTGATCACAGGATGCAGATTCTACAAGTCTGTGCAAGGTACCCAGGCAGCTCCCACAACGCCTACATCCTCAGACACTCCCAGGTGCCGGGGCTCTTCAGTGCTCCAGCCTGGCTGGATGGATGGCTGCTGGGTGACAAGGGCTATCCCCTCAGAAGGTGGCTCATGACGCCTCTTCTCTATTCAAGAACAGAAGCTGAGCAGTGGTACAATAGGAGCTACGGCACAAGGGCTGTGGTGGGGAGATCCACTGGTCTTCTCAAGATGCGCTTCCGATGCTTGGACCGCTCAGGGGTTGTACTCCAGTACCCCCAAGGTTGTGTGTCGCTGATGGTGGTTGCATGCTGTACTCTTCAAAACCCTGTGCTAGAAAGGGGGGACGCTGTGGACGGCGAAGATGTAGACGCAGTGGCTGTGGCTGCACACAATGAGTCCAGCAGTGAGTCCGAGGATAAACATGCACAGGGAAATGCTGAGAGTGTAGACGCTGTTCCAGGCATACTCCAGGGAGACAGGGACACCCAGGAAGCTTTAATCCAAGGAGCCTTAAGCAAGCACACCACATATGGACCTCCAGGACAAGCCTGGGCTGTAGGCTCCATACTTGATACCTAAGTGCAAAATCTGTCTGGATAGGAACATTAACTAAGGTCCTTGTTAATAAAGCTGAATGCCCCACAAAACACTCATTACATTTTTGGAAACCATCCATATGCAGAAGAAAAGAGGCACCCTCAGCCATGGTGACATGTCTGAATTTAATATCACAACCAAAAAAAGTTAATGAAACAAAATGACAAAGGTGCTAAATATCACACCAACCCATAAAGACCTCACTGCGGGCCAACACAAAAGCACCAGTGATAAACTCATGATGTGCCTAAGGTGCCTTATGTTTACGTTTTCGGGTGCTACATCTTGGTGCTACCCCCTCGCTGGGAGTGGCATCTGAGACAGCCTGCTGACTCTGCTGTCCTGTTGGCCTCGATGACCTTGGCGGTTGTCCTCTGGCCCATGGAGCCAGTGCTGGCCCCGCCTGGGAGGGAGTGGCCAGTTCCACTGCTGGCATCTCCCCAATTGTCGCAGCCTCACCGGATGCAATGGTCACTGGCAGAGGGGTGGAGGAGCTGCCGCCCTCATCTGGAGTGCCCTGAGAGGAGCCCACAGAGACGACAATCAGCTGCTGCGTCGAATTGAGGTCGCTTCAGACCTCCCTGCTCACCGTGGATGGATGGGTACTGAGCTGGGAAATTTGGTGCCCAAACCGTCTCCCGTCTCTGAGGTCAATGCCGTTGTGAGGGCTTGCTGGTCTGAGCACATCCTCAGGAAGCCCTGATGGGTCTCCTGGAGGAGCCTCTCCATGAGAGTCACCACTCTCCATGGAGGAAGCATGGTGCTTGGCATCATTGCTTCGGCGATAGTTCGCGTAGACTCCTCCACCACGGACACTAAGCCAAGTGTAGTCTCATGTATCTCCCTCACACCCAGCTGCATTTCCTGTGCTTGCGGTGTCATGGACGACTCCAGGAGCACATCATCAGGTACCAACTGAGCATGTGCCTGGACCCCTGCAGTCCTCCGACTGCTGGCACCATGGGCATTCACTGTCTCTGCCAGCTCCTCCAGTGAAGTGCCCTCACCGCTGTGCCCCGGGACACTAGCCAATGTTTTAATTCCCATCGAGGTGCTAGTATCTGTGCTGGTGCCTGCCTGGAAGAGATGGTGTGACACTGGTGAAACTTCAGGGCCCTCACGTGTGGGAGGGGGCTCTGCTGCTCCTCCTCCTGGCCCTGCTCCACTGTTGCTGAAAGGAAGAACAGGGGCGTTGGGTCAGTTAACATGGAGACAATATCAATGTGTATCCCTGTCCCCCGGATCATTATGCACTCATCCTTCCATAAGCAATGGTCAAGCCATGTTGCAAACTTCAATCGCTGAACATTCAGCACTGCCATGGCTGCTGGGAGAATAATGGTGACCTCACTACCTCACAGCTGGGCAAACATACCTGCCCGTGGCACCCCAGCCTCACCGACACTGGTGGATCTGGACACATGGCCTCCTGCTCAAAGAGGCTGAGAATCGGTAACTGTGCCAGGCCGCCGCCAGTCCTCACCCGTTCAGCGGCATTACGTGCATTCTTCTCCTGAAAAGGAGAGACGAGCATTGATTAGTGCCACTTGTACCTGGACTCTCTTCACGGACGGCCCACCCTAACTAGATTGGGACATTGTAGGGTTCCGGTGCCTCCTCATCCTGCTGCTGCTGAACACTCTCACAAAGATGCCAGGCCTGTCCCCCACCCCCCACCCCTTTGGACAAATGCTGCCTACATTACATTAGGCACTACACGGTCTAACCTTCCATAGCAAGGAGGTGCAAGCACGTGAAGCACAGAGGACAGCAGATCGCTCGGTGCCACGCCAGCTTGAATCTCCCCTCCCAGCATGTCACCATCCCGACTTTGACATGTCCTGGAGTTCCAGCACTGCGCCTAGGTGCAGCTCTTCCAAGTTGCCCCCAAAACAGTAATGTGGGTCTCAGTGTACCACATGCTGCGAGGGCATAACCCATCTCTTCACCACCCTCTCAGGGTGACATCGGCATGGGCAATATCTGCTGGCCCACCCAGTGAAGGATATATTCTGTCAATGATTCAATGCAGTCTCTACACTCAGACTTGGTCGGGGGTGGGGGAGCAGCAGGCGGGAAAGTCTAGCTGCTGGGTTAAGTGACCAATGCCAACATGGTGCTCACCCTTCCTGAGTGCAACAGGTTGTTAAAGCGCTTGCGACACTGGGTCCAGTTGCGCCGCACCACGTCACGGGAGCTCACCACCTCTGCCACCTCCTACCAGGCATGTTTGGTCATGTGGGGGGAGCCTCCTCCTCCTGTCCTAGGGTATGAGCACCTTCCAAAGTGCTGCCACCTCCTTGAGGAGGGCAGCAAGGCAATCATCAAAAAAACAAAGGGCACAGTACCCCCCTGCCCTACCCTCCTGCCTGGCCTGCTCACCAGCAGCACTCTAGGGAGCCAGTCCACTGGCCATAACTCACAACCTTTGAAAGGCTGCAGCAACTTTTTAACACAGGCTGCTGGGTCGCCAATGGACCCGGTGGTCATTGCAGTCCCACCACCGCCCGCCCGCTCCCGCTGTCCTCCGGAGCCACAATTCACACTGGTGGGCCTTAATTAGCCTGCCCGTGTAAAATGGTGGTGTGGACTCGATCACAAGCGGCGATTGTGTCCATGCCCACTGCTGCTCCGCCCCCACGTCAGCCAGAAAATTCTGCCCGAGGTAATTAGTCCCACTGCTCTGATCCTTCTCCATAGCCTTGCAATATTTCACTTTTCAGGTATATATCCAGTTCTCTTTTTAAATTTATTGTTGAATCCGCTCCTGCCAACCTTTCCAACAATATACTCCAAACCAAGATAAGGGATGTATTCAACATATTCCAGAGTTTCTCCTTCATCATATATGGGGGGTGGAATATTTGGCTAACCAGATGTGGGTAGATATTGTAGATATTGTTGTATAAGTTGACCTTGGAAGCTTCGAAAAATCTCTTCAAAGATGGGAGTCAACTTAAACTCCGAGCATAAAAGTAAACCACCAGAATCACACAGAATCACACAATCACAGTGCAGAACAGGCCCTTCGGCCAATCGAGTCTGCACCGACATGTGAGAAAATCACCCAGCGTGGGTGTGGGTGGTTGCCATCTTTGCTGTTCACCATGCAGAGTCTGCTCCGTGTGGATGTGTTTTAAACTTCTGTACATCTTTGCAACACAGCTCGTATCGCCTGCATGAACCCATGCACCCAGTTATAAGGTACCGGTAAGTAAAATATCCATTTGTGGGATCAAAAATTGGGGCTGATTTCTAATGCAAGTGTGGCATGTCATGGCTCAAAAGGAGAGCTCCACTTATATGCTGAGCATATGCAAGAACATGAATTTTGGGGCCAAAAAATGAGATCATCTTATTCGTCAGGTTGATTTATACGTTGTGATTCACGGTATATGAGTTTTGTCTTGGCAATACTTAAGGACAGGCTTTCTTGCATGCACAATTAAAGAGATCATAAGAAGCATAAAACCCACTGCACTCTTACCTCTCTTCAGTTCTGAAGGAGAGTCATATTGGACTCAAAACATTAGCTCTGTTTTTCTCTTCACACTTGCTGCCAGACCTGCTGAATTTTTCCAGCACTTCTTATCTTTATTTCCGATGTCCAGCATCTGCAGTATTTGTTTTTACTGAAGTGATGAAAAGTGGCTTGCAAACCTGGTGCAGGGAGGGCAACGATGTTGCAGTCATCTGCAAACCGTAGATCATGTACATCTATGGTGGTCAGTTAGTGGTCATGGTGGCACAGAGGCAACTGAGGTTAAAGAGTTTTCCATATAGATGGTATTTAATTCTGACACCAGGGGGAAGTTGATCTTTGATGAGGTGAATAGCCACTGTCAAGTAGATTGCAAATAGTATGGAGATTATCACACAGCCTTGCTTCAGCCCAGTCTGGATTTTGAAGTCATCTGTTTCAGATCTCCCACTCAAGACAGTTGCAGTCGTATTGTCACGAAGAAATTGCAGGGTTGTGATGAAGTTTCTTGGATACTCAAATCTTTGGAGCACAATCTACAGATCCTCATGATGTGCTGAGTCAAATACTTTGGTGAGGTTGATGAATACAATGAAGAGTTCCTGGTGTTGTGCTCCACATTTTTCTTGGATTTGCCTGGCAACAAACACCAATCCAGAGGTTCTTCTGAAACTTCTAAAGCCACACTGTGTCTCTGAGAGTATTTCCTCAGACACAGGAAGTAGACAATTCAGGAGAATGTGTATCAGGATTTCCCCTGCTATGGACAAGGAGGAAATACCTTGATAGTTTGCACAGCACAACTTATTTTCCTTCTTGAAGATAGCTGTGATTGTCACATTCCCCGGGAGGGAGTTCTCTTTCTCCTAAATCTGTAGGGTGAGTGCACGGAGTCTTAATGTAAGCAAAAATCCTCGAGTGTTGAAGACCTCAGCTGGAATGCCAGTTAGGCTGCAGGCTTCATGGTTTTTCATCTGTTTCATTGCTTTTTGCCGCTCTCCCATTGATGGTTGCTCACCCATGGATTTTACCACAGGGTGCGGTGTGAGGTGTGGAGGGGGTGGGGGTGCCAGGGGAGAATAGCCTGAAGGGTATCAGACACATAGGGTGGAATTTAATGTATGTGATGGGGCCTCACCCACTGTCTGGAAAGCTGGTGAGAACTCTATGTTGCCTCTTTTCAGGAAGGCCCGCAGCATCAAGTGACAATTCGCTGATTGCTAAGGTATTGCATTCTGGGGGGTTCAACAATGCACCCTTTGGCAAAGCATAGGATCACTAACAGCAACTTCTGTATCTCTGCGTTTAACTGTGCTTGTGCGGACTCCAGAAGTTGCTGCCGATTTCATTAGAGTGATGACGATGAACACTAACAGCTTTGTTGTCATTATTAGCGCAAAATCTTGGCCGATGTTAAATTTTTAAACACGTTCAGATCTGTTGCCCCAAAAGAAGACAGGAGCTGGCATGCTTTCAATGTGATTGTGGTATGAATAATTCAGTTCTTGTTAGGAAATAGGGATAGCTTAAGTAAGTTGTACTGGTATTTGTGGGTGCTGGGAATGAGTTTTAGCTTTAAAGTTTTTAAGTTTGATTTGTATTTCTGTCTCTGTGTGTTAAGAAAGGTCAAATGGAGTTTTAGTTTCATTTTAAAAGGCTGCTTGCATTTCTAATGAGACGTTTACGACCCCTATAAAGTGAAAGTAAATACACAACTGTAGGAAGAACAGTGCTGTTGCCTAGCAACAGGAGCCCAGATAGGCAGGTTCCTCTCACAGACACACACACGGAAGAAGAAAGACAGCAGTTTTTTTTTAGGAAGCTGTTTGAGTTCAGTTGGTTTGAAGGTAGCCATGAAGCAGAAACAGCCTAAAAGGGGACAGATAGTAAGTTCCAAGCTAAGAAAACCCAAAAGTTCAGGAGAGTAGAAGAAAAGAAAGCCCAAAGAAAACAATCTAGTTAAAGGAACGATAGGAACCTCGAAAAAGGTGTTGTTAAGTGAAGTTAAGAGTGACGGGCAGAGAAAAAGACTCCAAGCTTCAGATTTAAAATTAGAGCAGTTTGCAAGAAGCAAGAAGGTTCAAAGAGACCACTAAAGGTCTGTAATTCTTTGTTGTGGGCATGTGAAGCAGTGGTGTACAGTTAAGGCTAAGTTGGTGAGAGAGAGTGCATGGAAGACAGCTTGAGTTTGTGTGGTGACCCAGGGAAGAGGAACATCAGAAGGAGAGTTCAAAACCCTGGAGGTGGACCCTTGTGGAAGGTGCCTGAGTGATAACGTTGGTTTGGGAGAAGTTTCCAAGGCGAGGTCCTGGAGAGTGGAGATTGGAAACCCTCGTGTAAAGGACTGAACTCAGTGAGACTGGTTGGCTCACGGTGTGATAAGCATCTGGGGTGAGCTGAGGAAAGATCCATAGCATCTGTTTCAGGTGGCATCTGTAACTTAGTTTCAGAGTGTGATGTGTCTGACCACAGGGTGCCATAGGTTTACATGGACTGTATACTTATTCTGAACATGAGAGTATAAGATAGCTTTTGTACCTTGTGTTATGTTTAGAAATCTGTATATATGTGTAAAAGTATAGATGTGGGTGAAGAAGTATTGTGATATAGTTCATCTTTTCTTGTTAAATAAATGTTTTATTATTTTGTTAAAAGTTCATCAGCTGACTCCTGTGACTCTGTTCAGTGGCTACTCTCCACGTATCTAAACAAACAAAAATAAAAGTTAGGATCTATCAAGCTGGGTTCCACTCTGGGATCAGGCTTGTCCAGGGGTAACCTCAGTTTGGATCATAACAGTCCTGCATGTGTTGTTCCAAGATATAATGGAAATTCCAACGGCAAGAACCAAAAGTGGTGAGTAGCAATCTCAAAATAATTGCCAATAAAAGCTTTTCTACGCAAAGTTGTTTTCCATTCTGGCTGTTGTGGAATCTGTCCTGAATTATAAACAGGGCAGTCCATAGCACCGATGACCTGAAGCACTATTGCAGAACTGCCTGAAGTAGTTCTGTAATTCTAAGGGTAGAATCTTTCCTATGGCGGGCGGGCTGTTCAGGGGTGGGCACAGGCGGGCACCCAATTAAAGTCCGCCCAGCGTAATGCGCAGCCGGTAGCGCTCAGCCTTACCTGCGCAGGCGGGGGGGAGGAGGGAGAGTCGGGGCCTACACACAAAAAAGCGCAGCAATCTCCCTGAGGCACTTCTAATAAAACATTTTTATAAATAAAGTTTAAAATTATTTAAACATGTTCCCTCATGTGACAGTGTCACATGGGCTGGGACATGTTTGTGAAGTTAGCAAAATGTATTTAAATATTTTATAAAACCTTCAGGAAATCTCATCTGGCCCATGGCCGCTTGGCTGTTCGCCTGCCCGCCAACCTTAAGGTAGGACGGGCAGCATTGTTAATGAGGTAAATTACTTTTTTAATGGCCTTAATAGGCCATTGATAGTTCGGTTGGCATGCAGCCACCTCCTGCGTGGGCCCGCCAAACAAAATATCAAAATGACGAGCGATGATGTCGGGACGTACACCCAACGTTATCTCGTGTCGTTTTACACCTCAACGTGTCGCGCCCACCCCCAGACACCAACAGCAATATCCTGCCCGAAGTAACACCGGAGATCCTAGGCTGGCAACTATTTTTTTTAAAGATTTTCAGACTGATGCTGAAAAATCTCCTATAATAATCAAACTGTCATATGAATGTAATGCTGTTCTTGATTTTATGAAGCTCCTACATTATTGACAAAAACATTTTTCTTTCTCATTTCTGTAAAATTCCTACAATGTATCCTATCAGGTCCAGATGTATTGTGAACACTGATGGGTCTATTTTACTGCACTTGCTAACTTTAACTGATAATTGGATGTGAACTATTGATATTGCTGCTTTAAATTCTTATCCATCTTTTCACTGAAATTAGTGGACAAAAATACACTCTTTAAATTGTTTAGACTATTCAAACCACACAATGTTTTAGACTATTCGAACCACATAACGTCTACCAGTCTTTCTAAGCCAAAATAACTGGATCTGTAATTTGACCACTGTCTTTATTTATAAAGATGGATATGCACAATCTATTTAATGGATCTGCCATTTCCAGAACCTCTTACTAATGTATCGCTTAAGGACCTATTTGCTCTTTAGCACACTGACTAATACTAACGCAGCAAAAAACATGGCTCTTACATGCTGCTCACTGGAAGTAGTCTTTCTGATCTCCTTTTATCTAAACTGGCCTCCAGTTATTCCTCACCATATTTTGTAGAGTATCAGCCCTCATAGCAGCTATTCTTTCCCTCTATTTTCAAATATTTTTATTTAATAATTAGGTTAATTTTTGTTCCATGTCTGTAGAATCCTTGCGCTTTAGATCTAGCTAAATATTATTATTAAAAATGGCCTAATATTCAATGTTTCTGTCTCTTGTTTTGCTTTCTAATTCTTAACTTCTCAATTAACTTGATCCCCTCAGAAGCTTTTTTTACAGTTACAGAGGTTGTGCTCCTAAAGTCATATAAAGGCAGAGTTTTCTGTTTGATGTCCAAGCGTCCCGGCATCACCACGCATCATTGCAATATTTCGCTGGGCAGGCACATGATGAAGTCCAACGCGCGTCGCCATGAATTATCGGGCCACTTAAGGCCCTTTAGTATCCAATCGACGCCGATTTTTCGGTGCCCATGCGATCTTTGGGTTGGTGCACAGGTGCAACAGGCAGGTGGTGGGAGACATTTGTATTAACCTCATCCAAGGGTGGTATAAGAGGGGTCAGTGGAGTCGTGAATCTGCTCTGTGAAGTATTTATTGTTAAAAGTTTTTCAAACTTGCCTGTGTGATCCGCAATACTTCAGAACTCTTCCCGGTAGTTTTTTCTGGTCTCTTAACATTCAGGTCACCATTCTGCAGTGAGGAATCTTTTCTGGGCCTGCAGGTTTCAGGAAGCCTTCCCTTAGCCTGGGAATGGGAACTGAACTGTCCTCTGGTGGCAGCTCCTCTGAGGAGAAAGGGAGGGCTAGAAGTGGGAGGATGCCAGGAGTGCACATTTAGCCTCCAAGGGAGCCACCTTTGGGAGGACAGCTGCAGGCACAAGGGGCGCAGGGCCAAGAGGTTGTCCAAGGCAGAAGGGGCTGCAGAAGATTCCACTATCCTGCTGCCAGGGTACACAGGTGGTGAAGCAGCTACCTCAATATATCTGAGGTGCAGTGCCAAAGGAGGCTCCGTCTCTCAAGGGAGACAGTCAGCTATATCTGTCAGATGATTGGGCCTGAGATCTCCCCTAACTGTGTAGGTGGACACAGCAAGCCAGTGGCTCTAAAGGTCACAGCTGCCCTCAACTTCTATGCCTCTAGTTCCTTCCAGGGCTCAGCGGGTGATCTTTGTGGTGTCTCCCAATCAGCCGTCCACACTTGTCCATACCTGCTGTGTCAAGCAGGTCACAAATACTCTGTTCAGGAATGCATTGACCTTCAACCACTTCGGTTGGGACCAGGCAAGTTAGGCACAGTGAGCCAGAGGCTTTGCAGGCATTGCTGGCTTTCCCTGCATCCAGGGTGCAATAGACTGTACACATGTGGCCATCAAGGCGCCAGCAGGTGAGCCTGGTGCCTTCGTCAACAGGAAGGGCTTCCACTCCATGAACGAGCAGATAGTATGTGATCAGATAGGATGCTGATTCTACAAGTCTGTGCAAGGTACCCAGGCAGCTCCCACAACGCCTACATCCTCAGACATTCCCAAGTGCCAGGGTTCTTCAGTGCTCCAGCTCGGCTGGATGGTTGGCTGCTGGGTGACAAGGGCTATCCCCACAGAAGGTGGCTCATGACACCTCTCCACCATCCAAGAACAGAAGCTGAGCTGCGGTACAATAGGAGCCAGGGCACCACAAGGGCTGTGGTGGAGAGAACCATCGGTCTTCTCAAGATGCGCTTCCGATGCCTGGACCGGTCAGGGGGCGCACTCCAGTATCCCCAGATCTTGTTTTGATGATAATGGTTGTATGCTGCACTCTCCACAATCTTGCACTGGAAAGGGGGGACGCAGTGGACGATGAAGACGTTGACACAGTGGATGCGGCTGCACATGATGAATCCAGCAGTGAGTCCGAGGATGAGCAGGCACATGGAAATGCTGAGAGGGTAGACGCTGACCTGGGCATACTCCAGGGAAGCAGGGACACCCGGGAGGCTTTAATCCAATAAAGCTTCAGCTGGCAAACACAGATGGATCACCAGGACAAGCCTGGGCTGGCGCCTTGATACTCGACACCTAAGTACAAAATCTGCCACGTCAGCAGCATTAACTATGGGCTTTGTAAATAAAGCTGTATCTCCCTCAGGTGCTCCCGCACACCCGGCTGTATTTCCTGCATTTGCTGCATCGTGGATGACTCCAGAGGCACATCATCAGGCACCAACTGAGCATGTGCCTGGTCTGCTGCAGTCCTCCGACTGCTGGCGCCATGGGCACTCTCTGTCTCTGCCAGCTTCTCCAGCGAGTGTGAAGTGCCCTCACCACTGTGCCCCAGGACACTAGCCGTTGTTCTAATTCCCACCGAGATGCTAGTATCTGCGCTGGTGCCTGCCTTGAAGAAATGGTGTGACACTGGTGAGACTTTAGGCCCCACAGGTGTGAGAGGGGGAATCTGCTGCTCCTCCTCCCGGCTGTGCTCTCATGATGCTGAAAGGAAGAACGAGGACAGTGGATCAGCTTGCGTGCAGCCACTGACAAAGTTCATCCCTGTCCCCCCGGCTCATTATGCGCTCAGCCTTCCATAACCAATGGTCCAGCAATGTTGCAATAAGAACTAATTTAACAATCATCAGTGCTATGGCTGTTGGGAGGACAATACTGACCTCACTGTTGGGCATAAATACCTGGCCGTGGCACCCCAGCCTCACTGACACCAGTAGACCTGGGAGCATGGTTTTCTCCAGTTCAAGGGCCTCCTGCTCGGAGTGAGTTAGTATGGAAAGCTGTGCCTGGCCGCCTCCAGTCCTCACACGCTAGGCCGCGTTCTCCGATTCTTCTCCTGAAAAAGAGAGAAGAGCATTGATTAGGGAAAATTGCACATGGACTCTGTTCACGCACGGCCCACCCCAACAAGAATGCGACAGGTCAGGCCTCCCGTGCCTCCTCAGCCTGCTGCAGCCGATCACTCAGACAAAGATGTTCAGCCTGCTCCCCACCCCCCCCACTGCCTTGAACACATGCTGCCAACATCACATTAGGAACCACACGGTATTTCCTCCCAAAACAAGGAGGCACATGCAGATGGTTCATTGCCACGCCACCTTGAAGCTCCCCTCCTACCATCTCATCACCCTGACTAGGACATGTTCTGGAGTTCTGAGTCTGCGCCTAGGTGCAGCTTCTCCAGGTTGCCCCAAAACCAGTCATGTGGGACTCAGATCAACACATGCTGCAGGGGAAAATTCATCTCCTCATGACCCACTCAGGCTGACCTCAGCATGGGCACTATCTGCTTGCCCACCCAGCAAAGGAAAAATGATTCCTTGATGATTCAAGGATTGAATGCCGTCAATGATTCAATGCAGTCACGACACTGAGACTTGGGGCGGGGAGGCCGCAGAGGGTAAGGCTACCTGCTGGGTTAAATGCTTAATGCAGGGGTTAACACTACCTGCTGGGTTAAATGCCCAGTGACAACATGGTACTCACCCTGCCAGAGCGCAACAAATCATTGAAGCGCTTGCGATACTGGATCCAGGTACGCCGCACCACATTGCGGGAGCTCACCACCTCCGCCAGCTCCTCTCAGGCATGCTTCAGCATGTGGGGGGGCCTCCTCCTCCCATCCTGGGGCTCCAACACCTCCCGCCGTGCTGCCACCTCCTCGAGGAGGGCAGCAAGGCGGTCATCAGAAAAAAGAGGGTCGCACTGGCCCTCCGCTGGCCTACACTCCAGCCTGGCCTGCTCACCCGAGCCCCTCTGCTGTGGCCTAGAACTGGCCATTGTGAGCAGCCTACAAAAGGCTGCCAGGCCGTCTTTCAACCAGAATGCCGGGTCGCCATTGAACCCGGTGGTCTGTGCACACCCACCGCCACCCGACCACTCCCTCTTTCCTCAGGAGTCCGGAAATAGCTGGGAGAGCCTTAATTGGCCCACCTGCGTAAAATGGCGGCGCAGACCCACTCCCACCCCCACCCCGCTCCCCTGCCAGACAGAATATTCTGCCCATAACTTCTGTGGTTAGTTTTGACCTCAGCCTTTAATAAAGTATCAAATCTATCAAGAGAATAAGATCTAAAAGTCACATGTTAACACATGTTCTATTATTAATCAATTCATTGATCACAAATCAATATATGAACATACAAAAGGAGGCCTTTCAGCCCCTCGAGCCTGCTCCACCATTCATTAAGATCATGGCTGACCTATTTGTGTTTCGATTTCCACATTCCCATCTACCATGGACAACCTTTGATTCCCTGGTCTAACAAGAATCAGGCTACCTCTGCCTTATAAATATCCTCTGACCCTGCCTCCACCACCTTCTGAGGCAGTGAGTTCCAAAGTCTCACAACCCTCTGAGGGAAAAAAAACTCTCCTCATCTATGTTCTAAAAGGATGACCCCTAATTTTAAAACAATGCTCCCTAGTTCTGGACTCACCCACAAGAAGAAACATCCTTTCCACATCCACCTTGTCAAGACCATTCAGGACCTTATATATTTCACCCCTCACTCTTCCAAACTCGAATGGAAACAAACCTAGATTGTCCAACCTATCCTCATGCGATAACGCGTTCATTCCAGGTATCAATCTAGTGATAGTTTCATTGGGGATTTTCCCACAGTTTCATTGGAAGTTTGTCAGAAGCCCCACATATTCACGCAGGAGCAGGACAAGCCCCAATTAAACCCCTGTAATCTAATTAAGAGTCTGTGCTAACCCCTTGATTTTCACTGCCTTCAGTTGTTGTTAACAGTGGGGAGAGTAATGGCCTGAAAATAAGGTTGATAGTGTTAGGCCTCCTTTTACACCAGCGATGTGTCCAACTCCCAACTGCTAGGGCCCAAAATGCCTGCCTGTTTCAGGCAAATAAAGCCAGAATCCTATGAAAAGATTAATATCACTGAACCCCAAGAAGGCGTAGCAAAGGATCAGAAAGGAGCAGGAGTGATAAAGGTGAAGGAGGCATCTGGCTTTGCAGGCACCAACATGGATTAAAGCCTACACAGGTATATATGGAGTAGAGCGGGGATGGATAATGTGGGAGAAGAGGTCCGACTAGGCCCTGACTCTCCATTTACAGAAATAGCCCATTGTCTTTGCTAACCCAGCTTCATCAACCTTTCACCAGGCACTACCAGAGAGAGGCAGAAAACAAGCTGGGAGTAGGGACTCACCGCCCAGCTGACATTTTCATGTGGCTAACAGTAAACAGTGGCCAACAGCTTCCTAGTGTAACTGAGGCAGAGGGAAATTTAGCTTGGGTTAAGACTTTCTCCATTTTCCAGGGGCAGGATTTTGCTCTTGGAAGGGGTGATTGGCGAGGGCGGGTGGGAAGCTGACTGTCACTCACAATCAGCTCCGCGCCATGATTTCACGTGGGGTGGTTCTCAGTGACCCCATTTTGTGAATACTGAGTGCCTTTGAACAAGGGGCTGCCATCCCCAACCCATGGGGTTGCCATAGGGGAGGGCCCTAAATTCCATCCAAAATAAAGTCAATTATTTGAGTATCACTGAAAAAAGAGACATACTGTCAAAGTTTTTCATCTTGCACACATCAAGACAAATGCAAGAATATTAATTTTCAAAGGGAACAATTTATACCACATGAGAAAGAGTACTGATTGGTTGGCAAATGCATTCTGATTGGTCGAGGCTTTGTTGTGGAGAATGCACCAGGAAACAGTTATCCCCAAGCTTTTGTTTAAACTCAAATAAGGCAAGTCAACTCTGATTGGTTGAGGATAGGCCATGGAGAATGCACCAAGGAACAGTTGCCCCCATGGTTTTGTTTAATTGATAAAAGTGCAATACTGGAGATGTTCTTTCTGCTTGCAGAGGCAAAGGGCCTGTTTACAAACATATGTAGCTTCTAGTAAGTGTGGTATGATTGTGTAGTGGTGATGTCACTAGACTAGTAATCTGGAGGATTCAGTTTTAATGCTCTGGAGGCATGAGTTCAAATCCCTGTAGCAGGTGGTAGAATTTGAATTTAATTAATTAAAATCTGGAATTGAAAGCTAGTTTCAGTAATAGTGACCAATGAACAATTGCTGTTAAAAACCATCACCAATACTCTTTAACTGGTCTGGCCTACTCCTGACCCACAGAAATGTGATTTGCTCTCAAATGGCAGCGCAAACCATCCGTCCAAGAACTGTTAGGGATGGCAACAATGCCTTGCTAGTGATGCCCACATCCCATGAAAGAATAACAAAAATGTATAAGTGAGCCACATTGCAAGCTCAACTGATAACCTTAAATTAGTTGTTAGCGTAATTCTTAGCATAATCGGGATCGTGCAGTAAGTGTAATTCAATCGCAGCGTTCTGAGTTTTGCAAGCACAGGTAAGTGCAAGACAGCATGTCTCCTCCTTCAGCAATACTAAAGTCTGGATCATTTCCTGCTGAGGAGTGTAATAAAACGTTCGCACTAGTAACTGTGCTAAGAATTGCCATGTCGCCATTTATGAATAATTAGAGGGAGAAGTTCTTACTATTTACAGTCTGAGTTGGCATTATAAATGGCAATAATTATCCCTGTAATAACAGGAATTAAGAGCTTTTCTCTTTTTCATTAATGAAATATGTTCAGAATTTTTAATTTTAATTTTGCACATTTATGTTGTCCTAAAAATTGTGAAAATTAAAAGTTGTTAAAGCACTAAAATGTGGGATACTTAATACAAGTAGCATCATAAAAATGCTGTTACCGGACAAATAAAAGACAAATCATGCACAATGTTTTTGAATAATAAGCAATGGATCTTTTACTGCAAAGCATTTTGAACTTGAAGATACAAGCCTCTGAGAAACTAGCAATATATAGAAAATGAGCTTGCAGTGCCTCTGCCATTATGATCCAGTTTTATGTTTAATGATCTGCCCCAATTCAAAACACTTGTTTTATCTTGTATTCAGAATAGAAAAATACTGTTGGCATCAAGTTTCAAACAAGGCCCTGAATAGCATATGTAGGAGAGCCAAAATCTTGCTCTTTTTCCCATTGACAGGATTAAATATCCAATCCCGTCTTGTAAATCTGTCCATGAGATGAACAATGGGATCACAGCGAATAAATTGCTTATTGTGAGAGTTTATTTCATTTCTATACCATCAAGTTCCAAAGTGATAGTCATAAATGTCTAACTCCCATATATATTTTCTCAAACTTGTTTTTTAAGTCATGGTTAAAAATCAGTTTCACCCTGCTGTTGTCCTTCCCTGTGCCTTAACATTTATATTTCATTCTGGAATCCATTTTATTCAATCTTTCAGGTCCCCTGCGCAGTACATAATTGGCAGATTGAGAAGGAGGACAAGCAAGCTGTTTCCACTTCTCTGCTATTGTTAAGCTGGCTAATTCACAGATTCACAGAATTACACAGTGCAGAAGATGCCCTACGGCTCATCGAGTCTGCACCGACACATTAGAAAAATACCTGACCGAACTACCTAATCCCATTTACCAGCACTTGGCCCATAGCCTTGAATGTTATGACGCGCCAAGTGCTTATCCAGGTACTTTTTAAAGGATGTGAGGCAACCCGCCTCTACCACGCTCCCAGGCAGTGCATTCCAGACCGTCACCACCCTCTGGGTAAAAAGGTATTTCCTCAAATCCCCCCTAAACCTCTTGCCCCTCACCTTGAACTTATGTCCCCTCGTGACTGATCCTTCAACTAAGGGGAACAGCTGCTCCCTATCCACCCTGTCCATGCCCCTCATTATCTTGTACACCACGATCAGGTCACCCCTCGGTCTTCTCTGCTCCAATGAAAACAACCCAAGTCTATCCAACCTCTAAGATAAAAGCAAAAAACTGCAGATGCTGGAAATCCAAAACAAAAACAAAAATACCTGGAGTAACTCAGCAGGTCTGACAGCACCTGCGAAGAGGAATACAGTTAACGTTTCGAATCCGAATGACTCTTCATCAGAACTCGAAACGTTAACTGCATTCCTCTCTGCAGATGCTCTCAGACCTGCTGAGTTTTTCCAGGTATTTTTGTTTTTGTTCTATCCAACCTCTCTTCATAACTTAAATGCTTCATCCCCGGCAACATCCTGGTGAATCTCCTCTGCACCCGCTCCAGTGCAATCACATCCTTCCTATAATATAGCAACCAGAACTGCACACAGTACTCCAGCTGTGGCCTCACCAGGGTTCTATATAACTCCAACATGACCTCCCTACTTTTGTAATCTATGCCTCGATTAATAAAGGCAAGTGTCCCATATGCCTTTTTCACCACCCCACTAACATGCCCCTCCACCTTCAGAGATCTATGGACACACATACCAAGGCCTCTTTGTTCCTCAGAACTTCCTAGTGTCATGCCATTTATTGAATACTTTCTTGTCAAATTACTCCTTCTGAAGTGTATCATCTCACACTTTTCAGGGTTAAATTCCATCTGCTCCTTATCTGCCCATTTGACTATCCCGTCTATATCTTTCTGTAGCCCAAGACACTCAGCCTCACTGTTAACCACCTGGCCAATCTTTGTGTCATCTGCAAACTTACTAATCCTACCCCCCCACATAGTCATCTATGTCGTTTATATAAATGACAAATAATAGGGGACCCAGCACAGATCCTTGTGGTATGCCACTGGACACAGGCTTCCAGTCACTGAAACATCCTTCTGTCATCACCCTCTGTCTCCTACAACTAAGCCAATTTTAAATCCACCTTATCAAATTACCCTGTATCCCATGTGCTTTTGCCTTCTTTATAAGTCTCCCATGTGGGACCTTGTCAAAGGCTTTGCTGAAATCCATATAAACTGCATTAACTGCACTACCCTCATCTACACACCTGGTCACCTCCTCAAAAAAATCAATCATATTTGTTAGGCATGACCTCCCTCTGACAAAGCCATGCTGACTATCCCTGACCAAACCTTGCCTCTCCAAGTGGAGATAGATTCTCTCCTTCAGAAATTTCTCCAATACTTTCCCTACCATTGATGTGAGACTCACTGGTCTGTAGTTCCCTGGCTTCTCTCTACAACCCTTCTTAAATAACAGAACCACATTAGCTGTTCTCCAGTCCTCTAGCACCTCTCCCGTGGCCAGAGAGGAATTAAAAATTGGGGTCAGAGCCCCTGCAGTCTCCTCCCTCACCTCCCTCAGCAGCCTGGGACACAAATCATCCAGACCTGGAGATTTGTCCATTTTTAAGCCTGCCAACACCGCCAATGCCTTGTCAATTACGATATCAATTTGCTCAAGAACCTCTCTCCCCAAGTTGCATACCTTCATCCTCATTCTCTTGGGTGAAGACGGATGTGAAGCATTCGTTCAAATAAAGCAGTCGTGGCTGGTTTGGCAAGGCTCTTATCCATTGAGGCCATTGGTGAATCACATGTTCAACTAATTTGTTTAGTTGAGTTGAATCCATGCAAACTTTTACAGAACCATTTGGCTTTGGGACCGTAACCATTCCTACACATCATTTTATTGACAAGGTGACTGGAGAGATAACCTCTTGCTGCTGCATCTTTTTAACATTACCTTTGACTTTGTCCAAGAATGGGTGAGGGATTTACCTCAATGTAAAGAGGCAAATTGGTTTAGCATCAGCTCGTAGTGTGATGTGGCACTCGGTTTTAATTTCCTTAAGCCTGTAAACAATTTTGGAAATTCATTTCAAAATGTACTGCTGTTGTTCTCATGAGCAACTCTGTCCACTTTAGATTAGTTTCAGTTTTAGGCGTGCCTTTTTGCTTAGTTGAGAGCACTCTTGATTTTGAATGACAGAGAAGTTTGAGGATTTCTTGGTCTTTATATTTCAGCTTTGCCATGAGTTGGCCTTTCACTTCTAAAGCTGTAATTTGACAGATGAGGGTTGCAATGTAATCTGTTTGAGCCATTTGACTTCATCTGGTAAAACAGAAACCTCTGCTCCTGTGTCTAGTTTTAAACTCTGTGGGGTGTCCATCTAATTTGAGTTGAATACCATAATAGTTGCTCATAGTTGTGTAGGAATAATGTTACAAACAAGTAATTATGATGTTATAGATTTTTTGTAATAAAAAAACAAATCTTCGTTTTAAATGGACAAAAGTCACCTGCTCTTTTTCAATTGCAACGTGGATAAATTCCAGAAGACTCTAAGTAAATTGCAGGTAGGCATATCCAGACATGTGAAGACATTTGGAATTCAATTTTCATTTCCACAAGGGTAAACAGAAATTAACTATGGCTTCGCTGGAGGTGTGAACAACTTTCTTATCTCTTCAAACCTGGGAGAATGGGAACCATTCAAGTTTATAACTGAGATATTTAAAAGGTTAGTTATCTCAGCTATAAAGACAATGGATGAGACTATGTTCCCCAGACCGGAACTAACCCAATACCTAATATAGCAGCATGATTCAACAGTGTGGGATAGGACCTATTTTACGTTTTGGAATTGTATAAAGTTTGTTTGGAAACAGCTGTTTTGTGTGCAGAACCCCAGGAAGAACTCTGAGAAACAACATCAGAGAGTGCTTTTGGCCAAGGGAGGAAAAAGAAGGTATTAAGAAATCAGCTGCTTTTTAGTGAAGACAGTCCATGCAATCTGCAAGTGCCATAACTACAGAATTAGTGAGGAATAGGAAACCTCAGTCTCTCCCAAAAAAGTTTGTTGATCTGTTGAGTCCACCTGAAAAAACAAATGTCTGAACAGTCAACTGTAAAAGCCATTTCAGCTGCTTAAAATAGCCTCAAGTTTCAACCCCTTCATATCAGAAAGAAGAAATTCAAGTAATGGACCCAAAATGATATCTCACAGACACTGCTTTGAAATCTCATTTTTAAGTATATTTTCCCTTTAACTGCATTTTAATCTTTGTATCTGTGTTTTAGCTCATAACTTTATCACTTTTACCTAGTGGTGATTTGACAAAAAAAATACTAACCTTTATCTTGTTCAAATTTAACCACTCATAAATTAAAAGTGGGGTCCATACACACACAAATTCTTAGCTCACGGCCTTTTACATGATTCTGACTAAAGTTTAGGATTGAGGGTGGAGTTTGTCTGTTGATTATTTTCCTTCCTCTTTGTGAGGAAATTATTCGCCTACTGATTGTCTATTCCAATCTCTTGATATGCAATGTATAATCACAACCTGGTTGTATCAAAACTATGGCTGCATATTGTAGGATTATCTCATAATGTGTTTGGAAGGGTTTCTTTTATGTTCACAGTATCCGCAGGGAGACTCATCCACACAGAGCATATTGGAAATTTTAGTGCACACTATTTGACTTTCTGCTTTGCCCTGCCAATGAGGGAAACTCCTCATTAGCAGCCCAAGCTCATGAAATTACCTCTGGATTGCTAGTTATGTGTAATATAAGAAAAGGCCAGGAGGAGTAGCAATGAGTAGGAATAATTTTAACCTTTAGTGCCTGGCAAATAACAGCAATTGAGGATTGAGAGCTTGTTTTACACCTCACCTGAGTTTCCTTTTCCACTGATTGTGACATAAAGCAGCACACATTTTGTACCTAGCACTGCAGCCCTGCTACACGCAACTCTGCCCCTGGCTTTATAGGTAATGACACGAGATATGAGAGGTCAAAGTGATCTTCAAACAACGAGGAACAATGAGTTCAATCAATATCAGTGACTGTCAAAATCACTGTGCCCACCCCACCATCATTTATATGTGCCAGCTCCTTGTAAACTAGCACTGGGGAAATCTGCAGTGCTATTAAATTTGCTGTCCACAATGTCACAAATTCACTGATCAGCAGGACCAATGACTTCATCTCTTTTTGAGCTGAGCCATGTGATAGGCAATATAATTCTAAAGAACAGATAGTTTTTCTCAGGAGGAGGGATTGAACCATCGGGTGGTGAGCAGCTATTGAGGCAGTTTGAGTCTGAGCGACTTTCGAGGGAATTCAGAGGCTCGATCTTCAAAAGTGAGGAGTTGAGATCCCTCATAACAGAGACAGAGTTAATGAGATTTTGTGACTCACAGTGGTCACTGACATCTGGATGTGTTGCTGGAAAATCTGTGGAATCTGTCTTGGCTGTATCTGCCAATGAATGATCAGTGTTTGACAGCTTGCCTGTTAATTCATATTTACCTCATGTTAATTCTGAATGTTAGAATACATATGAATTAGGTGCAGAAGTAGGCCATTCAGCCCCTTGAGCCTGCTCCACCACTCAATAAGATCATGGCAGATCTGATTGTCGCCTCAAATTCCACTTCCCCGACAACCTTTGATTCCCTTGTTAGTCAAAAATCTATCCACCTCTGCCTTATCTATCTGACCCTGCCTCCACTACTCTCCAGAGAAGAGAGTTCCAAAGACTCACGACCCTCTGAGAGAAAAAAAATCTTATCTCTGTCTTAAATAGGAGGCCCCATATTTTTAAATTGTATCCCCTAGTTCTAGTCTTTCTCACAAAGGGAAACCTCCTTTTAGCATCCACCCTGTCAAGTCCACTCAGGATCTTATATGATTCAATAAGGTCACGTCTCAATCTTCTAAACTCCAATGGACACAGACCAGCCTTTCCATCCTTTCCTTATAGGATTTATTTTTATTCATTCACAGGATGTGGGCTTCGCTGGCTGGGCCAGCATTTAATGCCTATCCCTAGTTGCCCTTGAGAGGGGATAATGCACCCATCCCAGATATCAGTCAAGTGAATCTTCTCTGAGCTGCTTCTAATGCACTTAAATCTGTCCTTAAGTAAGGAGAGCAAAACTGTATGCAGTACTCTAGATGAGGTCACACAATGCCCTGTATAACTATAGCAAACATGCCTACTTTCATATTCCATTCCCCCTGCAATAAATGACAACATTCCATTTGCCTTCCTAATCACTTGCTTTACCTGCATAATAACATTTTGTGATTCATGTACCAGGACACCCAGATCCCTCTGTACTTCAGAGTCCTATGATCTCTCTCCATTTCAATAATATGCTGCTTTTTTATTCTTCCTGCCAAAACAGACAAGCTCATATTTCCCCACATTATTTTTCATCTGCCAAATTTTTGCCCACTCACTTAACCCATCAACGGCCCGCTGCAGACTCTTTCATAATTTTTTTTATTGATTCATTGGATGTGAACATCACAGGCTAGGCCATCATTTATTACCGATCCTTAGATGCCCTTGAGAAGGTGGTGTTGAGCTGCCTCCTTGAACCGCTGCAGTCTATATGGTGTAGGTACACCCAGAGTGCCATTAGGGAGGGAATTCCAGGATTTTGACCCAGCAACAGTGAAGGACGGCGATATATCTCCAAGTCAGTATGGTGAATGGCTTGGAGGGGAGCTTCCAGGCGGTGGGTGTCCCCATCTGTCTGTTTCCCTTGTCTTTCCAGATGGTAGTGTCCTATTCACAGTGATGAGATTGTGGAAGGGGAGCCTCAAGGTCTCATGCCAAAGAAACATCTGCTGCCCTCGATGTTGCATGTAGTTGTGCCTCCTTGCTATGGGAGCAAAGACTGTGTGTTTCCTAACGTGATGGACGCAGAATGCGTCCAAGGTGGCCGTTGGGGGTGGTTGGGAGCAGACATACTATCTTTGAGTGACTGATCAACAGTAGCAGGGAGAGGAGACACTGGAGGCTTGATATGGGCCACTGTGGTTGGGGTGCAGCGTGCACGTGCAGAGTACATGTGCAAATTGCCACTATGAATGGTCTTCTCTGTTTTTCAGGAGAAGAATGCTCACAATATATCTGAGTATTCGAGGACTGGAGATGGCCAGGCTCACCTGATGGTGTTAAGCCGCTTCGAACAGGAGGCCCTGGAACTTGAGAGGCGCCATGTGCCCAGGTCAACTGGTGTCGGTGAGGTTGGGGTGGAGCAGCCAGGTATTTGAGGCCAACAGTGAGATCCAACATCCATAGCACTGAGATTGTTTGATTTATTATTACTACAATATTGCTCGGTCACAGACTGTTAGAGTCAGAGGTGTGGGCCCTTTGAAGATGCGCACATCAAACACTTTCTTAAGTCTCCTTATCCCATTTCCCAGCACTATGCCCATGACCTTGTATGCCATGGCTTTGCAACTGCACATCTAAATACTTATTACATGTTAGGAGGGTTTCTGCAACCACCACACTTTCAGGCAGTACATTCCACATTCCTAACACCCTCTGTGTGCAAAAGTTGCTCATCACATCGCTGTCCTATTAGATCTTGCATGGCCCCCCCAACATCACCATCCTTATTTCTTCATATATGTTTATCTCTCTTTAATCTGTAAATTCCATTATTCTATATGTCTTTGGAAATGTACTTTTCCAATAATGTAAAAATCTTTCATGTTGCCAATACGGCCAATACCTTTGGGAAAATTAAACACACTGTTTGGCCTTGCTTATCCTGTTAGTTGTTAGCATTCTATCATCCTTTTGAAACCTAAACAACATCTTCACTCATCTAAAAATGCAAATTTCCTTCACAACCCACATGCTAAGACCTCATCCATGTTTACTGATTAGCATTTCAAATTCCTTTACCCCTAACTCTTTTGATAATTGCAAGCTTACCGTCCAGCTGACTCCAATGCAATTAAATCACATAGGCAGAACCACGTCCACTCACACTCATAAATCCACTTTACAATAAACCACAATAATATTATGGAAAATATTATAGCTTCGTGACACTGCACAGCATTTGGAATTTGAAGAAGAAAAGCTTCACATGATTATAACACAACTTGAGTTGACTAGAATTCAGTTACAGATGAAGCAGCTTGAGAACTAAGGAGAAGTGCAACGGCTTGAACTTGAACTCTAAGGGAGAGAAGTTAGCAAGGGAAGACAGAGAAAAGGAAGCAGAGTTTCAAAGTCAGAGAGAAATCAGACAACATGGCCTGGCTAAAGAAAAACTTAAGTTATGGGCTCAAAGGGAGACTAGTAGTTCAGGTGATGTGTCAAGTCACAGTGCGAGCTTTGATATAATGAAAAATCTTTGCCTAGTGCCTAGTGGCTACAACGTTTTTGTGGCCAAAGGACACAGGGACACACATTTGGAAAGGAAAGCTTTGGATGTGTATTCTCGCCTGTCGGCAGAACAATCTTCAGATTGTGAGACAGGTAAAACTGCGATACTTAGTTGAAATTGCATATCAGTTGAAATTTCAGACTGTTAAAAAAGACAAATTTGCAAGGGAGAAAGAAATGTTATGGGGCCCCTGGTTTTGGGCACTGAAACTTGAACAGAATTTTGAGAATGTGAGAGAGCTAGTGATAATGGCAAAATACCAAAACAGCATCCCAATAGCTATCAGGTCACATCTGGAGGGCCGCAAGATTTCAATGTAAGGCATGTGGCAGTTTAGGCAGATGGGTATGATATGTGGCATAAGCTGCCAGGAGGCAATTGATCCCCATTTGTAAACCCACAGGGAAATTGGAGGAATAGAAAAGAGTTTAACTATGGAGAGAAGGCAAAAGTTGTCCAAGTCAATAAAAATGATAATATAGAGGATAATAGTGGTATAATAGCTATTCCCATAACATAGGGCATATAAAAGCAAATTGTTAGAAGTGGAAGGATAAAGCAGTGGCAGTAATGGGGATGTATAAGGAGTCTTCAGAAAAGATTATATCAGAAAAGGAAATGGGTGTAATATCAGTGCAAATGACAGGAATTTCTACAGAGAAAGCTGTACCAGAAAGCTAAGATTGTAAGAAGCCCATTTCATCTAATGTTTTTACCTTGGAAATAGTTAGAAATGCAAAGGATTATACAGGGTTTATATTAGAAGGGAAGTCACTCTATTTTTGTCCAAGAAAGAGCCTGGAAAGATTGTTATCCTTAGAGATATAGGTTCAACTCAGAGCGTATTGTCAGCAAAGGGTATAAACCTTTCTTCCGAAAGTTCGCTTACTTAAAATGTGTTAATGCAGGGTATTGATGGTAAGTGTGTGCCCTGTTACAACCAGTCCTTGGGTAAGGTTCCCCCAATTTGTTATGCTCCCGGGTGAGGAGGGATGAATTTGTTCAACCCCTCGGTTGGTCACAACAAGGTTAATTTGAAAAAGGATCCCTTCCCTCGTGGATACCTTTTCCTAGTCCAAATGTATTTATGTTCTAAAAGGAGCCAATTTATTATTATTATAAAATAATAAAAACGCAACCCACAGATTAGAAATGAGATGTGAGTCCAAAAATAAAAGTTAAAAAAGATATACAAATTGTCTTTGGCTGGTCTGTGAGGAGTAGATAATGAAACAATGTGGCCGTTAAGTTGGATGATTCCAGTAGAGCTGACTTTGGGCAGTTGAGCAATTGGTTTGGAGCTTCTTGGTTCTGCAGGTTAGCTGAAAGGAGTTGTCCTATTTTCTTTTTGATTGTGGCTTTGCTAACTTGTGACTTGTTTCCAGAAATCAGAGATTTTTTTTTTTTACCTGCAAGTGCAGGGATGCCTAGTTGATGTTCTTCAGCTGTGTCCTCCACAGGACACCCTCGTACACCAGGCCTGGAACACCAAAACTAGCACACACAACTAGGGTTACAGTTGGCTTTTTAACCCCTTTGCTTGGGTATTTCTGAAAGGGAAAGGACAAACATGTCCTTCACCCAGAACTGCTTTCTTTTCAACTCACATGTCCACATTCTGGGATATAACTCACAGGAGATGGTTTCCGCAAAGATGGTAATCAGCCTTCATTATCTCCGCAACAAAGGAGATTACAGTTCAGTTTTTGCATTGCATCTTTTCCTTTGAAGTATCTGTGCCTGAAGTAGGCCTTGACACCTTTTTAGGTGCGACATTCCCTCCTCTGGATTAGTTGGTCAAGTATAATCCACATAGGAATTTTCCAGCAAGTGACAGTCTCAGTCAACTTTTGCTTGTATGTCCTTTTTTTAAAAAAAAACACGTCTTACTTAAAAGCTCAATTTTTCCGGCTGTCATTCAGGCTATGGTCCATTGCCGTGACGGCCTTTCCCATTGTATAATTAAATTTAAACTGTGCTCTAATGAAGGGGCCTTGTGTGGTTGTCAATGTTCTGAAATTACCTATTAAATATATAGATGTTATATTGGGAAATGATAAAACGGGACCTGAATATTGAGGGGTACATGACATTTAGGAAGGACAGGAAACTAGGAAAAGGTGGAGGTGTGGCTCTGTTAATCATTGATGGCATTAACACAACAGAGAGGTGACCTAAGTTCAGGAAACAAGAATGTAAAAACAGTTTGGGTAGAGACGAAAATGATAAAGGCAAAAAGTCACATGTAGAAGTGCTGTACAGGTTTATTAACAGTAACCACATGGTAGGGCAGAGTATAAAGGATGAAATAGTGGGAGGCTTGTCAGAAAGGTACAGCAATGAAGATGGGGGATTTTAATCTACATATGGACTGGATAAATGGAATGGGGAAAGGTAGCCCAGATGAGGAGTTCATAGATTGTTTTAGGGATAGTTTCTTAGAACAACACATTCTGGAGCCAACCGGAGAACAGATTACATTAGGCTTGAAATTGTGCAATAAGTCAGGATTAATTAATGATCTCACAGTGATGGCAGCCCGAGGTAGCAGCGTTCATAATAGGATTGGATTTTATTCATTTGAGGGAGAAAAGGGTGGCTCCAAGACTAGTATTTTAAACTTAAATGAGGGCAATTATCAGGACACGAAAGCAGAACTGGCTAAAATGAATCGCCAAAAGTGGTTAATGGATAGGTCAACAGAGATGCAGTGGCAGACATTTAAACGGATATTTCAGAATACTGAGAATAGATACATTCCAACGTGAAAGAAAAATTCCAAGGGGTGGGCTCACCCCTTAACTAAAAAAGTTAAAGGTGACTCCAACCTTAAAGAAAATGCATATAAAAGATAGGTGGCAGGTCAGAAGACTGGACAGAACATAAAGAGCAGCAAAGAAAGCTAGCTGGAAATACAAAAATAGATTGTATGTGTTTCCATAGATATTTAAATAGGAAAAGAGTTAACAACATGAGCTTTGGTCCTATAGGAAGTGAATCTGAGGAATTAATAATGGAAAATAAGGAGAAGGCAGATGAGTTGAACAGATATTTCTCATCGGCCTTCACTATAGAAGATACAAGTAACATCCCAGAAATAAGTGTAAATCAGGAAATGGAAGGGAGGGATGAACTCAGGAAAATTGCAATCAGAGGGAAGCGATACTAAGCAAATTGTTGGAGCTGCGGGCTGACAAGTCCTCGGGTCCTGATGGATTTCATCTTAGGGTCTTAAAAGAAGTGGCTAGTGAGATAGTTGATGCATTGGTTTTAATTTTCCGAAATTCACTAGATTCAGGGATGGTTCTCTTAGGTTGGAAAATAGCAAACAGAACTCCTTGGTTCAAAAAGGGAGACAGAAAGCAGGAAACTACAGGCCAGTTAACTTAAAATCTGTCATAGGGAAAATGTTAGAAGCTATTATTAAATACTTTATAGGGAAAGGGAAATCATGTTTAACCAATTTATTGGAGTTATTTGAAGAAGTAACGTGTTGTGGATAAAGGAGAATCGGTGGATGTATGTACTTAGATTTCCAGAAGGCATTTGATACGGTGCCACATCAAAGGTTATTGTGGAAAATAAAAGCTCGTAGTGTCAGGAGTAACACATTGACATGGATAGAAGATTGGCTAGATAACAGGAAACAGAGAGTAGGCATAAATGGAGCATTTTCTGGTTGGCAAGGTGTGATGAGTGGTGTGCCACAGAGATCAGTACTGGGGCCTTACTTTTTACAATTTATATAAATGACTTGGATGAAGGCACAGATGGTATGGTTGCTAAATTTGCTGATGACACAAAGATAGGTAGGAAAATAAGTTGTGAAGAGGACATAAAAAGGCTACAAAGGAATACAGATCGGCTAAGTGAGTGGGCAAAGATCTGTCAAATGGAGTACAATGTGGGAAAATGTGAAATTGTCCATTTTGGCAGGAAGAATAAAAAAGAAGCACATTATCTAAATGGTGAGAGATTGCAGGGCTCTGAGATGCAGAGGGATCTGGGTGTCCTCGTGCATGAATCACAAAAGCCCAATATGCAGGTACAGCAAGTAATTAGGAAATCTGATTGGATGTAATTGTTTATTGCAAGGGGAATTGAATACAAAAGTAGGAAGGTTATGCTTCTGTTGTGCAAGGCACTTGTGAGACCACATCTGGAGTATTGCTTACAGTATTGGCCTCCTTATTTAAGGAAGGATGAAAATGTATTGGAAGCAGTTCAGAGAAGATTAACCAGGCTAATACCAGGAATGGGCATGTTGTCTTATGAAGAGTAACTCCGTGAGTTTAGAAGAGTAGGAGGCAACTTGACTGAAACATATTAGATCCAGATGGATCTAGACAGGATGGATGTGGAGAGAATATTTTGTCTTTTGGGAGAATCCTAAACTAGGGGTCACTGTTTTAAAAAAAGGGTCACTCATTTAGACAACGATGAGAAGAATGTCTTTCTCTCAGAGGGCCGTGTGTCTTTGAAACTCTCATCCTCAAAAGGCAGTGGAAGCAAAATCTTTGAATATTTTTTTAAGACAGGGGTAGATAGATTCTTGATAAGCAAACAGGTGAAAGGTTATAGGGGGTAGGTGGGAATGTGCAGTTGAGGTTGCAAACAGATGCAAACTGGACACTGACGTCTATACTGCTTGCAAAGAAGTGCAGTCCACAATTGTGTTTTGTTTTGGGAATTAGACCTAAATTAGTTTAAAAGCATCCAACATTGAAAGGCTATGTTGCCATAGAGATAGGTGGAGCTTAAGAAGTTTCTCTGGTTCTTATTTGTGTACTTGCTTATAGAGTTTGTTAGTTGAAGTTTGGATTTTGTGTGGTTTGCAACTCACAGAGAAGCCCTAGGAGCTGTTTGGTGCAGTTAGGACTGAGGAGAAGTCCTGGGAGCTGAGAAGGTGGCAAAAGGTCCCTGGTTCTGTGCAGGATGCAGTTAGGGCTCTGAGAAGCTATGAGAGCCACTTACAGCTTGGTGCAGGTGGGATGCTAGAGTTCAGAGAAACCCGGAGCAGTGCCAGCTTAGTGAAACTAATAATCTGTGAAAGAGTTGGAAGTATGCCGGTAATTAGAGGTGGGAGTGCAACTTTGTGAATACCATGGAATACAGTCTCAGGAGGAGAGGTTGAATGATTAGAAGTGAGCAATCATTGAGGCAGCACAAGTTGGAGTGGCTTTTGAGGGAATTCAGAGGCTCTAACTTCAAAGGTAAAATCCCTCGTGAGGAATACAGAGTTAATGAGTTCACTTTTGGTGGTCACTGATCTCTGGGTGGGTTGCTGACAAATCATGGGGTCTGCCTTGGTCGCACCTGCCATTAAATGTGCAGTGTAGTGTGTTTGAGTGCACTTTGTCTGTTATTTTATATTTGCCTCATGTTAATTCTGAATTTTAGATTATAAGATAGATATTAGGTCTTTGACAGTTTGGCGGGCGTGCAGCTGACTTTGCTGTGCGCCCACTGAACTGAAAATATAAATGATGTGTGCAAACGCAAAAGAGTGCAGGCACCGACTCAGGGAATTCCACCCCCCGCCCGCACAGGGAACGCTCAGCACTTCAGTGTCATGCTGGGTGGGCCTTAATTGGCCCACCCACGTAAAATGGCAGCACGGCCCCTATTGGGGGTGCCGATTGGGTTCACACCCACCCCCACCCGCCCCTGCACAACCACCCCCCAGATGGAGGAAAATTTCTGCCCTTGAAATCTTGTGTCTTTATTCTTCTAGTGGGTAACTGGGATTTTAAACTTTGTCTACTTTAAACAAAAAGTTACTGGTTGTTCCCTCCTCAAAAGCCACTCCAACTTGGGTTGCCTCAATGATTGCTCACTTCTAATCATTCAATCTCTCCTTCTGAGACTGTGTTCCATGGTATTCACAAAGTTGCACTCCCACCTCTAATTACCGGCCTACTTCCAACTCTTTCACAGATTATTAGTTTCACTAAGCTGGCACTGCTCCGGGTTTCTCTGAACTCTAGCATCCCACCTGCACCAAGCTGTAAGTGGCTCTCATAGCTTCTCAGAGCCCTAATCAGATTGTAACAAGTTTTATAGAGTGCCTTAAAGGAGGAAAGAGAGGCAGCAATAAGGATAGGCTTAGGGAGTGAATTACACAGCTTAGAGCCTTGGCAGCTGAAGATATGGCCACCAATGGTAGAGTAATTAAAAACAGAGCTGCTTAAGAGCAGGTACCCAGGAGTTTTGTATGGCTGCAAGAGATTAGAGATTGCTGGGGTGTAGGGATGATTGGCAAGGCACTGAAGCAACCTGAAGACAAGGTTAGAATTTTAAAAACAAGGCGTTGCTTAACAGGGAGCCAACGTAAATCCAGGAACACAGGAGTGACGAGTGAACAGGACTTGATGTGTAATAGGACACAGGCAGCACTTTTTCGAATGACGTCAAGGTTATTAAGAACAGAATTTGGGAGGCCAAATATGAGTGCAGTGGCATAGTCAAGCCTGGAGATAGAATGGATGCATGGATAACATGAAAGGCATGGATGAGGGTTCAGCAGCAGATAAACTGAGGCAAGGGGTGATGTTAACAAGGTGGTAATAGGCAGTCTTTGTATGGGGCAGATAGGTGGTCAGAAGATCACCTAGCATCAAATGTGACACCAGTGTTGTGAAAAATCTGGTTTAGCCTCAGGCAATTACTGGACAAAGGGATGAAATTGGTGGCTAGGGAACAATATTTGTAATGGGGACTAAAGACAATGGCTTCAGTCTTCTCATCACTTATTTGGAGGATATTTTTGCTTACCTAGTGCTGGATGTCAGATGAGCATCTGACAATGATGCAAAATGAATCGTACGTGGCTACCAGCACAGAGCCAAGCCTGCATTACTGGAATTTCACACCCTTTATTCAACTTGAGGCTATTATCTATGCTGCCCTTAAAAGAAAAAGACTGAAGGGTAGAAGGCAACACAGTCATGGTTCATGAAGCCCATGTGCCAACCATAGACAGGAGCTGAACATTTGTGCAACTAAACCCATGTTACAACCAGAAAACTCAGCAAACAGGATCAACGGTACCTTGATGGAGTGCTTCACAAGTCTGGACTGTAATAACTTGTAATAACTTGTCTTTCTCTGAAGTATTGCTTCAATGTTTGTGTGTGTTTATTTGGACAAAATTAAGAGGTATTAAGTAGATTAAAGATTTCTGTAGTGGGATGTTGATTGGCTGTGGTTGATTGGCTGTGGTTGATTGATTGATTACCTTTTAGAAGGGAAGAGGGGGATTTTTCTTCAAGGGGAACGTTGAATGCCTGATTGAAATGTGAATGAAATTTTAAAAAACAAACCATAATTTTCTGCCAACCCTGTTGGCGTTGGGAGTCATGGTGGGCGGGGGGTCAATATAGTGAGAATTGGTTTAACGTCATCATGAAACCAGGTTGCAATTGTTTGCTCCACTGTCAATGGCGGGCTGAATTTCCATCCTCCACAAATTGGGGAAGTCATTTTAATACATTTGCATCTAACTATAAGCCCTGCTCGCTGGCAACATTCCCCCACGTCAAATTTACTGCCTACGTCAGTGTGACTTCAGAATAGCGTGCTTCACAAATGCCTTTAAAACACATGCACCTGGCAACCTGAATTTTGAGGGGAACTCGGAGGTGGGTGCACAGAACCTTGCACAGCGCCCACGAGCATCACCCATAGGACATCAGGGAAGAGGCGCTGCGCATTTGCGGGGTGGGGGCGGCACATCAAGTCACCTTTTCCCGCTGGCTTTCAGTGCGGTGCCATGGCAAGGGTTGTGGTGTGGGTGAGGCTGGGGGGGGAGGGGGGCTGCCGTGGGGGGAAGGGCAGCACAGACTGAAGGAAATACTCAAGCACATGCTGGGTGGGTGGGGTGGGGTGGGTGGGGTGGGGTTTGGGGGTGAGGGAAGCAGCAACACACTAGGAAAAGTTTGTCAAAAGTGAGCATTCTTCTGCAGCTGAGACCGTTCAGCTGCAGCTCCATTGACATGCTTGGAGTTGGGCCTCTGAAGCTTTTCTGCCCAGTCAAGCAATGCAAAAGCATGACTGTGCCACCAAATGCTCCAGAACTTTTCACCCCTCGAGCGCAGACTGCAAATTAATGTCCATTTTAGGGGCAGCAGAACAACTGGCAGACTGGGCAAGTTATACAATCTAGCAAAAGGTGGACATGGCGCAGTCACTGGTGGAGACGCTCACAGCCCCTTGCAATGTCTTTGTTAAGGTTTGGTCCAGTATCCATCATGGTTCAAGCTAACAGTGCAGCCTTGCAGTGTGAGTTAGGAGAATGTCTGCGCCTGAGCTGAGAGCACAGCATGCAGTCCAGTGGCCAAAGCTGCCACCAATTGGTCAAGTGGAGTGGGGAGGAGATGGGTGGTGTTTTGGACAGCCAATGAACGCACTACACACTGGCCATCCAAGTGGTGGCCAGCCAGCACTCTTCTGCATGCGTGAAGGGAATTTCAGGCTTAACCAAGAAAGGCTCTTGGCACACCTATGCTAATCCACATGCCTCTCCCTTTGATCCTGCGGAAGAAGAACATCAGGATCATGGAGCCTGGTGATTTAGCAGTACGCCTCATGGATTACAGAGAGCAGCGAAGAAGAAGAAGAGGCGGCGGAGGCGCCTGGTTTGGCAAAGGGAGGAGCACCTCCCTCAAAGATGAAGGGGTGGCAGGGCCTGCTGCGCACGCAGCTGAAGATCCACAACGAGTCATCACTTGTAGGCACATTGCTAGACTCAGAGTCTATAGACATCACCTGTAATTCCTGCAGGTGACTGAGAACCAGTGTTGCTGAAGACTGCTCATGCCAGGGAACTGGTCGGTCACAAATGCCACCTGCTGCAGGATTTGGCACCTCAGGGACATGGAGGGCATCCATGGCCAGTGACTGTGAAAGTGACCATGGCGCTCAATTTTTATGCCAGGGCTCCACAGGTAACCTGTGTGGGATCTCGCAAGCCTCCACACACAAGTGTATCCAGGAGATCACTGACGCCACCTTCGCAAAGACATAGGGCTTTGTGCATTTCGCCCGGGATCAGGGAAGCCAGCAAGCAAGAGCACTGGGATTTGCGCAGATCTCTGGTTTTCCACAGGTGGAGGGTGCCATAGACCACACTCATGTGGCCCTTGGATCTCGATGGAAACAAGTATTCAACTCAACCGCAAGGGCTTCTTCCACTCAGTGAATGTTCAGCTGGTGTGCGACCACCACAACTGCATCCTACAGGCCTGCGCACGATTCCCAGGGAGCATCCATGGCTCCTACATCCTCAGCAGGTCTCAGATCCCTGATATCTTCCAGAGTCCACAGAGGCTGCAGGGTTGGCTTCTCAGGGACAAGGGCCACCCAGAGAAGGCATGGCCGATGATGCCCATGCAGCATCCTCAGACAACAGAAGAGCAACGGTAGAACAAGGCTCATGCCACGACCCAGACTTTGGTGGGGCAAACGATAAGCATTTTGAAAGTGAGGCTCTGGTGACTCGACAGGTCCGGTGGAGCACTGTAATCCCAGAGTATGTCGCACATCATTGTTGCGTACTGCACACTTCACAACCTGGCGCTGCAACTTGGGGAGGACCTGACTGAGGAGGAGATGGAGGAGCTGCACATCTCCTCCGATGAGGAAGACATCGAAGGGGATGATGGTGATATGGTCCTCAAAGGCAAGGGTGCCGGCCACAAGGACATTGCTAAATGGGGCAGGAACTCAGGAGGCCCTCATAGCTGCAAGATTCATGAAGGAAGATGACGACATGCAGTGAGGACAGCCCTGACATCCTCACCTTGCATCTGTGAAAGTTTGACTCCTGTGTGGCTGATGGCAAGGCACATACCCTCAGTGCTCAGGCTCATGTCATGGAGACGCAGCGGAGGCCCCAGTAGTCGCTCGATTTCAGGAGGATGATGATGACCTGCAGTGAGGACACCCCATAGATCTTCACATTGCCTCTGTGAATGTTTGACTCCTGTCTGGCTGAGGGCAGCTCATTTGCTCTCTGTGATCAGGGTCATATCATGGAGACGCAGTCATGAAACTTTAAATAAATCTGACCCCTTCAGGAGCACAGCATCACTGGTCACAGATGATGAAGATATGGGTGGCCAGCGCCACCTTAAAGGTGCTGTGAGCACACAGAGAGAATGACAGAACTCTGTGATGCCTGCCCATGACATTCAGAAGCAATTACAAGCACCATCGCGGTGTAGGAATCAGTAATGTGTACAGTGAGTGTGAAGCCGGACCATCACTTTGGTCTGAAGGCTGCACAAGGCACAGGGCAGAAGACCTGGACTGAGACACTTGCCTTTATCTTGTGCAGGAACCAAGGTTTCAAGGTCTGAGTGGCACGAACACTGCTCATCATAACAAGGGGCCATAGGCAAGGAGACATTCTAGGGAGTTTATTTACAATAGTGAACATTAAGTACAAGTGATTAACACCCATGCCCAGGCAGTGCAAATAGCCAAGTGGTTATGGTACTGGGCTTGTAACCCCAAGATCAAGAGTTCAAATCTCACAATGGCAAACTATGAAACAATGTAACTTCATCTGAAACAGATGGAAAATGTGTTTGTACTTGAAAGAGTTACATCTTCTTGACTGTGCTTGATTTGTCCTTCATTTTGTTAATTTAGTTTGATTGTTTTAACTCGAAAGAGTTACATCTTCTTAACATTCCTAACCCTGCCACAATGTCTTGGTGTTCCCCCAACATCCATAGCAGAGGTGGAGGCAGCCTGCTGATTGCTACGCCCTGTCTATGATGATTTTGGTGGGCATCCTCTGGAAGGCTGAGACCTGGCCTGCTTTTGGAGTCCTGCTGTGTGGCAGTGGCACCATCCTTGGCCTGTGGAGTTGGAGCCATACAACGAGTGGATTTGGATAGGCCAGACACTCCCAGAGTCACCTGGGTCAGAGAGTCATAGAGTTATACAGCGCAGAAACAGGCTCTTTGGCCCGTTATGTCCGTGCCGGCCATAAGACATAGGAGCAGAAATTAGGCCATTCGGCCCATCGAGTCTGCTCTGCCATTCAATCATGGCTGATAAGTTTCTCAACCCCATTCTCCCGCCTTCTCCCCATAACCTTTGATCCCCTTACCAATCAAGAACCTATCTATCTCGGTCTTAAATACACTCAATGACCTGGCCTCCACAGCCTTCTGTGGCAATGAATTCCATAGATTCACCACTCTCTGGCTAAAGAAGTTTCTCCTCATCTTTGTTCTAAAAGGTCTTCCCTTTACTCTGAGGCTGTGCCCTCAAGTCCTAGTCTCTCCTACTAATGGAAACATCTTCCCCACGTCTACTTTATCCAGGCCTTTCAGTATTCTGTAAGTTTCAATCAGATCCCCCCTCATCCTTCTAAACTCCATCAAGTATACACCCAGAGTACTCAAATGCTCCTCATATGTTAAGCCTTTCATTTCTGGGATCGTTCTCGTGAACCTCCTCTGGACCCTCTCCAGGGCCAGAACATCCTTCCTGAGATATGGGGCCCAAAATTGCTCACAATATTGTAAATGTGGTCTGACCAGAGCCTTATAAAGCCTCAGCAGCACATCCATGCTTTTATATTCTAGTCCTCTCAAAATAAATGCCTAACTACTGACTCAACCTGCAAGTTAACCTTAAGAGAATCCTGGACTAGGACTCCCAAGTCCCTTTGCACTCCAGATTTCTGAATTCTCTCCTATTTAGAAAATAGTATATGCCTCTATTCTTCCTACCAAAGTGCATGACCTCACACTTCCCCACGTTGTATTCCATCTGCCACTCCTTTGCCCATTATCCTAAACTATCCAAATCCTTCTGCAGCCTCCCCGCCTCCTCAATACTACCTGTCCCTCCACCTATCTTTGTATCATCTGCAAACTGAGCCAGGATGCCCTCAGTTCCTTCATCTAGATCATTAATGTATAAAGTGAAAAGTTGTGGTCCCAAAACTGACCCCTGCGGAACTCCACTAGTCACCGGCCACCATCCTGAGAAGGACCCCATTATCCCCACTCTCTGCCTCCTGCCAGACAGCCAATCTTCTATCCATGCTAGTACCTTGCCTCTAACACCATGGGCTCTTATCTTACTAAGCAGCCTCCTGTGCAGCACCTTGTCAAAGGCCTTCTGGAAGTCCAGGTAGTTAACATCCATTGGGTCTCCTTTTGTAACCTACTCATTACCTCCTCAAAGAATTCTAACAGATTTGTCAGGTATGATGAAACCATGCTGACTCTGCCCTAGTTTATCATGCACTTCCAAGTATTCTGAAATCTCATCCTTAATAATGGACTCTAAAATCTTACCAACGACCAAGGTCAGGATACTCGGTCTGTAATTTCCCGTCTTTTGCCTCACTCCCTTCTTAAACAGGGGGGTCACATTAGCAATTTTCTAGTCCTCTGGGACCCTCCCTGACTCCAGTGACTCCTGAAAGATCACCACTAATGCCTCCACTATCTCTTCAGCTATCTCCTTCAGAACTCTGGGGTGTAATCCATCTGGTCCAGGTGATTTATCCACCTTCAGACCTTTCAGTTTTCCTAGCACCTTCTCCTTGGTAATGGCCACCATACTCACCTCTGCCCCCAACTCTCTTGAACTTTGGGGATTTTACTAATGTCTTCAAGCACCTATCTATTCTAATCCCATTTTCCATCACTTGGCCCATGGCCCTGTATGCTATGGCATTTCAAGCGCTCATCTAAATACTTTTTAAATGCTGTTAGTATTCCTGCCTCTACCGCCCCCTCAGGTAGTGTGTCCAGATTCCAACCCCCCTCTAGGTGAAAAAATGTTTCCTCAAATCCCCTCCAAACCTCCTGCCCTTACTTTAAATCTATGCCCCATGGTTGTTGATACCTCTGCTATGGGGAAAAAGTTTCTTCCTATCTACCCTATCAATGCCCCCCATAATTTTGTACACCTCTAAAAGGTACCGCCCCAGCCTTCTCTGCTCTAAGGACAACAACCCTAGCCTATCCAGTCTCTCTTCATAGCTGAAACATTCCAGACCAGGCAACATCTTGGTGAATCTCCTCTGCACCCTCTCCAGTGCAATCACATCCCCATTTCTGAAGAAGAGTCATACAGATTCGAAATGTTAACTCTGTCTTTCTCCACAGATGATGTCAGACCTGCTGAGTTTTTCCAGCACTTTTTGTTTTTGTTTCACATCCTTCCTATAGTGTGGCGACCAGAACTACACACAGTACTCCAGCTGTGGTCTAACTAGCGTTTTATACAGCACCAACATAACCTCCCTGCTCTTATATTCTGTGCCTCGGCTAATAAAGGCAAGTATCCCATATGCCTTCTTAACCACTTTATTTACATGTGCTGCTGCTTTCAGGGATCTATGGACATGTACACCAAGGTCCCTCTGATCCTCTGTACTTCCTAGGGTCCTACCGTTAATTGTGTATTCCCTTGCCATTTAAGTCCTCCCAAAATGCATCACCTCACACTTCTCAGGATTAGTTTCCATTTGCCACTGCTCTGCCCAACGTCCCAGCCCTTCTATATTGTCCTGTGATCTAAGGCTTTTCTCTGCACTATTTACAACACCAACAATTTTTGTGTCATCTGCAAACTTAATGATCATACCTCCTATATTCATGTCTAAATCATTAATGTACACTACAAACAGCAAGGGTCCCAGCACCGATCCCTGCAGTACACCACTCATCACAGGCTTCTAATCGCAAAAACAACCTTCGACAATCACCTTCTACCTCCTGCCACTAATCTAATTTTGGATGCAATTTGCCAAATTGTGGTGGATCTCATGGGCTCTTACCTTCTTGACGATTCTCCCATGTGGGACCTTGTCAAAAGCCTTATTGAAGTAAATGTAGACTACATCAACTGCACTACCCTCATCTACACAGCTAGTCACCGTAGATGGCCGCGGGGTATGCATCTGCTGATCCTCCTCCCTACAGGTGCCTGAGGGACCCTGACTGACTCCTTGAGAAGTGGAAGCTACAGTGAGATCAAGCCACCCCACACCCCTTTCATGTTGACACTGTTGGAGGCCAACTATGGTGTCAGAGATGGAGTTCAGCCTGCACAGCAGTGTAGGAGTGATGTCCTGGACCAAGGTCTCCATGGTAGCCGTCATCCTACAAGCGTTGACCTTGGTGGATTGGCATGCCGGCGCTATCACATCAGACTGAATGTGGACGGATTCCTCCATCGTGCCTTGCAAGCTGAGGAGTGCAGCGGACATTCCTTCCCAGTGTTCCTGGGCTTGTCTTTGCAACTCCAGGATCTGAGGCATGACTGAGTCCAGAGGATCCTCATCTGTCTCGGACTTGGCAGAGTTCTGGCCTCCGGCAGTCCTCCGAGTGCCTGAAACACAGGAAGTCCCTGCTGCCACCTGCTGCTGATCAGAAAGTACAATGTGCTCATCCAATTGTGACCCCAAGGTTACTCTAGGACTAGGTCCCACCAAGTGTGTGACTCTGCCCTGGTAGAGGGTGTGGGTGAGCACTATGATGGCTCTTCAATGAGGGTGTCATCCAATTCTTCTTCTGAGTTGCCTTCAGGGCTTGAGGCAAAGACCAGGCTCATGGATCACATTGGCTGCTTCCCAGATGTGCCTGCGAAAGCAAGGAGAGATAATTAGTGCATGGCAGGGAACTGCGAAATAAGGGAACAAGGGAATTCGCTCAAAAAATGGTGGTCTGGTGGATGATGCACTGATGGATTGGTGACCTTGCTTGCTTGGCTTCGCCCAGAGTGGAGATAGAGGAATTCATGTTGGCCTTCACATAGGCGCCCGAGTAAGGTGTGGCTAAATTTTGGGTCATCATGTTTCCTCCCTTTGACAGCCTTGACTTTGCAGCAGCTTCCAATCCCTCAGATAGTGCTAGCTCTGTGCAGGAGCAGCCTTTAAATATGGAACCCAGATTACTGAAGACCTGAGGTGATGGGGGTGCGGGAGAATCAGAGACCACCCCTCCAGTGATCCAGTGTGTTTCCCAGGAATGCATTATTAATGAAGTGGGAAGGCGATGACGTAGTGATATTGTCACTAGACTAATAAAGACCCAGAAAAGTGCTCTGGAGACCAGGGTTCAAATCCCACAAATGGTGGAATGTAAATTCAATAAAAATCTGGAATTAAAAGTCTAATGATGATCATGAGACCATTGTCGATTGTTGTAAAAACCCATCTAATTCACTAATGCCCTTTAGAGAAGGAAACCTGTCTGGCCTAAGTGTGACTCCATAGCAATGTGTCTCTGAAATGGCCTAGCAAGCCATCAGCTGTAACAAACAGCTACAAAGTCACAAAAAGGAATCGACCAAGGCACCAGAAATGACAACAGCAATCACAGGCCTGTCAACCCTGCAAAGTCCTCCTTACTAATGTCTAGGAGCTTGTGACAAAATTGGGAGAGCTGTCTCACAGACTAGTCAAGCAACAGCCTGTCACAGTCATCCTCACGGAATCATAGCTTACAGATAATGTCCCAGACACCACCATCACCATCCCTGAATATGTCCTGTCCCACCTGCAGGACAGACCCAGCAGAGGTGGCGGCACAGTGGTATGCAGTCAGAAGGGAGTTGCCCTGGGAGTCCTCAGCATCGACTCCAGACCCCATAAAGTCTCATGGCATCAGGTCAAACATTGGCAAAGGAACTTCCTGCTGATTACCAAGTACCAACACCGCCCCCCCCCCCCACTCCCGTCACCCCACCCCCCAACACCCCCCCCTCCCCCAGCTGATGTATCGGTGCACCTCCGTGTTGAACGCCATTTGGAGGAAGCACTGAGGGTGGCAAGGGCTCAGAATGTACTCTGGGTGGAGGACTTCCATGTCCATCGCCACTATAGCACTATTGCTGACTGAGCTGGTCAAGTCCTGAAGGACATAACTGCTAGACTGGGCCTGTGGCAGGAGGTGAGGGAACCAACAAGAGGAAGAAACATACTTGACCTCATCCTCACCAATCTGCCTGCCGCAGATGCATCTGTCCATGACAGTGTTGATAGGAGTGACCATCACACAGTCGTTGTGGAAATGAAGTCCTGCCTTCACATTGAGGATACCCTCTATCATGTTGTGTGACACTATCACTGTGCTAAAAGGGACAGATTTCAAATAGAGCTAGCAATTTAAGACTGGGCATCCATGTGGCACTGTGGGCCATCAGCAGCAGCAGAATTGTACTCAAGCACAGTCTGTAACCTCATGGCCTGGCATATCCCCCACTCTATCATTACCATCAAGCCAGGGGATCAACCCTGGTTCAATGAAGAGTGCAGGAAGGCATGTCAGGTGCAGCACCTAAAAATGAGGTGTCAACCTGGTGAAGCTATAACACACGACTAGTTGCATGCCAAACAGCATAAGCAGCAAGTGATTGACAGAGCTAAGCAATCCCACAACCAATCAGATCTAAGCTCTGCAGTCCTGCCACATCTAGTCATGAATGGTGGTGGACAATTAAACAACTCACTGGAGGAGGAGGTCCACAAATATCCCAATCCTGAATGATTGATGAGCCCAGCACATCACTGAAAAAGATAAGGCTGAAGCACTTGCAACAATCTTCAGCCAGAAGTAGCGAGTGGATGATCAATCTCAGCTTCCTCCGAAGGTCCCCAGCATCACAGATGCCAGTCTTCAGCCAATTCGATTCACTCCACGTGATACCAAGAAATGGCTGAAGGCACTGACACTGCAAAAGGTATGGGCCCTGACAGGGCATCCATTTTTCATTTAGGCACTTCACAGCCTTCCGGACTCAACACTGAATTTGACAATTTTCGACTAATCACTGCCTTTTGGAAGTCGGGCATGTGATGTTGGGAAATGTCCCAACTTGTGGTTCCTGAACTGATGATGAAAATACAGCCCTTAGGTTAATCAGCTCTTGGGTACACAGTTTGGTGGAAAATAACACCAAGATGAGGCAGGCCTTCCAGGTGATAGAGAGGAAGGCTAGTAAATGAAACCTTAGAGGTTAGAATGTAACTTCCAAAGACTTTACTGATCTACTGAAATGTGCTTCCAACAAGGCAACTGAAAAGATTTAGTTGGAGATTTTTTTGTTAATTGCAGAAATCATTTCAGCAAAAGCTTTCTGAGTGGGAGGGCTAATTGAAATGCCTCTCTTATCTAGCCGTAAAACAAAAGTGATAAAAGCTGTGCAGAGCTCTGGGATCCAGAGGATCCTCCTCGTCTGTTGAATGGCAGCAGTTCCTCGTTAGAAAGAAAAGGGGAATAACACAGCTAAGCACATGAGAAATTGACTATTTGTGGTTAACCAAAAAGCTAAGCAACAAACCTGCTTTCAAATGTTAAGTCCTTGTCATGGTGAGTATTCTGCTAACCTACTTTACAGTTTATGTGCACATTTGTAGACCATAAAGCCCTGATATTAACTCAGGACAGACTTTGGGCAAGTGGAGAGGGGGATGAATTCCCTGACATTGCTGGCATGAGGAATCAGTGATGCTCCAACTCTTCACAGTAGGTTCAATAATGCACTAAAGGCCCATTATATACTCCACTCATGCAGGGACCGAACCATGCACAGACAATGGTACTCAAATCATACAGCTCTTTTCCAGTAGGCTGAAATCCGATGAGGAGCTCATTTTGGAAGTAAAATTTATTGCCACAGCTTAAATCGAATCTCTGGTTGCATTGTATTATAATGCTGCCTCTGTGACCATCAACTCCAATGTGCAAGTGAGTTAAACAGATGTAGAAATTCCAAAGTTTCACATGCAGTCCTTAACTAGTGCAGTGAAACTAGAAAATGCTGAGAAAACTCAGCAGGTCAGATAGCATCTGTAGAGGGCGAAGCAGATTTAACATTTCAAATCAATGACCCTTCAGAATTGGGAGGAGTTAGAATGTAATATATTTTAAGCAAGTGAAGGTGGAACAAGAACAAAAGGGGTGTGTGATTAGGTAGAATACAAAAGGGATTAAATGACAAAATAGTTGGTGGTCCAAAGGGATTGATAATGGAACAAGTAAAGAACAGAAGATGTGCCTAAAGGAGGTATGAATGACCGAATCATGAACTGCTGACATCTGAAAGCAAAACAAACAGAGAAATAGGGGTAAAGCCAAACGATGCAAAGAAAAAGCAAACAAAATGGAGGCGGAAATTACAGTCAAAAATTGTCAAATTCAGTGTTGAGTCTGGAAGGCTGTGTAGAGCCTATGTGAAAAATGAGGTGCTGTACCTCCAGCTTATGTTGAGTTTCATTGACCAGAGAGGTCAGCATGAGAACAAGGTAGAGAATTAAAATGACAGGTGCTCATGGTCACACTTACGGACTGAATGGAGGTATTCCGTAAGTGACCTCATCTGCGTTTGGTCTCCCCTGTGTAGACCACAGCATTCTGAGCAGCCAATACAATATACTGAATTGAAAACAAGTACACATAAATCATCTAGGAAGAGTGTTTGGGACATGGACGATGAGGACAGATGAAGTAAAACGGCAGATGGTCCATCTCGTGTGCTTCGTGGAAAGGTTCCATGGGAAGCAGAGGAAGTTTAGGCGGTGATATAGGAGTGGATCAGAGTCTGGCAGAGGGAATGGTCCCTTCGGAATGTTGAAATGGGAGGGGAGGTGAACATGTGTTTGGTTGTGGCATCATTCTGAAGGTGGTGGAAATGGCAGAGGATGATCTTTTGAATGTGGAGGTTGAGGACTAGGGGGTCCTGAGCCCTGTTGTTGTCTTGGGAGGGACAAGGTGAGAGCAGAAGTGTGGGAATTGGGGCAGACACGGCCGTAGGCCCTGTCAACCACAGTGGGGAGGGTTCCCTCTGTTAAGGAAAAAGGAAGACAAATCTGAAAGGTTATCAACCTGCAACATTGGCCAGAATCTTTCTTTCCAGCAGCAGCCACTGCCAGCAGCACTGCAGAACACAAGAGCTGCAAGCCTCTGATTGGCTGGGAGCTCTCCATCAGTGAGACTTCCGCTCCCAGGATCTTGATTTCAGGGTGTTGGATCCTGGTCCTTAGTTTAGTTGGACTAATGGATCCGGGTTGCTCGCTTGTTTTGGGATGGCCAAGTTGGTACCATAGACAGAGCAGATCAGCAGGCAATTCTTATATAGAACACATTCTATTTATTTACAAAGGAACTCAGCAGCTACACTTGTGTGCTTGCAACTCAAACTCTGTCTCTACATTACAGACTCTAATTCTAGACTACTACTGACTACTAAGGTAGCTCACACTACTCTGCTATTGGATACTAAGATCGTGTGATCTTCCATTATAACATTATTCTCAAAGTTTTACTACACATCAGATTACCACAACCCTCCCCCTTTACTCAGAAATACATTTTACGGTTACAATTACAATTTTTCTCAAAATATCAAATTATTTATACAGATAAGTAGTTTACAAATTCAGTCTTTCTGGGGGTTTCCTTATGTGTATGGAACATCTCAGCTCTACAGCTCCAGATGCTTTCTCAGGAACCTCCTTTTCTGGTGTTGTCCAAACATCAGGTTCTTTGGTGGGCACCTGCAAATCTGTTTCCTCAACTCTTGCAGGTACATCCAATCCTTCAGACACATCTATACTTAGCTGAGTTATTTCAACAGGAGATGTTGATGCAGTCATGAACACTGGAGGAATCATTTCTTGATACTTTGTTTCTCTCCTCCTTATATGATCTATATGTCTCTGTATGACTCAGTCTTCCACTTTCACATGGTAAGAGAAAGGTCCAGTCACTGCATTTATTACACCTGATAACCACTTGGGTCCTTCTCCAAAATTTTTCACATATATCGTATCTTCTACAGTAAACTTTCTGTCACAACTCTGCCAGTCATGTCCAGTTTTCTGACTTCCCTAACTCCTTTCAACCTTCCCTCCTTAATTTGGCATTATTAAGCTCAATCTCGTTCTGAGGCAGCATTTCAAACAATTCTGCAGGTGTGACACCTGTTGTTGTGAGTGGGGTGGTCCTATAATGGAAACTATTCTAGCTTGGTCACTACGGAGTCTCCAGTTAATTTCTTCATGCCAGTTTTAAATGCTTGAATGCTCTCTCGGCCAGTCCATTTGAGGAAGAGTGATATGGTGAAGTTTTTACATGATTGATACTGTTGAGGCTGATAAACTGTTCAAACTCAGCACTTGTATATGTCATGCCGTTATGTGATATGACCATTTCTGGTAGTCCGTTGATGGTGAAACTTTGATGTAGCTTGTCAATTGTAGCAGAAGATGTTGGTGAATTCACCTCATTTATGTCCATCCATTTTGAGTGTGCATCAACAATAGGGAGAAACATTGTTCCCATAAAAGGTCCCACATAGTCAATACGTAATCGCCCCCATGGCCTTCCTGGCCACTCCCAGGGGTATAACGGAGCTGTTGGAGGTAACTTTTGAACTTGCTGATACTGCATACAATTCCTCACTAAGCTCTTGATTTCTCTATCCATTCCAGGCCACCATAGGTAGCTGCGTGCAATGGCCTTCATTCGGGTAATACCTGGTTGTGCACTACGTGGTTCAGTTAACAATGGCTTTTATCCTTTTGAAGAAATAATCATTCGAGCTCCCCACAATAAGATACCATCCTGGCTGATTACCTCAGATCTTCTGTGAAAATACAGTTTCATTTAGTCAGATTCCTGTTCTTGTGACCAACCATGAAGAACTTGTTCACGTACTTTGGATAAGACCGTGTCTCGACTTGTCCAATCTCTGACATCTAGCACATACCGATGATTAATCTAAGTTCTATGATAAGATGAGTTCTTGAGGTGGAACATCCTCATTATTTTCTTTCCAAGGCAAATGACTAAATGCATCAGCGTTTGCAATCTGATCTCCAGGCCTGTGAATGAAAGTATACTCATACGCTGCCAGAATTAATGCCCATCTCTGTATTCTTGCTGAGGCTATGGGTGACATAGCCTTGTCGTCACTGAACAATCCTTGTGGAGGCTTGTGGTCCAAAGCGATAGTAAAATGACGACCATGTGCATACTGGTAAAATTTCTTGACATCAAAGATGATTGACAGGCCTTCTTTTTCTTTCTGTGAATATTCCTTTTCCGCTGTATTGAGTGTTCTTGATACATATCCAATAGGCCTTTCTGAGCCATCATCCATTCGATGGGAGAGCACTGCTTCCATTCCATAGGGTGATGTGTCACATGTCAAAACTAACTCTTGCCTTTGTTCAAAATGTACTAATAGGGAAGATGAGCGTAACAATTATTTCACCTTTGTGAAAGCTTCTTTCTATGGTGTTTTCCAAGACCAACATTGGCTTTTTTTGAGTAGGTAATACAAGGGTGACAATTCTGTTGACAAATTAGGCAAGAAGCATCCATAGTAACTGATCATCCCCAAGAATGATTTGAGCTCGGAGGTGCTCTTTGGTGCTGGTGCCCCTCTAATGGCTCTCACTTTCTCCTCAACCAGGTGGAGGCCCTGTGAATCTACACTGTGACCTATTTTTTTTAAAAATTAATTCACGGGATGTGGGCTTTGCTGACTGGGCCAGCATTTATTGCCCATCCCTAGTTGCCCTGGAGAAGGTGGTGGTGAGCTGCCTTCTTGAATCGCTGCAGTCCATGTGGTGTAAGTACACCCACAGTGCTGTTAGGAAGGAAGTTCCAGGATTTTGACCCAGTGACAGTGAAGGAACGGCGATATATTTCCAAGTCAGGATGATGAGTGACTTGGAGGGGAAATTCCAGGTGGAGGTGTTCCCATTTATCTCCTGCCTTGTCCTTCTAAGTGGTAGTGGGTTTGGAAGGTGCTGTCTAAGGAGCCTTGGTGAATTCCTGCAGTGCATCTTGTAGATGGTACACAGTGCTGCTACTGTGCATCGCTGGTGGAGGGAATGAACATTTGTGGATGTGATGCCAATCAAGTGGACTGCTTTATCCTGGATGGTGTCCAGCTTCTTCAGTGTTGTAGGAGCTGCACTTATCCAGGCAAGTGAGCAGTATTCCATCATATTCCTGACTTGTTCCTTGTAGATGGTGGACAGGCTTTGGGGAGTTAGGAGGTGAGTTACTCATCACACGATCCCTAGCCTCTGACCTGCTCTTGTGGCCACAGTAATTATAGTTCAGTTTCTGGTCAATGGTGAACCCCAGGATGTTGATAGTAGGGAATTCAGTGAAAGTAATGTCATTGAACATCAAGGGGTAATGGTTGGATTTCTCTTGTTGGAGATGGTCATTGCCTGATACTTGTGTGGTGCAAATGTTACTTGCCACTTGTCAGCCCAAGCCTGGATATTGTTCAGGTCTTGCTTGCTGCATTTGGACATGGACTGCTTCAGTAACTGAGGAGTTGCGAATGGTGCTGAGCATTGTGCAATCATCAGCAAACATCCCCACTTCTGACCTTATGATGGAAGGAAAGCAGCTGAAAATGACTGGGCCTAGGACATTATCCTGAGAAACTCCTGCAGTGATGTCCTTGAACTGAGATGACTGACCTCCAACAACCACAACCATCTTCCTTTGTGCTAGGTATGACTCCAACCAACAGAGAGTTTTTCCCCTAATTCCCATTGACTCCAGTTTTGCTCGGGGTCCTTGATGCCACACTCAGTCAAATGTTGCCTTGATGTCAAGGGCAGTCACTCTCACCTCACTCTCACTTCATAAATTCCTTTTGCTTGGAACATGCATTTTTCTTTTTTTAATACACTCCCACCTGTGAGAAACATTTCAAAACTTCTTTCAAGTTTGCCAAATGTTCCTTTTCAGTGAGTCCTGTCGCCAGAACGTCATCTAAATAAGCTACAATGTGAGGCAATCCCTGCAGTAAATTTTCCATTGTTTTCTGGAATATGGTGCAAGCTGAGGAGACACTGAAAGGCAAACGGGTATATTGGTACAATCCTTTGTGTGTATTACTTGTGACAAGTTACTGGGAGGCATTCTCTAACTCCAATTATTGATAAGCATGACTCATATCAAGCTTTGTGTAGGTGGCTCCAACTGCCAGCTTAGCATACAAGTTTTCAATTTTTGGCATAGGATGTCCGTCTGACTTAGCTCCATTTATTAACAGTCAATTTGTAGTCTCCACAAATTCGAACGCTTTGGTCAGGTTTAAGTATGGGGACTATTGGCAGTGCCCATTCTGAGAACTGCACAGGTTGTATACTTCCCAGTTTCTCTAATCTGTCCTATTCGGCATCTACCTTTTCCCACATTGCATAAGGTACTGGTCTTGCCTTCATAACTCGAGGTAGCATCTGGATCCACATGAATTTTTGTTTGTAGCCCCTGGACCTTCCCGAGTTCATCTTGGAAAACTGAGTCATATTTTCCTAGCTCAGGTAGCCCACTGGCTCTCAGCTGGAAGATCTCAGTCCAATCCAATTTCATTTCTTTCAACCAGTTTCACCTAAGGAGTCTTGGCCCTTCACTTGCTACCACCACCAAGGGTAATTTTACTGATTGACTTCCATACTGTACAGTAACCCTGCTTATGACTTCGATTTTGATGTCTTCTCCCGTTTAAGTTTTCAATTTGGCATGTGTTTCTTCCAAATGTAATTTACATTCTCCATTGTTCAGGTATGTGAAGGTATGCTCACCTATTATGTAGTGGAAACTCCTGTTATGTTGAACGCCTCGCTCCAATTTGATAGGCCTATCATTAACCCTCACTGTTACATAGATTGGTTCTTTTCTTCCTACCTTTAAATTAAACAACGAGTAACTATCTGAATCTGTTACTTCAGGCTCTCCTATGTTATGGGTCTCACAGAGCTTTTTCTTTTGATTGATAGTCCACCTGATTCTATCCTTGCAATGTCTCATGAGGTGTCTGTTTCAATGACAGTAAAAACATTCGTTTTTTTAAACTTCCATTCATTACAAGGTTGTATGCTTCCACCTCCGATACCATTATTCCATGTTTTCACTGCTAATTCATTTCTTTTTATTTGTCTACAGACGGTGGCTGCATCCTTCTTCTCATCAGAGCTGTGCATTTTTGTGCCCTTTGTGGCTGGGGCTCCCTGGAGAAGACACCATTTTGCACTCCCTGTATGGCTTTCAAGTTCCTCGCTGCTCTTTCCATGGCCAGTGCTATTTCTAGAGCCTTCTGAAAATCGAAATTTGTTTTGGACAGTAACCTCTTCTGAATCATATCTGCATTTACACTGCACTCCAGCAATCTCTAAGCATATCATTTATAGATGTACCAAACTCACAATATTCTGTTAACTGTTTCAGACTTGACACATAAGCAACTGTCTCCCCTGGGGCTCTACTTCTCGAGTTAAGTTTGAACTGTTGCGTCGTTAGTGAGGGCCTGGGTTGCTAATGACTCCTTACAAGGTTCACTAAGTGCACTGGGTGCCATCAGACTTCAAATCAATCCATAGGTCTTACTCCTACATATGGATAGGAGGATCGCATGCCTCTTCTCTTTCCCCACAGCTTGGAAAGAGAATGCGAGGCGTTCAACATAATGAGACCAATGGTCCGCAGTTGGGTCGAAAGAAGCAACTCTTCCAAACTGCGGCATGCTCCGAGGGAAATGCTTCGACAATTAGGATGGAAATTATACTTCCGATTACCATGCAAGGTACATCCCAATTTCAGTTTATCTGATTTCCTTCCTCGCTTTTTTCTCATCCTTCCTTGCCTTTTCTTTACCTCGTCACCAGTTTGTTGGATCCTGGTCACTATTTGGTTGGATTAATGGATCCGGGTTGCATGCTTGTTTTGGGACGGCTGAGTTGGTACCATAGACAGAGTAAATCAGCAGACAGTTCTTAGGTAGAACACATTCTATTTTTTACAAAGGAACTCAGCAGCTACACTTGCTTGCTTACAACTCATCTCTACATTACAGACTCTAACCTTAGACTACTCCCACTGACTACTGACTACTAAGGTAGCCTGTGCTACTCTGCAATTGGATGCTAAGATCATGTGATCTTCCATTATAACATTCTTCTTAAAGATATATTATACATCAGATTACAACCCTCTGCTGGCCTCGGCACTGCCTGATTGGTGTGTGGCTTAGCAGGCAGTCGGGAAAAGGGGCAGCGCAGGTCTCTTGCCAGCTCTCCAGCCAGCAAGCGAGAATTCTGTCACCTCAACAAGGTTCCGCCCGTTAACTCTCTTTCTCTCTCCACGATTACTGTGAGTCCTGCTGATTTTCTTTCATATTTCTAAGATCCACAGTAGCTAGTGTAGCTTTGAATGCAAATGCATTGTGGAGTTGAATGCATCAAAGTGATTAATAAGAGTGAAACATCAGTCTGCCAGAGACATTGATGATATCACATGTTACTAAATTATGTTAATGATGGATTTTAACACCTCAGTTCTCTACTTGCCTAACATTAAAATGTATTAACACTAACATAAAAAGCAATCATTCATGGATTTTTCGTATTCTCTCAAGGACTGTATTTTGTTGCTCATCCCTAGTTGATCTTGAATTGAGTGGGTTACAAGCCATTTCAAAGTCAACCACATTACTGTGGATCTGGGGTTACCTGTTGGGTAAAGTTAGCAGATGTTATTGAGCCAGTTGGGTTTTTACAGCAATTGATGATAGTAGCCATGGTCACCATTATTAGAACTAACTTTTAAGTTTAGATTTATGAATTGAATTTAAAGTCTACCCACTACCATGGTGGGATTTGAACCCACGTTCCTAGAACATTAGCTCTTGGCCTCTAGATTGCTATTCTAGTAACATTACCACTATGCCACCCTCTCGCCTGATGAGTTGTGTTAGTACCTTTTATCAAAGCTGCAATTTACAATCAATGACTGTCTTAAAGTGATTAAGTAACAAGTTAACACCAGGGTCAGTTTCAACCTTCCATGTCATTTTCACTTTAAGGAAAGAACCCTAGATGGCAGGGTAACACCCCAATGATCTATCATTCTGTGCCATAGACCATGGTGGAGATAAGATCTGTTGAATTTCCAAAATGAACAAGAAGGGAAATTGGTCAACATTTCACATTGATCTGTTCTCCAGAGCTCAAAATAGACAATAAGTGGCTGACCCCTTTCCCTATCCCCACAACCTCTTTATTGAGCTAACAAGTCTGGTTTAGGAGGGAGGAGAAAAGGGGCAAAACCTAACACAAGGTTTTTAGTGCAAATTTTATTTTATTTTCTTCACATTTTAGTCTCTTATGGCCTCCAGTCATCACAGACCAGTGATGTGGGAGACCCAAACCTTTGCCAATCTCATTTCCTGCCAGATGTGCGCGAGCATCGAATATGTGCATGTTGGGGAGGTAGAAAATGCTTTATTTCCACCCACAACAGCATGGTGGGGTTCAGGCATGCACGGCAGTGTGTTACAAAGACACAACTACAAAATCTGCCTACATAATGTTCTTAATACCAAGTTGCTATTATTTGAAAAACATATTTGACAAATATTTTCATGCTGGTTTGCCAAACTATAACAAAATGAGGTAAATACTATTAAAAGCATAACCATGTCATTTGTACCTGACTAATCAAAATTCAGTTGATCCTTCTTTTTTGTTCTTCTACCTCACCCTCTCCAAAACAAATTCTGCAACAGTTTTAGGAATATCATTCTATTTTAGAATCACAAATATATGTAACTTTTGCAGCTCAGTTGTTATCATCCACATAGAATAAACAAAAATATCTTCAAAAGATTGAGAGATTGCCTCCCCTGCTCTTCTGAAAGCAATGACTTTATGCTGACCTATTATCAATTCTGCTCTTTAGGTCTTGTTATTAATGATTCACTGTTCCCACTGTTGGCAGTATAATCAATTTGTGATTTTTCTAGGGTACAATAGCAAGTGGTGTGTTTATCGATGAAGACATCTGGACACCACGGACCCTTTGCTTTATTTGCTTTCACTTTCTTCCCTCTTTCTTGTCTGAAGAGGCTAAGGTATGATTCCATAAGTGCCAGTTGTCCTCTGGTACCTCACACAGACTTAAAGTAAGAACCCATACAGTGAGAACAACCCATGGACATCCTGGAGAGTTGTATGTTGGATATCTTGGTGAGTTAAGGATTTGTTGTGAAACTTGTTTTGCATTTTGGGGCAACAGACTTTCCAAGATAAACAGGATGGCTTTGAAGTAGAAATAAGAGGCAGTAATAACATCCACCATTAGTGATTAAGGTGTAACGTTAGTGGTTAGGTTAATAAACATACATAGAGGATGCATTGACTATAATATAGAAAAATAATGGTTAATAAAGCTTGTTCTTCAAGAGGTTAAGAAAGCTTACATCAAGAAGTCTTGTTGAGGGAAGTACCTTTTGGAGTGAACAACTACAACTGTTTTCATGAATAGACCACCCTCAAAAGGATTTGTAAATAGATATGTCATGCAATCTATGACATGTACCAATGATGTACACAAAGTATAATGTATAAAGGGATATGGTTTTCAATAATTCTTCAGGGAGATACAGAAGTTGAAAAGTAGTTCTCTGTGTATTGTTGGACTGATCACTGTGCTTTATATCAATAAAGCCTGTTCTGTACGCTACACTGTAAAGTGCCTTATGGTTAGTCGAAACATGTTGTGAACCATAGAAGAAAGGAAGCTGAATACTAACAGTTGCCATTTCACAATCATAAAGAAGTCAAGTATCTGCTTTCCTATGAAGTTTGAAAGGCCTGGAAGCAACATCTCATCTATTGTTTTTTGGAATGCATTTATTTAAGTGCACAGCCCCTTTAACATTTTCGGCACAGCCACATACACATGTTAACTTAAAGGAGCTGAATTGTGTGTGACCTGTGTGGGGATTTTCAGGTTGCACAGTTTACAAAAAACATTTCTTATGAAAATGCCATTCTATCTAAACACTTACTCAGGCCTCGAAACTCCACAATCTTGTTAAGTTAGTTATATACCACCTTTTTATGCAAATTGCAGATGCCTATCCCAGAAGCCAATGTGCCTGAAAAGTCAAGTGTGATTCCATCTTCGATAGCTGCCAAAACAATTGATAAGTGTTTCCTAACTGTACTCCTCCTATGAGCTGCTCCATATAGCGGCTTCAGCAATCTTGTTATATTACACAATGCTCATGTTGGGATCTTTAGGATATTTGTTCTGGTTTCTCAAGCCTGCAAGTGTCTGCCTACAGATGGCTGAACCTAAGCTGCTGCAGGGGAGGTTTGACTTAGCTAACTTGCTGAGTCATTGTGGGTAATGGTTGAGAAGGTAATGATGCAACAGATATGCTTACATGCTGAGAGAAGACAACATGTTGCCACTGCTTGTCCTGTAGTGCTGGGCCTCATCACTTCCACTAAATATCAATAGAGAAGATTCAAGAAGATGAGGATTCCGTGAAAGATCCTATCCATTTGCTCCACCAATCTATACAAGGTGTATTCTTGAAACACAAGTTTTAACCAAGAGTCTCATGGCAGGGTTGCATGAGTGTGTGCTTCAGTTGGTCTCTGTGGTGGAGGAGTCCAGGCAGAGTGTAAGTGAAGGCATGAACCTCAGGACAGAGCTTCAGGCTTCTTCCACTGAGAGATTGGTGACTCTCATGGAGTGGGGCTTCGATCGGATGGAGAATCATCTGATTGGGTTACACTCTGACCTGCAATCCCTCACAGCGCTAATGGCCACTGGTGGTCATTCACAATGTGGGAGATGTTCTGGGCACCAAGTGTCGCCGCTCGGTGCCCATCCATCTGCGGTGAGTTGGGAGGTCCAATGCGACCTCACGTCGGCACAGCAGCTGCCTGTTGTCACTGCGAGCTCCTCTCAGGGTGCTCCAGATGAGGGCAGCAGCTCCTCCACCCCTCTGCCAGTGACCATTGCATCCATTGAGGCTGCGACAACCGGGGAGGTGCCAGTTCTGGAACTGGCCAATCCCTCCCAGGCGGGGCCAGTACAGGTTCCACGGGCCAGAGGACACCCACCAAGGTCATCGACGCCAACAGGACAACAGAGTTACCAGGCTGTCTCACAAGCCACTCCAATTGATGAGGCGGCACCCAAACATAGCACCCGCAAACAAAATCATAAGGCACGTTAGGCACTCAACTGGTATGTCACTGGAGATTTTGTGTTGGCCCTAGATTAGGGAATGTATCATTATGTACGTCTGAGCGACGTTTGTGTTTGATGTTGGACTGAATAAAGCCCATTTTTCTGACCATGGCCGAGGTGTTTCCTTTATGCTGCATTTGTATGTTTCACAGACATATCATGAGTGTTTGAGTGGATATTGATGTTTCTGTACTAAGCCCTTAGTTGCAGCTGATGAGTTGGAAGATGTAGCACCTAAGTGCCATGTGTGGAAATGCCAGGCAATGATGGTCCTGCAGATCCATGTGTGTGGAGCTAGCTGAAGGTTCATTGGATTAAAGTGTCCCGGATGTCCTTGCCTCCTTGGTGTAACAGCGGGTCGGCGTGCTGCCCCTCATCATCACCCTGTACTTCCTCATCCTCTGAGCCTCTGCTGGATTCATCATGTGCAGCCTCATCCACTGCGGCAAGGTCTTTATCGTCAGCTGCATCCCCCCTTTCCAGCGCAAGATTGTGCAGAGCACAGCATGCTACCACTATCACAGAGATGCAATCTGGGGGTCACTGGAGTGCGCCCCCTGAGCAGTCCAGGCATCGGAAGCACATCATGAGAAGACCGATGGCTCTCTCCACCATAGCCCTCGTGGTGCCGTGGCTCCTATCATAGCACTCCTCAGCTTCTGTTCTTGGATGGTGGAGACGTGTCATGAGCCACCTTCTGAGGGGATTGCCCTTGTCCATCAGCCAACTATCCAGCCAAGCCCAGCACCTGCGAGTGTCTGAGGATGTAGGCATTGTGGGAGCTGCCTGGGTACCTTGCACAAAGAATCTGCATCCTGTGATCACACACTATCTGCACGTTCATGGAGTGGAAGCCCCACCTGTTGACAAAGGCACCGGGCTCAACTGCTGGCGCCTCGATGGCCACATGTGTGCAGTCTATTGCGCCCTGGACGCGGGGGAAGCCAGCAATGGCCGCGAAGCCTCTGGCTCACTGTGTCTGACTTGCCTGGTCACAGCAGAAGTGAATTCCCAACTGAACAGAGCGCCTGTAACCTGCTTGATACGAGTGTGGACGGCTGATTGGGAGACACCGCAAAGATCACCCACCGAGCCCTGGAAGGAATCAGAGGCATAGAAGTGGAGGGCAACTGTGACCTTCAGAGCCACTGGCATGGGGTGTCCACCCACACAGTTAGGGGAGATCTCAGGGCCAATCATCTGACAGGTATAGACCATAAGACCATAAGACATAGGAGCAGAAATTAGGCCATTCAACCCATCGAGTCTGCTCTGCCATTCAATCATGGTTGATAAGTTTCTCAATCTCATTCTCCCGTCTTCTCCCCGTAAACTTTGATCTCCTTACCAATCAAGAACCTATCTATCTCGGTCTTAAATACACTCAATGACCTGGCCTCCACAGCCTTCTGTGGCAATGAATTCCATAGATTCACCACTCTCTGGCTAAAGAAGTTTCTCCTCATCTCTGTTCTAAAAGGTCTTCCCTTTACTCTGAGGCTGTGCCCTCGGGTCCTAGTCTCTCCTATTAATGGAAACATCTTCCCCACGTCCAGTCTATCCAGGCCTTTCAGTATTCTGTAAGTTTCAATCAGATCCCCCCTCATCCTTCTAAACTCCATCGAGTATAGACCCAGAGTCCTCAAACGTTCCTCATATGTTAACTGTTCACTGATATAGTTCACTGTCCCCCTTGGCAGTCAGAGCCTCCTTCGGCATATTGAGTCATATTGAGGTAGCTTCTTCACCGCCTGTATACCATGGCAGCAGGATAGTGGCGTCTTCTGCGTCCCCTTCCTTGGACAACCTCTTGGCCCTGCGCCCCTTGTGCCTGCGCCTGGCCTCCCAAAGGTGGCTCCCCTGGAGGCTGATTGTCCACTCCTGGCCTCCTCCTTATTCTATCCCTCTCTTCCTCCTCAGAGGAGCTGCCTCCAGTGTCAGAACCCATACTCAGGCTAAATAGAGGCCTCTGGAATGCTGCAGGCTCGATAAAGATTACTGTCTGCAGATTGGTGAGCTGAAGCTTCAAAGTACAGAGAAAACTATTGGAAATCGATCTGAACTGCTAACAATCACACAGGCAAGTTTAAACACTTTCTGCATTAAATACTTCAGAAAAAACATGAATAACCCCTCTGAGCCCACATATCCCGCCAGTGCATGAGTTTTGTTAAACAATCACTTACCCGCCTGCCCGTTGCGCCCATGCTCCGAGCCAAAGTTCACACGGGCTCCTCAAAATCAGCGTCAATTACCAACTTAAGGGCCTTAACAAGGCCTTTAATTAATGGCGAGCGTGTGTCACGCTGGATAGTGCACCCACCGACCTAAATATCGCGATGCCGCACGCTGACATCGGGACGCTTGCGTGATGTCAACATGTGACATTTTAAGCGCTAACATGCGGGCTCCACCACCCACATGTCAGCCTGAAAATTCTGCCCATTATATTTATTTCCTTGCCTCCCCCCCCACAAACTTCTGCCCCTTGATTATTTAGTATTTTTGTAATACTATTAATTCTTCTACCGTGGAGACTGATGCAAAGTATTTATTCAACTCCTCTGCCATTTCCTGGTTCCCCATTATTATTTCCCCAGCCTTAATCTCTAAGGAGCTTATGTTGACTTTGGCTTCTCTCTTCCTTTTCATATAATTAAAGAGAGAATAGTGTTAATTTGTGGTATGCTGTGTGCCCTTTTGATTGTATGCTTAACGATGTGGTGAAGGGGAGGAAATTGTTCAGAGTGTGAGGGGAGAGATTTTAATAGTTTGAAGATGTTGAGGGAGATGAAAAAGTGAAGAGCTGTACTCACACTTTTGCTGCTTTTGGCAGTCATTGAACTCTTTCGTTCACTGAAGCTGGGTCCTAGAGTGATATTACTGGCACTGACCCTCTCAGTCCTCCCTGTCAAAGCCCACTGAATTATGATGCCTGGGGAACAGTACTTCTCTCTGTGTCCTGATGTCCTCCACTAGGAACTCCAGGCAGACATGTGAAAAACGGTGGGCAATGTTCAGACCCAAGGTTCCCAGGGACATTGTGTGCAAAGTCTGAGAGAACAATGGGTGGGGGAATCATCCCCGATTTGCACTTAGTGTGGTAGCGAGCAGGTAAAATGACATTTTACTCGCCATGGCGGCTGGCGGGTTTTCATTCCGTATCGTCCCAAACTCACCGCATTAGTTATGCATTCCGGGAAACAGGTCATTTCGATGGCGGGCGGTCTCTCATTTGCCCACCATGCCGTCACCTCGCCACTTCATCACGCCAGGCGCCATGTTTAAATACCAGACAAGCGCACACAATCTCAGTGCTTCCAGCCCAGGACTACTGCAGGGAAGATGTCCATGAAAGGCACCAAAACTCTGCAGCCCCTAGGTTTAGTAACGTGTCACTGGAATGCCTTTTGGACGCTGCAGAGGCCTGCCGCAATGTCTTCCACCCCCGTTCTGGCTGCTGGATGGGCAGCGGCATGACCAACCAGGCTTGGGAGACAGTGGCAGTGGTGATCAGTGCCAAGGCTGCACAGAAGAAGTTGACCATCCAATGCAGATAAAGGATGAATGATCTCATCCTTGCAGCCAGGGTATGGGAACTTCCTCATCACTCTAACCACACCTATTCAAGACCATCGCACATTCATTGGTATCTCACTCACTGCCAGCCCAAGAGACCTCACCACTCTTTCTCATACACATACCATCACATGTCCATCTGGCCTTGTCTCCTCTGGACACTGCCTCCTCAGACCTCACCATCTTGAGGCCACTTGCACAGATCAACAGGTGCCCCCACACACACCCTGGGATACCCTCCTTCCCCAGTACAGCCCTTATCCTCAGCTTCTTTCCTTGCCTGAGACTAATTCTCCCCTTCCCCAAGCAAGCCCTAGCCCTGCATCCATTGAAAAGCCACCCACATATGGCTGATCTGTAGGTAGACACCTGTCTTGAGCCTCACTAAAAGTGATGTGGTGGTGTGTGTGAAGCCTGGCACTGATTACTGTGAGTGCTGACTGAAGCAAGGTAGGCAATCAAAACTGAAATCCTGAGAGATTTGCAGCCTGCCAGGTGCATGTTGCTTATGTGCTGTTGTGAAACACATCGGCATGTTTCCCTGCCAACGTGGGTGAGTGATTCAGTGGTGGGAGGTGGGGGGAGGGGTGATTCCGGCGGGCTGGCCCAATAATGATATGCAGATGTATCACAATGAGGTTCCTGATGTCCGATGGCCGGAAATGTGGCCTTCCATTGACAGGCTGAGCGGATGATCGCAAACTGGTTTCACACTGTCTTGAAACCTATCACATGATATTGTCCGCACTGAGCATGCCTGACTCCTGCTGGCATGGAAAATCTTGGCCAGTGTGTTTTCAGGGAATGTAAGTTGGCTTTTAGAGGGGCATTCCTACTTTAAATAGTCTTCAGGAGACCATCCAGAAATTACACTGGAAAGTGGGCAAATTGCTCATTTCCTGTTTTGATGAGGTGGGGAGCCTGTCAATCAAGGCACAATGAGCTCCAGCTCTCAAGTTGGCAACATCTGCTTGTTGCTCACCAGAGATTTGACTGGTGGTTAAAAAAAATACTTTACCATGCCGAACGGCTGAATCAATTACAATTCTTATTTGTTTCTTTTTTAATAATGTACTGCAGCATTAGAGAGAGTTCATCCTCTATCTTCATATAACCTCTCACCAAAGTAGTTGTTGTGATGTAATTATGGGGCACTTAATCAGCAAACCAAAGGAACTCTTTTGCATTGTCTCTAGTCTTTTTCAAAGAGCTTCCCCTCCTTACTGCCTTTCCATTAAATACATATTGATCAATAGTCTGTGGTTTTCCAAGTAGATTGAATTAACTCTCACAGGACTTGTAAATCACATTAATTATCAGAAACAATTAAAGTCAATCCCAAAACAGCTTACTCTAGGATATATTTTGTTATAAACAAAATTACTGAGTTTGAAGTTATTTGAATGGGATTCTATTCAATATACATATCCTGGAAGAGATATTGTAACTATTTTGCATTCAATAATGTAGAGTGGTTGTACTTGATGGCATTTTTACTTCGAGGAGCAGAATTTTACGACAGCAGGATTTTACGCTCCCGCTGAAGTCAATAGAGTTTAAAATGACTCGCCACATTTCATGGCCCCCTTCTCGCCATGACAGGACGGTAAAATTCTGGCCTATGGGCTTCAGCATGAATAATTCCCTTGTCAAACGTTCTGCAGGTTAGGCACAGAGGGCAGTTTTGCATTCTGCCATAACAGTATCCTCAGGAAATATTTCCAATTGCATCTACATGACATTTCTATTTAGCAAATCTTGTCAGTTTGCTCAGTGGGACTCACAATTTAATACCAATGAATGCCAAATTATTGACAATTCTGTGCTGTAATCTTACGTCCATTAAGAGCTGAATAAAGAGCACCTCAAAATGATCTCACTTAAGCGCCAGACACTTATGGGGAGAAATATTTTCATCTCACTGGGTTCAAACATATTTCTCAGTAGTGGACGGGTAATATTCTGCTCTAACCTGTTTTATTTTAAATAAGTCATGAAAATAATTGGGTGTACACGACGGTCAGGCGGTGACAAGATCAAACTTAGGTGTGATGACCTCTACCGGCAGTCACTTTCTTGGCATACACATAATGGATAGTCACTTAGGTAATGTACCAGAGGAAGATCAAAGCAGCAGGTGTAAAGTATATATAAGTGGTCAATGTCTTCTGTGAGGAAAGGTGGGTTTGGTAATAGGGGAAAATTTATGGGACAAAAATGACAATACAGCTCTCGTCACTAGGGAAACTAAAACCATTGTGATTTATGATTAAAGCTTATTCTATTATTAATTCTATTTTTTCCATATTTTTGTTTATTAGTTCTTCACATTTAGTTCCCTTCAAATCATGTTCTATTCTTTACTTGGAAAGAAAAGCAAATGGTATTGTCCCAAGTCTCTATTGATTTCTGCTCGATATCTGTTTCACAAGAATCAAACTAAAAATGTTGGGTCTATCTGAATTCCACACCAACATTTTGTAATATTTTTTTCTACCAAATGAACTTGATAAAATTGATTGATATGTGATGACTACATTGCACAGGATAGTTTCCGGAATTGAATAAGTTTGAAGTACCTTTACCTTTAACTAACATGACAAATTTATGAGCCTCAGAGTTGTGTTTTATTCTCGGCACGAAAACTATAATGGTTACAAAGTCAGAACAAAATTGAACCCTCACTGCTTAATGATAAAACTAGGTAACCTTCATATTGTATAACCTTTCTTGCATTATAGACATCAGCAGCAATTATTGGGGAATGGATTGAGTAAAGTAGGTAATTTGGATGAAAGGAAGCCAAACTCCCTCAAGATCACACCTCCCCTCTTCACACCACTTAACCTTCATTTAATTTTATCTTATTTCACAAATACCTCATCTTGAAGGATGAGAGCCTGCCAGCTTTAATTTGATCTGAGATTATTTAGTCGTTGCTGTCTTGAAAAAAAAGATTTAATAGTTAAGTCACCTTAGTGGACATTTTGGGACTGTTGTCAATGCAGAAACAATAGTTCTAAACATAAAAAAAATGGCCCAAGGTTGTTGAGGGAACGAAACCAGTTAAAGAAAACCATAAAGAAGAAAAGGGACATGGAGTGGTGCAGTTTTATTTTAAATTCATTCTTGGAATGGCAATATGTGTCCAAGGCAAGAGGTGTGTGACCTGGAAGCAAACTTGGAGGTGACGTAGAAACATAGAAACAGAAAAATAGAAGCAGGAGTAGGTCATTCGGTCCTTCGAACCTGCCCTACCATTCAATATGATCATAGCTGATCCTCTATCTCTATGCCATAGTCCTGCTCTCTCCCGATACCCCTGATGCCTTTAGAATCTAGAAATCTATCTATTGCTTTCTTAAATATATTCAGTGACTTAGCCTCCATAGCCCTCTGTGATAGAGAATTCCATATGTTCACCACCCTCTGAGTGAAGAAGTTTCTCCTTGTCTCAGTCCTAAATGGCCTGCTCTATATACTGAGATTTTGACACCTTGTTCTAGACCCCACAGTCAGAGGAAACATCATCCCTACATCCAATCTGTCCAGCCCTGTCAGAATTTTCTACTTTTCAATGAGAACCCCTCTCATTCTTCTAAACTCCAGTGAATACGGGTCTAGTCAGCCCACTCCCTCCTCATACAACAATCCTGCCATCCCAGGAATCAGTCTGGTGAACCTTTGCTGCACTCCCTCTATGACAAATATATCCTTTCTTCGGTAAGGAAACCAAAACTGAACATAATACTCCAGGTGTGGTCTCACCAAGGGCCTGTACACCTGCGGTAAGACATCCTTGCTCCTATATTCAAGTCCTCTCGCAATGAAGGCCAACATACCATTTGCCTTCTTAACTGCTTGCTGCACTTGTGTGCTTGCTTTCAGTGATTGCTGTACAAGGACACCCAGGTCCCTTTGTACATCAACATTTCCAATCTATCACCATTAAAAAAAACTCTGCCATTGGCATGTGAAGGAAATAAGTGATTCTTAATAAAACTCCTCAAAGGATTCAAGTGTAGTTAGGCCAGAAAGCCTTTCTCTGACAGAAGTGTCTTTGAAGTAAACAATTATGATGGTTTACATAAAAAGATTGTTTACAAAGGATCCATAAACAGAAACACCATGGGCAGAATTTTCCCGCCATGTATTTGCCCACTCCCTCAGCTTGTCTAAATTGCCTTGAAGCCTTTTAACTTCCTCCTCACCACTCACATTCCCACCAAATTTTGTGTCATCAGCAAACTTGGAAATGTTATATTTGGTTCCGTCATCCAAATCATTGACATATATTGTGAATAGCTGGGGCTCAAGCACTGATTCCTGCAATGCCCCACTAGTCACCGCCTGCCATTCTGAAAAAGACCCATTTATTCCTACTCTGTTTCCTGTCTGCTAACCAATTCTCAATCCATGTCAATATATTACCGCCAATCCCATGTGCTTTAATTATGCACACTAACCTCTTACGTGGGACTTTATCAAAAGCTTTCTGTGGCCGAGGCTGCAAGTTTGGAAGGTGTTATTGGCGTTTTGCTACAGTGCTTCCTATGGATAATACACACTGCAGCCACCATATGGCAGTAGTGGTGGCTGTGAATGTTTAGACTAGTGAACGAATGCTGGACATCCATAGAGTTCTATATTTGACAATTGGAGAGTTAGGGATTAAGGATCAAATTTCCATGTATCAGGTTCTTGAGGAGAAAAAAGATAGCTGTGGTGTGCCATGGAAGAAAGCTTATCCCCTCCTTTGTGTCTATAAGAAATACATGTGAAGGAAATAAGTGATTCTTAATAAAACTCCTCAAAGGATTCAAGTGTAGTTAGGCCAGAAAGCCTTTCTCTGAGAGAAGTGTTTTTGAAGTAAACAATTACGATGGTTTACATAAAAAGATTGTTTACAAAGGATCCAGGAACAGAAACACCATGGGCAGAATTTGCCCACCATCGAGGGGGGTTGTGTGGGGGCGGGCTGGGGCAGGCGTGGACCAAATCGGCACCCCCAATTGGGTCCGCGCCGCCATTTTATTTGGGCGGGCCAATTGAGGCCTGCCCAGCGTGACGCACACCCGAAAGTGCTGTGCGCTCCCTGTGCGGGCAGGAGGGCATTCCCTAAGTCAGGGCCAGAGGTCCCTCAGGGAGGTCAGTTTAAGTTATGAAAAATTTAATTAAAGAAAAAAAAAGTAAGGGCATGTCCCCTCACGTGAAACTGTCGCATGAGCTGGGATGTGTCCATTAATTTTTTCAAAAATTTTTATTTTATTAATAAACCCTTCATGAAACCTCATCCTGCCCATGAATGAGGTTTCATGAAAAATGTGAAGGCCGCTTGGGCTCTACGCCTGCCCGACAACCTTAAGGTTGGACGGGCAGCATTCTTAACAACTTTAATTACTTTCTTAATGCCCTTAATAATCCGCTGATAGTTCGATGGGCATGCAGCTGACACGACTGCGCACCCGCCGAACTGATAATCTAAATGATGCTTGGTGACGCTGGGACACCTGCCTGACGTCACTGCGCATCATTTTACGCGCCAGCAAATGGGCCCCACCCCCGCTCACCAACAGGAAAATTTTTTCCCATGAGATTTTAACTGTGACATGTACTTTTGATGTAGGTAAACTAAGGTATCCAACAAAGCATGGTTTTCAGCATAACTCCAAGTTTGTTTGAATTGCATTGACTTCACGGTTGCTTATCAGTTTCTCAATCAGCCATTCGCCCCCACCCCACCCCCCGTTTTTCTACAGTTAAAGCTTTAATTCCTAAAACTAAAAGTTATATTCAAAAACATATGAATTATAAACGAGATATTCACAACAATTGGTGCACCTTTGTCTTGGGTATCAGGCAAGCAAGGTTGGACAGCTTTCCATCATGGATGTCCTCTATCTCTACCTGAAGGCATTTGACAGCAGCAAAAGAAGTAGATGCCAAAGGCTGTCAGAGCAGAAACAAAAAAGTTCAGCTGGCAGAGAAGAGGTCCCAGAGAAAACAGAGGCCAACAAATCATGCACCTTCTCAGCCCATTGTCTTCCTCTAAAGCAAATGCGGCAGAGACTGCCATGCCACAGTGGGGCTCCTGAGCCACACTAGGAGATGCTTGGTGTTGATCACCATGACGCGAACAATTGTCTTACGAGGCTGTCATTGTCCACAAAGGAGAGCAACTTGTATATCTACACAACATATAGAGTTTCATACAAAAAAGGCATCTATAAATTATGAAAGTGAATACACAAATGCAACATATGCCATTTATCATAGTTTGTTAAACCCACTTCCAAAGTGAAAAAGCATTTTTGAAAGATTATAGTTGGACTTTGTTTTCTCTAACAAATAAAGAGGCCGTCTCTTCATTTAAAATGTGATTGGTAAATCTTTTTGCAGGGAATGGAAAACAATTTTTAATTTTCAATATGAGTGGGCGATATGTCCAAACCAATTTAATTCACTGTGATATGTTTGGAGGAAAATGAAGAAAAGATTTTCATTTTTTTTGTGAATGTGTTGACCTAAAAGGGAATAATTTAACCCTGCTAGGACCTCTCCTGACTATTTGGCCCATCTGAATTCCAAAAGTCATTGTCAAATCACCTTGAGCTCTAAAAGTACCCAATTTTAATTCTGCGTAAGTGGATGGGTTTTGAATGAGTTAAAACCTCACTCCTATCCTATATGTGCAACTGCACTAAAACTTCAATGTATATTCTCCTAAAACTTTTGAGAGATAAAGCTACAAAGCAACTTCACAAAATGTTTTTGTTTCCTTTCTGAATGAGTATATATTAAATATAAGACATCTAATTCAACCAAACACCACCTTTGGTATCTTCAAAACAGTTTTAACTACTTAGGCTTGTGTATAAGTGTTACAAAATTAATTTAGAACATTGACATTTTGATATCTAAGCTGCAATCACAACAGCACGATAAATTAAATGAATGCTAAATCTTGTTATTCATTTTTAATACTGCATATTTTCACTCAACTATAATTAATAACATTAAGTTAACCTGCTTACAGTTTCTGTTGCAGTCTACATTTAATTTAGTCATTGAACTTCTCTACATGCTGGTTTCCTTTGAAATTTCTCTGCATAGCCTAAAACAAGCACTAATATGTTAATTAATTTATTCACCCATGCTCCCATTCAACCATATCACCTTATATGTTATCTCTCTTGACATTTGGCATTTCTGCAATTCTTTCTATATGCATATACAAAAATTGCTGTATGTTGTTTCTCCTGGGTAATAGTGCATGGCTGTATATGCCAGTCATAATTTCACTTGAAGGATTTCAGTAATAACATACTTTCATGGAGGTGTTTGTGATTATGAGCCAACAAACCAACTGAGTTAAATCTCCACTGCAATCTGTTTTGAACAGTGAACTGACAGAATCAAAAAGAAGACTGAACATGAAATCTAATATGACTGATTTCATATATGTTTTAGAATTTTTTAAACACTATGCAGCTTTGCTTGACTGGCTAATAATGGAGAAGCAGCAGCATGGTAAAAATGACAAGATTGCTCATATTATCCATACTCTGTTATGGTGGTGAACCTTAAAAAAAGATCTGCACATTTTTATTGTGTAATCCACCAATCCTCTTGCTATTATCAGGGAAGATTAACCACTGAAGTCTCAGAACTGAAAACTATGGGCAGAATTTTGCCCTTGATGGGCGGGCGGGCAGCCAATCACCACCACCGAAACGGGCCTCGTGGCCATTTTAAGTGGGCGGGCCAGTTAAGGCCCACCCAGCAGGCTGCCCAACGGGAAGCATTATGTGCTTCCTGTGCGGGGGGGTGGGGGATGTAGGGATTCCCTAACTGTCAGAGTGTGTTCTTTCGTGCATCCTTGCAAAAGAGCACACATCTCCCTGAGGCTAAGTGCTGCCTCAGGGGGATCGGTGAGGGGGACATGTCAATATTTTTTTTATTTTTCTATTTTTGACATTTACAAACCTTTCACCGATGTGACTATGTCACATGAGATGGGATATGTTAATAAAAAGCACAGAAACGTTATTAAACTTTTTAAAAACAGACATGAAACCTCATCCCGCCAGTGGTTGAGGTTTCATGTTTTTTCAGAAGCCTGTTGGGGCTCCTGGCCTGCCCGCCAACCTTAAGGTTGGACAGGCAGGGTCTTTAATTGGTTTAACTACCCTGTCAATGGCCTCAATTGGCCATTGACAAGTCGGCGGGCGGACAGCTGATTTCGCTGTCTGCCCACCTTCTCGAATATTTAAGTGGGGCAGGATGATGTCAGGGGTTCCCTCCAATATCATCCTGCGTCATTTTCACGTCAGCAAGCGGGCCCCGCCCCCAGTTCGCTGATGGAAAAATTCTGCCCATACTATCTGGCCTGAGCCATGTTATTCCATGAGAAAGGCTGGAGGGTTATTTCTCCTTTTTACCTCAATATTCATTGGCTGTTGCCCTGGAAAATAATGGGCAATTTTCTTAGCGGATTCCATAATATACCATCCGAAACTGTCTGTCCGTATGAGAAATCAACATTTGTACAAAAATGTAAGATTTTTAAAAATTGGAAAAATAACTGTCTTTATTTTCATTGAATACAATACATGCTTTACTTTCTAATATGTTTGTTTTTGTTGCCTATGGTTGACTTCATTTTCTCCCAATTGTGGAGAAATAACAATGGAAATGAAATTGGATTTCTATAGATTTGCAATCACAATGACAGAGTGCATTACAAAACAGCTTCAACTGATTTTAGCATACAAACTATTCAGTGAACTTATTTTGCTACTGTAAACATATTACAAGCGTTACTAACATAATATTCTTGAAATTGCTTTTGGTGATAATAACAGACAAATGCTTAACATCTTCATATCAAATGCACTTATCTGTTATTTTAATTTGACATTTATGGGTTGAAGAGGCCTTAGTAAATGGCTTCCGCAGGCATTATGGTTTTAAAAAATAGTTTAAAAAGGTACAGACATGCAGCTGGACACATTCACATAACAAATTTTTGGCTGACACAGGGAGAAACAATCTTGAGCAAGTCAATCAGTTTGAGTGAGTTAAGATATGAAGTTGAAATAAAAGCAGCCAAGACAGACTAGACTATGTTAACAAATGAACAATTGAATTTACTAGATTAAGTTAACACAATGGGAAATAGGAAAGCTTAAATGAATTGATAAAACACTGAGGACAAAAGCCGGTTGAATAATTCACTTGTGTTGTCTTGTTTTGAGTATAAAGGTCAGGACATTTCAGTAGCTGTAGGTTGCTCCATTGGAAAACACTGAAGGTCAAGCTCAGGGCATACTAGGTTCATCCAACAAATTTTAAGTATATAGATGTATAAACCTTCTTGCTTGCTATGACTGATTATATTTATACATCAAACTAAAATATTAAAGTTGCTAACCCTAGACACTTGAACTTATTCATTAATAAAATTGGCAGAAGCTAAAAGCTAATAGCATTAATAAATGTATTACTGTAAATGGGCTACAGCTTTAACTAAGATAGTGGACAGCGGAATACCATATAAATATGCTAAGCTTTCATTGATAATTGTCACCACACACCACGGCCTGCACATTTTCAATCTCTGCTCCCTGTGAATGCCACTAATTGCTAAGAGATTCTTATCAATGAAAAAAATCTTTAGTTTCTTGGTTGATTGCAGATGGGCACTAGATTACTGAGGGTCAAGGACAACTGTCTTTCTTCCCTCGGAATGAATTCCTTATCCCCTTCGGATCCAGGACAGGCATTGGCAAGTCAAATGAAATGCTTATGATGGGTATAGTTGGCGACAGCAAGAAATCCATGGCTGGAGGTCTGTGCAAAAGGAGTCATGTATTCTGAAAAAATTGGCAACAAAAACTTTATTGCAAGAGCAATTATGCAGAAATAGCTCTGTGACTAGTCTAAAATAACAACCTTTAAAAAAGAACCAGTTGTTCCAGGTTTTGCTTTTTGACATTTTGCGGTGAACAGCAGAGAAGTCATCAGGTGGCCGATTTACATTCACAAGCAGTGCATAAAGAGCTGTCAGGAAACAAGCTATTGGGACTGCTGTAAGTAATTTTCAGAGCTCAAATAAGGGTTGTGTATGCCTTCTTAAATATTTTTCTTTTTCTGCTGCTGACCCATCAGTTCTGCACTGTGCATATGCTGTTGTTAAGAGGCTGCTCCCTGAGCATAACATCAAGACATCAACCTTTATATTCCTTTGTGGTTTGGTTCCACTGTGCTTCAGGCAGTATGAATGTCATAGCCCTACTAGTGTGTCCTTTGATTTTGAAATGTTTATTACTTTAAATATTTCTCCTACTTCCCCATGTGATGTTGTCACCCCCATGATATTTGAAAAGTAATGTGGTGCAAATTATTCTTTCACTATTTGTGTTCCTTAAAAGATAATAGTTTTATAATTAATCTTCATTAAAGGGATAGGGGCATTTTTTATGACAAATTGTTTATTAAAACTTTATTTGTTTAAGGAAAGAACTGCAGGAAACATGAATCATTTCTGTCATAAAGTCCTTAAATATAAGTGATGCATTAATGCATTTTGACATGATTTATCATCCTATAAAATGTTTATAAAAGATGTACAGAAAGCTTTTGGCTGAGCACAGTGCTCCTTCAAAAACAAAAGACAGCTGGATTCTCCTCTGAGATTCCACCCAAAGTTTTATTGGAAAGAGGCACAGAATTACGGAAAATGTAAGCGGAGGGTATTATTGCCACCTCACCTGATTTTCTTCCCCCTGCCTCGATCAGCTCAGCAGTGGTCACCCGAGATATGGCCTGGACCTTGGGAGGATTCTCTTCCCTTCCATCAGGCTTCCACTGCTTCCTGGGGCTACCTTATGGAAGGTAATAGAAGAACCAATGAAATGAAAGTAATGTGTCAATGGTCTTCACATGGGGGGGATAAGGCCTTACATGAAGGCCTTCTTGTGATAGCCTCCTCTCTCACTCTCTCCATTCTGGCCTTACTATACATGCTTTGCAGCCATCAGTCTCTGTCAAGTCTTGCTGGAATGCCAGTGTTCTAACCTGTGGGTTACTTCTGCCCATTTAACTGGCCAATTGGCTGATGGTGGGCTCCGCTTTGGTAACAGGAATTGTGTCTGGAGCCTGCCAGGTATCCTTCAGGAAATCCAACCCAAGAAACTGGGTCAAGCTGTCGTGGTGTCCGAAGAGTAGGCTGAATTATCGTTTCACCAGAATACCACCACTGGAGGAGACTCCCAGCCTGTATTCATTAGCTGGTCTAACACTTGAGTAACTTGTGAGCTGCACTACAGTTGCAGCATTTATTTGTTGAGAAAATAAGTTTCCTTTTTCACAGACTTGTAAATATTGTACAAATATTGGGAACTAATGGTATTTGAGGGGATGACTGCTATCAAAAAAACAAATTATCTTTACCTCTAATAAAGACACAGGGCTGTATCTTCCAGTCGGCGAGTGGACGGGGCCCACGGGGGGTGGGGCCCATTCACAGACACATAAAACGATGCGGGGTGACGTCGGATGGACATCCCAACGTCACCCCACATCAGTCACACTTTCAGGTCGGCGCGCACGGAGCCGAGTCAGCTGTACACCCTCCGACCTGTCAACGGCCACTTAAGGCCATTAATAAAGTAATTAAGGTAATCAATGGACCTGCCTGTCCAGCCTTAAGGCTGGCGGTCAGGCCGGGAGCCCAGACGGGCTTCTGAAAAAACATGAAACTTCATCCACGGGCGGGATGAGGTTTCATGAGGGATTTTAAATGTTTACAGAATGTTCAAATAAAACAAAATTGCCATGTTCCAGCTCATGTGACAGTGTCACATGAGGGGACATGTCAGGAATTATTTTTTTCACACTTCTAAAAATTTTTGAAACTTCCAGCGATCTCCCTGAGGCAGCACTTTTGCCTCAGGGAGTTCTGTGTGCTCTTTCACGCGCATGCACGACAGAGCGCACTCCCTGCTCAGGGAATCCGCCCCCCACCCGCACAACACCATCCAAGACAAAGCAGAGAGGAAAACAATAAAGACCCTTAAGCATGAGAAGGCAATAAGTGGGGTATTTATCCTATTTAGCTAACAGGGTAAACAGCTTAAGGTGAATTCAAATTAAAGGCTTAGAATTCAAGAAGCTGTAACAGTTTCTGTATTCCTGCAGTTTAAATCATATTCTGACAAAGTAGTCAAAGAGCCAGGTAAATGTTGACTTACATATATACATGCAAACGTATGAATTAGGAGGAGGAGCAGGCCACTCAGCCCCTCTAGCCTGCGCGCCATTCAATAAGATCATGGTTGATCTGATTGTAACCTCCTGCCAACTCCCGATAACCTTTCACCCCCTAGTTAAACAAGAATCTATCTAGCTCTGCCTTAAAAATATTCAAAGCTTGACCTCAATAGCCAAGTGGTTATGGTACTGGGTTTGTAACCCCCAGATCAAGAGTTCAAATCTCACAATGGCAAACTATGAAACAATGTAATTTCATCTGAAACAGATGGAAATGGGTTTGTACTCAAAAGAGTTAAAAATATTCAAATCCCTACTTCCACTGCCTTTTGAGGAAGAGAGTTCCAACGACTCACGACCCTCTGAGAGAAAAAAATTTCTCTTCATCTCTGTCCTAAATGTTCCAGATTCTCCCACAAGAGGAAACATCCTCTCCATGTCAGCTCTGTCAAGGCCCCTCAGGAACTTTAAGGTTTTGATCAAGTCACCTCTTACTCTTATAAACCCCGGTGGATACGAGCCTAGCCTGTCCAACCTTTCCTCATCAGACAGCCTGCACATTCTTGGTATTAATCTGGTAAACCTTTTCTGAACTGCTTCTAACACAGTTACATCTTTCCTTAAATAAGGAGACCAATACTGTGCACAATACCCCAGATGTTGTCTCACATGGCCCTGTACAACTGAAGCATAACCTCCCTACTTTTGTATTCAATTCCGCTCACAAGAAACAATGACATTCTATTAGATTTCCTAATTACCTGCGGTACCAGCATACTTACCTTTTATGATTCATGCACTAGGACAGTCAGATCCCTCTGAATCTCAGAGCTCTGCAATCTTTCACCATTTAGATGATATGCTTGTTTTTTATTCCTCCTGTCAAAATGGACAATTTCAAATTTGCCACATTATATGCCATTTGCCAGATCTTTGCCCATTCATTGAACGTATCTATGTCACTTTGTAGCCTCCTTACATCCTCTTCACAATTTACTTTCCTACCTAACTTTGTGTTGTCAGCAAATTTAGCAAACATATCATCTGTCCCTTCATCCAAGTCATTTATATAAATTGTAAAAAGCTGAGGCCCCAGCACTGATCTCTGTGGCACATCACTCATTACAACTAGAAAAAGACCCATTTATGGCTAGCCTCTGTTTTGTGGTAGCTAGCCAATCTTCTATCCATGCCAATATGTTACCCCCCACACCATGAGCTTTTATTTCCCACAATAACCTTTGATGTGGCACCTTATCAAATGCCTTCTGGAAATCCAAGTGCAAAAATCTAAGTACTTGATAACAAGCATGCCTACAGCAATATCATAAAAGCAAAGTGCTGCGGATGCTGGAAATCTGAAACAAAAACAAAAATTGTTGGAAAAACTCAGCAGGCCTGACAGCATCTGTGGAGAGAAAGACAGAGTTAACGTTTCGAGTCCGTATGAAGAAGAGTCATCCAGACTCAAAACGTTAATGCTGTCTTTCTCTTCACAGATGCTGTCAGCCCTGCTGAGTTTTTCCAGCAATTTTTGCTTTTGCTACAGCAATATCATCCTGGGCAGCTACATAAATAGCAATTGAGTGTTGATTGATAGTCAGCGATGAGCATCAGCTACTGATTTAATGCCCCTCAATTTATTTCAGCTGAAAGTAACAAAGAAATGGCATGAGGGCTTAACACCAAATCTAATTTCCAGCTCTTCATCAAAAAAAATGTTCAACCTTACTGTGCATTGAATGTGTTATTTCTGGGAATCAGCTGTCAAAGGGCATTTAGTAAACATACATCTGTTCTATTTCAATTATTAATTCTTCATGTCATTCCACATTAGTGACTTTGAATACACTGGCTGTCAGAAACAGCCACAGCCCCAAATTTTTTTCAAGTTGGAGGTGTGTTTCAAATGGCCACACAGTTTATTTTTGGAAGAAATCTGATTTTCCTCCGCGTTCCCAATCCTGCATTATTTTCGTCGGGGCATTTTGCTGGTCCAGAATGCTTCATGAGCGAAACGCACACCATCCCCTGCTGACGTCTGGTTCCCCATTATAAACGGGAGATGAAAATCAGATTCCCTCCCACACACCATTTTTGTCTAGTGGTGCGGGGTTTTGGAAGCCCATTAAAATGCCAGGTTTGACAGTTTGTGAAGAAAATGTAAAGCCTGCTAAGGAGGCTGGGACATTCGGAAAGGTGAGTCTTTTCCCATCTTCGACTATCAGTATTTGGAGCTGTATTGTAATGTAACTGTGTTTTAATCAAATGATTCATAATAGGGACCTGTCCTTTAAAGGTAAGTTGACCCTTACATTGACTAACCTTGCTCTTTGTTTGCATGCATTACAGTGCTTTTCCAAAGGATAAAGCACCAAAATACAATGAAAAATGTTACAAAATGTCCTGATAGCCCATGCTGTCATCATTTCCATTTTGTTTTAAGTGGCCCCTGCTGATCTAAAAAAGGCTTGGATTTGACACTTGAATACAATCTAACCACCTGCTCCAATACATTGATTGACAGGCATTCTGCTTTGAAATTGAAATTAACACCTTCTGTTCTTTCCTCCCCAGAGAGTAGACTATTATTTGAACAGCTGTGGCCATTATCAATGCTTGACTGAGTTTCAAGTGTTAATGGATTTCAACACAGTCAGGATGTAATTTTACAGCCAATCATAAAACTCAAAAGCCCATTGACCTCAGGGGCGGAATTATGCCCTTGATGGATGGGCAGGCCCCACTGGCTTGGCGGTGGGTGGGTAGCCGATCACCACTGCCGAAACAGACCCCGCCGGCAGTTTAAGTGGGCGGGCCTGTGTGGAGGGGAGGGATTCCCCAACTGTCAGAGTGCGCTCTGTCACGCATGTGCGCGAAAGGACGCACATCTCCCTAAGAATAAGTGCTGCCTCAGGGAGATCAGTGAAAGGTTTGTAAACTTCAAAAATAGAAAAATTAAAAAATTATTAACATGTCCCCCTCATGTGACAATGTCACATGACAATGTCACATGAGATGGAAGATGTTAATAAATATCACAAAAACTTTATTAAACTTTTTAAAAACAGTCATGAAACCTCATCCCGCCGGTGGATGAAGTTTTATGTTCTGGCCTGCCCGCCAGCCTTAAGGTTGGGTGGGCAGGGCCTTTAATTGGTTTAACTACCCTGTCAATGGCCTCAATTGGCCATCGACAGGTCGGCGGGCGGACAACTGATTTTGCTCTCCGCCCGCCTTCCTGGATATTTAAATGGGGCAGGATGATGTTGGGGGTTTCCCCCGACATCATCCTGCATCATTTTTGTGTCAGCGAGCAGGCCCCGTCCCCAGCTCACCGATGGAAAAATTCTGCCTCAGATCCCACAGGATTTCACCCTAGGTCTCCTGTTCATTGGAGAATGACTGACAGTTTCAAGAAGTTATATTCACAGATTGTGCTTTTGATGTGATATCTGGTTTGTTGACACAGCTAATCTTTGTTTAAGGCAGTCCCTTTGGACCAAGGATGACTTGCTTCCACTCCAGTTTGATGGGCTCTGAGATGGCGGATAAGTCTAATGCACAATCTGCAGACTTTGTCACATGTGGATAGATGTTGGTTGAAGGGTTGGGTAGATGGGGTGTTTGGAGGTTTGTGTGCTCCCTCAGAGGTCTCAGCTTCACCTTTGCATGTTCCCAGTGAAGTTTCTCGAAGTGTTTGATATATTCCCAGATGAGCCTTCTCTATTTTGATCGGTCACAAGCCAGGAACTCACATGGGTTGGCAGGGGTGTTTACCTTTACAGGAATTCTTTGAGGACATCCATAAAGTCCATAAAGAGTTTCTTCCTTGGAATCTCCTGACATGACCAAGTTCCAAGTAGAGCAGTTGGATCAGGTGTGTGGTGTCAGGTATACAAATAACATGCCCTACACAGTGAAGCTGATTTTGAATGATTTGCACCTCTAGGCTGAGCAAGTTGGTTTGGGAGAGGACGCTGCTGTTGGACCACCTTTCTTGTCACCAGATTTGAAGGATCTTGCAATGACATCACTAATGGTACTTCTCCAGTGCTTTGAAGTGTGTGCTGAAAGTTCTTAAGACTCTAAAGAATAAAGGAGAGTGGAAATCACTGTTGCCTGGTAAACTATGTCCATAGCCTTGGGTTTGACATCCTGGACCTCAAATACTATTTTCATCAATTGTCCAAAGGCTGAGCTGGCACATTGGAGGGGATGATGAATTCCATTGTCTCGATCTGTCTTCATCAGGAGGAAGCTCCCAAGATATGGAAAATGATCCACATTTTCCAGGGTCTTGCCATTGATCTTAATCAATTGGGGGAGGTATTTTGCTGCTGGAGCTGGTTGGAAGAGGATCTTAGTTTTCTGGGTGTTTGATGAAAGGCCTGTTTTCTCATACACATCAGAGGAGGAGTTGACAGTGACCTGGAGCTCAATTTCTGTCTGAGTGCACAAACAAGCATCATCTGCATACTAAAGCTTTATGACCGATGTTGGTGTGGTTTTGGATTGAAAGCAGCATAGGTTAAACAATTTCCCTTGTGTTCTCTAGATTATCCTCATGCCTGTGGATAATTTCTGGAGGTGAGGTGCAGTGTCGTAGCGAGGAAAATGGGGGAGAGAGTTGGTGCAATGGGAGAATGTCGGTGCTTTGTTTGACCCCAGTTTTCACAGTGATAGGACTTGTGGTGGTTCCATTGGTGAGAATAACAGCATGTATGGGATAGGCAGAGAATGGTGACAAATTTCTGAGGGCATCCAAATTTGAGGAGAATACTCCATAAAAAATGCAGTTGACAGAGTCAAAGGCTTTCATGAGGTCGAAAATTGCCATGTACAGCACTGCAGCTATTTCTTGCATTTTCTTGAATTTGCCATGCAGTAAAAATCAAGTGCCCCTTGATGGGCCAAAACTGCACTGTGACTCTGGGAGAAGTTCCTTGGCCACTTGGAGGAGATGGTTAGGGAGGATCCTTGCAATGATTTTCCCTGTGGTAGACAGTAGGGAAACTCCTCTGCTGTTACTGCAATTGTACTTGTTCTCCTTCTTGAATATAGTCACCATCACAGTGTCCCTGTGATCCCCTGGCTTGCACTCTTCTTCCCAGGTGAGGGACAAGAGGTTGTGCAGCTGTGCCAGGAGTGTATCTCTGCCATGCTCCAGAATTTCAGCAAGGATTTCGTCTGCTCCTGGATTACAAGCATTACAAGGATTTTTTCACATGGATTCCAACCACTAAGGCCGAAATGTTATGGCCCCGTTGGTGTCGGGCATCATGGCAGGTGGAGTGGTGGGGGTGGGGGCACGAACAATGTGGTGAGCAGGTCAAAAATCAGTTTCATATTTTCCTGAAACCAGTTTGTGATTGTATGCTCTACCCGCCAATGGCGGGCCATGTTTCCCACTGCCACACATTGGGAACATAATTTCAACACTTTAATATCTCATTATGAGCCCTGCTCACTTGAATCACCCCCCAATGTTGGATCATCCGGGGACATCAGTGTGATTGCTCGCCGACGTGTTTCACAACTGTACATAAGCGATGTGCACCTAGCGAGCAGCAACTCACTCAGGACTTTGAGGTTTGTTAGCCTACCTTCTCTAGCACTCATGGTCATCAGCGCCAGGTTTTGCTGGCAGCATCACATCATTTTTAGGGGGGCTCAGAGGCAGGTCTCTACCCACCAGACCAGCCATAAGATGGGGGTACTTTTCAATGACTGTAGGGCTAGGGCTTGCTTGGGGAAAGGGGAGAAGTAGCCTCAGGCAAGGGAAGATGCTCCAGGGCCAGGGTTGTATTGGAGAAGAGGGGTGTCCCGGGTGTGTCCGGAGGCACATGTTGATTTGTACAAGTGGCCTGAGGAGACAGTCTCCAGAGGAGATGAGACCAGATGGAGATGTGATGGTGTGTGTGAGAGTGTGAGTGGTGATGTCCCTTGAGCTGGCAGAGAGTGAGATGCCAGTGAATGTGTGCTGGCCTTGGAGTGTGTGAATTTAGAGTGATTAGATGGTTGCCTTACTCTGGCGGCATGGATGAAATCATTCATCTGTTTTCTGCACTTCTTGAGTGCAGCATTGGCACTGACCACCTCTGCTACCACTTCCCAAAATGGAGTTTTGAGACTGATGGGCCTCCTGCGGCCAGAGCAGTGGTAGACAACATTGTGGTGGGTCTCCACGGCGTCCAGAAGGTGTTCCCGGGATGTGTCATTGAATCTAGGGTCCGCAGTCTTCTTGGCTTTTGGGATCATGTCTTCACCAGAGCAAACCTGGGCTGCAAGCATTGAGAAGTGTGCGCAGCTGCAGTTTAAATATGGTACCATGCATGGCAAGGTAACAGCATGGCGCGCAAATCAGAGGCCACCCACCAGTGAGACGGCATGTTTCCTGTGGCTGCATAACTAATGAGGCGGGAATGGGAAGATACAGCGTGAAAACCCGTCATTGCGGCCGGCAGGTAAAATGACTTTTTTCCTGCCCGCTACCACACTTTTTGTAAATCTGGGACATTGCTGCCTTAAGATCCAACTATGGAGCTATCCACAAATTCTCCAGATAGTATGGGATTCTTGGATGTTGCTTTATTGTTAATATTGAAAGATGCTAATCTTTAAAAGTTCATTAAGTTTTCATTACAGTGAAGTTAAATGAAAGGTATTTGCTTTTGGTAGGTGGGTCAAGCAGAGCAACCCACCCATCAGTGCTGTGGGATAAAGAAACCGTGCCCCCCAATCCTACTCAGAACTCTCCAAAATGCTCACTATCAGCATTCCCCCCTCAATGTTGCTGGTGATATGGCGAATTCCTTGGTGTTTCATATTGCAAAACATACATCACTTCATTCTAAAATGTTTCAGATGACACATATGTGCTTTAAGCATTATTCATCCTTGTAGAATTGTAGAACAATTGGTGAAAATTGGTAGAACAATCCTGCAAAAGTTGCGGCACTATTTTTCAGGTTAGATTGTAGTGTAGAAAGACCAAGTTCTTGTTAACATCATAGAACATGTTGGATGAATAGAACATGACAATGGATGCTGCAAAAGGTTACTTTTTCTTGTCATAATATGTTTGCTTTGATGAGTTTCCATCTTCCAGTCCAAAGGTTAGCTTCAAGATCAGAGGGAATGACCAATGCAAAAGCAAGGATCGAAGTCAAGCTAGAACAGTCACTGGTCCCTGTACTTTGTTAAATGATGCATTCCAATAAGTTGGCACATAAAGGCCAAGACATCCTTTCTCCTTCAATGTGAGAGGTATTACAACAGGGAATGTAACATTTTCCTATTTGTTCTTGAATGTTAAGTATAGCATCCAGTAAAACTGCAGCAATGCTATAATAAGGTGGATCTTCTACAGCACTATTTCCCACACTAGTCTTTTTTGTAAGCTCTTTGAGTGAGACTACCCAATTACTCACAATCTTGTGACAAATGCATTTGATGTAAAACTTATACAGTCATCCAACAGGAAGAAAACTTTTTTTCCATCAGTCTTGGCTGGTTTTGAACTGAGGTCACATAGGATGAAAAAAGGATTCACTTAGTTTCTGTACAATAAACTTTGATTATGTAAGTGCTTTAAGTAGGTTTCATTGTGACACATGATAGATGATCAAATGAAGACAATATTACATGCTTGAAATTTTTTTAGTCTTTTTCAATTACTATGAAGTAAAAATCAGTAAGTATTCCATGGGCTGGATTTTTAGGCCAGCGTGTGGGCGTGATTGGCATTATCGGTGGGCCCTGGAGCGACCAAGGAATGGGCCGCTGCCCACGATCTCCCCCCACAGCGATTTCATGCTGGCTGGCCAATTGACAGCAAGCCAGCATGAAACACACGCTGAAATGCTCAGTGCTGCTGGGGTCGGGGCGGGAGGGGGGCACACACTGAAATGAGCGCTGGCACAGGGGAGCACCGGATGAAAATTCCCTGAAGGCAGAGAGCTGCCTCAGGGAGCTGAAGAATTTAAAACAATTAAATAAAGATTTTAAAACCTGGAAAAAAATATCCTCGCATCAGAATCGGGCACCTGAACATATATATGATGAAAATTATTTAATAATGGGAACTTCATCCTGCCCTTGGATGAGATTTCATCAAAAATGCAAAGTCCACCCAGCAGATGCGCCCATCTGCCAACCATAAGGTTGGATGGACCACAAAAAATCGGGGACAATTGGACTTTTAATGACCTTAATTGGCCTCTTAATTGTCAGCGGGCACACTTCCGACTTTTGTGCGTACCCGCTGACAGAAATATCGTACGAGCTTTGGGGGGGGGGGTGGGGGGCGCAGGTGATGGCATCTAGAAGAAGCATGCCTGCTGGCCCACAAGCAGTGCTGTGAAGCTACCTACCTCCTGGATTCAGCTCCCCTTGTCCCCTTTAAGCTGCTGAGTCTCCCAAAGCCTAGGAAACCTAAGTGTTTGTGGTTAAGCATAGAATGAACATTTAATTGAAGGCGGCTGCCTCATTATAATACTTAAATTTGTAAACTGATGTGGGGGGGATAGTTCAAGTCTCCTTTGGTTCTTGTTCCAGATTATTTGCACTTTAACCTCTGATTCCTATGTTATACTTAATATTCAAGAACAAATAGTAAAATGTTATATTCCCTACTGTAATGTCTCTCACTTTGGCGAAGAAAGGGTGTCTTGACCTTTATGTGCCAATTTATTGGAATGGATCATATAATAAAGTACAGGGAGCAGTGACTGTTCTAGCTTGACTTTGATCCTTGTTTTTACATTGGTCATTCCCTCTGATGTTGAAGCTAACCTTTGGACTACAACATGGAAAGTCATCAAAGTGAACATATTATGGCAAGATAAAGTTACCTTTTGCAGTATCCATTGCTGTGTTCTATTCATCCAACATGTTCTGTGATGTTAACAAGAACTCGGTCTTTCTACACTACAATCTAACCTGAAAAATAGTGCTGCAACCCGCCACTTTTTAGAAGTGAGAATTATGTCCACTAAACCAATGGGCATGCTATGGATTTTCTGCTTTTAGCAAAGTTTGATTAGGTTAAAGGGGTTATAGAAGATTATTGGAGGATGAGTGAATCATGACTGGAAACCAAGCACAGATTTGCAAGCAAGCTGCACATTTCGGGATCTGTATTCCTTCCTATTGAGGCCGATGCCAAGCTGATGATAGGGAGTACATAGGGCAATAGGGTGCAGTATGTGGCACCTGAGATCCTGGGGAAACATACAGTGACACTGAAGCCTCCTGCTTTCTCATCCTGTTTTGCTCTGTTCTTTGAGAAATGTGATGCAGCTGTTCATCCTGGTATAAAGTGTCTTAGTAGCCTCCCTAAAACAACAGTGCACCACAAACAGGGAGATGCCACTGATGACACCTACTGCAAGCTGGAACAAGTGTGGTGTGAAAGTTAAATATCACGGTGACCTTGACAGCTCTACTTTGTGGTTCCAGTTGTGGCTACAGCAGGTGATATACAGCAGCCATCTTGGTGGAACGCAGCCACCTCACACATTGGACGAGTTGAGTTATGAGAACTTCTCCCGGAAGACCCGCTGTGGGTACAGCCCTTCTCCACTCCCCACTGGTCCTGCTTTCTCCTGCATTCTTCGTTGTTCCTTCTTCTCTTTCAGCCATAAGCCCTGACCGCCCATGACTGGAATAAACTGTTTGTGAAGCCAACAAAAGCAGTCTAGCGCCAGTACAAATTTGTTATCAAAGCTCAGGATTTATTTGTGGAATGCAGAAAATTGCCCATAAGACCCAAATGTTAACTAACAGCCTACCAGAACACATCAGCAATGAGAAGCTCTCCTACATTGTCTTTGCTGACTGTAAGTGCTATCATTTTCTGGGCATGTTTACCACATGACAAGTCTAGTCTTGGGATGGACCAATTTCACATCCAGTATAATTTCCAGGGTTTCTGTTTCAATAATTGAATGAGCTTCCTGAATCATTTCAGCAGCACACCTAGATGCCTACCACACAGCCTGATTTAATACAGTGGGCAGTACGTGCACTTGCTACTGTATTCAATCCTTAGGCACCTGTTCTGCAACTGAAAAATGTGCACTGTGTAATTGAATTGCTATATCCAGTCTGTAATGCCTGGGATACATTTTAGGAGACAGGGGAGAAAATAATACAGGGTGGGCATTGGATCCCAAATGGGCTATCAAAAAAATGGACACCAGAAAATATTTGGAGGGGAAAATGGGGGCAGTGAGAGGTAGTTGTGTGTGGTGCAGGGGGTAGTGAACTGAATGTGTGTGTGTGTGTGTGTGTGTGTGTGTGTGTGGGGGGGGTGGGGGGGGGGGGGGGGGGGGGGGGCGGGGGTGGGGCCGGGTGGGGGGGACCTGGCCCTTGGGAAATAGAAGAAGTGGAACCAAAAAATACCTGGAGGAGAGATTGGCATTGGCAGTGTGTGCATAACCTGGATGAGGTTATTCATTCATTTTGCGGGGGAGTGAGAGTAAAACCAAATTAGCACAATGATGTACAAATCGAAAGTGAAACAAGAGTCATGGTGCTGCGTGGGAGTCTGATCATTGGGTGGGTGGAGATGCAGGTCAGCTCAGTTGGACAACTGAAAGCGAAACCCAGCAGGCAGCATTCAAAATGCTCAGGACATTGAGACGACTGTGAAATGTGAAGGATCTGTGTGCATGTGGGAGTGCTTGCAAGAGGCTCCAAAAGGCCCTGCCACATTGCACACTTTTCCCTCCAGAATCACTCATGGGCTGGCTGCTCCCTCTGCGGTGCCGGGACTTCTGGGCTGCTTATTTCCACCTCTTCACTGGAGGGGGAGTCCTCTTGGCTGCAGATAAGGGCCTGGATGGAGCTGAGGGACTGGCTGACTGAGGGTGTTGGTCCCTTGGCGGAGCTCCCTGTGAACAAAAGTAGAGATAAGTAGTCCATGGCAGCAGAGTCAAATGCAGAAGAGAGAGCGCTCACAGTTGCATTGAGAGAGGGATGATGTGGTGCAGGATCCTCAGGTGGGTTTTCGCCACTGATCTCATCATTGCCGCAGGCAGGGTCCATATTATCACCAGTCAGCATGATGGCACACTCCTCAAAGTGAGTGAGGACCCTAATGTGGGCCACTCCACCCTCAGTCTGGGACCTCCCCCTGCTGTTGTAAGCAGGCTTCCCCTGCATGAAAACAGATGGAGAGAGTGTCAGCAGGACACATGGCACTGTGTGGAATGTTTGTGTGATGAGCGGCACCATGGACAGGAATGAGGATGTGAGCTTGAGAGGGTATGAACCTGTTGGAGATGTGAGGGTGTATGTGAGAGTTAGTGGTGTTGTCCCCTGAGGTGTGAGATCCCTGTGGATATGTGATGGGTTTGTGACTGTGTGAGTTGAGAGTGATGAGGAGAGTGAATTACTCTGATGGAACAATTGAGACCATTCATCCTGTAGTGGCATTGGGTGGCTTTCCTCTTTTGCATTGACCACAACTGCGACTGCCTCCCAAACCTGGTTGGTGATGCTGCTGCCCATCCTGCAGCCAGAGTGGGGGTAGAGGACATCACAGCAGACTTCCACAGCATCTAAAAGGCGTTCCAGTGACATGTCACTAAGCCTCGGGGCTGCAGCCTTCTTACCTTTTGTAGGCATCTTCCCTGCAGTAGTTGTGGCCTGGAAGCACTGAGACATGTGCACGTGGCTGCACTTTAAATATGGCGTCCGATGTGATGAAGCGACGAGGTAATGGCGAGCAGGCGAATGAGAGCCTGCCCGCCATCAAAACGGCGTGTTTCCCGGGAATGCATAAATAATGTGGCGTGTTTGGGATGATACGGCGTGAAAACCCGCCATCACGGTCAGCAGGTAAAACCCCAGCCCGCCCGCTACTGCATTTGGTGCAAATCTTGGACAATTCCAATCTTTATCTTTATATATGTTGATGAATGTTGCACAGTTCTATTGAATGCACATTGCATGACTGTTACATAATGCTGAGAATAATGGATAACCTGGGTTGATCGGAAGTCAGCACTACAATTGCATTACTATGCTGAAAATTTTTGAATTAAACGATTTGTCATTGGCAGTGTCATTAGTTCGACCTAAAATTGGCAGTATGTATCCACTGAATTCAAAACAAGTATAAATTCCCACCCAAATAGACACATAGAAACCAATATGCATTTGGAAGTTGCATCATTTGCTTGTGAACAAAAGTCACTGACTTTTGGGTTAGGCAGTTTATGAGACTATTTGGAATTACTGCATGTACTAGTTGATTTTAGGTGGCATGGCACACAGAGAACCAATGCCAAGTGCTACCTTCAAGTGTTGCAAGATTAGGGGCTGAGGAAAAATACAGTCTCCATTTTAAAGTCATACATGCTTTTCTTATATTTATGCAATACTTTGATTTTATATAAATATTTATAGTAAAACGTCGGGTAGTAGAGTTAGTAGGAGGATAGGAATTTTTCTATATTACAAGGGTGGGAGGGGAGAACCACAGAACTTAAGCACTAAAGCTAATAGCACTAATAGGAGGGTATAATGTTTATATAAGCAAAATTCTTTAGGTGACTGCTCTGATTGTTTTTGAAACTTGGAACACAACTGTTTACCCGCAGGTGTACATTGTTTCATGCTCCACTTTGTTTCATAAGCTAATGGTGTTTCATGTTTCAGGGAAAATCAAATAGCCAATTTGACTGGGTTATAACCTAGCTGAATGAAGTGAGGAACTAGTGTTTAATACCTTATCTGTACTGGTATCAAAGGGGTTAAAGGGGAGCCAAATTAAAAATTTACACAGTGTCATAAATCTTAAGCGTGATACTTAAGTGGTTTTATCTAAATGATGAATATAGCTTTGGAATTATTACTATTATGTTTCATTATAAATTGTTTTGATTTTATTCTGGTTTTATTCCACCTTTGTACTGGCATCAGCTGTCACTACAGATTTTGACTATCAGTTTTGTGTGTACCCTTGATGGTTGTTGCAATTCACAATGGAACATCATCAGCTGTCATTACTTCAACTTAATTGAAATATAATCTACAACTGACTACCACTATGCACGTCGTATGATGCGTTGAGAACAGTAGATACCCTTCACCAAGGCAATAATCTCACCGAAGGGTTGTGGTGCTGCATCGTAACTCAGGTCTTCCATTCGCCTGTGATTTTAATTCTCTACCATGCTCTCATGTTGACCTCTCCATTCACAGCTTCCTGCAGGTTCCAGCAAAGCTTAATATAAGCTCAAAGAGCAGCACATCATCTTTTAATTAAGGACTTTACAGCCTTCTGGACTCAACATTGAGTTTTAGACTGTACTCTTTGTCCCATTTTGTTTGCTTTTCTTTGCAGGTTTTTGCTTTCAGAAAGTATCTGTTTATCATCCTGTCATTCACACCTCCTCTAGACACATCTTTTGTTTCTTTCCTTGCTCCACTACCACTGCCATTGGCCCTCCTCCACGAACTTTTTTTTCATTTCATCCTATCACAGACCTTCCCTTTATTCTTTTTTCTGCCCTCCCCCTCCCATATATTTGCTGACAACCTCTAAATTTTTAACCTTTCTCAGTTCTGGCGAAAGGTCATCAACCTGAAACTTTAACTCTGTTTCTCTCTCCACAGTTGCTGCCTGATCTGAGTAGTTCCATTATTTTCTATTCTTATTTCAGATTTCCAGTATCTGCAGTATTTTGTTTTATCAGCCTTGATCTTATTGAATGCGAGTGCAGACTTGAGGAGCTGACACGCCTACTCCTCCCCCTATTTCTTACGTAGAGCAAAGCAGCACTAGGGGAATGCTACATTGTAAGAGGAACTGTCTTTCAGGTGAGAAATTAAAATGTGGCCTTTTCTGCCTCATTAGAGGGGAATTCTTCGGGTGTTTGTCAGTGTTCCTCCCTCAACAAACATCACCAAAAAAAAAAAATGCCTTGGAGAATCATCCCACATGCTGTTTGTCAAACCCAAAGTAACGACACTTTGAAAAGTAATGGGATGTGAGAATCTTTAGGACATCTTGAGGATCTGATAAGCTACTACATAAAAGCAAGTTCTTTATCATTCTTAATTTTTCCTATTGCTGGAGATCATAGCTTCTGACTTCATTACAACCTTGGTTCAAACATGGGCAGAAACCTAAACTCCAGAGGGGAGGTGAGAGTGACTGCCCTCGACACCAAGGCAGCATTTGACCGAGTGTGGCAGCAAGAAGCCCTTGCAAAACTGGAGTTAATGGGGATCAGGGGGAAAAGCCTCTGCTGGTTGGAGTCATACCTAGCACAAAGGAAGATTTTTGTGGTTGTTGGAGGTCAATCATCTCAATTCCAAGGCATCACTGCAGGAGTTCCTCAGGGTAGTGTCCTCGGCCCAACCATCTTCAGCTGCTTCATTAATGACCTTCCTTCCATCATAAGGGCAGAAGTGGGGATATTCGCTGATGTTTGCACAATGTTCAGTACCACTTGCAACTCCTCAGATACTGAAGCAATGTATGTCCAAATGCAGCAATACCTGGACAATATGTAGGTTTGGGCTGACAAGAGGCAAGTAGCACTCACGTCACACAGGTGCCAATCAAGCAACCCACTTGATTGGCACCCCATCCGCAAACATTCACTCCCTCCACCACTGATGCACAGTGACAGTAATGTGTACCATCTACAACATACACTGCAGGAACCCAGCAAGGCTCCTTAGACAGCACCTCCCAAACCCTCACTGTTACTATCTAGAAGGACAAGGACACCACCACCTGGAAGTTCCCTTCCAATCCACTCACCATCCTGACTTGGAAATATATCGCTGTTCCTTCGCTGTCGCTGGGTCAAAATCCTGGAACTCCATTCCTAACAGCACTGTGGGTGTACCTATACCACAGGAACTGCAGCAGTTCAAGAAGGCAGCTCACCACCATCTTCTCAAGGGCAATTAGGGATGGGCAATAAATGCTGGCCTAGCCAGTGATGCCCAGATCCTGTAAATGAATAATTAAAAAACCCCTTAACTATTAGGAAGTAATAGAGCAACATATTGGAGCAACAAAGCAGGTTGCCACAGAATCATGGGAAATGGGATTGAATCACAATTACACAAGTTTCCATGGCCGTAAGCTATTTTAAAAAGTGAACGGGTCATTCTCCGTATGAAAATGAGCCAAGTAGGAAGATGAGTTGTCTAAGGGCACTCTGTGATACTTCCTAGCAACCGTTTTTAGAACATGTTCCTTTTGCCTGCAGAGGACAGATTAAGCTTTTCATCTAGCACTCATAAGGGCAGACGCAGGGATGCCAAATTTCAAAGAGAGCAGCATTTCAGAATAACTGTGGTGGAAGACTCGGGGTAGAATTTTCTCCCCGTCATGTGGGCCATTTGGGGGAGGGCGCTGAGCCGATCGCCACTTGCGATCGGCTGCATGCTGCCATTTTACGTGGGCGGGCTAATTGAAACCCTCCCAGTGTGACACATGCCCGGAGGCGCTCACGCTACCAGTGCGAGCAGGGGGAGGAGGGAGAGTCAGGGCCTGCGCTCTTTTGCATATGCACGTGAAAGAGCGCGGAAATCTCCCTGAGGCACGGAACTGTCTCGGGGAGATTAAGTTCAGTTTTAAAGTTTAAAATAACGAAAGTTAGAAATCATTTACACATGTCCACTCATGTGACAGCATCACATGAGCTGGGACATGTTTATCAAATGTTCAAAAAATAGTTATTAATTTAATAAGCCTTTCGTGAAAGCTCATCCCGTCTGTGGATGAGATTTAATGAAAAATGAGAAGGCTGCCTGGGCTCTTCGCCTGCCCCGCCAACCTTAAGGTTGGACGGGCAGCCCTGTCAAATTGCTAATTAGTTTATTAATGGTTTTCACAGGCCTTTGACAGTTCGGCCGCGCGCCCACCGAGCGAAAGATCGGAATGATGAGCGGTGACGTTGGGACGCATGTCCTTCGTCACCGTGCTTCATTTTATGCGCCAGCATGTCGGACCCGCCCCCACTCGCCAAAAAGAAAATTCTGCCCAATGTATTCAGATGAAATCCCTTTTCCAGCTATTTTGGAAGATACATTAACCTGCAAAATGAAGCACTCTCTCAATGTATGGAAGGTATATACTAAGCAACGCTTTGCTGCAGGTACATCTTGCTGTCTTTAAAATAGTTTTATAATATTGAACTCATTATTTCTTAGGGCAAATAAAAGATTGTCTTTCAAATGTATGCATCCGACAGACCAGAACCAATGTAGCCAGTCACTTTTATTAGGGACAGAATTTCACCCATATCGGGTGGGCTCGAGTCGGAAAGCTGACCACTGCCTGCGATTGGGGCTGGAAGGCAATTTCCTGCTGGTGGGCCAAATAAGGCTCACCCAGCGTGAAACGCGAACGACAACTCTCAGTGCTGCCTGTGCGGTGGAGGTGGGGGGTTGTGTGGAAGTGCAAGTAGGGTGAGTGTCATTTGAAAATCTCTCTGAGGCACAGAGCTGCCTCAGGGAGATGAGAAGATTTTTTAAAAAAATAATGATTTTATAAATGCCATAAAACATGTCCCCTGATATGACTCTGTCACATGAGCAGGGACATATTATTAATGAAAAAAATAAAGTTTTCATTTTATTTTTATTTGCTTTTGGAAACCTCATCCCACCTCTGGATGAGGTTTCCAAAAAAGTGCAAAGGCCTCTTGGCCTTTCACCTGCCCATCAACCATAAGGTTGGAAAGGCAGTGAAAAATTTCTTTTAATTAACTTTTTAATGGCCTTTTAATTGTTGGCGGGCGCGCTGCCAGCTCCAGTACACACCCACTGACCGAAATATCACGCGAGTGTCTGATGATGTCGGGACGCTTGCCTGACGCCATCGAGCATCATTTTACACTCGGTCGAATTGGGCGCGCGTCTGTCCAAGTTAAAAATTTTACCCGAGGGGCAAAATTTTGTCTTCAGTGTGTGCAGGCGGGCCCCGCTCACTGATGAGTGCATCCTGACAGCACCGCGCATCATTCCGATCTTTCGTTCGGTGGGTGCGCACCAGAGGAGGCTGTGCGCCTGCAAAGGCCTGTTAAGGCCATTAACAAACCAATTAAGGTTGGCGGGCAGACAAAGAGCCAAAGTGGCCTTCGCGTTTTGCATGGAACCTCATCCATGGGCAGGATGAGGTTTCATGAAGGTTTTATTAAATTAATAAATATTTTTTAAACATTTCATAAACTTAACCCAGCTCATGTGACACTGTCACATGAGGGGACATGTGTAAATGATTTTTAACTTATTTTATTTTAAACTTTAAGTCTGAACTTAATTTCCCTGAGGCAGCTCCCTGCTCAGGGAGATTGCTGCGCTCTTTCACATGCATGTGCAAAAGAGCGCAGGCCCTGACTCTCCCTCCTGCCCCTGCCCCCACAGGTAGTACTGAGCGCTACTGGGTACACTTCACACTGAGCAGGCCTTAACTTGCTCACCCACATAAAATGGTGATGTGTAGTCGATTGTATGTGGTGACTGGCTCCATGCCCACTCCCGACCAGCCAACCCGACGGGCAGAAGATTCTGCCCTAGAAGTTTTCTGAGGAAAAATATTTTTACTTAAATTCAACAGCATTAGATGAATTAAGAATCAATATAACTTATTTTGTTTTTCTTCAAAAAAACATAATTTGAAAAACTGGAAATATAGAGAATGCAACATTTGACAACCCATCTTAATGGAAATTCAGGTGTAACTATTGTTCTTTCCATTCTAACACTATCATGGATTTTGTGGCACTCATCCAAATGACCACTGTCCCTGAAGAGCCATTTACATCGTATCTAGCTCTGTTCCAGCTTTGGCAGCTGGCACCAAAACTATATCATATATTACTACAAAAATCCATTAAAATGCCAACTAGAATAACCAATGGCGAATTCTCTAAATATAAAGAGGTTGGCATTTTATTTAATCTTATGCCCTAATGGGCAACAGTTTACTGGCAATAAATTGCATTGCTCCAGATAATGATATATATAAAGATTTAAACTTGGTAGCTTTAATTAAGCATATTACAGACTGTCAAGGTTCTAATGGTACTTTTGAGTAACCTTGCTCAAGCTAGCTGACACTTGGGATGCTAGCTTTGGATAGCTAGGTGTATCAGAAATTGCATTCTGGAAATCTCATGCAAAGCATGGCTCACCTTTGTTGCACTCCAGTGCCACTAACACACCGAAGAACAATACCACATGCAGATGATGTTGTTTGATCTCAACTCCAAAGCCTAGGACTTTTTTTTCTCCTCCTGGGCTTTCTTCCCATTTCTCACTTACTCTCCCAAAGCTACAGGTTCATCCCAGGGCAACAACTATACACACCAGCAGATTGCCAAAACTTAAACCAGGTGACTTTTCTTCATGTGCAAACCTAGTCTTAAGCCTTAGCAAATTGCTCAAATGTGAGCACAGATAATCACAAAGTCCATTTTTTGTCTACATTCAATATCTAAATGTGCATGTTTCCATTGGGGTAAATGAATATCAGTTAAGATGTACAGCACATAAAATAATTTTTGTGCCCCTCCCACCAACCTCCACTGAAACTACTGCAGTTGAGATAAGTTTACGACAAGGATCAATCTCAGATCTGCAAGGCTTAATATCATACCATATAGTGCATTAACCAACTCAATTATTGGGACTTCTCTCAATAGCTAGAAGATTGAAGCATTCATATAAAGAAAATATCAATTTTCACATAATGAAACATAATACCCTCCTCAGTAGCAAAAAATCTAGCCCTGTGTTTATAAATAGACAAATAAAGTTTGGTGAAGATAATTCTCCATTAAATATTTATTTCTATTGAGTACAGCAGGGACATGAAAGCTGTAAGCCTCTGTTAATCCTAGTCTTGACGACCGCAACCTGGTAATACTAAAAAGATTATTGTTAATTGAAAAATTAAACTCTGAAATGAACAACAAAATAAACGACACTCCAGTCATTCCATTCAACTCTGATAAGTTGCTTAATCACATACAGCCAGGCAAATGTATAAATAATTTGCCCCCTATATATTTGAATTTTCAGGGTATGATCACAAAAAATGCATTTGCTGTGGATTTCTTATACAAAAATGTAATCACATACTTGCGTTTTACTGCAATTAAAATTTTCCTACTGACAATCAGGCAAGTTTGGATAGATGCTGCCTTTGATGGTTTTACAACATGATGTTCAAAAATGAGGTGCAAGTGTTGGCCATTGATTCCCCAGATGCCTGCATGCCTTTAACATAAACCTGGTGGTTAAGTTGAAGGTAATAAATGCTCATGTGTATCAAAGCAAAATGATATTACCTGACCCTGACAAGTACATTGTCATGGTACAAATATCCAAAGGCAAGTGATGAAATCCTTAAAATATCAATACATCATGTGGTCAGCAATGAATACCTGCCATTGGAAGCAGCAGCATTCCACCACAATCAATTATATTTGTGTTGCAGAGGATAGGCATAAATGAATAGTCTGTCACTACTAGGTTAGGCTATCCCAGAATTTTTATTAGTATCACCAACTATGAGGCTGCTACAGCTGTTTAAGTACACATATCGTTTAAAACTTTACATGAAACTGTCAAGATGTGCATCATTATCCTAACAGTGCAGCACATGAGTGCCATGTATGCAAGGAAGTTGGGAACCTTGAGGGCAGATCTTAAAACAGGAAGTACATCTGTGATCCTTTCAATGGCACTATAGTACCAATATAACACCTGTGCTGTGACAGATATTTGTGACTTTTGCTAACACGCATCAATTCTCAACCTGTGGCTGCAGTTGCTCACAAAACAGGTATTTCAACCTTAGAATATAAAGGGAAGGAGAGGGAAGGTGCTAAATATAGACCAGGCACCTCCCTCTGATGAACAACAGAAAAGATTAGCTCAGCCTAGTACTCTTTAACCCACGTTGTCTCCTAGTGCAGAACTGGCAGTGGCTTGGGAGCAGGTTACAGCCTGTCGTCTTTGCTGGGCAATGATGTGATGAAAAGGAAAGATTACTTTAAAAATGGTGGAATCATAAGTGAAACATCATTATCACATATATATGACAACCAGCTCTTCTTATTAATGGTTCTCCTCATTAGGGCTACATCTCCTCAGACAGCTAAAATTTCTAATTTTAACTCCATTTGGGATAGTTTCTATTATAGCAGAAGTCTTTATTCACGAGAGAAAAAAGGTTTTGGAAATAAACACTCAGTCTGTCAGCATCTGAAGATTTAACACAATAAAGAGACTTTGTCTCCTTTTCTTATTTAGTTCTGATGAAGAAACTCTCCTTGTTAAGTCATTGTTGCTCTAGATTCATTATTAGACACACCGCATACTTCAGTATTTTCTGTTTTGACTTTAAACCTTGCCATAATGTGGCCCCATCGTATCACTCATTTTAAGGATTTGTTTTTTTAAAAAAATAAGTAATATTGTTTACTAATAGCAGCTGCCCAAATCATCACAAAGAATACACAATACAATGGAAAGAACTCAAAGATAGATGAGTTTGTTCAGGACTTCTTCATTTCTTTGCCCCATACATCAGGAAAATGCAGTGGTGAGCAATGTTCCAAAGCCATAGGTATCCATTAGCCTGACTCCAGTGCAAATCTTACTCTGAAAAGTGCTTTTTCGGCCAATTTTTGTGCCAAGAAAACAGATAAGCCATTGAGTTTGGCTTGCCACACACTTCATTTATAATAGTCCTCCAAAAACACAGAATTTTTTTTAAAAAATCCATAGCAATTTTGGCCCAGAAATTAAAACATGCACTGAATTTTCAATCACCAATCTGTGTAAGACATGCTTAAAATTTACAACATTTTTCCAGTTAACTATTTTTATATGTGACTTTAATGATCGACAGCAGAAAAATGCTTATGTTTCTGCCTGCTCATTCTATTTACAGATAAAGGTAGCCTACCCAGTAGACCAGGTTAAATAAACCAAATGCTGTGGGGAAAAAGATACGGGCATATGAGTCAACTTTGGTGACACGGATGTGTAGCCTCCCCTGCCTCCATGCTCCTGTGCGGCACTCATCAAAACAGCAAAAGAAACTGGTGCAGTCTTTGCCATCCAGACACTCGTATCCATACTCTTCATCCCGCTCTTGCAGGTGTGAGGCATTATTCATCTGGACAGCAGATGATCCAGGACGGATATCCACAGTAGGTGCCTATAATCATTTCAAGAAAAAAAAACTTTGGTTTGGTTATTTTGAAAAAAAGTAGTATACTCAAAAGAAGAATTGTGCGTCTCTATGCTCTTTTAGGATGGAGGATGCCATTGCCAAGAAAGGTGCCCAGTATCAAGCATTTTAAAATCTTGAGTGGTTTATGTTTGACACAGGATTAAACTTCCTCCATTGTACCCAGCAACGTGCCTTGTCCCCAAACTTTGAAGAAAACACATCACTGAAGGGTAATATCAAATTAATGCCAGAATATGTGATGCCTTGTAAGTCTAAGATGTGCATACGTGTCCACTAGAAAGAAGATTTCATTTGTGCCCTTACAGAGAGGACATTTATTCTTTCAATCTGGACATACTGAGGGAATGCTGTATTGTTAGAGATGCCAGGTGCCATCCTTTCAATGAGATGCCTTCTGTGTTAAATTCAAGTATTAATCAGTATCACTTGCTAAAGATGTGGCGATTACATCCAACGATTAGACAGCAAATTTTAAATTGTACGCACGCCTTCCAAATGCTGCCATTAACACTCCTCCCTTCCCAAGTTGGTTGGTGGGGTACCTGTAGACAGCCCCACTGCCATGATTTTATTTTGAAAGAATTTTTGCTAGTTATACAAGATCCACTGAAAAACAGAGTAAACGGGAATGTAGTACATCATGTTAAGCATTCATACATGAACTTCGCCAATCAAAAGTTATACTTTTTTAAACTTAAGTTATATGAGGTTGGTAACTACAATATCTTGAATCATGCATTCTGGATGATTGGAGCAGAGGGTACTTTTGTCCATAGGTTGAAAATGGGCCTGAAAATTGTAAACCAAATTAAGATGAAATAATAGGCTGAGTATATTGCAGAATTGCTTGAACAATAAAATTGGTGCAGTAACGCTGATCAGTGGTAAACTTATCAGATCTCTATCATAATACTTAAAAGAGATGAATTAGCTTTCTATGTTTAGCCTTCAAAGCCTGTTGAAGAGATGTAGAAAAAAAAGCAAATCGCATGTTTCATTTATGGATACTTAGTTTAATAACCCTCACACAATGTGAGGTTAATATGGCAGGTACAGATTGTCTATATCCCTGGCATTCTGCCTCCCACCATCTTAACCATTACGTACGGGAAGACTGCCTGCTTCAGAGAAGAAGGGGAGAAATATAAACAGGGAAGATGTAGCCTGATGACATCAGATACACATACAAAACACATACAAATTATATGCTTTAGGGATGGAAGAACTGTGAAGTATTATTGCGCAGTCCTATGATCCTAAAGACACTAGGACAAATGGGGAGTTGAATAGCCAACTATGTGCCACACAATCTTAGACCTGCCAAATAGACTGGGAGCTATGCCATGTCAATGGTCCTCAAAGTCACCACAGCCAAGCATTTTCATACCTCAGGATCCTTTCAATTTGTCTCGGGGAATATTGGTTGCAACTCCCAGTGTGCAGCTCACAGCTGCATTAAACAGGTGATCGATGCCTTCTTTGCAAAGGCCAAGGAGTTCATCACCTTCTGATTCAACAGTGAACAGCGGAAAGCTCTTGGTTTCATAACAGAACCTGGCTTCCCTAAAGCAGGGTGTGATTGACCGTACACTGGGCAATGAAAAAGAAAATTGAGCAACGTGTAAAATGGGCTGCCCTTCACCATCGCCTATTTTGCCCCATTGTCCGAAATGCATTTCACCTCCCATTTGTTCACCTCCCCATATGTCCCATTGTCTTTAGGGTCATAGGACTGTGCAACAATGCTTCACAATTCTCCCATCCCTAAAGCATACCATTTGTAGGTTTGTTAGTTGTAGTGGACAGACTGTGATATAATAGAAGTAATTCTGTAATCCTGTGTACCAAGTGGAAAAGATGTGCTTTCAGGAGCACAACTTGGTGATAAGGATGCAGTATAGCCTTGATTCTCCAACCTAATATACTTATGAATACAGCTTCCCACTAGGAATGAAGTACCCAGAATAAGCCTTATTGTGAAACTTAAACAACATACTATAACATTTTGAAATAAAATACAGAGGCTCTGAGCCTCCCAAGTGGATTTCAATCACAATTTGCAGTAATACTAAAATTTCATACAATGTATTCATTATAATGTCACACAGCCCAAGTAAAAAGCCGTTCCTACTTTCCTAAGCAATAAATGTCTTTTAGCAATGTTTTTAATTATAAAATGGATTGCTGATTTCAGACGTTATTAATAATAAGATAAAAGCTGAAGGTATCAAATTAGTTCTATCTAAAATTACAATTGAATGCAATTAGTAATATGAGATCAACTTAGATGAGAAAAGGTGATAATTCCCATTATCCATAGGAAGGGTAAGAGTTCAAGATGTTTTGGAAATTACGGATTGATCTGACCTGATTGATAGTTGTGATAAGAGTTTCTGGAAAATCAGCAGGAAAAAAGCAAATTAATTGCGGGGACTGACCAAGTAGAGAAAGATTCAATAGAGAACAGAAGTTCCGAATGTTTATTCTTAGGAATGCTCATCACCCCAAGGAAGTCCATTCACTGAACTAAGTAGAGTGGTTAAGTATTTTATGCATATGTCAAGAGAATTTGTATTTACTTCTTCTAAGTCATTTCTGGTATTCTCTCAATTGTTAAGACTATAAGACCATAAGACATAGGAGCAAAAATTAGGCCATTTAGCCCATCGAGTCTGCTCTGCCATTCAATCATGGCTGATAAGTTTCTCAACCCCATTCTCCCGCCTTCTCCCCATTAAGATCTGCCCATAATCTCTTTTTTGCAGTTTAAGCTGGAGAAAATCTTCTTTATCAGTTCCTCCTGTTTTAAAATCACTACTTTTAGCCATGAGGCCCATTAGAATAATGCAGTTTCACCAAGTATGATCCATTTATCCATATACATGCTTTTCCAGGAAGTGATGAGTAGGAGGTAGGTATCATTAATGCAAACATACATAGGTGATGTATTGTTTTTGTCCAGTTATACAGATTAGAATTCCTCGCTGCTATATAACAAAGCATAGTAACAGAAGGAAGACACTAAAAGATCACTTACATTTCATTCTGTACCTGCCTCAAACTCGCCAGAGCCAACAATTTCACAATAGCTTCTTCAAATTATATTCGCACTTTGACCTCCTAGTGGTTAAGAGTCAAGTTTTTATGACACCTCTGACAAGATTGTGAATGGGCCATTGACTCTCATCTTGATTTCTCTCAGATCTGTATCAGATTGGCTTAATTAACAGCACTCTTGCCTCTAAATCAGAAGATGGTTGGTTGAAGCCCAATGCTTTAACGTGTAGTCTAGGTTATCATTGAACTGTAAGTAGAAGGAACTTTGTTATGAGATGTCCAGCTGAGGTCCTGTCTATTTCTTCTGGTGATTCAGATGGATGTTAAAGGACTCACAGTACTATTCAAAAAAAGTAGTGTTTTCCTCCTGGTCTGGACAACATTCTTCCTACACCCACTACCAAAAAAGGTATCTCGTTGCTGTTTGGAATATCTCACTGTGTTCACTAGCTGTTGTATTTACCTACAGCAAAATAGCAATTGCACTTCAATGGAAACTTGTGTATGTGAAATGATTTGAGCCAACTTATATTTAAGTGGTGCACTTAACACAGAAAAATATCCCAGAGCATTTTTGGGACTAATGAGTGTTCCTGAAAGTAAACATTCTGGATCTGCTATTTTCTATGGAATATTTCTCCACTTGGCCTGTCCCCTATGATGGATTTGCTTTAGATAGGAATTTGGAGGGATGTGAAGAGACAAAGGGAATCCTAAGTATGAAACCTAGCAGCTAAACACACAGCCACAAATAGTGAAGTAATCTAAGATGGATCAGCAATCAGTGGAATAAGATAGTTCAAGGGAATTGTAGGAGTGGAAGAGGTTATAAATACAGTGAGTAGGTGATTCTCACACAGATGAGAATTATCAACTTGAAATGTTATGGACTAGGTTGGGTGGGGGAGCCACCATAGGTCAATGAGGACAGGAGAAATGAGCAAGCAGGACTTGGTGCAGGATAGCAAATAGGGAACAAAGTTCTAGGTGAACTGAAGTGTTGGATCAAATGTCCTGGTGAAAAAGACATGAAAAATGGTTTCAGTGGCAGATGGATTGAGTTCATGTGGGGAGGAATGACACAAAGGAGGTGGAAGTAGGTGCTTTTTGTGATATGGAAATGTAAGGTAAGGAACAAGCTTAGGATAAAACAAGGTGGTGAGACTGCAAATGTCTAGGTCAGCCGAAGTCAATGGCAATTGATGGAGTTGATGGAAACAGAAGGACTTTGTGCTGGAGCTGAAACTATTGGTTTGGTTCTTCCTGTTATTTAGCTGACAGCACAAAGCTAGAGAAGGGGATAAAAGAGGTGTTTGAGCTATGTATTATCATTGTATATGTAGAAGTTGATTCCTATGTCTGCAACTGATGTTGCCAAGGGGTAGCATGTAAAGGAGGAAGTATTAAGAAGAGTATTAAGAAGAGAAGCATTGGACATTTCCACTTTAGCAGAGCTGGAGTAGGAAGAGTAAATAATTCCTAGAGATGCTTTAGTGACAGTCACTTGATTCACATTGGGACCAAGCAAATGCACTCCCACTGAGCTAGACAATAAGGGCTGTGAGGTTTCCAATCAGCTCATTTTGAATTAATGATCAGTTCAATGTTTATAGCAGGTCCGGATGTTTATTTCCTTCCTATTAAGCTGCTACACAGCAGAAATCAAAAGTGTGTTTTGTAAGGTTCTCGAAACTACACAAGCAATAACTGTCATGGGGTTGCTTAGAGGAAATGTGTTCCTAAATTCTTTGCCACTTGTGACCAATTCTTATGATCAAGTCATAAGAGATAAAAGCTGCCCAAGTCCTTTTATCTAACCCAGAATTCATTTGAGGTACCTGTTTCCCAACCTGTCAGCAACTCACCAGGGTTACCAAGGTGAGTGCACAGCGGGAAGTGAAACTGACAAGCTGGGAAGGCCAGAAACTGAGAGGCTACTGTGCAAAGCACTCCTTCTTTCAAAGATTGCTCTCACTGCTTGACAGGTGATTGCTAATTTCTTAGACATGGAAGCCGCTTCACTTGTCTAGTACTTTACTCATCTGCAGCTGCACTTCTTTGCAGCCTGTCTTCGCCACAGCTCTCAAACAGCATATGCAACCCACTTTGCACCTCTGATAAGAACAGGAGTCATACAACTGTCACCAGCTCAGCAACAGCAAGAACGATACCAGCAGTACCACCAGTTGCCTTCTCCTCAGTGACATGCTCCTTCATAGGGCAGAGGGGAGGACGCCAAGATCCAGCTGGAAAGAGGTGACACCTCTAACACAGAGTCAACAGGCAGAGGACAGCTCTATCACCATGTCTGAGCACCAGTGTTTCAGGCTCTCACGGCAGGTCACTTCTGACATCTACAGCCTCCTGGAATAAGATCTCCTTCCCAGTGCAGCAGGTGGGCATGCATTACCAATGGCCACCAAAGTGTTTCTCACTGTAATGCCACCACTTGCTGAATCTCTTTTTCTCTCCTCTGAAGGAGCATGTGGTTGAGGAGGAGGTTGCTGGTACTGCTGCTGGTATTGCTCCTGCTGCTGCTGGAGCTATTGGCAGTGGTGTGACTTCTACCCTCATCAGAGGTGCAAGGTGGAGCTGCAGAATTGTTTGAAAGCTGTGGTGAAGGCAGGCAACAAGGAAGTGCTACTTGACAAGTTGTGTGCTCTTTTCTCCTGCAAAGAGAGAAAGCAGAGGGGTGTTGGTTCATAATGGCATGTGTGGAGAGGAACAAAGGACAATATTTGTGCATCCCTCACTGTGAGGGATGGGAGTGAGAGGGCAATAGGATGAGTGTTACTGGTGACTCCTTGGATGGGGATGTGAGAAGGTCCCTGGAGAGAGACAAATGAGTGGAGCTGCAAGGTGTATTGTTCTGAGGAGTGTTGTGCAGGGGAATGGTGGGAAAATCAGAGTGTGGGGCTTGACACCTGAAAATATTAGGCCAATCACCTTTCCTATTCTCATGATCTTCTGGGTGCACTCTCTCTAGTTGGAGTATCAACACTTCTGCTGTTTACTTCTTGGCCACTTCCATCTGTGTCTGTTTGGTTGGAGAGGTTGTCCTCTTCCTCCCATCTTTGGGAGAGTTCACTTCACTGCAGCATCACAAATCCCACATCAGGACCTCCTGAGAAGAGTGAGAGATCCAGGGAACAGCCCTCCCAGGTCTCCTCACAGTTCCCTGACTGCTGTAGTCTCAAAACTCCATGTGCTGGTGAGCTCTTGTGACCCATGTCCCATTATTTAGAAATTTTTCCTTGACAGGATGGACACATCATCCCACTCACCTCCCCAACCCGGAAGCAGAATTTGAATGTTGTGGCTGAGTTAAAGAGCCACAGCTAAAAACCACCCTTTTGTGAATCGGGTTCCCATTCTGGCAGGGACTAAATCCAGAAAATTGCACCCGAAATTTCCAAAATCTTATTATTTGTTGTGATTGTTTGGCAACTAACTTTTAATTTCTAGTTAGAATATTTTGAATAGTTTAAACTGCCTGTCTCACCTAGAAAAGAGATGATGCAATCTTAGTCAAAAACACACATGTGGATTTTAATTTGGCCACCCAGCCTGAAAAATGGCCTTCAAGGTCAGTCCCTGTTATAGAAACCAGGCAGTTTTATTTGTGGAAATGAAAATTATCCAGTTTCTGTAATGGATTGTTGATCCAGAATGCAAGTTTTATGCCCTTGCAGCAAGTTGAAATTCTACTCTACAGTTTTTCTTTTTGAGCTAAATAGAAAGAAAATCAAATGGGTTATATAAAGGATGAATGACCCATTCCACCAGATTACCACCCAGGCGGTAAAGACAAAAATAAACCTCATTATATCGTAAGGTATCACCCATTGCTCTTTCCATAGCCCCTAGAAGAAGTACATCATAGAGATTTGTTTATGTGCCACGTCTTTCAAAATCTAAGCTTTTGTAATAATGACACAACTAAAAGACTGGGACAATGATTTTGATTGTTTCTGTGAAGTGAGTGATTTGATTAAATGGTTCAGAGTGCAAAAGGAGATTAACGACCTTGGAACATTAGAGATTATGGACTGATAAAAGTCAATCAACCCAATTTAGGTATGTGAAGTTGAAGAAAAAAAAATCTTTTAAAGGGATATTATTGGTTTATAAAATTTAATAAAATATTTTTAAATTAATAAATGGGATCAAATATAACCCTGAGTCTATTCCCAGCATAATATTTATTATTCTATAATAATGGACAATCATTACATTATTTATCATGCTGATTGAGGCAAACAACACTGACAGGATTTCCCAAATGACAAAATTCTGGCAATTCTCTCTAACTTCTGAAAGCAATGACTTCCAGGTTTTTGAACTGGCATTTAACCCAAATCCAGTGATTCCACAAATGCCATTCTTATGGTTAGAATGGGATTGAACTATAATCTTACATAGGGCACGTGAAACTCTATGATAATATTTGCCTCTACAATCTTGAATCTAATTCACAACTATTTGCCTAGCTTCTTTATAAAAGAGCTAATTGATTTATTAACTGGTTCTGACAGGAGTTTATTCCATAAAGTTTATGGTTGCAGGCATTGGATTGTAATCCCTGAAGCAAGTGCCTTTGTTTCTTAAAGAATATAATGATTATTTCTTCAAATTCTGTTGTTAACATGAAATGAAATTATGATGGAAATTTTGGTCTGTTCAAACACATCTTATTGCACAGTGACACAAGAAGTGATGCTTGCCACTTTGCTTGCATGGTGACTATATGGGATTTGCTGCAGTCAAAGCATTTTATATAGTTCTTAGCCTATATAACCTGTTGCTAGGAATGCACCAGAGAATGGATGGGCATTTTGCATCAGCAGCGCTTTAAGAGACACTGGTAAATACAAAAGGAAATGGGTAGTTAATGTAAGAAGCTGCATAAAGCAACAAAAATGTGATTTGCCTTTAAAAGGCTGTAAAGATGTAGAATAAGTGCTGTGACGATTCCATGAGCTGTTTGTACCATCATTAAAAAAATCTGATTGTCAAAACTAGCTAGCGATCCATAGTGTTTTTGTCTGCACAAATCCCACTGGCAGTAGAAATGCATAAGGCAGAAAACCAACCCTATCACTTTATCACTCTTTCACTATATGTATTAAAAATAAAACATTCTCAACATTGAAGGAGTACAATCTTCCCACCATGCATAAAATGGAGAATATATTGAATTCATCTTTATCATCATGGTCCTCCACTTCAGAACAATTTTCAGAGAATATTTTAATTTGAAATGAAATGTACTGAAACAAGTTTGAAAACTGCAAATTACATAATTATCATTTAATTAAAAATATTTCTTAAATGTGTTAAGTTGATCTTAGGCTAGTTTAATTGTTCGTGCTGCCACCGAAAGCCAGGCTTGAAACAATTGTAAAATTATGCAAAAATTGCACATGGCCTGGTATGTCCTTAACTAAACCATTATTAATATTGTATTGAAATGGATGTAGGCATATTTCAGTTAAAAAGCAAATAGTAGTTGGGACTTAAATGAGAATTTACTCCATAATATCCATCTCCTGCTCATCTTTCACAGATCCCTTTCCTTTTCTAGGCATTTCCAAAATTCTCTAGATTCTGCAAAGGTCTCATCAGTTTGGAAAATAGCAAATGTAACTCTTCTATTCAAGAAAGGAGGGAAACAGAGAGTAGGAAACTACAGGCCAATTAGCCTAACATCTGCCATAGGGAAAACGCTGGAGTCAATTATTAAGGAGGTTATAGCAGGGCACTTAGAAAATCTCAATTTAATCAGGCAGAATCAACATGGTTTTGTGAAAGGAAAATCATGTTTGAATAATTTATTGGAGTTCTTTGAGGAAGTAACAAGCAACGTTGCTAAAGGGGAATCTGCAGATGTAGTGTACTTGGATTTCTAGAAAGAATTTGACAAGGTGCAACATCAAAGGTTACTACACAAAATAACAGCTCATAATATAGGGGTTAACGTATTAGCATGGATTCAGAATTGGCTATCTAACAGGAAACAGTCGGCATAAAAAGGTTATTTTTGGATTAGCAAGATGTAAAGAATAGAGTGCCACAGAGATCAGTGCTGGTGCCCCTCAAAGATTTACAATCTATATCAATGGCTTGGATGAAGGAACTGAATGTATGATTGCTACATTTGCTGATGAAATGAAGATGGGTAGGAGAGTAAGTTGTGGAGAGAATGTAAGGAATCTGTAAAGGCTTAGATAAGTTAAATGAGTGGGCAAAAGTTTGGCTGATGGAGCATAACGTAGGAAAATGTGAACTTATCCACTTTGACAGGAAGAATAGAAAAACAGCATTTTATTTAAATGGAGAGAGACTGTAGAACTCTGTAGTACATAGGGATCTGTGTGTCCTGGTACAGGAATCACACAAAGTTAATATGCAGGTACAGCAAATGATTAGGAAGGCAAAAGGAATGTTTGCATTTGTTGTAAGGGAAATGGAATATAAAGGTAGGGATGTTTTGCTACGGTTGTACAGTACATTGATGAGACCACATCTAGAGTAATGTGTGCAATTTTGGTTTCCTTATTTAAGAAAGGACATGATTGCATTCGAAGCAGTTCAGAGGAGGTTCACTCAACTCATTCCTGCAATGAAGCGTATCCATTGGAGGTTAGAAGAATGAAGGTATGGCCAGGATATTTCAGATGGCGGGGTTTCCTGTCCCACCATCCAGAGAATCGGTGGGGAACATATCCCAGCTGACTCTGCCTGGCCTGCAGCCATTTCATGCTCAAATGGGCATCAATTGGCTGCAAGCGGGACTTCTGCCCCTCATTCGGGAGAAGTCTCATTGGCCAGCACTCTCTAGTCCTTACAGCAACAGAAGCTGCAGTGGACAGAAGAGGAACTTCCTGAAGACATCGGAGCCCAAATCCTGGGATTGGGCTGGAAGGTAAGTTTTTGGGGTCTCAGGGCAGGACAGGGTGGTAGAGAAGGCCTGGAAGGGATTGGGGTGATTGGGGTGTCGGGGAAGAGGCCGGGTGTTGGAGGATGGGGGAGGAAGGTCCAGTGGCCACCTGACCTTACAGGGTTGTTGGCAGAGTTGGGTGGGGGGGGTGGGGGGATGCAAAGCTAGAAGGGGGCTTCTGATGGAGGTGCACCCTCAGACCCCTTCCCACCCAAGGCCTAAAGCCGATCATTTTCGGGTTCCCCCCACACCCGGGAAATCCTCCTGAAAGCCTGGAAATTGGGGCTGGAAATGGTCCTTAATTGGCAATTAATGGCCACTTAAGGGTTTCAATTGGGGCAAGATGGACACCCATCCCAACATAAAATTACTGAGAGGTTGGGGTGGGTAGGAACCCAGCAGGAAGCCCATTCATTCTATTTCACGCTTGCTCGCGCACCATCTAAAAACCCACCAGCGGCAAAGTGTGAAATTCAGGCCGTGATCTTATTGAAACATATAAGATCCTGAGGGGGCTTGACAGGGTGGATGCTAAAAGGATGTTTCCATTGTGGGAGAGATGAGAATTAGAGGACACAGTTTAAAAATAAGGCGTCTTTTGACTCTGCTGTTGATTAAGGTTGTAAAGAGGTGGGAGTTTCATAAATACATCTAGACAGGGGTTTCTTAACAAAAACAGAATTACCAGGAAAAACTCAGCAGGTCTGGCAGCATCGGCGGAGAAGAGAAGAGTTGACGTTTCGAGTCCTCATGACCCTTCGACAGAACTTGAGTTCGAGTCCCATGTTGTATGAACTTCAATGTGGTTTTAATGGGCAGATCCAAAGTTCTACCCACTATTCAAAATGCCAACCATTTGGGTAAGATTTTTTCGTGTTGGTTTACAATGACCACAGGAAATAACCACACAGTGAGGGGAAAGAGAATGGTGATGAGAGATAGAAGAATGTTCAGCTGCAGTGCTAGACATGTATTCACAAAGATATACACAGAGATAGGAAAAACACTTGCATGATTTAAGAGAAGAATGAAGTTGCATTTATGTGACACCATCAATGTTCAGATAGCTGTACTTGGGTTTGAAAACATGTTGCATAGATAATAGCAAGTTTGGCTAGTCTGTCCTGTTCTGTCAGCTATTAAAGGTGTACATCAGAAGGAGAAAGAAGTAAAACTGAGCAAATGACCTTCAATTATACTGAACCCCTCTTCAAAAGGGGAAGGCATTTTTCCTTGTGATATTAATAACATCAACTCATTGGTGAATATGTTAACAAAAACAGACTATATCTCTGGCAAAAAGGACACACATTCAAACAATAAACATTGTTCTATAAACAAACATACATTCTAAAATTAAATATATTTATTTTTATTGTAAAAATAAATATAAAGTACCTTTGATGAAAACATCCGAAGAAGCTTTTTTTTTTCAGAAACAAAACAGAATAAAAATATTTAATGAAAGCTTAAAGGGACATATTATGAACAAAATGCAAATGAAATCTTGAAATACAGTAGAAGGGAGTGTCGGCCCAACTCAAAGAATCAACAAGTAGTAAGAAACTCAGTGTAGAACAGGACACAGAGATCCATGCTGAATAACCTAGTACATTCATTGATGGACTACATTGAGGGCATTTGGAATTGAATGCCCAGATGAGAATCATAGTTCCTTAAAATGCATCTTAATATTTATACAGTGCATAAATAATTTTCCTTATCTTTTATTCTTGGTTTTGGTTAATAAACTTGTAAAAGTTATTTAAAATGCATTGATTGAAAAGTATGATGGTATGATTAACACAATTATTTGGTTACAATGAACTGCCAACAAGTACATTGGTTAATTCTCATGTCAAAGATTGTAAAAACTGGTTAAGGTCTAACGAAGGGTTTGGTAGACATGTAAGCATGAAACAGAATCAGAATGTAATGGGAGCAAATTTTAACAATGCAGGCTTTGCATTTTCTCATGGTGATCCAAGGTTAGGTCACTAAAATGCTGCAGAAAAGGATGAACCAATCATTTAATCAAATGATCACATTTAGTAAAATAGATTGCACTTTCGTTCTAAATGGAAAAAGAAGAAGGGTTCATGGAGGCCAAAATGTGCCGTATTTATGCCCAAAGGAAATTTCCCTTCCAAATACATGCTATATTTCAGCACAGCTACCTATATTTCTTCTAAAAAATAAAGAGCAGTGTTACAATCTTTGAAAGAGACAGTGCTACAGCAAAAGCTATGACAAATCTTTTGAAGAAGTGCTTCCATGCCTTACATTTATTGTGGTGCATAGTTTTATCACATTTGTAAATCCAACATGAACAATTGCATCTAAGAATATTATTACGATAAGGGTACATACTCGATTCTTCTTCTTCTTGTCCTTGTCTTTACTGGGCTTTCTGTTACTGACAAAATAGTGCAAGGTCCCATATTCAATCAGTGCAGCAAACACAAAGATAAAGCAAACAGACACAAAGAGGTCCATGGCGGTCACATATGAAACCTTGGGCAGGGATTTACGAGCGATCGTGCTCAGTGTGGTCATAGTCAGGACGGTTGTGATGCCTGCAATGAAAGTAAGACCATGAAAAAAAAAGATATGTGATCAAGCTCCCTAATTCATTATTTGAAACTATAACTTGCTCCAGAGAAATAGATGATGAAAGGTTTCATGCATTTGTACCTTTCACTTTTGCATTAACATTTCCTTGATTCTAAACAAATAGCATTTTATTGAACTTAAATATACCCCATCATTTTTTTTTAGAAAGACACATCATCGAGCAAATAATTTCAATCTCATGAAACTAAAATTGATACGCTGCTGTTGTTGTGCAAGAGAATGGTCCCTCCTTAATATATATTGGCTTGGATTTAGTGGCGAGGCAACAGCTCTTGTTGCTGATTTGAAGCAAGGGTGGCATAGATTTTACCTTTCCTGGCATTAATTTGAATCTGGCACCGGGCATCCAGCAACAGCAACGTTAACAAGCAGAGGAAGTAGCAAATCACACTGAAGAATTCTCACAGACAACAAACCAGGAAGCAAAATGCACTGATTATCCTTCATTTTTTATAAATTTTATAGAGAGAAAAATAAAGGCTGGGGGACACACAATGAGAAATGGAAATATTGTAAACAAACTTTAAAAATATTTTTAGTTATATGTGAAAACCATAGAATTTTTATCAGGATGGAAAATTTTGACATTATACAAATATAACATTAGTTTACTGGGACCGGAGAGATCTCTCAGCAGTAGTTATGACTCGGTACAGCATTAAATCGCAGTTAGGCCTCATTAATAAGGCACAACATTTTGGGGGTTTTAACATCGATACTGTAGCGTAAAAAGAGAATTTCTTGTCAGTTCAGTAATTTCTAACTGATTTCCATCTGTGGGAACTTTAATAGCGTACCCTATGGAGGAACAGAAAACCACTGACAACAATTTCTGGATTGTTGTGGATGCCGTAAGTTGCAGTCAATTTCATAACTGTAATGACGACAAACACTGACAGTTTCAAAATCAATACAACTGCCAAATCCAGGTCATCGTAAAATGAGGTCCTCTAAGAACAGAGGCTGCTCAGATGTGACACGAGTGATAACTAAAAAAAACAAGTAGTTTACTTAAGACAAATGGGCAAGAAATTGGGCTCAGTGGCACTTGTTTTTAGGCACAATGTGGCATCCAAGTGCCCAAAAAATGGTGCACAATTTGGAAGAGAAAGGGAAGTGTGCTGGATGCTGCCTTGGTAAGGGGGTTTACATGTTTCAACCTAATGACCACTGGCAGCATGCAGAGCAGAGGCCCAGTGAGCCTGCACCCAAACAGAGAGAGTGAAAGAACACTGTCACCCAGTGAGCCTGCACCCAGACAGAAAGAACACTGTCACCCAGTGAGCCTGCACCCAGACAGAAAGAACACTGTCATCCAGTGAACCTGCACCCGGACAGAGAGAGAGAAAGAACACTGTCACCCAGTGAGCCTGCACCCAGACAGAAAGAACACTGTCACCCAGTGAGCCTGCACCCAGACAGAGAGGGAGAAAGAACACTGTCACCCAGTGAGCTTGCACCCAGACAGAGAAAGAAAACTGTCACCCAGTGAGCTTGCACCTAGACAGACAGAGAGAGAGAGAGAACACTGTCACCCAGTGAGCTTGCACCCAGACAGAAAGGGAGAAAGAACACTGTCACCCAGTGAGCCTGAACCCAGACAGAGAAAGAACACTGTCACCTAATGAGCCTGCACCCAGAGAGAGAGAGAACACTGTCACCCAGTGAGCCTGCACCCAGACAGAGAGGGAGAAAAAACACTGTCACCTAATGAGCCTGCACCCAGAGAGAGAGAGAGAGAACACTGTCACCCAGTGAGCCTGCAACCAGACAGAGAGGGAGAAAGAACACTGTCACCCAGTGAGTCTGCACCCAGAGAGAGAAAGAACACTGTCACCCAGTGAACCTGCACCCAGACAGAGAGGGAGAAAGAACACTGTCACCCAGTGAGCCTGCACCCAGACAGAGAGGGAGAAAGAACACTGTCTCCCAGTGAGCATGCAGACAGACAGAGAAAGAACACTGTCACCCAGTGAGCCTGCACCCAGACAGAGAGGGAGAAAGAACACTGTCTCCCAGTGAGCTTGCACCCAGACAGAGAAAGAACACTGTCACCCAGTGAGCCTGCACCCAGACAGAGAAAGAACACTGTCACCAAGTGAGCCTGCATCCAGATAGAGGAAGAACACTGTCACCCAGTGAGCTTGCACCTAGACAGAGGGAGAGAGAACACTGTCACCCAGTGAGCCTGCACCCAGATAGAGAAAGAACACTGTCACCCAGTGAGCCTGCACCCAGATAGAGAAAGAAAACTGTCACCCAGTGAGCCTGCACCCAGAGAGAGAGAGAGAGAGAGAGAGAACACCATCACCTAATGAGCCTGCACCCAGAGAGAGTAAGAACACCATCACCCAGTGAGCCTGCACCCACAGAGAGAGAGAGAGAAAGAACACTGTCACCCAGTAAGCCTGCACCCACAGAGAGAGAGAGAACACTGTCACCCAGTGAGCCTGCACCCACAGAGAGAGAGAGAGAGAGAACACTGTCACCCAGTGAGCCTGCACCCACAGAGAGAGAGAAAGAACACTGTCACCCGGTGAGCCTGCACCCACAGAGAGAGAGAGAACACTGTCACCCAGTGAGCCTGCACCCACAGAGAGAGAGAGAGAGAACACTGTCATCCAGTGAGCCTGCACCCAGAGAGAGAGAGAGAACACTGTCACCCAGTGAGCTTGCACCTAGACAGAGGGAGAGAGAACACTGTCACCCAGTGAGCCTGCACCCAGATAGAGAAAGAACACTGTCACCCAGTGAGCCTGCACCCAGATAGAGAAAGAAAACTGTCACCCAGTGAGCCTGCACCCAGAGAGAGAGAGAGAGAGAGAACACCATCACCTAATGAGCCTGCACCCAGAGAGAGTAAGAACACCATCACCCAGTGAGCCTGCACCCACAGAGAGAGAGAGAGAAAGAACACTGTCACCCAGTAAGCCTGCACCCACAGAGAGAGAGAGAACACTGTCACCCAGTGAGCCTGCACCCACAGAGAGAGAGAGAAAGAACACTGCCACCCAGTGAGCCTGCACCCACAGAGAGACAGAGAGAGAGAACACTGTCACCCAGTGAGCCTGCACCCACAGAGAGAGAGAAAGAACACTGTCACCCGGTGAGCCTGCACCCACAGAGAGAGAGAGAACACTGTCACCCAGTGAGCCTGCACCCACAGAGAGAGAGAGAGAGAACACTGTCATCCAGTGAGCCTGCACCCAGAGAGAGAGAGAGAACACTGTCACCCAGTGAGCCTGCACCCACAGAGAGAAAGAACACTGTCACCCAGTGAGCCTGCACCCACAGAGAGAGAGAGAGAGAACACTGTCACCCAGTGAGCCTGCACCCAGACACAGAGAGAGAAAGAACAGAAACCCAGTGAGCCCGCACCCAGACAGAGAGAGAGAACACTGTCACCCAGTGAGCCTGCACCCACAGAGAGAGAGAGAGAGAGAATACTGTCATCCAGTGAGCCTGCACCCACAGAGAGAGAGAGAGAGAAAGAACACTGTCACCCAGTGAGCCAGCACCCACAGAGAGAGAGAGAGAACACTGTCACCCAGTGAGCCTGCACCCAGAGAGAGAGAGAGAACACTGTCACCCAGTGAGCCTGCACCCAGAGAGAGACAGAACACTGTCACCCAGTGAGCCTGCACCCATAGAGAGAGAGAGAAAGAACACTGTCACCCAGTGAGCCTGCACCCAGAGAGAGAGAGAGAGAGAGATAACACTGTCACCCAGTGAGCCTGCACCCACAGAGAGAGCGAGAGAGAACACTGTCACCCAGTGAGCCTGCACCCACAAAGAGAGAGAGAGAGAACACTGTCACCCAGTGAGCCTGCACCCACAGAGAGAGAGAGAGAGAGAGAGAACACTGTCACCCAGTGAGCCTGCACCCAGAGAGAGAGACAGAGAACACTGTCACCCAGTGAGCCTGCACCCACGGAGAGAGAGAGAGAGAGAGAACACTGTCACCCAGTGAGCCTGCACCCACACAGAGAGAGAGAGAGAACACTTTCACCCAGTGAGCCTGCACCCACAGAGAGAGAGAGAGAGAGAACACTGTCACCCAGTGAGCCTGCACCCACAGAGAGAGAGAGAACACTGTCACCCAGTGAGCCTGCACCCAGAGAGAGAGAGAGAGAACACTGTCACCCAGTGAGCCTGCACCCACAGAGAGAGAGAGAGAGAGAAAACTGTCACCCAGTGAGCCTGCACCCACAGAGAGAGAGAGAGAGAACACTGTCACCCAGTGAACCTGCACCCACAGAGAGAGAGAGAGAACACTGTCACCCAGTGAGCCTGCACCCACAGAGAGAGAGAGAGAGAGAGAGAACACTGTCATCCAGTGAGCCTGCACCCACAGAGAGAGAGAACACTGTCACCCAGTGAGCCTGCACCCACAGAGAGAGAGAGAGAGAAAGAACACTGTCACCCAGTGAGCCTGCACCCACAGAGAGAGAGAGAACACTGCCACCCAGTGAGCCTGCACCCAGACAGAGAGGGAGAAAGAACACTGTCACCCAGTGAGCCTGCACCCAGAGAAAGAACACTGTCACCCAGTGAGCTTGCACCCAGAGAGAGAGAGAGAACACTGTTACCCAGTGAGCTTGCACCTAGGCAGAGAGAGAAAAAGAACACCGTCACCCAGTGAGCCAGCACCCAGACAGAGAGGGAGAAAGAACACTGTCTCCCAGTGAGCTTACACCCAGACAGAGAAAGAACACTGTCACCCAGTGAGCCTGCACCCAGACAGAGAGGGAGAAAGAACACTGTCTCCCAGTGAGCTTGCACCCAGACAGAGAAAGAACACTGTCACCCAGTGAGCCTGCACCCAGACAGAGAAAGAACACTGTCACCAAGTGAGCCTGCATCCAGATAGAAGAAGAACACTGTCACCCAGTGAGCTTGCACCTAGACAGAGGGAGAGAGAACACTGTCACCCAGTGAGCCTGCACCCAGATAGAGAAAGAACACTGTCACCCAGTGAGCCCGCACCCAGAGAGAGAGAGAGAGAGAGAACACCATCACCTAATGAGCCTGCACCCAGAGAGAGTAAGAACACCATCACCCAGTGAGCCTGCACCCACAGAGAGAGAGAGAGAAAGAACACTGTCACCCAGTGAGCCTGCACCCACAGAGAGAGAGAGAACACTGTCACCCAGTGAGCCTGCACCCAGACAGAGAGAGAGAAAGAACAGAAACCCAGTGAGCCTGCACCCAGACAGAGAGAACACTGTCACCCAGTGAGCCTGCACCCACAGAGAGAGAGAGAGAACACTGTCACGCAGTGAGCCTGCACCCACAAAGAGCGAGAGAAAGAACAATGTCACCCAGTGAGCCTGCACCCAGAGAGAGAGAGAGAACGCTGTCACCCAGTGAGCCTGCACCCACAGAGAGAGAACACTGTCACCCAGTGAGCCTGCACCCACAGAGAGAGAGAGAGAGAACACTGTCATCCTGTGAGCCTGCACCCACAGAGAGAGAGAACACTGTCACCCAGTGAGCCTGCACCCACAGAGAGAGAGAGAGAGAACACTGTCACCCAGTGAGCCTGCACCCACACAGAGAGAGAGACAAAGAACACTGACACCCAATGAGCCTGCACCCACAGAGAGAGAGAGAGAAAACTGTCACCCAGTGAGCCTGCACCCAGAGAGAGAGAGAACACTGTCACCCAGTGAGCCTGCACCCATAGAGAGAGAGAGAAAGAACACTGTCAACCAGTGAGCCTGCACCCAGAGAGAGAGAGAGAGAGAGAGAACACTGTCACCCAGTGAGACTGCACCAACAGAGAGAGAGAGAGAGAACACTGTCACCCAGTGAGCCTGCACCCACAGAGAGAGAGAGAGAGAGAGAACACTGTCACCCAGTGAGCCTGCACCCATAGAGAGAGAGAGAAAGAACACTGTCACCCAGTGAGCCTGCACCCAGAGAAAGAGAGAGAGAGAGAACACTGTCACCCAGTGAGCCTGCACCCACAGAGAGAGAGAGAGAACACTGTCACCTAGCGACCGTGCAGCCACACAGAGAGAGAGAGAGAGAGAGAGAACACTTTCACCCAGTGAGCCTGCACCCACAGAGAGAGAGAGAGAGAACACTGTCACCCAGTGAGCCTGCACCCACAGACAGAGAGAGAGAGAACACTATCACCCAGTGAGCCTGCAACCAGAGAGAGAGAGAGAGAGAGAACACTGTCACCCAGTGAGCCTGCACCCACAGAGAGAGAGAGAGAGAAAACTGTCACCCAGTGAGCCTGCACCCACAGAGAGAGAGAGAGAGAGAACACTGTCACCCAGTGAACCTGCACCCACAGAGAGAGAGAACACTGTCACCCAGAGAGCCTGCACCCACAGAGAGAGAGAGAGAGAGAACACTGTCATCCAGTGAGCCTGCACCCACAGAGAGAGAGAACACTGTCACCCAGTGAGCCTGCACCCACAGAGAGAGAGAGAGAAAGAACACTGTCACCCAGTGAGCCAGCACCCACAGAGAGAGAGAGAGAACACTGTCACCCAGTGAGCCTGCACCCAGAGAGATAGAGAGAACACTGTCACCCAGTGAGCCTGCACCCAGAGAGAGACAGAACACTGTCACCCAGTGAGCCTGCACCCATTGAGAGAGAGAGAAAGAACACTGTCACCCAGTGAGCCTGCACCCAGAGAGAGAGAGAGAGAGATAACACTGTCACCCAGTGAGCCTGCACCCAGAGAGAGAGAGAGAGAGATAACACTGTCACCCAGTGAGCCTGCACCCAGAGAGAGACAGAACACTGTCACCCAGTGAGCCTGCACCCATTGAGAGAGAGAGAAAGAACACTGTCACCCAGTGAGCCTGCACCCAGAGAGAGAGAGAGAGAGATAACACTGTCACCCAGTGAGCCTGCACCCAGACAGAGAGGGAGAAAGAACACTGTCTCCCAGTGAGCTTGCACCCAGACAGAGAAAGAACAATGTCACCCAGTGAGCCTGCACCCAGACAGAGAAAGAACACTGTCACCAAGTGAGCCTGCATCCAGATAGAAGAAGAACACTGTCACCCAGTGAGCTTGCACCTAGACAGAGGGAGAGAGAACACTGTCACCCAGTGAGCCTGCACCCAGATAGAGAAAGAACACTGTCACCCAGTGAGCCTGCACCCACACAGAGAGAGAGAGAGAGAACACTTTCAACCAGTGAGCCTGCACCCACAGAGAGAGAGAGAGAGAGAACACTGTCACCCAGTGAGCCTGCACCCACAGAGAGAGAGAGAGAGAACACTGTCACCCAGTGAGCCTGCACCCAGAGAGAGAGAGAGAGAGAGAGTACACTGTCACCCAGTGAGCCTGCACCCACAGAGAGAGAGAGAGAGAAAACTGTCACCCAGTGAGCCTGCACCCACAGAGAGAGAGAGAGAGAACACTGTCACCCAGTGAACCTGCACCCACAGAGAGAGAGAGAGAACACTGTCACCCAGTGAGCCTGCACCCAGAGAGAGAGAGAGAGAGAGAGAACACTGTCACCCAGTGAGCCTGCACCCACAGAGAGAGAGAGAGAGAAAACTGTCACCCAGTGAGCCTGCACCCACAGAGAGAGAGAGAGAGAGAACACTGTCACCCAGTGAACCTGCACCCACAGAGAGAGAGAGAGAACACTGTCACCCAGTGAGCCTGCACCCACAGAGAGAGAGAGAGAACACTGTCATCCAGTGAGCCTGCACCCACAGAGAGAGAGAACACTGTCACCCAGTGAGCCTGCACCCACAGAGAGAGAGAGAGAGAAAGAACACTGTCACCCAGTGAGCCTGCACCCACAGAGAGAGAGAGAACACTGTCACCCAGTGAGCCTGCACCCAGACAGAGAGGGAGAAAGAACACTGTCACCCAGTGAGCCTGCACCCAGAGAGAGAAAGAACACTGTCACCCAGTGAGCTTGCACCCAGAGAGAGAGAGAGAACACTGTTACCCAGTGAGCTTGCACCTAGGCAGAGAGAGAAAAAGAACACCGTCACCCAGTGAGCCAGCACCCAGACAGAGGGAGAAAGAACACTGTCTCCCAGTGAGCTTACACCCAGACAGAGAAAGAACACTGTCACCCAGTGAGCCTGCACCCAGACAGAGAGGGAGAAAGAACACTGTCTCCCAGTGAGCTTGCACCCAGACAGAGAAAGAACAATGTCACCCAGTGAGCCTGCACCCAGACAGAGAAAGAACACTGTCACCAAGTGAGCCTGCATCCAGATAGAAGAAGAACACTTTAACCCAGTGAGCTTGCACCTAGACAGAGGGAGAGAGAACACTGTCACCCAGTGAGCCTGCACCCAGATAGAGAAAGAACACTGTCACCCAGTGAGCCCGCACCCAGAGAGAGAGAAAGAGAGAGAACACCATCACCTAATGAGCCTGCACCCAGAGAGAGTAAGAACACCATCACCCAGTGAGCCTGCACCCACAGAGAGAGAGAGAGAACGAACACTGTCACCCAGTGAGCCTGCACCCACAGAGAGAGAGAGAACACTGTCACCCAGTGAGCCTGCACCCACAGAGAGAGAGAGAACACTGTCACCCAGTGAGGCTGCACACACAGAGAGAGAGAGAGAGATCACTGTCACCCAGTGAGCCTGCACCCACAGAGAGAGAGAGAGAGAACACTGTCACCCAGTGAACCTGCACCCACAGAGAGAGAGAGAGAACACTGTCACCCAGTGAGCCTGCACCCACAGAGAGAGAGAGAGAGAGAGAGAACACTGTCATCCAGTGAGCCTGCACCCACAGAGAGAGAGAACACTGTCACCCAGTGAGCCTGCACCCACAGAGAGAGAGAGAGAGAAAGAACACTGTCACCCAGTGAGCCTGCACCCACAGAGTGAGAGAGAACACTGTCACCCAGTGAGCCTGCACCCAGACAGAGAGGGAGTAAGAACACTGTCACCCAGTGAGCCTGCACCCAGAGAGAGAAAGAACACTGTCACCCAGTGAGCTTGCACCCAGAGAGAGAGAGAGAACACTGTTACCCAGTGAGCTTGCACCTAGGCAGAGAGAGAAAAAGAACACCGTCACCCAGTGAGCCAGCACCCAGACAGAGAGGGAGAAAGAACACTGTCTCCCAGTGAGCTTACACCCAGACAGAGAAAGAACACTGTCACCCAGTGAGCCTGCACCCAGACAGAGAGGGAGAAAGAACACTGTCTCCCAGTGAGCTTGCACCCAGACAGAGAAAGAACACTGTCACCCAGTGAGCCTGCACCCAGACAGAGAAAGAACACTGTCACCCAGTGAGCCTGCACCCACAGAGAGAGAGAGAGAGAGAGAGAACACTGTCACCCAGTGAGCCTGCACCCAGAGAGAGAGAGAGAGAAAGAACACTGACACCCAATGAGCCTGCACCCACAGAGAGAGAGAGAGAACACTGTCACCCAGTGAGCCTGCACCCAGAGAGAGAGAGAGAACACTGTCACCCAGTGAGCCTGCACCCAGAGAGAGAGAGAACACTGTCACCCAGTGAGCCTGCACCCATAGAGAGAGAGAGAAAGAACACTGTCAACCAGTGAGCCTGCACCCAGAGAGAGAGAGAGAGAGAGAACACTGTCACCCAGTGAGACTGCACCAACAGAGAGAGAGAGAGAGAACACTGTCACCCAGTGAGCCTGCACCCACAGAGAGAGAGAGAGAGAGAACACTGTCACCCAGTGAGCCTGCACCCATAGAGAGAGAGGGAAAGAACACTGTCACCCAGTGAGCCTGCACCCAGAGAGAGAGAGAGAGAGAGAGAACACTGTCACCCAGTGAGCCTGCACCCACATAGAGAGAGAGAGAGAGAGAACACTGTCACCTAGTGAGCGTGCAGCCACACAGAGAGAGAGAGAGAGAGAGAACACTTTAACCCAGTGAGCCTGCACCCACAGAGAGAGAGAGAGAGAACACTGTCACCCAGTGAGCCTGAAACCAGAGAGAGAGAGAGAGAGAGAACACTGTCACCCAGTGAGCCTGCACCCACAGAGAGAGAGAGAGAGAAAACTGTCACCCAGTGAGCCTGCACCCACAGAGAGAGAGAGAGAGAGAACATTGTCACCCAGTGAACCTGCACCCACAGAGAGAGAGAGAGAGAACAATGTCACCCAGTGAGCCTGCACCCACAGAGAGAGAGAGAGAGAGAACACTGTCATCCAGTGAGCCTGCACCCACAGAGAGAGAGAACACTGTCACCCAGTGAGCCTGCACCCACAGAGAGAGAGAGAGAAAGAAAACTGTCACCCAGTGAGCCTGCACCCACAGAGAGAGAGAGAACACTGTCACCCAGTGAGCCTGCACCCACAGAGAGAGAGAGAAAGAACACTGTCACCCAGTGAGCCTGCACCCACAGAGAGAGAGAGAGAGAATACTGTCATCCAGTGAGCCTGCACCCACAGAGAGAAAGAACACTGTCACCCAGTGAGCCAGCACCCACAGAGAGAGAGAGAGAGAACACTGTCACCCAGTGAGCCTGCACCCAGAGAGATAGAGAGAACACTGTCACCCAGTGAGCCTGCACCCAGAGAGAGACAGAACACTGTCACCCAGTGAGCCTGCACCCATTGAGAGAGAGAGAAAGAACACTGTCACCCAGTGAGCCTGCACCCAGAGAGAGAGAGTGAGAGAGATAACACTGTCACCCAGTGAGCCTGCACCCACAGAGAGAGCGAGAGAGAACACTGTCACCCAGTGAGCCTGCACCCACAGAGAGAGAGAGAGAGAGAGAGAACACTGTCACCCAGTGAGCCTGCACCCACAGAGAGAGAGAGAGAGAGAGAGAGAACACTGTCACCCAGTGAGCCTGCACCCAGAGAGAGAGACAGAGAACACTGTCACCCAGTGAGCCTGCACCCACACAGAGAGAGAGAGAAAGAACACTTTCACCCAGTGAGCCTGCACCCACAGAGAGAGAGAGAGAGAGAGAGAACACTGTCACCCAGTGAGCCTGCACCCACAGAGAGAGAGAGAGAACACTGTCACCCAGTGAGCCTGCACCCAGAGAGAGAGAGAGAGAGAACACTGTCACCCAGTGAGCCTGCACCCACAGAGAGAGAGAGAGAGAAAACTGTCACCCAGTGAGCCTGCACCCACAGAGAGAGAGAGAGAGAGAACACTGTCACCCAGTGAACCTGCACCCACAGAGAGAGAGAACACTGTCACCCAGTGAGCCTGCACCCACAGAGAGAGAGAGAGAGAGAGAACACTGTCATCCAGTGAGCCTGCACCCACAGAGAGAGAGAACACTGTCACCCAGTGAGCCTGCACCCACAGAGAGAGAGAGAGAGAAAGAACACTGTCACCCATTGAGCCTGCACCCACAGAGAGAGAGAGAACACTGTCACCCAGTGAGCCTGCACCCAGACAGAGAGGGAGAAAGAACACTGTCACCCAGTGAGCCTGCACCCAGAGAGAGAAAGAACACCGTCACCCAGTGAGCTTGCACCCAGAGAGAGAGAGAGAACACTGTTACCCAGTGAGCTTGCACCTAGGCAGAGAGAGAAAAAGAACACCGTCACCCAGTGAGCCAGCACCCAGACAGAGAGGGAGAAAGAAAACTGTCTCCCAGTAAGCTTACACCCAGACAGAGAAAGAACTGTCACCCAGTGAGCCTGCACCCAGACAGAGAGGGAGAAAGAACACTGTCTCCCAGTGAGCTTGCACCCAGACAGAGAAAGAACACTGTCACCCAGTGAGCCTGCATCCAGATAGAAGAAGAACACTGTCACCCAGTGAGCTTGCACCTAGACAGAGGGAGAGAGAACACTGTCACCCAGTGAGCCTGTACCCAGATAGAGAAAGAACACTGTCACCCAGTGAGCCCGCACCCAGAGAGAGAGAGAGAGAGAGAGAGAGAGAACACCATCACCTAATGAGCCTGCACCCAGAGAGAGTAAGAACACCATCACCCAGTGAGCCTGCAGCCACAGAGAGAGAGAGAGAAAGAACACTGTCACCCAGTGAGCCTGCACCCACAGAGAGAGAGAGAACACTGTCACCCAGTGAGCCTGCACCCACAGAGAGAGAGAGAACACTGTCACCCAGTGAGCCTGCACCCACAGAGAGAGAGAGAGAGAACACTGTCATCCAGTGAGCCTGCACCCAGAGAGAGAAAGAGAACACTGTCACCCAGTAAGGCTGCACCCACAGAGAGAGAGAACACTGTCACCCAGTAAGACTGCACCCACAGAGAGAAAGAACACTGTCACCCAGTGAGCCTGCACCCACAGAGAGAGAGAGAGAGAACACTGTCACCCAGTGAGCCTGCACCCAGACAGAGAGAGAGAAAGAACAGAAACCCAGTGAGCCTGCACCCAGACAGAGAGAACACTGTCACCCAGTGAGCCTGCACCCACAGAGAGAGAGAGAGAACACTGTCACGCAGTGAGCCTGCACCCACAGAGAGAGAACACTGTCACCCAGTGAGCCTGCACCCACAGAGAGAGAGAGAGAGAGAACACTGTCATCCTGTGAGCCTGCACCCACAGAGAGAGAGAACACTGTCACCCAGTGAGCTTGCACCCACAGAGAGAGAGAGAGAGAGAGAGAGAACACTGTCACCAAGTGAGCCTGCACCCACAGAGAGAGAGAAAGAACACTGACACCCAATGAGCCTGCACCCACAGAGAGAGAGAGAGAACACTGTCACCCAGTGAGCCTGCACCCAGAGAGAGAGAGAGAACACTGTCACCCAGTGAGCCTGCACCCAGAGAGAGAGAGAACACTGTCACCCAGTGAGCCTGCACCCATAGAGAGAGAGAGAAAGAACACTGTCAACCAGTGAGCCTGCATCCAGAGAGAGAGAGAGAGAGAGAGAGAACACTGTCACCCAGTGAGACTGCACCAACAGAGAGAGAGAGAGAGAACACTGTCACCCAGTGAGCCTGCACCCACAGAGAGAGAGAGAGAGAACACTGTCACTCAGTGAGCCTGCACCCAGAGAGAGAGAGAGAACACTGTCACCCAGTGAGCCTGCACCCAGAGAGAGAGAGAACACTGTCACCCAGTGAGCCTGCATCCATAGAGAGAGAGAGAAAGAACATTGTCACCCAGTGAGCCTGCACCCAGAGAGAGAGAGAGAGAGAGAACACTGTCACCCAGTGAGCCTGCACCCACAGAGAGAGAGAGAGAGAGAACACTGTCACCTAGTGAGCGTGAACCCACAGAGAGAGAGAGAGAGAGAGAGAGAACACTGTCACCCAGTGAGCCTGCACCCACAGAGAGAGAGAGAGAACACTGTCACCCAGTGAGCCTGCACCCACAGAGAGAGAGAGAGAGAACACTGTCACCCAGTGAGCCTGCACCCAGAGAGAGAGAGAGAGAACACTGTCACCCAGTGAGCCTGCACCCACAGAGAGAGAGAAAGAGAAAACTGTCACCCAGTGAGCCTGCACCCACAGAGAGAGAGAGAGAGAGAACACTGTCACCCAGTGAACCTGGACCCACAGAGAGAGAGAGAGAACACTGTCACCCAGTGAGCCTGCACCCACAGAGAGAGAGAGAGAGAGAGAGAACACTGTCATCCAGTGAGCCTGCACCCACAGAGAGAGAGAACACTGTCACACAGTGAGCCTGCACCCACAGAGAGAGAGAGAGAAAGAAAACTGTCACCCAGTGAGCCTGCACCCACAGAGAGAGAGAGAACACTGTCACCCAGTGAGCCTGCACCCACAGAGAGAGAAAGAACCCTGTCACCCAGTGAGCCTGCACCCACAGAGAGAGAGAGAGAGAGAACACAGTCACCCAGTGAGCCTGCACCCAGACAGAGAGAGAGAGAGAACAGAAACCCAGTGAGCCTGCAACCAGACAGAGAGAGAAAACACTGTCACCCAGTGAGACTGCACCAACAGAGAGAGAGAGAGAGAACACTGTCACCCAGTGAGCCTGCAACCACAGAGAGAGAGAGAGAGAACACTGTCACTCAGTGAGCCTGCACCCAGAGAGAGAGAGAGAACACTGTCACCCAGTGAGCCTGCACCCAGAGAGAGAGAGAACACTGTCACCCAGTGAGCCTGCATCCATAGAGAGAGAGAGAAAGAACATTGTCACCCAGTGAGCCTGCACCCAGAGAGAGTGAGAGAGAGAGAACACTGTCACCCAGTGAGCCTGCACCCACAGAGAGAGAGAGAGAGAGAACACTGTCACCTAGTGTGCGTGAACCCACACAGAGAGAGAGAGAGAGAGAGAACACTGTCACCCAGTGAGCCTGCACCCACAGAGAGAGAGAGAGAGAGAACACAGTCACCCAGTGAGCCTGCACCCACAGAGAGAGAGAGAGAGAACACTGTCACCCAGTGAGCCTGCACCCAGAGAGAGAGAGAGAGAGAGAACACTGTCACCCAGTGAGCCTGCACCCACAGAGAGAGAGAGAGAGAAAACTGTCACCCAGTGAGCCTGCAACCACAGAGAGAGAGAGAGAGAGAACACTGACACCCAGTGAACCTGCACCCACAGAGAGAGAGAGAGAACACTGTCACCCAGTGAGCCTGCACCCACAGAGAGAGAGAGAGAGAGAGAGAACACGGTCATCCAGTGAGCCTGCACCCACAGAGAGAGAGAACACTGTCACACAGTGAGCCTGCACCCACAGAGAGAGAGAGAGAAAGAAAACTGTCACCCAGTGAGCCTGCACCCACAGAGAGAGAGAGAACACTGTCACCCAGTGAGCCTGCACCCACAGAGAGAGAAAGAACCCTGTCACCCAGTGAGCCTGCACCCACAGAGAGAGAGAGAGAGAGAACACAGTCACCCAGTGAGCCTGCACCCAGACAGAGAGAGAGAAAGAACAGAAACCCAGTGAGCCTGCAACCAGACAGAGAGAGAAAACACTGTCACCCAGTGAGCCTGCACCCACAGAGAGAGAGAGAACACTGTCACGCAGTGAGCCTGCACCCACAAAGAGAGAGAGAAAGAACACTGTCACCCAGTGAGCCTGCACCCAGAGAGAGAGAGAGAGAACACTGTCACACAGTGAGCCTGCACCCACAGAGAGAGAATACTGTCACCCAGTGAGCCTGCACCCACAGAGAGAGAGAGAGAGAGAACACTGTCATCTAGTGAGCCTGCACCCACAGAGAGAGAGAACAGTCACCCAGTGAGCCTGCACCCACAGAGAGAGAGAGAACACTGTCACCCAGTGAGCCTGCACCCACAGAGAGAGAGAGAGAGAGAAAGAACACTGTCACCCAGTGAGCCTGCACCCACAGAGAGAGAGAACACTGTCACCCAGTGAGCCTGCACCCAGAGAGAGAGAGAGAACACTGTCACCCAGTGAGCCTGCACCCAGACAGAGAGAGAGAGAACACTGTCACCCAGTGAGCCTGCACCCACAGAGAGAGAGAGAGAACACTGTCACCCAGTGAGCTTGCACCCACACAGAGAGAGAGAGAGAACACTGTCACCCAGTGAGCCTGCACCCACAGAGAGAGAGAGAGAGAACCCTGTCACCCAGTGAGCCTGCACCCACAGAGAGAGAGAGAGAAAGAACACTGTCACCCAGTGAGCCTGCACCAAGAGAGAGAGAGAGAGAACACTGTCACCCAGTTAGCCTGCACCCACAGAGAGAGAGAGAGAGAACACTGTCACCCAGTGAGCCTGCACCCACAGAGAGAGAGAGAGAGAGAGAGAACACTGTCACCCAGTGAGCCTGCACCCACAGAGAGAGAGAACACTGTCACCCAGTGAGCCTGCACCCAGAGAGAGAGAGAGAGAGAGAGAGAACACTGTCACCCAGTGAGCCTGCACCCAGAAAGAGAGAGAGAACACTGTCACCCAGTGAGCCTGCACCCACAGAGAGAGAGACAGAACACTGTCACCCAGTGAGCCTGCGCCCACAGAGAGAGAGAGAGAACACTGTCACCCAGTGAGCCTCGACCCACAGAGAGCGAGAAAGAACACTGTCACCCAATGAGCCTGCACCCACAGAGAGAGAGAGAGACAGAAGACTGTCACCCAGTCAGCCTGCACCCACAGAGAGAGAGAGAGAACACTGTCACCCAGTGAGCCTGCACCCACAGAGAGAGAGAGAACACTGTCACCCAGTGAGCCTGCACCCACAGAGAGAGAGAAAGAACACTGTCACCCAGTGAGCCTGCACCCACAAAGAGAGAGAGAGAGGACACTGTCACCCAGTGAGCCTGCACCCACAGAGAGAGAGAGAGAGAGAGAACACTGTCACCCAGTGAGCCTGCACCCACAGAGAGAGCGAGAGAGAACACTGTCACCCAGTGAGCCTGCACCCACAGAGAGAGAGAAAGAACACTGTCACCCAGTGAGCCTTCACCCACAGAGAGAGAGAGAACACTGTCACCCAGTGAGCCTGCACGCACAGAGAGAGAGAAAGAACACTGTCACCCAGTGAGCCTGCACTCAGAGAGAGAGAGAACACTGTCACCCAGTGAGCCTGCACCCACAGAGAGAGAGAGAGAGAGAACACTGTCACCCAGTGAGCCTGCACCCACAGAGAGAGAGAGAACACTGTCACCCAGTGAGCTTGCACCCAGAGAGAGAGAGAGAGAGAACACTGTCACCCAGTGAGCCTGCACCCACAGAGAGAGAGAGAACACTGTCACCCAGTGAGCCTGCACCCAGAGAGAGAGAGAGAACTTTCACCCAGTGAGCCTGCACCCACAGAGAGAGAGAGAGAGAACACTGACACCCAGTGAGCCTGCACCCACAGAGAGAGAGAAAGAGAGAGAACACTGTCACCCAGTGAGCCTGCACCCACAGAGAGAGAGAGAACACTGTCACCTAGTGAGTCTGCACCCAGAGAGAGAGAGAGAACACTGTCACCCAGTGAGCCTGCACCCAGAGAGAGAGAGAGTGAACACTGTCACCCAGTGAGCCTGCACCCACAGAGAGAGAGAGAGAGAGAACACTGTCACCCAGTGAGCCTGCACCACAGAGAGAGAGAGAGAGAGAGAGAAAGAACACTGTCACCCAGTGAGCCTGCACCCACAGAGAGAGACAGAGAACACTGTCACCCATTGAGCCTGCACCCACAGAGAGAGAGAGAGAACACTGTCACCCAGTGAGCCTGCACCCACAGAGAGAGAGAGAGAGAGAGAGAACACTGTCACCAAGTGAGCCTGCACCCACAGAGAGAGAGAAAGAACACTGACACCCAATGAGCCTGCACCCACAGAGAGAGAGAGAGAACACTGTCACCCAGTGAGCCTGCACCCAGAGAGAGAGAGAGAACACTGTCACCCAGTGAGCCTGCACCCAGAGAGAGAGAGAACACTGTCACCCAGTGAGCCTGCACCCATAGAGAGAGAGAGAAAGAACACTGTCAACCAGTGAGCCTGCATCCAGAGAGAGAGAGAGAGAGAGAGAGAACACTGTCACCCAGTGAGACTGCACCAACAGAGAGAGAGAGAGAGAACACTGTCACCCAGTGAGCCTGCACCCACAGAGAGAGAGAGAGAGAACACTGTCACTCAGTGAGCCTGCACCCAGAGAGAGAGAGAGAACACTGTCACCCAGTGAGCCTGCACCCAGAGAGAGAGAGAACACTGTCACCCAGTGAGCCTGCATCCATAGAGAGAGAGAGAAAGAACATTGTCACCCAGTGAGCCTGCACCCAGAGAGAGAGAGAGAGAGAGAACACTGTCACCCAGTGAGCCTGCACCCACAGAGAGAGAGAGAGAGAGAACACTGTCACCTAGTGAGCGTGAACCCACAGAGAGAGAGAGAGAGAGAGAGAGAACACTGTCACCCAGTGAGCCTGCACCCACAGAGAGAGAGAGAGAACACTGTCACCCAGTGAGCCTGCACCCACAGAGAGAGAGAGAGAGAACACTGTCACCCAGTGAGCCTGCACCCAGAGAGAGAGAGAGAGAACACTGTCACCCAGTGAGCCTGCACCCACAGAGAGAGAGAAAGAGAAAACTGTCACCCAGTGAGCCTGCACCCACAGAGAGAGAGAGAGAGAGAACACTGTCACCCAGTGAACCTGGACCCACAGAGAGAGAGAGAGAACACTGTCACCCAGTGAGCCTGCACCCACAGAGAGAGAGAGAGAGAGAGAGAACACTGTCATCCAGTGAGCCTGCACCCACAGAGAGAGAGAACACTGTCACACAGTGAGCCTGCACCCACAGAGAGAGAGAGAGAAAGAAAACTGTCACCCAGTGAGCCTGCACCCACAGAGAGAGAGAGAACACTGTCACCCAGTGAGCCTGCACCCACAGAGAGAGAAAGAACCCTGTCACCCAGTGAGCCTGCACCCACAGAGAGAGAGAGAGAGAGAACACAGTCACCCAGTGAGCCTGCACCCAGACAGAGAGAGAGAAAGAACAGAAACCCAGTGAGCCTGCAACCAGACAGAGAGAGAAAACACTGTCACCCAGTGAGACTGCACCAACAGAGAGAGAGAGAGAGAACACTGTCACCCAGTGAGCCTGCAACCACAGAGAGAGAGAGAGAGAACACTGTCACTCAGTGAGCCTGCACCCAGAGAGAGAGAGAGAACACTGTCACCCAGTGAGCCTGCACCCAGAGAGAGAGAGAACACTGTCACCCAGTGAGCCTGCATCCATAGAGAGAGAGAGAAAGAACATTGTCACCCAGTGAGCCTGCACCCAGAGAGAGAGAGAGAGAGAGAACACTGTCACCCAGTGAGCCTGCACCCACAGAGAGAGAGAGAGAGAGAACACTGTCACCTAGTGTGCGTGAACCCACACAGAGAGAGAGAGAGAGAGAGAACACTGTCACCCAGTGAGCCTGCACCCACAGAGAGAGAGAGAGAGAGAACACAGTCACCCAGTGAGCCTGCACCCACAGAGAGAGAGAGAGAGAACACTGTCACCCAGTGAGCCTGCACCCAGAGAGAGAGAGAGAGAGAGAACACTGTCACCCAGTGAGCCTGCACCCACAGAGAGAGAGAGAGAGAAAACTGTCACCCAGTGAGCCTGCAACCACAGAGAGAGAGAGAGAGAGAACACTGACACCCAGTGAACCTGCACCCACAGAGAGAGAGAGAGAACACTGTCACCCAGTGAGCCTGCACCCACAGAGAGAGAGAGAGAGAGAGAGAACACGGTCATCCAGTGAGCCTGCACCCACAGAGAGAGAGAACACTGTCACACAGTGAGACTGCACCCACAGAGAGAGAGAGAGAAAGAAAACTGTCACCCAGTGAGCCTGCACCCACAGAGAGAGAGAGAACACTGTCACCCAGTGAGCCTGCACCCACAGAGAGAGAAAGAACCCTGTCACCCAGTGAGCCTGCACCCACAGAGAGAGAGAGAGAGAGAACACAGTCACCCAGTGAGCCTGCACCCAGACAGAGAGAGAGAAAGAACAGAAACCCAGTGAGCCTGCAACCAGACAGAGAGAGAAAACACTGTCACCCAGTGAGCCTGCACCCACAGAGAGAGAGAGAACACTGTCACGCAGTGAGCCTGCACCCACAATGAGAGAGAGAAAGAACACTGTCACCCAGTGAGCCTGCACCCAGAGAGAGAGAGAGAGAACACTGTCACACAGTGAGCCTGCACCCACAGAGAGAGAATACTGTCACCCAGTGAGCCTGCACCCACAGAGAGAGAGAGAGAGAGAACACTGTCATCTAGTGAGCCTGCACCCACAGAGAGAGAGAACAGTCACCCAGTGAGCCTGCACCCACAGAGAGAGAGAGAACACTGTCACCCAGTGAGCCTGCACCCACAGAGAGAGAGAGAGAGAGAAAGAACACTGTCACCCAGTGAGCCTGCACCCACAGAGAGAGAGAACACTGTCACCCAGTGAGCCTGCACCCAGAGAAAGAGAGAGAACACTGTCACCCAGTGAGCCTGCACCCAGACAGAGAGAGAGAGAGAACACTGTCACCCAGTGAGCCTGCACCCACAGAGAGAGAGAGAGAACACTGTCACCCAGTGAGCTTGCACCCACACAGAGAGAGAGAGAGAACACTGTCACCCAGTGAGCCTGCACCCACAGAGAGAGAGAGAGAGAACCCTGTCACCCAGTGAGCCTGCACCCACAGAGAGAGAGAGAGAAAGAACACTGTCACCCAGTGAGCCTGCACCAAGAGAGAGAGAGAGAGAACACTGTCACCCAGTTAGCCTGCACCCACAGAGAGAGAGAGAGAGAACACTGTCACCCAGTGAGCCTGCACCCACAGAGAGAGAGAGAGAGAGAGAGAACACTGTCACCCAGTGAGCCTGCACCCACAGAGAGAGAGAACACTGTCACCCAGTGAGCCTGCACCCAGAGAGAGAGAGAGAGAGAGAGAACACTGTCACCCAGTGAGCCTGCACCCAGAGAGAGAGAGAGAACACTGTCACCCAGTGAGCCTGCACCCACAGAGAGAGAGACAGAACACTGTCACCCAGTGAGCCTGCGCCCACAGAGAGAGAGAGAGAACACTGTCACCCAGTGAGCCTCGACCCACAGAGAGCGAGAAAGAACACTGTCACCCAATGAGCCTGCACCCACAGAGAGAGAGAGAGACAGAAGACTGTCACCCAGTCAGCCTGCACCCACAGAGAGAGAGAGAGAACACTGTCACCCAGTGAGCCTGCACCCACAGAGAGAGAGAGAACACTGTCACCCAGTGAGCCTGCACCCACAGAGAGAGAGAAAGAACACTGTCACCCAGTGAGCCTGCACCCACAAAGAGAGAGAGAGAGGACACTGTCACCCAGTGAGCCTGCACCCACAGAGAGAGAGAGAGAGAGAGAACACTGTCACCCAGTGAGCCTGCACCCACAGAGAGAGCGAGAGAGAACACTGTCACCCAGTGAGCCTGCACCCACAGAGAGAGAGAAAGAACACTGTCACCCAGTGAGCCTTCACCCACAGAGAGAGAGAGAACACTGTCACCCAGTGAGCCTGCACGCACAGAGAGAGAGAAAGAACACTGTCACCCAGTGAGCCTGCACTCAGAGAGAGAGAGAACACTGTCACCCAGTGAGCCTGCACCCACAGAGAGAGAGAGAGAGAGAACACTGTCACCCAGTGAGCCTGCACCCACAGAGAGAGAGAGAACACTGTCACCCAGTGAGCTTGCACCCAGAGAGAGAGAGAGAGAGAACACTGTCACCCAGTGAGCCTGCACCCACAGAGAGAGAGAGAACACTGTCACCCAGTGAGCCTGCACCCAGAGAGAGAGAGAGAACTTTCACCCAGTGAGCCTGCACCCACAGAGAGAGAGAGAGAGAACACTGACACCCAGTGAGCCTGCACCCACAGAGAGAGAGAAAGAGAGAGAACACTGTCACCCAGTGAGCCTGCACCCACAGAGAGAGAGAGAACACTGTCACCTAGTGAGTCTGCACCCAGAGAGAGAGAGAGAACACTGTCACCCAGTGAGCCTGCACCCAGAGAGAGAGAGAGTGAACACTGTCACCCAGTGAGCCTGCACCCACAGAGAGAGAGAGAGAACACTGTCACCCAGTGAGCCTGCACCACAGAGAGAGAGAGAGAGAGAGAGAAAGAACACTGTCACCCAGTGAGCCTGCACCCACAGAGAGAGACAGAGAACACTGTCACCCATTGAGCCTGCACCCACAGAGAGAGAGAGAGAACACTGTCACCCAGTGAGCCTGCACCCACAGATAGAGAGAGAGAGAACACTGTCACCCAGTGAGCCTGCACCCACAGAGAGAGAGAGAGAGAACACTGTCACCCAGTGAGCCTGCACCCACAGAGAGAGAGAGAGAGAACACTGTCACCCAGTGAGCCTGCACCCACAGAGAGAGAGAGAACACTCACCCAGTGAGCCTGCACCCACAGAGTGAGAGAGAGAGAGAACACTGTCACCCAGTGAGCCTGCACCCAGAGAGAGAGAGAGAGAGAGAGAGAGAACACTGTCACCCAGTGAGCCTGCACCCACAGAGAGAGAGAGAGAGAACACTGTCACCCAGTGAGCCTGCACCCACAGAGAGAGAGAGAGAGAACACTGTCACCCAGTGAGCCTGCACCCACAGAGAGAGAGAGAGAGACAACACTTTCACCCAGTGAGCCTGCACCCACAGAGAGAGAGAGAGAGAGAGAACACTGTAACCCAGTGAGCCTGCACCCACAGAGCGAGAGAACACTGTCACCCAGTGAGCCTGCACCCACAGTGAGGGAGAGAGAGAACACTGTCACCCAGTGAGCCTGCACCCACAGAGAGAGAGAACACTGTCACCCAGTGAGCCTGCACCCACAGAGAGAGAGAACAGTGTCACCCAGTGAGCCTGCACCCACAGAGAGAGAGAGAGAACACTGTCACCCAGTGAGCCTGCACCCACAGAGAGAGAGAACAGTGTCACCCAGTGAGCCTGCACCCACAGAGAGAGAGAGAGAGAACACTATCAACCAATGAGCCTGCACCCAGACAGAGAGAGAGAGAGAGAACACTGTCACCCAGTGAGCCTGCACCCAGAGAGAGAGAGAGAGAGAACACTGTAACCCAGTGAGCCTGCACCCACAGAGAGAGAGAGAGAGAGAGAACACTGTCACCCAGTGAGCCTGCACCCACAGAGAGAGAGAGAGAGAAAGAACACTGTCACCCAGTGAGCCTGCACCAAGAGAGAGAGAGAGAGAACACTGTCACCCAGTGAGCCTGCACCCACAGAGAGAGAGAACACTGTCACCCAGTGAGCCTGCACCCAGAGAGAGAGAGAGAGAGAGAGAGAACACTGTCACCCAGTGAGCCTGCACCCAGAAAGAGAGAGAGAACACTGTCACCCAGTGAGCCTGCACCCACAGAGAGAGAGACAGAACACTGTCACCCAGTGAGCCTGCACCCACAGAGAGAGAGAGAGAACACTGTCACCCAGTGAGCCTCGACCCACAGAGAGCGAGAAAGAACACTGTCACCCAATGAGCCTGCACCCACAGAGAGAGAGAGAGACAGAAGACTGTCACCCAGTCAGCCTGCACCCACAGAGAGAGAGAGAGAACACTGTCACCCAGTGAGCCTGCACCCACAGAGAGAGAGAGAACACTGTCACCCAGTGAGCCTGCACCCACAGAGAGAGAGAAAGAACACTGTCACCCAGTGAGCCTGCACCCACACAGAGAGAGAGAGAGGACACTGTCACCCAGTGAGCCTGCACCCACAGAGAGAGAGAGAGAGAGAGAACACTGTCACCCAGTGAGCCTGCACCCACAGAGAGAGCGAGAGAGAACACTGTCACCCAGTGAGCCTGCACCCACAGAGAGAGAGAAAGAACACTGTCACCCAGTGAGCCTTCACCCACAGAGAGAGAGAGAGAACACTGTCACCCAGTGAGCCTGCACGCACAGAGAGAGAGAAAGAACACTGTCACCCAGTGAGCCTGCACTCAGAGAGAGAGAGAACACTGTCACGCAGTGAGCCTGCACCCACAGAGAGAGAGAGAGAGAGAGAACACTGTCACCCAGTGAGCCTGCACCCACAGAGTGAGAGAGAGAGAGAGAGCACTGTCACCCAGTGAGCCTGTGCCCAGAGAGAGAGAGAGAACACTGTCACCCAGTGAGCTTGCACCCAGAGAGAGAGAGAGAGAGAGAACACTGTCACCCAGTGAGCATGCACCCACAGAGAGAGGGAGAGAGAACACTGTCACCCAGTGAGCCTGAACCCACAGAGAGAGAGAGAGAGAACACTGTCCCCAATGAGCCTGCACCCAGAGAGAGAGAGAGAGAGAACACTTTCACCCAGTGAGCCTGCACCCACAGAGAGAGAGACAGAGAACACTGCCACCCAGTGAGCCTGCACCCACAGAGAGAGAGAGAGAGAACACTGTCACCCAGTGAGCCTGCACCCACACAGAGAGAGAGAACACTGTCACCCAGTGAGCTTGAACCCAGAGAGAGAGAGAGAGAACAATGTCACCCAGTGAGCATGCACCCACAGAGAGAGAGAGAACACTGTCACCCAGTGAGCCTGCACCCAGAGAGAGAGAGAGAACTTTCACCCAGTGAGCCTGCACCCACAGAGAGAGAGAGAGAGAACACTGTCACCCAGTGAGCCTGCACCCACAGAGAGAGAGAAAGAGAGAGAACACTGTCACCCAGTGAGCCTGCACCCACAGAGAGAGAGAGAACACTGTCACCTAGTGAGTCTGCACCCAGAGAGAGAGAGAGAACACTGTCACCCAGTGAGCCTGCACCCAGAGAGAGAGAGAGTGAACACTGTCACCCAGTGAGCCTGCACCCACAGAGAGAGAGAGAGAGAGAACACTGTCACCCAGTGAGCCTGCACCACAGAGAGAGAGAGAGAGAGAAAGAACACTGTCACCCAGTGAGCCTGCACCCACAGAGAGAGACAGAGAACACTGTCACCCATTGAGCCTGCACCCACAGAGAGAGAGAGAGAACACTGTCACGCAGTGAGCCTGCACCCACAGATAGAGAGAGAGAGAACACTGTCACCCAGTGAGCCTGCACCCACAGAGAGAGAGAGAGAGAACACTGTCACCCAGTGAGCCTGCACCCACAGAGAGAGAGAGAGAGAACACTGTCACCCAGTGAGCCTGCACCCACAGAGAGAGAGAGAACACTCACCCAGTGAGCCTGCACCCACAGAGTGAGAGAGAGAGAGAACACTGTCACCCAGTGAGCCTGCACCCAGAGAGAGAGAGAGAGAGAGAGAGAGAGAACACTGTCACCCAGTGAGCCTGCACCCACAGAGAGAGAGAGAGAGAACACTGTCACCCAGTGAGCCTGCACCCACAGAGAGAGAGAGAGAGAACACTGTCACCCAGTGAGCCTGCACCCACAGAGAGAGAGAGAGAGACAACAATTTCACCCAGTGAGCCTGCACCCACAGAGAGAGAGAGAGAGAGAGAACACTGTAACCCAGTGAGCCTGCACCCACAGAGAGAGAGAACACTGTCACCCAGTGAGCCTGCACCCACAGTGAGGGAGAGAGAGAACACTGTCACCCAGTGAGCCTGCACCCACAGAGAGAGAGAAAGAGAGAGAACACTGTCACCCAGTGAGCCTGCACCCACAGAGAGAGAGAACAGTGTCACCCAGTGAGCCTGCACCCACAGAGAGCGAGAGAGAACACTGTCACCCAGTGAGCCTGCACCCACAGAGAGAGAGAACAGTGTCACCCAGTGAGCCTGCACCCACAGAGAGAGAGAGAGAGAACACTGTCACCCAGTGAGCCTGCACCCAGACAGAGAGAGAGAGAGAGAACACTGTCACCCAGTGAGCCTGCACCCAGAGAGAGAGAGAGAGAGAACACTGTCACCCAGTGAGCCTGCACCCACAGAGAGAGAGAGAGAGAGAGAACACTGTCACCCAGTGAGCCTGCACCCACAGAGAGAGAGAGAACACTGTCACCCAGTGAGCCTGCACCCAGAAAGAGAGAGAGAGAAAGAACACTGTCACCCAGTGAGCCTGCACCCACAGAGAGAGAGAGAGATCACTGTCACCCAGTGAGCCTGCACCCAGAGAGAGAGAGAGAGAACACTGTCACCCAGTGAGCCTGCACCACAGAGAGAGAGAGAGCACACTGTCACCCAGTGAGCCTGCACCCAGAGAGAGAGAGGGAAGACTGTCACACAGTGAGCCTGCACCCAGAGAGAGAGAACACTTTCACCCAGTGAGCCTGCACCCACAGAGAGAGAGAGAGAGAGAGAGAACACTGTCACCCAGTGAGCCTGCACCCACAGGGAGAGAGAGAGAGAACACTGTCACCCAGTGAGCCTGGACCCACAGAGACAGAGAGAGAGAGAGAACACTGTCACCCAGTGAGCCGGCACCCACAGAGAGAGAGAACACTGTCACCCAGTGAGCCTGCACCCACAGACAGAGAGAACACTGTCACCCAGGGAGCCTGCACCCACAGAGAGAGTGAACAGTGTCACCCAGTGAGCCTGCACCCACAGAGAGAGAGAGAGAACACTGTCACCCAGTGAGCCTGCACCCACAGAGAGATAGAACAGTGTCACCCAGTGAGCCTGCACCCACAGAGAGAGAGAGAGAACACTATCACCCAGTGAACCTGCACACAGACAGAGAGAGAGAGAGAGAACACTGTCACCCAGTGAGCCTGCACCCACAGAGAGAGAGAGAGAGAGAACACTGTCACCCAGTGACCCTGTACCCACAGAGAGAGAGAGAGAGAGAAGACTGTCACCCAGTGAGCCAGAACATACAGAGAGAGAGAGAGAGAACACTGTCACCCAGTGAGCTTGCACCCACAGAGAGAGAGAGAGAGAACACTGTAACCCTTTGAGCCTGCACCCACAGAGAGAGAGAGAGAGAGAGAGAGAGAGAACACTGTCACCCAGAAAGCCTGCACCCACAGAGAGAGAGAGAGAAAGAACACTGTCACCCAGTCAGCCTGCACCCACAGAGAGAGAGAGAGAGAGAGAACACTGTCACCCAGTGAGCCTGCACCCACAGAGAGAGAGAGAGAGATAACACTGTCACCCAGTGAGCCTGCAAACTCAGAGAGAGAGAGAGAGAACACTGTCACCCAGTGAGCCTGCACCCACAGAGAGAAAGGACACTGTCACCCAGTGAGCCTGCACCCACAGAGAGAGACAGAGACAGAACACTGTCACCCAGTGAGCCTGCACCCAGAGAGAGAGCGAGAAAACACTGTCACCCAGTGAGCCTGCACCCATAGAGAGAGAGAGAGAACACTGTCACCCAGTGAGCCTGCACCCACAGATAGAGAGAGAGAGAGAGCACTGTAACCCAGTGAGCCTGCACCCACAGAGAGAGAGAGAGAGAGAGAGAGAGAACACTGTCACCCAGTGAGCCTGCACCCAGAGAGAGAGAGAGAGAGAGAACACATGTGACCCAGTGAGCCTGCACCCAGAGAGAGAGAGAGAGAGAACAATGTCACCCAGTGAGCCTGCACCCACAGAGAGAAAGAACACTGTCACCCAGTGAGCCTGCACCCACAGAGAGAGAGGGAGAGAAGACTGTCACACAGTCAGCCTGCACCCACAGAGAGAGAGAGAGAACACTGTCACCCAGTGAGCCTCCACCCAGAGAGAGAGAGAGAGAACACTGTCACCCAGTGAGCCTGCACCCACAGAGAGAGAGAGAGAGAACACTGTCACCCAGTGAGCCTGCACCCACAGAGAGAGAGAGAGAACACTGTCACCCAGTGAGCCTGCACCCACAGAGAGAGAGAGAAACTGTCACCCAGTGAGTCTGCACCCAGAGAGAGAGAGAGAGAACACTGTCACCCAGTCAGCCTGCACCCAGAGAGAGAGAGAGAGAACACTGTCACCCAGTGAGCCTGCACCCACAGAGAGAGAGAGAGAGAAAACTGTCTCCCAGTGAACCTGCACCCAGAGAGAGAGAGTGAGAGAGAGAGAACACTGTCACACAGTGAGCCTGCACCCACAGAGAGAGAGAGAGAGAGAACACTGTCACCCAGTGAGCCTGCACCCACAGAGAGAGAGAGAGAGAGAAAGAACACTGTCACCCAGTGAGCCTGCACCCACAGAGAGAGAGAACACTGTCACCCAGTGAGCCTGCACCCACAGACAGAGAGAACACTCTCACCCAGGGAGCCTGCACCCACAGAGAGAGTGAACAGTGTCACCCAGTGAGCCTGCACCCACAGAGAGAGAGAGAGAACACTGTCACCCAGTGAGCCTGCACCCACAGAGAGAGAGAACAGTGTCACCCAGTGAGCCTGCACCCACAGAGAGAGAGAGAGAACACTATCACCCAGTGAACCTGCACCCAGACAGAGAGAGAGAGAGAGAACACTGTCACCCAGTGAGCCTGCACCCACAGAGAGAGAGAGAGAGAGAACACTGTCACCCAGTGACCCTGTACCCACAGAGAGAGAGAGAGAGAGAGAGAACACTGTCACCCAGTGAGCCAGAACATACAGAGAGAGAGAGAGAGAACACTGTCACCCAGTGAGCTTGCACCCACAGAGAGAGAGAGAGAGAACACTGTAACACTTTGAGCCTGCACCCACAGAGAGAGAGAGAGAGAGAGAGAACACTGTCACCCAGAAAGCCTGCACCCACAGAGAGAGAGAGAGAAAGAACACTGTCACCCGTTCAGCCTGCACCCACAGAGAAAGAGAGAGAGAGAGAACACTGTCACCCAGTGAGCCTGCACCCACAGAGAGAGAGAGAGAGATAACACTGTCACCCAGTGAGCCTGCACCCTCAGAGAGAGAGAGAGAGAGAACACTGTCACCCAGTGAGCCTGCACCCACAGAGAGAAAGAACACTGTCCCCCAGTGAGCCTGCACCCACAGAGAGAGACAGAGACAGAACACTGTCACCCAGTGAGCCTGCACCCAGAGAGAGAGCGAGAGAACACTGTCACCCAGTGAGCCTGCACCCATAGAGAGAGAGAGAGAGAGAGAACACTGTCACCCAGTGAGCCTGCACCCACAGATAGAGAGAGAGAGAGAGCACTGTAACCCAGTGAGCCTGCACCCACAGAGAGAGAGAGAGAGAGAGAGAACACTGTCACCCAGTGAGACTGCACCCAGAGAGAGAGAGAGAGAGAGAACACATGTGACCCAGTGAGCCTGCACCCAGAGAGAGAGAGAGAGAGAACAATGTCACCCAGTGAGCCTGCACCCACAGAGAGAAAGAACACTGTCACCCAGTGAGCCTGCACCCACAGAGAGAGAGGGAGAGAAGACTGTCACCCAGTCAGCCTGCACCCACAGAGAGAGAGAGAGAGAACACTGTCACCCAGTGAGCCTCCACCCAGAGAGAGAGAGAGAGAGAACACTGTCACCCAGTGAGCCTGCACCCACAGAGAGAGAGAGAGAGAACACTGTCACCCAGTGAGCCTGCACCCACAGAGAGAGAGAGAGAACACTGTCACCCAGTCAGCCTGCACCCACAGAGAGAGAGAGAGAACACTGTCACCCAGTGAGCCTGCACCCACAGAGAGAGAGAGAGAAAACTGTCTCCCAGTGAACCTGCACCCAGAGAGAGAGAGAGAGAGAGAGAGAACACTGTCACCCAGTGAGCCTGCACCCACAGAGAGAGAGAGAGAGATAACACTGTCACCCAGTGAGCCTGCACCCTCAGAGAGAGAGAGAGAGAACACTGTCACCCAGTGAGCCAGCACCCACAGAGAGAAAGAACACTGTCACCCAGTGAGCCTGCACCCACAGAGAGAGACAGAGACAGAACACTGTCACCCATTGAGCCTGCACCCAGAGAGAGAGCGAGAGAACACTGTCACCCAGTGAGCCTGCACCCATAGATAGAGAGAGAGAACACTGTCACCCAGTGAGCCTGCACCCACAGATAGAGAGAGAGAGAGAGCACTGTAACCCAGTGAGCCTGCACCCACAGAGAGAGAGAGAGAGAGAGAGAGAACACTGTCACCCAGTGAGCCTGCACCCAGAGAGAGAGAGAGAGAGAGAACACATGTGACCCAGTGAGCCTGCACCCAGAGAGAGAGAGAGAGAGAACAATGTCACCCAGTGAGCCTGCACCCACTGAAAGAAAGAACACTGTCACCCAGTGAGCCTGCACCCACAGAGAGAGAGGGAGAGAAGACTGTCACCCAGTCAGCCTGCACCCACAGAGAGAGAGAGAGAACACTGTCACCCAGTGAGCCTCCACCCAGAGAGAGAGAGAGAGAACACTGTCACCCAGTGAGCCTGCACCCACAGAGAGAGAGAGAGAGAACACTGTCACCCAGTGAGCCTGCACCCACAGAGAGAGAGAGAGAACACTGTCACCCAGTGAGCCTGCACCCACAGAGAGAGAGAGAAACTGTCACCCAGTGAGTCTGCACCCAGAGAGAGAGAGAGAGAACACTGTCACCCAGTCAGCCTGCACCCAGAGAGAGAGAGAGAGAACACTGTCACCCAGTGAGCCTGCACCCACAGAGAGAGAGAGAGAGAAAACTGTCTCCCAGTGAACCTGCACCCAGAGAGAGAGAGAGAGAGAGAGAGACACTGTCACCCAGTGAGCCTGCACCCACAGAGAGAGAGAGAGAGAGAAAGAACACTGTCACCCAGTGAGCCTGCACCCACAGAGAGAGAGAACACTGTCACCCAGTGAGCCTGCTCCCACAGACAGAGAGAACACTGTCACCCAGGGAGCCTGCACCCACAGAGAGAGTGAACAGTGTCACCCAGTGAGCCTGCACCCACAGAGAGAGAGAGAGAACACTGTCACCCAGTGAGCCTGCACCCACAGAGAGAGAGAACAGTGTCACCCAGTGAGCCTGCACCCACAGAGAGAGAGAGAGAACACTATCACCCAGTGAACCTGCACCCAGACAGAGAGAGAGAGAGAGAACACTGTCACCCAGTGAGCCTGCACCCACAGAGAGAGAGAGAGAGAGAACACTGTAACCCAGTGACCCTGTCCTGTACCCACAGAGAGAGAGAGAGAGAGAGAGAACACTGTCACCCAGTGAGCCAGAACATACAGAGAGAGAGAGAGAACACTGTCACCCAGTGAGCTTGCACCCACAGAGAGAGAGAGAGAGAACACTGTAACCCTTTGAGCCTGCACCCACAGAGAGAGAGAGAGAGAGAGAGAACACTGTCACCCAGAAAGCCTGCACCCACACAGAGAGAGAGAGAAAGAACACTGTCACCCAGTCAGCCTGCACCCACAGAGAGAGAGAGAGAGAGAACACTGTCACCCAGTGAGCCTGCACCCACAGAGAGAGAGAGAGAGATAACACTGTCACCCAGTGAGCCTGCACCCTCAGAGAGAGAGAGAGAGAGAACACTGTCACCCAGTGAGCCTGCACCCACAGAGAGAAAGAACACTGTCACCCAGTGAGCCTGCACCCACAGAGAGAGACAGAGACAGAACACTGTCACCCAGTGAGCCTGCACCCATAGAGAGAGAGAGAGAACACTGTCACCCAGTGAGCCTGCACCCACAGATAGAGAGAGAGAGAGAGCACTGTAACCCAGTGAGCCTGCACCCACAGAGAGAGAGAGAGAGAGAGAGAGAACACTGTCACCCAGTGAGCCTGCACCCAGAGAGAGAGAGAGAGAGAGAACACATGTGACCCAGTGAGCCTGCACCCAGAGAGAGAGAGAGAGAGAACAATGTCACCCAGTGAGCCTGCACCCACAGAGAGAAAGAACACTGTCACCCAGTGAGCCTGCACCCACAGAGAGAGAGGGAGAGAAGACTGTCACCCAGTCAGCCTGCACCCATAGAGAGAGAGAGAGAACACTGTCACCCAGTGAGCCTCCACCCAGAGAGAGAGCGAGAGAACCCTGTCACCCAGTGAGCCTGCACCCACAGAGAGAGAGAGAGAGAACACTTTCACCCAGTGAGCCTGCACCCACAGAGAGAGAGAGAGAACACTGTCACCCAGTGAGCCTGCACCCACAGAGAGAGAGATAAACTGTCACCCAGTGAGTCTGCACCCAGAGAGAGAGAGAGAGAACACTGTCACCCAGTCAGCCTGCACCCAGAGAGAGAGAGAGAGAACACTGTCACCCAGTGAGCCTGCACCCACAGAGAGAGAGAGAGAAAACTGTCTCCCAGTGAACCTGCACCCAGAGAGAGAGAGAGAGAGAGAGAGAACACTGTCACCCAGTGAGCCTGCACCCACAGAGAGAGAGAGAGAGAGAACACTGTCACCCAGTGAGCCTGCACCCACAGAGAGAGAGAGAGAGAAAGAACACTGTCACCCAGTGAGCCTGCACCCACAGAGAGAGAGAGAGAACACTGTCACCCAGTGAGCCTGCACCCACAGAGAGAGAGAGAGAGAACACTGTCACCCAGTGAGCCTGCAACCACAGAGAGAGTGAGAGAGAACACTGTCACCCAGTGAGCCTGCACCCACAGAGATAGAGAGAGAGAGAGCACTGTCCCCAATGAGCCTGCACCCAGAGAGAGAGAGAGAACACTTTCACCCAGTGAGCCTGCACCCACAGAGAGAGAGACAGAGAACACTGCCACCCAGTGAGCCTGCACCCACAGAGAGAGAGAGAGAGAACACTGTCACCC